>NC_087343.1:171637500-172887500 GCF_030014295.1 Loxodonta africana | reverse complement strand
ATATCTCAAAAAAAAAATGAATGTCCACTGAATGCTATCTAAACCACTAATAATTTTAAAATTTTCAACTAAGGAAAATGCCTTATGAAGACAAAATAGTCTGCATTAAAAAAGTCAAATAATTGATGGTTTCAGATTATCCATGTCAGTATTCCTTATTAGAGCAGAAACACTGGTATATACTAATATTCATAGGTAATATTTTAATAATAAAAATGTAATAACAAAAATTATTTGACTAATGTTCATCTTTATAAATTGTAAACTACAGAAAATTAGGAATTTGTCTGATGTATTGACTGTATCCATCAGCATGGAGCCTGATACATATTTGATGATTAAATGAATCAGTGCCCCCCACAGCAGCCCTGTGAAGTGGATCTCTTATTATTCCCATTTTACAGATTAGGACCTTGAGGCACAAAGCATAGTAATATGCAACTTCTGTGGGATTTTTGTGTGCTTTGTTCACTGCTGTATCTCCAGCTGCCTATGACAGGGGAATAAGTCTTGAATGAATGAATAAAAATATTCATATTTCTTGACAGAATGAAAATATTTCTTGAATGAATAAATTAAAAAAAAATCTAACTTATCCAAGGTCATATGATTGGTAAGTGACGGAGTCACAAACTCAAGTCTTATCGGATCCATAGCATATTCCTTTCTTTTGTTTTTCATTTTGGAATTGTCCAAGCCCGCAGAAGAATTGAAATAACAGTGCAAGGAACAATGGAATCCTTCGCCTAAACTCACCATTCAACATTTTGAAACAGTTGCTTTACCCGTTTCTGTATTTATCTACATAATTCTTTTCTGAACCATTTGTAAGGAAGTTGCAGACATCTTAACCCTTCACCGAAACACTTCAACCTGCATATTCTAGGAATAAGGATATTCACTTAGATAACACAATACCATTTCCATACCTAAGAAAATTAACATTCGTTCAAATTTCCTTGGTTGTTCCTCAAATCATTTTATTACTATTTGATGATTTCCTCCCTCCCTTCAGTCAGAATCCAGTCAAGGATCACCTGCTGCATTTGATTGTTCTGTATCTTCAGCAAAGCCTATTTTCTAATTCTCTCAAGTTGCCTCAGGAATTGCTCACTGAACTGCAATATTCCATTCCACAGCCTCATCTCTATGGCTAGCCTCCCTCCCTCAGGGTTAGTAAATGCAGTAGCAGCGGGGATGCACTCAGAGGAAAACATCTACACCATTGAGGAGAATGTTTATGAAATGGAGGATTCAAATGAATACTACTGCTACATCAGCGATTGGCAGCGGCCCTGACAACCCTGGGTTGTCACCTTTCAAGTCTTTGGAATCTCGTGCCATCGGATCCGACCACTTCATTTTTGTGCTCATGGTTGTCTTTCTCAAAAACTATGAAATCTGGCAGCTGACTGGGTTTTAGAGGTACTGTCCAAGTTCACAGAAGAGTTTCCTTATTTTCTAAAGGTAATTGGCTCACATGGGTATTGGACTACACTGAACTTGGATGGACACTTCATTACCCAACCCAGGGGCAGCTAATAAAGAGGAGTTAGAGCAGGAATGGGCTCTTGTATGAATTTAAAAAATAAAAACATGCTGTAGAGTAGATTCTTACTCCTAGTGACCCTGTAGGACAGAGTAGGACTATTCCATAGAGTTTCTTAGGCTGTAATATTTATGGGAGCAGATTGCCAGATCTTTTCTCCTCTTCTCTGGTTGGTTCGAACTGCTGACCTTTTGGTTAGCAGCCAAGTGCTTAACCATTGCACCACCACGCCTCTTTTGGCTGTCTTTTCAGCCATATTCCAAGCAAATGTGTTTATAAGAGATAATCTGAGTGGGGGTATTTGGAGCTAGTCGCTTTACGGTGTGTTGGGACCCTGAATGAGAATCACTATTTAAGCAGAAGATACACATCTTGTTGGTTGCTTGTTGGGTTACTTGTTTTCCCCCTTATTGTTATTTTTTTAAATTTTTTATTTGGAAAGGAGTTTAGATTTGTAGGAGAGTTGCTGAGATAGCACAGAGAGTTCCTGTTTACCCCTTACCCAGTTTCCTCTAATATTAACAGCTAGCATAACCATGCTACATTTATCAAAACTGAAAAAGGAACATTGGTACAGTACTATTAGCTAAACAATAGACTTTACTTGGATTCCCATTATTCAACTTTAAACTTTGGAATTAAATGCTTTTTTGAAAAACACAGAAGTGTTTAAGTTAGAGCTGAAAGTACCATTTCTTCTCCTCCCCATCCAACCCTTCTCCCTAATTCCACTCCCCGAGAGTAATCGGTATTACATCCTTCTAGACCAGCACCATCCTAAAGAAATACAATAAAATTTAAAACTGTCTAGTAGTCACATTTAAAACAGTAAAAAGAAACAGTAAGATTAATTTTAATAATGTATTTAACTGAGTACATCTAAAGGATTATCATTTGAACATGGAATAAATATAAAAATTATTAATGAGAAAGCTTACTTTTTTTTGTTCTACGTCTTAAAAGTTCAGTGTGAATTTTATATTTCTAGCATACCTCAATTCTGAGTAGCTATATTTTAAGTGCTCAACAGCCATGTATGGGTAGTGGCCCTAGTATTAGACAGCATAGTTCTAGGCCATTCTCTGTACTTTTTCACCCACACACACATTGTTACTTACTTTCCCCCCCACTATTTATAGAAGGACATTGGTTCATGTCAGAATATAGGAAATAAAACCCCTTTTTAAAAAAAAAAAAAAAAAAAGTTGGCACTTTGAATCCACCAGCCGCTTCTTGGAAACCCTATAGTGCAGTTCTACTCTGTCCTTAGGGTTGCTATGAGTTGGAATCAACTCCATGGCAACAGGTTTGGTTTTGATTGTTCTACTGAGTAGAACAATCGTGCATAATTTGTTGAACCACTTCTGCAGATAGATATTTAGGGTTGTTTTTCCCATTTCAAACTTCTGTGCATTTGTGAGCTTCCAGAGCATGGAGCTCTAGGTATGGGGTTGCTGTGTCAAAGAGTATGATCCTGTCTGAAGTAACATGGCTAAAAAACAATAATATATATTTTTAAACAAATATGCCAGTAAGTGTATAGCTAAATGTGTACTATCTTTTTCAAGGCAGTCATTTTAGAAAACTAAATTTTTTATTCCACCAATATTCTTTTAACTCAGTATACTAAAAAAAAAATTTTTTTAATTTAAGAACCAGCGTAAGCTAAAATCCCAGTTCAAATGACTCTCATAGCCTTGTTCCTTTGTAACCAAACTATAATTCACTCACTCATTCATCTCTTTCTATCCATCCATCCATGCATCCGTGCATCCTTCCTTCTAAGAAATAGCTTCCTAACTGGTATCCCCCGATTCTAATTTTGTTTTCCTAATAGTTCCTTCAGCTCATAGAAGCCTAAGTATTTTTAAAAAAAAAAAAAAATCAATCAGATCACATTGTGCCATTATTTAAAATCTTTCCATAGCTCCCATGGAATTGGACTTCTGACTTGCCAACTTCTCCGTGTTCTCCCTGTTCCAGCTGCACTGACCTCCGTTCTGTTTCTAGAGCAGATCAAGTTCTTTCTGGTTTCAGTGCCTTTTCAATGGCTGTTCCCTATGCTTGGAACACTTCTCTCTGACTGTTTGCAGAGCTGCCTCATTCTTATCTTTCAGTTGCCAGCATAAACGTCACCTAAGAGCTTTCCCCAACCACCCTACCTAAATTTGCCTCCTGTCCATCATCAGTCCAGTTTATTTCTTTCACAGAATTTGTAGCAATCTGAAATTCTTTTGTTTACATTTTTGTAACCTGTCTTCTCTGACCCCCAACTAGAAAGTATACTCTTTCTTTCATGTTGTATCCCAGGGACCTAGTATAATACCTGACACGTTGTAGGTGCTAAATAAGCATTTGTAGACTGACTGAATGACAGAGTATATGCCTGCTACTATATTGCAAATTCAAGCTGAGGTACTGCACCACAGACACAAAGATTCATAAGTTTTTCCTTCGAGAAAGTCAGAGTCAGCACAACTGGACTAAACCAAAAGCAAAGAAGTTTCCGGAATAAACTGAATGCTTCAAAGGCCAGCGTAGGAAGGGCGGGGGTTTGGGAACCATAGTTTCAGGGGACATCTTAGTTAATTGGCATAATAAAATCTATTAAGAAAAAATTCTGTACCCCACTTTGGAGAGTGGCGTCTGGGATCTTAAACGTTAGCAAGCGGCCATCTAAGATGCATCAATTGGTCTCAACCCACCTGGATCAAAGGAGAATGAAGAACACCAAGGACACAAGGTAATTACAAGCCCAAGAGACAGAAAGGGCCACATAAACCAGAGACTACATCAGCCTGAGACCAGAAGAGCTAGATGGTACCGGGCTACAACCTATGACTGCCCTGATAGGGAACACAACAGAGAACCCCTGGAGGAGTAGGAGAGCAGTGGGATGCAGACCCCAAATTCTCATAAAAAGACCAGACTTAATGGTCTGACTGAGACTAGAAGGACCCCGGTGGTCATGGCCCCCAAACCATCTGTTGGCCCAGGACAGGAACCATTCCCAAAGCCAACTCTTCAGACATGGATTGGACTGGACAATGGGCTCGAGAGGGATGCTGGTGAGGAGTGAGCTTCTTGGATCAGGTGGACTCTTGAGAGTACGTTGGCATCTCCTGCCTGGAGGGAGATGAGAGGGTGGAGGGGTTTAGAAGCTGGCGAAGTGGACACGAAAAGAGAGAGTGGAGGGAGGGAGTGGGCTGTCTCATTAGGGAGAGAGCAATTGGGATCATGTAGCAAGGTATATAAAAGTTTTTGTGTCAGAGTCTAACAGGGCAGCCTGATGTTACTATAGCATACTAGATCCTGGATGATACAGAAAATGATCTTTCAGTGATGTCTGTATTTTTTTTTTTTTTCTGGGAAATACTAATCCCTAGCTTTACCACCTACTTAATTTAGGTCTGTATAAAATTCCAAGTGTCTTATAAGGTAAAGATAACCTGGCACACAGCAGACACTCAATAAATATTAATTTGATGAATGCATGACATGTCACAGGTGACATAAATTCTAACAGCGGTTCCCAAAATAAGTAGATAGTGGCCCAATATATTTCCTACTTTGTAGAAAAATCTATGTTTTGCAGGGTAAGCTCTTGAGTGTTCATTAGAGCATTACTTCATAATCTTCCATTCTTCCTGATGCTTGGTGATGTCCAAACAAAACTGTAAGCAACTTAAGTTGCTTTCTTTCTCTCTGTCTTCCTCAAATAAAGAATAGGCCATGAAAAATATATCACATAAATGTAAAAGAACTTCCAATTTTATAAGGATGCAAAGTTTTGGGACTTGCTTGTTTGATTTTTTTTTTTCGTTTTTAGTTAAAACATTTTACATACGTTACACAAGCAGTACATTGATACATTCTTGTGAAATACTTAAGTGATACATAAATATATAGCCCCAAATGACCTTAGTTTTTTTTTTTTCCCAGGCTACCTCTCTACCAAGGAACCCTGGGGGTGCAGTGGTTAAGTGCTTAGCTGCCAACCTAAAGGTTGGCAGTTCGAGCCCACCAGGAGCTCCGCAGGAGAAAGATGTGGCAGCCTGCTTCCGTAAAGATTACAGCCTTGGAAACCCTATGGGGAAGTTCTACTCTGTCCTACTGGGTTGCTATGAATTGGAATTGACTCGATGGCAATGGCTTTGTTTTTTTTGTTGTTTACCTCTCTACCAATTGTTGCTGTTAGGTGCCATTGAGTCAGTGGCACCTCATGTGACAGAGGAGAACTGCCCCATAGGGTTGTCTAAGCTGTAATCTTTATGGGAGCAGATCACCGAGTCTTTCTCCCACAAAGCCACTGGATGGGTCTGAACCACCAGCCTTTCAATTAACAACCGAGTACTTAACCATTGCACTACCAGAGCTCCTTCTTCTCTACAAGAGAAATTCTTTTTCTATGATTTTCCCCTATAGATATATATGCATATATGTATGTTGTCATTTTGTTAATAGTGTTTTTATAAAAATGGGTTCCTATGAAATATGTTGTCTTGTAAATTTGTTTTTTCACTTCATGTTTCTTGGGAATATTTTCATGTCAGAGTGTCCCAATAAAAGGTTGGCATTCTTTAACCATGTATTTTGTTTATAAGCAGAATTGACAGACTTTGAAGACACAATACGCGCCACCAACACCAAGGGTTTCAACAGAGCTCAGAGTACATGTTGTGTAGTTGCTACTAAACCAAAACACCAAACTTACTGCTTTCCGAGTCGATTCCAACTCTTAGCGACCCTGTAGGACAGAGTAGAACTCTCTCATAGGGTTTCCAAGGAGCACCTGGTAGATTCGAACTGCCAGCGTTTTGGTTAGCAGCCATAGCTCTTAACCACTACACCACCAGGGTTTCCACAGTTGCTACTAGTACAGGCAAATTCGACTTGGAGCCCAGGCTCTGCAGCGCTCTTGTTTTGGGAGCACACAGAGTCCTTTTGAAGACTCGCCTACACCCATCTGGTAAAAGCCAGGTGCTGATAAGTCTCGGATCCACCCATCTTCCAGAAAATAGATGTGGGGGAAATGTCTCACATTCCTGTGGTCATGAAGCAGGGTACATCTGGTTAAAAGTTACAGTTGGGTCCCCAAAAAGTTCATGATGTTGTCGTCAATGTTTTTAAGTAGACAATGTCCATTGCTTTGGCTTCAGGGGGAAAAAAAAAGCCCTCATAATTTCTTAGGAAACATTCTGCTTTACATAAGGTAGGATCCTTTAGCTGTGTGAACAAAAACTAGTGCACACACTCTGTCTTCTGACATCCCGGTCATACACAACTTCAAAACCCTGGCTATTTCAGATGACGTGTTATTAACATCTGAAAGGTGCATGTAAATTACATATTGGGGCACAGTGTAGTTCTACTTCATTCTATTCAAAGGTGGCAGCTTGTTTTCCTAAACTTGCTGAGGGCAGAGGCTGAAGGTTTGTTTCATTTGCTCAACATGGAGGTACTTAATAAATATTTGTCGAGATAGTATTTATTGAGTGGCAAGAACTGTGGGCCAGGAATAGTCAAACCCAGCTTTGGCTTCTGCCTCTGCCCCCGAGTGATGTCTATATGCCCTACACTCAATTCCTCTTTTTGGACCTCAGTTTATTTATCTATAAATAGAAGGGATAGCCGGAGGAAGTTTTAAGTCCCTTCGTGCATGAAGAGTCTCAAAGCTTGTATCATTTTTCAGGCTTGGAGTATGACCTAAAATCAAGATCATTGCTGAATCTTTTAAAACCAACCCAGCAGAGAACAAACACTGTTCCAGCCCACCAAACCAGTTGCTTGCTGAGTCAATTCCAACTCATGGTGACCCCATGTGTCTCAGAGTGGAACTGTGCTCCATAGGGTTTTCAATGGCTAATATTTCAGAAATAGATTGCCTGGCCTTTCTTTTGAGGTGCCTCTGGGTGGACTCAAACCTCCAGGCTTTCAGTTAGCAGCCATACGTGTTAATCATTTGCACCAGCCAAGGACTCCAGCCCACTATTCTCCGTTGTTGTCAAGTCAGTTCTTACTCATAGCACTGGTATCTCCCTATTGTCTGTTTAAGATAAGTGGATCAAATCTAACTGGAAGACTGGAGAAATTTCAAAGATACTTCTCACTATTCTTATGTAAAGGTGTGTCAAGGAGATAAAGGAATTCTGGGAGAAAGTTGTCTTTATCCAGAAAAACCTTTGGAAAAAGGATTAGTGACCAACAGGCCAAGACAGGGAAGAAAGTCTGTAAATGAGAAGCTGGAAAACTACCTCCTAATCAACTGGTAAGTAGGGTCCTCTGGAAGCTTATGCTAAAGAGAAAACCTATAAACATTGCTGCTTGGACTTAGTCAATATTATACGGGATATTAGGACAGAGATGATTAAGCCAATAGAAATTAGGGGAAATTTGCACAAAGTAGAGTTATTTGGATTTCTTGGGTGATGTTGTTGTGTGCCATCAGGTTTATTTTAACTCATGGCGACCCTATAGGACAGAGTAGAGATGCCCTGTAAGGCTTCCTAGGCTGTAACCTTTATGGGAGCAGACTGCCACATCTTCCTCCCAGGGAGCAGCTGGTGGGTTTGAACCATTGACTTCTCGGTTAGCAGCCAAGGTCTTAACCATTGCGCCACCAGGGCTAGATTCTAATTATTTTAGTGATCTTAAATGGGGTCATGGAATTATACAGCTGAGTTGTTTAAGCTTTTTCCCGGGCAAGGTCAGTGTGAGAAATATAAGGGAGAAACTACCCCCTGGCTGAATAGTATAATACTTTTGGCTAAAACCATATTTGGGCTTACTTGCAAGCTGTGTGACTTCAAGCTAGTCCCTTATCTTCACTGAGCCTCCTCATCTCTAAAGTGAGTGTTACATAATAATATTGAGATGGGAAAATGTGTGCCAAAGGCATAGGTTTACTCATTGACTTCTGTTTTTTGTAAAGTGTAAATAACCAGTTGTATGAAGCGTAATGTCCAGTAAAGGAGGAACTAGGCTGCTGAGTTTTGAAAGTTCTCTCCTGTGATAAAACCAGAGTTTGCAAAGGCTAGTGAGCACAAATGGTTTGATTTAGTCAGAGTTTTGCTAGGTTTGAAGTGTTGGGGTATGGCCAGCCTAGGGAGGTGGGGGCTTTTAGAGTTTAGACCTCGCATTGAGGGCACTGAGAAGCCATGTAATGTTTTTAAGGTGGGGAGATATTTGATATTTGAGTGTTTAGAGAGAGACCTGAGATGATTAAAAAAAAAAAAAAAAGCTATGCATGAAGGAGGAGGATTCTCCTACTCCTCCCGCGTAGCCTATAGCTTTGAATTCCTGGAGAACATCAACCACTTGGACTGACCCCTCCTTCAAATCCCTACCTCAAGCAGCCCCCTCCCGTAACCCATTGCCGCCAGGTGGATTCCAACTCATATCCACCCTATAGACACAGTAGAACTGCCCTATAGGGTTTCCAGGCCTGTGATCTTTATAGAAGCAGACTGCCACATCTTTCTTCTGGGGAGTGGCTGGTGGGCTCCAACCACTGACCTTTTGGTAAGCAGCCAAGTGCTTAACCACTGTGCCACCAGGGCTCCTCCAAGTGGCCACCTAGTGCTGCTAAATTGTCATACAACAGCCCCTAGTACATTTGCTTTCTTAAAACTCTCCTCGGATCCCCAAAACCTTTTCCTCATAATTGTCAGCCAATGATTGAACTTCCTACTTCACTGAGGAAACCATCAACCAAGAGCTTACCTAGATGTACCCACCCATCATGTCTACCCACATACCAGTTGCCATTGATTTGATTCTGAATCATGGTGATCCCATGTGTGTCAGAGTAGAACTGTGCTCTATACGGATTTCAGTGGCTGATTTTTTGGAAGTAGATCACCAGACTTTTCTTCCGAGACACCTCTGGGTGGACTTGAACCTCCAACTTTTCAGTTAGCACTGAGCATATATTAACAATTTGTACCACCCAGGATTCTGTGTACTCAACATACTACCCCTGAATTGGGCACCTGAACCCTCAAATTGGGCACTAGCTTCCATTCTTCCAATGCTTTGAAGAAGTCTTTCTCCACCAAATCAATTTTTCTTTCTCCTTTCAGTCATCTCTGGAGCATACAAATGTTATTTTTATCACCTTAAAAAAGCTCTCTCTTGACCTCACTCGCCAATCCCCCACAACTACTCCATTTTTTGTTTTGTTTTGTTTTGTTCTCCTTTGTTGCAAAACTCCTTGAAATTTTCATGTCTCCAATTCTGATTTTAGCTTCCCTTCTATACTTTGTATAGAAGTATAACATACGTTTGGAAAAGTAAGCAATCACTCAGCTACTCTTCATAGAAACTTCTTTTGTCAAGGGCACTAATGACATCCAGGTTGCCAAATCCTATGGACAAATCTCATCTGTTGTCTTCTTAGCAGCATTTGGCTCATGATTATTCTCTGTTCCTTGAAGTATTTGCTTCCCTTGGCTTCCAGGACCCCATTTATCCTTTTGCTTCTCCTCCTACCTAACTGGCCTGCTTCTATTCATGTACTGGTGCCTCTTCCACTTCAAACTTTTAATGTTGGAAGGCCCCAAGTCTTAGTCCTTGTTCACAGGCCTTCCCCTAAGGATTTCATCCAGGCTTCTGGCTTTAAATACCATTTTTATGTTAATGACTACCAAATGTATGTCTTTAGCCCAGAGTGTAATATTCACCAAGAGTTTTCTCTTGAACTCCACCAGTCTCCACTTGGCCATTGTCTTAGTTATCTAGTGCTGCTATAATAGAAATACCACAAATGGGTGGCTTTAACAAACAGAAATTAATTTTCTTACAGTTTAGGAAGCTAGAAGTGCAAATTCAGAGTACTGGCTCTAGAGGAAGGCATTCTTTCTCTGTGCACTCTGGAGGGATGTCCTTGTCTCTTTTGAACTGTGCTTCTGGGCAACCTTCATGTGGCCTGGCATCTCTCTTCCCCATCTCTGGATGCTCACTTGCTTGTTTAATCTCTTTTATATTTCAAAAGAGATTGATTTAAGACACATCCTACAGTAGTAGGGTATCTCATTAACATAACAAAAACAGCCCATTCCTAAATGGAATTATAACCACAGGTGTAGGGGTTAGGATTTACTACACATAGTTTTGGGGAACACAATTCAATTCATAGTGGGTGTCTAAGACATCTCAAAATCAACATGTTAAAACTCAGAATATTACCTCTAAAACCTGTAATACACACGCTTTCCCTTCTCAGTTGGTGACACCTCCAGTCCTGCCGGTTGTTCAGGCTAAAACCCTTGGAGTCATCTTTAGACTTCTCTCTCACATCCTACAGGAAATCCTGTTTGCTCTAAACCACCAGTGTCTAAAGACTTGTTACAGCACTTCCACTACTATCCACTTTTCTCTCTCTGGATTGCTGCAATAGTCACCTGACAGGTCTTTGTGCTTCTCAACTGAACAGGCACAAAGGTCCTTCTCAAAGGTCCTTCTTAAAGGTAAGTTGAATCCCACTGCCCTACTCCCCTGCGGTGGTACTCTTTTTCAGTCAGTGCCTTCCCTGGACCCCACACTGTTCCAGCCACACTGGCCTTTTTGCTGATCTGGGAACACACCAGGCCCCTCCTGCCTTCAGACTTTTGCCTGCCCTGTCCTCTCTCTGTGGAAAGCTCTTTCTTGCTTGGCTAACTCCCTAACAGTTTTTGTCTTTACTCAAATGTCGCCTTCTCAGTAAAGGCGAATGACCCTCTATTCAAACCTGATCATCATCTTTAAAACTGCAGCTGCCCCTTCCTCCCCATTTCTGCACTCCCAAGCTTCCTTACCCTGGACTTTGTTTTTTTCCCTTAGCACTCATTGCCTGTTATGTTAATTTTTTATTTTTATATTTATTTTATTCTAGTTAAATTTAAGCTTCATGATGTCAGAGATCTTTTCATTTACTGACAGATTTTAAGTGAATAGAGTGGTGTCTAATATATTGCCAGTAGCCAAACATATTTGTTAAATGAATATATTTTTAGTATTATATTTTGCTATGTATTCTATTACAAAATGGCTACCTTATAATCTCTGCATTTATTCTTATGATTTTAAAATATTCTGAGCATTGTATGACTTTTTTTGAAAATTGAGGTGAGATTCACATAACATAAAATTAACCACTTTAAAATGGAATTTAATACATTCACAATATTGTGCAACTATCGCCTCTAGCAAGTTCTAAAACATTTTCATCACCCTGAAGGAAGACCTGTACCTATCCTCCCTACTCCCCAGTCCCTACAACCACCAATGTATACTCTGTCTTTATGGATTTACCTATTCTGAGTATTTCATACAAATGGAATCATACAATATATGGACTTCCGTGTCGGGCTTCTTTCACTTAGCATAATATTTTTTGAGGTTCATCCAGATTGTATTATTTTTTATTAAATAAGAGCAGTAAATTCAAGAAAATAGCTAATTAAGGGTAGTGGGCAAAGTAGGAAGAAGAGAGTAGCAGTAGAGAGACAATTTTGGAGGGAATTGTAGAAGTCTAGGTTACAGATTAGGAGCCCTGGTGGCTCAACAGTGAAGCACTTGACTACTAATGTAAAGGTTGGTGGTTTAAAACCACCCAGCTGCTCCATGGGAAAAAGACCTGATGATCTACTTCCGTAAAGATTACAGGCAACAAAACCCTGTAGGGCAGTTCTACTCCATCAGTTGTAGCTGGGGTTGCTTGCATGGGGTTGCTACAAGTCAGAAATCTGACTCAGTGGCACCCAACAACAGCACTAACAGGTTACAGGTTGTGGAGGCCTGATTTAGGTAGTGGGAATGAGGGGCAGACTGCCTGGTACCAGGGGATGGATGAAGTGAAGCGCTAGACGTGGAGGGGTTGAGGGAGAGCTTGCTTTGGTGAAGACAGGGAAAATGCAAGAAGTTGAACTGCTTTGCAGGAGGTTGGGAACTGGAGAGCAGGGTAGGCTCCACACAGCAAGGGGAATGATGACAACATCAGAGAACAATGAATTCAGTTCTGGAATTTACTGCTTTCTAGCTGTGCTTTATGCAAGTGTAGCTTCCAGTAAGCAGCTGGAATTTCAGGTTTGGAGCCTGAGTCTTGTCACCCCATTGGCCCTTACTCCTCTTCTGGGATGTATCCTTCAAGGAATTGCAAATTTAACCCTGAAGAGTAGTGGTTCATGAAGGCTGTATAGCTCAACTGAAAAAAAAAAAAAAAACTACTGTGCTGCATCACTTGGGAGCCGTTAGGACCCAGAAGAGGCTCTTGCAGGCTTATATCAGAAAATCCAATACTATGGAGTTGTACAGTTATTTAACATCTTAGAGACTTGGTACATGTCCTGAACACTCATTCTCATAATGTCTGCCTTGACTCTTGCTCATCACTCTCTCAACTTAAAAATCCCTCTTCCCCTTTCCCCATTCTTCTACGAGTATGAACCTCACATGCCACTTTTTTTTTTTTTTTTTAAGGATTTCCTTTCACCTACCCCTACTCCCCAATCAAAATGAATGGCCTTTCCCCATACCTTTGTGCTTTCACTTGTTTGTTCAATCAATATTTATCGAGTCTCTTATAACGATCAAGAAGTCCCTGGATATGCAAATGGTTAAGCATTCTACTGAAAGGTTGGTGGTTTGAGTCCACCAGAGGCACCTTGGAAGAAAGGCCTGGTGATCTACTTCTGAAAAAATCTGCCATGAGAACGTATGCAGCACAGTTCCACTCTGACACACATGGGGTCACCGTGAGTTGGAATGGACTTCATGGTAACTAGACTGGTATAATGATCCAGGGATAGATCAGAGAAAGGGATGGAAGAGCTCTATTTAAAGGTGTGTATGTTCTAGAGTTATGCTGTCTGATCTGGTAGCCACATGTGCTACTTAGATTAAAGTTAATTAAAATTAAATAACAATTTATTTCTTCAGTCCCACTAGCAAAATTTTAAGTAGTCACATGTGACTTAGTGGCTACTGTACTGGACAGCACAGATCTAGAGGGAAACAAGATAAATGTTATATAGAGAATTGAACTAGGGTGGTACGGAGAGAATGACTTTAGAGGGATCAGAGTAGTGTGTGAGGAGGTGATATTTAAGTGGGCATCAAGATGACAAAGCAAAGGTGAAAATGGCATGGTCAAGGAATGGGTGTCTAGGCAAAAGACAGCACCAGAGAAAAGGCCTAAGGTAGAGATAAATTTGAAAGAAAACCAGAGTGGTTGGAGCCACATGAGCAAGGGAGAGAGTGGTCTAAAAAAAGGTAGGCAGGTGCCAGACCACTGGAGCTTTGTAAACCTGGGTAAACAGTTTGGTTTATTTTTTTTTTTCCTTGAGAGAGGCATGAAGAGGTTGTAAATATGGGCAATGACATGGTCTGTGATTATATACTGACCATTTATCTCACTCTGCCTGATATTATTAATTAGTTCCTTATTTATAGGGTTGCTATAAGTCAGAATTGACTCAATAGAAATGGGTTTGGATTTTTTGGTTTTACTTACCTTTGTCTCTGCCAGATTGCACAATCTTGGGTTTTTTTCATCCTTAGTATCTTGAATCAGGCCCTGTAGTCTCATATATTAGTAATAAAGGTTACAGAATTGAATTAAAATTTTAAAAAATTCTTATCACCGACCTACCTAGTCTTTTTCCAGCCTGAGTATAATGCAACTAGTCATAAAATATTTTACCTCCCAAATAAATAAGACCTAATTCTGTGTGAACCATTTCAGAATTTGCCCTTCCCTCACCTTTCGTGATGGCTAAGGTGGGATCAATAGTGTCCCCTCCCAGTGTATAATGGCAAAGAATAATGAGATAGTAGATACCTAGAAATGAACTCATCACATCACCTAATTGAATTCAAGAGTGTGGGGAAAGTTTGGCATTGTAAAGTTGGAAGGGCGTTTAAGGATCATATGGTCCAACACTTTGATTTTATGGAAAAGGAGAATTACAGAAAGTAGGCCATGGGACAGACAGTCTGTGTGAAGAACCAGTGACAGGAGAAAGCTTGTGTTCAAGAAACTGGAAAAGGCCTAAAGCAGGGGCCTCCCTTCAACCAAGGTCTGTGTAAGTCACTGAAGTTTGACAGATAAGGCTGGGGTAGGTTGAAGAACTCATGCCCAGTCTAAAGGGATAAGGTATGTTATAGATTGAATTGTGTCCGCCCAAAATATGTGTTGGAATCCTAAACCCTATATCTGTGGATATAATCCCATTTGGGAATATGGTTTTTTTGATTACGTTAATGAAGCCATATCAGTATAGGGTGTGTCCTAAACCTAATTGATTTTGAGTTATAAAAAGAGCAGATTAGATACAGAAGGAAGCACAAAGATAGATACCATGTGAACATGACCAACGAACTGATGAATCCTGGGGCTACAGAAGCTGAAAGACAAGGGTCTTCTAGAACTGACAGAACCACTGCAGCCAGTGCTTCTAGCCTGAGCCGTTCTTTAAAGCCACCCACCTGTGGTATTTCTGTACTAGTACTAGATAACTATGACAGGGTGTTTGGGCCCTGTGTTGTCAGGCTTTAAATTTCATTTTACGAAAAGTCAAAAATCTGCATTCTCATGTGCACTCTCTGGATTTTTAAATTTTAGCAATTAATTAAGAAATAAGCTTTTAAACAGTGTCAGAAAAGCATGTCTGCAGGTCAAACATAGTCTTTGGGCCACAGTTTGTAGCATCAGGTTTCAGGCCTCTTCCCAGTACATAGGCTGCTGAGTGTGGGGTTCCAAGTCCTAGGCAGTGCCAGACTCACTGCCACAGTATGCCAAGGTCACCTGCTTCACCATGAAGCTGATCATGGGCTGAAAGAACATGAAAGAAAGTCAGGAAGAGAGCACCTTTGCCTGTCTCACTGGAAGGAGTTACCAAATCTTTAGAACTGATGGGAAGTTAATGAAGTACTAGGCAGATTTACTCATGTTTGGATGGTTTAATGATTAAGAGCAAAAGTCATGTGTCAGGGTTTGGAACCTAGGCTCATTTACCCCCTCCAAGACTCAGTTTCCTCCTCTGTGAATGGAGTTAATAGCAGCTCCTACCTATGGGGTTCTGCTACATGGACTGTCCTTGAAAAATTTTAGCTAATACAGAAAGATGGAAACAACATAAGTGCTCATCAACAGATGAATGGATAAACAAACTATGGTACATACACACAATGTAGCACTACAAAATGATAAAGAACAGTGATGAATCTGCCAAGCATCTCACAATATGAGTAAATCTGGAGGGTGTTACACTGAGTGAAATAAGTCAATCACAAAAGGACAAATATTGTATGAGGCCACTATTATAAAAACTCATGAAAGGATTTACACATAGAAAGATACAATCTGATGGTTACTAGGGAGGGGAGGGGAGGCCTGGTGGTGTAGTAGTTAAGAGCTCAGCTGCTAACCAAAAGGTCAGCAGTTCAAATCCACCAGCCACTTGTTGGAAACCCTATGGGGCAGTTCTACTCTGTTCTATAGGGTTGCTATGAATCAGAACCAGTTCCATGGCACCTAACAACAACAATGGGGGGGGTGGTGGTGGAAAGAGCAAAACACTAACTAAACAATAGATAAGTGATAACTTTGGTGAAGGGTAAGACAGTACACAATACTGGAGTCATAGCTTTATAGACACATCCAAACTCCCATAGGGGTTGAGTTACTGGGCTGAGGACTGGGGACCATGGTCTTGGGGCATATCTAGCTCAATTGGCATAACATAGTGTATAAGGAAAATGTTCTACTCCCTGCTTTGGTGAGTAGCATCTGGGATTCTAAAAGCTTGTGTGCAGCCATCTAAGGTATGTCTACTTGTCCCACCCCATCTGGAGCAAGGGAGAATGAAGAAAACCAAAGACAGAAGGGAAAGATTAGTCCAAAGGACTAATAGAACACAACTACCACAGCCTCTACCAGACTGAGTCCAGCACAACTAGATGGTTCCCAGCTACCACCACTGACTACTCTGACAGGGATCACAATAGAGGGTCCTAGACAGATGTTCTAACTCACAAAAAAAAAGACCAGACTTACTGGTCTGATGGATACTGGAGAAACCTTGAGAATATGGCCGCTGGACACCCTTTTAACTCAGTACAGAAGTCACTCCTGAGGTTCACCCTTCAGCCAAAGATTAGACAGACCCAAAAAAAAAACAATACTACATGTAGCTCAACTATGTATCCAAGACTAAATGGGTACACCAGTCCAGGGGCAAGGATGAGAAGGCAGCAGAGAACAGGAAAGCTGGACAAATGGAAATGGGGAAACCAAGGTCAAGAAGGGGAGCGTGTTGACACATTGTGGAGTTGGCAACCAGTGTCACAAAACAATGTGTGCATTGTTTGGTGAGAAACTAATTTCCTCTGTAAATCTTCATCTAAAGCACAATAACAATTTTTTTTTTTAAAATCCTAATATTATAATGTATATTTAGGCGTAGTTCTCAAAGTTCTCCCACTCCACTTTTGCTCATTATAACAACCTTTGAAGGAGACACAGCAAGTATTTTTAGTCCTGTTTTACAAATGAGGAAATCAAGGTTTGGAGGGGCTTGGTGACTCCTAGAGATACTCAGTGGTGGTGGAGCTGGGATTTGAACCTGTGTCTCCAAATTCTGCTGCTTCCTGATACATTCTCTTGACATACCTCAGAAAGTATGTAATATGAGTCATTATTTCTGGTAGCACGAATGGTTAGGCACAGTGATTCACATTCTTGCTCAACTCTTCTAGCTAATGGCAAACTTAGCATTTAACTGGTTGAGGATGAAGACAAATCTTTGTGGCCACAGGGGAGGAAAAACCCTATGTCTACCAAAGGGCCAGAGTTCTTGCATCCTAGAGGCCAAGAGGAAGTGCACCTTTGACATTAGAAGGCTGGTCTTTTCTCTAATGTTCTGTCATTGAACCACACTCTTAATCTTTGCCTCTGGCTCCTCCCTATTTGTTCCTCTATCTGCTGTGTCAAAACCAGGAATCCAGTTGGAGGCTCTGTGTTGGGAAGGAGCTGGGATATAAAGGGCTGCTTCTGAGGGCTGCTTCCCTTGCCTGCTGGCAAGCGCAGACAGAGCCCTCAGCTTCCGGAACCAACAGAATCCTGCAGCTGTGTGGTGGTCTTCTGACATACCCAGCAGAGCAGGTTCATGTGATTTGCCTAGTCAGGGTGAAAGGAGAAGTTCAAATCTGAGAATTAAGACTTTCTCGGATACCATCTGGTCAGGGTACGACCAACCAGTCTGTCTTCTCACTTTTCTTCAGGCTGATCCCGTGATGCATCCTCAGGTAGTTATTTCAAGTCTCATACTGCTTCTGACAGGTAAGTGATGAGGAGGGCTGAGGATGGGGAGTGAAGGGGGTGGCAGTGGTGGAGGAAGCTATTCCTTGGACTATATTCGACAGTAATGGGTTCATTAGTGAGCAAAGAGCTAGGCTAAAATCTTACTCCAAAGAAGTTACTTAAATGCAGTGAATTACCAAATCCATGGTGAAGATACAGAACAGTGTGTCCTGTGTGGGTAGGCATTGTGTACGCATAGACTCTCTCTCAAGCATAGAAAAGAAATAGTTAACGGTGGATACCATGGTGTGGGGAGAGGAAATGGTGTTGGGGGTGGAAGGGAGACTTTAGCTCTTCCTATACTCTTTGGTCCTTTTTGATTTTTTTTTTTAAATCGCGAACAATTATTTCTTTAAAAAAAATTTTTAATTTAAAAAGTTCTATGCATTCAGGGAAAAAAAAATACCCCTGAGGAACAGATATATCCTAAATTTTAAAAACTAGTAATCCCTGTAAAGTGAGATTATGGGGAAAGTTCTTTTTTTTTTTTTTTTTAAATTATGTATGTTCCTAATATTTTGTTTTTATTATTAGCATGTATCACATTTGTAATCAGAAAAATAGGGCATTAGGCAAAATTAAATACTATAAGAATTCCAGTGAAAGATACACTCTTACTTTATCTAGTAACGAGCCTTTTTTCCTAGAGCAGTTCCCAAACTCACAGCCCAGTAGTAAATTATGATTAATAAGGGAGTCTCGGATTTTTTTTTAAGGACATCTTGACTGCATTTTTTGTGCCACTACACCAGGACATAATTTTTGGTTTGGTTTTCAAATGGCACAGTTTAGGACTTAAAATAATATTTTCCTCTCCTCTGTTTGTTTTGCCTGGGTGACTGGGCCTTGCTCAGTTGCTAGCCTCTCATTGACTTGTGAGAAGAGGCCCCTGCTCAGATTTTTTTGGACCAATCCTAAAGCCCATAATAAGCCTCAGCCCCAACTGGAGGTATTATAAACCCATATTTTAAAAACTGATTTCTGAAGAATGTATCTGATTTCTGCCTTCATGCCGGCAATGCTTTAAACAAAATATTAGCTCTGTTTTGTTTTGGAAGGTAGGGACTCAGAAAGAGGAGATGATCCCATTTACAAAAGCTGGTTTTAAATTGCATTAAGACTTAAAAAAAAATATTTAAATGCTTTAGAATTTATTATTTTTTTAAAAAATGTCTTTCAACTGATAACAGTGATTGATTCTCAGGAGGGGCCTGGGAGCCTGGAGCAAGAGGGAGACGTTTCATTGCATGCCCTTTTGTACTGTTCTCATTTTTAAAAAACCACAGGCATGTATTACCTATTTAAATATCAACAACAAGGGGCAGATACCTGGCAAGCTCAGGTGAAACACATACTCGTGTATTACTGGAGTGTCATTTAGTTCAAACCTTTCGGAAAGCAATTTGGCCATATTCATCAAAAGACTGAAAAATATTCCTACCCTTTATTCTGGTAATTTCTCTCTTAGAATTTACAATATCAGGAAACAATACTAAACACAGAAAAAGTTTTATGCAGAAAGATTTTGTGAAGTTACTAATAATAGTAAAAATGGAAACAACCTGAGGATCTTAGAGTACGATAAAGTATGTTTTATCCACAAGCATGACCATTAAAAATAATGCAGATGAAGAGTATGCTAACACAGATAAATGCTTATAAGTATTAATTTTAAAAATTCAAGCCACAACGTCATATGATTAGAAATCAAATACGCTATGCAAAGAAGACAAGAGATAAATAATAAAGTAAAAAAATTAAAATAAAAATATTGAGCCCTCATTCTTTGTTTCTCCTCTCTTTATCTGCAGATGCTGTAGCTTCTTATCTGCAAGTGAATGGAGTAGAGGGCCAGCCTGTCACACTACCCTGTACATACTCAGGACAGCTCACGTCCATGTGCTGGGGCCGAGGGAAATGTCCTAATTCTCAGTGCTCAGACGAAATTATCTGGGTTGACGAATCCGGATCCCAGATCACCTTTCGGAAGCACAGACGTTATAAGCTAAATGGGTCCCTTTTGAAAGGGGATGTGTCTTTGACTGTAGACAATGCAGTCAAGGCAGACAGTGGCCTGTACTGTTGTCGTATTGAACACAGGGGTTGGTTTAATGATCATAAACTCACTATATCATTGGAGATTAAAGCAGGTGAGCTCGAGTTTTTCTTCTTTCTTTGGTCATTTCCTGCGGGTTAACTAAGATGGAGGGTTTTCTGTTCGGTAATAATTTTCTCTCTTCATTTAATAGAAAAAGAGGAGGTCCTACAGTCCTGTTTTCAAATAATAGGAAAGCTTTTATGTGTGTAGATGAAGTGCTAAGACCAACCTTGATTCAAGGCCTTAGGCCAGAAGATCTTGGCAGTCAGCAGACTATCTCCTGAAGGAGTGCTTTAAAAATGTTAGTTGGTCCATGAAAAAGCATTCACTATTCCATAGAGAAATCTAGTGAATGTATTATTATTTTTTATTGTATTTTAGATGAAGGTTTACAAAGCAAACAAGTTTCTCAGTAAACAATACACATATTGTTTTGTGACATTGGTTGCTGACCCTATGACATGTCAACACTCTCCCTTTCTCGACCTTGGGTTCCCCATTACCAGCTTTCCTGTCTCCTCCTGCCTTCTCGTTCCTGCCCCTGGGGTGTTGTGCCCATTTAGTTTTTGTTTTGTTTTATGGGTCTGTCTAATCTTTGGCTGAAGGGTGAACCTCAAGAGTGACTTCCTTATTGAGCTATAAGGGTGTCTGGGGTTTACCTAGTCGCTGTCAGATCAGTAAGTCTGGTCTTTTTTGTGTGTGAGTTAGAATTTTGTTCTACATTTTTCTCTGGTTTTGTCTGGGACCCTCTACTGTGATCTCTTTCAGGGCAATCAGTGGTGGTAGCCGGGCACCACCTAGTTGTGCTGAACTCAGTCTGGTACAAGTTGTGGTAGTTGCGGTCCATTAGTCCTTTGGACTAATCTTTCCCTTGTGTCTTTGGTTTTTGCTAGTAAATATTTTTATCAAGCTTAATTGATTCGAAGAACTGCCCTTTTGTGGAGATTATGTCTTAGAAGAATATTAAAATGTCCTTAAAAAAAAAAAACTGTTATGGAAGATTTCCAACATAAAGGTAGAGAATAATGTAGTACTGTTAAATATAGCACCTGCTTTAACAATTGTCAACTCAGGGCCAATCTTGTTTCATAGATGGTTTTATTTCTTTGCTTTTCCTGACACTGGATTTTTAGAAACATGTCTCATATCATATCATCACATCGTATCATAAAAATTGCATTAAAAAAATGAAATGGCTTTATATTACAATACTAAATGTTTGCATCCCAACAACTCTGCGTCAGTTGCTTCTAAGAAGTTATGAGATCCAAACATCTGGCAACATTATATTTTCCCATTTTGATGTGGTCATCCTAATTTTCCTGAGAATTTCTTGAGAATTTCGTGTCTCTGGTGCTGTTTTCTAATGAATCTCCTTCCACAAAGGCCAGTTGATAATATTGATAATAGATAATTGATAATAGAACCTAAGACCTGTGACCTTGACAATTGTGTCTCTATTTCATAATTTGTGCTTGTTGCTGCCTTTTTGTCTGTTTGTTTAATAAAGAGGAAAAGACCTTCCTAGAACTCTATTTAGCAATCTCCCAGCCTTTGCACATGACTTGCTTCCCTCATAAAGCCAAGCAGGCTGAGACTTGTTCTAAGGAGAAATGGCTGACTCTGAGGGAAACTACATCAGGGAGGCAGTTTAGGGAAGTTGCCAAAAGAAGAGGGAGACAGAGTGTGCTAGAGGAAACAGACGTGAGGAGTCTGCAGGTGGAGAATAAAGGGACAATAGGGCTATGAGTACAATTTTCTTGGAATTGTGAAATTATATTATTACTGGTTTGGCTGGATTTTTAAAAAAGTGGCCTTGAAAGAAATTAGCAGGAGACTTTTATATTATGCTTGGAAATTCAGTGAGAGGTGGGTAGTTACAAAACTAGTGTTGGGTCCAGTCAAGAGTAGGTAGATGTCCAGTGAAAGCCTGCAGATTTCAGAGGTGGTTCTAAAACTGAGCCAACGTGACTCTCTGCCTCTTCCCCAAATAACCAAGCTTTTACTTTGGTTTTCTTGTGTTTTTCACAAGTTGAGCTTACTCTCCAACCCTCTTTGGGGCTTTTCCTCATCAGCTTCTTCTATTCTTGCAGCTTCTCAGACTTTGAGACTTCTTCCTGGGGGAAAAATTTACTGCTGAGGAAGAAAAGAAAGTTTATGAGACAGCCAATTCAGTTTCCTTCTCTCTATTACTGTTCCCATTATGGTCCTTTGATCAGGTTTTTTTGTGTGCTTGCTGTTTTCTCCAGATTCTATTTTAAGCTGTGGAGGGAGAAGGTTGGATTGTACTGTTCTTAACAAGTTAGACCAGTGTTAATGAACTATATAGCCCAAGGGCCAGATCAAGCCCACCACCTATTTTACAAATAAAGTTTTATTGGAAAACAGCCATCTCCACTTGTTTACATACTGTCTATGGAGTTGAGTAGTTGTGATAGGGAGCATAGGGCCCCCAAAGATTAAGATATTTACTATCTAGCCCTTTACAGAAGGTGTTTTCTGACCCCTATTTTTGGCTAATGCCTTGTACACAGTAGGCACTCACAAATATTTGTTGAAAACCTTTTTTTTTTTTCCTCCTCAAGGCAAACATTGACTACATTCCAAATTAAATCGGATTCCTTAGAAAGGGGAGTTTTCAAACAAAATGTCCCCTATTCTAGGGACATGAGGGCTTTTATAAATAAGGGTTCTGGGTGGAGATATATATATATATATATATTTAGTAGAGTTGGGGTTTAATGAAAATTCTTGGAGGAAAAAAATTTGTGCCTGGTGAGAAAAAAAAAAAAACAAACCCATTCATTCTTGAGTCATTACTTCATTGACTCTCCTTTTGTGCCAGGTCCTGTTTTTGGACTTAATTCTATTCTCAGCTTTCTCTCTGTGTAGCTCTAAGACTTTCTGTGAGTCATTTAGATTTCCATAACCACATCTGACTCACTCTGGAAGGTGTCAGTTATTACCTCTTGTACATTATCTCTCAGGCAGGAAGGAACCTTAGTAGCTCTTTCCTACCAAATGCATAAATCCTTCCTGTTCTGGTCTGCACATGTGGTCCAGCATAGGCCAAAGAGTGTCACTTAACCCTCACTTAAGGTACAAGTCTGTAGGGTGGGTGCTTTCAGGACTGACTGAGCTGACTCCTCTTCATTATATCTGGTAAACGTTCTGGGCCTGAGAACTGCTATTTAAGCCTTAGTCATTCACCTAAGAGAAGGAAAAAGAACTGCTGATCCTCTAGACTCTACATACCTTCCCTACCTCAGAGGTGTTCATGAAGACACATAAATCCGATATGCATGTCTGGTCTTCTAAAAGTGCTTCTATGCAAATACAAGGTGTCATTTCTCACCTCACATCTCCCCATATGTATATTTTTCAGTGCAGCTGTTTCCTTTTTGTGAGTGTATCTTCAAGCCCTCCCCTATCACACATCCTAGTTGACCGATGACAAGGACTCTGAGTTCAGAAGAGAAATGCCTAGTCGTGTTGTGTATGGTCTCTCACTGGGTGTGCTTATGCGCAGCCCCAGCTTGCAGTTACTTCTTCCTGCTTGATCCATCCTCACCTTCATGTTGATTTCTTACCGCAGCCCAGGACACCAATGTTCCAACATCACCTAGGGTCTCTACCTCTGCTCCTCCAACGCCAACACCAGAGCACAACCACAAACCAGGTAAAACAGATGTGCTTCTGAGCCCAAAGGCTTTCTAATGAGGAAATGTAGACCCTGCAGGGCATTGTTTCAAGGCAGAAGAACTTAGGGTCAATCTAGGGTTAAGGGTTATTACCTGGATTCTAAGAATGGGCTTCATCGAATCTGTGACCCTCCTTCCCCACCCCCAAATTATATGCAGCCTTTTGTGTGTACAAGCACTTTCAGGGGGAGGGAACGCATGGCTTTTATCAGACTCTTAAAGGGATCAATTATTAGTCAAAAAAGGCAAGACCACTGATCTAGAGCATCTAATGAGGTTAGTGTGGCTCTGGTCCAGCTGGACACAGGTTTGTGAGGAAAAACTAGGAAATCCAGAGAACAAGGGTCAGGTTAATTAGATTCTGTTCTTCAGGAGCTCCGAATAGAGATAATTTAGCTCTCTGAAGTAAGACCCTTCCGCTTAAGGAAGAGATTTCAGTGAAACTAACATTTACTGTGTGCATCTTACATGAGGGGCACCACGCTAAAAGCTTTACAAATACTATTATGTCATTTAAATCTATGACAACCCTATGCATTGTAGATATGATTCAATCATATTTTATATTTGTGGGAACTGACACACAGGGTCTAAGTTGCTTGTTGAAAGTCACACAGATAGAAAGTGGAGGCAGAATTCTATCTCCATTAATCTGAATTTTTGCCCTTAGCTACTCGGTTGTGCCTGCTATCAGGAGCACTGGGCTTTGTGTTTGGATGAATCTGCCTTGACCTATATCCTCACTGAAAAAGCCTTTTTATACAGCTACCCTATCTTTTGGGGGCAGTCAGTGACTTACAGGATTTTGCTTCTAGCATCCTTTATTTATGTAGCATGAACATTGCAAAAGATACTATTTTTACTGCTGAAAAAGTAAACATCAGTTTTTAAAGACTTCAGGGACTTAGAACGTATACATGTTCATTTTTCCATTTAGGCCACATGGTTCTTACTTCAAATTATCCATAGATAAGAGTTTAGATTTAAGATAAATAGAGAATAACTTGACATAAAAATAGAGGTAGAGAAATAGCTTGTCATTGTGAGGACAAGTTTAGGTTCAAGCCTTCAATTTTGGGGATTAAAGATAACTTTTAGTGGAGATTCTTAAAGCCCCAAAAGCTCTTTGACCCCGTGAGCTGGCTCTGGATTCTGAGGAGTAACAGAGATGTCACAAGCTTTTAGCCAGAAAAACCCGATAGAACATTGATTTCCCTTGACTCCTGTTGAACCATTGTGTATATTTAACCAGGAGGGGTCTGAAGGATTGGGCTAGGAGCTGAGTTTGGAAGAGGGGGTCTTAGGTCATATCTGGGATTTTAGAGCCATAAAAGTTTGTAAGAAAAACAGCTTTGTTCCAGGCAGCTGAACAGAGAGAGTCTGTTGACTTTCTCAATATTGATTTAACATCTTAATACTTAGTTTGTGCCTGCTAAGGTGGGTTAGTAGACTTGGCTTGGAGAACATGCAGAGGTCGTTGCACTTCATTTAAAACATAGATTCAGAAGAAAAGCATTTATTCATAGATCCATATGACCTCGTGGCGGATAGTATTAATTGAGCCTTATCCTCATTCTGAGGAGTCTCTGGGTGGCACAAACGGTTAAGAGCTTGGCTGCTAACCAAAAGGCTGGTGGTTTGAGTCCCTCAGAAGTAAGGCCTAGCAATCTACTTCCGAAAGATCACAGCGATGGAAAACCCCAGGGAGGACAGTTCTACTCTAACATACGTGGGGTCACCATGAGCCAGAATTGGCTCATAATTTAGAACCTGAAGAAGGCAAGGAATCCAGATTGGGACTAATGTGAAGGGAGAAGGGCGTTTAATGCAAATTCCCGAGGTTCAGTTCTTTGAAAGTAAAATCCTTGTCCTGATAGCGATAGAGAGGTTGAGTTTGAAGTCAAAACTTGCAGTATAAGGAGAAGGTAGTCCAATGCAGGGACTGATATTTATTTATTTATTTTTAATCTATCTCTTGCCTGGGCTCAGTGACTCTGCAACATGCCTAAAACCTTCCTGTATGATTGTAGGTTGTAAGAGCAGGGGAGAAAGAAACTTGAGCAAAGCATTTAAGCACAAGAGGTCTTTTGCACAAACCTAAATTGGGTAAAGACTCTGATCATGTGACACTCTTGTGTTGGCCTGGTCTTAATTCCTAAGGAAGGGCACATCCTATTGTAACTTTGAGCATTAGAGAAAAGTAAAAAAAAAAAAAAAAGCAACTCAGAACATGAGAAAGGGTGACGTTGAAATCTGAAATCATCGAAGCTGTGGTGGGAAGAGAAATCAGAGAAAGACTAACAAATTTAGAAGTGTAAGAAATTTGTTCAACTCACACAGCTGATTTGAGCTGCCAGACTCGGCACTCAAATCAGATGTCTTATTCCAGAGTATGTACCTTAACTCTATGTCAGTCGTGGTCAAAAAACTGAATGCTCCCAATATTCAAGACAGAAAAAGCACGATTACCTGTTGGGCAAGAGTGCCATGGTGAGCTGGTGGCAATAGGAAAGACCAGGTTTGGGAATTATCTTCTAGGTTCCACCACTAACTTGCTGTAACATTTTGTGGCGCTGTAAGAGAAGAAAATCATAGAAATATCTTATAAAGAGGCAAGAGATCAACTCAGCAGATAAACCCATTGCCATCAAGTTGATTCCAGCTCATGGCAATCCAATGTATTACAGGATAGAACTGAGCTCCATAGGATTTCCTTGGCTGTAATCTTTACAGAAGCAGGTGGCCAGGCCTTTCTTATGAGGTGCCACTGGGTGGGTTTGAACAGCCACTTTTTGATAAGTAGCCAAGCACAAACCATTTGCAATACCCAGGGATACTCTACTGATAAGAAAAGTGAGTTATCTGATAGAAAAATCAGGGAGTGATTTTAAGAAAGGAAAGGGGAAAATTAAAGAGTTCTTAGTGGAAGTTTTTTTTTCTTTTTTTGATGGGAAGTGGAAGATGAGTCAGAGATGACACTGGTAATCACCCTTACAAAAGGGGAGAATGGAAGGCAACTGCAGAAGGAGCCACAGTCAGGATTTGCCAGGAAACTTGTCTTAAATGTCATGAATCATTGCCAAGGCTAAGACATTGGACACTATTGTCACTTTGAAGAGATACCAAGGAATTCAATATGTGAGTATCTGCCCTGTGTTGGAGTCACTGGGTGTTGCTAATGTACCCAGCTGCTAACTGAATGGTTGGAGGTTCGAGTCCATCCAGACGCACCTAGGAAGAAAGGCCTGATGATGCACTTTCAAAAAATCAGCTGTTGAAAACTTGATGAAGCACAATTTTCCTCTGGAACACATGGGGTTTCTATGAGTTGGAATCGACTCAGCGGCAACTGGTTTTTGTCCTGTGTTGGCCAGTATGTGCATCTCTCTGGAAAGAAGTATGGATAATTTGGAACCTGAATAAGGCAAGGAATCCAGATTGGGACTATTGTGAGAGGGGAAGGGCAGTTTAATGCAAATTTCTGAGGTTCTGTTCTTTGAAAGTGAAATGTCACTTGTATGAATGTCACTTGTATGAATTGCTTGTCCTACATAGGATGCACTCTTGTAGGCTCTGTACATGTGGGGAGAACCTAGGAAAGTAGAAAGTGTGAATCGATCCTGCATACTGATAACTATCCCGATCATTATCTAGATCAGATTTCCTCGTAATAATGAAATAGCTACATAGCAGTGCCAGCTTTGAATCAATTCAAGGCCAGCTTTGAATCAATTTCCAAAAGGGAGTTGAAGGGGCCAGAAGTGGGTAGGTGAGAGGCATGCCTTCTGGGAAGGCTGGTTGAAGGCAGTACAGGAAGAGGTAGCAATTTTTTATTTCACTTTTGTGTTTTCATTTTTTTGTTGGAGGTATGAATTTTTCCCCACAAATAGAATACAATTTTTACATTCTTTTCATTCTAGTATTTACTTCATCTCCTCCAACACAGCCAGCAGAAACCCAGCCTAAGACACCACAGGAAAAAAAGACACTACCCACCAGCTCACCATGGTACTCTTACCCAACAGGTAACTGTATTTTCTTTCCTGAATTCCTGGGAGCATTTAGTTTTTTGATAACCATTGATAGAAACTTAAGAACATAGACTCTGGAATAAGACACATCTGATTTGTGCTCCAACTTGGATCACTCAAATCAGCTACGTGACTTGAACAAATTTCTTACCCTCCCTAATCTCTTTGTAAAATGGAGGTAATACCACCCATCTTGTAGATTGCTTGTGAAGATTAAATGAGATGAAGGGCTTGGGACATAGTTACAAATGAGTGATTGACAGATGCTACAATGGTTACTGTAAACTGACTGGCACAGGTAGCTTGTATGATTTGGCAATATTCACGTGCCATATTGTTCTAAATCAAATCAGTCTTGACTCCAAACCTATACCTGGGCTCCATCCCCTGGGCCAGATCGTCAACAGTTAAATCCAGCCTTCTGGTGTCAAGACCACACTGGTTGCCGATGTTATATGCTTTGTCCAAGCTCTGGGCCCTCCCCTGAACACAGCCAGGAGGCTCACCTCTGATCTCGCCATGCTTCTACATGGACATTTTGGGTTAGGTTTGGATGCCAACTTCAGTACCAAAGAGACATGTCCCACTGAGATCATGCCCTTTCCTCTTCTGCCTTTCCCCTCCAAGCAACCGTCACTACTCTCCCCTCCTCTTTAAATAACTCCCACCCCCAAAAAAAAACCCATTGCCATGGAGTCGATTCTGACTCACAGCGACCCTATAGGACAGAGTGAAACTGCCCCATAGAGTTTCCAAGGAGTGCCTGGTAGATTCAAACTGCCAACCTTTTGGTTAGCAGCCGTAGCACTTAACTACTACGCCACCAAGGTTTCCCCCTCCTCTTTAAAAAAAAAGGAATGTAGAATTGAGCATGTAGAGTTAAAATGCAGCTAACTGTCTGTTAGTCATGGCAGTGAGTTCTGAGAGCGCTGTCTGCTGAACCCCATTGTGATGCATCACTGCTCAGCTGGCTCGTGTGTCCTTGTACTACATCCAAACAAGGTCAAGCCTTGCAGGACTCCTCGCGTGTATGACTCATTGTACTCAGGAATTGCCAATCTGAAGGGAGCCCTTTGAATGGCCTTCCTTTTGCCCATGATTCCTGGGAGCTGGTTAATTTTAAATGGACCTGCAGTGAGAATCACACAGGGACCCATTCACTTGGGATTAGATAATCGTGACATTTGGTTTTGAAAATGAAGTCCTTGGTAAGAACTGTTTCTGGGCACAAAAATAAAATGAAAACACAAGGTAGCAGCAGTGGGAGCAGCTGTACCCCATGATTTTAGTGTGTGAGGAGGAAGAGAGTAGGAGTGGATAATTATTCTCTAAAATGCCACTAAAACCCCGTCAAGGTAGAGCATTCCGGAGTGGAACAGATATGGGAGCAGCTGTGTTCCTGGGGCTTGGGTGACTGCTGTCATCTTGGCAGTGTATCTGAGGCTCTCAGGCCAAGTGCGCTCTGTGCCCAAGTCAGCCCTAGTTGGCTAAAGCATTACAGAAGCAAAGAAAGTTAGGTCTGGAAAGGATTTTTGTTATCATATTGCTGGCCACCTACCTTTGACAGATTATAGGTTATCTCATTTAATTCTTTCAAGAAAGGTCTGATTTATCCTGTTGCTATTCCTACAGATTAGGGAGGCCCTATAGTTCTGCTTTGGAGCCAGACAGCTCCCAGCTCAACTGCCAGTTACTAGCTGTGGTGCTTTGTCAGTTTCTACTGTGCCCTTGGGGAGTCGTTTAACAGACTTCACTGGATGTTTGTGAGGATTAAAGGACATGATGTTTGGAAAGTATTGTAGAGTGCACCACCCCTTCCATTATATTGTCATCCGCATGCTGTGATTGTTAGTTGCCACTGAGTCAATTCCGACTCATGGCAACCCCGTATATTACAGAGTAGAACTGCTGCGTAGGGTTTTCTTAGCTGCAATCTTTACTGAGGCAGTTTGTCAGCCCTTTCTTCTCTGTAGCTGCTGGGTGGGTTCAAACTGACAACCTTTAGGTTGATGCTGATCCAAAACCACTTGTGCCACCCATGCTCCTTATCATCATCATCATCATCACAAATAAATAATGTTGTTTTTGGTAGATGCCGTTGATCGATTCTGACCCATAGTGACCCCACATGACAGAGTAGAACTGCCCCTTAGTGTTTTCTTGGCTGTAGTATTTTTTTTAGGACTATATTTCATTTTTATTTATTTTAGGTTTACAGAGCAAATTAGTTTCTCATTAAACAATTAATACATATATTATTTTATGACATTGGTTGTCAACCCCATGACATGTTAACTCTCTCCCCTTCTTGACCTTGGTTTTCACATGACCAGTTTTTCTGTCCCTTGCTGACTTCTTGTTCTTGCCCCTGGGCTGGTGGGCCCCTTTAGTCTTATTTTATTTTATGGGCCTGTCTAATCTTTGGCTGAAAGATGAACCTCAGAGGTGACTTCAGTACTAAGTTAAAAGGGTTTCCAGGGGCCATACTCTTGGGGTTTCTCCAGACTCTGTCAGACAAGTAAGTCTGGTATTTTTTCATGTTAGAATTTTGTTCTACATTTTTCTCTAGCTCTGTCTGGGACCTTCTATTATGATCCCTGTCAGAGCAGTTGGTTATGGTAGTTGAGCACCATCTAGTTGTGCTGGACTCAGTCTGCAGAGGCTGTGGTAGTTGTGGTCCATTAGTCCTTTGGAATAATCTTTCCCTTGTGTCTTTTGTTTTCTTCATTCTCCCTTGCTGCAGACAGGATGCAACCAGAGGAGTATCTTAGATGTCTGCTCACAAGCTTTTAAGACCCCAAACTCTACTCACCAGAGTAGGATGTAGGACATTTTCCTTATAAATTATGTTATGCCACTTGAGCTAGACATTCTCCCAAGGCCATGGTCCCCAGCCTTCACTTGGCTATAATATTCACGGAAGTAGATCTCCAAGTAGGCCTTTCTCTTGAAAAGCCACTGGATCGGTTTGAACTGTCAGCCTTTCAGTTAGCAGCTGAGGACTTAACTGTATGCACTACCAAGACTCCTTGAAATAAGTATTAAGTGCTTTACATACATTGTTATAATAACTTTATGAGCTGGGTAGTATTATCCTCATTTTAAAGATGAAGAGAATAGGTGGATTAAATTGCTTATTGTTCAAGGTTACCCCAGCTAGAAATGTTACATATATATGTATACAAAGGACGCTGAGCATCAAAGTTATGATCCAAAGTTGCATCGTTAAGGGACATTGTCAGCATTGAACTCAAATTTTATCTGGCTCTGTGTTATTCTTATTGCATCACCCAGTCTCATACCAGAATGACTTACTAAGGTGGTAACACAAGTTTTTAAGCAGAGCCTAGATCTTGCCTTTGGCTCTCTGGGAAATAGCCCCAGAATGAGTAAAACGTAAACATTGCGAAGATTTTGGAGGGCATGGTTAGTCTAATTTCATTTGTGTCGAGGTTTTATGGCTTTTTCATTAGTTAGGGAAATTTCATTTGATGAGAGGGCAATGTGTGTGGTGGTTACAAGCAGAGTTCTGTCATTTACTAGAAGTGGGAACTTGTTTAACCACTACAGGGCTCAGTTTCATCATCTATAAAATAAAATTGAGGAAAGAATTGTTATGAGCCTGTGAAGTGTGTAATACATGGTGGTGGTGGTTTTACTAGCTGCTGTCATCGAGTTGACCTCTGATTGATAGACACGCAGTAAAAAGAAGATTCTGTTTTTGAGCTATCATTGTCTTAGACGGCCAACAGATTATGTTCTGTCTTACAAAATAGATATTTCAAAATATCGTGAAACTTTAAACTTTCAAAAATTTAAGGCATAATATCCTTTTAGTTAAGAGGTTAGGTGGTATAAGATGCTTTGGTCTTTGTGACTGATAAAACATATTTTGGAAAGCACTTCTCGGCCAAAGTCAAGGCACATTTGGATATAATGTAGCAGTGATATGTGACCTGTTTTGGACCTCTTAGTACATTTTACTCACATTCTGAATCTAAAACCAATGCAACGCCCATTCTGAATTGGCTGATTCTGATCTTTAGACGGAGTCACTGTGTGGCGCCAACAGTTAAGTGTTTGACTACTAACCAGAAGGTTAGCAGTTCAAACCCTCCCAGTGTGTCTCGGAAGAAAGGCCTAGCAATCTGCTTCCAAAAGGTCACAGCCTTGAAAAGCCTATGGAGTGCAGTTCTACTCTGCGACACGTGGGGTCTCCATGAGTTGCAATCAACACGATGGCAACTGGTTTTTGTTTATTTATTTATTTATTTTTGATCTTTGGTTGGGCATATGACCTAGAGGCACACATTGACAGCTTTTTTCCTAGTATGAAATCAGTCATTACCTTTAAGTGACCTTCTTAACCAGGATTCAAAAGTGTGCTTATGGAGATCTGTGATTCCTCTAAAACTGCAGGTAACATTTTGTGTGTAAATGTATTTCTTTTTTCCCAAAAAGAAGAAAAATGGCTTCCATTTTCAGTAGGACCATGACAAAAAATTTGAGTCACCATCTTATAGGTTAAATTGTTGTATGTTAGCAACTTGTTATGACTTGCAATGCCTGCAGCGTTTGGCCATATTACTATTCAACTTGTCATCATCGAAAGGCAAAGTGAATATATTTAGTTTCTGCAGTGAAAATGCAATGCTTTTTGTAATTCTAATTAATTCTCCTTCTTGTTGAGCAGGTGGGAATTTCACCGTGACACCGTCTACACATGGCCTTTGGCCTGACAATCAAACCGTAAGCATATTCTTTCCTGTCTTATGAGCCAGATTCACTTGTATATGTCACTCTGGAAGCAAGCTACATGTACAGTCTACTTCTGAAAGCCTACCCTACAAAATTTCCTTAAAAAAGAACGACAGAAAGAAAGAATTTGACTCTTTAATTATTGTCAGTTGCTGTTGAGTTGATTTTGATTCATGGCAACCCTATGCATTACATAGTAGAGCTGCTCTGTAGGGTTTTCTTGACCGTAATCTTAAAGGAAGCAGATTACCAGGCCTATTTTCCGTGGTTGGGTTTAAACTGTCAACCTTTAGGTTCACTTGAAGTATTCAGTTAGGTAGACCACTTTGTTAGAGATGACTTATGAGTGATTTTTTGTTGTACACGCATATACATACACACACGGACACTAGATAGGGTTCCCCCTAGCCAAAAACTGGAAATAAAAAATGAGCTAATTCAAGGAGAGTAAGTTAATGGAATATACCAAGGAAGACTTCAATGTGTCCTTAGGGAAACAACATGATTTGAGTGTGGTAGAGAGGAAGCCACCCCAGTTACACATATAATGGAAGTGAAAGTGTGTATGCTATCACAGCTTAAAGACATGCTCCCTGATATCCTTTCCAACCCAACTGCTATCCTATGTAGAAATTTTGAGGCCACTATTGCTTCCTTCTACACATATATCTTCCCATATGATGACTTATTGAGGTCTTAAGCAACTTTGTGAATTCTGTCAGTTCTTGTACTTTCCCGCAGTGTGGTTGAGAAACATCTAAGTGGCCCTGGTCTTAGGCAGTTGCACTGTCATCCTTCGAATAAGTTGGACAAGCTTGTCAATAGTGCCTTCTCCTTTGGCTCTCCTGGGAAAAACAAACTTGCTAATATTATGTGCGAGTAACACTTGGAAGGCACAAACAAGAAGAGGCTGAGCTTGTAAGAACGATCCCTTTCTAGCAAGTGGTGAGAGATGGTAACAGACTATTGTAAGAGAAAAAATAAAGCCAGAAAGCTCAGACAAGGTGGAGCTACTTAGCATAGGGCCGAATGGCCTTAATGCCATATGCCATAGTAGGCACTGAAAACATGACTGCACAGGAGTGATAACAAAAAAATTGAACCCCCTGTACAGCGTGGCTCCTGATCAATATGACGTGGGCACTGATTGATATGATGGATGCGTGCTGAATTTGTACATACTGGCTACATATCAGAACTGAAACTGTGTAAATTGCAACATGATCAGACTTATGCTGGGGAAAAAAACACTCCGAGTGTGAAGTTGTTCTTGGCCTCAGTTATCTGCAGAACAGGTATGTTTAGCAGCAAGTAGGAGCAATTTAGAAGCGAGTTCAAGGTAGGCAGCAGAGAAGACATGAGCTTTTTTTGTCTTGACCCTGAAGATGTCAAGATGGATACTACATATCTGCAAAATATGCAGCATATATTTTGATTAAGTAAGTCAACTTCCTGGACTCTACCTTAAGGAGATAATTGAACAAACACATGAAGATGTTTGAGAAAAATGTTCATTGCTGCTATTTTTGACCATGAAAATGTTAGAAACAACCTAAATGTTCAAAACTAAGGGGTTAGTTTATCAATTAAGTATGTCTACATGTTGCCCTGAAGAATGCAGTTACTGCGTGAGTTTACCGAAATGGGAAGATGGTTACAATAGACTGTTAAGTGAAAAAAGCAAGTTTTACAATAGTATGTGTTGTTGTTGTCGTTGTTAGGTGCCATCAAGTCAGTTCCGCCTCATAGCGACCCTATGTACAACAGAATGAAACACTGCCCGGTCTTGCACCATCCCCACAATCATTGCTATGTTTGAGCCCATTGTTGCAGCCACGGTATTAATGCATCTTGTTGAGGGTCTTCCTTTTTTTTTTCTTTGCCAACCTTCTACTTTGCCAAGTATGATGACCTCCTGAAGGGACTGGTCTCTTCTGATAACATGTCCAAAGTATGTGAGATGAAGTCTCGCCATCCTTGCTTCTAAGGAGCATCCTGGCTGTACTTCTTCCAAGACCGATTTGTTTGTTCTTCTGCAAGTCCGTGGAATATTCAATATTCTTCACCAACACCATAATTCAGAGGCATCAATTCTTCTTCGGTCTTCCTTATTCATTGCCCAGCTTTCACACGTATATGAGGTGATTGAAAATTCCATGACTTGGGTCAGGCACACCTTAGTCCTCAAAGTGGTATCTTTGCTTTTTAACACTCTAAAGAGATCTTTTGCAGCAGATTTGCCCAAAGCAATATGTCATTTGATTTCTTGATTGTTGCTTCTATGGGTGTTGATTGTGAATCCAAGTAAAATGAAATCCTTGACGAGGTCAATCTTTTCTCCATTTATCATGATGTTGCTTATTGGTCCAGTTGTGAGGATTTTTGTTTTGTGTTGAGGTATAACCCATACTGAAGGCTGGGGTTGCCTTCTTAGCACATCAGGCGGCACGTGAGTCTCATAATCTGAAGGTCCTGAGTTGGAACTTCAGAGGGGGCAACAATGGTATATTTAAAAAAAACCCAAAACCAAACCAGTTGCTGCTGAGTTCATTCTGACTCATAGTGAGTGACCCTATAAGGACAGAGTAGAACTGCCCCATAGGGTGTCCAAGGAGCAGCTGGGGGATTCGAACTGCTCATGTTTTGGTTAGTAACCAAACTGTTAACCACTACACAACCAGGGCTCCAAATCATATATTTCCCCCCACAAAAAAAAACCAAACTGGTTGCCACCAAGTCGATTCTGACTCATAGTGACCCTATAGGACAAAGTAGAACTAACCGCCTCATAGAGTTAATGGTATATAGTACTTAAAAAACAAACTACAACAACAAAAACATTGCTGTGGAGTCAGTTCTTACTCATGGCAACCCCAGGTGTTACAGAGCAGAACTCCAGGGAGATGTATGCTCCACAGGGTTTTCTTGGTTGTAATCTTTACAGAAGCGGTTTGCCAGGCCTTTCTGCTATGGAGCCACTGGGGCATTTCAACTGCCAACCTTTAGGTTAGCAGCCAGTCACAAACCACTTGTGTCACCCAGGCTCATATATAGTACTTATAGTATATATATTATACAACAGTTATTTTTGTTAAGAAGAAACCCTTAAAAGGATAAAATTCTAGAAGGGTATATAAAGCAACAGAGTAGTAGTGGCTGTTTCTGAATGTTAGGATTATGGTTGATTTTCATTTTCCTTTATGCTTAGCTGTATTTTCTAAAATGAACATGCAGTTTTTGTGTAATATATTTTAAAATAGAATGAAAGCAAAGCCCGACTCCTAAAATCCCGTGCTCTGTCTAACCACTTTACCCCATATAAGTAAGGTAGTAAGAACATGACTTTTCCCTCCCAGACACTGGCCATTAATTCTTGAAACAAGGCTCACTCAGGTGTCATATTTATTGTTGTTGGGTACCATGAGTTGATTCTGACTCAAGTGACCCTATATGATAGAGTAGAACTGCCCCATAGGGTTTCCTAGGCTGTAATCTTTACAGAAGCAGACTGCCACATCTTTTTCTCATGGAGTGGCTGGTGGTTTGAGCTGCTTACATTTTAGCTAGCAGCTGAGTGCTTAACACCGAGCTACCAGGGCTACTTCGGTGTCACCTTACCCTTCTCTATATTCCTCATATTGTTTATCAGGCAGCACCTAAAAGTGCCTTTCTCAAAAACTCTATTTAATCTGTACTTTACAGACACAGAAACAGAGGTTCAGAGAGGTTAAACCACTTGTCCAGGGTCACACAGTGAGTAACTCCAGGATTAACTTTTGCCCGAGAAGAGACTAGACCCTTCCCTCTCTGACCCTCCACTTTCTGTAAAATACCCACTCTATAGGAAACCTTTAGGATTAGAGCTAAGCTATATAAAGGGGCCTAGCATGAGGGCTGGCACTTTTCAGGTTTATTCTGGAAGATGGTGATCTCTTAAGATGTGCAAGAGACTGAAACAAAATTCTGCATTCCCACCTGTTTGCACAGCATTAAGTTGTTAGTCAGGATCATGTCTGTGAGCAGCTACTTTCAAGTCTATTTCTATAGACTTAAACCAAAATAATGAGTTACAGTTAAAAGAACTAATATGTACCATAACCCAGAACCAAATTCAATAATTGAGCACATTAGGATAACATCAGTTAACATCACAGCCAATTTATATATGAACTAAAGGTAGTTTTTTTTGCAATATCTTAAACTCAAACCAGTTGCTATTGAATCAATTCTGAGTCATGGAGACGCCATGTGTTTCAGAGCCGAACTGCTCCATAGGAGAAATAGAGGCCTATCTTCTGAGGTGCCTCTGGGTAGGTTTGAACCACCAGCCTTTTGGTTAGTAGCCCAGCATTTAATCATTTTTACCACTCAGGGGCTTTTGTCAATATCATAAGAGTAGGTATTTATGGAACCAGCTTATTGACTTTTTTCTTTTTAAAACATTTTTTTAAATTTTATTAAAGTATAATTTATGTACAATAAATAGCATCCATTTTGAGTACATAGGTTGCATTTTGACAAATGTATACACTTATGTAAATACCACCCCAAGCAAGACATAAAACCTTTCCATCATCTCCAAAAGTGTTGTGAATTTCAGATTGTCTTAGAATTTCACCACTTGGTCACAACCTCAGGCTGTTTGATCTTACCCTGGGTGTTCCTGAAGTACCCAAAGACCAAAAAGATCAATGTTGGTGGGGAAGTTATTCCAGGAAATGTTCTCTCTCCATGACTCTAACCAGATGTTTTTCAATTGCTGATGTTTCCTTAGGAAGTGTTCCAGGTACAAGAGACAAAGATGACCACTGCTAAGAAACTCTACACTGGAATCAGTGTTTCTGCTTTGGTGCTCCTCAGTCTTTTGGTTGTCCTGAGTATCAACAGTAAGTCATTTCAGGATTGTGCCTAATGGAATAGAGCAAAGGCTCTAGAGTCAACCTGCCTGGGCTCAAGTAGCTCCGACTCTTTCGAGCCATGTGATTTTTATTTCACATAACTTCCCTGTAACTCAATAGCCTCAACTATAAAATGCACCTGGTAATACCACCTACCTCAAGGTGGATGTGAGGTTTTAAATCAGGACTTCAAGCCAGTTGATTCTGCTTTAACCCCCTGCTGAGAATTTGGATTTCCACCACAGATGTATTGAATCAGAATCTACATTTTAACAAGATCTCCTGGTGATTCGTATCTATACACGTTAATTTTTAACACAATCCCTAGGTGATTCTTATGTATACCTGGGGATCTTGTTAAAATGTAGATTCTGATTCAGTACATCTGTGGTGACAATGCAAATTCTAAGCAGGGGGTTGGAGTAGAATGAACCTGTTCGAAGCCCTGGTTTAAGTGAGTTACTATGTGCAAAACTCTGACAATAGTGCCTGGCACATTGTAAGGGCACAGCAGTCATAAACTACTGTTATTGTACTTAGAAAAAGTCCTTTTTGCCATGAACCTCTGGAAATACAGTTGAAGGTAAAGAAGAATTATCAACATATAGATAACAGTTTTAGAACTGGAAAGGTTTTTATGAGAATCAAGTGGTATTGGTGTTGCATAGAAGGCTTTCCTGTGCCCCAATCCAGGCCTGAATTAGAATTTCCAGTGGCGGGGGCAGGGGACCTGGAAATCTACATTTTAAAGCTCCCTAACCCCCAGGAAAGAGGTCTGGTGGCACAGTGGTTGAGCGCTGAAATGTTGGCGGTTCAAAACCCACCAGCTGCTTTGGGTGAGAAAGGTGGGGCGGTTCTACCCTGTCCTATGGGGTAGCTATGAATTGGAATTGACTGTAGTGGGTTTGGCTTTTGGATTTAACCCCCAGGTGATTCTAATGATTGTGTCAGTTGGAGTTGGAACCATTCATTCAGCTATATGCCAGGCATTCCTAGGACATTGGGTGTCTCATGGAGCTTACATTCTAGTGGAGTTTATATTTGACACCAGTCAACCTCGGATTTGTACCTCCCCCCCAACCCAAGACCTGGAGATTGGCTTCTGTAAACATTATAGCCAGGAAAATCCTATGGGGCAGTTCTACTCTGTCACATGGGGTTCCTATGGGTTCAAATTGACTCAACAAGAACAACAATAATAAAGAGAAGAAATAAATTTTAATTTACCCTAAAGGTGAGAAATTAAATACTAAGAAATAAGAGTTTGTCGGGTAGAGCTGAGCTTTGGAGGGCCACAAACCATTGGAATATATAAAATATTTTTTGTGCTCCTCCCTGCCCTCAAATCAATGTACTCCCTCCTGAGGGATATAGCAGAGATTGCATGTTCTATACCCACCCATTTAACCGGGAGGCAGGCAAGACTCTGGGAGAAGAAACTGATTGCACAGCTAGGACTAGAATAAAAAATAAATAAAAACCCAGTTGCTGTCAAGTCGGCCCCAACTCATGGTGACCACACATGTGTCAGAGTAGAACTGTGCCCCATAGGGCTTTCAATGGCTGATTTTTTGAAAGTAGATCTCCAGGCCTGTCTCCAGGATTAGAAAAAAGGGTTTCAAAAGGCAGCCATTCGGTGTTCTATACCTTCTTTTCCTTCCCAACCCCCAGTTGTGTGTGTTTTCCTCTATGCTGTAATCTACTGCCCCCAAGAAGGAACTCTTTTTAAAGACACCATATATAAACCCATGACTGATCCATTTCTTTCATTTATCTGGGCAGAGGAGAGTTAGGAAATTAGAATAAGCTTTGAGAAGGGTTTCCACATACTTAGAACTTGGTTAGTCAAAATTATTTTTCAGAAATTGGGTAAAATACCTCGAATCTACTTCTTTCCCTAACAAATCAAGTCTTTATTTCTTGAGGAGAGGGTGACTAGGAGCATGAAGTTTGTCAAAGGTATTTTATAACAGAGGTGACTTTTCTTAAGACTTTGTGTCACTTGGGACAATTCTGGTTTATGCCGGTTCTCTGGCAGCCATCTAAAAAATCCTGGTTTTTTAAATTTTTTTTAATGAAACATAATAATTAGTAATTAGATTATAGTAAGCCCAGATGTATGGATGTATATATTAAAGCATTAATGAAAATGAGATACTTTACAATCAGGGCATTAGTTGAGTCCTACAAATTCAAAAGGGAATCGCGGGCGTTACTGAAGTTTTTAGGGAAACGCCTCTTCTTTTTTTAAAACATTCTTTCTTAGTTCTACATTTCATTCTTTCAGGTTCTGGTTTCTGTACAGATTTTTGTGTTCGTATTAAAGTAATAGCAGAAAAAATAGTCTGATTTGGAAGAAGATATCATGAACCTTTTTGCGGATATGTTTAATTTTCTTTTCGATTTTTCTCCAATATAGGGTATTTACACAGGAAAAGTAAACTGCAGCAACTGAGGTAAGTTTGAAAGAGTTTGTGTGAACACCTTTTGGTGTTCCTACTCTAGTAAAAATAAAGAGAAATACTTCTTCCCCTTCCTCCTTTTCTTCCAGACTTTCTAGTTTATACTCTGGACCCTGAAAACCTAGTTTAATGAGCACATCTATCATTGTACACACCTACCAGTGACAGGAAGAAACTCAGTCCTAGCCTCTTAGAGCGAAAGAACTAAATTGAGCATTTTGCTTGATGGAACTGAATATTTGAATGCGTTATTTGATTTATTCTTTCATTTCATTCAGTGTTATGTTTATCGAATGCCTACTGTATTCCAGAGAGATGAACAAAACAGACAGAAAACATATAAGCAAATAAGCAAGGTACTTTTAGGTGCTTCCAGATAAACACTATTACGAATACAGAGCAGGGAAATGGGCTGTTTGAGTGATCCCTGAAGGAGAAGACAGTAGCTCTGCTGAAATCCTATAAGACAATTCCAGGCTGAAGGTGTAGGAAGTGTAAAGGCCCTGAAGTGAGGCACATGTCTCCAGTTCTCCATAGTTCCCAACATTCCCCTCTGCTATATACCCACAATACTCTACTCCTTTACATTAGCTTTCTGGCCTGTAGGCATTTGAATTCACAACCTTTGTTTAGATCTTTCAGTCCACCCTGCTGTCCAATTAAAACTTAAATCCCCTCTACTGCCTCGATGCCACAGGGTTCATATGCCTGAATACCTACAGTGGTGGGAAACCACTACTTCCAAGACCAACTAGCCTGCTGCATTTGGTCCAGCTTGGATTTCCTTACCTTGACTCAAAATCCATCCCTCTTTGGCTACCATTCATTTTCCTAGTTCTCCTTCTGTGGGTGTTTGTATACAGACCCTCAAATGTCCAAGTTAATTCCATGATCAATACACAGAATGTGTTTTAAACAGTGCTTAACATATTGTAAGTGCTCAATAAATGTTGATTTTTATTATTGCAATCATGTGCTTCACAGCAATAAACCTATGAGATAGGTATTATTATTATTCCCATATTGCAGATTGGAAAACTGTGTTTTCACATTTAAGGTCACACTAGAGAGCAGAAAGAGGACTCAATCTCAGGTCTTCTGGATTCCAAAACCCATCCAGTTTTTGGCTAACAGCTTCTGAGAATGGGCAAAAACAAACCAACCAACCCAACTCTTTATAGGCAGAAAAGCATGGAACATAGCATCCTTTTAGTTACTTGATTTCTGTCCTTGCACTCTTAACTGATCTGTTTTAAAAGGTTCATTTTTTATCACCTAATTATAAATGAAAAATATCTATTGTGGAAAATATAAAAAAGAGAAACAGAACATAGCACTTACATTAGAAGCATTTCCTCGTGACATCATCTTTTTGGCATTTATATCACACTGACTCATTTTGAGCTTATTGACACCTAAAACCTAAAACAAAGCCACTGCTGTCAAGTCAGTTCTGACTCATAGTGACCCTATAGGATGGGGTAGAACCACCCCATAGGGTTCCAAAGCTGTAAACCTTCACTGAAGCAGCCTGCCACATCTTTCTTCTGTGGAGCAGCTGGTAGGTTAGAACTTCCACCCTTCTGGTTAGCAGCTGAGTGTTTTAACCATCGCACCACCAGGGCTCCTATTGACACCTGAACTAAGTGTTTTTTCACACATGTATGACTAATCCATTTACAGGACATAGAGAAACTTTATTTTTGCCTCTCATGTCCCTTTAAAGGTACTCAGTGGGGCATTGTTCTTCCTCTGTGGCTGGTAGAAGACTTAGTAGGTTCCATAGCTTTTCTGGGTAGTCTTAGGTGATAGAAAGTCACTATTCAGATTACAAAAGATCAGCTGCATCAAAACTCCACCATTGACCTTGACTTGTACTTCTGTTCTTTATTCTGATTTCTGTGAAACTCAAGCATCAGTCTATTATGACCCCCACAAACTGCAGGAGATACAGGGTAAGCTCTTCAAGCAGCCTCACCAAAGCATCTCTCTCATAGCAGCTCTCTCCAAAATATTAATCCCTTAACCTCCTGCCTGACACTTTTGTCTCCTAGGTGTATGTATCTGTGCTATAAAAGTCATCTAACTGATGGCTTTGAAATTTTTGACCATGAGACACAGATTTTGACACCATGATCCAGTACCTAGTTACGTGAAACAATACTATTTTAACTACATCCAATATGCTCCGCTACTTTTCTAGTCTATGTTTTTCTTAAGTGCAGGTTGTGGCCCACTAAATAGAGTTAATGCCCTTCTCTAAAGGGTCACAATCCACAGTTGGAAAATATCGGTCAAACTAGTTCTTAGTCACCTTTAAAATTTAGCACTTCAGTTTGACCTCTGTCTTAGTTGTCTAGCGCTGCTATAAAAGAATTAGCGCAAGTGGATGGCTTTAACAAACAGAAGTTCGTTTTCTCACAGACAAAGAGGTTAGAAGTGCAAACTGAGGGTAACAGTTCTAGGGAAAGGCTTTCTCTCTCTGTTGGTTCTGGGGGAGGTCCTTGTCTCTTCAGCTTGTTTCACAGTTCCTTGGAGATCTCCATGTGGCTTGGCATCAGTCTTCCCCCATCTCTCTTTTGCTCATTTATTTGATATCTTTTTTATATCTCAAAAGAGATCGACTCAAGATACACCTTACACTAAATCTGTCTCATGAACATAACAATGGTAATTTATTTCCAAATGGGATTATAACCATAGGCATAGAGGTTAGGATTTACAACATACTTATGGGGGGGGACACAATTCAATCCATAACAACATCTGATACCTGTCTTTTTAGATTTTCCATTTTGATATTCTGTTACATGAGTCTCCTGAAGGAGACCAGCCTGAGATTTTAAGCACTAATTAGGTTGTCTACCTGATTATTAAACTTCTCTGCAATTTAATACTTACGGCCACTATTTTTATAACCCCAGAGGGCACTATTCATTCATAGTCTATGTGAATAGAGCTCTGGAGTTGCAAATACTCATTTTGGGTGATCGTAAACCAAAGTGCTGCTTGTACTTTAGAACTGGTCTGTTCTTTCCCTTACTCATTGTATTCTTTAACAACTCTTTCTACAGAGCAGTTTCATTTAATGGCCCTAAAATTGACGCTTTACGAAGTGCAGCTGAATCGCCCATCCGAGCAGAAGACAATGTCTACATTATTGAGGAGGATGTTTATGTCATGGAGTAAGACCCACTGGCCCTGCAGAGGCTTGATCAGGACTGCAGAAGACACAGACCAGCTGTCCCCGTGCCAGACTTCTAAGCTCCAGGGCCATTTTTCTTTGTCAGTTTCACCTGGCATCCAACATGTCAGTGGCATTGGGCACCATGACTCTCTAGCTCAAAACTGCATGCAGTCAACCCCTTTGGTGATATAGTCCTATTTTTTTTCTACCCTAAGACTGGCTCAAATAATCTGGTCATCACAGAGCTCTTTCTCAAACACAAAAGCTTTAGAATCATACATTTTCTTTAAAAAATCTGTTGCTGTAGAGTCGATTCTGACTCATATCGACCCTATAGGACAGCATAGAACTGCCCCATAGGGTTTCTAAGGCTGCAGTCCTTATGGAATCCGACTACCGCATTTTTCTCCCACGGAGCCCCTGTTGGGTTCAAACTGCTGACCTTTTGGTTAGCAGCCAAGCGCTTAACCACTGTGCTACCAGGGCTCCTCAGTATTCTCTTTAGCCCCCAGGAATTCTGTATCCATCAAAGAGAAGCCTCACTAGGAAAACAAGAAATGAACTTCTTTCATGGTCACCAAAGATGTCAAAGAAGACAGGGGTAGAATTTAAAATCAGCAAATCCTACTGAGGGCTTAGAAGAGCTTTACCTGTAGGCATTTCATGATGCTCTTTTTTTTTTTCCTTCATTTTTTGGTCTTGTAACTCCAACAGTTGCATTTCCTAGATTCCCCAGAGGGTTTCAAATCATGTGGTTGCACAGGTTTTTGTTTCCCTCGTGGGGAGATAGGAAGTGAGTCTAATTTCACCATTATAGATCGATTTGGCTCCTCATTTTGGTTCTGGAAATATGAAGTATCAAGGGCTTTCCCTGGGACCAGGAGGAGTATTTTAGCAGTTAGAAGAAGCTAGAAAATCACAAGGACCATGTGTAATTTCTGGGGCCATCACCAGTTTGTTGGGTAGTGATTATGAACCAAGTAGACAGCATGGGAAGAAAATCAATTGCCATGACATTCAACACATTTATGGTATGTCTGTGCCACAGTGCTAGGCGCTCTATAGACAACCATATGGCTCTCTGAAATAATTTTTAGCATGAGGCAGGGAAGTACTGAAAGCCAGAAAAAATAAGAAAGGGAGGGAGTAGGGAAAAAGGCTTTCTGCCTTATTAAAGACTCTACAAAAACTGTTTTACAAATATAATAGCATTGCTCGATAGCATCACTAGTTCCAACCAAAACTCTAAATTTCTAAACTGTTCTTGGTTCAGAAAGATGAAGGATCTTTTACCTGATCAATTCCAATGCTATCTTTTCCCAAGAGTCAATTAAATTTTGAGTTTTGCCAAAGGAGTCAAACAAAGGCTTATTGTACATCTCAGTCACCAGTTTGATGGTTTAGAAATGTGGTTGACCCCTTTTCATGTCAATTTCCAAGGGCAAGAGTTATCAGAAGAGAAACATTTCTACTTGAATGGTTAACAAGGCTGGGGCTAATTTCAGTTCCAATTGGAGTCAACTCTACAATGATCCATGCTTGCGGTTCAGAGCTACTCACACTATGGTGATCTAGGAGGGTAGGATGCTTGCTTTCTAAGGCAACATTTTCTACACTGTTCTGCAGAGCTCAGGGAAATGACTAGGTCCTCTTTGAATAAAAGTTCTATGGGAAAATAAGATTGGGAAGCATGGTACACTGGATTTCCCAACAGGGCTAGCCTCATCTTTCTATGCATACATGTTGTTCCGTCTACAGTGTTTTCTTTTTTTCTATTTGTAGCCAATGTGCATAAACTTGAAGTTTTGAAATTAAAACCCAGATGTGTAGCCTCTCTGAATAGACCCTCTGCATAGCACATGGGGCTGTATTCCAAAGTGGTTGGGGCCCCGTTAGATGGGGCCACGCCCTCTAGTCCATCTCCTCACCCTGGGATCTGCCACTCTCAACTTTTGTGACATGCCTGGTGTTTGTGATGCCTGCTCTGTTCTCCCTGCCCTTTCTGGAGATTTACAATGCGTGTTAAAGTCTCTGGGGATCTAGTTAACTTTGTTTCATCCAGCATTTCCAAAACTTGTTTGAGCTTATGACTCTTGTTCATGGCACACCCACTAGCATTCTGTGACAGAATATGTGGGAGTATGGGAGGAAATAGGATGCAGACAGGCTTAGGAATAAGAAGACCTGGGTTCTAATCCTAACTCATCTAACAGTAACACTCACCCAATGCCATTAGGGCGAATCGTTCTTTATGCCTAAGTTTTTTCGTCTGATAGAGATGATCATTGCCATACCTACCTTGAAGTATAGTGGTAAGTGCTAATGAAACGGTACTTGTTAAACATCTTGGAAAAGTAAACACTACAGAAATGAAAGGTGGTTTTGTTTCTTTTTTCCAGTACAGCTCATAGTAACAGCAGACCTAGCGTTAGTGCTCAATAAATAATTTCAATGGTGTTGCAATCTTAAGTCTCTTGCTATATTGTACCTCTTATTTTTTCAGTGTTTCTTTTTTGAAAGAGTTGATGTTCAGTTATTTGTGTCTCATACTGTTGTTGCTGATCAAGAAGTAAGAATTTGTTAATAGCTGAGAAGGAAGAATGGGTAAGAGGGGAGGGCAGGGAGGTAATTTGGTTGATGATATGAACTTCTTTTCTGTAAATATATCAATCTTGTAGAATGTGTTGAATATATTTTTTTCATTTTTGATACTTTGAAACACAATTGAGATTCCGTTGTCTGCAATCTGTCTCGGGCTCTTAGGACACTGGTGTAATTAAGACTGTTTTAAGCTTCAGTAACTTTGCACAGCTTTGAGAAACAGCAGAACCAGCCTTTCACTGATGACTGTAAAGACGGTTGGAATAATTTGTGAGCACTTGGAAACGTGAGGGGCTCTTGGTGACTGCCTAGTTTCATTTGTATGTACACTCATTAATAAAAGATTTTTCATTTTGAAAACTGACTTGCTATTTTCCCGGGTTTATCAGTTAGTCTGGGCCAGGTGTCTTCAACTTGCTTTGGGCTCACAGGCCAAGGTCAAAGTGGGTCAAAATGTATTGAGAGTTTAGATGTGCCGGAACTCTTCTAGTTGCTGGGATCTAGCAGAAGGATCCTGAGCTCTAGTTCCCAAGGACCTCTGATTTAGTAGGGAAGGAACCCCAAAACCATTATTGCAGGTACTGATTAATGCTACGAAGCCGATAAAAGAGAATGTGACATAGCAGGGCTGTTCAGCTGTGTCACTGACAGCTGGCACTGGATATTTCTTTGTTGTGGAGGGCTGTCTGGATTCTAGACTGTTAAGCAGCATCCCTATCCTCTACCCATTAGATGCTAATAGCACCCTACGCCCCTAGTTATGACAACACAAAATGTCTCCAGACATTGCCAAATGTCACCTGAGGGGCAAAATTACCACTGCAATAGAGGTGCCTGGGGGACGGGTGGGTGGGGAATGGAGCAGCTTTCACTAGGTTGGTTGGGGCCACCTGTGGGAAAGAGGTGCCATTTAAGTTATAACCGGAAGGATGAGTAAGGGCAGCCACAGGAAGATCTGGCAGCAAGAAACCCCGCCCCCCTCCCCAAATGCAAGAATCTTGGGGCAAGAAGCTTGCGTATTAAGAGGGAGGGAGTTGTGTTCTAAGGACCAAAAGAAGTCAGTGTGGCCACAGCAACCTAACCGCAACTTCAAGCATCTTCGTAACCTTTGCCATGCTCACAGTGACGTTTTGCTACCATTTACTCAAACTGCTTTAGATTAATTAACTTTAAATTTTTAATCACCCTAGATAATATCCAAGGAGCCCTAGTGGTGTGAGAGTTAAATGCTCTGCTGCTAACCTAAAGGTTGGAGGTTCGAACCCACCATCAACCCTATAGGAGAAAAGACCTGGTGATCTGCTACCATAAAGATTACAAACTAGAAAACCCTATGAGGCAGTTCTACTCTGTCATATGAGGTTGCTTTGAGTTAGAACCCATGCTACAGCAGCTAACAACAAGAGATAATATCCATTTAATCATGGGTTTGATACATTATTGCTTTTAAAGTTAGAACTCATGTAACTATTTAAAAACCCATTTGTGGACCAACTAAACTTAGCTCCTGCTCCACCTCACTACAGCCATTAAGGCTCTGAGTTTGAGGAGAGTGCGCTCAGCTATTGCTAGGGATAACGCATTCAGAGCCAAACTTTGGTGCCCTGAGTGAGGAGGATCAGAGAGCAGCTTGGTTGAGGTGACAGGAGAGGGTATGTAGGGAAAGGAGGGGTGCAGAGGGGTACATCCTGGCAATGAGAGGCTTTCCATAGGGTTGGTGAGGGTCCTCAGGGCTGACATGAGGGGTCCTGGAAGGAGACAGATAAGACACCAAAGTTTGGTTCTTACTGTGTTGGGCCCAGCAGCCGCTGAGCCTAGACTCCTCAAACTCACAGCCTTGAGAGGCAGTATTGGGGTGGGGCAGAAGCTGAGTTCAGTTGGCCCACAAATAGGTTTTTAAATAGCTATGAGTTTTAATTTAAAAAACAAAACTGCATCAAACCCATGATTGAATATTATCTAGAATGACTAAAAATTTAAAGTTAATTAATCTAAAGCAATTCAAGTAAATAATAACAAAAGGGCAACGTGAGCATGGCAAAGGTTACGAAGATGTCTGAAGGTGGGGAGGCATTAGTTGGATCAGCTGGGAGCTTGTTAAAATGCAGATTCCTGGGCCTACTCCTAGGGCTTCTGATTCAGTAAGATGGGTGGCAACTGACAATTTAATATGTTTGTTTGCTTAAATTGCAGAAGACAAGTGACTAAGTTATTTTACATTTAAACAAAAACATCCAGACTTCATTAAAACCATGTAGAAATAAAAGCATGAAATTGTCCTTCCTTTCTGCTTACTGTGGATATAAATCTCAAAAATTGAGATAAAAAGTTTATTTGGGGGCTTTGTGAGTATGGCTATGACACTTTGGAAGTGAAATAAAATTCTTCACCCAGAGTCCCCAAAATATGGGAAAACTCTACAAAATGTTTATATCCTAGTTTTCATAGTCTAGTCAGTGCAGACATGTTTTGTCCAGATTCCTAGTGCTCTCTTGAAGGAAAGGAGTGACACTTGTCATTTGGTCCGCCTACTGGTCTCTCTTCTTCAAGGTCTCCCTTCGTTGGTTGTCTGTGAAAAGCATTGGAGGGTCTCCAGGATACACATCCTCTGAATGCTTTTTTTTCCTCCTTTGATTCATGAAGGCATCGGATTTCCTAAGGAAATACACATTAAAAAATCATTGCTTCACCCATTGTAGAAGTAATGACAGTTGACCAATAATGAGGTGGTGTCCTGGGCATAGAATGTGAGCATGGTGTGTGGGAGGCTGAGGGAGAAAGATACCAATACTTAGAATTCCCTGGAATCTAATGCTAAATTTTCCGTGGAGATTCTAAAGGTCCCCAAGGGTCTTTCTAGCTCTGACCTGGTATCTTTGGTGGCCAGTGGGGTCTTTCTCCAGTTCCTCTAGAGCCCTTCCTCTACGCGGTCACCAGTGTACTCTAAAAAACTCAATATCTGATTGTGTTACATCTCAGCTTAAAGTCTTTCAGCTCTTCCTCACTGGGTAACAGTCCAAAGTCCATAGCAAGCCCTTTATAACGTATCCCCAGTTCTCTTTTCCTGCCTCACAGACCTACTCCCTGCTGCACTCCAGTGGATATAAATATCCCAGATATCCATCCACTACTCCATGGGTCATTCCACCTGCTAGAAACTCACACCCCCCCCCCCATTCCTTTACTGGGGAGATTGTTCCTCAAGGCCCAGCTCGAATGGCACATTTTCAGTCCTTCTGAGCATCGTCTCCCTAGACAGAATTAATCCCTCTTCTGAAGATTCCTGTACAACCCTTTTTATTCACTCAACAAATATTATACCATGCCTCCATATGCCAGGCTTGGTGCTAGTGCCATGCTCAGATCATATTGCAGGTAGACAGGTCCCTACCCCATGTCCCCTGCATGTGTGGCACCTTTGTGTGAATCCCAAAAAGGCTCCCTCCTCCTCCTGGTCCTGAGTGGGGCAGAGCCTTATCAGATGGAGTCTGAGCCTGGATCTTTGCACCATACAAACTGCAATGATAAATGGTGACCCTATAACTTAGTTCTTAGTATGAGAGATGTTTAGGTTGTTGGTACTTTTTACACTGAGCTCCTTGAGGGAAGTGTGTGCATTTCTCAATACCTAACTTCCACTTAGTAGGCACTCAAGGGCATGCTTATTAAAATCAGTGAATAAATGATTGAATGGATATTTCCTAGAACCTTTCTGTGTGTGCTAGGGATGGAGTAGGGGAGGAAAAAGTTGCTTTAAAAGACTTTTATGGGATTGAAGTAACTACGCACATGGCTGGCTGGAGTGTGAGCCTCAAGGACTCTCCTAGACCAGGAGTTCTCAATCTTGGCTGCCCATTAGAATCACCTGGAAAGCTTGGACAGTGACTCATGCCCAGACCAACTGAATCAGAATCCTAGGAAGTGGGGCCCAGATATTACAATTTTTAAAAAATTTCTCTGGTGATTCCAATGTGCAGCCAAGGTTGAGAACTGCTATCCTAGAGAGACTCGGGGTGGAGAGGTGACAGCAAGTTTTCATGTTCTATATGACAAATGCTCTGGAAAAACATAAAAGACACAAAACACATAAAACAGGAAAATATCAACAATGGGTAGGGCAGGTGAAAACCCAAGTAGGAAAAGGAGCATGACGCTGGGAAATAGGAGCTCTGTGCGATGTCTGGCCTCCATGGCAAGAGCACCATGTAGATGGCAGCCCTGGGAACAGAACGTCTGAACGTTGTCATGCTCTTGTAAAGCTTCCCAGGAACCTCGTCCACAGCTGTGTTGCTGACTTGGCTCTTGTTTTCCCCCACAAGCTGTGAAAATAAGGAAAGAAGAAAATCCCCTTAGGCATGCAAGGAAATGCTCTAAGGTAACCTTTGCTGTTCTGTACTGTGGACTACTGAGAAGGGCTTCCTCTGTTTGACAGACCCTGTACCTGCTTGAGCCTAGAAAACACTTGGAGAATGACTGATTCATACTTTTTTTTTTATTATTAACTTTTATTAAGCTTCAAGTGAACATTTACAAATCCAATCAGTCTGTCACATATAAGTTTACATACATCTCACTCCCTACTCCCACTTGCTCTCCCCCTCTTGAGTCAGCCCTTTCAGTCTCTCCTTTCGTGACAATTTTGCCGGCTTCTCTCTCTCTCTATCCTCCCATCCCCCCTCTAGACAAGAGTTGCCAACACAATCTCAAGTGTCCACCTGATATAATTAGCTCACTCTTCATCAGCATCTCTCTCCCACCCGCTGACCAGTCCCTTTCATTTCTGATGAGTTGTCTTCGGGGATGGTTCCTGTCCTGTGCCAACAGAAGGTCTGGGGACCATGGCCGCCGGGATTCCTCTAGTCTCAGTCAGACCATTAAGTTTGGTCTTTTTATGAGAATTTGGGGTCTGTATCCCACTGATCTCCTGCTCCCTCAGGGGTCCTCTGCTGTGCTCCCTGTCAGGGCAGTCATCGATTGTGGCCGGGCACCAACTAGTTCTTCTGGTCTCAGGATGATGTAGGTCTCTGGTTCGTGTGGCCCTTTCTGTCTCTTGGGCTCTTAGTTGTCGTGTGGCCTTGGTGTTCTTCATTTTCCTTTGCTCCAGGTGGGTTGAGACCAATTGATGCATCTTAGATGGCCGCTTGTTAGCATTTAAGACCCCAGACGCCACATTTCAAAGTGGGAGGCAGAATGATTTCATAATAGAATTATTTTGCTAATTGACTTAGAAGTCCCCGCAAACCATGTTCCCCAGACCCCCGCCCTTGCTCCGCTGACCTTTGAAGCATTCATTTTATCCCGGAAACTTCTTTGCTTTTGGTCCAGTCCAATTGAGCTGACCTTCCATGTATTGAGTGTTGTCTTTCCCTTCACCTAAAGCAGTTCTTATCTACTGATTAATCAATAAAAAACCCTCTCCCACCCTCCCTCCCTCCCCCCCCTCGTAACCTCAAAAGTGTGTGTTCTTCTCAGGTTTACTATTTCTCAAGATCTTATAATAGTGGTCTTATACAATATTTGTCCTTTTGCCTCTGACTCATTTCGCTCAGCATAATGCCTTCCAGGTTCCTCCATGTTATGAAATGTTTCAGAGATTCGTCACTGTTCTTTATCGATGCGTAGTATTCCATTGTGTGAATATACAACAATTTATTTACCCATTCATCTGTTGGTGGACACCTTGGTTGCTTCCAACTTTTTGCTATTGTAAACAGAGCTGCAATAAACATGGGTGTGCATATATCTGTTTGTGTGAAGGCTCTTGTATCTCTAGGGTATATTCCGAGGAGTGGGATTTCTGGGTTGTATGGTAGTTCTATTTCTAACTGTTTAAGATAACGCCAGATAGATTTCCAAAGTGGTTGTACCATTTTACATTCCCACCAGCAGTGTATGAGAGTTCCAATCTCTCCGCAGCCTCTCCAACATTTATTATTTTGTGTTTTTTGGATTAATGCCAGCCTTGCTGGTGTGAGATGGAATCTCATCGTAGTTTTAATTTGCATTTCTCTAATGGCTAATGATCGAGAGCATTTTCTCATGTATCTGTTGGCTGCCTGAATATCTTCTTTAGTGAAATGTGTGTTCATATCCTTTGCCCACTTTTTGATTGGGTTGTTTGTCTTTTTGTGGTTGAGTTTTGACAGAATCATATAGATTTTAGAGATCAGGTGCTGGTCGGAGATGTCATAGCTGAATTTTTCAGTCTGTAGGTGGTCTTTTTACTCTTTTGGTGAAGTCTTTAGATGAGCATAGGTGTTTGATTTTTAGGAGCTCCCAGTTATCAGGTTTCTCTTCATCATTTTTGGTAATGTTTTGTATTCTGTTTATGCCTTGTATTAGGGCTCCTAGGGTTGTCCCAATTTTTTCTTCCATGATCTTTATCGTTTTAGTCTTTATGTTTAGGTCTTTGATCCACTTGGAGTTAGTTTTTGTGCATGGGGTGAGGTATGGGTCCTGTTTCATTTTTTTGCAAATGAATATCCAGTTATGCCAGCACCATTTGTTAAAAAGGCTATCTTTTCCCCAATTAATTGACACTGGTCCTTTGTCAAATATCAGCTGCTCATACGTGGATGGAACTATGTCTGGGTTCTCAATTCTGTTCCATTGGTCTATGTGCCGGTTGTTGTACCAGTACCAGGCTGTTTTGACTACTGTGGCTGTATAATAGGTTCTGAAATCAGGTAGAGTGAGGCCTCCCACTTTCTTCTTCTTTTTCAGTAGTGCTTTGCTTATCCGGGGCTTCTTTCCCTTCCATATGAAATTGGTGATTTGTTTCTCTATCCCCTTAAAATATGACATTGGAATTTGGATTGGAAGTGAGTTAGATGTATAGATGGCTTTTGGTAGAATAGACATTTTTACTATGTTAAGTCTTCCTATCCATGAGCAAGGTATGTTTTTCCACTTAAGTATGTCCTTTTGAATTTCTTGTAGTAGAGCTTTGTAGTTTTCTTTGTATAGGTCTTTTACATCCTTGGTAAGATTTATTCCTAAGTATCTTATCTTCTTGGGGGCTACTGTGAATGGTATTGATTTGGTTATTTCCTCTTCGGTGTTCTTTTTGTTGATGTAGAGGAATCCAAGTGATTTTTGTATGTTTATTTTATAACCTGAGACTCTGCCAAACTCTTCTATTAGTTTCAGTAGTTTTCTGGAGGATTCCTTAGGGTTTTCTGTGTATATAATCATGTCATCTGCAAATAGTGATAACTTTACTTCTTCCTTGCCAATCCGGATACCTTTTATTTCTTTGTCTAGCCTAATTGCCTTGGCTAGGACTTCCAGCACGATGTTGAATAAGAGTGGTGATAAAGGGCATCCTTGTCTGGTTCCCGTTCTCAAGGGAAATGCTTTCAGGTTCTCTCCATTTAGAGTGATATTGGCTGTTGGCTTTGCATAGATGCCCTTTATTATGTTGAGGAATTTTCCTTCAATTCCTATTTTGGTAAGAGTTTTTATCATGAATGGGTGTTGGACTTTGTCAAATGCCTTTTCTGCATCAATGGATAAGATCATGTGGTTTTTGTCTTTTGTTTTATTTATGTGATGGATTACATTAATGGTTTTTCTGATATTAAACCAGCCTTGCATACCTGGTATAAATCCCACTTGATCAGGGTGAATTATTTTTTTGATGTGTTGTTGGATTCTATTGGCTAGAATTTTGTTGAAGATTTTTGCATCAATGTTCATGAGGGATATAGGTCTATAATTTTCTTTTTTTGTAATGTCTTTACCTGGTTTTGGTATCAGGGAGATGGTGGCTTCATAGAATGAGTTGGGTAGTATTCCGTCATTTTCTATGCTTTGGAATACCTTCAGAAGTAGTGGTGTTAACTCTTCTCTGAAAGTTTGGTAGAACTCTGCAGTGAAGCCGTCTGGGCCAGGGCTTTTTTTTGTTGGGAGTTTTTTGATTACCGTTTCAATCTCTTTTTTTGTTATGGGTCTATTTAGTTGTTCTACTTCTGATTGTGTTAGTTTAGGTAGGTAGTGTTTTTCCAAGAATTCATCCATTTCTTCTAGGTTTTCAAATTTGTTAGAGTACAATTTTTCGTAGTAATCTGAAATGATTCTTTTAATTTCATTTGGTTCTGTTGTGATGTGGTCCTTCTCGTTTCTTATTCGGGTTATTTGTTTCCTTTCCTGTTTTTCTTTAGTCAGTCTAGCCAATGGTTTATCAATTTTGTTAATTTTTTCAAAGAACCAGCTTTTGGCTTTGTTAATTCTTTCGATTGTTTTTCTGTTCTCTAATTCATTTAGTTCAGCTCTAATTTTTATTATTTGTTTTCTTCTGGTGCCTGATGGATTCTTTTGTTGCTCACTTTCTATTTGTTCACGTTGTAGGGACAGTTGTCTGATTTTGGCTCTTTCTTCTTTTTGTATGTGTGCATTTACTGATATAAATTGGCCTCTGAGCACTGCTTTTGCTGTGTCCCAGAAGTTTTGATAGGAAGTATTTTCATTCTCGTTGCTTTCTATGAATTTCCTTATTCCCTCCTTGATGTCTTCTATAACCCAGTCTTTTTTCAGGAGGGTATTGTTCATTTTCCAAGTATTTGATTTCTTTTCCCTAGTTTTTCTGTTATTGATCTCTAGTTTTATTGCCTTGTGGTCTGAGAAGATGCTTTGTAATATTTCGATGTTTTGGACTCTGCAAAGGTTTGTTTTATGACCTAATATGTGGTCTATTCTAGAGAATGTTCCATGTGCGCTAGAAAAAAAAGTATATTTTGCAGCAGTTGGGTGGAGAGTTCTGTATAAGTCAATGAGGTCAAGTTGGTTGATTGTCGTAATTAGATCTTCCGTGTCTCTATTGAGCTTCTTACTGGATGTCCTGTCTTTCTCCAAAAGTGGTGTGTTGAAGTCTCCTACTATAATTGTGGAGGTGTCTATCTCACTTTTCAATTCTGTTAAAATTTGATTTATGTATCTTGCAGCCCTGTCATTGGGTGCATAAACATTTAATATGGTTATGTCTTCCTGATCAATTGTCCCTTTTATCATTATATAGTGTCCTTCTTTATCCTTTGTGGTGGATTTAAGTCTAAAGTCTATTTTGTCAGAAATTAATATTGTTACTCCTCTTCCTTTTTGCTTATTGTTTGCTTGATATATTTTTTTCCATCCTTTGAGTTTTAGTTTGTTTGTGTCTCTAAGTCTAAGGTGTGTCTCTTGCAGGCAGCATATAGATGGATCGTGTTTCTTTATCCGGTCTGTGACTCTCTGTCTCTTTATTGGTGCATTTAGGCCATTTACATTCAGCGTAATTATAGATAAATAAGTTTTTAGTGCTGTCATTTTGATGCCTTTTTATGTGTGTTGTTGACAATTTCATTTTTCCACATACTTTTTTGTGCTGAGGCGTTTTTCTTAGTAAATTGTGAGATCCTCATTTTCATAGTGTTTGACTTTATGTTAGTTGAGTCGTTACGTTTTTCTTGGCTTTTATCTTGAGTTATAGAGTTGTTATACCTTTTTGTGGTTACCTTATTATTTACCCCTATTTTTCTAAGTAAAAACCTAACTTGTATTGTTCTATATCGCCTTGTATCACTCTCCATATGGCAGTTCAATGCCCCCTGTATTTAGTCCCTCTTTTTGATCATTGTGATCTTTTACCTATTGACTTCCATGATTTCCTGTTATGTGTATTTTTTTTTAATTAATCTTAATTTGTTTGTTTTTGTGATTTCCCTATTTGAGTTGATATCAGGACGTTCTGTTTTGTGACCTTGTGTTGTGCTGATATCTGATATTATTGGTTCTCTGACCAAACAATATCCTTTAGTATTTCTTGTAGCTTTGGTTTGGTTTTTGCAAATTCTCTAAACTTGTGTTTATCTGTAAATATCTTAATTTCACCTTCATATTTCAGAGAGAGTTTTGCTGGATATATGATCCTTGGCTGGCAGTTTTTCTCCTTCAGTGTTCTGTATATGTCGTCCCATTCCCTTCTTGCCTGCATGGTTTCTGCTGAGTAGTCTGAATTTATTCTTATTGATTCTCCCTTGAAGGAAACCTTTCTTTTCTCCCTGGCTGCTTTTAAAATTTTCTGTTTATCTTTGGTTTTGGTGAGTTTGATGATAATATGTCTTGGTGTTTTTCTTTTTGGATCAATCTTAAATGGGGTTCGATGAGCATCTTGGATAGATATCCTTTCGTCTTTCATGATGTCATGGAAGTTTTCTGTCAGGAGTTCTTCAACTATTTTCTCTGTGTTTTATGTCCCCCCCCCCCCGCCCCGTTCTGGGACTCCAATCACCCGCAGGTTATCCTTCTTCATAAAGTCCCACATGATTCTTAGGGTTTCTTCATTTTTTTAAATTCTTTTATCTGATTTTTTTTCAGCTATGTTGGTGTTGATTCCCTGGTCCTCCAGATGTCCCAGTCTGCATTCTAATTGCTCGAGTCTGCTCCTCTGACTTCCTATTGCGTTGTCTAATTCTGTAATTTTATTGTTAATCTTTTGGATTTCTGCGTGTTGTCTCTCTATGGATTCTTGCAACTTATTAATTTTTCCACTATGTTCTTGAATAATCTTTTTGAGTTCTTCAACAGTTTTATCAGTGTGTTCCTTGGCTTTTTCTGCAGTTTGCCTTATTTCATTTGTGATGTCTTGAAGCATTCTGTAAATTAGTTTTTTATATTCTGTATCTGATAATTCCAGGATTGTATCTTCATTTGGGAAAGATTTTGATTCTTTTGTTTGGGGGCTTGGAGAAGCTGTCATGGTCTGTTTCTTTATGTGGTTTGATATGGACTGCTGTCTCCGAGCCATCACTGGGAAACTAGTTTTTCCAGAAAATCCGCTAAAAAAAAAATGCAGTCAGATCCCTATCAGAGTTCTCCCTCTGGCTCAGGCTATTCAGATGTTAATGAAGCCGCCTGGGGAGGGTGGGGGAGGGAACAGAGAGATAGGAGAGTAGCACCTCAGAATATAGCCAGAGTTGCTTGTCTTGCTTGGAATGACTATTATATCTGAGATTTCCATGGGGCACGTCGCCTATGTGTGCTGGCTGTGTGGAGATTGCCCCCGGGGGGTCTGGCCCACTGGAGTCACGGTCAGATCCTCCGCTTCCAGCCCCACGCCCAGCGTCAAGGCTCCCCTGCTGGGACAGTGCACTCTCAGCTCCAAAATCAGTTGCTGCCTCCCGGGGACTTCTCGTCCCTCCAGCGGCGTGGCCGTGCCGCCTCCGCGAACCAGGTGGGCCTCCTCCCGGGGTTAGTTCAGGTGGGTGGAGCAGCTCCCCGTGCTTGTGCCGTGACCGAGTGTCCCAGCTGGGATGCTGTTCTCTCCACTCCAATACCAGTTGCTGCCTCCCAGGGACAGTTCAGGGGGGTGGAGCAGCTGTCCGTGTTTATGCCGTACCTGCATCCAGTCCAAATCCCGGCGGGACGGTTCCCCGGCTGGGACGCTGCTCTCCCCGTTCCAAGACCAGTCACTGCCTCCCGGGGACTTCTCCTACCGGCTGGGTCCCACGCTGCCCGCAGAACCGGCTGGTCCCCCTCCCAGGGTTATTTCAGGGGGGTGGAGCAGCTCTCTGTGCTTGTGCTGTACCTGACTGGTACGCTGGCTCCAGGCTCTGAAAATAATCGCTGCTTCCCGGTATTAGTTCGTTCTCCGTCTCTAAATCTGTGTTTGTTGTTCAGGGTTCGTAGATTGTTATGTACGTGACCGATTCACTTGTTTTTCCGTGTCTTTGTTGTAAGAGGGATCCGAGGTAGCATCTGCCTAGTCCGCCATCTTGGCTCCGCCTCTCTCTGATTCATACTTTTGAAGAAACAAATATATATATATTTTTTATTGTGCTAAGCATATATATAACAAAACATTTGCCGTTTCAACACTTTTTACATGTACAATTCAGTAACAATTATGTTCATCATATTGTGCAACCATCACCACTATCCATTTCCAACTTTTTCCATCACTTTTAACAGAACCTCAATACCCCCTAAGCAATGACCCCCTCTTTTCTCCTCCCTACCATCCCTGGTAAACACTAATAAACTTTTATCTCTCTATATTTGCTTGTCTTATTTATTTCACACAAGTGAGATCATACAATATTTGTCCTTTTGTGACTGACATAAGAAAGAAAATTTACGTTGGTTTTTCTACCCCTAGCTGATCTTTCATTCAACATTTAACAAATTTTTATCATGCGTTTGCCTCATACCAGCACTTCAAAGATTAAGAGTGGCAGAAAACATAGGTGTATATATGGCCTTGGATTAGGCAATGGTTTCTTAGGTATGACAACAAAAGTAGGAGTAACCAAAGCAAACATAAATTGAACTTCATCAAAATTAAAAACTTTTAGAGGCGGAGCCAAGATGGCGGACTAGGCAGACGCTACTTCGGATCCCTCTTACAACAAAGACACGGAAAAACAAGTGAATCGATCACATACATAACAATCTACGAACCCTGAACAACAAACACAGATTTAGAGACGGAGAACGAACTAATACGGGGAAGCAGCGATTGTTTCCAGAGCCTGGAGCCAGCGTACCAGTCAGGTACGGCACAAGCACAGAGAGCTGCCCCACCCCCCTGAACTAACCCTGGGAGGGGGACCAGCCGGTTCCGCGGGCGGCGTGGGATGCAGCCGGTAGGAGAAGTCCCCGGGAGGCAGTGACTGGTCTTGGAGCAGGAAGAGCAGCGTCCCAGCCAGGGAACCATCCCGCCGGGATTTGGACTGGACGCAGGTACAGCATAAACACAGACAGCTGCTCCACCCCCCTGAACTAACCCCGGGAAGGGGCCCAGCCGGGTCGCGCGGGGGGAGTGGGACGCAGCCGGTAGGAGAAGTCCCCGGGAGGCAGCGACTGGTATTGGAGCGGGGAGAACAGTGTCCCAGCCAGGACACTCGGTCACGGCACAAGCACGGGGAGCTGCTCCACCCACCTGAACTAACCCTGGGAGGAGGCCCAACTGGTTCGCGGAGCCGGCACGGCAACGCGGCTGGAGGGACGAGAAGTCCCCGGGAGGCAGCAACTGATTTTGGAGTTGAGAGTGCACCATTCCAGCAGGGGAGCCTTGACGCTGGGCGTGGGGCTGGAAGCGGAGGATCTGACCGTGACTCCAGTGGGCCAGACCCCCCGGGGGCAATCTCCACACAGCCAGCACACATAGGCGACGCGCCCGTGGGAATCTCAGATATAATAGTCATTCCAAGCAAGACAAGCAACTCTGGCTATATTCTGAGGTGCTACTCTCCTATCTCTCTGTTCCCTCCCCCACCCTCCCCAGGCGGCTTCATTAACATCTGAATAGCCTGAGCCAGAGGGAGAACTCTGATAGGGATCTGACTGCATTTTTTTTAGCGGATTTTCTGGAAAAACTAGTTTCCCAGTGATGGCTCAGAGACAACAATCCATATCAAACCACTTAAAGAAGCAGACCATGACAGCTTCTCCAACCCCCCAAACAAAAGAATCAAAATCTTTCCCAAAAGAAGATACAATCCTGGAATTATCAGATACAGAATATAAAAAACTAATTTACAGAATGCTTAAAGATATCACAAATGAAATAAGGCAAACTGCAGAAAAAGCCAAGGAACACACCGATAAAACTGTTGAAGAACTCAAAAAAATTATTCAAGAACATAGTGGAAAAATTAATAAGTTGCAAGAATCCATAGAGAGACAACACGCAGAAATCCAAAAGATTAACAATAAAATTACAGAATTAGACAACGCAATAGGAAGTCAGAGGAGCAGACTCGAGCAATTAGAATGCAGACTGGGACATCTGGAGGACCAGGGAATCAACACCAACATAGCTGAAAAAAAATCAGATAAAAGAATTTAAAAAAATGAAGAAACCCTAAGAATTATGTGGGACTCTATCAAGAAGGATAACCTGCGGGTGATTGGAGTCCCAGAACAGGGAGGAGGGACAGAAAACACAGAGAAAATAGTTGAAGAACTCCTGACAGAAAACTTCCCTGACATCATGAAAGATTGATCCAAAAAGGAAAACACCAAGACATATTGTCATGAAACTCACCAAAACCAAAGATAAACAGAAAATTTTAAAAGCAGCCAGGGAGAAAAGAAAGGTTTTCTTCAAGGGAGAATCAATAAGAATAAGTTCAGACTACTCAGCAGAAACCATGCAGGCAAGAAAGGAATGGGATGACATATACAGAACACTGAAGGACAAAAACTGCCAGCCAAGGATCATATATCCAGCAAAACTCTCTCTGAAATATGAAGGCGAAATTAAGATATTTACAGACAAACACAAGTTTAGAGAATTTACAAAAACCAAACCAAAGCTACAAGAAATACTAAAGGATATTGTTTGGTCAGAGAACCAATAATATCAGATATCAGCACAACACAAGGTCACAAAACAGAACGTCAAGATATCAACTCAAATAGGGAAATCACAAAACAAACAAATTAAGATTAATTAAAAAAAAAATACACATAACAGGGAATCATGGAAGTCAATAGGTAAAAGATCACAATAATCAAAAAGAGGGACTAAATACAGGGGGCATTGAACTGCCATATGGAGAGTGATACAAGGCGATATAGAACAATACAAGTTAGGTTTTTACTTAGAAAAATAGGGGTAAATAATAAGGTAACCACAAAAAGGTATAACAACTCTATAACTCAAGATAAAAGCCAAGAAAAACGTAACGACTCAACTAACATAAAGTCAAACACAATGAAAATGAGGATCTCAAAATTTACTAAGAAAAACGCCTCAGCACAAAAAACAGGTCTTGGCTGAGGACTCCTCTGTGGGATGACTTGGTTAACTCCAGTCACCCCCGCTCTGTTCCATGAGGGCACAGGCCATGCCTGCATTCCCTTTGTGCATGGAATGTGATGGTCACTCAATTAAATACTTGTCAGGTCTTACTGAAGGCTGAATGAATGCATTAGTGAATGAAACAGACTTGAATCCCCAAAGGTAATTGAGAAGTGTAATTACCATTTTGGAAGCTTTGGTAAACCTCAATTAAATCAGGATAGGCCTTCATGTTCACCTTGCTGAACAAGACTTCCAGAAGCGGCAGGTCAAACGTCTTCTCCAGTTCAGTAAGGACATTGTACACCACTCTTTCCACTAGGACCAGGTTTGCACAGGTGTCTAGAAAATGCTTAAAAATATTGAATGGAGAATTATGTAGTTATGAATTTACTCTTACATTATAGAAGATTCTTAGGTCGTAGACAGACCATTTGTTCTCTTGTGAAAATTTAGAATTTTTCATGTATTTAGATGACTTGTTAAATGTCCTCCAGTATAAAAACAGACTATTACTTTATGAACCTGACTTCCTGGCACTGATGTACACTCAATGGAAGAGAGTCACTGTGATGAATAAAATGGGTTCAAAGTTGAATGTAATGTGGCCCTTGAAGAGGCTGGCCAGGATGCTTCCGGAGTGACCCTAACAGGTGAGGAGAGACAGTTCTGTTGACTAGACAATAAACCCGAGGATTGACCTGGCCTGAAGGGCCCCGGGAAGCCAGATGACCACCTCCCCTGCTGTGAACTTGACTACAGAACAAAGAAAATTCACAGGGTAAAAAGTAGGCTCATCCCCAGTATCCCCAGGAAGACCTAGTGCTAACCTTTACCTGCATTCTGTTGTTGATAGCTGCCATTGATCCGGCCCCTGATTCACAGTGACCCCATGCACAACAGGATCAGTCTGCTGTGGTCTGTAGGATTTTCATTGGCTTATTTTTTGGCAGTAGATCACCAGGCCTTTCTTCCTAGTCTGCCTTAGTCTGCAAGTTCCACTGAAACCTGTTCAGCATCATAGCAACATGCAAGCCTCTACTGATGGATGGTGGCTACACTGGAAGTGCACGGGCCAGGAATCCAACCCAAGTCTCTCACGTGGTAGGGAAGAATTCTACCACTGCCCTCCTCTGCATTCTAGGGCTCCAGAAATGTTTAAAAAACAAGAAATAATTTGTAAAGAGAATAGCAATCATCTGCTTTCAAATTTATACTAAGGGGGTCAACTTCCCTGTGAGTTTCCATTATCTCAAAGCCAAGTGTTTGAAATACGTGCACTCTGAAATGAACACCACCCAACTCATTTATTTTCATCTTAGTTTCTATTATTATATTTTATAAATGCACCTATGAGTCAGAATCGACTTGATGGCAAAAGGTTTATAAACGTACCTAAGGTGCTCTGGAGCCCTGGTGGCACAGTGGTCAAGAGCTATGGCTGCTAACCAGTTTGAATCCACCAGCTACAGCCCGGAAATCCTACGGGGCAGTTCCACTCTGTCCTACAAGGTCGCTATGAGTCAAAATTGATTCGACAGCAATGGGTTTTGGAAGACGCTCTACATCTGTGAAGCATTCCTGATTCCAGTCCTGCCACACCTCTGTCACCATCCCTCATCACTCATGTTAACTACAGAAGACAGTTTCTTCAGTTAGAAGAAGGGCTGATGAAGGTTTCCACTTACAGGAGGCCCTTCAGCCAGGTCATTGCCCCCTGAAGTCTGGCATGCTATAGCGGGGCTGGTTTCCCATCATGAGGACATCTCCTCACTAACCTCATACATTTGCTCAGAGAGGAAGCCACGGTCTCGGAGGCCCATAAAAAATGGGAAAGTCTTCGTTATTGCGCTTGCAATCTCCACCTTATTTTTCTTGAAGAACATGAAAAGGAGGTCATAGAGAAACTGGTCCTCTGTATTCTCTTCCTCGGTGTTCTGGTCCTTTGTGAAGATCCTAAGAAACAAAGATACAATTTGAAAATAGACATCTGGTTTCCAAAAGGCTTGTGACTAGAAGATTTTAGGCAAGAGGGGTAATCAATGAGGAGTTAACATGTGAAAAACAAGTGGTTTTATTGAGAGACCAGAATAAATGGATTGAGGGAATAATCAAGAGTGTAACAGAAGGAAATGCTGAGTTTAAGAAAGACCTAGGAGTGGGTACCATTACTGAACGTTTTGATCAAATCTTCTGTAGAATAATCCTAATCAAAAAGGGGAAAATGTAGAACAGAATTTGCAATTCTTATGGGATTCAGACTTTCTGGAGCCATGGAGGCTGAATGAACCCCTGAAACGATTGTCCTCAGATAACCTTTAAACCTTAAGCCAAAAATATCCTTTGAAGTCTTCTTAAAACCAAACACTAGTTTAGCTTACCTAGTAAAGAATGTCTGCTTTGAGAACTGTGCTCCTTTAACAGCTATCTATATGGGATCGAATTGACAATAGCACCTGCAAAGATTAGATAGGAACCTTAGACGGCAGTGAGTTTGTGTTAATGGGGGGGGAACAACTCAGAAAAGGAGGGTGAGAATGGTTGTAATAATTGTCACTGAATTGCACATGTAGAAATTGTTGAGTTGGTGTATATTCTGCTGTGTATAGTCTCAACAACCACAAAAAATAAAATAAATTATTAAAAAAACCCCCCCCAAAAAATTAAAAACTTTTGTACATCAAGGGATACTCACAAGAGAGTAAAAAGACAACCTACAGAATTTGCAAATCATATGTCTAATAAGGGTCTAGTATCTAAAATATGTAAAGAACTCTTACAACTCAATAATAAAAAGACGAATAATCCAACAAGAAAGTGGGCAAAGCAATTTGGTGAGAGGCGTCTGGAGCCTTAAAAGCTAGCGAGCCTCCATCTTAGATGCATCATTTGGTCCCAACCCACCTGGAGCAAAGGAGCGTGAAGAACACCAAAGCACAAGGAAAATATTAGCTCAAGAGAAAAAAGAGCCACATAAACCAGAGACGCCATCAGCCTGAGACCAGAAGAACTAGATGGTGCCTGGCTACTGACAATGGCTGCCCTGACAGGGAACACAACAGAGAGTCCCTGACAGAGCAGGAGAAAAGTGGGGTGCAGAACTCAAATTCTAGTAAAAAGACCAGACTTAATGGTCTGACTGAGACTGGAGGAACCCCAGAAGACATGGCCCCCAGATTCTGTTAACCTAGAACTAAAACCATTCCCGAAGCCAACTCTTCAGACGAAGATTAGACTGGACTATAAGACAAAATGATGCTCTTGAAGAGTGTGCTGCTTAGTTCAAGTAGATGCACGAGACTAAATGGGCAGCTCCTGTCCAAAGGAGAGATGGGAAGGTAGAAAGGGATAGAAGCTGGTTGAATGGACATAGAAAATCTGCGGTGGAAAGGGGCGTGTGCTGTCACATTATAGGGATAACAACTAGGGTCACACAACAATATGTGTATAAATTTTTATATGAGAAACTAAAGCACGATAAGAAATAATAATAATACTAAATGAAGATTTTCAGGTTAAAAAAAAATTGGCAATGGACTTGAATGGACATTTCTCCAAAGAAGATACACAATGACTTCATTAATCATCAGGGAAATGCAAATTAAAGACACATTGAGATAGTATATACCCACTTGGATGGCGATAATAATAAAAATAGAAAATAACAAGTATTGCTTAAGATGTGGAGAAATTGGAACCCTCATGCTGGTTCTAGTGGGAATATAAAATGGTGCAGCCACTTTGGAAAAACATTCAGCAGTTCCTTAAAAAATCAACCATAGCATTACTACATGACCTAGCAATTTCACTTCTAGTTATATACTCAGTAGAAACGAAAACATACATTCATACAAAAATTGTACACAAATGTTCACAGTAGCATTATTCACAACAGCTAAAAGTGGAAACAATCCAAATATCCATCAACTGATGAATATATTTAAAAAATGTGGTATAGCCATAAAATGGAATATTATTCAACTATAAAAAAGAATGAAGTACATACATATTATGACTTGAATGAAGTCTGAAAACATGCTGAGTGAAATAAGTCTGACACAAAAGAACAAATATTATATGATCTCTCTTATATGAAATATCTAGAATAGGCAAATTCATAAAATATAAAGTAGATTAGTGGTTGCCAGGGTTAGTAGGAGGGAGATGGAAATGGAGAGTAACTGTTAACTAAGAGGTACAGGATTTTTTGTTTTTAATTTTATTACGTTTTTATTGTTGTAAAAATATAGGTACAGGGTTTCTTTTTGGGTGATGAAATTGTTCTAAAATTAGAGGTGATGGTTTTACAATCTTGTGAATATACTAAAAACCACAGATGTTATTTTTTTAAATTGTACTTTAGATGAAGGTTTATAGAACAAACTAGCTTCTCATTAAACAGTTAGTACACATACTGTTTTATGACATTAGTTAACAACCCCATGACATGTCAACACTCTTCCTTCTCAACCTTGAGTTCCCTATTACCAGCTTTCTTCTCCTGTCCTGCCTTCAAGTCCTTGCCCCTGGGCTGGTATGCCCCTTTAGTCTCGTTTTGTTTTATGGGCCTGTCTAATCTTTGAATGAAGGGTGAATCTCAGGAGTGACTTCATTACTGAGCTAAAAATGTGTCCAGGAGCCATACTCTTGGGGTTTCTCCAGTCTCTGTCAGGCCAGTAAGTCTGGTCTTTTTTTTTGAGTTAGAATTTTGTTTTACATGTTTCTCCAGTTGTGCCTGGGACCCTCTATTGTGATCCCTGTCAGAACAGTCAGTGGGGGTAGACAGGCACCATCTAATACTGGACTCAGTCTGGTGGAGGCTGTGGTAGTTGTGTTCCATTAGTCCTTTGGATTAATCTTTCCCTTGTATCTTTAGTTTTCTTCATTCTCCTTTGTTCCCGAAGGGGTGAGACCAGTGGAGTATCTTAGATTGCTGCTCACAGGCTTTTAAGACCCCAGACACTACTCACCAAAGTAGAATGTAGAACATTTTCTTTCTGAATTGTAGACTTGCAATAGTGAATTTTATGGTATGTGAAAAATACCTCAATAAAAATAAATTAAGAATAGAAAAGGGACTTGCATTGATTGATAGGAAGCATTTGGGACTTGGGAGATATGTGAGGAAGGATTTTTTATGGGATCTGGTCTGTGGAAGGAGCCCTGGTTGCACAATGGTTATATCCTTGGCTGCTAACCTAAAGGTTGGTGGTTCAAACCCACCAGTCGCTCTGTGGAAGAAAAGACCTGGCAGTCTGCTCCCATAAAGATTACAGCCTAGAGAACCCTATAGCACAGTTCTACTCTATCCTATAGGGTCACCGTGAGTTGGAACTGACTCGAAAGCAACGGGTTTGGTTGTTTTTTTAACTCCCCAGAATAGAAAAGCTTGGACTGAGGACATCTGCGCTTTGAACAAGGACCATGACTGTGGAAACTTTGTAAGATCTCTTAAAAAAAATAGTATATGTAAATTTCACCTCACTTGAATCTCCAACTTCCTGCTTTCTGTCAGCACCTTCTCCTCTGCACTTGAGCATGTTCAAATCTACTATTCTTACTTAACCAACAAAATGACAAATAAAAGCCATTAACAGCCATCGCTTTAATAACTTTAACTACTTCCCTGTCCCTTCCATAACTTCTGAGCCTAACTTTTTTGTTCCAAATATCCATTCCCCTGTCTCCCATTTACTCCTTGTTGTTACGTGACCTCAAGTCGGTTCCTGCTCATAGCTGAACTTAAGTTAATGTCCCATCTCTCCAATGAAGCCATCAGGCAAAAGTTCAGTGTAAGTGCAGTGGCTATATCTCAATTCTTATCAAACTTGAACTCTTTGTAACATTTGACCCCACTGACCAAACCACCCTTCTTACAACTTTCCTTTTGTTCTTAGGAGGTGGCATGGTTTATTTTGCTTTTCTTCCTTCTCCTCTGCAGTTGTTCTTAGTATCTGTAGCTGGGACCCCTATCTCCTTCTCCTTAAGTATCAGTGTTCTACTGGACTTAACCCACAGTCTACTTCTTCCTTGACATCTTTTATCTCTGGAGACTTCTAATTTTCTACTACAGCCTGATATCTCTCCTGAGCTTCCGACCCTGTTGTGAACTTCTTATTGGACATTTCCACTGGATATCTCACAGGTGGAGGACAGTGGTAGTTCAGTGGTAGAATTCTTAGCTTCCATGTGGGAGACCCAGATTCTATTCCCAGCTAATGTACTTCATGCATCGCCACCTCCAGCTTGTCTGTGGAGGCTTGCATGTTGCTATGATGCTGAACAGGTTTCAGCTGAACTTCTAGACTAAGAGAGACTAGGAAGAAAGACTTGGCAATCTACTTCAGAAAATCAGCTAATGAAAACCATATGGATCATAACGGAACATTGTTTGATCCTTGGCTAATCATGGGGATGGCACAGGACTGGGCTGTGTTTCATTCTATGTGTGTGGAGTTGCCATGAGTCAGGACAACTCTAAGACAGCTAACAACAAAAACAATGTCACAGGCAGCTGGAGTGTTCTGTGTCCACATCTGAAACTAGCATCTTCTAGTCCCACTCCCCCAAACAGCTTCTAGTTTGGAAACCAAATGCTCTTGCTTCATTCCTGCCCAAAGCTCTTTCTCCATCTCCTGCAAGCAATTAGTCCAGCCTATTACTGATTATATCCCTGTCTGTTTCTTTAATCCATCCTCCCCTTCGTTACCCACAGCTATGCCTTCAGTTCAGGTGGCCACTCTTCCTCTTTCCTGGTCCCCCTCCAGTCTGCTGTACACACAGCCACCATAGAAATGTGCTTACAATGCAGGGCCTGTCATATTTCCCTCCTGCTTAGGCCTCTGTCTTTCACCTCATTACCTGCAGACTAACACCTGAATTGCTTCATTATGCAAGGCCTTTCTTAATGTGGCTCCCACCCTCCTCCTCCCTCTGTTTTTGCCACCGTATCCTCCAGCCAAGCCAAATGGTTCACCATTCTCTAAGTACTGATTCCTCTGCTTAGCATACTCTTTGTAACTTCATTTAACTCATTAACTCCCATTTGCCTCTTGACATCCAGCTCAGTCTTTACCTTTTTTCTGGATGTCTTCTCTACTTCATGTTCCGTGCCATTCCATACTGTGTACAGGTTTTTATACTTGTACTTATCAAAACCGTAATTTTTTTTTATTGTGCTTTAAGTGAGAGTTCACAATTCAAGTCAGTTTCTCATACGAAAACTTATACACACATTGTTATATGTCCCTAGTTGCTCTCCCTACAATCTGACAGCACACTCCTTCTCTCCATCCTGTATTTCAGTCAGCTCCTTTCCCCCTCTGCCTTCTCATCTCTCCTCCAGACAGGAGCTGCCCACATAGTCTCATGTGTCTACTTGAGCTAAAATGCATACTCCTCACTGGCGTCATTTTATGTCTTATAGTCCAGTCTAATCTTTGAAGTGCTGGCTTTGAGAATGGTTTTAGTTTTGGGCTAACAGTGAGTCCGCGGGCCATGTCCTCTAGGGTCCCTCCAGTCTCAGTCAGACCATGAAGTCTGGTCTTTTTACTAGAATTTGAGGTCTGCATCCCACTTTTCTCCTGCTCCATCAGGGATTCTCTGTTGCGTTCCCTGTCAGGGTAGTCATTGGTGGTAGCTGGGCGCCATCTAGTTCTTCTGGTCTCAGGCTGATGGAGTCTCTGGCATGTGTGACCCTTTCATTCTCTTGGGCTCATATTTTCCTTGTGTCTTTGGTGTTCTTCATTCTCCTTTGCTCTGGGTCGGGTGAGACCAATTGATACATCTTAGATGGCTGCTTGCTAGCTTTTAAGACCCCAGACGCCATTCACCAAAGTGGGACATAGAACGTTTTCTTAATAAACTTTGTTATGCCAATTGACCTAGATGTCCCCTGAAACCATGGTTCCCAGACCCCTACCCCTGCTACTCTGTCCCTCAAAGTGTTTGGTTGTCATCTCACTTTGGAGAGCGGCTTGAATGTCACTTTCTTGGAAAGGCTTACCTTGATTAGTTTTCCCTCCAACCCTTTTTTCATTCATTTTATTCATAGAGTTTCTCTCAGATTTTAATTAATTTATTTTTGTTTTCTCTGTGTCTCCCACTAGACTCTGAGCTCTATGAAGGGAAGTGAGTAATGGTAGTTCTAAAAGGTTAAACATCTGAGGCCTGTGAGAGGGAAGAGAAATAGCTCACAGAAACGAGAAATGACCTTAAGAGGCATGGGTGTGGTACAGCAGTGCCATACAGCTAACTTTCTGCAGGAGTCCATAAAAGAACCGCAAAAATGCAGCCTGAAGCCAGGACAGTCCCAGACCAATTAGACACCACCAAGTCACAGGCATTTCTGTCTTTATACCCTGTCCATTTAATAACATCAACCTTAACTGGCAAGTGGGTAGAGGGAAAGGTAAGACTCAATGTAGGACTTTTTTCTGTCAATGGAAGAAAAATTCTACAAAGCCAGTAAAGGTTTAGTTTTTAAAATATATATATTTTATAGAATCACAAAACTCATGCTTATCGTGAAAAATTCAAACAATACACAAAATATTAAATAAAAAGTGAAATAATTATCAATATTGAAGTGTAGTACTGAGCGCATTATACAATAATCTTAGGAGTAGAAATTCCAATCATCTTTATTCTACAGGTAAGGAAATTGTGGTTTAGGGGAGTTCAGAAATGTGTTTACACAACTAGAAAGTGGTGAAATCAGAATGTGAATCTCTCCATTTTGATTCTAGAGCTCTGCTGCCCAACAAGTTAAATACTAACCATATATGGTTTAATTTAAATTAATTAAAAATTTAAAAATTCAGTTCCTTAGTCATACTAGCCACATTTCAAGTACTCAATAGCCACCTGTGGCTAATGGCTACCTATTGGACAGCGCAGAACATTTCTGCCATCACAGAAGGTTCTATTGGATGGTGCTGCCTTAGAGAGTGCTTCTAATCACTAAGCCATCTGGAAAAAATACTCTCCCCATTGCCCTTCTCATTCTATACCCAAGATGTAACTACTATTCACAGTCGGCTGTATATCCTTCCACAACTTTTTCTAAGCAAATATAAATACCCATACAAGTATACATTTTGTTTTGCACTGCGTTTTTCAAAATGAGATCAAATTATGCTTCCTATTCTATAACTTTGTTACTTAACAGTTGATTTTAGGAATAGTCTCAGGTCTGTTCATATAGATTTGTTTCATTTTGTTTTACCACTGCCCAGGATTCCATAGTATAGTTATAACATAGTGTAGTTAATGTATTCCACATTAATGGGATATATGAGTTGTTTATAGTTCTTTGCTATCCTATCCTTGAATATATATTTTTGAGTACTTGAGAGTAAGCTTTTTTTTTTTGATTGTGGTAGAATAGAATCCAAAAGTTGATACTGCTGTGGCAAAAAGATTCTGTACTTAAAATACTGATGGGTGGAGGCATTGCAACTTGAGGTTCATTACTCAGACACATTTCTGGTTGAGGTGGAGAGGTTGTTGGGGTGGGGAGCTGTAAGAGGGTAAAGTTTTCAGAGAAACTTCTCAGCAGGGGATTGTGATTCATACCTCAATTACCCCCAGGCTGGGGTTCCCTATAGAAACTAGGAATGATTCATTTAACACATCATCTTCTTTAACAAAATTGCAGTTAAATGTGTAAAATAGATCTTTCTGAGTTTCCAAAGATAGTTTATTTTAGCTTATTAAGTAATTAGGTTTGGTTAGTGTAAATTTTAAAATAATATTTACTGGGTTTTGTAATATACCAAAAATATAAAGAAAACAAAAAATATTTCATAATCCCCTTCTCAGATAATTTCATTAGCATAAAAATTTATATGTACACACAAAAAAGTAAAACACAGGACACTAGAAGATAAGCTAGATATTAAGATCTTCTAAAAATTAGACACTTATGCTTACCAAAAGACTTCACCAAAAGAATAAAAACAGAACCTACAGACTGGGAAAAAATTTTGGGCTGTGATACATCTGACAAAGGACTAGCCTCTAAAATCTATAGGAAAATCCAAAACCGCCATGATAAAAAGACAAATAATTCAATTAAAAAATGGGCAAAGGCTATATAACAGACACATGAGGAAATGCTTGCAATCACTAGCCATTAGAAAAATGCAAATCAAAACTACAATGAAATACCATCTCACCTTGACATTACTGGCACGAATCAAAAAAACAGAAAATAAAATATGTTGGAGAGGTTGCGGGGAGATTGGAACTGTTATGCACTGCTGGTAGGAATGCAAAATGGTACAACCATTTTGGAAAATGATATGGTGCTTCCTTAAAAAGCCAAAAGTAGAAATACCATATGATCCAGCAATCCCACTCCTAGCAATATGTCCTAGAGAAATAAGAGCTGTCACACAAATATACATATACATACCCATGTTCATTGCTGCATTACTCATAATAGCAAAAAGATGGAAACAATCTAAGTGCCCATCAAAAGATGAATGGATAAACTACAGTACATACACACAATGGAATACTACACAATGATAAAGAACAATGATGAATCTGCGCAACATCTCACAACATGTATGAATCTGGAGGGCATTATGCTGAGTGAAATAAGTCAATCACAAAAGGACAAACAGTATATGAGACCACTATGATGAAAAAACATGAAAATGTTTCCACATGGAAAGAAATGATCTTTGATGGTTATGAGGGAGGGCAAGGATGGAGAGGGAAAAACACCAACTAGATAGCAGACATGTAGTAACTTTGGTGGAGGATAAGACAGTACATGATCCTGGGGAAGTCAGCACAACTTGAGGGCAAAGTCATAGAAGCTTCACAGACAAACCGAATTTCTAAGCTAAGGGCTGGGGACCATGGTTTCGAGGGACATATAGGTCAATTGGCATAACATAGTTTGTAAGGAAAATGCTCTACATCTGACTGTGTTGAGTAGTGAATGGGCCCTTAAAAGCCTGCAAGGGGTCCATCTAAGATATATCTACTAGCCCTATCCCAGGTGAAGCAAAGGAGAATGAAGAAAACCAAAGACACAAGGGAAAGATTACTTAAAAGGCTAGTGGACCACAACTACCACAACCTCCACCACACTGAGCCCCGAACAACTAGATGGTGCCCTTCACTACCACGGACTTCTCGGACAGTGATCATAATAGAGGTTCTGGGCAGAGCAGCAGAAAAATGTAGAACAAAATTCAAATTCACCAAAAAAAAAAAAAAAAGACCAAGCTTACTGGTTGACAGAGACTGGAGAAACCCCAAGAGAATAGCCCTCAAACACTCTTTTAACGCAGCACTGAAGTTACTCCTGAGGTTCACCCTTCAGCCAAAGATTAGACAGGTATATAGGGCCAACAATAAAACACTTGAGGGACATGCTTCATTGTTCAATTATATATATGACACTAATCGGCACATCAGTCCAAAAGCAAAGATGAGAGGACAGGAAGGGACAGGAAAACTGGAAGAATGGAAACAGGGAACCCAGGGTAGAGAACGGGAGAGTGCTGACACATCGTAGGATTGGCAACCAATGTCACAAAACAATTTGTGTATTAACTATTTAACGAGAAACTAATTTGCTCTGTAAACTTTCACCCAAATCACACACACACAAAATTGAAACACAGGAGAGAAAAAGATAGAAAATGAAAAGTAACGCACCTACCTTTCTCCACCTCTCTTCCAAAGGTAACCACTGGGACATGTTACTTTTAATTTTATTTATTCTTTGACGGGATAATACTGTTGATTTTGGAAAGTGTGGTCAAGGTATTTTTTTTTAATTAGAATTTTTTTATTTTGAGATAGTTGTAGGCTCACATGTAATTGCAAGAAATAATACAAAGACACTGTGAATGGCATTTATGCAGCTTCTCCCAGTAAGAAATAATGTGAATACATCATTGACATTAGTATTGACATTGATACAGTCAACTAATACTCACCTCACTTTTCTCTAACCCTGTCTCTGACCTGGATAACCACTAATATTGTCAATTCTGTTATTTTGTCATTTCAAAAATGTTATATGAACGGGAACATACAGTATGTGACCTTTCAGGATTGGATTTTTTCACTCTGCATAATTCCCTGGAGACTCATCCAAGTTGTTGTGTGCGTCAGGAGTCGATTTCTTCTCGTAGCATTCCACGGTGTGGATATAGCATACTTTGCTTGACCCTTCACCCATTGAAACACATCTGGGTTGTTTCCAGTTAGTGGCTATTATGAACAAAGCTATAAACATTCATGTACAGGTTTTTGTGTGACCATAAGTCTTTTCTTTGGGATAAATGCCGAGGAATGCAATTGCTGAATCAAATGATAGTTGCATGTTTAGTTTTTTTTTTTTTAATTGTGTTTTAGATGAAGGTTTACAGAGCAAATTAATTTCTCATTAAACAATTAATACACATATTGTTTTGTGACACTGGTTGCCAACCACATGACATGTTAACACGCTCCCCTTCTAGACCTTGGGCTCCCTGTTACCAGCTTTCCTGTCCCCTCCTGCCTTCTCTTCCTTGCCCCTGGGCTGTTGTACCCATTTAGTCTTGTTTTGTTTTATGGGCCTGTCTAATCTTTGGCTGAAGGGTGAACCTCAGAAGCAGCCTCAGCACTGAGTTAAAAGGGTGTCTGGGGGCCATACTGTTGGTATTTCTCCAGTCTCTGTCAGGGCAGTAAGTATAGTCTTTTTTTGTGAGTTAGAAATTTATTCTTCATTTTTCTCCAGCTCTGTCTCGGACCCTGTATTATGATTCCTGTCAGAGCAGTCAGTGGTAGTAGTTTTTTAAGGAAGTGCTAAAATTTCTATTAGATTCAGTTTTAATATTTTTGGAAAAAATACTTTATAAGTGATGGTATTAAAGTGCTGCTTCTAATAGTAAAAAATTTCAGGGAAGGGATCTAACTATCCAGTAAAGTATATTTAAATAAATTATCACACATCCATACAGTGCACAACCAATCACGTAGACATTAACAAATATATAATAGAAGAATGCTTAAGTTAAAATTTTAGAATATGAAAAATGTCTATGATGCAGTAAATGACAAAAACCTGGTCGCCAAAGCTTAGACATAGTGTATGTGTTTATGATTGGTAGGATGTACATCATAGTGCTATGGATGGTTCTTTCTTAGTGGTGGGATTGTAAATGATTTGTCCTTTTTCCTTTCTAGGAAATGAAGAAAAGAGAGATAAGTGATGGTAATACATTGTGTAACAATACTGGTAGAAAACCAATGGAAGTTCGCTTTACAAGGTACCCCCTAGAAATTAAATAGTGTAAAAAGGCTGTAAACCTCTGTGTTCCTTGACTCCTCCAGACCATCTCCTTTCAGACAAAAATGTATGGTGAAGCAAAGCAACAGTTGACTGGCATCAGGACTCTCTTACATTGGAAAAAAACAGTCAACCCCAACTCATAGTAACCCTAACTGTCTTAGGCTGGGTTCTCTAGAGAAGCAAAACTAATGAAACATATATATATGTATACACACACACACACACACACACATATATATATAGGAAACCTTGGTGGCGTAGTGGCTAAGTGCTACAGCTGCTAACCAAAAGGTCAGTAGTTCGAATCTGTCAGGCACTCCTTGGAAACTCTATGGGGCAGTTCTACTCTGTCCTATAGAGTTGCTATGAGTCAGAATTGACTCGACAGTGGTATGTATATATATATGCGTGTGTGTGTGTGTGTATGTATATATATGTAGAGAGAGAGAGAAAGAGAGATTTATATGAAGGAAATGCCTCAAGCAGTTGTAGAGGCTAGAATGTCCCAAGTCTGTGGGTCAAGCTAGAGGCTTCTCCTGATTCACATAGCCACAGAGGCTAGTGAGCCCAAGATTGGTAGGTCAGACAACAGACCTCTGGCTTATAGGCTGCAGAGGATGACAAATCCCAAGATCAGCAGGTAAGCTGGCAGGCTGCCGGCTTACAGACTGTGGAGGTTGACTAATCCCAAGATTGACAGGTAACCTGCTAGCTCAAGTTCCAAGAACTGGAGGGCATATGAACAGGAACCAGCTACAGGATCCAGAGTAAGCAAAAGCCTGTGAGCTTTGCTAGAAGGTCCACCTATGTTAGATACAGTCCATAACCCTAAGGAAACTCTCTTTTAACTGATTGGTTACTCACAGCAGATCCCAACATGGAGGTGATCACATTATATCAGATATGGTCACGGAGGTGATTACATTATTACATGACTGCCAGCTACATCATAACTGCCAAATCACTGAGAATCATGGCCCAGCCAAGGTGACACACAACTTCAACAATCACAGTCCACCCCTTGTCAGCTTGGCACCTGTACACATCTCCTTAAACTGTACATAATCTCTGAATAAAGACAATTATAAAGTCGTACTTTCACCTAACATGATACAACTAACACATGTACAACCAAAGATGCACTAGCCCAATTTATATCTTATGTTTTATAAGTGAAGAAAACAAAAACATATGAAGCACACATACAAGGAAAAAATACTTATAATAATTACAGTCCTCATTTCTGCAACTGGTCACGTGACTGTAACTCGTATTTAGAACTACCTCCTTCCACCACCCATTGTGTATTCCCTTTGCCCTCAGCAAGCACCTCAGCTGGTCATAGTTCTTTGTCTGATAGGGTGACCCAAACCTTTATTTCTAAATGGTCTGGGCTATTAGAAGTCATGTTGGAATTGGGTTGCTGTAGTTTTCCATTGACTTTAATCACAGGACAGTACTAAGAGAAGCTCCAAGGGATCTACTGCATTCCAGACATACTCTTTTTTACCTCTGTTATGTAATATCAATCTGATTTCATCTTGGTAATCAAGATCAATCACACCAGATAGTATGGTAACTCCCTTCTTAGACTGTTGATACAGAGGCGTAAGGAGCCCAAAGAGGCAAGGAGACATTCTCAGCTTCCAGTCCAATGGAATCATGGATGTGTCTCCAGATGGGAGCATTCTTACCTTTGGAGCTAAGATCTCTAGACCCACAGAGCATAGGGTCATGGGGTCAGGAAGCAAAAATTTTCCAAGTGGGTCACTAGGAGTAATAGTGAGTGATGCCACTTCCATTTCCACCCCTTGATTCCTGGACTCATGACTCTTGGCTATGGGGGAAACAACACCATATATTGGACTCTGGCTTAGAGCATTCACAGCCTTTTGGAGAACATTACCCCAACCCTGCAAGCTATTGTCACCTAGCTGACACTATAATTGCATCTTTACAAGGGCATTCCATGGTTCTATCAAGTCAGCTGCTTCAAGACGATGGGAAGCATGATATAAGACCAGTGAATTCCATGAGCATGCACCCATTGCTGCACTTCATTTGTTGTGAAACGAGTACCTTGATCCAAGGTGATGCTGTGTGGGATACTATGACACTAGATAAGGCAGTCTGTAAGTCCACAGAAGGTAGTTTTAGCAGGAGCATTGCATGCAGGGAAGGCAAGCCCGTATCCAGAGTAAGTGTCTATTCCAGTAAAAACAAAATGCTGCCCTTTCCATGCTGGAAGCAGTCCAATATATTCAACCTGCCACCAGGTTGCTGGCTGATCACCTTGAGGAATTGTGCCATATCAGAGACTGAGGGTTCATCTCTGCTGCTGGCAGATTGGGCACTCAGCAGTGGCTGTATCAAAGTCAGCCTTGGTGAGTGGAAGTCTGTGTTGCTGAACCCATGCATAACCTCCATCCCTGCTACCATGGCCACTTTGTTCAGGAGCCCTTTGGGCAACGACAAGAGTGGCTGGGGAAACAGGGTGACTGGTTTCCATAGAATACATCATCCTATTCACTTGATTGTTAAAATCCTCCACTGCTGAAATCACCCTTTGGTGAACATTCACATGAGACACAAATATCTTCACTTCTTTGGCCCATTCAGAGAGGTCTATCCATATACTTCTTCCCCATAAATTGTTGTCTCCAATTTTCTAATCATGTTCCTTTCAAGTCCCCAGGCATCCAGCCAAATCACTGGCCACAGCCCATGAATCACACATCTGGCCAATTCTCCTTCCAATTAAAGTGAACAACCAGGTGCATTACTCAAAATTCTGTCCTTTGGGAGGATTTTCCTTCACCACCGTCCTTCAGGGAAGTCCCAGAAAGGGGCTGTAGTGCTGCCACTGTCTACACTTGAGGTGCCTGCATATCACACATAACCATCTGTAAATCAGGCACAAATTTTCTTTTCCTAAGTTAATTGATCATAAGGAACTCCCCATAAGGCCATAAGTGCAAGACTGGGAGATGAAAGCTAATGTGACTGGAGGGGAGACCATGCACATTTTGGTCACATCCTCATGCAACTTGCTTGTGCCTTCAGGTCCTGCTCAGGCCTGATCTAGTATATACCACTATTTAATCATGGAGTGCTGCTGTGCACTTCCAAATTTATGACTCTGTGGGTCAGACAACATGAAGTTCATAATGGGCAGCTCAGGCTGCATGATGACTTGGTGGCCCATAGTTAAGCATTCAGTCTGTACTAAGGCCCAGTAACAAGCCAAAAGACGTTTCTCATTATCTGCAGAGGATGGCAGGGCTTTGCTCCAAAATACTAAGGGTCTGCCCTGTGATTCACCAAGAGGGGCCTGCCAAAGACTCCAAACATCATGTCAATCTGCCACTGATAATTCAAGCAACATTGGATCAACTGGATCATGCGGCCCAAGTGGCAGAATAGCTTGCACAGCAGCCTGAGCCTGTTGCAGAGCCTTCTCTTGGTCTAGGCACCACTCAAAACTAGCAGCTTTTCGAGTTACTTGGTAAATAGGCCAGAGTAGCACACCCAAATGAGGGATATGTTGCCTCCAAAACCCAAAGAGGCCCACTAGGCATTATTCCTCCTTTTTAGTTGTGAGAAGGGCCAGATGCAATAACTTATCCTTCACTTTAGAAGGTATATCTTGACATGCCCCACAGCATTGGGCCCCTAGAAATTTCACTGAGGTGAAAAGTGCCTGAATTTTTTGTGGGATTAATTTCCCACCTTCTAGCACAACACTGTTTTACCAATAAGTCTAGATTCGTTGACACTTCTTCCTTACTAGGTCCAATCAGCATAATGTCATCAATGTTATGGACCAGTGTGATGTTTTGTGAAAAGAAAAGGTGATACAAGGTCCCTGTGGACTAAATTATGACACAGGACTTGAGAGTTGATATAACTCTGAGGTAGGACACTGAAGGTGTATTGCTGGCGTTGCCAGCTGAAGGCAAAATGCTTCTAGTGGTCCTTTGAAACAGGTATGGAGAAAAAGGCATTAATCAGATCAATAGCTGCATATCAGGTATCAGGAAATTTATTAATTTGTTCAAGCAATGACAGTACATCTGTAACAGCAGCTGCAATGGGAATCACCACCTGGTTAAGTTTTCAATAATGCACTGTCATTCATCTGTTTTTTGCACAGCCAAATAGGTAAACTGAATGGAGATGTGGTGGGGAATTACCACCCCCGCATCCTTCAAGTCCTTGATGGTAGCAGTAATCTCTGCAATCCCTCCAGGAATGCAGTATTGCTTTTGGTTTACCATTTTCCCATGAAGGGGCAGTTCTAATGGCTTCTACTTGGTTTTTCTACCATAATAGCCCTTAGTCCATTTGTCAGGGTTCCAATGTGGGAGTTCTGCCAGCTGCTGAGTATCTGTATTCCAATTATGCAATCCTGAACTGATGAAATCACTACAGGATGGGTTCAGAGAGCCACTGGACCTACTGTGAGATGGACATGAGCTAAGACTCCATTACTAACCTGACCTTCATATGCTCCCACTCTGACTGGTGGGCCATAGTGATGTTTGGTATCCTGGAATTAGTTTCAGTTCAGAGCCAGTATCCAGTAATCTGCTAAAAGTCTAATTATTTACTTTTCCTCAGTGAACAGTCTCTCTCCTAAAAGGCTGTAAATCCCTTTCAGAAGGCTGGGAAGAAGACTAAGAGTACAAATTCTTGGCAGTGTAGTAGGGTCCTTCCTCAAGGAGATCAAGCTTCCCTTTCATTCAAGGGGTTGTGAGTCTGTAAAGTGGCTTACAACCCGGGAATTGGTTGAGGGGCTGTGGCTGTCTATTCTGGAGATTTGAGTTAGACTGCCATTCACTTTACCTAGAATTCTTCCACTTGTACAGGTTAAGTAAATATTTAGTAGATTTCCTATCTATTTCTCTCCTAGGGACACCATGACTAAGTAGAAAATGCTATAATCAGACTATTCTGTTTACTGCTTTGACTCTGCTGTCCATTATGGTAACCATCCCCACCACTTGGCCCCTCATGGGGTCCAATCAGCACTATTAGATGTCTTAATTCAGCTAGAGCAGTTCCCACTGTCAAATCTGACTTACATAAAATAACAAATCATAGCAGTCTTCACGGAAGCTAAGGCTCTCTTCACAAATTTGTTCCTTACAGTTGTGGCAAAAGGTGTGTCCTCTGGGAACTCCATGTGTGGGTCTGTGGATCTAACCTAATAAATTCACTCTAACATGCCAATTTCCCTAAGCCTTTGGATACATTCTTCTACAATATACTGAAGCAGGCCTGATACGTCAACATGATTTAGTGTAAAAAAAACTGTGTAATCCATGCTTCGGCAACCCAACCAAAGAAACTATTAGATCATTTCCTAACTTCTCGAGCTGAAATATTGAAGAATCAGTGCTTAGTGGGCTCATATCAATAAACTCAGATCAATCTTTATGTTCCTTGCACTATTATCCCACACACTTTATAGCCATTCCTACACATATTCCCCAGGTTTCTGTGCGTACATATTAGAAAAGTCAAGCAGTTCTTTTTTTTTTTTTAATTTTTTATTGTGCTTTAAGTGAGAGTTTACAAATCAAGTCAGTCTCTCACACAAAAACTTATATACACCTTGCTACATACTCCCAATTGCTCTCCCCCTAATGAGACAGCCTGCTCCCTCCCTCCACTTTCCCTTTTCGTGTCCATTTTGCCAGCTTCTAACCCCCTCTAGCCTCTCATCTCCCCTCCAGAGAGGAGATGCCAATACACTGTCACGTGTCCCCGTGATTCAAGAAGCTCACTCCTCACCAGCATCCCTCTCCAACCCGTTGTCCAGTCCAATCCCTGTCTGAAGAGTTGGCTCTGGGAATGTTTCCTATTCTGGGCCAACAGAAGGTTCGAGGGCCGTGACCACCGGGGTCCTTCTAGACCAGTCAGACCATTAAATCTGGTCTTTTTATGAGAATTTGGGGTCTGGATCCCACTGCTCTTCTGCTCCCTCAGGGGTTCTCTGTTGTGTTCCCTGTCAGGGAAGTCATCGGTTGTAGCCGAGCACCATCTATCTCCTCTGGTCTCAGGCTGATGTAGTCTCTGGTTTATGTGGCCCTTTCTGTCTCTTGGGCTCCTAATTACCTCGTGGCATTCTTCACTCTCCTTTGATCCAGGTGGGTTGAGACCAATTGATGAATCTTAGATGGCTGCTTGCTAGCATTTAAGACCCCAGACCCCTCTCTCCAAGGTGGGATGCAGAATGTTTTCTTAATAGATTTTATTATGCCAATTGACGTAGATGTCCCCTGAAACCATGGTCTCCAAACCCCAGCCCCTGCTACTTTGGCCTGCAAAGCATTCAGTTTATTCAGGAAACTTCTTTGCTTTTGGTTTAGTCCAGTTGTGCTGACCTCCCCTGTATTGTGTTATCTTTCCTGTCTCCTAAAGTAGTTCTCATCTACTATCTAATTAGTGAATACCCCTCTCTCTCCCTCCCACTCTTGTAACCATCAGAGGATATTTTCTTCTTAGTTTAAACTATTTCTTGAGTTCTTATAATAGTGGTCTTATACAATATTTATCCTTTTGCAACTGACTAATTTCACTCAGCATGTTGCCTTCCAGGTTCCTGCACGTTATGAAATGTTTCACAGATTCATCACTGTTCTTTACTAATGTGTAGTATTACATTGTGTGAATATACCGTAATTTATTTATCCATTCATCTGCTGATGGGCACCTTGGTTGCTTCCATCTTTTTTGCTATTATAAAAAGTGCTGCAAGGAACATGGGTGTGCATATCTGTTTGTGTAAAGGCTCTTATTTCTCTAGGATATATTCCAAGGAGTGGGATTGCTGGATCATATGGTAGTTCTATTTCTAGCTTTTTAAGGAAGCGCGAAATCGATTTCCAAAGTGGTTGTACCATTTGACATTCCCACCAGCAGTGTGTAAGTGTTCCAATCTCTCCACAGCCTCTCCAACTTTTATCATTTTGTGTTTTTTGGGTTAATGCCAGCCTTGCTGGAGTGGGATGAAATCTCATTGTGGTTTTGATTTGCATTTCTCTAATGGCTAATGATCGAGAGTATTTCCTCATGTATCCGTTAGCTACGTGAATGTCTTCTTTAATGAAGTGTCTGTTCATATCTTTTCCCCATTTTTTAAATGGGTCATTTGTCTTTTTGTAGTTGAGTTTTTGCAGTATCATGTAGATTTTAGAGATCAGGCGCTGATAAGAAATGTCATAGCTAAAAACTGTTTCCCAGTCTGTAGGTAGTCTTTTTACTCTTTTGGTGAAGTCTTTGGAAGAGCATAGGTGCTTGATTTTTAGGAGCTCCCAGTTATCTAGTTTCTCTTCTGCATTGTTAGCAGTGTTTTCTATACTGATTATTCCATGTATTAGGGCTCCTAGCATTGTCCCTATTTTTTCTTCCATGATCTTTATCATTTTAGATTTTATATTTAGGTCTTTGATCCATTTTGAGTTAGTTATTGTGCATGGAGTGATGTATGGGTCTTTTTTCATTTTTTTTTTGCAGATGGGTATCCAGTTATGCCAGCACCATTTGTTAAAAAGACTGTCTTTTCCCCATTTAACTGTTTTGGGGCCTTTGTCAAATATCAACTGCTCATATGTGCATGGATTTATGTCTGGATTCTCAATTCTGTTCCATTGGTCTATGTATCTGTTGTTGTACCAGTACCAGGCTGTTTTGACTACTGTGGTGGGATAATAGGTTCTAAAATCAGGTAAAGTAAGGCCTCCCACTTTGTTCTTCTTTTTCAGTAATGCTTTACTTATCCTGGGCCTCTTTCCCTTCCATATGAAGTTGGTGATTTATTTCTCCATCTTACTAAAGAATGTCATTGGAATTTGGATCAGAATTACATCAAATATACACATGGCTTTTGGTAGAATAGACATTTTTATAATGTTAAGTCTTCCTATCCATGAACAAGGTATGTTTTTCCACTTATGTAGGTCTGTTTTGATTTCTTGCAGGAGTGTACTGTAGTTTTCTTTGTGTAAGTCTTTTACATCTCTGGTAAGATTTATTCCTAAGTATTTTATCATCTTGGGGGCTGCTGTAAGTGGTATTGATTTGGTGATTTCCTCTTCGATGTTCTTTTTGTTGGTGTAGAGGAATCAAACCGATTTTTGTATGTTTATCTTGTATCCCAATACTCTGCTGAACTCTTCTATTAGTTTCAGTAGTTTTCTGGAGGAATTCTTACTGTTTCAAGATCATGTCATCTGCAAATAGAGATAATTTTACTTCTTCCTTACCAATCTGGATGCCCTTTATTTCTTTAACTAGCCTAATTGCTGTGGCTAGGACCTCCAGCACAATGTTGAATAAGAGCGGTGATAAAGGGCATCCTTGTCTGGTTCCCGATCTCAATGGGAATGTTTTCAGACTCTCTCCATTTAGGGTGATGTTGGCTGTTGGCTTTGTATAAATGCCCTTTATTATGTTGAGGAATTTTCCTTCAATTCCTGTTTTGCTGAGAGTTTTTATCATGAATGGGTGTTGAACTTTGTCAAATGACTTTTCTGCATCAATTGATAAAATCATGTGATTCTTGTCTTTTGTTTTACTTATGTGATGGATTACATTAATTGCTTTTCTAACATTGAACCATCCCTGCATACCTGGTATGAATCCCACTTGGTCATGGTGAATTATTTTTTTGACATGTTGTTGAATTCTATTGGCTAGAATTTTGTTGAGGATTTTTGCATCTACATTCATGAGGGATATAGGCCTGTAATTTTCTTTTTTTGTAGTGTCTTTATCTAGTTTTGGTATCAGGGATATGCTGGCTTCATAGAATGAGTTTGGTAGTATTCTTTCCTTTTCTATGCTCTGAAATACCTTTAGGAGTAGTGGTGTTAACTCTTCTCTTAAAGTTTGGTAGAACTCTGCAGTGAAGCCATCCGGACCAGGACTTTTTTTTGCTGGGAGTTTTTTTTTTTTTTTTTTTTAATTACCTTTTCAATCTCTTCTTTTGTTATGGGTCTATTTAGTTGTTTTTTTTTTTTTACCTCTGTTTATGTTAGTTTACGTAGGTAGTGTGTTTCTAGGAATTCATCCATTTCTTCTAGGTTTTCACATTTATTAGAGTACAATTTTTCCTAGTAATTTGATATGATTCTTTTAATTTCATTTGGGTCTGTTGTAATATCACCCATCTCATTCTTATTTGGGTTATTTACTTCCTCTCCTGTTTTCCTTTTGTCAGTTTGGCCAGTGTTTTATCAATTTTGTTGAGTTTTTCAAAGAACCAGCTTTTGGTCTTGTTAATTCTTTCAATTGTTTTTCTGTTTTCCATTTCATTTAGTTCAGCTCTAATTTTTGTTATTTGTTTTCTTCTGGTGCCTGTGGGTTTCTTTTGTTGCTCTCTTTCTATTTGTTCAAGTTGTAGGGATAATTCTTTGATTTTGGCCCTTTCTTCTTTTTGGATGTGTGCATTTATTGATATAAATTGACCTCTGAACACTGCTTTCGCTGTGTCCCAAAGGTTCTGATAGGAAGTGTTTTCATTCTCACTGGATTCTCTGAATTTCTTTAATCCATCCTTAATGTCTTCTATAATCCAGTCTTTTTTGAGCAGGGTATTGTTCAGTTTCCAAGTGTTGGATTTCTTTTCCCTGCTTTTTCTGTTATTGATTTCCACTTTTATGGCCTTATGGTCAGAGAAGATGCTTTGTAATATTTCAATGTTTTGGATTCTGCTAAGGCTTGCTTTATGACCCAATATGTAGTCTATTCTAGAGAATGTTCCATGTGTGTTGGAAAAGAAAGTATACTCGCTTACTGTTGGGTGGAGTGTTCTGTATATGCCTATGAGGTCAAGTTGGTTGATTGTGTCATTCAGATCTTCTGTATCTTTATTGAGCTTCTTTCTGGGTGTTCTGTCCTTCACCGAAAGTGGTGTGTTGCAGTCTCCTACTATTATTGTGGAGCTGTCTATCTCACTTTTCAATGCTGACAGAGTTCGTTTTATGTATCTTGCAGCCCTGTCATTGGGTGCATAAATATTTAATATGGTTATATCTTCTTGGTGTATTGTCCCTTTAATCATTATACAGTGTCCTTCCTAATCCTTTCTAATGGATTTAACTTTAAAGTCTATTTTGTCAGAAATTAATATTGCCACTCCTGCTCTTTTTTGATTGTTGTTTGCTTGATATATATTTTTTTCCATCCTTTGAGTTTTAGTTTGTTTGTGTCTCTAAGTCTAAGGTGTGTGCCTTTAGGCAGCATATGGATGGATCGTGTTTTTTAATCCATTCTGGCACTCTCTGTCTATTGGTGCATTTTGTCCATTTAATACGGTGTAATTATGGATAGGTATGAATTTAGTGTTATCATTTTGATGGCTTCTTTTTTTGTGTGTTGTTGGCAGTTTCTTTTTCCCCCTTAATTTTATGTGCTGAGTAGATTATATATTGTCCTTTCCTCATATTCATTGTTGTTGATTTTGTTTCTGCTGAGTCTCTATTTTTTTCTTGTATTTTATTTTGATGAGTAGGATAGTTTGTCTCCTTTGTGGTTACCGTATTATTTACCCCTATTTTTCTAGATTTAAACCTAACTTTTATTTCTTTGTATTGCCGTACCTTCCTCTTCATATGGAAGACCTATGATTACATTTCTTAGTCTCTCTTTATTGTTTTAATGTGGTCTGCTTTTATATAATAACATCGCTGTTACCCTGTTTTGAGCTTTATTTATTTATTTTTTTAAATCTTGCTTTGTTTTTTTTATTTCTCTGTCTGGGTTGACTTCTGATTGCTCTACCCAGTGTTCTAGTCTTGGGTTGATACCTGATATTATTGATTTTGTAACCAAAGAACTCCTTTTAGTATTTCTTGTAGTTTTGGTTTGGTTTTTACAAATTCCCTAAACTTCTGTTTATCTGGAAATGTCCTAATTTCACTTGCATATTTAAGAGACGGTTTTGCTGGATATATGATTCTTGGCTGACAATGTTTTTCCTTCAGTTTTTTAAATAAGTCATCCCATTGCCTTCTTGCCTGTATGGTTTCTGTTGTGTAGTCTGAGCTTATTCTTATTGGCTCTCCTTTGTAGGTGACTTTTTGTTTATCCCTAGTTTTTTTTTTAGCTACTCTTAAAATTCTCTCTTTATCTTTGGTTTTAGCAATACGCCTTGGTGACTTTCTTTTAACGTCTACTTTATTTGGAGTTCGATGAGCATCTTGGATAGATATCTTCTCATACTTTATGATGCCAGGGAGGTTTTCTGCCAACAAATCTTCAACAATTCTCTCTGTATTTTCTGTTATGCCTCCTTGTTCTGGTACTCCAATCACTTGTAGATTATTTCTCTTGATAGAGTCCCACATGATTCTTAAGGTTTCTTCATTTTTTTAATTCTTTTATCTGATTTTTCTTCAAATATATTAGTGCTAAGTGATTTATCTTCAAGTTCAGAAATTCTGGCTTCTACTTGCTCAATTCTGCTCCTCTGTATATTGAGTTGTCTATTTCTGTAATTTTATTGTTACTCTTCTGAATTTCTGATTGCTGTCTGTCTATGGATTTTTCCAGCTTATTAAATTTTTCATTATGTTCCTGAATAATCTTTCTAATTTCTTCAATTGCCTTATCTATGTGTTCCTTACACTACTCCGTCCTAAGGTCACTGTGAGTCAGAGTTGACTCGATGACACTGGGTTTTTTTTAATGTGTTCCTTGGCTTGTTCTGCGTATTGCCTCATTTCCTTCCTGATGTCTTGGAGGGTTCTGTATATTAATCTTTCATATTCTGGCTCTGGTAATTCCAGAAATGCACTTTCATCTAGAAGATCCCTGGATTCTTTGTTTTGAGAGCCTGTTGAGGTGATCATGGTCTGTTTTTTTATATGACTCGATATTGACTGTTGTCTCCGAGCCATCTATAAGTTATTTTATTAGTTTATGCTTGCTTACTGTGTTGTAGCTTCTTGCTTTGTTTTGTTTTGATATGCCCAAATGGGTTGCTTGAGTGAGCTAGCTTGATTATTTTAGCTTTTGGAGCTCTGATGTCCTGTCCCCAGATGGCTAGAGCTATTACCAGGTATATCAGTCTAGGAGTCCATTCAGTTTTCTTATATGAATTCAGCTCAGGTTTCCAGGTAGGTGATCATCAAGTGTATGGTACAGGCTCTGTCCTACAGTCTTAAAGGGGTAGGGGTGATTGGTGTATGTGCCGATATATGATTGCAGCAGGGGGTCACACTCTGAACAAGGCATGGGGCTGAGAATTGACCTCTGAGTGTCTCTGAGGAAAGATCGTCCCTGTTCCCTAGAGTGTGCAGGTGGGTGGGTTCTGCAGATGGACCATGGGCACCCAACGTTTTTGGTCATAAGGACTGGGAGGTACCAGTTATCCTTGGACCCCTGTCACAGGTGGCTGGGTGACCTGAGTGAAGCTGCCAGTCCTTGGGCCCCTAATGTGGGTAGATGAGGACCCTGTTTAATATTCAAAGCAATGTCAAACATCAAATATCCACCTCTCCACCGCACAGCTGAAATGGTTGGAGTCTGCGAACAACAGCCTATTCTCCTGAGATAGGTCCACACAGATCCATGCAGAGTGGAAAGATGCCCAAAGCCCACAGACTGTTAATGCCCGGACAGGAGCTGCTTCTGTCCTGAGCTCCCGTGGTTAGTGGAGGTAGCAAATTAACTTTTCCCCCAATTGCAAATTTTTTCCTTTCTCCTAGGCCGAGAGGATGGCTCTAGGTGCTCAACGGTGCCTGTCTCAGGCCTGGGGAATTCAGCTTCTGAAGCTGGCTTGGGGGTGGGGGGGGCACGGTAAAATATATGCAAGTACTTAGCTTTTGCCAAGGACGCCATTCTTTTCTGGTTCTTCAGGTATGAGTAGGCTGTGTGATTGGGTGCTTGTCACTGGGGAAACTGCGGCCAAACACTAGTATCAACCCATCACCGCGGCTCCGGGAATGGTGCCTGAGGGATCCCCGTGATTCAGGTCCAGTAACTCCTCTCCACTTCTGAGCAGTCTCTTCCTCTCCCTGCCCCTCAGTTCATTTTCTAAGCTTGCCTTTGATGCTCAGGGCTCCTAGCTCGTCATAAATATACTCATTTCACTTGTTTTTTCAGGTCTTTGTTGTGTAGAGGGCTTGCCAGAAGCGTCTGTGTATTCCACCATCTTGGCTCTGCCTCCTGAAGCAGTTCTTTTGAGCATAGCATACTTCCTCCTGGGTCACACTTTGTACTTCACCTTTTGGGACTTGCTGGGACTTAAGTCTAGTTATAGGTCTAGAAGCCAAAATGGGTGGTGGGGATGTGTTCTGACAACATTCAGCATTGTCTTGTAAGGCATCTGACTCAGGCAATGCCCCAGGCAATGACTTAGACAAAGGCTTTTCAGACACAGTTGGGTTAATCTTACCAGATGGGGTGGAGGGGTTAATGGTTTTACTGGAGAGGGTGGCTTAGCAGAAAAAGATGGAGTAATCTCTTCATATGGCAGTTGAGAGGGCTGGTTCTGTTGGCAGGAGTGAGTCAATGGAATTTAGGGGTTCGGTGTCTGCAAATTCTTGATTATCTGCCCATATGTCCCACTTTCAAGTTTCAGGATCCCATTTCTTCTGAATCAGTGCCCTCACTTTAAGTTCAGACACCCCTTGAAATTGGGAATTCAGTTGGCATTGTGGTTCAGCCACTCTTACAATAAGACTCTGGGTCTGGTTTTTGGCAATATCAGCTCTGTTACTGTAAGAAATAAGGCTTTCTTTCAAGGCCCAAGTGGAAAGTTTGAGGTTGTTTTTGCAGCACTTGAGCTTTGACTCCGAAGCCCTGAACTGATTTCTTTCTTTTACCACTTTGTCTAGTGAAAGTAGGACCAACCAACCAGCTTCCTTATAGTTCTCATTATGACAAAATTGTAGAAAGGTATCAAACATGTGATCACCTAGGGTCTTGCCTCTCACCAATACCTGATCTACTGATGGATATATTTTGCATATTTCTATTGCCACCTCATGCCATGGATTAGCAGTGTCCACTTTACTACCGGAAGCATAGTCATCAACATCTTTAAGACTAACCAGGCTTAAGAACCAATTTAAAAAACTCATCCTTACAACTCATCCTTTGTTTCTCTAGAACAGCTCTTGGTATCAAATGTCTTAGGCTGGGTTCTCTAAAGAAACAAAACCAGTGAAGTGTCTATAGGCATATATATATAGAGAGAGAAATTTATATGGAAACCCTGGTGGCGTAGTGTTTAAGTACTACGGCTACTAACCAAAGGGTTGGCAGTTCAAATCCACTGGGCACTCCTTGGAAACTATGTGGGGCAGTTCTACTCTGTCCTATAGGGTCGCTATGAGTTGGAATCGACTTGACGGCACTGGGGGCTTAGAGATTTATATCAAGGAAATGACTTATATGATTATAGAGGCTGGAAAGTCTGAAGTCCATTGGTCAGGCTGGAACCCTCTTCTGACTCACGTAGCTGCAAAGTCTGGCAAACTCAAGATCAGCATGTCAGACAACAGGTTGCAGAGGTTGAGAAATCCCAAGATTGGCAGGTAAGCTGATAGCTCAAGTCCAAAGAACCAGAGGTCAGATGAACAGGAGCCAGCTGCAGGATCTAGAGTGAGAAAAAGTCCATGAGCCTTGCTAGAAAGTCCACCTATATTGGATGCTGGCCACACCCCAAGGAAACTCCCTTTCAACTGATTGGCTACTCATAGCAGATCCCATCATGGAGGTGATCACATTATATGAGGTCTCATCATAGAAGAGACTCCATCATTATACAAGTGCCAAACTACTTCATAACTGCCAAACCACAGAGAATTATGCCCCAACAAAGTTGACACACAACCTTAATGATCAAATCAAGTCAGGAAATCTCATGCGTGGCCAGTGTAGAACAGTGCTCCATAGGGTTTTCAGTGGCTGTGATCTTTTGGAAGCAGATTGCCAAGGCTTTCTTCTGATGTACCTCTGAATGGACTAAAGCCACCAACCTTTAGGTTAGCAGCAAGTGCATTTGTGTCACCCAAAGACCACACTGTCACACAGCTGTTGTTGTTAGTTACTGTGGTGTTGATTTCTACCCTTAGGAACCCAGAAATATGGGAAAGGGAGCAGACAAGATAAATTAGAAACAAAATGTAAATACAGTTTAACAAGAAGGGTTGCTAGCTGTTCCTTTTCAGCCCAGAGATTCAGGGAGCCTAAGAGCAAAAAATGACCCTCCCAGTGACTGAGACACACTGAGCAGTCACTCTTGACCCAGTCCAGACTGTGTCATGTAGTCATCTTCCTCCATGTCCATGGTAAGGGGCACCTGAAGCCAGTTCAGGCCAGAGCTGTGAAAGGCGGACCTGACTTTGGGCACTTTGCCATTTCCCCTTTGGGCCCCTTCTCCTTATGTGGCCACCCCACATTTACTACTTCTTTATTTTCAAATGACTTCCTCCTCCCAGACCCCTCCGCAGCTCCTCAAGTCAGGGACATTCCTTCTGTCACTAATTATTACTGTATTCTTTGTGGGAATCCTTTCTGAGGCAGTGTGGGAACCTGACCAGACATCTAGGCTCTAGTCATTCTGCAGGATCTGGCTCTACCGCTTATTAGCATGTGTCCTCAAACAAGTAATTAACTATTTGCAGACTCAGTTTCTCCAAAGTGCCATGGAAACAGAGAATGTGGACTTAACGGTTTTCCAAATTATTAAACTTATGGTGGTGTTTTTGCTAGGCTTCTAATGGCAAGATTTTTGGCTAAAGCTGAGGAAGTTTTTTTTCCCGCCTCTATTTTCTCCTCTCTAATTTCCTACTGTCTTTAGCAGAGAAAAATATTAAGGTAATTTAGAGGATGTATGTTTTCCCCTCAACTGTTAAGTAAAATTTAACACAGCTAAGAGAAATCAAAGGAACAGATAACAATTGTTCCTTTTCTCTTTTCCTACACCCACTCCCCCTTTTAGCAAAGGAAAATTGCCATTAGCTGAATACATTCCAAGGTTGTTTCTTTGTACTTTGTTTTAAATGAAATGCATCCAAGAAAATTTCTTTGTTTTTGTGGAGCTTTACATTTTACAATATAATTCTGCTCTATGATTTTAAAAACAGCTATATGGAGGTATAATTTAGCCTTGATGAAATTCACTCATTTTAAATGTACACTAGATAAGTTTCGTCAAATGCATATAATTGTGTAGCCACCGCCACACTCAAGACACAGGTCATTTCCATCACTCCAACGAGCCCCTCTGTGCCTCTTTGCAGGCAATCCCCTCCCATTAGCCCCACCTCAGGCGATCACTAACGTGCTTGCTGTAACTATAATTTTTGCCTTTTCTAGAATTTCATGTAAATGGAATAGTGTAGTATATAGTCTTTTGTGTCTGGATTTTTTTTTTAAAGCACTTTATTTTTTAAAGCAGTTTTAGGTTTATAGGAAAATTACAAAGACAGTACAGAGTTCCCATAGACTCCCTGCACCTGTTTTTCCTGTTATTAACATCTTACATTCTTGTGTTGCATTTGTGACAATTGTTGAACCAATGTGGATACATTATTATTAACTAAAGTGCATTCTTTACATTCGGATTTACTCTTCCTTAGGTACAATCAGAAGGGTTTTGACTAAAGCATAATGTCCCGTGTTCACCATTACAGTATCATGCAGAATAGTTTTGCTGCCCTTAAAACATCCCTGTGCGCCACTTATTCATCCTTCCTCCTTCTCCCTGAACACTGGGCAACCACTGATCTCTTTACTGTCTCTATTAGTTAAGCTCTCAGCTGCTAATGGAAAAGTCAAAGGTTCAAACCCCCTAGCAGCTCCAGGGGAGAAAAAAGCTGGCGATCTGCTCCCGTAAAGATTACATACAGCACAGGAAACCCTGCGGGACAGTTCTACTCTGCCATAGACGGTTGCTATGATTTGAAATTGACTGGACGGCGCGCAACAACATGTTTTGCCTTTTCCAGAATGTCATATTAGTGGAATAATACAGTGTGTAGTTTTTCACGTCTGAATTTTTCATTTGGCGTAGTATTTGAAAGATTCTTCAATGCTCTTGCGTGTATCAGTGATTTATTATTTTTTATTGCCGAGTAGTGTTCTATTATAAGATATTTGAATTGTTTTCAGTTTTGTTCAGGTTAGCATAATGCTGCCGTGATCTTTCAGGGAGCCTAAGTGCAAAAAATGACCCTTACCTTAATGATAAGCTATTTGTGGGAGAGTGTTTTGGCTCATCACAAAAACTCTACCAGAGGAAGGCAATGATTCCTGTTTTACCGATGAGGAAACAGAGGCAGGAGGAAAGTTTTGTGCTTTATAGACTTTTCTCCCATTAATCTGTTGACCCACTAACTCTAGGGTATAGATCTCTTGTGCTCACTTGCATTTTTCGTTTATGTTTTCTTTCCTTTTAAAACTTTTGCTTTAATACAAGAATATAAGTTAACTCTTAAACAAAATTAGAAAATAGAGATATATAAAAGAAAAAGGAGATAAAAATCACCTGTTTCCTCTGTCCAGAAGAGATCATTGTTAACATTTTATATGACATTATGACCTGTGTCTGTGCATATGTGTGTTTCTTCTTATAAAAATGGATCAATATTGTGCCTAATCTTTTGTATCTTGATTATCACATCAATCTCGAAGACTTTTTTTCCTTACTTCTATACTGGAGATCTTTTCCCATCAATATGTACATTTACAACATTCTTTAGTATGTTTGCTGAATCTTTACATTGATGACTGAATATGGATTTCCATATTGATGGTACATAACATTGAGGCTATTTTCAATTTTATGCTATTATTATCACTAATTTTATATTTACTTCTAAGAATTTATTTATGCCCCCACCTATTTTCAAAACATACATTTGTGTTTTGAGATAATCCTTTGGTTTTAAGATCTGCCTATCTCTTCAAAAGCCTAACATTGGCTTCTGTCCTAGAGAGTCTAGAGATGCTGGTGAGGGCATCGAACTTGGTGTATAGATGGAGAAATGGAACTCATCCAAGTAAAAAAATATGTCTATTAGGCAAGACATGCAGGTGATGGGTTTTGTACTTTGTCTCAGATATTTTTGTGATTTGAATGTGGAGAAAAAAAAAACTACCCTAAAAAAGGGGAACTTTTGAATAAAAAATTGACAGTGAAGTGTCTGAAAGAACAAGCTTACTTTAGCAATGCAACTCCAGAGGTTTCAGTTCTCCCTCTCCCTCTTCTCTTCCCAAACTAGAAAAGTCTTAAAATACTTGGACTCAGTTGAAAAAAAAAAAAAAAAACTTCAATATTAGAGAGGGGATTGGAGCTGATGACAAGGAAAGAACCTGAGACCAACAGTAACCAGCCAAAATGACAATGATAAAAATAATTTAGTTCTTCTCTAGAAGTGCCCAGTCCAAATTTGTCTCTTTCCATTTACGTGGACTATATTTATTCCCCTTGAGTTCCTTTCAATAGCAACTTCTCTCAAAATCTCTTTACCAGTGAAAATGATAGAATAGCATAATCAATGGAGGGGATCCATTTACATTTAAAGTCTTTTTTTCCACCACCATTTCTTCATTTTCTAAAAAAAAAAAAAAAGAGAGAGAGAGAGAGAGAAACTGGAGGCAGAAGGAAGCTTAGATAGACATCATTTAGTCCAGCCTCTTCATTTTATAGATGAGGAACTAGCTGGAGAATATATTGTTTCGTTTTCATTCTGATACTTACTTTTTCTTTTTCCTCTAAAGGTTTAGGTCTTCAATTCTTGGCTTATGTAACCACTTTGAAAATAGTGGTTTCCTTAGCAACTCCTTAATTCACAATGACTGAACTGGGTTTTCTGAAAGAAACGTATTTTCTCTCTTTAAGGGATGAGATTTAAACCGCTCAGGACTATTTCAGCTCAAAATCTTAACTGTTCAACATTCCCCACTTAACCCACTACATTTTTCTGTATCTTTAACCTTTCTTATTTTACCCCTCCCTGTTTTAGAGGAAGAACTAGCCTTGTTCCTTTGAAAAGGTACATTCTCCATCTGTGTGCTTTTTTTTCTTTTGTTTCTCAAAACTTTCTGTTTTTGCAAAGTAAACTATGTTAAAAAATTAATTGAATGCAAAATAGAAAATGAGACATCAAGACTATTCTTCTATTTCAACAATGATTGTCCAGCAAAATAAAAATTAGGTACTAATTACATTATCCATAAAAATAAAAAAAAATAATAAAGCATATAGTAATTAACATAATTAAGAATGTAGAAAACCTTTATGAAGAAAAAATTTAAACTCAATTACAATGGATCACAAAGAAGACCTGAATGTACCAAGCTTAGGGATGGAATGACTTAATGTATGTAAAGATAAAGATTCTTCTCAAATCAATCAGGTCATTCATGGCAATTCCAACAAATTTCATAGGACCTTTTTAGGGGCTTGACAACTGATTCTAGAATGTTCATGGAGGTATAAAGGGTAAAGTATAAAATAGGTAAGAGATTTTGATAAAATAAGAGCAAAGGCACTGAGAGGGGTTGGATTCAGCTGTTTTAATATTAAAGCTTGTTAGAAAATCAGAAAACCAGTGGAACAAACTAGATAGCATAGAACACACACATACATTTTTCCATCTAAATTTTCTATATGTTATATGATGGAGATGACATCACAAACCTGATGGATCCCTACCTCATACCATATACAAAGGTGGACTCCAGAGGGATTAAAGACCAATTGTGAAAGTAAAACTATAAACTTAATGGAAAAAATATAGGCAAATATTATTGTAATCTTTTAGTGGAAAAAGATTTCTTAAGACTGCCAAAGCACAAGCTATAAGGTTAAATAAAACTTGGTGGATTTTAATATTTCATTATCAAGGATTTCAGTTTGATGTGGTACACAATGAACAAAGTTGGCAGAAGGATATTGGAGTAAAAGAAATTACTTTTAATGTTCAGAGATGACATTACACACACATACACACAAGAAAATGAATAGAAAAATGGGCAAATTATGAGAAATCAGTTCACAGAAGGGGAAACATAAACAGCAAGTATGTGAAGAGATAATGCAACTCACTAGTAATCAAAGATATCCAAAGAGAACAACAATGAAACAGCACATTACATCCATCAACTTGGCAAAAAAGATACAGAGGGATAATATTATTATCTAAAATATGGAGAAACAGAACTCTCAGTTACTGCAAGTAGGGATAAAACTGATGGGTTATCCTGGAGACAGATTCGGCAGTATTTAGTGAAATTAAGTGTGTGACTAGCCTATGACTTAATAATCCCCTTCCTGGATTCATATCCCTGAGAAACTCTTTCTCAGGTCCATGTGAGGGCATGTATGAAGTTGTTCTGTGAAACACTATTTGTGTTAGTGGGGAGTTGGAGGTAACCTACCTCATTCATTATTAAGGGAATGGGTGAGTATAACAGGGTGTATGCCTACAATGGTATATTATGCAGCAGTAAGAAGCTACAAACTAAAAGTACGTAGAGTGACATGGTTAGATCTTAAAAACCAGGGTTGAGTAAAAAAGGAAGCCAAATGAGATCTATAGCAAAATATTTTGTAAATTTAAAACATACAGATCAATACCATGCATCTTTCAGGAATACTGACACATCTGGTGATGTTTATTCAACATATTAGAGAGGAATTGGGGTAGGTATGGAAATATCAGAGAACATATGTGAAGGCTTAACAGACCCATGATAATACAGTGCCTCCAAAAGTATGATGAACTCAACCCTCCACCTGTGGGAAAAGATATACTCATGTTCACTCAAGCAAAGAAAATTCACTCATTCAACGAATACTTATTGATTACCCCTAGAAATGGAAAAAAGAAAAAAAAAAAACCATCCAAAGCCCCAGTGCACAGAAATAGCCATTGCTAACATTTTGTACACCTGTGTACTTTTTTCCACCTCCTTCTTTCATTTCTGAATCCTTGACAAAAAAAAATTATACTTTTATGTTAAAACACATTTTCCATTTCTAATTATATTTTACCTAATGCTACAAAAGTTGCTATTTTCCCATCCTAAAACTTAATTCCAAGATTTTCTTAACTATCATCATCTGCCTTCCTATTTCTCATCTCAAGAGTATTTCTTCAAATAGTTAACCAAACTTACTTTCTCATTCAATTCCAATCTAGAACAATTATAATTTCTTTTACCATTCCATTATAGCCGTTTTCTCAAAGGGTGCTGAGGTTTTCTTAATTTTTTTGGTTAGATCAATGAGCATTTTTTGGTATACGCTTTAATATATGCTATGAAGCCCGATATATGCTAAGTTGTGGACTACAAAATGGTTCTAGTACAGGCTCTGCCCTCTAGGACATTACACTTTTGTTGGTGAAATATATATGGGAATGGATAATCCTGATTCCATGTTCTTAGCACAGAGATAGATGCGTTCCAAGGTTGCTACTGCAGCCGAAGTGGGAAGTTTGGACTCAGGAAGGCTTTTTGAAAGAAATTTAGTTTGAGTGTTGAAGGATGAACTGGGTAAATAAGATTAAGGACATTCTAGATAGACCGGTGGGGTCCGTGAGTGGTGCAAATGGTTAACGTGCGCGGCTGCTAACTGAAAAACGAAGGTTTGCATCCACCCAGAGGTGCTTTGGAAGAAAAGTCTGGTGATCTACTTCCAAAAAATCAATAATTGAAAACCCTCTGGAGCACAGTTCAACTCGAACACTGATGGGGTCACCATGAGTTGGAGTCAGGTTTGGCTTTTTTTTTGTAGATAGACCACTGGTTCTCAGCCGTAGTTATATATTTGAGCTAACAGCAAAAACAAATAAAAAATCTCCAATGCCCAGGCCCCACCCTAGACCAATGAATTATAATCTCTAGGAATGGACCCTGAGTGTATTTTTTGGTTTAAAGATCTGAGAACCACAGATCTAGACTGAGTCAAGAACAAGAGCTAAGCCATAGCGGCGGAGATTGCAGGCCATGTGGCTAGTAAATGGCATAGCTGCCAACCCTGGACTATCTCTCTCCAAAGACTGTGTTCTTAACCACTCCTCATTGCTGTTTGTACATGATCGAGGTAGTATTAGTCAGAATGCATTGGGTTACACTGCTGTTAAAAAATGAATGAACAATTTGGTGGCTGAAAAAAAAGACATTTTTTCTCTCTTGCTTCCATTGCAGGTTATTGGAGGAATCACTGCTGGATGACCTGCCCTTGTGGAGCCTTCACTGTTTGGAGCCAGTTGCTCTGCCCGGGAAAGTAGCAAATTGTATACCAGTTCTTAAAGGCTTGCACTTAGAAATGGCACATGCCACTTCTGCTCACATGCACTGGCCAGATCGAGTCTGTGGCCACACCTAACATGAAGGGGATGGAGAATGTGCCCAGAAGATAACTGGAATATTTGTAAAAAAAATAACTATTATTCAGCTATATTAAATAAAATTCAATTGCCAAAGGCAACCAGCTATATTCAACTGAGTTTCCGCAGTATAAAGTGACCTGGAAGTAGCAATTTCACTGTATTTGTACCAACTAGACTATCACTAGGGAAGCTGAAAGCTTTACTTTTGAATTCCTGCATCTAATTCTCCCACTTTCAATTTCTTAACACAGATTTTGGGCTTGCTGGAAGGGTAAGAATTGGGTTTCCAAGGTTTCAGCACTTCCTATGTTTGTTTCAATGGAAACTCTCTTTCATCTTCAGAGGGTAAACCCAATGTAACTATGACTTATTGAACCAACCAGAACACGTACCCACCCAGGTTCCATTTCTCCTTTTCTATTCGAGGAAACAGACTTGACTCACTCCAGCTTTCTCCCATCTTTGTTTCCATTGCTTATAAATTGCAACAGCATTTATCTCATTTGTTATGATTTCAAAGAACTTACCCCTAAGTTGTCTCATTTGGTCCCCAAATCAATTTCATGGTGAAGATATAATTTAATGTGTTTTACAGATGAGAAAATTGAGGCTCAGAAAGGTGAGGAAAGGTATCAGAGATTTCTGAAGTGTTTACATCTCCTGACAAGTACCCTAGTCTTCTTTTTACTTTTGTATCATTTTCTCCCTTTAAGGAGTTAAAATATTCATTCATTGTTTCATTCATTCACTCAATAAGAATTTATTGTTTATTTTAAGTCTGGCATTGAACCAGCTGCAGAAGGTATAAATACAAGATCCCTTACCCTTCTGGATGCTCTGTTGAAGGAGATGCTGACTGTTGGCCACAGCCTTTCCATCTCCAAACAGAAATCTTATTTTTTCATGTAACCAGCATGTTCCATCCCTGGATCTCAGGAACCCTAGGTCCCTACCCTAAAATGACCCCAACTGGCCTAAATCAGTTGTGTTATAAGATGGATTTGAGGGCAGACTGGTAGTCTAGTTTTAGATAATAAATTATAAGAGAAAGTTGGCAGGGAAGATCTTCTCTCACCAAATAAAAAGACAAGGACTATAAAGGTGAAAGCCCTTTTGCCTCTCCTTTCCTTTCCCAAGAATAGACTTGATATCCAGAACTACACTAGTCCTTCTGTGACCATGTTTCAGACCAACATGCTGTGGATGGAGGAATAGAAAGATAGTAGAGCTTGGGTCCTTGATGGTACTGTTGAATTTCTGGGCTGCCTACATCTAGGCTTGTCATGAGAGGAAAAATAAATCCTTTATTTGTATAGGTCTTGGTGAATTGAAATTTATGTTACCGCCAGTGGAATGGATTCCTAAGTAATTCAATGGGCTATTTTGGTGACAGACTCATTAACAATTCCTGTTTGTGTTAGGGTTGTTAGTTATTGCCTGCCCACCCCAGCCACTCCTAAGGGACTTTATACCCCAGTCACGGACCCTACTGCTGAAATAACAAATGGAATGATTGTGTTCTGTCCAGTGGGATCTTTCTCCCTATAGCCGGGGCTGATCCCAGGGTAACCAACCACAGATGCACCAGTGAACTACAACCTAGCAAGGAAAAAGTGAACTGAAGGGCCTGAAATTTTCTTTCAGGAATCTGGAACTTAGAATTGAGAGGATGAGTCAATGAGCTAAGAGAGCTGCGTCAAGGGTCATGGAAAGGGTTTGAAGCTGGAGTGTATGTTATGGACCATGAGCAAGCAGAAATCATGAGGAAGCTGGTTGCGACCGAGGTGCAGAAAGAAGCGGAAACAGATCCCTGAGAGAAGAAGAAGCAATGTCTTGGAGGTTTTGTGCACCAATTCCGGACCATGTGTGTTCTTGTTATGAATCACCTCCTCCTTGAGTTAGCATGAGTGAACCTTTGTCCTTGTCATCAAATAAGGTCTAATTAGTGTTGCTGTTGTGGTGGTTATTAATTGCCATCAAGCTGATTCCAATTCATGATGACCTTACAAGTGCAGAGTAGAACTGCTCCATTGGGTTTTCAAGGCTGTGACCATTCAGAGGCAGATCTCCAGGCCTGTCTTCTGAGACACCTTTGGGTGGGTTTGAACTGCCAACCACTTAACTACCAGCTTAACCATTTGTGCCACTCAATAAAAAAAAAAAAAAAAATGTTTTCAGTTTTGTGTTCAACATCTCCCAATGCCACTTTCCTTATAAATATAGTACAAAAGGCAATACCTCCTCCACCGGTTTTGCTGTGTGGATTATATATGAACAGTACCCAGCACAATCCTTGGCACATACTGGCAGCTTAGGGAACTACTTTCTTTCCCTATCAAGTAGGGCTGTGTGACGGATGTATGCAAGGAGAGGCTGGGCCACATATTTTAGGAGAAGCTTATTAAGCTTTGGGTGGATGGTTGAAAACGTACCTTCTTTTAGCAATATTTTCTGATTCTCCATGTCTCAGATTGAGCCAGGTTCTCCAAGTAAACCAATAGACTTCTTTTGCCTTGTATAAATCCATAATGGGATGGGTTAATGATAATTGGCTAGGCCTAGGTCATGTGCCCAACCTACTCACATGCTCGACTGGATCTATTGGACCTTCTTTTGGTCCCACAAATGAAGGAATGCTGAGCAGGAAAAAACAAGATACGTCCACTATAACAGGTCATTCTGTCCTTCATGTTCCTCTAACACTACCTGAATAATAACTGTCTGAGTAAATAATTAACATTTGTTTGGCATTCTCTATATGCCTGGTACTTTGCTAAATGCTTTTCATGGACCATCTCATTTAGCACTTCCATCTGATCTAGGGCTTACAGTGATCCAAGACACAGGTACTATAATCTCCATTTTATAGAGAGGGAGCTGAGCACAGAGAGGTTAACTACATTGCTCATAGCTACACAACAACTCCTAAGTGGTTCAGATAGAGCCCAAACAACAAAAAAAAAAAAAACAGAGATAGGGCCCAGTCAGTCTAATTTCCCACCCCTCTGGAAATCACAGGAAACAGGGAAGCTGATGTAAGGGTCATAGAGTGAGAGGAAGCTTGCTGAATAGACTCTTGTGGGTGACAACAAGCAGGAAAGGCCACCCCTCTACTCCCCTCTAAAAAAAACTCAGAAAATACCCCCTTCCCAGGTTAAAGTCCTTTTCCGGTGCCAGAAGAATACACAGATTTATAGACTTCCCAAGCTGGAGGAGTTTTTAGAGATCTTACAACCAGTTAGGGCCAGAGACAGTTTTAGTGAAAATATTCCCAAATGTGGAATCTGTTGCTTTATGAATTTTACTCTTTCAGGTTCAGTCATCATCCAGGACAGAGACCATTTTCCTTGACGTGGCCGATCAGGCCCTTCATGAGCTGACCTCTGCCTGCTGCTCTAGCCCAATCCCTTGGCATCGTCACGTCTTCCTTTCAAATTTGAGGTCCAGCCATAGTGAAATTCTCACACATACGCACACACACACACAAAGTAATAATAATTCTTGGATCACTGTATATTCTCATTGTTGGTCTACACGTGACCCTGTTTTATTTTATTTCTCTATTCATTCACTTTATAATGTTATAATGAATATCTGTATAGCTGAAATTCTTTCCATCTCACTCCAACTGTCTCCAAAATACTTTAGGTCTGGATTTAAAAGCTTCCTTGATTCTCTTTTTCCATTCTCAAGTCTGGGTTACAAATTTTATCCAAGCTCCCATCAAATTCTGTCTTATCCCTGTCCAATTTTATCACAACATGCAATTACCATTAAAAAACCCACTGCTGTTGAGTTGACCCAACTCATAGTGACCCTGTAACCAAAAAACCCAGTGACCCTATATTGCCGATTAATTTGTTTGTCTCCCACTAGGAAGCACTAGTCTGTGAACTTATTGAAACCAGGAATGGCTGATCCAATATTCCAGTCTGAGTGCTTAGCACAGGGCCTGGCACATAGCATGTGCTCAATATAGTTCACTTGCTGCAAATTTTTTCTACTAAAGGCCAGATAATAAATATTTTTGGTTTTGCGGTTTGTTCAGTCTCTGTTAAAGCTTCTTGACTCTACCATGGTAGTGTGAAAGCAGCCATACATAGACAACATGTAAACAAATGGAAGTGACTGTATTGCAATAAAAACTTTACTTACATTAAAAAAAAAAAAAGGAAAATAACCGGTGTTGGCAAGGATGTGGAGGAACTGGAACTCTTGATCATTGCTGGTGGGAATCTAAAATGGCATAGCCTCTGTGAAAAACAGTTTGGCTGTTCTTCAGAGAATTAAACATAAAATTACCATATGATCCAGAAACTCCACTCCTGGGTATATACCCAAAAGACTTGAATCAAACAGATACTTACCCGCCAATATTTGTTACAAGCATTCTTAACAATAGTCAAAAGGTAGAAACAGCCCAGGTGCCCACCAACACATAAATGGATAAACAAACTGTCCTGTACCTGTACAATGGAATATTATACAGGCATAAAGAAAATGGAATTCCGATACATGCTATGACACGGAAGAACCATGATAATATTTCACTGAATGAAGCACATCAGACACCAAAAACCAAACCCACTGCTGCTGAGTTAATTCTGATGCATGGTGACCCCATGTGTTATAGAGTAGAACTGCTCCATAGGATTTTCTTGGCTGTAATTTTTTTTTTAAATAATTTTTATTGTGCTTTAAGTGAAAGTTTACAAATCAAGTCAGTCTCTCACACAAAAACCCATATACACCTTGCTACACACTCCGAATTACTCTCCCCCTAATGAGACAGCCCACTCTCTCCCTCTACTCTCTCTTTTCGTGTCCTTTTTGCCAGCTTCTAACCCCCTCCACCCTTTCATCTCCCCTCCAGGCAGGAGATGCCAACATAGTATCAAGTGTCCACCTGATCCAGAAAGCTCACTCCTCACCAGCATCCCTCTCCAACCCATTGTCCAGTCCAATCCATGTTCGAAGAGTTGGCTTCGGGAATGGTTCCTGTCCTGGGGCAACAGAAGGTCTGGGGGCCATGACCACCAGGGTCCTTCTAGTCTCAGTCAGATCATTAAGTCTGGTCTTATGAGAATTTGGGGTCTGCGTCCCACTGCTCTCCTTCTCCCTCAGGGGTACTCTGTTGTGTTCTCTTTCAGGGCAGTCATTGGTTGTAGCCAGGCACCACCTAGTTCTTCTGGTCTCAGGATGATGTAGTTGCTGGTTCATGTGGCCCTTTCTGTCTCTTGGGCTTGTAATCACCTTGTGGCCTTGGTGTTCTTCATTCTCCTTTGATCCAGGTGGGTTGAGACCAATTGATGCATCTTAGATGGCAGCTTGCTAGCATTTAAGACCCCAGATGCCACTCTTCAAAGTGGGATGCAGAATGTTTTGTTAATAGATTTTATTATGCCAATTGACTTAGATGTCCCCTGAAACCACGGTCCCCAGACCCCTGCCCCTGTTACGCTGGCCTTCAAAGCATTCAGTTTATTCAGGAAACTTCTTTCCTTTTGGTTTAATCCAATTGTGCTGACCTCCCCTGTATTGTGTGCTGTCTTTCCCTTCACCTAAAGTAGTTCTTATCTACTGTCTAATTAGTGAATACCCCTCTCCCACCCTCCCTCCCTCCCTCCTCATAACCACAAAAGAATGTTTTCTTCTCATTTTAAACTATTTCTCAAGTTCTTATAATAGTGGTCTTATACAATATTTGTCCTTTTGCAGCTGACTAATTTCACTCAGCATAATGCCCTCCAGGTTCCTCCATATTATGAAATGTTTCACAGATTCCTCACTGTTCTTTATCGATGCGTAGTATTCCATTGTGTGAATATACCATAATTTATTTATCCATTCATCTGTTGGTGGGCACCTTGGTTGTTTCCATCTTTTTGCTATTGTAAACAGTGTTGCAATAAACATGGGTGTGCATATATCTGTTCGCGTAAAGGCTCTTATTTCTCTAGGATATATTCCAAGGAGTGAGATTGCTGGATCGAATGGTAGTTCTATTTCTAGCTTTTTAAGTAAGTGCCAAATCAATTTCCAGAGTGGTTGTACCGTTTGACATTCCCACCAGCAGTGTAGAAGTGTTCCAATCTCTCCACAGCCTCTTCAACATTTATTATTTTGTGTTTTTTGGATTAAGGTCAGCCTTGTTGCAGTGAGATGAAATCTCATTGTAGTTTTGATCTGCATTTCTCTAATGGCTAATGATCGTGAACATTTCCTCGTATATCTGTTAGCTACCTGAATGTCTTCTTTAGCGAAGTGTCTGTCTATTCATATCTTTTGCCCATTTTTTAATTGGGTTGTTTGTCTTTTTGCAGTTGAGTTTTTGCAGTATCATGTAGATTTTAGAGATCAGGTGCTGATCAGAAATGTCATAGCTAAAAATTTTTTCCCAGTCTGTAGGCAGTCTTTTTACTGTTTTGGTGAAGTCTTTGGATGAGCATAGGTGTTTGATTTTTAGGAGCTCCCAGTTATCTAGTTTTTCTTCTATGTTCCTCATAACGTTTTGTATACTGTTTATGCCATGTATTAGGGCTCCTAACATTGTCCCTATTTTTTCTTCCATGATCTTTATCGTTTTAGATTTTATATTTAGGTCTTTGATCCATTTTGAGTTCGTTTTTGTGCATGGAGTGATGTATGGGCCTTGTTTCATTTTTTTGCAGATGGATATCCAGTTATGCCAGCACCATTTGTTAAAAAGACTGTCTTTTCCCCATTTAACTGTTTTGGGGCCTTTGTCAAATATCAGCTGCTCATATGTGCATGGATTTATGTCTGGATTCTCAATTCTGTTCCATTGGTCCATGTATCTGTTCTTGTACTAGTACCCAGCTGTTTTGACTACTGTGGTGGTATAATAGGTTCTAAAATCAGGTAAAGTAAGGCCTCCCGCTTTGTTCTTTTTCAGTAATGCCTTATATATCCTGGGCCTCTTTCCCTTCCATATGAAATTGGTGATTTGTTTTTCCATCTCATTAAAGAACGTCCTTGGGATTTGGATTGGAATTGCATTAAATGTATAGATCGCTTTTGGTAGAAGAGATATTTTTATAATGTTAAGTCTTCCTATCCATGAGCAAGGTATGTTCTTCCACTTTTGTAAGTCTCTTTTGGTTTCTTGCAGGAGTGTACAGTAATTTTCTTTGTATAAGTCTTTTACATCTCTGGTAAGACTTATTCCTAAGTATTTTATCTTCTTGGGGGCTGCTGTAAATGGCATTGATTTGGTGATTCTCTCTTCAATGTTCTTTTTGTTGATATAGAGGAATCCAACTGATTTTTGTATGTTTATCTTGTATCCTGATACTCTGCTGAACTCTTCTATTAGTTTCAGTAGTTTTCTGGAGGATTCTTTAGGGTTTTCTGTGTATAAGATCATGTCATCTGCAAATAGAGATACTTTTACTTCTTCCTTGCCGATCCGGACGCCCTTTATTTATCTAGCTTAATTGCTCCGGCTAGGACTTCCAGCACAATGTTGAATAAGAGTGGTGATAAAGGGCATCCTTGTCTGGTTCCCGATCTCAATGGGAATGTTTTCAGACTCTCTCCATTTAGGGTGATATGTTGGCTGTTGGCTTTGTGTAAATGCCCTTTATTATGTTGAGAAATTTTCCTGCTATTCCTATTTTGCTGAGAGTTTTTATCATGGATGAGTGTTGAACTTTGTCAAATGCCTTTTCTGCATCAATTGATAAAATCATGTGATTCTTATCTTTTGTTTTATTTATGTGGTGGATTACATTAATTGTTTTTCTAATGATGAGCGATCCCTGCATACCTGGTATGAATCCCACTTCGTCACGGTGAATTATTTTTTTGATATGTTGTTGAATTCTACTGGGTAGAATTTTGTTGAGGACTTTTGCATCTACATTCATGAGGGTATAGGTCTATAATTTTCTTTTCTTGTGATGTCTTTACCTGGTTTTGGTATCAGGGATATGGTGGCTTCATAGAATGAGTTAGGTAGTATTCCATCCTTTCTATGCTCTGAAATACCTTTAGTAGTAGTGGTGTTAACTCTTCTCTGAAAGTTTGGTAGAACTCTGCAGTGAAGCCATCCAGACCAGGGCTTTTCATTGTTGGGAGTTTTTTGATTACCTTTTCAATCTCTTCTTTTGTTATGGGTCTATTTCGTTGTTCTACCTCTGTTTGTGTTAGTTTAGGTAGGTAGTGTGTTTCTAGGAATTCATTCATTTCTTCTAGGTTTTCAAATTTGTTGGAGTATAGTTTTCCATAGCAATCTGATATGATTCTTTTAATTTCAGTTGGGTCTGTTGTAATATTGCCCAACTCATTTCTTATTCGGGTTATTTGCTTCCTCTCCTGTTTTTCTTTAGTCAGTTTGGCCAATGGTTTATCAATTTTGTTGAGTTTTTTCAAAAAAACAGCTTTTCGAGGTGGGGCCAAAGTGGCTGACGAGGTAGAAGTTACCTCGGATCCCTCTTGCAACAAAGACTCAGAAAAACAAGTGAATCGATAACATACATGACAATCTACGAGCTCTGACCATCAAACACAGATCTAAAGAGTTGACCTGAGTTACAGGGGAGCAAAAAGCTGCATCCTGAAGCAGCAACCGCTTCTGGAACTGGCAGCCTGTGCCACAGTCTTGAGCCCTCATGGTTCCCGGGTGCCAAGTGGTGGGGCTGATTGCGGCTTGCTGAGGTGGGGCAGGCACGGGACACAGCCCTAATCCCTAGCCCCCTGGGGTAACCTCCGTAGAGACTCAGCCAGCGCAAGCAGGCTGCACACTAACAGGGCTAAAGAGAGAACAAGCAACCACAGGGAAGCAGTGACTGTTTTTGGAGCCTGAAGCCAGCGTTCCAGTTAGAAAACCTTGGTGCCGGGCTTTGGACTGGGCACAGGGGAGCAGAGAACGGCATTCTGAGGTGGCACAAACATGGGACACAGCCCTAGCCCCCAGAAGTGACCTCGGGGGAAGCCCAGCCAGTGCACGCAGGCAGCGCAGTGACGCGGCTGACAGTAGGAGAAATCACCGGGAGACAGTGACTGGTTTTGGAGCCTGGAGTGTGGCGTCCCAGCCCAGAAACCTTGGCACTGGGCTTTTGACTGGGAGCAGAGGAAATGACCACGGCTTCTGAGTCAGCACAAGCACATGACGTGGGCCTGACCCTTGGGGACAATCTTGACCCAGCCAATGCACATAGGCTACACACCCCTCAAGAATCTCAGATAAAATGGTCATCACCAAGCAAGATAAGTAACTTTGTCTATATTCCTGGGTGCTACCACTCTCTCCTGTCTATCTGATCCCTCCCCTCCCTTTCCCAGGCAGCTTCATTAACATTGGAATTTCCTGGGCCACAGAGTGAAGTGCTCTGCAGTTTTTTGTTTGTTTGTTTTTGTCTTTTCCTAACCCATTCTCCTGCCCTGAGAGAAGCAGCTACAAAAAACCCAGGGACCAAAAATCCTTCCCTGACTTCTCGAATTTGGAATAAAAATACAGAACAAGCTCCAACCAAGCATATGAGGTCCACAGTCTTGGGCTTTCATCCCTACAGGGAACAAGGTGGCTATTATAATTCAAAGACAATTCTGGTACTGAACTGACTGTAATTGTTTTAGCAGACTACTGGACAGACAAGTTCTCCAGGTCTGATATCTCTACCTATTAAACAGAGCCCTCACTGACCCACAACGGGAAACTGAGGGCTGAAGCTCACTCAAACCACCTAGCCTCCTGCCATAGGGATCTGAGGATAGTGACAGCTACCAATCTGTAGAGGTACCTGCATTTGGTGCCTAAGGTACAGCTACAGAGCCCATCCATCTAAGTGCTTTAGGCATAGAGACACACCTACCTCACTGGCACTTGGGGGAAGCCTGTCAGCATCCTGCCCCCCCCCCCGGAGTGTGACCCGCCTGCTGCTACTAGAATCTGGTGCACACAACTATCACCACTACTCCTCTAAGTGAATAGGTGACAGCCTACACCACACACTTGGTGATCCAAAATCAGATTCTACTCAAGAATAGTGAATGGACACCTAGGCTTATATATCTGGTAACAGCCCAAACCAGCTGGTAATAGGACATAAGTGATTCAAAGGTTACAACAATCAAGATGGCCCAATCTAGTAGCCCATCTATGTATATTGAAAGAAAACAAAGCAAGGTAAGACTCAGTGAGCAAATATAAAATAAATCATTACAACATCTTATAGATGGCTCGGAGACAGCAGTGGATATCAACCCACATAAAGAAGCAGACCATGATTGCTTCTACAACTCCCCAAATTAAAGAATCAAAATCTTTCCCAAATGAAGACACAATCCTGGGATTGCCAGATGCAGAATATAAAAAACTAATTTACAGAATGCTTGAAGACATCAGGGATGACCTCAGAAATGAAATAAGGCAATCTACAGAAAAAGCCAAGAAACACACTGATAAAGCAGTTGAAGAAATCAAAAAGATTATTCAAGAACATAGTGGAAAAATTAATAAGCTGCAAGAATCCATAAAGAGACAACATTCAGAAATCCAAAAGATTAACAGTAAAATTACAGAATTAGACAACTCAATAGAAGTCAGAGGAGCAGAATCGAGCAATTGGAATGCAGAGTGGGGGAGATGGAGGATAAGGTAATTGACCAATATAGTTGAAGAAAAATCAGGAAAAAGAATTTAAAAAAATGAAGAAACCCTAAGAATCATGTGGAACTCTATCAAGAAGAATAACTTGGGTGTTATTGGAGTTCCGGAACAGGGAGGGATAACAGAAAATACAGAGAGAATAGTTGAAGATCTGTTGGCAGAAAATTTCCCTGACATCATGAAAGATGAAAGGATATCTATCCAAGATGCTCATCAAACCCCATATAAGATTGATCCAAAAAGAAAATCACCAAGACATACTATCATCAAACTTGCCAAAACCAAAGATAAAGAGAAAATTTTAAACACAGCCAGGGAAAAAGAAAGGTCTCCTACGAAGGAGAATCAATAAAAATAAATTCAGACTACTGAGCAGAAACCATGCAGTCAAGAAGGCAATGAGATGACATATATAGAGCACTGAAGGAGAAAAACTGCCAGCCAAGGATCATATATCCAGCAAAACTCTCTCCCAAATATGAAAGTGCAATTAAAACATTTACAGATAAATGATAAACACAAGCTTAGAGAATTTGCAAAAACCAAACCAAAGCTATAAGAAATATTAAAGGAAATTGGTCAGAAAATCGATAATATCAGATACCAACATAACACAAGGTCACAGAACAGAACATCCTGATATCAACTCAAATAGGGAAATCACAAAAACAAATTAAGATTAATTTTAAAAAGAAAAAAAAATGCTCAAAACAGGGAATCATTGAAATCATTATGTAAAAGATCACAATAAACAAAAAGAGGGACTAAATACAGGAGGCATAGAACTGCCATATGGAGAGGAAAACAAGGTGATATAGGATGATACAAGTTAGGTTTTTACTTAGAAAAATAGGGGTAAATATTAAGGTAACCACAAAGAGGTCTAACAATTCCATAACTCAAAATGAAAATCAAGAAAAACATAACAACTCAGCAAACTTAAATTCAACTACTATGAAAAGGAGGAACACACAATTTACAAAGAAAAACATCTCAGCACAAAAAAGTAAGCGGAAAAATGAAATTGTCAACAACACACACAAAAAGGCATCAAAATGACAGCACTAAACACATACTTATCTATAATTACACTGAATGTAAATGGACTAAATGCACCAATAAAGAGACAGAGAGTCTCAAACTGGATAAAGAAACACGATCCGTCTATATGCTGCCTACAAGAGACACACCTTAGACTTAGAGACACAAACAAACTAAAACTTAAAGGATGGAAAAAAATATATCAAGCAAACAAGAATCAAAAAAGAGCAGGAGTAGCAATATCAATTTCTGACAAAATAGACTTTAAAGTTAAACCTACCACAAAGGATAAAGAAGGACACTACATAATGGTTAAAGGGACAATACACCAAGAAGATATAACCATATTAAATATTTATGCACCCAATGACAGGGCTGCAAGATACATAAAACAAACTTTGACAGAACTGAAAAGTGAGATAGACATCTCCACAATTATAGTAGGAGACTTCAAAACACCACTTTCGGAGAAGGATAGGACTTCCAGTAAGAAGTTCAATAGAGACACGGAAGACCTAATTGCTTCAACCAACTTGACCTCATAGACTTATACAGAACACTCCACCCAACAGCTGGAAAGTATACTTTTTTTTCTAGTGCACATGGAACATTCTCTAGAATAGACCACATACTAGTTCATAAAACAAACCTTTGCAGAATCCAAAACATCAAAATATTACAAAGCATCTTCTCAGACCACAAGGCTATAAAAGTGGAAATGAATAACAGAAAAATTAGGGAAAAGAAATCAAATACTTGGAAACTGAACAATACCCTGCTCAAAAAAGACTGGGTTATAGAAGACATTAAGGAGGGAATAAAGAAATTCATAGAATGCAATGAGAATGAAAATACTTCCTATCAAAACCTCTGGGACACAGCAAAAGCAGTGCTCAGAGGTCAATTTATATTGATAAATGCACACATACATAAAGAAGAAAGAGCCAAAATCAGAGAACTGTCCCTACAACTTGAACAAATAGAAAGCGAGGAACAAAAGAATCCACCAGGCACCAGAAGAAAACAAATAATAAAAATTAGAGCTGAACTAAATGAATTAGAGAACAGAAAAACAGTTGAAAGAATTAACAAAGCCAAAAGCTGGTTCTTTGAAAAAATTAACAAAATTGATAAACCATTGGCCAGACTGACTAAAGAAATACAGGAAAGGAAACAACCCAAAAAAGAAACAAGATGGGCCATATCACAACAGACCCAACTGAAATTAAAAGAATCATATCAGATTATTACGAAAAATTGTACTCTAACAAATTTGCAAATCTAGAAGAAATGGATGAATTCCTGGAAAAACACTACCTACCTAAACTAACACAATCAGAAGTAGAACAACTAAATAGGTCCATAACAAAAAAAGATATTGAAAAGGTAATAAAAAAACTCCCAACAAAAAAAAAGCCCTGGCATGGACGGCTTCACTGCAGAGTTCTACCAAACTTTCAGAGAAGAGTTAACACGGCTACTACTAAAGGTATTTCAAAGCACAGAAAATGATGGAATACTACCTAACTCATTCTGTGAAGCCACCATATCCCTGATACCAAAACCAGGTAAAAAAAAGACACCACAAAAAAAGAAAATTACAGACCTATATCCCTCATGAACATAGATGCGAAAATCCTCAACAAAATTCTAGCCAATAGAATTCAACAACATATCAAAAAAATAATCCACCACAATCAAGTGGGATTTATACCAGGTATGCAAGGTTGTTTTAATATTAGAAAAACCATTAATGTAATCCACCATATAAATAAAAAAAAAGACAAAAACCACATGATCTTATCAATTGATGCAGAAAAGGCATTTGCAAAGTCCAGCACTCATTCATGATAAAAACTCTCAGCAAAATAGGAATTCAAGGAAAATTCCTCAACATAATAAAGGGCATCTATTTTTTTATACAAAGCCAACAGCCAATATCATTCTAAATGGAGAGAGCCTGAAAGCATTTCCCTTGAGAACGGGAACCAGACAAGGATGCCCTTTATCACCGCTCTTATTTAACATTGTGCTAGAGGTCCTAGCCAGAGTAATTAGGCTAGACAAAGAAATAAAGGGCATCCGGATCAGTAAGGAAGAAGTAAAATTATCTCTATTTACAGATGACATGATCTTATACACAGAAAACCCTAAGGAATCCTCCAGAAAACTACTGAAACTAATAGAAGAGCTCCACAGAGTCTCAGGTTACAAGATAAACATACAAAAATCACTTGGATTCCTCTACATCAACAAAAAGAACATTGAAGAGGAAATCACCAAATCAATACCATTCACAGTAGCCCCCAAGAAGATAAGATACTTAGGAATAAATCTTACCAAAGATGTAAAAGACCTATACAAAGAAAACTACAAAGCACTACTACAAGAAATTAAGAAGGACATACTTAAGTGGAAAAACATACCTTGCTCATGGATGGGAAGACTTAACGTAGTAAAAATGTCTATTCTACCAAAGGCATCTATACATACAATGCACTTTCGATTCAAATTCCAATGACATTTTTTAATGTGATGGAGAAACAAATCACCAACTTCATATGGAAGGGAAAGAAGCCTCAGATAAGTAAAGCATTACTGAAAAAGAAGAAGAAAGTGGGAGGCCTCACTCTACCTGATTTCAGAACCTATTATACAGCCACAGTAGTCAAAACAGCCTGGTACTGGTACAACAACCGGCACATAGACCAATGGAACAGAATTGAGAACCCAGATATAAATCCATCCACATATGAGCAGCTGATATTTGACAAAGGCCCAGTGTCAGTTAATTGGGGAAAAGATAGTCTTTTTAACAAATGGTGCTGGCATAACTGGATATCCATTTGCAAAAAAATGAAACAGGACCCATACCTCACACCATGCACAAAAACTAACTCCAAGTGAATCAAAGACCTAAACATAAAGACTAAAACGGTAAAGATCATAGAAGGAAAAATAGGGACAACGATAGGAGCCCTAATACAAGGCATAAACAGAATACAAAACGTTACTGAAAATGACGAAGAGAAACCAGATAACTGGGAGCTCGTAAAAATCAAACACCTATGCTCATCCAAAGACTTCACCAAAAGAGTAAAAAGACCACCTACAGATTGGGAAAAAATTTTCACCTTTGACATCTCTGACCAGCGCCTGATCTCTAAAATCTATATGATTCTGTTAAAACTCAACCACAAAAAGACAAACAACCCAATCAAAAAGTGGGCAAAGGATATGAACACACACTTCACTAAAGAGGATATTCAGGCAGCTATATTCAGGCAGCTAAAAGATCATTAGCCATTAGAGAAATGCAAATTAAAACTACGATGAGATTCCATCTCACTCCAACAAGGCTGGCATTAATCCAAAAAACACAAAATAATAAATGTTGGAGAGGCTGTGGAGAGATTGGAACTCTTATACACTGCTGGTGGGAATGTAAAATGGTACAACCACTTTGGAAATCTATCTGGCGTTTTCTTAAAAATTTAGAAATAGAACTACCACACAACCCAGAAATCCCACTCCTCGGGATATACCCTAGAGAAATAAGAGCCTTTACATGAACAGATATATGCACACCCGTGTTTATTGCAGCACTGTTTACAATAGCACAAAGCTGGAAGCAACCAAGGTGTCCATCAACGGATGAATGGTTAAATAAATTATGGTATATTCACACAATGGGATACTACGCATCGATAAAGAAAAGTGAGGAATCTGTGAAACATTTCATAACATGGAGGAACCTGGAAGGCATTATGCTGAATGAAATTAGTCAGATGCAAAAGGACAAATATTGTATAAGACCACTATTATAAGATCTTGAGAAATAGTATAAACTGAGAAGAACACATACTTTCGTGGTTACGAAGCGGGGAGCGAGGGAGGGTGGGAGAGGGTTATTTACTGATTAGTTAGTAGGTAAGAACTACTTTAAGTGAAGGGAAGGACAATACTTAATACAGGGAAGGTCAGCTCAACTGGACTGGACCAAAAGCAAAGAAGTTTCCGGGATAAACTGAATGCTTTGAAGATCAAAGGAGAAAGGGCGGGGGTTTGGAGACCATGGTTTAAGGGGACTTCTAAGTCAATTGGCAAAATAAATTCTATTATGAAAACATTCTGCATCCCACTTTGAAGTGTGGTATCTGGGGTCTTAAATGCTAACAAACGGCCATCTAAGATGCATCAATTGGTCTCAACCCACCTGGATCAAAGGGGAATGAAGAACACCATGGTCACACGATAACTATGAGCCCAAGAGTTAGAAAGGGCCACATGAACTAGAGACTTACATCATCCTGAGACCAGAAGAATTAGATGGTGCCCGGCTACACCTGATGTCTGCCCTGACAGGCAGCACAACAGAGGACCCCTGAGGGAGCAGGAGAACAGTGGGATGCAGACCCTAAATTCTCATAAAAAGACCAGACTTAATGGTCTGACTGAGACTAGAAGAATCCCTGTGGTCATGGTCCCCAAACCTTCTGTTGGCCCAGGACAAGAACCATTCCCGAATACAACTCATCAGTCGTGGAAGGGACTGGACAATGGGTTGGAGAGAGATGCTGATGAAGAGTGAGCTACTTGTATCGGGTGGACCCTTGAGACTGTGTTGGTGTCTCCTGTCTTGGGGGGGAGATTGGAGGTTAGAGAGGGTTAGATACTGGCAAAATGGTCAGGAAAGGAGAGACTGTAGGGAGGGAGTGGGGTGACTCATTAAAAAAAAAAATTTTTTTTTTTTTTGTATGTAGTAAGGTGTATATAGGCTTATGTGTGACAGACTGACTTGGTTTGTAAACTTTCACTTAAAGCACAATAAAAATTATTTAAAACAAACAAACAAACAAAAAAAGCAACTTTTGGTCTTGTTAATTCTTAATTGTTTTTCTATTTTCTATTTCATTTAGTTCAGCTCTAATTTTTATTATTTGTTTTCTTCTGGTGCCTGTGGGTTTCTTTTGTTGCTCTCTTTCTATTTGTTCAGGTTGTAGGGATAGCTCTTTGATTTTGGTCCTTTCTTCTTTTTAGATGTGTGCATTTATTGATATAAATTGGCCTCTGAACAATGCTTTTGCTGTGTCCCAAAGGCTCTGATAGGAAGTGTTTTCATTCTCATTGAATTCTATGAATTTCTTCATTCCATCCTTAATGTCTTCTATATTCCAGTCTATTTTGAGCAGGGTATCCAGGTGTTTGATTTCTTTTCCTGTTATTGATTTCCACTCTTATGGCCTTATGGTCAGAGAAGATGCTTTGTAATATTTCAATGTTTTGGATTTTGCTAAGGCTTGCTTTATGACCTAATATGTGGTCTATTCTAGAGAATGTTCCATGTGCACTAGAAAAGAAAGTATAGTCGGTTGCCATTGGGTGGAGTGTTTTGTATATGTCTACGAGGTCAAGTTGGTTGATTGTGGCATTTACATCTTCCGTGTCTTTATTGAGCTTCTTTCTGGATGTCCTGTCCTTCACCGAAAGTGGTGTGTTGAAGTCTTCTACTGTTATTGTGGAGCTGTCTATCTCCCTTTTCAATGCTGATGGAGTTTGTTTTATGTATCTTGCAGCCCTGTCATTGGGTGCATAAATATTTAATATGGTTATATCTTCTTGGTGTATTGTCCCTTTAATCATTATGTAGTGGCATTCCTAATCCTTTCTGATGGATTTAACTTTAAAGTCTATTTTGTCAGATATTAATATTGCCACTCCTGCTCTCTTTTGGTTGTTGTTTGCTTGATATATATTTTTTCCATCCTTTGAGTTTTAGTTTGTTTCTGTCTCTAAGTCTAAGGTGTGTGTCCTGTAGGTAGGATATAGACGGATCTTGTTTTTTAATCCATTCTCCCACTCTCTGTCTCTTTAATGGTGCATTTAGTCCATTTATATTCCAGGTAATTATGGATAGGTATGGATTTAGTGCTATCATTTTGATCTTTTTGTGTGTTGTTGACAGTTTCTTTTTCCCACTTAATTTTGTGTGCTGAGTACATTTTCTTTATATATTGCCCTTTCATCATATTTGTTGTTGATTTTGTTTCTGCCATCTCTATTTTTTTCTTGTATTTTATTTTGATGAGTAGGATAGTTTGTCTCCTTCGTGGTTACCTTATTATTTACCCCTATTTTTCCTAATATAAAATTTTATTTCTTTGTATTGCCCTATCTTCCTCTCCATACGGAAGGTGTATGATTACATTTCTTAGTCCCTCTTTACTATTTTAATGTTGTCTTCTTTTATATAATAACATCGCTGTTACCCTGTGTTGTCTTTTTTTTCAATCTTGCTTTTTTTTTTTTTTTTTGGATTTCCCTGTCTGGGTTGACTTCTGGTTGCTCTGCCCAGTGTTCTAGTCTTGGGCCGATACCTGATATTATTGATTTTCTAACCAAGGAACTCCCTTTAGTATTTCTTGTAGTTTTGATCTGGTTTTTACGAATTCCCTCAACTTGTTTTTATCTGGAAATGTCTTAATTTCATGTTCATATTTAAGAGACGGTTTTGATGGATATGTGATTCTTGGCAGGCAATTTTTTTCCTTCAATTTTTTAAAATATGTCATCCCATTGCCTTCTTACCTGCCTGGTTTCTGCCGAGTAGTCCGAGCTTATTCTTATTGGCTCTCCTTGTAGGTGACTTTTATTTTATCCCTCACTGCTCTTATAATTGTCTCTTTATCTTTGGTTTTGGCAAGTTTGATTATAATATGTCTTGGTGACTTTCTTTTAAGATACCTCGGTGACTTTCTTTTAAGCGTCTTGGATAGATATCTTCTCATCTTTCACAATATCAGGGAAGTTTTCTGCCAAAAAATCCTCAACAATTTTCTCTGTATTTTCTGTTATTCCTCCCTGTTCTGGTACTCCAATCACTCATAGGTTATTTCTCTTGATAAAGTCCCACATGATTCTTAAGGTTTCTTCATTTTTTTTAATTTTTTTTATCTGATTTTTCTTCAAATATATTAGTGCTAAGTGATTTATCTTTGAGTTCAGAAATTCTAGCTTCTACTTGCTCAATTCTGCTCCTCTGACTTTCTATTGAGTTATCTAATTCTGTAATTTTATTGTTAATCTTCTGATTTCTGATTGCTGTCTGTCTATAAATTTTTCCAGCTTATTAAACTTTTCATTATGTTCCTGAAAAATCTTTCTGATTTTTTCAGTTGCTTTATCTATGTGTTCCTTGTCTTGTTCTGCGTATTGCCTGATTTCCTTCCTGACGTCTTGAAGGGTTCTGTATATTAAACTTTTGTATTCTTGGTCTGGTAATTCCAGGAATGCACTTTCATCTAGAAGATCCCTGGATTCTTCATTTTGAGAGCCTGTTGAGGTGATCATGGCCTGTTTCTTTATATGACTTGATATTGACTGTTGTCTCCGAGCCATCTATAAGTTATTGTATTGGTTTATGCTTGCTTACTGTGTCATAGCTGCTTGGTTTGTTTTGTTTTGGTATACCCCTATGGGTTGGTTGAGTGAGCTAGCTTGATTATTTTCATCTTTGGAGCTCTGGTGTCCTATCCCCAGCTGGCTAGAGCTGTTATCAGGTATATCAGTCTTACAGTCCATTCAGTTTTCTTATATGAATTCCGCGCCGGTTTCCAGGTAGCTGATCATCAAGTGTGTGGTACAGGCTCTGTCCTACAGTCTTAGAGGGGCAGGGGTGATTGGCTTATATACCGGTATCTGATTGCAGCAGTGTCACGCTCTGAACAAGGCAGGGGGCTGAGAACTGACCCTCAAGCGTCTCTCAGGAAAACATGTCTCTGTTCCTTAAAGCATGCTGGAGGGTGGGCTCTGCAGAGGGACCATGGGCACCGAAAGTTTTTGCTGTAGGGACTGGGAGGTACCAGTTATCCCTGGACCCCTGTCACAGGTGTTTGGGCGACACAAGTGGAGCCAGCAGTCCTTAGGTCCTTGTTGTGGGTAGGTGGGGACCTTGTTTAATAGGCAAAGCAATGTCAAACGTCAAACACCCACCTCTCCACCGCACCGCTGAAATGGTTGGAGTTTGCCAACAAGGGCCTATTCTCCCGAAATAGGCCCACACAGGTCCATGCAGAAGGGAAAGGCGCTCAAGGTCCACGGATGGTTTATGCCTGGACAGGAACCGCTTGTGTCCTAAGCTCTCCTAGTTAATGGAGCTAGCAAATTATCTTTTCCCCCCAGTTGCAAATTTTTTCCTTCCCCAATGCCAGGAGGATGGCTCCAGGTGCTCACCAGGATCTATCTCAGGCCTAGGGATTCAGCTGCTGAAGATGGCTTGGGGGCAGGGAGGGCGTGGTAAAATATACACTAGTACTTAGCTTTTGCCGAGAGCACCCTTCTCCTCAGGTTCCGGAGGTGTGAGTGGGCTGTGTGCCTGGCTGCTTCTCCCTGAAGAATCTGTGGCTGAACGCTAGGACCAGCCTGCTGCCACCGCCACCACTCCAGGAATGGTGCCTGAGGGCTTCCTGCAATTCAGGGCCAGCAATTCCTCTCCGCCTCTGAATGGTCTCTTCCTTCCCCTGTCCCTCAGTTCGTTGTCTAAGCTTGCCTTTGATGCCCAGGGCTCCCAGCTTGTCACAAATATACTCGTTTCACTTGTTTTTTCGGGTATTTGTTGTAAAGAGGGATCGATGGAAGCGTCTGTCTATTCTGCCATCTTGGCTCCGCCTCCTTGGCTGTAATTTTTACAGAAGCAGATAGCCAGGCCTCTCGTCTACTGTGCCACTGTGTAGGTTCAAACAGCCAACGTTAGGTTAGTAGTCGAATGCAAACTGTTTGTGCCATCCAGGGACCTTAAGTTAGACACAAAAGGACAAATATTGTATGATATCACTTACATGAAATATCTAAAATTGGCAATGCATGGAGACAAAGTTGTAGTTATCAGGGGCCAGGAGGAGAGGGGAATGGGAAATTACTGCTTAATGGGCACAGAGTTTGTGTTTGGGGTAATGGAAAAAGTTTTGGAAATAAATGGTGGTGATAGTGCACAACATTGTGAATGTAATTAATGCCACCGAAGTGTACACTTAAAAAATGATTGAAATGGCAAATTTTATGTTATACACATTTTACCACAGTAAAAAAAAATTTTAACTGTAATTAGAATGTAATGCCTGAGTGATGTCAATGTTGTAGGGCTTTTACAGACTCGTTAGAGATCTGTGGACGTACAAATGATATATTAAGTATTCTTTTGCACATAAGTCTTCTTGGCTGAAGTCTTCATTTCCTAAAACATAAGGAGTAGGGTTCTTTCTTCCCAGACCCTAGCAGAATTCTCACATACCTAGAGCCTGCTAGGTGGGACAAGTGCTTGCTGAATGATTAAAAAGTTGGGGTGGAACAGGTGGCTGGACCAGATTATAGCATAAACTATTGTTATGGATTGAATTGTGTCCCCCCAAAATATGTGCCAACTTGGCTAGGGCATGATCCCCAGTATTGTGTGATTCCCCACCATTTTGTGATCTGATATGATTTTTCCGTGTGTTGTAAATCCTACCTCTATTATGTTAACGAGGCAGGATTCAATCTACAGAATTAGGTTTTGTTTTAAGTCATCTCTCTTGAGATATAAAAGAGAGAAGCCAGCAAAGAGGCAGGGGGACCTCATACCACCAAGAAACAAGAGCCAAGAAAATAACATGTGCTTTGGACCTGGGGTCCTTGCACTGAGAAGCTCCTCCACTGGGAAGAATTGATGACAAAGACCTTCCTCCAGAGCTGGCAGAGAGAGAGTTTCCCTAGAGCTAGTGCCCTGAATTTGGACTTTGAGCCTCCTAGTCTGTAAGAGAATAAATTTTTGTTCATTAAAGCCGTCCACTCGTGGTATTTCTGTTATAGCAGCACTAGATAACTAAGACAACTATCAAGCTTGGAAAAAACTTTAAAGTCATCCAGGCAAATCATCACTATGTCGAGATTCTTCTAGGTGTAAGAACTTGGGGTCTATTGATTCCGAGTGGCTGAAAACCCAACACAGATTGGCTTAAGCCAAAAGGGAATTTATTGGCTCAGTGATATGCCTTGTTCTAGGAGCTCAGAGCATGTCACGGACTTAGGCATTCTCTGTTTCTCCACTTGTCTTCTGCTTGATTAGTTCTCTTATCAGGCATGCTTCCTCCATTGGTGGCAGGATGGGTAACATTTGCTTCAGGCTCACATTCTCACAGTTCAAGGGCCAGTGGAAAATAGAGAGGGCCCCTGTATCTCAAAAGTCCCAGTAAGCACCTCAAGTTGTATGTCCTTGGCTTTGTTTGGGTCACCTATCTGTCTCTGAACCAATCACTGTGGCCATGAATGAAATCAATACCACCTGACTGCAATGCCTGAGAATGAGGGAGAACTGGTTCTCCAGAGGCAAAAGTCCATAAGGAAAAACAGAAGGTGGCAAAGACATGGAATATCTGATAGTGCAATGGGCCCTCTCTTAAGAATAATATGCTTTCACACAAAAACACAAATTGGACATCCAATATTAGGGAGTGTGTTAATTCCCTGAACCCTCTCTACATGGACTCTAACTTATTGAAAAAAGGAAAATAGGTTAGTCACTTTCTCCAGTGTGTGACTGTTTCTAGATACCAAATTCCTATTGACTTCTCTATTTCTAAAATAAAGGAATTAATGCATTTAAAAAAAATCGTTTTTATTTTAGAAGAAAAGATAGTATGGAGAGTTCCCACATACCCAAAACCCAGTTCCCCCATTATTAACTTCTTATGTTAGTATGGTACATATGTTACAACTAAAAAAAACCGATATCAATACATTATTATTAACCAAAGCCCATAAAAACCAAAAACCAAACCCGTTGCTGTTGAGTTGATTCCGACTCATAGCGACCCTATAGGACAGAGTAGAACTGCCCCATGGGGTTTCTAAGGAGCGCCTAGTGGATTCAAAATGCTGGCTTTTTGGTTAGCAGCCACAGCTCTTAACAACTACACCACCAGGGTTTCCTAATCACAGTCCATATTTAATTCAAATTTCCTTAGTTTTTTACCTAATGTGCTTTTTTTCTGTTCCAGGATCCCATACAGGCTACCACACTACATTTAGTCGTCAGATCGCCTTAAGCTCCTCTTGGCTGTGTAGTCTACCAATTTATCACACGTGAGAGGAAATGTCATCTTTCATGATCAGCCATCTCATGTTCAGATGACTCCAACTCCAGCCACTGCAAATGAATGAGAACTGCCCATCTGAGCACGGCCAATATGAGGCACCATGAGACGTAATAAGGAATTGTTGTTAAGGCTTTAGGTTTTGGGGTGCTTTCTGATGCTCCGATGTGGCCGTAGATAACTGAAATAGTCACTCTCTAGCTTTACTGTGCAGCTGCAGCTGTCTTCCTGGAATTTTCCTTCCCCTGAGTTGTACCTCCTATTTCCTAGATTCCATGCTTTTCTGTTTCCTGGTTAATTCTCCTTTTTGGCTACATATTTCCCTCCCATAGCTTTCTAAGAAAGAGTGCACGGGAAATAAATTTTAAACCCTTCCACGTCCGAAAAGTTCTTTATTGTACTATTAAAACATTTGGTAATAGGTTGCCTGGGAATAGGATTCTAGGTTTAAAATCATTTTTCCCTCTGAATTTTGAAAGCATTCCTACGTTATTTTCCAGCTTTGCTATTTAGAAGATCAATGACATCCTCATTCCTAATCCTTTCAGTGCAATTTTTGTTTTGTTTTGTTCTGCTTTTCCTCTGGGATCTTTTAACGTCTTTTCTTTAGTCTGATGTTCTCATTTTTCATCGTAATGTACCTTTTTGTGAGGAGTCTTTTTATTCATTGGAGTTGGTATTTGGTTGGCCCTCCCAGTCGGAGACTCATGTCCTTTAGTTATGAGAATTTGGTTTATTATTTCATTAATAATTTCCTCCCTCTATTTTCTATTTTAATGTTCTGGAACATTCCTAGTCATCTGAACTTTATAGGTTGAATTTTCTATTATCTTTTCTCCCCTGTTTTTCATATCTTTGATTTTTTGTTATACTTTATAGGAAATTTCCTTAACTTTATTTTTCAAATCTTCCATAAAATTTTGTGGCGGGTATTATATTTTTTTATTTCCAAGAGCTCTTTCTTGTTCTGTGATTTCTTCTTCTCTCTTCTTTCTCATGGATGTAAAATTTTTCTTTCTTGGAGAATGTTAGTATTGTTTTGTTTTCTTCTGCTCTCTCTGTTGTCTCTGTTTTCCCCCTGGGTTTCTTTTTCTTTTTTTTCCTGCCTCTTTTGGTCTCTTTTTTACATTGAAGACTTTCATCAAATGTCTGGTGATCCTTGGTAGTCCACTTATTATATATATTTTTCTTTCTAAATTTCATTTATTTTATTGTTGTTGTTGAGAAAATACACATCAAAACATAACCAATCCAGCATTTTCTACATATATAATTTAAGGACACTGATTACATTCTTCAAGTTGTGCAAACCAACCATTCTCACTCTCCTTTTCTGAGTTTTTCTTCCCTCTGAACATAAACAAACTGTCTCCTCAGGTTTCTATCTAATCTTTCGAGTTGCTGCTGTCAATTTGACCCTACATAGATAGTTCTTAAAACAGCATAATGCTCAAGGCAAAACTTTTTATTAGTTATGCTAAACTATTGCTCAGTTTTAAGGTGACTTCAGGTGATATTTTTGGTTTAAGGTTAAAGGTTGTCTCAGGCAATAGTTTCCGGGGTTCGTCCACTCTCCATGGCTCCAGAAAGTCTAGAGCCCATGAAAGTTTGAAATTTTGTTCTGCATTTTCTCCCTTTTGATCAGAATTCTTCTATGGAATCTTTGATAGAAGTGTTCAGTAATGGTAGCCTGGCACCATCCAGTTCTTCTGGTGTCATGGCAAAGAAGGCAGTTGTCAATGTAGGCAATTAGCTGCACATTCCATGCCCTCCCCCTATTTCTGACTGTCCTTCCTCTGTTGGTTCAGGTAAATAGAGACCAATTGTTGTGCCTTGGATAGCCTCTTGCAAGGTTTTAAGGCCCTAGGCACCACACAGTGAACAAGGAAGTAGAACAGAAGCACTAAACATGGCATTAGGCCAATTAATTGGAATGTCCCATGAAACCATGACAGTAAACCTCCAAATCAAGAAACCAAATCCCATGAGGTGTTTGGTTATACATAAGCAGCCTCAGCAGCTACTCTTTTTTTTTTTTTTGTCATTGTTGTAAATATATCTATGACACAACTTTTACCAATTCAACTTTTTACAGGTGTAGAACTTATTGACAGCAATTACAATAACGGGCTTTGCATCTCTACCCTTAATCAATACGATTTTTCCATGACTGTTAGTTATACTTTCCCATCTCTCTCCCACCCCTGGTCACCAGTAATACGTTTGATTTTACACATTTGCTTTTTTATATAAATGTGTTCATACAATATTTGTCCTTTTGTCATTGGCTTATTTTACTCTGCATAATGTCTTCAAGCTCCATCCATGCTGTAGCATGTATCAAGATTTCATTTCTCCTACTGGCTGAATAGTATTTCATTGGATATATGTACCACATTTTGTTTATCCATTTATCTGCTGATGAACATCTAAATTGTTTCTACATTTTAGCTATTGTGAATAGTGCTACAATGAACTTTGGTGTACAAGTCTCTTTTTGAGTCTCTGCTTTCAAGGTTTTTGGGTATATACCTAGTTGTGGAGTTGCTGGGTCCAATGGTAGTTCTATTTTTAGTTTCTGAGAAACTTCCACGCTGTTTTCCACAACAGCTGTACATTTTGCATTCTCACCAACAATGAATAAGAGTTCCAATTTCCCCACATCCTTGCCAACATTTGTTCTTTTCTTTCTTTCTTTCTTTTTTTATGTTAGCCATCCTAGGGGGAGTAAACTGGTAACTCATTGTGGTTTTGATTTGCATCTCTTTGATGGCTAATGATGCTGAACATCTTTTCATGTATTTGGTGGCCATTTGAATGCCCTCTTTGGTGAAATGCTTATTCAAACCCTTTGCCCATTTTATGATTGGGTTATTTGTCTTTTTGTTGTTAAATCGTTGAAGTTTTATATATACATTTTGGTTATTAGATTCTTGTTGGATGTGTATGGTTTCTGAAGATGTTCTCCCAGTTGGTGGCTTGTCTTTTCACTTTTTCTGGTAGTCTTTTGGCCAACAAGCTTTAAATTTTTATGAGATCTCATTTATTTCATCTTTTGCTACTTGTGCCTTTGTTATTACCTTAGATAATCCATTGTTGAAAGCTAGGCTTGACAGCATTGCCCCTGCTTATTCTTCTAAGAATTTTATGTTTTAGTTTGCACATTTAGTTCCTTAACTCATTTTGAATTTGTTTTCGTATATGGTATGAGACATGGATTCTGTTTCATTTTTCTGCATATGGAAATCCAATTTTCCCAGCACCATTTATTGAAGAAACACTTCTTTCCCCATCAAATGGACTTAGCACTCTTGTTGAAAATCAGTTGTTCATAGATGTGTAGGTTTATTTCTGGGCTGTCCATTTATATTTAACAATGACACACTAACGATGAATTAGAAGTTCTAGGTACATGGTAGAAGCTCATAACTTGTGGCTTTACTAATGGTGATGGGAGGTATTGCTGGTGGACATTAATATCAATATTTATAAGTTTTTTATTGAGACCATTCAGCTTGTTCAGGGATTAAATCTCTTGGTCTCCTGGGGATGGGGTAGAAAAAGGATCCCACAGGTCAGCGGACATTCAGTGGAAAGACTGTCTCTGAATCCCTTTACTTTCATCTCTGGGTCTCACTCCCACCCCCTGCTTTGCTTGGTTTCTCCAAGCCCAGAGCCTAACCCAATATTTGTATGTTCACAGAGACCTTTACTGTGAGCAGTGGTGAGTGAGGCTTGCTTGATTGCAGTCAAATGAGGGTTCTTTTTAAAAATCTGTACTGTTTATGTATGCTCAAATTCCTCCTCTGGGGCTAGATGGGGGCTAACCACAGATAGGCTTGGTCTTATGGCTGAATTACCCTATGGGTCGCAGCTCAAAGGAGAGTATAATGATTAAGAGCAAGGACTTAGGAATCGTGAAGTCCTAGATTTCAGCCCTGGTTCTACAATGCTTCAGCTGTGGGTCTTGAGTAATTTACTTAATCCCCTCATACCTCAGTTTCCTTGTCTGCTAAATGGGAAAAATAATATCTATTTCTTAGGGTTATGAGTATTAAATAATACATCTAGATCACTTAACAGTGCATGGCATATAATTTAGCAGTCAATAAATAACGATGACGATAAGATTCTGCTTTAGGAAGCACATCTTGTCAGCAAGCATTGATTTGATTCCTCCTCTGACTTGTTCTGTGATGCTGGGTATGTCATTGAATCTGTAGAGTTCAGAAGGGCCATGGTATCATCTAGTTCAAGTCTCGTTGTATGGCTCATGCATTATCTTTCGTGCACTTTCCCATCAAGTGGCTTCACTAACAAATGGTGAAGTTGGGTCTGGACCCGAGGCCTGTCTGATGTCTGAGCCTGTCCTTGCACTTGTACTAAAAACCACAATACGCTTTCTCTACAAAACCTCTTCTTATGTGTCCAATAAACTCTAATGGTCTTTTTGGCATATGTAACTATTGATCGTAGCCCTGCTTTTCTGTCTCCATTATCTGAACCAGGGGGTGAAGGGTCAGATCTAGGGAGAACCCAGAACGGGAGTGGAGCCAAATTCTGGTCTAACTTTCCTTTGGCTCCCATGAGGAGTCCACGTGTAAAAAATGCCAGTGTGGACAGCTGGACAGTTAACTGCATTTTATCACAAGCTGCAGAGCAGTCCAGATGCCCACAGCTTACACATGCACATCCGCATGTACACACATGCGGATTAGCAGAGAGGTACACGTCTGCCAACCATCACACCACGCATTCACACACACACACATGAGTGGCCACGAGAAAAGTACTCAGCACATTTAACTTACATCCCAAACCAAAGGCAGCCATTCAGGAGGGAGGAAAGGGAAGATTATGAGGCAAAAAGAGAAATGAAACTACAAGGTCCCGCCCTGTCAGCATTAACAGGGTATAAGAAATGGACTTTGGACAGGCAGGCAGATTCCTGGGACCTGTCAACAGTCAAAATGTCCAAAGGGCCCGTCATTCTGTGGCTGGTGTTTGAGTTCGGGCAGCTTTATCTGAGTAAGTGTTCTGAAGCCTATCATGTAGGTGTCTCTGAGGGCTTGTCCTCCTGTGACAGGTTCCCATGCACTGATTTGGGCTCAGTAAAGCAAAGCCAACTCCATGTCTGCATCTCTGCCTCCTTAGCCCTCCCCATCTGTCCACCTCCTGGGTTTTCTTCTTTGAAGGATCTCTCCCCTGCCTTTTTACACAGGGAGTTATCTACAGACTGGTTTTAGGGTGGGAATAATTTGTGCTCACGTCAAAAATGTCAATTTAAGGAGAGACATAAAAATAATGGGTAAGCTGAAATGGGGGAAAGAAATTTCCTTTGCAGTCTGAGTCAGGGGAATTTGTTCTCAAAAGTGCCCCTATTATAATTCTTACTCTCTTCGTTTTAAGGAGGTTTTGTTTGTTTGTTGTTCTGTTCTGTTGGGGACATAGCTACAAGATGAGTTTTTTTTTATTTTTATTATTGTACTTTAGATGAAGATTTACAGAACAAACTAGCTTCTCATTGAACAATTAGAACATATATTGTTTTGTGACAATGGTTACCAACCCAATGTCATGTCAACACTCTCCTTTCTTGACCTTGGGTTCCCTGTTACCAGCTTTCCTGTCCCCTCTTGCCTTTTAGTCCTTGCCCCTGGGCTGGTGTGCTCATTTAGTCTGGTTTTGTTTTATGGGCTGTCTAATCTATAGGGTGAAGGGTGAACCTTGGGAGTGACTTCATTACTGAGCTTTAAGTGTGTCCAGAGACCATACTCTCGGGATTTCTCCAGTCTCTGTCAGGCCAGTAAGTCTGTTCTTTTTCTGTGAGTTAGAATTTTGTTCTATGTTTTTCTCCAGCTCTGCCCAGGTCCCTCTATTATGATCCCTGTCAGAGCAGCCAGTGGTGGTAACTGGGAACCATCTAGTTGTGCTGGACTCAGTCTGGTGGAGGCTGTGGTAGTTGTGGTGCATTAATCCTTTGGACTAATCTTTCCTTTGTGTCTTTGGTTTTCTTTCTTCATTCTCCTCAATGTGAGATAACATTTCTGCACTTTGTTTCCAGGTTTTAGACGATACAAATATACACACTTGGTTTTGACCTGTTAAGCTCTTTGGCATGCATGTAGTAGAGAAGACAGTGCTATGGGCTGAGTTGCAGTCGCATCTTGGTCACTAACTGCTGATCTTAGGAGTGTGACTAAATTGTTTTTTGTTCTGTTCTGTTGGAAGTTGGGATGAGATAAGTTTTAATAATCTAGGACTGCCTGTTGCTATGGAGTCAATTCCAACTCACAGAGGCCCTATAGGAGAGAGTAGAACTGCCCCATAGGGCTTCCAAGGAACAGCAAGTAGATTTGAACTGCTGACCTTCTGGTTAGCCATCGAGCAATATCTAATGTCCCCTATAGATTTAAAAGTCCGTGATTCTTCACTTACAAATGTTTCAAATGTCCTGCATGAGAAAACACCTACACTTTGGTGAAATCAAGTGTAACATACTCCCTCTACCCTTCACACCCTGTTTTGATGTTCTTCTGCCTTTCTTTACTCTCTAACACCACACATCCTCACATCTCTGCTTAAGTCAGGCTTTTCCTGACCACCCCACAGCCCACAGCCTGGTCTGGGAGCCCCCGTAGCCCCTGGAATTCCTTCATCAGAGAGCTTATCACCCTGTGGTCTTGCTCACATAACTGCCGGCCTCCCTAAGTTCTCTGTGGACTCCAGGAGGGCAGATGTGCTTTGTGTTCCAGCACCAAGTGCACAGTATGTCACTGTTGACTGAATGAAAGCCATCCCTGTCACCTTCTCTTTGGGTTTGGCATCATTTTTTTGAGACGGGTTTGTTTCTTTATCACTGTTTTTTATTGGTCTTTATCTTGTCCTAGGGAGATGATGTAGAAATTTTGTTATGCTGAAAGTTGCCAGGGAATGCCCACATTTCCTGCTATTGGCTGGTCACTGATTGATAGAGTGGGCTTCTCCTAGCTTGCTTGAAGAAGGCAGCAGCATCTAGCCAACTGGTTTTGTTACTTTATTTATTTTGTGTATGTGTGTTTGTGTGCACACCTTTTCTAAAACTACCAGTTTAGAAGTTAGTGACTGCTCAGAATCCCTGAGGATCTGAGCTGGATGAGCTCTTAAGAGATGTTTAATCAAGTCCTTCACTTTTAGGTGGTGAAGCTGAGACCCAGATTGGGGAAGGGCTTCACTCAAGGTCACCAGCTGGAGAAGGAACCAGGCTGGCACCAGAACCTAAGTTGTACCCAACTTCCCAAGTGATTCCCCAAAGGGGAAAATGATTTGAGACCACTGATTCCTTTACTCCAGGACATTTTTGCAGTTGGAAGGAATAGTTTCTTATTTCTAAACTCTGAAGTGCCCAGTTACTTACTCTGATTTAACTCATGTGACGTTTGATACCTTAGCTTATGTAAACCTTAGAACTATTTCTGAGGCGAATATTATCCCCTTTGCCTTATGATGACAATGAGGTCTAGATTATTGTGGCTTTTCTTCCAAGAACACAAAAGCAGTGAATGGCAGAATGAAGTTTACAACATAAGCCTGATGGGTGGTTTTTTCTTACACCAAGCTGACTGCTTCCTTTTTTGTAAAATTATTTTTTAATCATGTGAATAATACAGAAACACTCTTTGTGAAGAAATAAAAATGCTGTAAAACTAAAGTCCCTTTTGACTACTACCCCAGTCCCAGTTCCTTCCTCTGATCAGAGAAGTAACTGCCACTTGAGTGTGGTGTATCTCCTATCAGATGTTTCTCTATGCATTTATTCTCATATGTCTGTAACCACAAAAAATGCAAATTATTTAATTTTTATATTGGACAAAATGGTTTAATATTTATGTGTTGTTTTGAAATCTGCCCTTTTCATACATTAATGAATGGCTTGGTGATTTTCATGTGAATTCGTAGAGCTCTATCTAATTCTATTCGTCATCTACACAAAATTCCATGGAATGAGTGTGCCATGGTTTAGCCTTCCCAAGGATGAAAGTTTGCATTGTTCCATTCACATATATCAGAGTTCCTGGGTAGTGCAAACGGTTAATGTGATCACTGCTAACCAAAAGGTTGGATGTTCGAGCCCACCCAGAGATGCCTTGGATGAAAGGCCTGGTGATCTACTTCTGAAAAACCAGCCATTGAAAACCCTATGGAGCACTGTTCTACTCTGACACACATGGGGTTTCCATGAGTAGAAACTGACTCAATGGCAACTGGAAAAAAAATTAATGTATGTATGAAGGCTGCAATAAACATTTGCAGATATGTCTTCTTGTGCACGTGTGCTTTTCTAGGGATGATAAAAAGTGAAATTGCTAGGGTCTACCTTGGAAACATGCACGTTGAATGTTAATAGAAACTGCTCAATTGCCCATAGTGTGGCTGCACTTATTCACACTCCCACTTCACTCCAACTGACCCCAGCAGGCTAGTTGTTTCCTAGGTCCCTCCCAGCAGTGCCCGAGTCCTTGTTTACTCATATCCTAGCCAACACTTGTATTTATTATCTGGTTCTCAATTTTTTCCAGTGTAATTGGTGAAATTTAATGGCTTGATATTTCCTCGTCTAGAAATTGCCTGTTATTGCCTTTGCTAGTTTTTCTATTGGTTCTTTTCTTATTGAGTAGTAGGATGCCTCCCTTTGTGCTATGATACTTGGGAGAACAAACTGTTGAATCTCCAGTGGAAATAATTCTTGCACATATATTTTTTAAAAATAAATTTACCTATTTTTAGTAGGAACAAGCTCATACATTAGAAGTTAGTAGTTTCAGGCGTGTGTGTTATATGTTGCAAAACCAGCTGAGGGTGATGACAATGAATTTCTTTCTTTTCTTGGTTGCATTGTGGGCAAAATGGATGTCCCACAGCATTTAGGAAGAGACTGGATTCAGGAAGGGTTCCAGGCTGGTCTGAATTTGTAATGCCTTTTCATTGCAAAAGCCAACAGTGGAAAGTACATCATTCCATCTGCTCTATGGGGTTCCATGCTCACCTTCTCCTGGAAAGGGATATCTGGGTTTCTTGACAACTAGGTCAGGGAGGAAAAGGGCATTGCTGCCCATGTCTTACACAAATAGGCCATGGGTCAGCAAAGTTAGTGACTGGAAAGTCCCACAGGAGGGTACTTTAGAGGGAACTATGAACAGAGATCCAGGTACCCAAGAGGGAGCAGGATGTGATCCTGATGATCTGCCTGACTCTCACTTCAGTAGCATTTTGCTTCACTTTGTTTTAGAAAAATTTCTGATGCTCAAGTCGACCGGTGGGCTTAACATTTGCAGCAGCGGGAATATTTCACAGATTGTTAGAGATGTAAGTTATCTTAGAAGCACGTGTACAGTGGTTCTCAAACACTGAGTGAGTAGTTATCTGCATCAGGATGACCTTGAAAATCTGGTTAAAGTACAGATCCATGGGCTTTGACATCAGAAATTCTGGCTCAGACTTGGACAATAAAATATGCAGTTTTAACAAACTCTCCAGGTCATGCTGATGAGCAGGCAGGGTTGGGAAAAATGATACTTCATTTTGGGAATGGTGAAACATTCCATTCACATAACAAATGTGGTAAACCAAAGCTCCCAGCCTTTTGTATGTCACAGCTGCCATTCTAGATAATTCTTTTGGTCCCTTTCAATGCTAACATCAAAAAAAAAAAAAAAAAAATCAATGAACTCTGGCTAACTTCATATTATGGTCCAGAGCAATTAGTTTCCACTTCCAGTTCTGAAAAGAAAGGAATGGCATGACATATAGTTTAACAGCCTATCTTCCTGCTATAGTACTCTCTGAGTTGAAAGACAGAGGGAGGTGTTGGAAGACTTTTGATTCAGTAGTAGATGATCACTGCTCATTGAAATACATTGGGTAGAGTGTTGTGTTTGGACCTGGTGTTTATGTGAGTTAACGGAACTAAGTTACTGGGTCAGGTTTGTTCATTGAAGAGATTAAAAAATGCTTTATTGAATGGTACTCAAGGTCAGAGTGTTAAAATCAGCAAAAAGGTCTTACTTTGGAGACTGATTGAGACAGTCAGCTGGCTCCAATTAGGGGATAAAAGTAGTGGTGAGATTAGGAGCTCAGCAGCAGCATTAAAGGGCACAGCAGAATTTATGCTAAAGAAACATATACACTATCAACTCATTTCCTCTTCCGAGAAGCACCTATCTGCACCATCACTGTACAGCATTTGAAAGATTTTAGTACTGCTCAACCCAGTTTTCTCATCTTTTCTCACAGCACCAGCCACTTCAGAGACTGTCGTGACAGCATTCTTGGGTCAGTCAGTGACGTTGCCCTGTAAGTACTCATCCTGGTCTCCGGGCAGGAACAGTATGTGCTGGGGCAAAGGCCAGTGTCCCAGTTCCAAGTGTAATGAGGAACTTCTCCACACTGATGGAACAAAGGTGCTCTGGAGACAGTCAGTGAAGTACAGACTTCCAGGTAATATCCAGAGTGGTGACGTTTCCTTGACCATCTCAAACACCAACGAAGGTGACAGCAGCTTGTACTGCTGCCGCATAGAGGTGCCTGGCTGGTTCAATGATGTGAAGAGTAACATTCGCCTTCTGCTGAAGAGAGGTGAGTGCATGAAGGAACACATGTCTGTGGACAGATAGATTCAGGGGGTTCATGGAACCTGTGGTGGTGAAGGGGCTGTGGTTGCCTATGCAATGAGTGGGAAGAAGGTTACCTCCGAAATGTCTGGTGGTGGTTAGAGAAGCCATGACATGGATCAGATGAGAAAACTCCAATGCCCATGGAGACTGAGAAGGTCACAGGAATGAGAGAATGGGGGGTGAGGAGGAGGTGGGGTTGGGGGAGGGGGGCCAGCCAATTGCAGTGCCCATCTGAAGAGGGAAGCTTCTATTTATTTAGCAGATCATTGCTTGGCAGAAATCTGGCCCCAGTGTTTTCAGATTTGCTAATTTTTATATGAAGTACACTGGTTTTTGCATGTTGGAAAAGAGTTCAAAAAAGTTTTAAAAGTGCCATGTTAACTAAATAAAATGTGTCCATGAGCCAGCTTCAGCCCATAAGCCAATGAATAGTTTGTGGCCTCTGGAAGACAGCATGGAGTTTGGAGACAGTCATAGCATTTTTAGGTGTTCTTTCCTTCAGTAACTATCAGTTGCTTTTGATGAAATTTGAAATATGGCTGGAACTCTTAAGATTTGAATTATGCTAACAATTGTTAGCTGCTGTTGAGTTGGTCCCAATTCGTGGTGACCCCATGCACAATGGAACAAAACACTGCCCAGTTCTGCACCATCCCTATGATGGGTTGCAGATCTGACCATTGTGATCCATAGGGTTTTCATTGTTGATTTTTGGAAGTAGATAGCCAGGTCTCTCTTCCTAATCTGTCTTAGTCTGGAAGTTCCACTGAAACCTGTTCAGAATCATAGCAACACACAAGCCTCCACTGACAGCTGGGTAGTGGCTGTACGTAAGGCGCATTTGCCGGGAATTTAACTCAGGTCTCCAGCATGGAAGTCAAGAATTCTAACACTGAATCACCAGTGCTAACAATAATCATCTTTAATGGTTGTCTGGAATGGAGCTTCTCAAAGTGAGTTCTGTGTACCACCTGCATTGACATCACCTGGAGGATCCTTGGGCTCTTTTCCTACTGGGACAGGCACCCCTGGAGGTAGGGTCTGGATATGTGTATGCCTGACAAGCTTCCCAGGAGATTCTAATACACCCTAAAATTTGAAAACCAATGATGTGGATGCATTTAATTAAAGAGCTTTCACATTTATCAGTATATTTTTCTCTCAAAGCAACTTTGTGTGATACCTGTTGCCATCGAGTTGATTTCAACTCATAGTGACCCCACAGGACACAATATAACTGCCCCACAGAGTTTCCAAGGAGCACCTCGTGGATTTGAACTGCCGACCCTTTGGTTAGCAGTTGTAGCACTTAGCCACTACACCACCAGGGTTTCCACTTCGTGTGATAGGAGGTATTATTTCTATTTTACAGAAGAGGAAAATGACTTTCATTAAAGTTAAATAACTCTAATCCAAGTCATCTTTTTTTAAGTCTAGTAGAATCAGTTATTATTTTATAAAATACTTGTTGACCTTAATATCTATAGGGTCATTTCTAAGTTCACTTGAAATAAATGGTACCTTTCTGGTCCATTAGAGTTAGTGGAAATTTGGCATAAATAAGAGAGGATAAGATCTGTAGAATAAACTGTGGCTAATGAACCCAAATTCAAATGTTTAAAGGATGAGTGGTATTGGCACAAATCAATCTTTAGTATCTGAAAGAGACTACATTCTCACCCTGTGTTGCATATTTTGGGCTCACATTTGATGAAGCCATTCATTCATTTACTCACTCATGCAATATTTTTGGAGCCACTGCTATATGCCAGCCATCACCCATCTGTCATTTTGTCATACTGTGGTGGCTTGCCTGTTGATATATTGCTGGAAGTGATGCCACCAGTATTTGAAATACCAGCAGGGTCACCTGTGGAGGACAGGCTTCAGCAGAGCTTCCATACTAAGACAGACTATAAAGAAAAGTCTGGTAGTCAACTTACAAACATTAGCCAGTGAAAATCCTATGGATCTCAACAGAACATTGTCTGCTTACCAATGATCATGAAGATGGCACAGGGCCAGACATCATTCACGCTGTTATATGGTAAAAACTGCGAAAGCAGAACCTGTGTAGGGTGGAAACCTGCCAGAGAAGAAAAACTAAAATAGTTTCCACTAAAACTAGCAATAGAAAAGTGGTGAGACTGCACCCTGTTAAAGGTGGGAAACTTGTGAGACCTGGAAAAACAAGGTAGTCCGTTAAGTTCCGGCTCTCACAGTTTTCACTATACATAAGGTCGCCATGAGTCAGAACCAACTGGACAATAACTAAAAACAGCAATAGCTGTATAGCAGACACTGTGATAGGTACTAGGTTTGCAGCAGAGAACAAAATAAAACTCGACACCAAACCTGTTGCCATCAAGTCGATTTCAACTCATAGCGACCCTATAGGACCCTATAGGACAGAGTAGAATTACCCCATAATGTTTCCAAGGCTGAAATCTTTATGGTTTCAGCTCACCGTATCTTCCTCCCGTGGAGCAGCTGATGGGTTTGAATTGCTGACCTTTCAGTTAGTAGCCAGGTGTTAACCACTGCACCACCAGGGCTAGAGAACAAAATGGATACCAGATTTTTCCTCTTGAAGCTTAGAGTCTCACGGGAGACGCAGACATTAAACAATAATCATGCAAATAAATGTGCAGTTAATGGAAGGCATTAAGTGCTTTGAAGGTAAAATGTGAGCATGCATAACCAGGAAGACTAACTGGACAGCTTCCCTATAGAAGAAGTGACTTTTTAGCAGTGACATGAAGGTTTAAGCAGGAGTCAGCCTAGTGAAGAATGAGAATAGGAAATAGCAGGAACAAAATTCCTATAGCTGGAAGTTCACTGATGTTTTAAAAAAAACTGAAGGCCAGCAGGAGGGGAAAAGTGAGAAGAGGAGGGTGGAGAAATGAGATTGGGATGAAAGGCAGGTCTAGATCCAGTGGAGCCTTGCTGGCCAAGGTCATGTGCTGAGTAGTTCTTTATCTTAAGGGCAAGAGGATCCAGAAAAAGTTTTAAGCAGGGGATTGATGTAATTACCTTTGTAATTTTAAAAGTGACTCTAGCTAATACGTGAAGACCAAATTGAAAGGGACGAGAGTGATAGCAAGATACCCAGTTGTAGTAGACGCTACAGTAAGCCAAGCCAATGGGCCAGGCAAGTCCAGGCCAATGGACCATATAAGGGCAACAGAAATGGAGAGAAACGTAAGGACCCAGATGTATTTGTGTCTGTTTCCCTTTTACTTCATCGCCACTTGGTACCAGACATATCTTCCGTTTGTTAAAGCTCCATCAACCACACGTCCAACAACAACCACAAGTCCAACAACAACCACACGTCCAACAACAACCACACGTCCAACAACAACCACACCTCCAGCAACCACAAGTCCAACAACAACCACACATCCAACAACAACCACACGTCCAACAACAATCCCAAGCCTAACCACCACCACTGAGATGATGACAACGGCAGCGGTGTTTCCAACAAGAGTCATAACTACACCTGACCTCACAACTGGAACAACGCTTCAGACGAGAACCACCCATGTTCTCACAACAACCACAAACCAGTGTCCTCGGACAACACTGAACCACCTTCCAGAGGCAGCCGAAGATCTCCTGACCACTAAGACTCCCACAGAAGGTCCCGTCCTCACCACAGGTACACTGTTCAATTGGTCCTTCTTTTCCATCTTATCCTTGGGAACAGAGTTCTCCCACTAAATTGGGCAGCCCAGCAACTTGCTCTTGGGTTCTTGTCTCTGTGTATTTCAATAAGGATGTGGTTTCGCTAAACTGTTCCTTCTCCTCGTTTTATGGTTTCTATTTTTTTTTTAAGTGTTTTTATTTATCCTTTTTAAAGATCAGCATTTTTGGTTCTCTAGTTGGCCTCCCAAGAGTTTTGCAGGAGATGTTTATTGAAGAACCAGGAAAGGTCATTTCAAGTCAGACCCCAGATCCACCGCCAGGGGTTACGTCTGCCTGGGCTCTAGTATTAGTTGAGAAAAGGCCTCCAAGCATCTTAAGATACTCCCTTAAAAGGAACTGATTTTATCCTTGTTTCTTTTTTTTTTTTTTTCTGAACCCTTTTTGACCTTGGACTTGTAGCACTTCCTGAATAACTAGCTCCATTGCTTAGAGGGGCTGAGCCATGTTTCAACCTCTGATTCCTAAGTGTCACGGATTGAATTGTGTCCCCCAAAAATATGTGTCATATTTGGTTAGGCCATGATTCCCAGTATTGTGTGGTTGTCCCCCATTTTGTGATAATTTTATGTTAAAGAGGATTAGGTTGGGTGGGAGTGTAACACTACCCTTACTAAGGTCACATACCTGATCCAATGTAGTTTCCTTGGGGTGTGGCCTGCACCAGCTTTTATCTCTCAAGAGATAAAAAGGAAAGGGAAGCAACCAGAGAGTGGGGACCTCATACCACCAAGAAAGCAGTGCCAGGGACAGAGCATGTTCTTTGGACCCAGGGTCCCTGCTCAGAGAAACTCCTAGTCTGGGGGAAGATTGATGAGAAGGCCAACAGAGAGAGAAAGCCTTCTGCTGGAGCTGACATCCTGCATTTTGGACTTTCAGTCTACTTTACTGTGAGAAAATAAACTTCCCTTTGTTAAAGCCATCTACTTGTGGTATTTCTGTTATAGCAGCTTTGGATAACCAAGACGGTAGGTAAGAATATTAAAAAGCAATCATGGGAGAGCTTGAAAGCCTCCTTAGTAGTTTTAGCTGCCTCAGTAAGGCTAGAATAATTTAAATACCTTTACAATATTGATTTTGATAATTCTATTACACTCTGAGTAGTCATTTAAAAGCCATGAACCCTAAACCTACCTATTTATCTATCTATCATCCCTTTTGCTTTTCAAATAATCATAATACATTCACAGTTTTTCTCTGATTCTAAAAATTACCTGTAATCCTTGAATAAAGCCTGAAATATATAGAAATGCAGAAGACTATATAAATAGCCCAGAACCCCACCACGCAGCACAAACACTGTTATTTTTCCAGCTGCTTTTTATTAAACCATCTTTAAAAAAAAAAAAAAAAAAAGCTTCTGGAAAGACTGCCTCACACACATCCAAAAGTGTGCTGACATTCGGTCTTTCTTTTTCTTTCCTCATCTTTAGATTGAGAAGAATGAAACACTGAATAAAAGTGTTGTTAAATCAGATGACTACAGATAACCTTTGGGTTTCTTGTGTCCATAAAGCTCACCTGGGAAAAACTGGCATCAAGGCAGCATGCTTTCTGGTTCATTTCATTCTTCATGGTTCTGTCAGCAATGCGGCAGTCAGCTGCTATGGACCAAGTGCCCTAGTGTTGGCTCTAATTGGTGCTATGTGTAAGCCAGATTGAGAGAGACAGGCAGAGAGAGAGAGAGACAAGGAGACCTTCTTGATTCATGCAATTCTTCATGGTGATGTGATAATATTCTCTAGAATATTGCCTTTACACTCTAGGCTCGGTGGCCCTTCGTTGTCTCATGCTAGTTCCAAACATACCAATTTCCTTTGCTGAAACCCCTGAGGGGTGTGCTTACTCAACTCATTGGCTTTTTGTAGTGAAGAGAGAATTCTTTCATTTATTTAGCCATTCATCCATCCATCAAGCCTACTTTTAAATATTTACTAGGCTGGATCCAGGGGCAGAGGACACCAGAAAAATAAGAAAGACAAAATTAATAACCTTGAAGGTTCTAGATAGGACTGTTGAGCTTGACTCCCAATTTTACCGTTTTTTACTGTGGATCTCTAGCCTCGGATTTTTTTTTTTTTAATTTCTATTGTGCTTTAAGTGAAAGTTTACGAATCAAGTCAGTCTCTCACACGAAAACTTATATACACCTTGCTACATACTCCCAATTGCTCTCCGCCTAATGAGACAGCTCGCTCTCCACTTTCTCTTTTCGTGTACATTGCACCAGCCTTAACCCCCTCTACCTTCTCCCCTCCCCTCCAGGGAGGAGATGCCAACATAGTCTCAAGTGTCCACCTGATCCAAGAAGCTCACTCCTCACCAGCATCCCTCTCTAACCCATTGTCCAGTCCAATCCCTGTCTGAAGAGTTGGCTTTGGGAATGGTTCCTGTCCTGGGCCAACAGAAGGTCTGGGTGCCATGACCACCGGGGTCCTTCTAGTCTCAGTCAGACCATTAAGTCTGGTCTTTTTATGAGAATTTAAGGTTTGCATCCCACTGCTCTCCTACTCCCTCAAAGGTTCTCTGTTGTGTTCCCTGTCAGGGCAGTCATTGGTTGTAGCGGGGCACCATCTAGCTCTTCTGGTCTCAGGATGATGTAGTCTCTGGTATATGTGGCCCTTTCTGTCTCTTCGGTTTGTAATTACCCTGTGTCCTTGGTGTTCTTCATTCTCCTTTGATCCAGGTGGGTTGAGACTCATTGATGCATCTTAGACTGCCGCTTGCTAGCATTTAATACCCCAGACGCCTCTCTCCAAGGTGGGATGCAGAATATTTTATTAATAGATTTTATTATGCCAATTGACTTAAAAGTCCCCTGAAACCATGGTCCCCAAACTTCCACCCTTGCTACACTGGCCTTCAAAGCATTCTGCTTTTGGTTTAGTCCAGTTGTGCTGACCTCACCTCAATTGTGCGTTGTCTTTCTCATCACCTAAAGTAGTTCTTATCTACTATCTAATTAGTGAATACCCCTCTCCCACCCTCCCTCCCTCCCCACTCTCGTAACCATCAAAGAATATTTTCTTCTCTGTTTAAACTATTTCTCAAGTTCTTATAACAGCAGTCTTATACACTATTTGTTCTTTTGCAACTGACTAATTTTACTAAGCATAATGCCTTCCAGGTTCATCCATGTTATGAAATGTTTCACAGATTCATCACTGTTTTTTATTGATGTGTAGTATTCCATTGTGTGAATATCCCTTAATTTATTTATCCATTCATCCATTGATGGGCACCTTGGTTGTTTCCATCTTTTTGCTATTGTAAACAGTGCTGCAATAAACATGGGTGTGCATATATCTGTTTGTGTAAAGGCTCTTATTTCTCTAGGATATATTCCAAGGAGTGGGATTGCTGGATCTTATGGTAGTTCTATTTCTAGCTTTTTAAGGAAGCGCAAAATAGATTTCCAAAGTGGTTGTACCATTTGACATTCCCACCAGCAGTGTAGAAGTGTTCCAATCTCTCCACAGCCTCTCCAACATTTGTTGTTTTGTGTTTTTTGGACTAATGCCAGCCTTGTTGGAGTAAGATGGTATCTCATTGTAGTTTTGATTTGCATTTCTCTAATGTCTAGCCTCAGATTTTTCCCAGCTGTGTTGTTGGATTATATATATAACATCAGTGCACGTAAAGGACTTAGATGAGTGCCTGGCATATTACTAAGCACTCAAATGATAGCTGTTACCCAAAGGGGCTTATAATCTAATAGAAGAAAACAGGCATGCATAGGGTAAGAAAACCAATGTGTGCAATAGTGTGATAAATAAGAGGTAATGTGGTGGAGTGATTCATATGTGTGCTCTGGCTTCACACTGTCTGGCTACAAGTCCTGTGTCTTATCTGCTGTGTGACTTTGGGAAAGCTACCTAATCCTTCTGGTCTTCAGTTTCCTCATTGACAAAACTGGGATAATAAGAACACCTATCCTGGAGACTGTCTCTGGGAATTAAATGAAAGAATGCCTATAGATCATGTAGAAGCATGACCGGCATATTGAAAATGCTCAGTAAACTTTAGTTCTTCTTCTTCTTTTTTTTTTTTTTTTTAATGGTAGAAGTCAGTATGGGGGCAGTGGGATCCCTGAATGGGAAGACAGGCATTTACCTACATTTATTTTCTTGTTTCCTTCATTTTTCAAAGAGTCCAAAACTTCGGTTCTCCAGTCAACATCCCAGGCATCAAGGTGGAAAAAGAGTGAATCGGTGACTTTTCCTCACCTAAAAAAAAAAAAAAAAATTTTTTTTTTTTTTTTAAGTGGTAAGGGGACTGTGTTCCTGTGAGTGGTTTTGTCATTAGCCGTGGGAACAACATGTACAGTGTTCCTGTTTGCTTGTCTTGGGAATCAGCTATTTTGATTCCACTGTGGCCGCATCTCACATCCTCCTCCAAGCTGGGCTGAGAGCAAAACATGCTGTAAACCTCAGCACTGGCTTTTCTTCTCCTCTGCCTCACTTCTAATCCTTTCTGTTTGTATCTTTCTGCTGCAATCTTCCTTCTTCCTTAGCAATTTCTGACTTGAAGTTAGGAATGGTAATAAGCAAGTCCCCTGTTCATTTAAAAATATAATTTATTGTAAACCACACAAATATTACATGAATGTATTTTTGTTAAAAAAAAAAAAAAAAACATTGCAGTTGAGTTGATTCTGACTTACAGAGACCATACAGGACAGAGTAGAACTGCCCCCATAGGTTTCCAAGGCTGTAATCTATAAGCAGACTGCCATATTTTTTTCCCACAAGGCAGTTGGTGGGTTTGAACCTCTGACCTTCTGGTTAGCAGCCCAGGGCTTAACCACTGTATCACCGAAGCTCCTTGTATTTTTGTTAGAGATACATTAAAAAAAAAGATAAAAATAAAATGCCCATTGACTCCCTGTTCTCAGTCCCAGCTCTCTCCCCTGAGGTAATCATTGTTTTCAGTTGAAGATGGTCATTCCAATTCTGTTTCTATTCTCATATGCGTATATACATATAGAAATACACAGTTTTGTGTATTTTTTTAAATACTACTATACTGTACGTGGAGCCCTGGTGGCATAGTGGTTGAGAGCTTGACTGCTAACCAGAAGGTCAGCAGTTGGAATTCACTAGTCGCTCCTTGGAAACCTTAGTGCGCAGCTACTCTGTCCTATAGGGTCTCTAATGAGTTGCAATCGACTTGAGGGCAATGGGCTTCGTTTGGTAGACTGTATGTAGCCTTCTGCGTTTTCTTTTATTCAATTAACATTATATATTGGATCAGTTTCTTTTTCAGTCCATGGAGATCTGCAGCATTATGTTAAATTACTGTATAGTGTGGTTCAGTGGTAGAATTCTTGCCTTCCGTGAGAGAGAACCAGGTTCAATTCCTGGCCAATGTACCTCCTGCACAGCCACCACCCCTCTGTCATATGTTGCTATGATGCTGAACAGGTTTCAGCAGAATTTACAGTCTTAGACAGACTAGAAGAAAGATCTGGTGATCTCTTCTGAAAATCAATCAATGAAAACCCTGTGGGTCACACTGATCGGATCCACAACCGATCATGGGGATGGCACAGGACTGGGCGGTGTTTCGTTTTGTTGTGCATGGGGTTGCCATGAGTCATGGGCCAACTCCACAGCAGCAAACAACAGCATCCCATATTATGGATACACACACTCTCCGTTGCCTACTGAGGGTCATTTAGGTTGTTCCACAGTTTCTCGACGATAAGTCACGCCGCACTGAACATCCTTGTGCATCCATTCCTTCTTAATCGTTTGTGCAAGTGTTTCTCTAGCGGGGTCAGTGATCAAGAAGAGGAATTGCTGGAAGAAACACGCACTTTCAGATTTAATAGTGATTAAAAAATTTTCCTCCAGAAAGGTGGTGGCAATTTATTTTCCCAACCATAGAGTGCCTGCTTTCTCATATCCTCCCTATCCTACACTTGATATTGACATTTGTTTAAGTTTTTTCAATCTCCTGAGAAGAAATTAGCTTGGTTTTTTGTTTTTCTTTTTAACAGGGAGTATGAGTATCTTTCTGTAGGTTTAAGAACCAGAAAACAGCCATTCTTTAACTCTGTGAAAGGGAAAATGAAAGAGTAAATCAGAGGAGAGAGATAAGAGTGAGTAGGACAGGGGAGTTATGAAGTAAGATCACAAATCAAGATGAAATGCAAGTGTGAGCTGGTATGGAAAAGCTGTGGCATGTTCTGACTTATACAAAAGGAAGATGGAAAATATGAATTAGGAGTCAATAACTTGAGGGAAACTGGGTGCCAGAGATCCAAATCCTCTTTGCCATGGGTTGGGGTAAGAGAGGGGGGTTGTTTTCTGACAGAAGAAAAGGCAATGACTAGATGAGGTGATGGAGGGTAGGGAGTGAGTTCTCAAAATATTATCCTTTATTCTACTAAATCTGGAACTATTTGACGTTGGATTGTGAGGGAACAAGAGGTCATGAGATGTTTTGTGCTCTGTTTTAATTTGTTAGTGCTGCTACACTACAATAAAAAAATACAAATGGATGGCTTTAAAAAAATAGAAATGTACCATCTCATGGTTTTGGAGCCTGGAAGTCTGAATGCAAGGTGCTGACTCTAGGGGAAAGTTTTCCTTTGTCTGTTTCAGTTTCTAGCGGCTGCCAGCAATTCTTGGTCTTCCTGAGCTTGTAGATTTGTCTGCTTCCATCTTGACATGGCGTCTTCCCTCTGTGTGTCTATCTTTCCGTGTCTGGACTCCCGTTTATAAGAAGCCACTCAAAAGGGATTAGGTTTAGAACTCACCCTATTCCCAGATGACTTCATTAGCATAAGAAAACTCTATTTCCAACCTGGGTCATATTCACAAGTACAAGAGTTACAACCTCCTATCTTTTGAGGGGATACAATTCAATCCTTACTACCCTCTCCTATAATATCCTTGACAATTTTTTACTTCACTCATCCTTGACCAAATCCTGAGAGACAGAACCTTTCCTGCAACACCCTTAGGCTGCATTGTGAAGAAGAGCTCGTTATATGGAAGCCTGCTGGCTGTTGTGTAACATCTACTTCTTACAGAATAAACCCAAATTTATTGAGCACATGTGATGTGCTGGAGCAGTGCCAGGTTGTTTTCATGGACCACTTCGTTTAATCCTTCTTTGGCAGATACTCATATCCCTTTTTATAAAACTTTCCCACGGCCACAGCTCTCCGGTGTCAGATCCAGGAAGTCTAGCTCCATTTCCTTGCTCTTAGATATTATCTTAAAAGGAGCTCTTGCCATGCAGTAAAGGAACTCTGGTGGTGCAGTGCTTAAACACTCAGCTGCTAGGCAAAAGATTGGCGGTTTGAATCCACCAGCTGCTCCACAGAAGATGTGGCAGTCTGCTTCCCTGAAGTTTGCAGCCTTGGAAACCCTATGGAGCAGTTCTACTCTGTCCTATAAGATCATTAAGAGCTGGAATCGACTCGATGGCATTTTTTTTTTTTTTTTAATAGTTAGCTTTGTCCAACTATGTGACTGGAAAAGAAAAAAAAAAAAAAAGTTTGCCTTTTCCAGTCACATAGTTGGAATCCTACAGTATGGAGCCTTTTTAGACTGGCTTCTTTCACTTAGCAATCTGCATTTAAGGTCCCTCCATGTCTCCTTTTTGTGTGTGTGGCTTGATAGCTCATTTCTTTTTACTGATGAATGATATTCCATTGTATTGACATAACAAAGCTTGTTTATTCATTTGCCTATTGAAGGGGCCCATTGGGTTTTGCAATGAAATAATTATAATAGTCATACTTACCATCTACTGAGGACTTAAGTACAGGTTAGGTACTGTACTAAAGGTTTCTGTTTGCATTTTCTTATTTGAATCTCATAGCAACCTTCTAGTCAGGTAGAGATAATATCCTCATTTTTTCAGATAAAGAGTTGGAGGGTCAGAGAGGTTATTAGAGAAGCTAACATCTACTGGAAACCCTGGTGGCATAGTGGTTAAGTGCTACAGCTGCTAACCAAAGGGTCGGCAGTTCAAATCCACCAGGTGCTCCTTGGAAACTCTATGGGGCAGTTCTACTCTGTCCTATAGGTTTGCTATGAGTTGGAATCTACTTGACGGCACTAGGTTTGGTTTGGTTTTTGGACATCTACTGAGGTCCTTATTTTAACCATATGGATTTTACATGTACTATCTCATTTGATTTGTCATGAATTCTGAGATAGGTACCATTATCACCTCCATTTTAGGTTCCAGGGAGATTGTATAACTTCTTGAATCAATGTGTACCTGGATTTAACCAATGTCTAACTCTGAAACCACCGTAACCTTCATCCTTATGCTGTTTTCCCCTGGCCCTTGGAAACTCTTATGGAGTAAGACTATTTCTTTAATCACATGAAAATGTTTTCAACTCATTTCAGAGGGCCTGCATGCTTCTACATGCATTTCTTGCCCTAGCTAAACATCTTGATTTCCCTCCCTACTTTATCAAGTAATTTTGGGATGACAAGGATTCGATGGTTGGGGGCTGGTTTAAATCCTAACAGAGGGTCTTGTTAATTATTATGTAAAATTATCATTACTCAGGGTGGCAAATCCTCACCTCCACTCTCTGTTGTTGTTGTTAGTTACTGTAGAATCAGTTCCAACTTATGGCAGCCCCATGCATGCAGAATAGAATTGCTCCATAGGATTTTGAGGGCTGGGAACTTTCAGAAGCAGATTGCCAGGTTTGTCTCCTGAGGCACCTCTGGGTGGGCTTGAAACGCCAACCTTTTAGCTAGTATTTGGGTGCTTAACAGTTTGCGCCACCTAGCGACTCCTTCCCACTCTCTAGCTGCCTAGAAAACAAGAGCACACAGCTAGACAGAGGGAGAGCTGGGACTCACACCCAGGTCTCAGGGATTTTAAACTTGTGTCCATGAGCTCCTGAGGGTGAGGTGGTCTGTGGATTAGCTTGTGTGTGTGTGTGTGTGTGTGTGTGTGTGTGCACGCACGTGTGTATACACTTTTCTGGAAGAAAAATTTAGGGCTCTCGTTAGATTCTCAAAGAACTCCACAAAGCCTCAAATGTTAGGCACCATATTTCAAACACAAATAATAATGATGAAGACAACAATAACCACAAAAGCTCTCATGAAAATCTTGTGTCATTTTTTTTTTTTTTTCTATTCTCTTTCTCTCTCCAGTTAAAGGATGTCTGTTAGAGAAATATAGACTCTGACCCTTTCAGGTACTTAAGAAGTCAAATCATTCTTTCTAGTGCCTAGGATTAATTTCATTTCTTGCTTGGTAGCAGGAATATGTGAAATGGCTCCCTAAAGACCCAATCTCTATTGGGTAAGGACTCTAGAAAAAGGGAGAATAGAGCCACACAACTATGCCATTTCCTAAATAAAACCAGGTGGTTTGGGATTAAGTCCCATGCTGCTTATACCTCAGGCTGCTTTTACTGCCTCAACAACATCCCAAATCCTTACTTTCTAGTCCTTCCCTCTCATATCTTTCTGGCCAGCATGGGTGAGGGTTAGCAGAAGTCTGAGTGCTCAGGGTTGTATCCCATTTCTGCTATTTTGAAAGGTGTTTTTTCTTTCTTTCTTTCTTTCTAAATCTCAGGCAACTTCTATCCTTTTCTAAATCTCAGTTTCCTCAAAATGTAAAACAGGCATAATAATACAACCTATTTCATAGGGCTGTTCAGTGAGGAAATGCATGAGAAAAATGCCTGCTATATAATTACTGGCCAATAAACGACAGTCATTATGATGGATTCCCGCTTCCTCTCCTCTTTACATTTCTATGCCTATTCCCAGTCACACACCTTAATTTTTAGGTCTGTCTAGTGGCATAACAAGAAACCACTTCCGCCAGATCCCAGCTGCCTCCCTGCCCCTGATTAAGTACATAGAGAGCATCTGGTTTTACGATTTTTTTTAACTGCTAATCACTCCAGGGAAACAGCTGATGAGTGACAAAATTACAAATATGGGGAAGTGACAAAAGCTTTTAACATCTCATGGTAGTAATTCTCTACTCACTATTAGAATAATTCCGAGACACTGAAAGCTTTTCACCAAGTCCTTTCTGACGGCTCTGCAGAACTCTCAATTGTTGGTTTTATGCCTGGGGGTGGATATCTTTCATCTTCCACTCCTCTCAGTTGCTTTGTCCTCATATCGCTGAATCTATGAAGGCTCTGCTCTATAATTTAGGCTTGAAAATCAAGCTTGTATGGCTGAAAAAGCTGTGGCCTTGCTTACCAAGCAAGGGCTTCCAGATTTGAGTTGTTTGTTTCATAAGGCAACTCCAAGCATGTATGTCCTACCTTAGTGCCCTCTTCCACTGTTAGGTATTTGGTCCACAAACATCTTCCAGACAAGCCCCATCCAGTGTGGCAAAGCCTCCGTTCCACTCTATGACCACTGAAAGAAGGAGCTCAGAGATGTGGAGTGACTTGCCCAAGATCACACAACTGGACAGTAGGAGAGCTAGGACTCACTCCTAGCTCTCAGGGATTTTAAATTTGTGTCCATGAGCTACTGGGGGCATTTGTCTGTGGAAAACTGGGAAGCTGAGGCTCAGAGAAGGTGAGTAATTGAGAGAGGTCTTGCAGTGAGTCAGGAGGAGAACTGAGACCAGAAGTCCATTTTCCTCACCCTATGTGCTTTTTTTTTTTTTATGTGCAGTTGGCACTTGTTTTAGGACTATAAGTCATTGTCTCCAAAAGAACTTCCCTGAGGGTAGGTTTTCATATTTGCTCCTGAAGTATTACTGGTTACCATCAAGTCAATTCCGACTTGTAGTGACCCTATACGACAGAGTAGAATTGCCCCATAGGGTTTCCAAGGAGTGCCTGGTGGATTTGAACTGCTGACCTTTTGGTTAGCAGCTGAGCTTAACCATGGTGCTACCAGAGCTCCCCTAAGTATCAGGATTCATTTTTTTTTTCAGCCCCCAAGTGGACCATTATGTCCATCACCAGATAAAGGTGGAAAACAATTTTAAAAATTCACCCAAATTCGGTTGAGGACTTTGCTGTCACTTAGCAGAAGTGAAAAAAAAAAAAAAAAAGAGAGAGAGAGAGAAATTGTTCTGCCAATAATAACTTTTTTCTTTCCTTGCAATTCTTACAATAGCTTTTTCTTGGTCCCAAGGGCAGGTGGTGGCCAGGAAGTGGGATAGGGATGCTTGCTCTAAGGAACACTTTTTTCTACCACTGTATCTTTATGTTGGGCAAAGCCGACCCAAACTTCATGGCCCAGAGCAATCTGGCCTTTCCAGGGAATCAGCAATCTCTCAGAGGGAAACATGGTTAGAGGTAGAATTTTGTATATTTACCTTGTAACTCTGCCATATGGCTTTATAAGCATGGAAATAGCTAACATGATACTTCAGATCTTCAAATTTGTCATTCATTAAACATAGTTTACTGATAGGTCCTGGTGTGCTGCAAATGGTTTGTGCTCAACTACTAGCCTAAAGTTTGGTGGTTCTAACTCACCTAGCCATGCCGCAGAAGAAAGTCCTGGCAGTCTGCTTCTGTTAAGATTATAACCAAGAAAGCCCTGTGGAGAAGTTCTATTCTGTAACACATGGAGTTGTCATGAGTAGGAATTGACTTCATGGAAACAGGTTTTTTAAAATTTTTATTTACTTTTTTGGTTTTATTGAGTTGATACCCTCTCTGTGGCACCCAACCCATTGCCGTTGATTCGATTCCAACTCATAGCAACCCTATAGGACAGAGTGGAGCTGTTCCATAGAGTTTCCAAGGAGCACCTGGTGGATTCACACTGCCGACCTTTTAGATAGCAGCCATAGCACTTAACCACTATGCCTCCAGAGTTTCCCCTCTGTAGCACAGGACATATTAAAATGAAGACGTGACAACTTCTGTTCTTAAATAGATCACACATTAGGGAGATGAACAGACTTGTGCATAACGAAGCATCATACAGTGTGCTCTGCTTTGAGATGTTGTTCGTTGCCCTTGAGTACCTCTGACTCATGAGCACAATTAAGTGTTCTGAAATTCCCATTCTTTGCTTTAAGTCAGAGATATGAAAAGGTCCCCTGGGGGATGAAGAAGGGAGAGATGGATTCTCTTCTGGAAAGGAGGGTCGAGGTCAGGGATTTCACTTAATGATCTTAGAGTTGGTTGTTCAAGGATGAGAGAATTTCATTGAGGAGAGAAGGGAACCATAGGGAAGGGAAACAGCATGAGCCAAGACAGAGAGACTTAATAAGTGTGTGAAATCTTTTGGGGATTGTTTAATTGTCTAGTTTAATTTAGAGGAGACATGAAGCTGGGAATGGTCTAGGTTGTTAAGGGACTTGAATGATGGGCTAACGATGTTAGATTTTATTCCAGAGTCACAGGGAGCCATTCATACTTGTTGTGTAGGGAATACCATTTTCATTTCTATTTTAGGAACTGTTGCTCGGAAATAGTGTGGAACATGTATTAGAGGGAGCAAGACTGGAGGCAGGGGGGCTACCCAATAGGCTTCTACAATAGTTCAGACAAGAGATGAGTGTCCACACTAGAACGATAGCAGCAGTAACAATAAAGAAGAGACAGAGTCAAAGGCATTTAAGAGGTAGAACTGAGAGAACTCAATGAACAAGGTAAGAAGTGAAAGCTGACTGATTCTCCCTGCTAGGGAGATTGAGTTGATTTGGTGAGTTAACTAGTAAAGAAATCCTAGGGGGAGGAGTGAAATGTGTTTGGGAGATCTTGAGTTCGAAATGCCTCTGGGAAACGTCTAATGGGCAGTAGGAAATGTGAGTCTAGGATGTCTCATGGATGCCAGGGTGGGGGTAGGATGATTGATACCTATCCCTGATCATAATAATAATTACCTGGAGAAGGACATCATGCTTGGTAAAGTAGAGGGTCAGCGTAAGAAAGGAAGACCCTCAATGAGATGAACTGACACAGTGGCTGCAATGATGGGCTCAAGCATAGTACCGATTGTGAGGATGGCACAGGACCAGGCAGTGCTTCATTCTGCTGTACACAGGGTTGCTATGAGTTGGAACTAACTTAATGACACCTAGCAACAACAATAGCATGACAATTCACATTATACATACTGAATAAGAACATGCCAGTACAGCAATACTTTCATATACACTGGAGTCCCTGATTGATGCAAACAGTTAAGGCACTCAGTGGCTAACTGAAAGATTAGAGGTTTGAATCCATCCAGAGGCACCTCAGAAGAAAGACTTGGCAATCTACTGAAAAATAAGCCATTGAAAAGTCTATGGAGCACAGTTCTGCTCTGACACTCATGGAGTTGCTATGAGTTGGAATCGACTTGATGGCACCTAGTTACATATATTTTCTCAAAAGGGATAGTTTGGGGTTAAAGACATAATTCTGGGAGCCTTCACTAATAACTGACACTTACTGAGTGCTTTTTATGTGCCAGGACTAGGCTCAATGCTTGCAATGCATAGTTTTGTTTAATTTTCACAGTGAACTCTTACTGGGCCCATTATAAAGGGGAAGAAACTGAGACTTGAAGAGCTTAAGAAATCTGCCAGAGTTTGAGCTCCAGGTCTCTGACTCATAAACTTGGACTTTATTATATTTTCTCATTAGTGCCATTGCCGTCGAGTTGATTCTGACTCATAGTAATCCTATAGAACAGAGTAGAACTGCCCCATGAGGTTCCTAAAGATTGGATGGTAGATTTGGACTGCTGACTTTTTGGTTAGCAGGTGAGCTCTTAACCACAGTGCTACCAGGGCCGCAGCTCATTAGTAGAAGGAGTATAATTGAAGCTCCTGTATTGTGTGAAATGAAGGGAGACATTAAGAAGTACAAGGGCAGATCCCTGCCCCCACTGGCCAGAAACACCTATATTGGGAGGCGCATGGTGGAAGAAGAAAAGCCAGCTGAGGAGGGAGAAAGAGAGAGACACCAAAATTAGGTAGGGATCCAGGGGAACACTGAGGTACAGGAAGGTGGGATTGACAAAGGTTAGGAGGGTATGGTTAATTATTAGAAAATTCTGGATGCTGATCAAGTAGGATGAGACATTTAAGAAGGTGGTTTGAACTGTGGTAGGATGGTAGGATGACCATTAAGTGAATAGTGTTAGCCTTATAGGTTGAGTGCCTTGATGTCTGAAGATGCACTATTTTTAGAGAATGGAAGTTGGATGTTCTTTCAAGAAGCTTGAGGATGAATGCTTAGGGGGAGAGCATGGAATGGTGAATAGAACAAGAGCAAGGTGTGTCCTGGCTACGAGAGGGGGATATAGTCAAAAATGGGGAAGATGGGGTTTGGTGTGGAAATAAAGATAAAAGAGAAGGGGGTGAGTCTAGAATGGAGGAAGATGTGAAAGCAATCAGATCTCACAGTGAACTAACTCCCAGGGAGGTAAGCGAAGGCTGGAGAACCAAGACTTTGAACTTAAAGATCACATAGTCCATGAGTTTCAGACACAAGGAGCTTAGAAAATACAGATTGCCATAGTCCACCCTACACATGCAGAATATAACCTTTGAAGATGGACCCAGGAAATGGAGTGTTTAACCGGCTTCCTCAGGAGATTCTTTTGCAGCCAGCCCAGCCCTGGTCCTGAGAAGGCATTTAGGAACTCCTGGCATAATATGCTGCCCTTATTTTACAAATAAGAAAGCTGAGACACAGAGGCTTTAAAAATTTTTGAAGAGGCATGAGGACTAGGTCCTAGAACTCTTTACTGGCTCCCAATTTGGAGCTCTTTCTCCTATACTACACTGTTTCACTGAAGTAAAAACCGAATTGAGCCCTGTCAGAACTTGACACTTTTCTGGGTCCTTATTTGTCCAAGGGCATAAAGAATTTCTAGGAGAAATTGCCATTCCCAGTACAAGTTCAGCAGAAGGAACAGAGGAAAGCAGGGGAATGAATCAAAGCTCATTTTCACTCACAAATGCCATTGTTAGAAAGAGAGAAATTGGATGCAGTTGATTTCAAAGTCAACATCTTTCATGTGGTATCAGCAGACTTGTTTTATCTTTTATGCCTAGTGCTGCTCACAGGCTGGAATCAGTCAGTGGCCCTGCAGTCTAGGGGATAAAGCAAAAGGACAGAATGTGGATTCTCATGACTCTCACAATAGCATTATATTCTACCAACCATACAAATGTTCTTCTTTTTTTTTTATTAATAAAGTTGGAATTGAATCCATGTAATTCTAGCATCCATCAGCTCACCTTTAAAAAGGCCAAACAAATAGGATCAAAGACGCTTTTCAAGATTTAAGAGAGGCATGTCTGTTGTAAGGCAAACAAAGAGAAAAAAGGTAAGGTGCGAGTCATCAAAATAGAACACAGGGTTGAACCTTGGGTGCATCCTGAGCTGAGTGGCCTTTCTGCAGACCAAAAAGTTCCTCTGAGGCTGAGCTGGGGAGGGGCTTTCAGGAACTGGAGAGATCTCTGATTGCAGGGGGGAAGGGGAGAAAGGGGTAGACACAACGAGGTCTGTGATGAGATCTTTCTGTTCTCCCCGCTCTGAACAAGTCAATGAGTAAAGATACAAATTCCTTTTGGTCAGAGCCTAACACCTGAATCTGGGGACTGTTAAGCCCTGTGAAGCCATGGTGGTGCAGTAGTTAAAAGCTCGGCTGCTAACCAAAAGGTCAACAGTTAGCATCCATCAGCTGCTTCTGGGAAACCCTATGGGGCAGTTCTACTCTGTGCTCTAGGGTCGCTATGAGTCAGGAATCAACTTGACAGGTTTAGTTTGGTTGGTTTGGAAACTTTGTGATGCCCAGTAGCCCAGTAGAGGGGAAAAGAAGTGGACTTTGGAATCAGATATCACTGCTTGCCACTTATTAGCAATCATTACTAGCTAGCTATGTAGCTTTGGGCGAGACAGGTGACCTCTCTGAGTTTCAGTTTCTCCCTCTTTCAATAATTCTGCCCAAGCTTACCTACCTCATAGAATAATTTTGAAGTTCAAAGAGATAATATATGTGAAAGTGCTTTGTACGCTTTCAGGTGCTTACATTGTGCTTACAATCTTCATCATCAGTGGTGATAATTATTAGGCTCTCTTTTGCAGAAACCACACGTCTGGGCACCTGAGGACTGGGGTTCCATTCCAAATGGATCTTTTCCCAGTGTGCCATGGAATGATGTAGCCATTCCTTCCTCAACACTGATCTTTTCAGAGATCGTGTACACCAGCTCTTGCTGCATTTTTCAAAGTACATAGAACCTAGAGAATAAGAGCCTGGGCTCTGCAGTTAGATAATACTGACTCTAAGATTTGAAAGTTTCCTGACCTCTAAAACCAGAAAACCAAACCTGTTGCCATTAAGTCGATTCTGACTCTACAGGACAGAGTAGAACTGTTCCATAAGGTTTTCAAAGTTGTAATCTTTTTTTTTTTCCTAAATGTTCATTGATATGCTCAATTGACATTTATTTATTTATTTATATTGTGCTTTAGATGAAAGTTTATAGAGCAAATTAATTCTTCATTACACAATTAATACACATATCATTTTGTGACTTTGGTTGCCAACTCCATGATGTGCCAACACTCTCCCTTTGTCAACCTTGGGTTCCCCATTACCAGTTTTCCTGTCCCCTCCTGCCTTCTTGTCCTTGCCCCTGGGTTGGTGTGCCCATCTAATCTCATTTTATTTTATGGGTCTGTCTAATCTTTGGCTGAAGGGTGAACCTCAGGAGTGACTTCAGTACTGAGTTAAAATAGTGTCCAGGACCATACTCTTGGAGTTTCTCCAGTGTCTGTCAGACCAGTAAGTCTGGTCTTTTTTTGTGAGTTAGAATTTTGTTCTACATTTTTCTCCAGCTCTGTCCAGGAACCTCTGTTGTGATCCCTGACACAGCAGTCTGTGGTGGTATCTGGGCACCATCTACTTGTGCTGGACTCAGTCTGATGGAGGCTGTGGTACTTGTGGTCCATCAGTTCTTTGGACTAATCTTTCCCTTGTATCTTTGGTTTTCTTTATTCTCCCTTGCTCCAGACAGGATGGGACCAGTGCAGTATATTAGATGGCTGCCCACAAGCTTTTAAGACCCCAGATGCTACTCACTAAAGTAGGATGTAAAACATTTCCTTTATAAATTGCTATTCCAATTGAGCTAGATGTCCCCTAAGACCACGGTCCCTAGCCCTCAGCCCAGTAATTTGGTCCCTCAGGAAGTTTGGATGTACCTATGAAGCTTCCAAGGTTATAATCTTTATGAAAGCAGACTGCCACATCTTTCTTCTGCAGTCAAGCACTTAACCACCATACTACCAGGGCTCCTGACCTCCCTAGAACTAAAGTTTCCTACTGTGACGTAAGGATATTAATGGTGTCAAACCAGAGCATTTTCTTAGGATTAACTGAGATGAAACATGGACAATACTTGTCACTGTGTTTGGCATGCAGGAAGCACTTAACACATGATAGCAATTTATTATTGTTGTTATCAATAATTCTGAGGGTCCTTGGTAAAATGTGCACCTTCCCACCTCTCTCAATCAAGATTTATTGATCAGCTGGTGTAGGCAAAGCAGAGTGCTGGACATTGTCCTTCTGAGAGAAAGGAGTCTGGCAGGGAAGAACTGGGAATGGGGTTTTGTCTAAGTTCCACCAAGACCCTTGGGCACTGGTATGTGAGAGCAGTAGCTCCAGACTGAGATTGTCACTCTAGACTCTCACAAGGATGATGAGATTTTGTGGTTCAGCCTATCAAGTCCTGGTATCCAGCGGGCAGTGGAAGGTTAGGGCAAATGTTGGAGCTGGGGTGAGTCTTGAATAATGGTGTTCTTGATTATTTGCTTTCCTTCTGTTACCCTCATCTGTTGTGAAATTTAATGTAAAGCTGTCTCACCATTCCCGCCTCTTTATGAATCACATTGGATGTCAACACAATTTGCTGTCAGTTCCTTTTTAAAATAAAAAATGGACTCCACCCCAGTTTTCCCTTTGGTCTAAGGAACGGTCAACTCATGGATGTAATTCTGTTGATTTATTGATTGATTGATTATCTTTTTAAACTTTATACATATTGAAAAACATGTCGAGACCTCCAGAACTTAAAGGAAGTAGTTGATTTCACAGGAGAAAGATGTGGCAGCCTGCTTCTGTAAAGTTTTACAACCTTGGAATTTCTATGGGGCAGTTCTACTCTGTCTTAAAGGGTTACTGTGACTTGGAATTGACTCGATGCCACCGGTTTGATTTTTTTTTGTTTGTTTTTAGTTGATTTCAATAAGTGTGTGTTTCCACTTTCAAAGGAGTTTTGAATACAGTAGAGATCAGAAAATGTGGGTAAAAAAAAATAAAAAATTTTTAAAAATTAAAAAAAATTTTTTTTTTATTCACTTCCTTTGTTACTCATTACTGTACAACCTTGAGAATATGAATCAATCTTTCTAGGTTTCAGTTTTTCTCTTGATAAAATGAAGGAATTGAAAGAGGTAGTTTCAAATTCCTCCCATCTCTAAAATATTCACATTGTTATTTTTAGGTCTTTCATCATCTGAAAAATCAGTCATTGAAAACTCTATGGAGCACAGTTCCACAGTTTTGACACCTATGGGGTCACCATGAGTCAGAACCACTCCATGGCAACTAGTTTTTGGTTTTGCCATCCTTACAATAAAACAAACAAACAAACAAAAACACTGAGGGGTGTGGCAAAGCAAGATGGTGAAGTGAGTAGGTGCTCTCGCTTACCTCCCCCACCCAGCAACTAACCCACTGAACAATGAATAAAAACAAGCACGGACTGAGATCTCATAACTCTGGGTGGCAGCTGAGGTGTTGAAGAGTCAGCATGAGTCCAGAAGTGAGAGAGAGAAGAAGTGAGGATGGCACAGAAGCTGGGAGAAACTACCTATTAACACTGGGAGTACTCGCTTATTGCAGCCATTTTGGGACAGCGCTGGGCAACACTCCAAACAGGGAACACACAAAGGGGGCTAATCTGAGGGAGCTGTAGACTGATTTTTTTAAGGTGACACAAATTGCCCGTGGGAGTTCATGGGCTGTGCAATTGGGAGGGGGTGAAAGGAGATCATGATGCTGGGAGAGAATGTCGTTGAATCTCACCGAGGCCTGAGATGGATGGGCACTAGGGTTGGGAGGAGCTGCAAGGACAGCAAGGTGAGGGGAATACTTCAGACGGGTAACACAGAGGGAAATGGCTGGCTTCCTGACCACAGTGGGACACCATGGGACAGCCTGAGCAGAGGTGCCCATGAGGGAAGAACATAGACAGCCCCCAGTCTCGCCACAGGAAAGTCAAGCCCCAACACTTATGTCAGCATCTGCAACCAGTTAAGTCCTTCCTCCCATGCATATGTATTGAATTCCAGAGATCAAGCAACCAGAGCTCCTGAATCAACGCTGAAAAAAGCCTAAGGATAAGAGTGCCCTCTAGTGGTTCTGAGGAGAAGATACCAAGCTCACTACCTCTGGGTGGATTCTGAGTCATAGTGATGTTGTGGGGTGAAGTGGAGCTGCCCTATGGTGTTGGCAGAGCTCTGAGTCTTTGCAGATTTGGGCTGCTGCACATTTCTCCCACAGAGCAGTTGGTGAATGCAAGCCCTGGCCTCTCAGTTGGCACCAGGCCTTAGGCCACTGTGCCACGAGAGTACTCAGTCAAAAACTTTTCCATCAAAAACCAGAATACAAAATTTAAAGTAAAAGCAAAATGGTCCAAGCTAAATAAAAAAATGGTAGAATGCACAAAATCACAAGAGAAGAAGGACCAATCAAAAGTAAAACATGAAGAAAGAGAAAACTTCTCCTATGGAGGCCAGACTAGCACAAAGAATTGATCATTTTCAGACTATGATGATAAATGTGGTTAAAGAAAGCAAAAAGTGTATAGAAAACAAACGAATGGAAACCAGGAATCAAATGGAGGTACAAAATGAGGGACTCAACAAGGAAATTGAAAACATGAAAAAAAAAAAACTCAAAGAGAACAACTAGAACTGAATAAAACAATTGAATTAGAAAAAGCAAGAAAACATTCAACAATAGTCAAACAGATAGAAGATAAAATAATGAACTAAAAGACAAAATAACTGAACTTACCAAATCTCAAGAGAAACAAAAAGAAAAGAGCATAGACAAGCTACAAACCCAAAAGGAAAAATGGGATTCAATTAATAAATCTAACATTAGAATTATTGGAACCCCAGGGCAACATGGCAACAAGAAAGGCATAGAAACATTTTCCCAAGAAATAATCAAAGATTTCCGAGACCTGAACAGAGAGCCAAGCCTGCAATACAGGAAGCTACACAAACTCCTATCAGAAGAGACACAAACAGATCAACTCAGCACCATATCCTAATAAAAGTCAAGAAAACCAAAGACAAGGAGAGAATTCTGAAAGCAGAAAGAGAAAATCTCAATATAACAAACCGAGGGTCTTTCATAGGAATCAGTGCAGATTTCTCCCCCAGAGTAGAGGCCAGAAGACAGGGGAGTGATATATATTAAATATTGAACAAAAGTAATTGCCAACCAAGGATTCTTTTTTCCTCATATTTCATTTTAATTTATTTCTTTCTTCCCATTCTCTCTCTCTGTTAATTTATTTATTTATTTTAAATTGTGCTTTAGGCAAAGGTTTACAGAGCAAAGTAGTTTCTCATTAAACAATTAATATACATATTGTTTTGGGGCATTGGTGGCCAATCCCATGACATGTCAACACTCTCCTTTTCTTGACCTTGAGTTGCACAATTCCATTGATCCAGCTTTTCTGTCCCCTCCTGCCTTCTCATCCTTGCCCCTGGGCTGGTGTGCCCATTTAGTCTCATATACGTGGTTGTGCTATGTGTATTATTGTTTGTTTTATGGGTCTGTGTAAACTTCAGCTGAAGGGTGAACCTTGGGAGTGACTTCAGTGCTGAGTTAAAAGGATGTCCAGGGGCCATACTCTCAGGGTTTCTCCACTCTGTCAGTCTAGCAAGCCTGGTCTTTTATTGTGAGTTTGAATTTTGTTCTATATTTTTCTCTAGCTTTCTCTGGGACCCTCTATTGTGATCCCTGTCAGAGCAATCAGTAGTGGTAGTGGACATCATCTAGTTGTGTTGGTCTCAGTCTGGTGGAGGCTGTGGCAGTTGTTCTCCATTAGTCCTTTGGATTAATCTTTCCCTTGTGTCTTTGCCAGTCAAGAATTCTTTACTCAGCAAAATTGTTATTCAAAAACAAGGGGGAAATCAAGACATTCTCAAACAAGCAGAAGCTCTGGGAATTTGCCACTACCAGACCAACTTTGCAAGAATTACTGAAAGGAATATGCCAGATGAAAGGGCAAGAATATTAAATAAATACTTGTATGTATACATGGGAAAAATAAGTAAATAAGAGAGAAAGAGAGATCTCCAAAAAAAAAGCAACTACATGTGCAGTCATAAGGACCAAGTCTATGATATTTTCAGAGAATAAACTCAATAATTAAATCCTATGAACAGTACAACATCAAGCTTGCAGGAAGTAAACACAAAGTAAACTTACTGAACACAGGTTGTATATTGATGTTAATGGAGACACACCAACAGAAACGGGGGAGGGAAGAGCATAGCAGGAATAGAGTTACTATGTTTTGGTTGTACATTAACAGTTATTCATACCATAAACGTTGTTGCATTTGTAAGTTGTGTAATATATGAGGTAATCACTAAGAAATTGCCAAGAAAAACATCCAGAAGAAAGCAAATAGACTCATCACAAGAAAGCAGCCAAATACAAACAAAAACAAAAAAGTCAGAATAAAAAAAAAGATACGAAAAATACTTAAAAAACAAATAGCAAAATGAATGAGGCAGACACTTTGTTTTCAGTAATAACCGTAAAAGTAAATGGTCAAAATGCCCCATACAAAAGGCAGAGAGTGGCTGAATGGATAAAAACATAATTCATCCTTTTGCTGTCTAAGAAATACACCTTAGACATAAGGACACAAACAGATGAAACTAAAAGGATGGATAAAAATATTCATGCAACCGGTAAACAAAAAGAGCAGGAGTGGCCATACAGATGTCAGATAAAATGGACTTTAAATAAAAGTTTATTACAAAAGATGAAGAAGGGCATTACATAATAATAAAAGAACCAATCCAGCAAAAATGCGTAACAATTATAAATACATGGCACCTTACAGCAGTGCTCCAAAATACATGAAATAAATACTGACTAATATGAAAGGCGATATAGACAACGCAACAATAATAGTAGGAGACTTCAACACACCACTTTCAATTATAGACCCAGAAAAAAAACCAAACCCACTGCCATCGAGTTGATTCTGACTCATAGCTACCGTATAGGACAGAGTAGAACTGCCCCGCAGAGTTTCCAAGGAACGCCTGGTGGATTTGAACTGCTGACCTTTTGGTTAGCAGCTGTAGCACTTAACCACTACACCACCAGGGTTTCCCAATTATAGACAGAACATCTAAAAAGAAGATCACTAAGGACATTGAGAACCTAAATACAACCATAAGCCAATTGGACCTAATGGACATATTTAGAACACTCCACCCAGCATCAGAACAATACACATTCTACTCCAGCACACATGTGTCATTTTCCAGAATAGACCATTTGCTAGGACACAAAACAAGCCTCAACAAATTTAAAAAGATTGAAATGTACAAAGCATTTTCTCTAAGCATAACAGTATGGAGCTAGAAATCAACAACAAGAAAAATAAATAAATAAATACAAGGAAACAAAATAAAACACTACTGAAAAACTATTGGGCAAAAGGAGAGATCAAAGGTGAAATCAAAAGATTCCTAAAATCAAACAAAAATGAAAATATATCAAAACCTTTGGGTCACAGTGAAAGTGGTATCAGAGGAAAATTCATAGCAATAAATGCCTACATTAAAAAAGAAGAAAGATCCAAAATTATTAACTTAAACGGACAACTTGAACAAATAGAAAAAGAAGAGCAAAAAAAGCTAAAAGCCACCAGAAAAAAAGGAAATAATAAAGATCAGGGCAGAAATAAATGAAATAGAAAATTGAAAAACAATAGAATCAGCAAAACCAGATGTTGGTTCTTTGAAAGGATCAATAAAAGAGACAAACCACTGGCTAGATTGACAAAAAAAAAAAAAAAAAAAAGAAGAGGCAAATAACCAAAGTAAGAACTAAAATTGGTGACATTATAATCGATCCAACAGAGATAAAGAAGCTCATAGCTAATTAGTATGAAAAATTGTACTCTAAAAAAATTGAAAACCTAGGTGTAATGGACAAATTCCTAGAAACACACTGCCTACACAAACTAACACAGAGGTAGAAAACTTAAGCAGACCCATTACAAAGGAAGAGATTGAAGATGTCATCAAAAAACTGCCAACAACAACAACTACAAAAGCTACACTGAAGAATTCTACCAAAAATTTAGAGAAAAGCTGACGCCAATCCACTCAATCTCTTCAAAAATATGGAAGAGGAAGGAACACTACTGAACTGTTTCTATGAAGCCAGCATAACCCTGATACTGAAACCAGGCAAAGACATTACAAAGAAAAAGAAATTTACAGACCAATATTCCTTATGAATATGTGTAAATTTTTTCAACAAAATTCTAGCCAACAGACTTCAGCAACATAACAAGAAAATCATACACCATGATCAAATGGGATTCACACCAAGATTATAAGGGTGGTTCAACATAAGAAAATCAATCAATGTAATCCACCACAGAAATAAAACAAAGGAAAAGAGCCACATGATCCTATTAATTGATGCAGAAAAGGCATTTGACAAAATTCAACACTCTTTCCTCATAAAAACTCTCAGCAAAATAAGAATAGAAGGGAAATTTCTCAACATAATTAAGGGTATTATATGCAAAACCAACATTATACTTAATGGAGAAAAGCTGAATACGTTTCCTTTGAGAATGGAAATGAGACAAGGATGCCCATTATAACCACTCTTATTCAACATTGTACTGGAAGTCCTAGCCAAAGCAATAAGACAAGAGAAATAAAAGTATCCAAATTGGAAAGGAAGAAGTAAAACTATATTTGCAGATGACATGATCCTATACATAGAAGACCCTAAAGAGATCCATATTTCTACCCATTTCAAAGAAAGGAGATCAAACAGAATGCAGAAATTATTGAACAATATCATTAATGTCACACACAAGTAAAATTTTGTTGAAGATAATTCAAAAGTGGTTGCAACTGTACATTGACAGGGAACTGCCAGAAATTCAAGCTGGAATCAGAAGAGGATGTGGAACATCTGCTGATGTCATACGGATATTAACTGAAAGCAGAGGATATCAGAAAGACGTTTACCTGTGTTTTATTGACAATGAAAAGGCATTTGACTGTGTGGATCATAACAAATTATGGGTAATGTTGCAAAGAATGGGAATTCTGGAACTCTTAATTGTGCTCTTGAGGTAACTCTACATAGACCAAGAGGCGGTTGTTCCAGCAGAACAAGGGGATACCCTGTGGCTTAAAATCAGGAAAGGTATGTGTCCATGTATCTTTTCACCATACTTATTCAATCTGTATGCTAAGCAAATAATCTGAGAAGTTGGACTATATGAAGAAGAATGTGGCATCAGGATTGGAGGAAGACTTGTTAACAACCTGTGATGTGCAGATGACACAACCTTGCCAGCTGAAAGTGAAGAGAACTTGAAGCACTTAGTGATGAAAATCAAAGGCCACCTCAACATAAAACAAAAATCCTCACAACTGGACCAATAAGCAACATTATAATAAACAAAGAAAATATTGATGTTGTCAAGGATTTCATTTTACTTGGATCCACAATCAATGCCCATGGAAGCAGCAGTCAAGAAATCAAATTAGGTATTGCATTAGGCAAATCTGCTATAAAAGACCTCTTTGAAGTGTTGAAAAGCAAAGATGTTACTTTGAGGACTAAGATGTGCCTGACCCAAGCCCTGATATTTTCAATGGTCTCATATGCATGGGAAAGCTGTCCAATGAATAAGGAAGCCCAAAGAATTGATGCCTTTGAATTATGGTGTTGGTGAAGAATACTGAATATACCATGGGCTGCCAGGAAAATGAAATAGCCTGTCTTGGAAGAAATACAGCCAGAATACTATACATAACCGAGGATGGTGAGACTTCATCTCACTTACTTTGGACATGTTATCAGGAGGGACTAGTCCCTGGAGAAGGACATCATGCTTGGTAAGGCAGACAGTCAGCAAAAAAAAGGAAGCCTCTCAACAAGATAGATTGACACAGTGGCTGCAACAATGGGCTCAAACATAGTGTCGATTATGAGGATGGCACAGGACCATGCAGTGTTTCATTCTGTTGTATACAGGGATGCTATGAGTAGGAACTGATTTGACAGCCCTAACAACAGCAAAACATACTACACAACCATAAAGAACAATGGAATACTACCCAACAATAAAGAACAATGAGTCTGCAAACGTACTGTAACATGGATGGACCTGCAGAGCATAATACTAAATGAAATAAGTCAAGCACATAAGGACCAGTATGATCTCTCTTTTATACGAAGACAAGGAAAGATATATATATATAAAGATGAATGTTCATTGGTGGTTACTAGGGAGAGGAGGGAAGAGGGGAAAGTATGCTTTAGATCATAGAGATGCATTATTATTATTATTATTATTTTGGGGGGAGGATGGGAAAACTGGCACTGAATGTAGATGTAGTGAGCACAGCACAACCAAAGTAAAAGTAAATATTTGAACACATATAGATGGGTAAAGGCATATTTGTATGCGGGTAGGTAGAGGTGTGTACATAGGTAAGAACAGATAGAAATATCTGTAATTATGTGTAAATAAAAATATGTGTGTCCAGGCACATATATTTATTGAAGACACAAATACAGGCACTCCACAGACATAACTAAACTCCTTCCTATATTGGTATTCTGGATTTGAAAGCTTAGGACCAATAGTCTCCTGGGACCACTCAGTCAATTGGCATGACATAGTTCATAGAAAGCATGACTTGAATACCAGTGAAGTGAGTAACATCTGGGGTATTAAAAGCTGTGAGTGGCCAACTAAAACACAACTATGGGTTTCTACGTGCGATGTAAAAAGCTAATCCAGAATGAGCTGCAACCTCATCTGTCTTGAGACCAGAAGTACTAGATGGTGCCCAGCTACCATCACTGACTGTTCTGACCAGGGTCCCAATAGATAGGCCCAGATAGAATGGGAGAAAAATGTGGAGCAGAACTCAAATTCATATATATATATATACATACACACACAATATATGTGTGTGTGTATATATATATATATACATATATATATAAAGCCAGACAAGCTGGAACAGTAGAAAACAGAGGACTCTCTGAGACTATCACCCTGAAACTCTCCTTAAACCTAGAACTGAGCCTATTCCCGAGTTCACCTTTTAGTGAAATAGCGGACTGGCACACAGAATAAAGGATATCACCCGTAATATCGGTGCTTTACTTAAAAACCATCTATATGAGAACAAAATGTCCATTACTGAAAACAAAGATGAGAAGATAAGAGGGCAGGGAAACTAGAGTACTGAAAATGGAACAAACAGACACAATTAAAAAGAATGTTGACACACTGTGATAAATGTAGCTAATGTCACTGAGAAATTTGTGGAGAAATTCTCAAATAGGAACCTAACTTGCTATGTAACCTTCATCAAAAATGCAATAAAACAATATTTTAAAAAATACCACGAATGATCCAGCAGGGGGCAGCAAAAGCCAGGTGCTACCCATGAAACAACAGCAGCGGTTCACTAAGGATTTGAAGCAATTCTCATTTTAAAAATTCTAGGGCAGTGTTAGAATTGTATCATTGAATTGACTTATTTAAGAATTAATTTTGTTTTAAAAGTAGAGACAGATGAGTCCCAGGATCCATGAATTCAATGATGAGTAAACATAGGTAATACTAGTTTTGAAATGGGCTTACTGAGAAAACGGAGTGCTTTTACTTCCAGTGGATTTCTGACCAGAAGTCTACTGGCTAAAGAGTTTATGTTTTCTTTTTTATAATTTTTATTGTGTTTTAAGTGAAAGTTTACAAATCAAGTCAGTCTCTCACACAAAAACCCATATATACCTTACTTTTTTTTCTAGTGCCATGTAAACTCTGGTTCATGTGGTCCTTTCTGTCTCTTGGGCTCATAATTGCCTTGTGTCCTTGGTGTTCTTCATTCTCCTTTGATCCAGGTGGGTTGAGACCAATTGATGCATCTTAGATGGCCGCTTGTTAGCATTTAAGACCCCAGACACCACACTTCAAAGTGGGGTGTAGAATGTTTTCATAATAGAATTTATTTTGCCAATTGACTTAGAAGTCCCCTTAAGCCATAGTCCCCAAACCCCTGCCCTTGCTCTGCTGACCTTCGAAGCATTCAGTTTATCCCGGAAACTTCTTTGCTTTTGGTCCAGTCCAGTTGAGCTGACTTTCCCTGTGTTAAGTATTGTCCTTCCCTTTGCTTAAAGTAGTTCTTATCTACTAACTAATCAGTAAATAACCCTCTCCCACCTTCCCTTCCTCCCCACTCTCGTAACCACCAAAGAGTGTTTTCTTCTCAGTTTGAACTATTTATCAAGTTCTTATAATAGTGGTCTTATACAACATTCCTCCTTTTGCAACTGACTAATTTTACTCAGCATAATGCCTTCCAGGTTCCTCCATATTATGAAATGTTTCACAGATTCCTCACTGTTCTTTATCGATGCGTAGTAGTCCATTGTGTGAATATACCATAATTTATTTATCCATTGATCCGTTGATGGGCACCTTGGTTGTTTCCATCTTTTTGCTATTGTAAACAGTGCTGCAGTAAACATGGGTGTGCATATATCTGTTCGTCTAAAGGCTCTTATTTCTCTAGGATATATTGCAAGGAGTGGGATTGCTGGATCGTATGGTAATTCTATTTCTAGCTTTTTAAGGAAGCACCAAATCAATTTCCAAAGTGGTTGTACCATTTGACATTCCCACCAGCAGTGTAGAAGTGTTCCAATCTCTCCACAGCCTCTCCAACATTTATTATTTTGTGTTTTTTGGATTAATGCCAGCCTTGTTGGAGTGAGATGAAATCTCATTGTAGTTTTGATCTGGATTTCTCTAATGGCTAATGATAGCGAACATTTCCTCATATATTTGTTAGCTACCTGAATGTTTTCTTTAGTGAAGCGTCTATTCATATCTTTTGCCCATTTTTTAATACGGTTATTTGTTATTTTGTAGTTCAGTTTTTGCAGTATCATGTAGATTTCAGAGATCAGGTGCTGATCAGAAATGTCATAGCTAAAAACTTTTTCCCAGTCTGTAGGTAGTCTTTTTACTCTTTTGGTGAAGTCTTTGGATGAGCATAGGTGTTTGATTTTTAGGAGCTCCCAGTTATCTAGTTTTTCTTCTATGTTCTTTATGTTTTGTATACTGTTTATGCCATGTGTTAGGGCTCCTAACATTGTCCCTATTTTTTCTTCCATGATCTTCATCACTTTAGATTTTATATTTAGGTCTTTGATCCATTTTGAGTTAGTTTTTGTGCGTGGAGTGAGGTATGGTTCTTGCTTCATTTTTTTTGCAGATGGATATCCAGTTATGCCAGCACCATTTATTAAAGACTGTCTTTCCCCCCATTTAACTGTTTTGGGGCCTTTGTCAAATATCAGCTGCTCATATGTGCATGGATTTATGTCTGGATTCTCAATTTTGTTCCATTGGTCCATGTATCTGTTGTAACAGTACCAGGCTGTTTTGACTACTGCGGCAGTATAATAGGTTCTAAAATCAGGTAAAGTAAGGCCTCCCACTTTGTTCTTCTTTTTCAGTAATGCCTTATTTATCCGGGACCTCTTTCCCTTCCATGTGAAGTTGGTGATTTGTTTCTCCATCTCATTAAAGAATGTCCTTGGGATTCGGATCAGAATTGCATTAAATGTATAGATGGCTTTTGGTAGAATAGACATTTTTATAATGTTCAGTCTTCCTGTCCATGAGGCAAGGCATGTTCTTCCACTTATGTAAGCCTCTTTTGGTTTCTTGCAGAAGTGTACAGTAATTTTCTTTGTATAAGTCTTTTACATCCCTGGTAAGATTTATTCCTAAGTATTTTATCTTCTTGGGGGCTGCTGTAAATGGCATTGATTTGGTGATTTCCTCTTCGATGTTCTTTTTGTTGGTGTAGAGGAATCCAACTGATTTTTGTATGTTTATCTTGTATCCCGATACTCTGCCGAACTCTTCTATTAGTTTCGGTAGTTTCTTTGAGGATTCCTTAGGGTTTTCTGTGTATAACATCATGTCATCTACAAATAGAGATCGTTTTACTTCTTCCTTGCCAATCCAGATGTGCTTTATTTCTTTATCTAGCCTAATAGGTCTGGCTAGGACTTCCAGCACAATGTTGAATAAGAGTGGTGATAAAGGGCATCCTTGTCTGGTTCCCGATCTCAATGGGAATGTTTTCAGACTCTCTCCATTTAGGGTGATGTTGGCTGTTGGCTTTGTATAAATGCCCTTTATTATGTTGAGGAATTTTCTTTCTATTCCTATTTTCCTGAGAGTTTTTATCATGAATGGGTGTCGAACTTTGTCAAATGCCTTTTCTGCATCAATTGATAAAATCATGTGATTCTTGTCTTTTGTTTTATTTATGTGGTGGATTACATTAATTGTTTTTCTAATGTTGAGCGATCCCTGCATACCTGGTATGAATCCCACTTCGTCATGGTGAATTATTTTTTTGATATGTTGTTGAAGTCTACTGGCTAGAATTTTGTTGAGGATTTTTGCATCTACATTCATGAGGGATATAGGTCTATAATTTTCTTTTCTTGTGGTGCCTTTACCTGGTTTTGGTATCAGGGATATGGTGGCTTCATAGAATGAGTTTGGTAGTATTCCATCCTTTTCTATGCTCTGAAATACCTTTAGTAGTAGTGGTGTTAACTCTTCTCTTAAAGTTTGGTAGAGCTCTGCAGTGAAGCCATCCGGACCAGGGCTTTTCATTGTTGGGAGTTTTTTTTATTACGTTTTCAATCTCTTCTTTTGTTATGGGTCTTTTTAGTTGTTCTACCTCTGTTTGTGTTAGTTTAGGTAGGTAGTGTGTTTCTAGGAATTCATCCATTTCTTCTAGGTTTTCAAATTTGTTTGAGTACAGTTTTTCATAGTAATCTGATATGATTCTTTTAATTTCAGTTGGGCCTGTTGTAATAACACCCATCTCATTTCTTATTTGGGTTATTTGCTTCCTCTCCTGTTTTTCTTTTGTGAGTTTGGCCAGTGTTTTATCAATTTTGTTGAGTTTTTCAAAAAATCAGCTTTTGGTCTTGTTAATTCTTTGAATTGTTTTTCTGTTTTCTATTTCATTTAGTTCAGCTCTAATTTTTATTATTTGTTTTCTTCTGGTGCCTGTGGGTTTCTTTTGTTGCTCTCTTTCTATTTGTTCAGGTTGTAGGGATAATTCTTTGATTTTAGCCCTTTCTTCTTTTTGAATGTGTGCATTTATTGATATAAATTGGACTCTGAGCACTGCTTTTGCTGTGTCCCAAAGGTTCTGATAGGATGTGTTTTCATTCTCATTGGAGTCTATGAATTTCTTTATTCCACACTTAATGTCTCTATAATCCAGTCTTTTAAAAAAATTTTTTTTTTATTGTTCAGTTTCCAAGTGTTGAATTTCTTTTCCCTGCTTTTTCTGTTATTGATTTCCACTTTTATGGCCTTATGGTCAGAGAAGATGCTTTGTAATATTTCAATGTTTTGGATTCTGCTAAGGCTGGCTTTATGACCTAATATGTGGTCTATTCTAGAGGATGTTCCATGTGCACTAGAAAAGAAAGTATAGTTGGTTGCTGTTGGGTGGAGTGTTCTGTATATGTCTATGAGGTCAAGTTGGTTGATTGTGGCATTTACATCTTCCATGTCTTTATTGAGCTTCTTTCTGGATGTCCTGTCCTTCACTGAAAGTGGTGTGTTGAAGTCTTCTACTGTTATTGTGGAGCTGTCTATCTCACTCTTCAATGCTGATAGAGTTTGTTTTATGTATCTTGCAGCCCTGTCATTGGGTGCATAAATATTTAATATGGTTATATCTTCTTGGTGTATGGTCCCTTTAATTGTTATATAGTGTCCTTCCTAATCCTTTCTGATGGATTTAACTTTAAAGTCTATTTTGTCAGAATTTAATATTGCCACTCCTGCTCTCTTTTGATTGTTGTTTGCTTGGTATATTTTTTTCCATCCTTTGAGTTTTAGTTTGTTTGTGTCTCTAAGTCTAAGGTGTGTCTCTTGTAGGCAGCATATAGATGGATCTTGTTTTTTAATCCATTCTCCCACTCTCTGTCTCTTTATTGGTGCATTCAGTCCATTTACATTCAGGGTAATTATGGATAGGTATGGATTTAGTGCTATCATTTTGGTCTTTTTTTGTGTGTTGACAGTTTCTTTTTCCCACTTAATTTTGTGTGCTGAGTAGATTTTCTTTATATATTGTCCTTTCATCATATTTGTTGTTGATTTTGTTTCTGCTATCTCTATTTTTTTTCTTGTATTTTATTTTGATGAGTAGGATAGTTTGTCTCCTTCGTGGTTACCTTATTATTTACCCTTATTTTTCTAAATATAAAACTAACTGTTATTTCTTTGTATTGCCATATCTTCCTCTTCATATGGAAGGTGTATGATTACATTTCTTAGTCCCTCTTTATTATTTTGATGTTGTCTTCTTTTATATAATAACATCGGTGTTACCCTGTTTAGGTTTTTTTGTTTTTATAATCTTGCTTTGTTTTTTTCTGGATTTCCCTGTCTGGGTTGACTTCTGATTGCTCTGCCCGGTGTTCTAGTCTTGGGTTGATACCTGATATTATTGATTTTCTAACCAAAGAACCCCCTTAATATTTCTTGCAGTGTTGGTTTGGTTTTTACAAATTCCCTAAACTTGTGTTTATCTGGAAATGCCTTAATTTCACCTTCATATTTAAGAGACAGTTTTGATGGATATATGATTCTTGGCAGGCAATTTTTTTCCTTCAATTTTTTAAATAAGTCATCCCATTGCCTTCTTGCTTGCATGGTTTCTGCTGAGTAGTCCGAGCTTATTCTTATTGGATCTCCTTTGTAGGTGACTTTTTGTTTATCCCTCACTGCTCTTATAATTGTATCTTTATCTTTGGTTTTGACAAGTTTGATTATAATATGTCTTGATAACTTTCTTTTAACATCTACCTTATGTGGAGTTCAATGAGCATCTTGGATAGATATCTTCTCATCTTTTACAATGTCAGGGAAGTTTTCTGCCAAAAATCTTCAACAATTTTCTCTGTATTTTCTGTTATCCCTCCCTGTTCTGATACTCCAATCACTTGTAGGTTATTTCTCTTGATACAGTCTCACATGATTCTTAAGTTTTCTTCATTTTTTCAAATTCTTTTATCCGATTTTTCTTCAAATATATTAGTGCCAAGTGATTTATCTTCGAGCTCAGAAATTCTAGCTTCTACTTGCTCAATTCTGCTCCTCTGACTTTCTAATGAGTTATCTAATTCTGTAATTTTATTGTTAATCTTCTGAATTTCTCATTGCTGCCTGTCTATGGGTTTTTCCAGCTTATTAAACTTTTCATTATGTTCCTGAATAATCTTTCTAATTTCTTCAGTTGCTTTATCTATGTGTTCCTTGGCTTGTTCTGCGTATTGCCTCGTTTCCTTCCCGATGTCTTGAAGGGTTCTGTATATTAAACTTTTGTATTCAGCATCTTGTAATTTCAGGAAGGCACTTGCATCTAGAAGATCCCTGGATTCTTTGTTTTGAGAGCCTGTTGAGGTGATCATGGTCTGTTTCTTTATGTGACTTGATATTGACTGTTGTCTCTGAGCGATCTATAAGTTATTGTATTAGTTTATGCTTGCTTACTGTGTCGTAGCTGCTTGGTTTGTTTTGTTTTGGTATACCCCTATGGGTTGGTTAAGTGAGCTAGCTTGATTATTTTCACCTTTGGAGCTCTGGTGTCCTGTCCCCAGCTGGCTACAGCTGTTATCAGATATATCAGTGTAGGAGTCCATTCAGTTTTCTTGTATGAATTCAGCTCATGTTCCCAGGTAGCTGATCATCAAGTGTGTGGTACAGGCTCTGTCCTACAGTCTTAGAGGGGCAGGGGTGATTGCCGTATATACTGGTATCTGATTGCAGCGGAGTGTCACGCTCTGAACAAGGTAGGGGGCTGAGAACCAACCCCCAAGTGTCTCTCAGGAAAACACGTCCCTGTTCCCTAGATTGTGCTGGTGGGTGGGTTCTGCAGAGGGACCATGGGCACCGAAAGTTTTTGTTGTAAGGACTGGGAGGTACCAGTTATTTTTGGACCCCTTTCTCAGGTGGCTGGGTGACCTGAGTGGTGCTACCAGTCCTTACGTCCCTGATGTGGGTAGGTGAGGACCTTGTTTAATAGGCAAAGCAATGTCAAATGTCAAACACCCACCTCTCCACCGCACAGCTGAAATGGTTGGAGTTTGTCTACAAGGGCCTATTCTCCTGAAATAGGCCCACACAGGTCCATGCAGAAGGGAAAGTTGCTCAAGGTCCACAGATGGTTTATGCCTGGACAGGAGGTGCTTCTGTCCTGAGCTCCCTCGGTTAATGGAGGTAGCAAATTATCTTTTCCCCCCAATTGCAAGTTTTTTTTTCCTTCCCCAAGGCTGGGAGGATGGCTCTAGGTGCTCACCAGGGTCTATCTCAGGCCCAGGGATTCAGCTGCTGAAGTCGGCTTGGGGGGGCGGGGGCACGGTAGAATACATGCAAGTACTTAGCTTTTGCCGAAAGCCCCGTTCTCCTCAGGTTCCAGAGGTGTGGGTAGGCTGTGTGGCTGGCTGCTTCTCCCTGAGGAAACTGCAGCTGAACGCTAGTACCAGCCTGCCACCACTGTTGCCACTGCTCCAGGAGTGATACCTGAGGGCTCCCCGTGATTCAGGTCTGGTAACTCCTCTCCATTTCTGAGCGGTCTCTTCTTCCTCCTGCCCCTCATTTCATTGTCTAAGCTTGCCTTTGATGCTCAGGGCTCCCAGCTTGTCACAAATATACTTGTTTCACTTGTTTTTTGGGTCTTTGTTGTAAAGAGGGCTCGATGGAAGCATCTGTCTATTCCGCCATCTTGGCTCCACCTCCCTATGTTTTCAAATAGAATTTTAATACACTTTTTCTCTTGGTGGTTATAATCTTTTTTTTTTTTTTTTTTTAATTCAGAGTTTGTTCAAACTTCCTTTTAATGCCTGTGTTACTTTGGGCAAGCAGCTTAATTTTTAACCTCAGTTTATGTTTCTTGTAATATAGGTTTTGTAAGCATTAAATGAGATCATTTAAATTAAGTGCTCATCACAGTGCCAGGCACGTAGTAAGTGCTCAGTAAATTGATTCTGATGGGAATCCTTCAGTAGTTTTGAAACAAATTTCTACTAATGGTATGGGAACAGGGAAGATATTAAAAATGATTTCTTAAAGGACATTCTAGCCTAAAAATTCAATGATATTTCAAAACTGCGCCTAGTTTGTAGTTTTAATTGAGTGCATGAGAGAGCGGGTTCTAGTGTGCCATTTTAGGCATACCCCATTGCCAAGGAAGACTCTTAACTCTAGAGCCTGATGGTCTGAAAGCTCTTAAGCTTAAATTGTGCACAGATATAAACCATTTAATTCCCTGACTCCATGGGTGTTGCTTTTGTACCAGTAGACAATTCATGAGGGCAGTGATGGTTCAGTGGTAGAATACTTGCCTTCCTTGTTGGAGACCCAGGTTTGATTCCCAGCCAATGTATCTTAACTGTAGCCATCACTCGTCTGTCAGTGAAGGTTTACATGTTGCTATGCTGCTGAACAGGTTTCAGCGAAGCTTCCAGACTAAGATGGACTAGGAAGAAAGGCCTGGTGGCCTACTTCTGAAAATCAGCCAATGAAAAGCCTGTGGATCACAACAGTCTAATCCTGTTGTACATGAGATTGCCCTGAGTTGGGGGCTGACTCAACAGCAGCTAATACCAAACCAAACCAAGCAACCAAACAAAAAAACCCATTGCCCTCAAGCCGATTCCGACTCATAGCGACACTATAAGACAGAGTAGAGCTGCCCCGTAGGGTTTCCAAGGAGCAGCTGGTGGATTCGAATTTCTGACTTTTTGGTAAACAGCCGTAGCTCTTAATCACTCCACCAGGGGTCAGCAAACTTTTTCTGTAAGGGCCAGATAGTAAATACTTTGGGTTTTGTTGGCCATGCAGTCTTTGTCCTGTCATTGTAAAGTGAAAGCCGCCATAGACAATATTAAACAAATATGTGCCACTGTGTTCCATTAACTTTATGGGCATTGACATTTGATACAGTTTTATGTGTTGTGAGTTATTATTCTTCTTTTGATGTTTTTTGCAACCATTTAAAACTGTTAAAATGGTTCTTATCTCCTAGGGTATACAAAACCAGGCAACTGGCTGGGCTTGATCTGTAGGCCTTGGTTTGCTGACCCTTGATCAGTACCATCCAGGCATAGGACACATTCCTTAGAAAAGGCAGATGTGGATCTATTTCAAGAGAGCTCTTTAGAACCTGCATTGAACATTGCCTGCTGCCCTACTAGATTATAAGTTCTTTGAAAGTAGAGGTGGTGTTTTATGTTGTAGTTTTCTCATTTAAATTTTATTTATTCTTCAGGTTACAGAATGGACGCATGGTCTCAGAAAAGAAAAAGTTAAAACATTATAAAGTCAAATTACTTGTATTCCAAGCCCTTACCATGACCAAGATAAAAAGATAATTACTACAACAGTTCGGGCTATATTCCCCCAGATTTGTTTTTTCTAATAGCACAGTAGCGTGTATCATTATTGTTATTATTTTTTCTCTTTTTTACTGTGTTTTAGATGAAGGTTGACAGAACAAACTAGTTTCTTATTAAACAGTTAGTACACATATTGTTTTATGACCGGTTTACAACCGCATGACATATCAACACTCTCCCTTCTCAACCTTAGGTTCCCTATTACCAGTTTTTCTGTCCTCCCTGCCTTCTAGTCCTTGCCCCAGGGCTGGCATGCCCCTTTAGTCTAGTTTTGTTTTGTGGGCCTGTCCAATCTTTAGCTGAAGGGTGAACCTCAGGAGTGACTTCATTACTGAGCTGATAAGGTGTCCAGGGGCCATACTCTCAGGGTTTCCCCAGTCTCTGTCAGGCCAGCAAGTCTGGTCTTTTTTTTTTAGTTAGAATTTTGTTCTACATTTTTCTCCAGCTCTGTCCAGGACCCTTTATTGTGATCCCTGTCAGAGTAGTCAATGGTGGTAGCCGGCCACCACCTAGTTGTACTGGACTCAGGCTTTGGTAGATATAGTCCATTAGTCCCTTAGACTGTTTCCTTTGTATCTTTAGTTTTCTTAACTCTTCCTTGCTCCCAAAGGGACGAGACCAGTGGTGTATCCTAGATGGCTGCTCACAGGCTTTTAAGACCCCAGACACTACTCACCACAGTAGAACGTAGAACATTTTCTTTATAAACTATGTTATGCCAGTTGAGTTAGATGTTCCCCGAGACCACCATCCCCACAGCACTCAGCCCAGGAATTCGGTTCCTCGGGGAGTTTGGATATATCTATGGAGCTTCGGTGACCTTGCCTTGTACAAGTTGTCCTGGCTTCCCCAGTATTGTGTACTGTCTAACCCTTCACTGAAGTTACAACTTATCTATTGTCTATTTAGTGTTTTTCCATCCCCACCCCCCCTTCCCTTGTAACCATCAAAGATTGTTTCTTTGTGTATGTAAACCTATTCATGAGTTTTTACAGTAGTGATCTCATACAATATTTGTCCTTTTGTGGTTGACTTATTTCAGTCAGCATAATGCCCTCTAGTTCATCCATGTTATGAGATGCTTCACAGATTCATCACTGTTCTTTATCATTGCATAATACTCCATTGTGTGTAGGTACCATAGTTTGTTTATCCATTCATCTGTTGATGGGCATCTAGGTTGTTTCCATCATTTTGATATTGTGAAAAATGCTGCAGTGAACATGGGTGTGCATATGTCTATTCATGTGGTGACTCTTATTTCTCTAGGATATATTCCCAGGAGTGGGATTGCTGGATCATATAGTATTTCTATTTCTAGCTTTCTAAGGAAGTGCCATATCATTTTCCAAAATGGTTGTTTCATTTTGCATTCCCACCAGCAGTGCATAAGAGTTCTGATCTCCCCACAGCCTATCCAACATTCGTTATTTCCTGTTTTTTTGATTCGTGCCAGTAATGCTGGGGTGAGATGGTATATCATTGTGGTTTTGATTTGCATTTTAATGGCTAGTGATTGCGAGCATTTCCTCAGTGTCTGTTAGCTGCTTGAATGTTTTCTTTGGTGAAGTGTCTGTTAATTTCCTTTGCCTATTTTTTAATTGGATTATTTGTCTTGTTGTAGAGGTGTTGGATTTTCTCATAGATTTTAGAGATTAGACCTTTGTCTGATTTGTAATAGCCGGAAGTTTTTTTCCCAATCCGTAGGTTCTCTTTTTATTCTTTTGGTGTTGAGCATAAGTGTTTAATTTTTAGAAGATCCCAGTTATAGCTCATCTTCTGTAGTTTGTGCATTTTTGATTGTGTTTTGTATCCTGTTAATGTCGTGTATTAGGGCCTCTAGTGTTGATCCTGTTTTTTCTTCTATGAACTTCATAGTTTTTGGCTTTATATTTAGCTCTTTGATCCATTTTAAATTAGTTTTTGCATATGGTTTGAGGTATGGGCCCTGTTTCACTTTTTGCAGATGGACATCCAGTTTTCCCAGCCAAACACCAAAAAACCAAATCCATTGCTGTCAAGTCGATTCTGACTCATAGTGACCCTATAGGACAGACTAGAACTGCCCCATAGGGTTTCCAAGGAAACCCTATGGGGATTCGAACTTCTGACATTTTGGTTAGTAGCCATAGCTCTTAACAACTACACAACCAGGGTTTCCGTTTTGCCAGCACCATTTGTTAAAAAGACTGTCTTTTTCCCCATTTGATGGACTTTGGGCCCTTGTCGAAGATCAGGTGATCATAGGTGGATGGATTTACATCTGGGTTCTCAATTCTATTCCATTGGTCAATGTGTCTGTCACTGTACCAGTACCAGGATGTTTTGACTACCGTAGCTGTATAGTAGGTTCTGAGGTCAGGTAGTGGGAGCTCTCCTACTTTATTCTGCTTCTTCAATAGTGCTTTACTTATCCAGGGCTTCTTCCCTTTCCATGTAAAGTTAGTGATAATTTTTCCCATCTCTTTAAATAATGTTGTTGGTATTTGGATCCGGATTGCATTGTATTTGTAAACTGCTTTGAGTAGAATTATAATCTTCACAATGTTGAGTCTTCCTATCCACGAGCATGGTGTGTTTTCCCATTTATATAGATCTCTTTTGGTTTCTTACAGTAGTGTTTTGTAGTTTTCTTTGTATAGGTCTTTTATATCCCTGGTTAGATTTATTCCTAAATATCTTATTTTTTTAGGGGGTATTGTAAATAGTATTGTTTTCCTGATTTCCTTTTCATCGTTCTCTCTATTTGTGTATAGGAATCCAGCTGATTTTTGTATGTTTACCTTGTATACTGCTACTCCGCTGAATATTTCTATTAGTTCCAGTAGTTTTCTTGTGGAGACTTTTTTCTATGTAGGGTATCATTATCCTCAAATAAGGACAGTTTAACTTCTTCATTACCAATTTGGGTGCCCTTCATTTCTTTTTCTTGCTTTATTGCTCTAGCTAGGACTCCCAGCACAATGTTAAATAGGAGTGGCAATAAAGGGCATCCTTGTCTTGTTCCTATTCTCAAGGGGAATGTTTTCAGCATATCTCCATTAAGAATGATATTGACCATTGGTTTTGCATAAAAAACCCTTTATTATGTTGAGAAATTTCCCTTCTGTACTTATTTTATTGAGAGTTTTTATCAGGAATGGGTGTTGGACTTTGTTGAGTGCCTTTTCTGCGTCGATTTAGATGATCATGTGATTCTTTTCTTTCCTTTTATTCACGTGGTGGATTACGTTGATTGATTTTCTAATGTTGAATCATGCTTGCGTATCTGGTATGAATGCTACTTGGTTGTGGTGTATTATTTTTTGATATGATGCTGTATTCTACTGTCTAGAATTTTGTTGAGAATTTTTGCATCTGTATTCATGAGAGATATTGATCTGTAATTTTCTTTTTTTGTGGTGTCTTTGCCTGGTTCTGGTATCAGGGTTATGCTGGTCTCACAGAATGAATTTGGAAGTATCACTTCCTTTTCTATGTACTGAAATAGTTTGAGTGGTACTGGCATAAGTTCTTCTCTGAATATTTGGTAGAATTCTCCAGTGAAGCCATCTGGGCCAGGGCTTTTTTTGTTGTTGTTGGGAGTTTTTTTTTTTTAATTACCTTTTCAATCTCTTCTCTTGTTATTGATCTGTTCAGATTTTCAACATCATTTTGTGTTATTTTGAGTAGGTAGTGTGTTTCTAGAAATTTGTCCGTTTTCTCTAGGTTTTCCAATTTGTTGGAGTATAGTTTTTCATAATATTCTGTTATTCTGTTATGATTCTTTTTATTTCACTTTGGTCTGTTGTAATGTTCCCCATTTCATTTCTTATTTGGGTTATTTGCGTCCTCTCCTGTTTTCCATTTGTCAGTTTGGCCAGTGGTTTGTCGATTTTGTTGATCCTTTCAAAGAACGAACTTTTGGTTTTGTTGATTCATTCCATTGTTTTTCTATTCACTATTTCATTTATTTCTGCTCTAATCTTTATTATTTCCTTTCTTCTGGTGGCTTGGGGCTTCAATTGCTGTTCTCTTTCTATTTGTTCAAGTTATGTAGCTAAAGTTTTGATTTTGTCCCTTTCTTGTTTTTTGATGTGTGCATCTATTGCTATAAACTGACCTCTGAGGACTGCCTTTGCTCTGTCCCAAAGGTTTTGGTCTGACGTGTTTTCATTCTTGTTTGAGTCGAGAAATTTTTTGATTCCATCTCTGATTTCTTGTATTACTCAGTGGTTTTAAGCAGGCTGTTATTCAGTTTCCATGTAATTGATTTTTTTTCTTTGTTCTTCCTGTTGTTAATTTCTACTTTGATGGCATTGTGTTCAGAGAAGACACTTTGTATTACTTCAATGCTTTGGATTTTGTTGAGGGTTTGCTCTGTGGCCTAAGATGTGGTCTATTCTGGAGAACATTCCATGTGCATTGGAAAAGAATATGTACTTTGCAATTGTTGGATAGAGTGTTCTACATACCTCTCTGAGGTCAAGTTGGCTGATTGTGCCCTTTAGCTCTTCTGTAATTTTGTTGAGTTTCTTTCTAGATGTTCTGTTCTTTACCAAGAGTGGTGTATTGAAGTGTCCTACTATTATTGTGGACCTGTCAATTTCTCTTTTCAGTGCTCTTAGAGTTTGTTTCATATATTTTGGAGGCCTGTCGTTGGGTGCATAGATGTTTATTATGGTTAAGTTTCATAATGGATCATCCCTTTAATCACTATATAATGCCCTTTTTCTTTTATGGTGGATTTTGTTTTAAAATCTATTTTATCTGAGATTAGTATTGCCACTCCTGCTCTTTTTTGGTAGCTGTTTGCTTGGTACATTTTTTTCCATCCTTTGATTTTTAATAAACTTACGTCTTTGTTTCTAAGGTATGTCTCTAGCCAGCGTATTGATGGATCCTGTTTTTTTTAATCCATTCTGTCACTCTGTGTCTCTTTATGGATGCATTTAGGCCATTTACTCCCAGTGTAATGAACAATAGGTGTGAGTTTATTGCTGTCATTTTGTAGTGCATTTTTTTGTGGTGCTGTTGTTTTCTTTTTTCTTCTTACTCTCCTGTGCTGACTTCCTTTTTTTGTGGATTTCATTTTTTTTTGGTAGATCTTGTTTTTATTGAGACTTTATTTTTTTTTTTTTCTTCTTTATTTTGATAAGTAGGTTTGTTAGCTTTCTTTGTGGTTACCTTGAAATTTACCCTTAACTTCCTAGGTTTGAACCAGTCTGTTATTACTTAGTATCGCCTTGCCTTCCTCTCCATAAGAAAGTTCTATACCTACACCGTTTATTCCCTCTTTCATTGTTCTGATGTCATTGTCATTTACACATTAACCTCTCTGGTTCCCTGTTGCAATTCTTTTGGTTTTGGATAGTCCCTGAGGGTTAATTTCCTAGGTTGGTATCCGGCTGGTACAATCTTGCATCCTAGATTCAAACTGTGGTCTGATGTTGTTTGTTCTCAGGCTGAAGGACTCCATTTAATAATTCTTCTAAGTTTGGCTTGGTTTTTACATATTCCCTTAATTTCTGTTTATCTGGAAATGTCTTAATTTCACCATCATATTTGAGTGAGAGTTTTGCAGGATATATTATTCTGGGTTGGTAATTTTTTTCTTCCAAGGCTTTATATATGTCATCCCATTGCCTTCTTGCCTGCGTGGTTTCTGCCATGCAGAAATCAGAGCTTAGTCTTATTGTTTCTCCTCTGTATGTGACTTTTCGTTTTTCTCAAGCTGCTCTAGGATTTTTTTCTTTGTCTTAGGTTTTAGTGAGTGTGTTTGTGACATGGCTTGGTGATTTTCTTTTGTGGTCTATCCTATGTGGGGTTCCTTAAGCTTCTTGGTTGATCACTCGCAAATTTTTGCTTTTGATTGTGTCCCAGATAATGGGGTTTCCTCATTTTTCTTTGTTCTTTTTTTCTGATTTTTCCTCGGAGTTGTAGCCAAGTGTTTGTCTTCAATTTCGCTGATTCTGTCTTCCATCATTTCATACCTACTCCTCAGGCCTTCTATGACACTGTCCATTTCTGAAATCTTGTTGTTTTACCTTTTGGATTTCTAATTGTTGTTTTTGTGTGATTTCTAGCTGTGAATTTATTTTGGCATTTTTTTCCTGTATTATTTTTCTGAATTCTTCCATTTTTTTGTCTGTGTTTCCCATGAATTTTTCTATTTTTTCCTTATTTTTGTCCTCTTTTTACTTCAACTCTTGGGTTGCTCTGAATATTAGAGATTTGAATTCCCTGCCATGTAGTTCTAGTGCCTTTTCTTCTACTGGAAAGTCATCTGGTGTTTTAGTTTGGAAGCCTACTGGAACCATCCTGTCTTTTTTTTTTTTTTTTTGAAAATATGTTTTGATATTGTCTGCTGTCTTCAAGACATTCAGTAGTTATTGTCTTCATTTATTGATTGTAGATATGTTTGTTTCACCCTGCTTTTTTTTTTTTTTGGTTTTTGTTTGAGCAGGTGGGCTGTGCATTCTTTGTTGTTTGCTCATCTGTGGTCATGATACTTTTCACCTCCTTGTCCAATGGGCAGGTCCAGTTGCTCAGCTATGGTTCAGCGGGGCAGGTCCAGCTGAAGGGGAGGGGCTGGGATGGGTTGTTTGTGGCACGTATTAGGGCCCATATGGCGGGCTGGGAATCAGTGCTGGGCAGGTTCCAGTAGCCTGTGTCTATGGTGCTCGGGGGTGTGATGTTCAGTGCACAGTGCAGGTAGGCAGGAAGGAGGGGGGAGGTTGTGATTTGTGGAGCTAATTTCGGTATGGGAAAGAGGAGAGAGTGGAGAGAAAAACAGGAGTCAAAAAAAACAAAAAAAGAAAAGAGTGCTAAAGGAGGTTGCCACTGGAGTGGAGAGATGAGAAACCAAGAAATGGGAAAAACGAAGAAAGGAAAAAGAAAAAAATAACTAGATAAAAATTTGGAAAGAAAATAAAAAGAAGGAAAAGAAAATCCCCCAGGGTTCCCACTGGTGTGGCTGCAAAGAACTGTTAGTGGCTCCCAGACTGCACAGTATAGCCTGGCTAGAGGGGATATAGATGTAACGCAGTACCAGGTATTCAGGAGACAGGAAAAGAAGGTAAGCATATGGAGACTAAAACTGGGAAATAAAGACAGAAAGGAAAAAAGAGAAAGAAAGAAAGAAAGAAAAAGAAACGCCCCTAGGATCCCACCCACTGGGAAAGTGCCTCCTAAGCCGTAGAGTGCAGCCCGGCTAGAAGGGGCTCCCATGCCTTGAAAAGAAAAAGCAAATAAATAAACAAATAAAACATAACAGAACAAAGTAAAACAAAACAAAGCAAAAAAAAAAAAAAAAAGCCCCAGGTTTCCCACCAGCATGGTGTCTTGGGGCAGGGGATTGGTTCCCCAGTCGAGCAGGACTTCACAGCCTTTCAAGAAGCAAAGATTGCACACAGAGCCAGGTGTTTGAAAGAAAGTCAGGGAAGGTGGTGGGAGGCACAGAAGAAACCAAAAGAAATGGAAAAAAAGCAATATCAGCAACAGACAAATGGCACTCAGGTAGCTGACCAGTGTGGGTGGGGCAAATCCTAGTGGCCTGGGAGAGAAGTAATTGCCTCCCAGTCAAGAGACTGTGGCTGGCGGGAAGCAGAGGCAGCTGGGGGGAAGGTAAGAAGGATGGGGGCTAGGAAAGTGTATATTGCTGGTTACTGGGTGCTCTGTCTCCCAATGTGAATTTCATGAAGCTGCTTTCCCATATTCCCTGTCCACCAATCTCTGATGTCAGTGAGGTGATTCCAAGTGGCACAGATACTGCACATCCTAGCCAGCTGAGCCACCGCTGCCAGTCAGGAAGCATGGAAGTAGAGCAGTGGGGAGAAGATGGGGGTGGGAAAGAGTGTATCATTGGTTACCAGGTGCTCTGTCTCCTGTTGGAAGCTCTGTGAAGCTGCTTCCCCATGGTCCTGGTCCACTGATCTCCAACAGGAGTCCAAGATGGATCCATGCTGTGTCAACGATAGGGAACCTCCACACATATCTCTCCTTGCTCTCTGTCTCTGTCAGTTTCGTATTCCATTTGGTGCTTGGTTGAGTTCTTTATCTCCTCATTTGACACTTTGGATCCCAGGAGTGACATTTGTCTCTGTTTTACTTAGTTTTTTGGGTCTTTGCTGTGGTGGGACAGTGTGGTGTTTCCGTCTACGTGCCATGTTGGCTGGAAGTCTACTTTTTTTTTTTTTTCCACAAAATGAATCATTCTATATCTTTTTAAAACTTAACTTTAAAGTTCTTCCAAGAATTTTGTTCAACAAATCTCTCCTTCAAACCTACTATATAAAAAAAAAAAACATGCATATATTAGATTGAACTGTACAAAGTTGCTAATATTTAAACCATATTTTTTATTTCGAAATAATTATAGCAGGGACAGATTACCCAATAAGCAAGGTACACGCAGGCTTATTTTTGTTTACTTACTAATCTGTAGTACACGATTTCACTTGTTTTTCACATCATACCTTCCTTAACATAAGCTCTTGCATGCTTGCTAACTGGTTTACCAACCCCTGAATTATAGACTCACAAGAAATTGCAAAAATAGTATAGCGAGAACTCTTATATCTTCTCCCAGCTTCCTCCAATGGTAATATCTAGTACAATTATAATACACTGTTAAAACCAAAAGACTGATTATTGGAACTATACAATTAATTAATCTACAACCTACTCTGATCTCTCCAGTTTTTATATGTACTCATTTTTTAAAAAACCATTTTTGTCCTACAAAGGAAACCCTGGTGGCATAATGGTTAAGAGCTATGGCTGCTAATCAAAATTTGGCAGTTTAAATCCACCAGGCAGTCCTTGGAAACTCCATGCGGCAGTTCTATTCTGTCTTATAGGGTCTCTATGTGCTGGAATCTACTCGACAGCAACGGATTTGGTTTATATGTTGTTTTTATATATATCTTGGACATGTCTCAGACATGCGTTTTACTAATAGCACCATCCCCACCATTCTTTGGCTAACGTGTTAATGGGTTTCTAACCACTTTCTTCTGCATTTCTCTTCTTAGCTATCTAGTGCTGCAGTAATACAAATACCACAAGTGATTGGCTTTAAGGAACAAACATTTATTTTCTCACAGTTCAGGAGGCTAGAAATCTGAATTCAGAACATGATTCTAGGGGGCATCCTTCCTCGTCTATTTCGGCCTCTATTAGTGCCAACAATCTAGTAGAGGCAGTTGCCTCCATCTTCTGTCTTCCACTTTTTATGTCTCTGTTTCTATTCTGCTGTTTTTATAACTCAGAAGTGATTAGATTTAGAGCATATTTTACTTGGATATGACCTGATTAATATAGCAAAGAAAACCCTGTTTCCAAACAGGGTCATATTTAGAGGTATAGGGGCCAAGATTTCAAAACATATTTTTGGAGAATACAATTCAATTCATAATATTCTACCCTTTCTCCCCCATTAAAATTCATATCCTTCCTGTGTACAAAACACATTCACCCTATCATATCATTCTAAAAGTTTTAACTCATTCCAGCATCAGCTCTAAATCCAAAATCTCATCTGAATCATCTAAATCAAGTATGGATGAGACTTTGGGTATGTTCCATTTTGGAGCAAAATTATTCCCTATCTGTGGACCTGTGAAACCTAGAATACAAATTATCTTTTTCTGAAATACAATGGTGGAACAGGTACAAGGTAGATATTTCCATTCTAAATGGAAGAAATTGAAGGGAAAGAAGGGGTCACAGAAAACAAGAAAGTCCAAAATCCAGGAGGGCAAATCTCATTAGCTCTCAAGCCTTGAAAAAATCTTCAGTTTTCCAGGCCTCCCCAGAAGCACATTTAATGTCCACATTTCTAGCAACATTCTGTTTGTGACGATAGCTTTCTCCACAGCTCTCAATTCTTTCTGAGCCTTCATCAGAATAGCCTTTAATGTCCATAATTCTACCAACAGTCTTCTCAAAGCAATATAGGCTCTTACTATCAAGCGCATCACAATTCCTTTAGCCTCTACCCATTAGGCAATTGCAAAACCACTTCCACATTTTAGGTATTTGTTACAGCAGCACCCTCACTCTCCGGTACCAAATTCTGTCTTCGTTACCTAGTGCTGCTGTAACACGAATACCACAAATGGATGGCTCTAAGGAACAGAAATTTATTTTCTCGTAATTCAGAAGGCTACAAGTCTAATTTCAGGGCATGGCCCTAGGGGGAGTTTCCTTCTTGTCTACTTAACTCCTCGTGGCCGGGAATCCTTTTAGGTGCTCCCGTCTGCGATTTGTCTTCCTCTTCTCACTGTGTGTCTCTGTGTTTTATAACTCAGAAGTGATTAGATTTAGAACTCACCCCCCCCCATGTGTGGCCTAATTAACATAACAAAGAAAACCCCATTCCCAAATAGGATCATATTAACAGGTATAAGGGGAGGATTTCAATATATATTTTTGGGGACACAATTCAATTTATAACATTCACTTGGAAGGTCATTATGGCATTGGTCCAGAGGCTAGAAGTCCTAAAATCAAGGTGTGGACAGCAGCAAACTCATAATGCTCCAAAGACTGGGGTTAAGTTTTGCAGCCTAGAGATTCCATTTTGCCAGAGTACCCACGTTTGCCAAAAACTCGAGATTAAAATATAACCCAGAAAGCCAATGTACTAATTTACAATGAGAACTCAAGTTGTCAAGGAGTTGATATTTTATATATTTCAGGTCAAATCATTCTCACCCTGTAGGAATATCTAATATTAATCAGAGGAACTGGTGCATACGTTGACCCAGGCTAATTTTAAGATAGTTTTGTTGTTATTACTAAATTTTAACTTACTTCTTTATTTTCATTTTTTTCCAATATATATTGAGATATAATTCACATACCATATAGTACCCCCATTTAAAGTGTATAATTCAATGGTTTTTAGCATATTCAAAGATATGTGCAACCATTACTACAGTCAATTTTAGAATTTTTTCATCACCTGGAAAAGAAACCCGGGCTCATTAACAGACATTCTCCAATCTCTCTTTTCTCCAGTCCTTGGTAACCACTAATGTACTTTCCATCTCTATAGATTTCCACATTCTGCACATTTTATATGAGTGGAACCATATAACATGGTCTTTTGTGACTGACTTCTTTCACTTGGCATAATGTCTTTAAGAATCTTTCATTTGTAGCGTGTATGGTTTCAGTACTTGTTAGTTGATGGACATTTGTGCTGTTTCCACCCTTTGGCTATTATGAATAATGCTGCTATAAACATTTCTATATACATTTCTGTGTGGGAATGTTTTCATTTCTCTTGGAGATACACCTAGAAGTAGAATTACTGGGCCTTATGGTAGCTCTACGTTTAATTACTTGAGAATCTGCCAGACTATTTCCAACATTTTTAAACCATTTTATATCCTTGACAGCAGTGCATGAGGGTTCAATTTCTCCACATCTTTGCCAACACTTGTTCTTACCTGGCTTTTTGATTCTAGTCATCCCAGTGGGTATTAAGCCATATCTCATTTTGTGATTTTGACTTGTATTTCCCTAATGGCTAATGACATTGAGCACCTTTTCATGTGCTTATTAACCATTTGTGTGTATTCACTGGTAATTAATCAATTTTTTAAAAAAATAGCTAATATATATACATGACAAAAGTACAAAGCGTACAAAAAAAAGCTTAAAATGAAAAGTCAATCTTCCTTTCATCTGTGGTGCCCAGCTCCAGAGCTGCTGTTCTCAGTTTTATATGTGCACTTGGAAGATTTTAATGACTGATTTCTCTGTATTAATTTCCCATTGCTGCTGTAATGAATACCACAAACTTGTTTTTGTTACTGTTGAGTACTGTTGAGTGGGTTCTGACTCATCGCAACCCTATGTACAACAGAATGAAACACTGCCTGGTCCTATGCCATTCTCAGAATCATTGCTGTGTTTGAGCCCATTGTTGCAGCCACTGTATCAATCCATCTCATTGAAGGTCTTCCTCTTTTTCACTGGTTCTCTATTTTACCAAGCATGATGTCCTTCTCCAGAAACTGGTGCCTCCTAATAACATGTTCAAAGTATATAAGATGAAGTCTCATCTTTCTCCCTTCTAAGGAGCATTCTGGCTGTACTTCTTCTAAGACACATTTGTTTGTTCTTCTGGAAGTCCATGGTATATTCAATATTCTTCACCAACACTCTAATTCAAATGCATAAATTCTTCTTAAAAAAAAAATTCTTCTTAGGTCTTCCTTATTCATTGTCCTGGTTTTGCATGCAAATGAGGTGATTGAAAAATATCATGGCTTGGGTCAGGCACACTTTAGCCCCCTAAGTGACATCTTTGCTTCTTAACACTTTAAAAAGGTATTTTGCAGCATTTCTGCCCAATGCAGTATATTGTTTGATTTCTTGGCCACTGCTTCCATGGGCGTTGATTGTGGATCTAAGTAAAACGAAATCCTTGACAACTTTAATCTTTTCTCCATTTATCGTGGTGTTGCTCATTGGTCCAGTTGTGAGGATTTCTGTTTTCTTTATGGTGAGGTGTCATCCATACGGAAGGCTGTAGTCTTTGATCTTCATCAGTAAGTGCTTCAAGTCCTCTTCTCTTTCAGCAATCAAGGTTGTGTCATCTGCATACTGCAGGTTGTTAATAAGTCTTAGTCCAATCCTAAGGCTGTGTTCTTCATATAGTCCAGCCTTTCATAGAGTCCAGTTTTAAGTCCACAACTTAGGGACATAAAACAACACAAATATATTATCTTACACTTCTAGAGGTTAGATGTCCTAAAATCAAGGTGTGGACAGGGCTGATTCCTTGTGGAGTTTCCAGGGGAGAATCCATGCTTTTTCTAGAGTCTAGAGACCTCTTACATTCTTTGGCTCTGAACCCTTCCTCCATCTTCATAGCCAAAGTTGCAGCCTACTCCAATCTTTCTCTCTTTCTGTTTTTCTCTCTCTCACCTATTCTTCTGTAGTTACATCTCCTCCCTGACTTTGCCCTTCTTTCCTTCCTCTTATAAGAATCCTTTTTTTTTTTATGTCGGGTTTACCCGAATAATCTAGGATAATCTCCCTTTCTCAATATGCTTAATTTAATCACACTACAAAATCCCTCTTGTTGTATAAGGTAACATATGCACATGTTCTGGGAATTAGATCATGGACATCTTTGAGTGGGATCACTATTCTTCCGGCCACAGTCTCTAAGCAGTTTGAGAGGCAAATGACTCATCCTTCTTCCACACCGGATTAATAACGTATTTTTATTAATAAGACATTTAATTATAATTTACTTACACATACCTCCATAATAATATGTTATGCCTCTTTTTAAGTTTGTCCCTCCCAAACATGTTTTTAAAGATGATATTTAAAAAATACAAGTAGAATTTCTCATTTTCCCCACATCCCGTGAATGGCCTTGCACACTTGTGGTAAGAGCTGAGCCCTCTTTAGAGATGACTGTTTTGAACCACCTTTTTTCTGAATTCAGTGCAAGTCTTTGTCCTGAACATTTCTCCTTGCAGTCTAGTAAATCAAAATTAAACCAGTTGCCGCTGGATTGATTCTGACTCATGGTGACCCCATGTGTGTCAGAGTAGAACTGTGCTCCGTAGGTTTCAAAGACTGATTTTTTTTTTTAAGTAGATGGTCAGGCCTTTCTTCTGAGGGGCTTCTGGGTAGACTCGAGCCTCCAATCTTTGGTTAGCATCAAGTGCATTAACACTTTGCCACCACCCGGGGACCCAAGCAGTCCTGTAGGATAAGAAATGCATATGGTACGATTGTGCTTAAGATGTGGTATAATGAGAGCAGTCAGAGTACAGGTTTTGATGTCAGTCAGGTTGAAATCTCAGAGCTATCTGTTATAAGCTGTCCAACATTGATCACATTGCTCAGACCCTTGGGCCTCAGTTTTCTCATCAGCAATGTGAAATAACATCTACTTCATATGTTGCTTGTTAGGATTAAATGAGATGAGCTGAAACTCGTCAGAAAAAGATTGTTGTTGTGGTTGTTGTTAGGTGCCGTCAAGTCAGTTCCAACTCATAGTGACCCTATGCACAACAGTGAAACACTGCCCAGTCCTGCTCCATCCTTACAATCTTTGTTATGCTTGAGCTCATTGTTGCAGCCGCTGTGTCAATCCACCTCGTTGAACATCTTCCTCTCTTCCACTGACCCTGTACTTTAACAAGCATGATGTCCTTCTCCAGGAACTGATCCCTCCTGACAATACGTCCAAAGTATGTAAGAGGCAGTCTCACCATCCTTGCTTCTAAGGAGCATTCTGGCTGTACTTCTTCCGAGACAGATTTGTTTGTTCTTTTGGCAGTTCATGGTATATTCAATATTCTTCACCAACACCACAATTCAAAGGCATCAGTTCTTCTTTGGTCTTCCTTATTCATTGTCCAGCTTTCACATGCATATGATGTGATTGAAAGTACCACAGCTTGGGTCAGGCGCACCTTAGCCTTCAAGGTGACACTTGTTTTTCAACACTTTAAAGAGGTCCTTTGCAGCAGATTTGCCCAATGGAATGTGTTGTTTGACTTCTTGACTGGTGCTTCCATGGCTGTTGATTGTGGATCCAAGTAAATTGAAATCCTTGACAACTTCAATCTTTTCTCCATTTATCATGATGTTGCTCATTGGTCCATTTGTGAGGATCTTTGTTTCCTTTATGTTGAGGTGTAATCCATACTGAAGAGAAAAAGATTAGACTGGACTATAAGACATAAAATGATACTCATGAAGAGTGTGCTTCTTAGTTCAAGTAGACACATAAGACTAAATGGGCAGCTCCTATCCAGAGGCGAGATGGGAAGGCAGAAAGGGACAGGAGCTGGTTGAATGAACACGAGAAATCTGGGGTAGAAAGGAGGCGTGTGCTGACATATTATAGGGATAGCAACTAGAGTCATATAACAATGTATGTATAAATTTTTGTATGAGAAACTAACTTGAGCTGTAAACTTTCACTTAAAGCACAATTTTAAAAAAATGAGATGGGCTTAGTATGTTGAAAATGTTCATTTTAACAATAATATGACATTGGATTAATACTCTTTTCAGTATTTGACCTTCTGACTTGACTTCGTTTTCTTACCTGTGCTTAGTACCCATTTCCTGACTCCATCTAAGGTTGATTACTTTCATCAAAGGCCACTTTCCTCTTTTTCATGTTGTGTTGTTGTTGTTAGTTACTGTCAAGCCAATTCCTATTCATGGCGATCCCATGGGTGTCAGAGTAGAACTGTGCTCCATAGGGTTTTCAAGGCTGTGACCTTTTGGAAGCAGATCATGGGGCCTGTCTTCTGAGGTTACTTTGGGTAAGTTAGAACAGCCAATCTTTTGACTAGTAGTTGCACACTTAGCCTTGCAAAATTGTTTTACTCGAAAGTTCTGAGAGGCCTCTGCCTTTGCCCAGCTGTACTTGTGCCAGAACTCAGGACCTTGAGAATCTAAGGACCAGGGGAGCACAGAGAACCAGTCGTCTTGCCCTGTCACCCCTAGCCTCACCCCCTTCCCATTGGCAATGCTGCTTTTCACAAGGAAGAATGATCACCATCAACTGGTATTTCCTGTTGCTGTTTTGTTCACAACACTGTAGCCCTCGGAGTGCTTCCTCCTCAGGCTTTTGGCATTTTCAGAAGAAGAAGAGGAAGGCGCTGTTTGAGATCATGCAGCAGTGTTTGTGTTTGCAAAATGTCTCTCCCATTAGACAATTCCAATTTAAAATATAGATTAGCTCTGATAAAACTGACCCAGGCTGACTTTTCTTTTTGATGGTTTCAATTTCAGGCTTATGCATCACAAATGATTATAATAAGACAGGGTTTTGACAGAACAGGGGTAGGAGTTTTGAATTCTTACCTGCAATTTCCAGCTCTAGGGGATAATAGCAGAGAGAAAACAACCCCAATAACCTGGTTGTAGGATATGAAAACGTGCTGAATTTTCCCCTTGGAGTTGTATGCTTCTAGGCATTCAACAAGTCAATTTTCCTAATGAACAAATAAACTCTCTTCTACTAGATTATGAGCCTTACAAAACCTGTCAGATGCTCCTTTTGCCTTGAGTTCGAGGAAGCTCGGGGAAACTTAATGATTAGTTACAAAAATTATTAGCCTAGGTATTTTTTATATTCAGCCCCTCTATATATGTGGTTTTTACAGTCTGTTTCTATTTTAATGTTTTATTTTACATATGACTTTGTAAGCAACTGTGAAATTTTTTCTGGGTAGTTTTTTTTCTGCCTTGGATTCTGTAATACTCTTCTCACTTCTGATCTTTCTGACTGTTTCTTCTGCCCCTTTCTCCTTGGCCTCCTCTGCCCAATATTTTGGTGCCGGTGTTTCCAGAATTTTTGTTCTTCTCGCTGCATACTGGCTAAGAGCTCAGCTGCTAACCAAGAGGTCAGCATTTCGAATCCACCAGCTGCTTGTTCCTTGGAAACTCTATGGGGCAGTTCTACTCTGTCCTATAGAGTTGCTATGAGTTGGAATTGATTCGACGGCAATGAGTTTGGTTTTTTTCTTTTTTTGGATACTGATGACTCCCAAATCAGTACTTCCAACTCTGGCTTTTTTTCAAGTTTGATTCAGATTTAAATATATCCACCACTTGTTAAGCAAAGAGTATTTGTATGTGTCACACGGGAGCCTTAAACGCACAATGACTCTAAATCAGAGCTTATCACCTTTCTCCCCCAGATTTACACTACTGCTCTGTTCCTACCCTCTAACAACAGGGGACAGCTCAGGCAAAGGCCCAGTGTCACAGGCAGAAACCCGGGAGTTACCTAAGAAGCTTCTCTCTCACCCCCACAGTCACCATCTTTATCTCACTGATCTTCCTCCTCAGAACTTTGGAAATCTGTCCCTGTCACTTCATTTCTACTAGCTCTGAATTCCAGATCTGGACCCAGGTGATAGCTCTCATTCTGGCTGCTCCCTTCTCTTCCTAACTGAATCATGTAATGCTGAAAATGTTCCTATTGTTTCCCCTTGCCTACAGAATCAAATGGAGATTTTACCAGCAGAAACACAAGGCCCTCTGGGTTCTCGTCTACCCCTCTGTATCTGTCCCACCGCTGCCCACCCCTCATTTTATACCTGAAGAGCTGCTTACCTTTTGCTGTGTGCACCACATTCTACTTCCGTAGTTTTACTGATGTTGTTCTGTCTACCTGGAATGCTGTTTTCACCTCTCATTGCCTACTTCTTATACAACCTTAACTCAGCCCCAGTGTTATTCATTCAACAGGTATTTACGGAGCATCAAGTACGTGCCAAGGACACCTGGTGGTGCAGTGGTTAAATACTTGGCTGCTAACTGAAAGGTTGGCAGTTTGAACCCACCCAGTGGCTCCATAGGGGAAAGATCTGGCCATCTGCTCCCACTAAGATTACAACCTAGAAAACCCTATGGGGCAGTTCTACTCTATCACATGGGGTTACTATGAATTGAGATGATATTGACAGCACCTAACAATAACAAGCATGTGTCAGGCAGTGTTGGTCCCAGTGTGGAACACACAGATACAGACACCATCCTCAGGGAGCTTAATTCTAATGAAGCTTTCACTGAACTTGGTTTAAGTGCCTTCCTGCCCCCCGCACCTCAGCAGCCTGCACATGGTGTCAATACACGGAATACACTGGGCTGGTTGGGCTGAAATCATCTTTTGTTCTCCCTGTCCTTGTGTATTGAGGGAAGGGGCCATGCCATAGTCATCTCAGTGTTCTCAGCACCCAGAACAGTGTTCGTAGCAGGAGCAACAGCAGTTGCCGTGGAACCAGTTCTGACTCCTTGGGACACCATGCGTGTCAGAGTACAACTGTGTTCCATAGCGTTTTCAACGGCTGGTTTTTTGGAAGTAGATTGTCAGGTCTTTCTTCTGAGTCTTCTCTGAGTCAACATGAACCTCTCACCTTTTGATTAGCAGCTAAGTGTGTTAACCATTTGCACAACCACCTGTGCTTAGCACTTGGTGGATTCTCAGAGTGACTCCCTTATTGAATTCAGCTATTGGCTAGGAATACATAACTCCATGTTCCAGCTTCAACTTCACATTCTCAAGGAAGTTTTTCTTGACCTTCCAGAACAGGTCAGACACCCTCTAGATGCCCCTAGAACATACTGTACTATTTTTCCTCATCTTTTTGCAAAAATAAATTTTTTAGATTTTTATTGTGCTTTAAGTGAAAGTTTACAAGCCAAGTCAGTCTCTCATACAAAAACTTATATACACCTTGCTCTTTATACTCCTAGTCGCTCTCCCTCCAATGAGACAGAACATTCCTTCACTCCACTCTCTAGTTTCGTGTCCATTCGGCCAGCTTCTGACCCCCTCTGCCCTCTCATCTCCCTTCCGGACAGGAGATGTTAGCACAGTCTCATGTGTCTACTTGATCCAAGAAGCTCAGTCTTCACCAGTATTATTTTCTATCCCATAGTACAGCCGAATTCCTCTCTGAAGAGTTGGCTTTGGGAATGGTTTCTGTCTTGGGCTAACAGAAGGCCTGGGACGATGACCTCTGGGGTCCTTCTTGTCTCAGTCAGATCATTAAGTCTGGTCTTTCTACAAGAATTTGGGGTCTGCGTCCTACTGCTCTCCTGCTCCCTCAGGGGCTCTCTGTTGTGTTCCCTGTCAGGGCAGTCATTGGTTATAGCCGGGCACCATCTAGTTCTTCTGGTCTCAGGCTGATGTAGTCTCTGGTTTATGTGGCCCTTTCTGTCTCCTGGGCTCATAATTACCTTGTGTCTTTGGTGTTGTTCATTTTCCTTTGTTCCAGGTGGGTTGAGACCAATTGATGCATCTTAGATGGCCACTTACTAGCTTTTAAGACCTCAGATGCCACTCTTCAAAGTGGGATGCAGAATATTTTCTTAACAGATTTTATTACGCCAAATGACTTAGATGTCCCCTGAAACCATGGTCTCAAAACCCCCACCCCTGCTACGCTGGCCTTTGAAGCAATTGGTTTATTCAAGAAACTCCTTTGCTTTTGGTTTAGTCCAGTTGTGCTGACCTCTCCTGTATTGTGTGTTGTCTTTCCCTTCACCTAAAATAAAACTTATCTATTATCTAATTGGAAACCCTGGTGGCATAGTGGTTAAGTGCTACGGCTGCTAACCAAAGGGTTGGCAGTTCAAATCTGCCAGGCACTCCTTGGAAACTCTATGGGGCAGTTCTACTCTGTCCTGTAGGGTCGCTATGAGTCGGAATCAACTCGATGGCACTGGGTTTGGTTTTTTTGGTTTTAATTAGTGAAAACCCCTCGCCCTCCTTCCCTCCCTGTTCTCGTAACCATCAAAGAATATTTTCTTCTCTGTTTAAACTATTTTTCGAGTTCTTATAATTGTGGTCTCATACAGTATTTATCCTTTTGCAACTGACTATTTTACTCAGCATAATGCCTTCTAGATTCCTCCATGTTTTGAAATATTTCACAGATTCATCATTGTTCTTTATCGATGTGTAGTATTCCATTGTATGAATATACCATAATTTATCCATTCATCCATTGATAGGCACCTTGGTTACTTCCAACTTTTGCTATTGTAAACAATGCTACAATGAACATGGGTGTGCATATATCTGTTCGTGTAAAGGCTTTTATTTCTCTAGGATATATTCCAAGAATTGGGATTGCTGGATCATATGGTAGTTCTATTTCTAGCTTTTTAAGGAAGCACCAAATCAATTTCCAAAGTGGTTGTACCATTTTACACTCCCACCAGCAGTGTGTAAGTGTTCTAGTCTCTCCACAACTTCTCCACCATTTATTATTTCATGTTTTTTGGATTAATGCTGGGCAAAATTTTTTTTTTGTTGTTGTTGGAGTGAGATGAAATCTCATTGTAGTTTTGATCTGCATTTCTCTAATTGCTAATAATCGTGAGCATTTCCTCATGTATCTGTTAGCTACCTGAATATCTTCTTAAGTGAAGTGCGTTTTCATATCCTTTGCTCATTTTTTAATTGGGTTATTTGTCTTTTTGTAGCTGAGTTTTTGCACTATCGTGTAGATTTTAGAGATCAGGCGCTGACAAGAAATGTCAGAGCTAAAAACTTTTTCCCAGCCTGTAGGTAATCTTTTTACTCTTTTAGCGAAGTCTTTGGATGAGCATAGGTGCTTGATTTTTAGGAGCTGCCAGTTATCTAGTTTTTCTTCTGCATTCTTAATAATGTTTTGTATACTGTTCATGCCATGTATTAGGGCTCCTAGCATTGTCCCTATTTTTTCTTCCATTATCTTTATTGTTTTAGATTTTATATTTAGGTCTTTGATCCATTTTGAGCTCGTTTTTGTGCATGGAGTGAGATATGGGTCTTGTTTCATTTTTTTTGCAGATGGATATCCAGTTATGCCAGCACCATTTGTTAAAAAGACTGTCTTTCCCCTGTTTAACTAATTTTGGGTCTTAGTCAAATATCAGCTGTTCATATGTGGATGGATTTATGTCTGGATTCTCGATTCTGTTCCATTGGTCTATGTATCCATTGTTGTACCAGCACCAGGCTGTTTTGACTACTGTGGCGATATAAGAGGTTCTAAAATCAGGTAGAGTGAGGCCTCCCACTTTCTTCTTCTTTTTCAGTAATGCTTTACTTATCCGGGGCCTCTTTCCCTTCCGTATGAAGTTGGTGATTTGTTTCTCCAACTCATTAAAAAATGTCATTGGAATTTGGATCGGAATTGCATTTTGTCTATAGATTGCTTTTGGTAGAATAGACATTTTTATAATGTTAAGCCTTCCTAACCATGAGTAAGGTATTTTTTCCACTTATGTAGGTCTCTTTTGGTTTCTTGCAGTAGTCTTGTAGTTTTCTTTGTATAGGTCTTTTATGTCTCTAGTAAGATTTATTCCTAAGTACTTTATCTTCTTGGGGGATACTGTAAATGGTATTGGTTTGGTGGTTTCCTCTTCAATGTTCTTTTTGTTGGTGTAGAGGGAAAAAAAAAAAAATTGATTTTTTATGTTTATCTTGTATCCTTATACTCTGCTCAACTCTTCTATTAGTTTCAGTAGTTTTCTGGAGGATTCTTTAGGGTTTTCTCTGTATAAGATCATGTCATCTGCAAATAGAGATACTTTTACTTCTTCCTTACCAATCTGGATGCTGTTTATTTCTTTATCTAGCCTAATTGCTCTGGCTAGGACCTGTAGCACAATGTTGAATAAGAGTGGTGATAAAGAGCATCCTTGTCTGGTTCCTGATCTCAAGGGAATGCTTTCAGGCTCTTTCCATTAAGGATGATGTTGGCTGTTGGCTTTGTATAAATGCCCTTTATTATGTTGAGGAATTTTCCTTCTATTCCTACTTTGCTGAGAGTTTTTTTTGTGAATTGGTGTTGAACTTTGTCAAATGCCTTTTCTGCATCAATGGATAAGATCATGTGGTTCTTGTCTTTTGTTTTATTTATGTGATGGATTACATTAATTGTTTTTTTAATGTTGAACCATTCCTGCATACCTGGTATGAATCCCACTTGGTCATGGTGAATTTTTTTTTTTTGCTATATTGTTGAATTCTATTGGCTACAGTTTTGCTGAGGATTTTTGCATCTATTTTCATGAGTGATATAGGTCTGTAATTTTTTTTTTTTCCTTGGTGTCTATCTGGTTTTGGTATCAGGGATATGCTGATTTCATAGGATGAGTTTGGGAGTATTTAGTCCTTTTCTACATTCTGAAATACCTTTAGTAGTAGTGGTGTTAAGTCTTCTCTGAAAGTTTGGTAGAACTCTGCAGCGAAGCCATTCAGGCCAGAGCTTTTTTTGTTGGGAGTTTTTAAATTACCTTTTCAATCTTTTCTTTTTTTATGGGCTTATTTAGTTGTTCTACCTCTGTTTGATTTAGTTTAGGTAGGTAGGGTGTTTGTAGAACTTCATCCATTTCTTCTAGGTTTCCAAATTTGTTAGAGTACAATTTTTCATAGTAATTTGATATGATTCTTTTAATTTCAGTTAAGTCTGTTGTAATATCACCCATCTCATTTCTTATTTGGGTTAGTTGCTTCCTCTCCTGTTTTTCTTTTGTCATTTTGGCCAATGGATTATCAATTTTGTTAATTTTTTCAAAGAACCAGCTTTTGGTCTTGTTAACTCTTTCTGTTTTTTTTCTGTTTTCTGTTTCATTTAATTCTGCTCTAATTTTTACTGTTTGCTTTTGTCTGGTGCCTGAAGGTTTCTTTTGTTGTTCTCCTTCTATTTGTTCAAGTTGTAGTGATAATTCTTTGATTTTGGCCCCTTCTTCTTTTTGTATGTGTGCATTTATTGATATAAATTGACCCCTGAGCACTGCTTTCGCTATGTCCCATGTGTCCTTGGACCCCTGTCACAGGTAGCTGGGTGACCTGAGTGGAGCCACCAGTCCTTAGGCCCCTGATGTGGGTAGGTGAAGGGCCATGTTTAATAGGCAAAGTGGTGTCAAACATCAAACACCCACCTCTCCACCGCACAGCTGAAACAGTTGCAGTCTGTTGACAAGGGCCTATTCTCCTGAAACAGACCCACACAGGTCCACACAGGGGCGAAAGTTATTCAAAGTCCATGGACCTTTTATACCTGGACAGGAGCCACTTCTGTCCTGAGCTCGCCAGGTTAGTGGAGCTGGCAGATTTTCTTATCCCCCATTGTGAATTTATTCCTTATCCAAGGCTGGGAGAATGGCTCAGAGTGTGCAGCAGGACCTATCTCAGGCCCAGGGAAATCAACAGCCACTGAAGCCAGCTCGTGGGCTGGGGGAGCAGTAAAATGTATGCAAGGACTTAGCTTTTGCCGAGAACACCATTCTTCTCCGGTTCTTGGGGTGTGAGTAGGCTGTGTGGCTGGCTGTTTCTCCCTGAGGAAACTGCAGCTGAACATTACCCCCAGCCCACTGCAGCCTCAAGGTTCCCTGGCTACTTAGGACCGGCAACCCCTCTCTGCTTCTCAACTGTCTTTCCCTCCCCCTGACATTCAGTCCATTTTCTAACTTTGCCTTTGATGCTCAGGGCACCTAGCTTGTCGTAAATATAATCATTTCACTTATTTTTTTTGGACCTTTGTTGTAAGAGGGTTAACCAGAAACTCCTGATTACTCTGCCGTCTTGGCCCTGCCTTCCTGCACAATTTTAATATATTATTGTTTCATCTATTTATTTCTTTTAGTTTGATTTTCTCCACTAAATTATAAATTGCATGAGGTTCATGTACAGCTAGTGAAGTGCATGGCTTCTAATTAGTGCTCTATAATATTTGTTGACTGACAGACTGACAATCTGATGAAAATCCTGAATGCACTGATACGGCCTGCAGAAAACTTAGACCAAACTGCCACTGGCCCAATGCCTTACTCTACCCATCTATAAAATAGAGATATTTCTGTGGGATGATGTTGGATAACAGATAAGGCTTAGATAAAATCCTATCAAGACAAATGTGCATAAATACATTACGTAAAAAAGAAAGGATGGGATTGAAAAATTCAACACATCAGCTGAAATTTCACGTGGGGTTGAAATGCCTATTTCTGTAAAAAAAAAAAAAAATTCTGTATATGGTATTTAATTCTTCCATAAGTAATATAACCATTTTCTTCTCTTTTCCTTCTCAGTGTCTAAGATGGCAATTCTTGTGCATAATGAAGTTGAATCAGAACAGGTAACAAGCTTGAGAAGTATTTGAAGTATATAACCTAAATTTCTTAAATTCACAACAGAGGTTTGCAAAGACGGATCAGGGAGTGCAAGATACTGCCAAGTGGCAAAATGCATTGCAACTATTAAGAAATAGCCAAATAATCTGTAGACTTGCAGTCTTGGCAGAAACAACGTTGGTATTTTTACTTCTGTATGTGCAGGTGCTTTGAAAAGGAAAAAGGCAAAGTACAAAAACATGCATGTGCAAAATCATTATGTGTTTCTTTTCGATGGCCCAGGATTAATGACATCCTGTTGAATCAACACCTGCCACCAGTTTTTCTCTTATTTTCTGATAGTAACCTTCATTTATTTTTATTATTACAAAAAGTGAACTCAAGCTGCTTTAAGTAAAAGCTTCAGGCAGCACAGAAATCTCTAGAGGAAAAGTAAATGTCCCCATCCCTTCTTTCTTATTCCCCATCTCTCTTTTCAGAGACATCCACTCTTTTGTCCTGTCCTTGCTGCTGTCCCAATGGCTCTGTGATTTGTCAGTTGGAGGCAGGACAGGATGGGCAGGAAATAGAACGTGGCCCAGGCAATGGCTGATGGTGCAGCCCCTACAAGAACTGTGATTCTGATGCCTAGATGCCTGCCTACAGGGCAGTGCTTCTCAAGCTCTTTGGTGTCAGGGCCACTTTTTACTCTTAAAAATTAAAATTGAGCCATTAGAAAAATTTATTAGTTCTTTTAAAAATAACAATAGCAAACCCATTACACATTAACATGAATAACACACATTGTATGAAAAACAACTATTTTTTCCCTATAGAAAAAAAATCATGAGAAGAATGACATTGTTTTACATTTTTGCAAATCTCATTCAAGTCTGGCTTCATAGAAGGCTGAGGGAGTCAGTATCTGCATCACACACTCTGTGTGCATCAAAGTAATGATGTCATCACACCTTACATAGCCTCTGGGAAACCCCACTGTACATCTCCAAGAGAGTGTGAGTGAAAATAGCAAATAATATCTCATAAAAATTGTTTTGATCTTGTGGGCCACTCCCAACTACTCTTTGAGAAGCACTACTGTAGAAAATTTCAAATTGTGTTCCATTTTTAATTTTAGCCTGTTTTTATCTAGAAGCCCAAGTCAGCGGTGAAAGGAACTATGCAGGGCTAGGGAAAGTTCAAAAGATTTAGAACGTGGCCAAGAAGGAGATAAGACTATGGAAAACACAGCTCACAACACAGCGTTTCTTATTTTTATTTTATTGTGCTTGAGGTGGCTTACAGAGCAAATTAGTTTCTTATTAAACAATTAATACACATACTGTTTTGTGACATTGGTTGCCAATCCCATGACATGTCAACACCCTCCCCTTCTCAACCTTGGGTCCCCCATTACCAGCCTTCCCGTCATCCCCTCTTGCCTCTTGTCCTTGCCTCCAGGCTGGTACGCCCATTTAGTCTCTTTTTTTTTTTTTTTATGGGCCTGTCTAATCTTTGGCTAATGGGGGAACCTCAGGAGTGACTTCATTACTGAGCTAAAAGTGTGTCCAGGGGCCATACTCCTGGGGTTTCTCCAGTCTCTATTAGACCAGTAAGTCTGGCCTCTTTTTTTTTCTTTTGTGAGTTAGAATTTTGTTCTCCATTTTTCTCCAGCTCTGTCTGGAACCCTCTATTGTGATCCCTGTCAGAGCAGTCAGTGGTGGTAGCCCGGCACCATCTAGTTGTGCAGGACTCAGTCTGGTGGAGGCTGTGGTAGTTGTGGTCCATTAGTCCTTTGGACTAATCTTTCCCTTATGTCTTTGGTTTTCTTCATTCTGCCTTGCACCAGACAGGGTGAGACCAGTGGCGTATCTTAGATGGGTACTCACAAACTTTTAAGTCTCCAGATGCTACTCACCAAAGTAGGATGTAGAACATTTTCTTTATAAACTATGTTATGCCACTTGAGTTAGATGTTCCCAGAGTCCATAGTCCCCAACCCTCAGCCCAATAGTTCAGTCTCTCAGGGGGTTTGGATATGTCAATGGAGCTTCCATAACCTTACATTGGTCAAATTGTGCTGATTTCCCCAGTGTTGTGTACTGTCTTACCCTTCACCAAAGATACCACTTATCTATTGTCTATTTGGTGTTTTTCCTTCCCTACCCCTCCCCTCCCTTGTAACCATCAAAGATTGTTTCTTTTTGCCACAACACAGTTTTTAAAAATCTTTTCTTAAAATTTTTTTTATTGTGATATATATAACAAAACATTTGTCATTTTAACCATTTTTATGTGTACAATTCTGTGACATTAATTACATTTATCATGTTGTGCTACCATCACCCCTATCCATTTCCAAAAGATTTTTTCACCCCAAACAGAAACTCAGTGCCCCTTCAGCAATAACTTCTTAATCATCCCTCCGCCTAGCTACTAACCCCTTGCCGTTGAGCCGACTCTGACTTATAGAGACCCTGTAGGACAGAGTAGAACTGCCCCACAGAGTTTCCAAGGAGTGCATGGTGGATTCGAACTGCCAACCTTTTGGTTAGCAGCCTTAGCTCTTAAACACTGCACCACTAGGTTTTTCCCCCAGCTACTGGTGACCACGAATAAACTTCTGTCTCTATGCAGTTGCCTATTGTATTTCATGTAAGTGGCATCATACAGCAGCAGGAGCAGTTGCCGTCGAGAGGATTCTGACTTCTGGGGACACTAGGTGTGTCAGAGTAGAACTGTGTTCCATGGGGTTTTCAATGGCTGATTTTTCAGAAGTAGATCATCAGGCTTTCTTCTGAGGTGCCTCTGGGTGAACTTGAACCTCCAACCTTTGGTTAGCAGCTGAGTGTGTTAACCATTTCATATAAGTAGCATCATACAGTATTTGTCCTTTTGTGTTTGCCTCATTTCACCCAGCATCATGTTTTCAAAGTTCATCCATGTTGTAGCATGGATCAGAACTTCATTTCTCTTTATGGTTGAATAATGTTCTATTGTATGTATGTAGCACATTTTGTTTATTCATCCATTTGTTGATGGACATTTGGAACACAATTATTTATTTATTTATTAACTTTTATTGAGCTTCAAGTGAACGTTTACAAATCAAGTCAGACTGTCACATATAAGTTTATATACGCCTTACTCCGTACTCCCACTTGCTCTCCCCCTAATGAGTCAGCCCTTCCAGTCTCTCCTTTCGTGACAATTTTGCCAACTTCCAACTCTCTCTATCCTCCCATCCCCCCTCCAGACAGGAGATGCCAACACAGTCTCAAGTGACCACTTGATATAATTAGCTCACTCTTCATCAGCATCTCTCTCCCACCCACTGTCCAGTTCCTTTCATGTCTGATGAGTTGTCTTCAGGAATGGTTCCTGTCCTGGGCCAACAGAAGGTTTGGGGACCATGACCACCGGGATTCCTCTAGTCTCAGTCAGACCATTAAGTATGGTCTTTTTATGAGAATTTGGGGTCTGCATCCCACTGATCTCCTGCTCCCTCAGGGGTTCTCTGTTGCGCTCCCTGTCAGGGCAGTCGTTGATTGTGGCCGGGCACCAACTAGTTCTTCTGGTCTCAGGATGATGTAGGTCTCTGGGAACACAATTATTTTTTATCTTCAGAGCCTTGAGCCCCACAGTACCATATGCCTGATGCCTAAGATTTAGGGAATTTGGGAGGGTATGGGTAAAATTGTTTAGATTTCTCAGAGATTTTTTAAAATTTCTGATTTTTAAGACTGGCTTTATTTTTATTTTGAGACACGTTGGGAAGTGGTGATGAAATGTTTGCTGTTGCAAATGACTGGAAGGTATTATTAGGATGGGAAAGTCATGTGATGCTGATGTTCAGAAATGAGTGAGCCGATAGCCTTCCCTGTGTCTCACCAGATGAAAATGTCCTACAACTCTGACCTGCTGATGATCATTGCACCTTGTGTGGGATTTGTGGTGTTCCTGTTGCTCTTGGGCTTTCTCCTGCGAGGTAAGGAGGGCAGGACCAGGTGGGATGGAGCACTGCAGAGCCATGATGACTCCAGGCAGACCTGGAAGTGGGCTGTTTCTGCTTTCTGTCCCTTTCTCCCCTCCCCAAACTGTCTAATTTCTACCATCATCCCCATCCCAGTCAAGGATGCAACAAGTAAACTCATTCTCCATAACGTACAAATGGCTTATAAAAGACCAGCTTTATTTACTAGGTATTTACTCCATGCCACAAGAGGGGCAGTGTAGTAGAATTCTCATCTTGAATGTGGGAGACCCAGGTTTGATTCTTGACCAGTGTATCTCATGCCCAGCCACCTCCTGCTTGTCACTGGAGCCTTGTGTTTTGCTGTGTTGCTAAACAGGTTTCAGTAGAGCTTCCAGATTAAGATGGACTGGAGAAAGGCCTGGTGATCTGCTTCCAAAAATCAACCAATAAAAACCCAATGGATCACAACAGTCAGATCTGTAACCAACCAACCATGTAGATGGTGCGGGACCAGGCAGAGTCCTGCCATGGGTTGGGGGGTTGACTCAAAGGCAGCTAACAGCAACTCTGTGCCATCCTGATGCTATGCCCCTGGGGTACCTGATTCATTTCATGCTCACTACTGTCTTATGTGGAAAATACTATTACTATCACTGACTTAGGGCTGAGGAAACCCTGGCTGAGCCTCTTCATTTAGCCAGGATGGGCTGAGGAAGAAAACCTTGAATGATTTGGTTTTCTTTGTCCTTGTAAAGTAGGCTTTTTTAGTATAGGGCTCACAGATGGACTCCAGGGGAAATGTGAATCCTTTGAAATCGTATGCAGAAGTGTTTGCCTGTTCATATCTGCATTTATCAAGGGACAGGTTCCATAGTTTTGTCAGATTCTCAAACCGGTCCATGACTTAGTATCTCCCTCCCCAAATTTAGGAAACCTTGCAAAAATGAGCCTTGAAACAGGGTTTACAATTTCCATGCCAAGTGTAGGCATGAGGTACCTGGCTCTATTGTAAGATGGGGGACATTGTTTTACAGTCATGAACAAAAGTTGTTTCAAGACACTCCCAGTCACCTTGGAGCCGGCTCGGACTCAGCAACCCCATGTCTGTCGAGGAGAGCTGTGCCCCACAGGGTTTTCAGGGGGTGATTTTTGAGAAGTGGCTCGCCAGGACTTTCTTCCGAGGCACTTCTGGGTGGACTTGAACCTCCGACTTTTCTGTTAGCAGCCGGTGTGTTAACCTTTCGCGTCATCCAGGCAACCCTCAAGGTACTAAATGAGGAATTAACACTAGTAGCCATCTCAGCCGGTTTGAGCGGCAGTAGTCAAACTTGTATATTATGACACCTATCCCAGGTGAATACTGAAAGGGAGATTTGCAACTTACTGGAAGCCTACTGTTAGTCCTCATACAAAGACACAGGTTACGGTCTGGGAAAATTTCAAGTACGTCTCACAAAGAAGTGTTTTAAAACTCAAGTGCGTACCTGAATTCCGGGTGAGCAAATAACTCAAAAATAAAGCAGCTTGACACCATTGCCCACAAAGTTGGAACAACTTTGTAATTAATTGGAACTGCTTGGGGCCCTGTCGTTATTTGCCACTGAGTCGATTCTGACTCATGGCGACCCCAAGTGTGCTTCACAGGGATCTCCATAGCAGGTCACCAGGCCTGTTTTCCAAAGTGCCTCTGGGTGGATTTGAACCACCAACCTTTTGGCTAGTAGTTGAGTGGGCCTTCAAAAAAAAACCACACCTCCTGCCATCGAATCGATTCTGACTCATAGTGACCCTATGAGACAGAATAGAACTGTCCCATAGATTCCAAGAAGTGCCTGGTGTATTCGAACTGCTGCCCTCTTGGTTAGCAGCCTTAGCACTTAACTATTATACCACCAACAGGCCTGGGACAGGGCAGGCGTAAGGAGAAATCATTTGCCAGAAGCATCTTATGGCCTGAGAGAAGGAATGGCTTTTCCTGCCAAAACCAATCTCTTAACTTCTCACCTTTGGGCCAGCATTGCTCTTTGCAAGGCAGCTTCCGGCTTCCCCTGTCATTTACAGGTTCTAGCCCAGCTACTCTGCTCACACTGCCACCTTGTCATTTCAGGGAAAGTCACGAAAACCAACTGTTTGCAGAAAAACACAAGGTAATTCATTTTGCATGATTGATTGTTGTAATGATTGTACAGGTTCTTATAGATGATTAGACACTACTCAGCGATTTAATGACTTGTGCTTGTGTTCTGATTAAACACAGGGTCGGAGACGTGTGGCAATACAGGTGAAAAAGATGTGGAGATTTAGCTCACATTAACCTCTCTCTGTTAATACTGTGTCACGTCTGTTCAGAATGCAAATACAAAGGCATGTTGCATTAATAGACGTATGACATCCAAAAAAGAGAAGGTGATGCATCACTCTATTCTGTGCTTCGAGTTGTTTGTTTGATTCTGGGTGACTCCCGTAAAAGAGCGTTGTTAAACTGGAGTTCACCAAGAGGAGAGCTGGCAGTATGGAGGATGAAGCAATTCGTAGAGCATCATTCCAATGATTTGGGTCCTCTGCCCAATGAAACCTTTGGAGTTTTTTTTTTTTTTTTAAATAGTGGTTTGAGGAATCTCTGGAAAGGGATTTGGATATCTGCCTTATTCTATAGATATTTGGGAAAGGAATGATTTTGTGCTCTCCCTTCACTTAATAATTGCAACGATACCATTGTATTTATTAACAAATCAGTATTAACACGTAGGGAAACTGAGGCCCAGTGAGATGACTTTCTGAGGTCATGCTAGAAAATCCTTTTGATAAACATATCCAGATAATTATTTTATATACTGCTACTTTAGAAACTTTTAGTTCTTTTTTTAATAATCGATTAACAAAAGCCCTTTACCTTCCCTGGCTTCAGTTATCTATAAAACAAGGAACTTGGACTGGATAGACTACAAGCCCTTTTTAGCATTAACAGCCTTTGGTTGGTTGCTTTGCAATTCAGCAGCATCTTTTTTTTCCCTGTTCTTGGTGTTTCCCATTAGCATCAGTCTCTCTTTTTTCTTTACAGGCAGGAGAATGTTGGAGGAAATAAAAATGTCCTCAACGACGTACTACTTGGAACAGAAGACGAAGATGGCGTGTTCACACTCTAACATGTTACTTTTTCTTAGGATTGAGGACAAAAAAAAAAAAAAAAATGTATGAAACATCATAATAAGCCTTAGAATTTTTTTTAAGCCACACCTATCCCAATGATTTCATTGATTGTGTCATGCTTAGTTTCACAAGTGAAAGGCACTTTAGAGATCATACCTTCTTCTCCCCTGTACTGTAATCTCTTTTGTAGTGTTACGGCTATGTGATCTTGCACACTATACTTGAACACTTTCAGTGATGGCGAACTTACTACCACACCCAAGGGAGTCCATTCAATCTCAGGGCAGGTCTGAGACTTAGCAATTCTTAAAATAAAATCTGTATCCCATTGTGCTTACACAGAACTTGTCTAATCTCCCTTCTACCTGGCAGCTCTTCAGATATTGGAAGGGAAACCTCACGTTTCTCCAAATTCCTTGCTTCTGGTACATAATTTCTGGTTCCTGCACTACGCCTGGAACCCTTTTGGCTCAGTGGTTAAGTGTTCAGCTGCTAACCAAAAGGTCAGCAGTTCGAATCTACCAGGCACTCCTTGGAAACCCTATGGGGCAGTTCTACTTTGTCCTGTAGGGTCACTATGAGTCAGAATCGACTTGATGGCAACAGGTTTAGTTTGGTTTTTCAATTCCCTAGTTGCCTTTGTCTTAAATGGTTGGTCTCTCTCCTTGCACACTGTCATGGATTATATTGTGTCTCCCCAAAATGTGTCAACTTGGTTAGGCCATGTTTCCCAGTACTGTGTGGTTGTCCTTCATTTTGTGATTGTAATTTTATGTTAAAGAGGATTAGGGTGGGATTGTAACACCCTAACCCAGGTCACATCCCTGATCCAGTATAAAGGCAGTTTCTCTGGGGTGTGGCCCGCACTACCTTTTACCTCTCAGGAGATTAAAAGGAAAGGGAAGCAAGCAGAGAGGGGGACCTCATACCACCAAGAAAGCAGTGCTGGGAGCAGAGCGAGTCCTTTGGACCTGGCATCCCTGTTCGGAGAAGCTCCTATTCCGGTGGAAGATTAATGAGAAGGCCGACAGAGAGAGAAAGCCTTTGCCTGGAGCAGACACCCTGAATTTGGATTGTTAGCCTACTTTACTGTATACAAATAAATTTCTCTTTGTTGAACCCATCCACTTGTGGTATTTCTGTTATAACAACACTAGATGACTAAGACACACATCCAGCTTTCAGAATTCAAGCCCCTCTCTGGGTATGGTATGAGAAGCCCAGAGTCTGTGCTTTATTCGTGGTATAGAAAGTAACATAGAGTCAAAGCATAGTTTTGACTCACATCTAAAACTCGTAAGTTTTTTTTTAAATCATTTTCTGTTCAAGCTTGAGTATCTTTAGAGGTGACCATGCTGTAAAACCTTATTTTTTAAAATATATTTTTATTGTGGTAAATATATGTGAAACAAAACATTTGACATTTTAATAATCTCCACTTGTGAAGTTCTGTGACATTGTTTATCATGCTGTTCAACCATTACCCTTATCCATTTCCAAATGACACCCTCATCCTTAACAGAAGCTCAGTGATCACTAAGCATTGAGTCCTCTTTTTCAAATCTTAATTCCTACTTAGAGACTTGAAAATTTTTTATTTATTTTAAAAATTAATTTTGTTGTTGAAAATACACACAGAACATATACCAATTCAACAATTTCTATGTGTACAATTCAGTGACATTGATTACATTCCTCAAGTTATGCAACTATTCTCACCCACATTTTCTGAGTTGTTCCTTCTCCATTAACATAAACTCACTGCCCCCTAAGCTTCCTATCTAATCTTTCCAGTTGCTATTGTCAATTTGATCTTAGGGAATTTACTTTTTGAAAACAGTTAAGAGTCTTCTGGAGCACCATGTGGTGAATGGCACTGATGCTCAACTGGGCAGTGCATGGGTGTGAGAGTAAGGCAATCCAAGTAAGTTTCTCTGAATGCTACTCATGGAAATTTGCTCCTCCATATAACAAGCTTATTCAAAACTAATACCACCTACTATCAAGAGGGGTCCTGGGAAAGTAATTAAAGCAAACAGTTGTTGAATGAATGAATAAAAAGAATGTGTGCCTGAGTGAGAGAGGCCTCTGGCTGGGCAGATATATGGAAAGTAAACCAGATCTGCAAGAAAGCCCCCTGAAATGCCCCCCAGCATGTTTAGGGCAATAGCAGCATTTAACGAAATAAGCAGTTATCTAAGGTAACCATCTTTTGGATTTCTACTCTTTTGATGTTACTTAAAAAAAAAAAAAAAAAAAAAAAGTCTTATTACTTTACTGGCATACAGGGTAGATCCCTCACACTGCTAGTTCACAGGGACCCCACAGTTAATAAAAATTCCCCTCTCACCTGGGTACTTGGAAGACCACTTCCTTCTGGATCATTCTGTCTATGCCGAGTGGAGTGATTGGTTTGCCCTAAGTGATGGAAACAACTAGTAACACATGGATAGTTTCCTTTTTTGACTTGATTTGCCCCATTTATGCTAGCATAGACCCAAACCTGTTGCTGTCGAGATACTGGAAATGATACTGAGTAGTACACTACACTCAAACATTTCTTTAGAAACTGAGGGACAAAAAGGGTCTAGGGACAGGTTTGGGGCCTCAGTTTCCTCATCTGCAAAATGAAATGGGACTAAATGTCCTTGTATGTACCATCAAGTTCTAATATTTCATAAGTCAGTGATTCACCCTGTACCTACTAGTTTTGAGGGGTGGCTGTACAAAGTACCACAAAGCTTAAAAACAATAGAAATGTATAATCTTGCAGTTCTGCAGGCTGGAAGTTTGAATTCAGGGTGTGGGCAGAGCCCTGCTCTCTCTGAAGTCCCTAGAGAAAGAACTTTTCTTGTCTCTTGTAGTGTCTGGTAGCCCCATGCATTCCTCTGCCTATGTTGTGACATGGCATCTTCCCTCTGTGTCTCTGCCTCTATAAGTCTCTTCTATTTTTATAAAGACACCAGTTATATTGGATCAGGATCTACCCTACTCCAGTATGACTGCGTCTTAAATTAACTACACCTAAATAAGATGACATTTGCAAGTATTGGGGGTGAGGACTTCAACTTATCCTTTTGGGGGACACAAATCAACTCCATTCTAACTTAGCTTGGAGCCCTGGTGGCACAGTGGTTAAGAGCTTAGGCTGCTAACCAAAAGGTCAGCAGTTCGAATCCACCCACCACTCCTTGGAAACCCTATGGGGGCAGTTCTACTCTCTCCTATGGGGTTACTATGAGCTGGAATCGACTTGACAGCAATGGGTTTGGTTTGTGTCTTAGTCATCCAGTGCTGCCATAACAGAAATACCACAAGTGGATGGCTTTAACAAAGAGAAATTTATTTTCTCATAGTCTAGTAGGTTACACATCCAAATTCAGGGCATAGGCTCCAGGGGAAGGCTTTCTCTGTCTGTCGGCTCTGGAGGAAGGTCCTTATCCTCAATCTTCCCCTGGTCAAGGAGCTTCTCAGGCAAAGGGACCCTGTGTCCAAAGGATGCACTGTGCTCCTGGTGCTGCTTTCTTGGTGGTATGAGGTCCCCCAGTCTCTGCTTGCTTCACTTTCCTTTTATTTCTTGAGACATAAAAGGTGGTGCCGGCCACACCCCAGGGAAACTCCTTTTACCTTGGTTCAGGGAAGTGTTACAATCCCACCCTAATCCTCTCAACATAAAATTACAATCACAGGATGGAGGACAACCACACATGGCCTAACGAAGTTGATACACACATTTTGGGGGGACATAACTTAATCCATGATTTCATTAACTTAGCTCATACTCCTGTCCCTCTTCCAAACCACCTACCACCAGCAGTGCTGCTACCAACTTGAGTCTAACTAGAAAAAGAAGAAAGCAAATACCTCCTAAACTGAACATTTAGCTCAGTGAATCTTTCTCTTTTTTTGCAAGAAACCATCTTCAAACATTTCCCAAGTATATTTCTGAAACTCCTTGATCACACTAAGAGACATTTAAATGAGCAATCATAGCATTTTACACTGGTAAGCCATGAGTTGGAATCAACTTGACAGCAACCAGCAATGGTCTCCAGGAGCCTCTTGCCTAGTAGTTCTCAACTTTATGTCAACATGGCAATCAACCGGAAAGTTTTTTACAATACCAACTCCTGAGCGCTACCCTTTAAGGGATTCTTTTGTAATTGGTTTGGAGGTGTGGCCCAGACATCTGAATTTTTAAAAAAAAAACTCCCCCAGTGGTTCTAATGTGTAGCCAGGGCTAAGAATTACTGCTTTAGCTCAGTGGTTCTCAAAGTGTGGTCTCCAGACCAGCGGGATCAGCATCACCTGCAACTTGTTAGAAATGTAACTTCTCGTCTCCATCCCATACCTACTGAATCACAAACTCTGAGGATGGAACCCAGTGATCTTTGATTTAATGAGCCCTCCAGGTGATCCTGATACACATTAGAGTTCGAGGACTATGGCAGCATAATGACCTCCAACATCAGATTGAGATTTCAAGACAGGATTCTTCCTTACCCAGGGCTCTGTGTTGGTGGGCTTGGCCACACCAAGGGTCAGGCGTTTCCATCAGTAGCAGCAGGTAGGCAAAGATCCAAGCGAAGGTCAGTGTCAAAGATCTCATTTAATTTACACGACTTTCTGTTTGGACTCTTGTAGTAGCTTCCTACCTATAATCATCAGCTTCACTCCTTCCTTCTCCAGTCTGTGCTCCATGCTGCAGCAGAGAGAGCTTTTGTAAATGCAGATCTGAGACTGTCTCTTGACTTTCAGCCCTTTTCACCCACAAAATTCTAGACCTAATAGAAGAAGGACGCTTAGTCTCTGCCTGAAGTAGGGGTGGCAAAGTCCAATGACTTCAGAGACCAGGCAGGTGACACAAGAGGGGGGCAACAGGAAGTGATGTGGCCTGTCATAAATCCGAATGTGTATGCCCACTTAAAGATACTAAAATTCTAAATTACAATAATGTCCTGGGCAAGCAACACAAGGCTGTGGGCTAGCACATGGCACTCAGTTTGAGACTCACAGACCTGGGGGTGTGGGAGAGATGTGGGGTGGGACAAGGGTTTTAGAAAATGATAAATCATAAACATGATTCTTATCCAGAGATTCCTTGATCAGAGTACGTTGTCGATGTAGTTGTTCCTCTCTTTCCCTCTTTGGGCAATCTGGATGAATTGGTACCCATCTGCAAACAACTTTCTGGCAAGTATTGTGTGCCACCCAGGAGACAGACTTGATTCCTGTAAGAAGCTTAAAATTTAAATGAGACAAAACACACATAGGAAATGCAGTAGAATGCAGTCAGTGCTGTTTCTTCCATTTGTTCAAGGAAGGACTTTGATGTAATACGTGGCTCTTACCTGTGGTGTTTTATGGTGGGCCCACAAACTTTAAGGCTTTAGAGAGAACCTAATTCTGCAACTTTGACCTTGGCCTTTCTCAGCTAAATAAAACAATAACATCCAATTCATAATAAGCACTTACTAGATTCTGGGTACTCTAGGAAGTGTTTCAAGGCAGTTATCTCATTGAATTCTCACAGCAGCTCAGCAAAGCAGGTGCATTATTCCTGTTTTTGGAGCTGAGAAAACAGAACAAGCTCAAGGTCATATAGTCTAACCCCCTGTAGCAGCGTTGGCTCTTGAACCAGGCCTGAAGGACCCCACACTCTTAACCACCATCCTATACTTCACAGTAAGGATCTGAATTTAAGACTTCATAGGTTTGGCATTAAAATGTTCACCTGCGTTAGACCCAAATGGATTTGTTTGCTGGGATCCAGGGCAACCTGAGTATATTGATATTCCTCTAATCCCATTCCTTTTACGGCTCCATCTTCCTTTGTCCCCATATTACTTACCCAGACTTTGATTTGCATTTATAGAGGAAGCTGCAAGTGGAGAACCTGGCAGGAACCTTAATGAAGCCAGGTGGGACACATTTAAATGGGAATGTGTTGAACTAACTCATGAGGAGCTGAAGCCAGCTGTCAGCCTGCTTAATGAAAGTTTAACAGGAATCTGGCAATGGGTGGCTGGGGAGACTCTTTGTCTCTCTAAAGAAAACAGAAAGTTGAGAAGTGGGCTCCCTGGGTGGAGGCAAGAGCAGAAAGAAGAAACCACTTGAAACCAGAAAGGCTGGAAACAGAGTTTCATTTAGATTTGTAAACATGTTACAGTCTTTAAAAAAAAAAAAGAAAAGAAAAGCACTGTGTGTTCTCAGCTTTCTGAGCATCAAAGGACAGCGAAGGGAAGTGTTCCTGAAGAAGATGAACGCTAATGCTGTTATGACCGAGCCTGGGGAGCACTGAAGATGGCTGATCACAAAATAGAAGCTGAGTTCACTCTGTTGAGCTGAAAAGCCCTGTTCTGCAGTTATACATGCTTCATCTGTGTTGCATATGGAGTAGGGGGTGGTGGATGAAAACTGAGGCCCAGACAGGGAAGATGAGTTGTCCCGGGCTACACAATAAACCAAGGCTAGATAGAGCAAGGACCTAAACCTGGTTCTAGACCTTTGCTAGTCAAAATTGGCCCTCAAACTAGTAGCATCCATGTCACCTGGGGACATGTTAGGGATGCAGACTCTCAGGCCCCACCCCAGACCAACTGAATCAGAATCTGCATTTTAACAAGCTCCCTGGGTGGTTCATGTGCCCATCATTAAAGTTTGAGAAATCTGGGGCTAAAGCAATGGTTTTCAAACTTGACTGCACACTGGAATGAATGAGGGAACTTAAAAAATACTGATGCCTGGATCCCCTCTGAGGTCCTGATTTAATTGGCATGGGGAGATCTGCATTAGATTTTTTAAAAGCATGTCAGAAGATTCTAATATGCAGCCAAGTTTGTGAACGACTGTTCTAAAGGAAGGGTAACTTTGCACCGGAAAGTAGTTTTGTTAATTAATCAAGATAAAGTTTGGCCCAAGTTACAAGATTATGTGGGTCTAGTACCCCCATATGATTTTGTTCAAAATAAATGATCAATAAAATTGCTCAAGAAGCTCTGAGGAGACAAGATAATGACCTAAATGTCCCAATTACTGTGGAAGAGACCCATTAAAGTAATTAAAAACCAAGATATTATATTTGGTCTGGCGAAAGAGATAAGGAGAAAACAGAAGAGATAGAGAAGGGGTGTCCAAGGGTCAAGGTGGTGCTATCAATCCGTTCAGAAGACATCAGAGGGATAAATGAAGTTATGACACCAAGATTATCAAAAGCAGCATGGAGGACTAGCTAAGTGTAAACTTTTATTGCAGAACAAGGAACTTGTACCTAAATATAACAGGAAACCTTCCTCTATCTTGCTGACAGAATGAAATAGCCTAATTCTATTCAGCTGGAAGTTAGAGAATGTTTTAAAAAAAATAGTGACTAATTACACTAATCATTACTCATCCATCTGGGCTGTGCACATTGACACTCAGACTCAAGTCAGAATTGCATGGGAGACATTTGCAATAGCTGTTGGGTAGGCAACCCTGGTTTCTGCCCCATTCCATCATCCAACAAAAGCTTATTGGGTTTCTCCTTTGTGTGAAGGGGCCATATTGGGTGCTGGGGTATAGCAACGAGTAGGACATGCCCAGTCTCTGCTCCCAGACAGCTTATAGTCTACAAAGCCATTGCTATCTGTATTGTGTATTTCATGATCCCGGATCTTGTATCATTTCTAATGTACCTGGGAGGGAAAAACAGAAGCCCTGGTGGTGCAGTGGTTAAGCGCTTGGCTGTTAACCGAAAGGTTGGAGGTTTGAACCCACCAACCATTCCATAGGACAAAGATGTTGCAGTGTGTTTCCATCAAGGTTTACAGCCTTGGATTCTATGGGGAAGTTTAACCCTGTCCTGTAGGATCACTATGAATTGGAATTGACTCAATGGCAATGAGTTTGGTTTTTGGTTAGGAGGCAAAAAGAATGAAGGAATAACAGAGGATGAGTTTACAGATTCTGCATCCACCCTTTCTTCTTGAAGTTGTGGAACTGTGCCTGTAATTCAAGTGCCACAAGTCAAAGGAGGAATGAGACTAAAACATTCAGACCTAAGAGGAGAAGGCTAAGTAAAACAAGCATTCTTAACCTATTTTATAACCTTGGCAGAAAGTAGTTGACTTTGTCAAAGTATAACATTAGAGAAACGGCAATAACCCCACCTTGTATTTGTGTCACACTTTCTAGGCATTTTCAAACATGTAGTGCTCTGTATCAGAGGAAAGGAATATCCCCATTTTACAGAGGGGAAAAATGGAAGCCCAAAGAGGCAAAGTTACCGTCTAGGTTCCCACTGTGATTAATGAACTAGAACTAGAATCAAGTGTCCTCACTCCAGTGGAGCAATGTTTTTATGTGATGCCTACCTGTGCACCTAGCTTTGTGCTTAGACCTAACAATGGGGCTAATATACTGTCACCACTAATATTATTTGAACACTTACTATATGCCAAGCACTGCCTTGAACACATTAAATGCATTATTTAATCAAGAAATATCTCTAAGAGCTAATTGGGCCTTTTTTTTTTTTTTAATTTTTATTGTGCTTTAAGTGAAAGTTTACAAATCAGGTCAGTTTCTCATACAAAAAATTTACATACATTTTGCTATACACTCCTAATTTCTCTCCGAGATAGCACATTACTTGCCTCCACTCTCTCTTCATGTCCATTCGGGTAGCTTCTGGCCCCCTCTGCCCTCTCATCTCCCCTCCAGACAGGAGATGCCAACATAGTCTCATTTGTTTACTTCATCCAAGAAGCTTGTTCTTCACCAGTATTATTTTCTATCCCCTATTCCAGTCTTATCCCTGTCTGAAGAGTTGGCTCTGGGAATGGTTCCTGCCCTGGGCTAACAGAAGGTCTGGGGTCCATGGCCTCCGGAGTCCCTCCAGTCCCAGTCTGAGCATTAAGTCTGGTCTTTTTACAAGAATTTGGGGTCTGCATCCCACTGTTCTCCTGCTCCCTCAGGGTTTCTCTGTTGAGTTCCCTGTCAGGGCAGTCATTGGTTGTGGCCGGGTACCATCTAGCTCTTCTGGTCTCAGGCTGGTGTAGTCTCTGGTTTATGTGGTCCTTTCTGTCTCGTAGGCTCATAATTTTTGTCTGTGGTGTTCTTCACGCTTCCTTGTTCCAGGTGTGTTGAGACCAATTGATGCTAGTTGCTGTTTTTATCTGTTTGACGGGTGAGGAAATGGAAGCTTAGATAAAGTAGCTGCTCCTGGTAGAGCTGGGATTCAAACTTAGGAGCAGCTCCAAAGCACAGACCCTTAATCCCTGTGTTCAGGCCCCTGTAAGGTAAAAGTACTTTAGTCATCTCGGCACTCACATGTAAGGACTATTCAACTGAGAGCTTTGGGTTTCTCCTATTGTTTTCTCCTAATCACCTTAGTAAGGTTACCTGCCCTCCACCCTAGTCTGTCAGAATAGGACCAACCTGGAAATGGATGTGGGGTCTGAAAGGCATGAAGCCAGAAGGCCTTTGGCCCTGGGTCTCACATTCTTGAGACCACTCAACCTTACAGGGGCACGTTACCTAGTATGCAAGGTAAACACAGGCTTACTTACTGATCTATAGTGAACACTTTCACATGGGTTTCTCATCCTCGTAAAATTAAAAACAAGTAAGCTTGTGTTTAACTTGCTTACTGGGTAAGGCTCCCATGTCAGGGAGTGTAAGTTTGAAAAGAGGTTTTGATTCTGTAGGAAGGTGCTGTGGGGTTGAGAGAGAGGCAGATGCCAGATGTACCTAAGAGCAGAATCTTTGATGTCGTGAAAAAAATGTGAAATTCTTCATTACAGATGACCTGTTAAGCAAGGTAAGCACTGTGCTTACCTTGCCTATTGGATAATCTGCCCCTGCTTAGACTTCTTACTAAATAGGGTCATATATTCAGGCCCAGAGACTGCGTGATTAGGATTGAGTATTTAAAATATACTGCCACAAATGTGGCCTCCTCTCCTTTTTAAAATACACTGTGAGAGAATTAAAAAAAAAAAAAGAAGTGGCCGGGACCCTGGTCTTACTGTCCTCCCCCTGGCCTTCCCCTTTCTCTACCTCTTATCTCTGTTCTGTACCCCGTTATCTCTGTTCACTCTGCTCTCTTTCCTTTCTCCCCCCTCCTCCCCCTGAGATGAGGCTGGTGTCTTATCTCCCTTCAGCAGCTCCATCAACAAAGTCCTATCATTGTTTTCGACCAGATTCAGGGTGCCTCGGCATCGTTTTAATCTGTTCCTCTGAGCTTTGGTTTTCAATCTCTTCCCAAGCTTAATCTCAGACCCTTCTTCACTGGAATGAAAAAAGGCCTGAACGAGATTACAAAACCTGACAATACCTTCTGGCTTGGGGATCAAGAGGATTAGAAAAGATAGCAGAGTCTTGCTTGCTTCACCATAATACCTGGGTGTGTCCTGGTGAAAACAGTTCCTTAATTAACCAAAGATTCACCATCAACTATCGCTGTAATTTTTTTTTTTTAGCTATTGTTGAAATTTTTTGCAACATGTCGGTGTATGGAAATAACCTGATGTTGGTATTGCCTAGCTGGGTGGCTGAGGACAAGCTGCTTGGCCCCTCTTAGCCTTAGTTTTGTATCTATAAGTCAGGAATAACAATAATACCCTTCTCATAATTAAGCTTTAAATCTAGTAATGCAGGTAAAGCACTTGGCTCAGCACTTGGCACAGGGTAGATGGTCTATCATTAGTAGGTATTTTTGCCAGTGTGGTTAGTTCACTGTCTAGCCATAGTAAGTGTAGTGCAATAATTTATGTGTATTGGTATTTTCTGGCAGGTCCCCCTACATAGTCCTACATTGTCCCCCTGTGAGGATGGGCCCAGGGCACTTGGACAACTAGAACACTGAATCTGGGGCCTTCTGATCTATCTCAGACACTCAGTGTGTGTCCCCTGATCTGTGGTTTTATACTTTAGAAAGCCCGAGAATCATCTGGTGAGCAGGGTAAAATGCACATGCCAAGGCCCCATCCCTGGAGATGCTGATTCAGTGAGTCTGGAATGGGCCCCCTGCATCCTACATTTTTATTACCTCCCCAGATGGAGTTCTGAGGCAGGGGTCAGCAGATCACTGAGAGTGCACCTCAAAGGCTCACATTCAAACAGTGCTCATATCGGCCATCTTGATTCCTAACCACTCTGTCTTGCCATCCTTTTCTGAACTCTGACCCTGCTTCACCTTTGGTTTGTCTTTGTGCTCAGCTTAGCTCTTTCTTGGTCCACTGTGGTCCACCCCAGGGCAGTGCCCTCTTCATCTCTGGTTCTTACCCTCCAGTGTTGCTCCTGGTTCTGAGATGACTTTCTTGAACATCTCTTCATGACTGGTTTGGCTCTGGCTTAACTCTTCACTCCATGCTAAGTTCATCCAAGGTGACAATGACACTCCTATGGCCTCTGTGTACCTGTTACACAGGAAATGGGGAGTCTCCTGACAGGGTTGTCATTTGCCGTCCTTTCTTACATCTCATTTACTCCTCCAGTACCAGCTGCCCCTTTAGGCTTCCAACATGCTGAAGGATCTTGGAAGATGACAAGGTGGCCATTTTGAATTTAAATCATAATTGAAAAACACTAGGATTTGAAAAAACACTAGGATTCTGGAGTATAGAAAATGTGTTAAATGTTCTCTGTCCCTCAAGTCATATGCTGGAGGTTAGTTTTTATTTCCATTTTAAATCTGTCTCATATATCTTGTATGTGTGTGTGTGTGTGTGTTATCCCCTCATAAATGATGAGAAATACAAGAAAAATGTTCTGTTTTTTATGTGGATTATTTAAGGTTTTGCTGTACCTTAAATAAGGCATCATGCAATGATTTAAAGTTATATCCTCATGTAGACCTAAACAACACAAAATGACGCATGGGTCAGGCTGGAAGATGCAAACTCACACATCACTTAGCAGAGTGTCTAGCTTACACTATGCTTTCAAATATTTTTTAGGTAATAAAGGTAGGTTGATTTCCCTGTCCATGTTTTGGTCAATTTTACAACACCCTCGACAAATTAAAAAAACAAAGCAAAAACAGTCGCCATCTAGTTAATTCTGACTCATGGTGACCTCACGGGCATCAGAGTAGAACTGCTTCATAGGGTTTTCAATGACTGTGACCTCTCAGAAGCAAATCACCAGGCCTTTCTTCCAACAAGCCTCTGGGTGGATGCGAACTGTCAACTTTTTGGTTGACCATTTGTCCCACACAAGGACTCCAGGCATCTAGATTTTATTGAACCCCTGCAGTGACCAGAAGCTCCCTATCTCGTGTTTGATTTTTGTGTGACTGTAATTGGTAGAAGGTTTATTTTTATAACTGAGGAAGAATCTGCTCTCTGTGGCTGTAGGTCTTGGTCTCTGTTTCCCCATCTGGAATAAAATAGAACAGTGTGTTCCTTCTTCCACTTGACAGCCCTTCAGATATTTGAAGGCAATTGTCCTGTCTTTCCTTGCCTCTGAGACTTCTCTCTTCTAGTTCTTAAAAGTACTATTTTACTTTTTTTTTTTGTCATTTTTGCCTGAATGTGCTCTGGCTTGTCACTGTTCCATCTTAAAATGGAGTTACTGGTAAGAAAAAATAACCCAATTTAAAAATGGGCAAAACCTTTGGTAGAAATTTCTCTAGGAAGATGTATGAATGACCATTAAGCACACCAAAAGATGCTCAATATCATTAGTCTCTAGGAAAAGGTAAATCTAAACAACAATGAAAGATACTCTTTCACACCCATTAGAATGGCTATAATAACAAAGAGGTCAATAACAATGTTGGTGAAGATGTGGAAGTATTGCTGATGGGAATATAAAATGGTATAGTCACTTTGGAAAAGAGTCTGGCAGTTTCTCAAAGTGTTAAACATAGAGTTATTGTGTGACTCAGCAATTCCACTCTTAGATAGAGACAGCCAAGAAAAATGAAGACGTGATCACACACAGACTGGTACGTAAATACTCATATGAGCATTGTTCATAATAACCAAAAAGTGGGAACAACTCAAATGTCCTTCAACTGATGAATGGATAAACAAAATGTGGTATAAACATACAGTGGGATACTATTCATGAAGTACTGTCTTAGGCTGGGTTCTCTAGAGAAACAAATCAGTAAAGCCTAAAAATATATATAGAGAGAGAGAGAGGGAGAGAGATTTATATGCAGGAAATGGCTCATGTGGTTTTTTAGAGGCTTTAATATCCCAAAGGAAACCCTGGTGGAATAGTGGTTAAGTGCTACAGCTACTAACCTAAAGATTGGCGGTTCAAATCCGCCAGGTGCTCCTTGGAAACTCTATGGGGCATTTCTACTCTGTCCTATAGGGTCACTATGAGTCGGAATTGACTCGATGGCAATGGGTTTGGTTTTGGTTTACAGGTAACATCCCAAATCCATGGGGGCAGGAAAGAGGCTTCTCCTGATCCACGTAGGCACAGGGGCTGGTGAACCCAGGATCATCAGGCTGGAAAGCAGGGCTGTTGCTTACAGGCTGTGAAGATAGAGAATGCCAAGATGGGCAGGCAAGACTGCAGGTAAGCTGCTAGCTCAAGTTCTAAGAACCAGCAGTCAGACAAACAGGAGCCAGCTGAAAGATCCAGAACAAACAAAAAAGCCTCGGCAAGAAGAGCAGAAAGAAGTAATCGGAGGATGGCAGAGAGATGAAGGCTGAGGGGGCAGCGAGCAGCCACAGGCCAGTCTCCTGCTGGTACCACGCAACCCCATATCCCATGTGGGGAGTGATCACGTATCAAATCTCAACATGGAAGTGATTACAACATTATACGACTGCCAAAACACTGAGAATCATGGCCTAGCCAAGTTGACACACAATCTTAACCATCGCAAGTACTAATTCATGTTACACTATACCTGAACCTCAAAAACATTATGCTAAGTGAAAGAAGCTAGACAAAAAAGTCCACACACTATAGGATTTCACTTACAGTGAAACCTGTGAGAGCCAGAACTCAATGGATGGCCTTGTTTTTCTGGGTCTCGCAAATATTCCATCTCTGACACGGTGCAGTCTTACCATTTTTCTAACACTCTTTTTAGTGGAAAATATTTGAGTTTTTCTTCTCTGACAGGTTGCTGCATTACACAGGTTCAAGCTTTCACAGGTCTTTCTGTATATGAGGAAAACCTGGCGGTACAGTACTTAAGGGCTATGGCTGCTAACCAAAAGGTTGGCAGTTTGAATCCACCAGGTGCTCCTTGGAAGTCTTATGGGGCAGTTATACTCTGTATATGAATTGTCCAGAATTGGCAAATCTATAGAGACAGGCTGAACATTACTGGTTGCCTAGGAAGGGGAGGGGGTATAGGTGAATGGGATGGGGGGGAGTGGAGGGGCTGAAAGAGGTTTCATTTTGGAGTGATGAAAATGTCCTCAAATTAGATTGTAGTTATGGTTGCATAATTCTGCAAATACACTAAAAAACATTTTTTTTAATTATATACTTAAAACAGATGAATTTTATGGTAGATAAGTTATATCTCAATAAAGCTCCCAAAAATAGGGTTGCTTAACATAAATGTTCCTGTCTAACCACCACAGAATAAAATGAGGCCATCACATACCTCTACAATGCCACTTAAGACCACATTTATTTTTTAAACAACAATATCTCACTCATTTGCTTCCTATTGAGCTCATGGTGGTTAAAGTTTTCTCGGCCTGTGTTGCTGGTATGTTGTTACAAGTGTGGGCACTACATAAGGGGATTCTGACATTGCCTGGAAGAAGAAGACTTTTATGGACGTGTGTGTGTATGTGTGTGTGTGTGTGTGTGGTAGGCAGAAATGAAAAATGCAAGGGCAAAGATAATGTTCCTTCCAAACAGGAGGCTTTCAGCTGTAAAACCCTTGAATATGACAAAAGCAAATCTTCAAATAATTTTTGCATTGGTTATTTTTTTTCTTTTGGTTTTTTTCCCATCTTTTATTTGTCTTAAATTTAAGGTATTTTATTATATAAAATTTTGACATACAGTTTAAATATTTTACCTTTTCCTCCTACTGTCTCCAATCCCTTTTCCCATGAAAAATGTCATTGCCGGTTTTGTACATATGCGTGCATTGTTCCCAGATGTTTTATTAATGCATGTATTGATACATAGTCTATTATATAAAAAGGCTTATACTGTACAAACTACTTGGCACTTTTTTATTTTGTAATACATCTTGGATGTCTCTTACCATCAGCACTTAACAATCTACTTCATTCATCTTTCATTATTGGATAAAATGCCATTACACCAAAAGCGAACCCATTGGGGTTGAGTCAATTTGGAATAGTGACCCTATAGACAGAATAGAACTGCCCCATAGGGTTTCCAAGGAACAGCTAGTGGATTTGGCCTGCTGACCTTTTGGTTAGCAGCTGTAGCTGTCAACCACTGTGCCACCAGGGCTCCAAAATGCCTTTATATAGATTATTATAAAGGTGTCAATTGATTTAACCCAGTTCCTTTTGGTGAGCAGTTAGATTGTGACAAGTCCTTTGCTGTTACACACTATGCTGTAATGAGCATTCTTGTGTCTTTGTGCTTTAATAGGAGCCTAAAGGAATGGTAGATTCCTAGGAGTGGAATTGCTGGTTCATAGGCTGTATTCACTTAAAATCTTGGTAATTTAGGTATTGCCAAATTCCCCTTCAAAATGTTTTCCTAATTTATAATCCCACCAATTTTGTTATGAAAATGCCTGCATTCCTTGTATAAATATATTATTAGACTTGTTTTCCAGTCTGATGATCTTTTGCATTTAACTGGAGCAATTAATTTATTTATATTAAAGTAAATTACTGATATAATTTAGGTTTAAATCCATGATCTTATTTTGTGCTATTTGTTCCAACTGTTGTTTCTTTTTCTCTTTCTTGATTTCTTTTACATTATTTTTTAAACTTTCTTTTTTTTTTCCCCCTCTCTATTAGGCTGGAAAATATATACTCTGCTTCTATTCTTTTAGTGTTTTCTATTCAAATTACACCATGCATCTTTATCTTAAGGAGCCCTGGTGGCACAGTGATTTAGCACTCAGCTGCTAACCAAAAGGTTGGTGGTTTGAACCCACCAGAAGCTGTCCAGGAGAAAAGACTTGGTGATCTGCTGCCATAAAGATTACAGCCTTGGGAACCCTATGGAACAGTTCTATTCTGTTCTTTAGGATCACTATGAGTCGGAATCAACTTGATGGCAACAAGTTTTTTTTTGGTTGTGTTTTTTAATTTATGTACGTCTTTATTAATTCAATATATTATTATTGTTGTTGTTTTATACCATCAATGTTCACGTAGTTTTACCAGTTTTATTTGCTCTTTATTCCTTTCTGAATATCTGACTTTCTACCTGGGATTCTTTTTCTTCTGCCTAAAACACAGCCTTTAGCATTTTCTCAGTGCAGGTCTGTTTGCAGCCATCTCTGAAAGTTTTTATGTATCTTCAAATGCCTTATTTGGCTTTCATTCTAGGGAGAATATTTTCTCCGGGCTTAGAATTCTAGGTTGGCAGTTACTTTCTTCCAGCATATTGAAGGTAACTTAGCACTCTCTTCTGTTTTCCATTATTGCTTGAGAGAAATCAACTGTCAGTCTAACATTGCTCTTTTGAAGTTAATCTTTTTATCTCAGACTGCTTAAAGAATTCTTTCCTGTCTTTGGCTTTCTGAATTTTCACTATGATGTGTCTAGGACTGGATTTCTTTTTATTTATCCTGTTCAGGATATGCTTGACTTCTTGAATCTGCATACTGAGGTTTCTTATCAAGTCTGGAAAATGTTCAGCTATTATCTCTTCCAGCTTTGCCTTAGCCCCATGCTTCTCTCCTCTCCTTCTGTACTCCATTTGAAAAAAATATTAGGCCTTTTCACTCTCTCCTCCCTTTTTCTTACCCGCTTTTCTGAATTTCCCATCTTTTTGTCTCTCTGAGCAACATTAAGAGCCCTGGTGACATTGTGGTTAAGAACTTGACTGCTAACCAAAAGGTTGGCGGCCCAAATCTACCAGCTGTTCCTTGGAAACCCTATAGAGCAGTTCTAATCCTTCCTACAGAGTCACTAGGAGTCAGATTTGACTTGACAGCAATGGGTTTTTGGGTTTGGGGCAACTTTGTGAATAGTTTCTTCTGACTCACAAAGTCTCTTAAGCTGAGTCTGGTACGTTGTTTAAATCACTTGTTGGGTTCTTAATTTTAACTTTTAAAAATAGGATATTGAATTTGTACTTGGTTCTTCTTCAAATTTAGTATGTCAAATTTGTAAGTCCTCAGTTGCCTGCCAAAATTTTCAACCTTAACTTGTATGTCTTTGAAAATACTAACATGATTGTTGTGTAATCTCACTATCTGAGATTTTTGTGGATCTGTTTCTATTATTCTTTCTCTCTGCTGGCTTTCTCTCATAGTGTCTTAATTTCTTGGGTGTTTGGTTATCTTTGATTGTATGTTGGTCATTACATTTGAAAAATTATTTGCAGGAACAGTTTGAGATCATGTGTTTTTTTTTCTAGGAAGAACTTATATTTACTTTTGCCAGACATGTTAGGACGCTACCAGTCTAGGATCACTTTAATTCAAGTTCAAGGCTTGAAGTTCTATAGATTATTTAGGTGATTTCAAGCCAGGTTGAAAGCCCATGTAAGAGTAGGGTTACAGCTGTTTCACCCTCATCCTAAGGGTATAGCCCTTTTAGATCTATCATATACTGGGTAGTGGTTTATCAAAATCTCTAACTTTGGTGAGTTCTACGTCTTAACTCTTCCCTCTAGCTCCAAGAAGCAGCCAAAATGACACGTCAGTTTTGCTGATATTTCTTCCAGATTGCAAAATGCTTCCAAGCAAAGGCAACTTTGAGTTCAGGACTGACCTCTCTGATTTAGCATGTTCTTAATAATTTTAGTCTTAATAACTTTTCATTTTGCTAGCTCTTTGATATTTTTACAAGCATTTAAAAGTATTTTGTTCAGCATTTTTTGACTACAATGAGATGGTTGTTCCAAATTACCTAATCAGCATTACCAGAACTGAATGTCTTGAAAATGGCTTATTTCCTCAGTAGCCTTATCAACATTAATCATTATCCAATTTATTAATAAAACCATTTCTTTGAAGCAAAGATAAACAGAACAAAAATTAAAGTTACTTTTAGTTTTCACATTGTGACTCTGGTACCTACCTAGTATCATGCATTGATTTATTTCCAATCCAACAAGTCTACCGCCTGGTATATTGATACACTTAAACTGGAGGATAAGAGACCAAGGGGAGACTTGGTATCTATCTACATAGAGTTGAAAGACTGTCACTGGGAAGAGGAAGAAGTCTTGTCCCATGTAATTCCAGAAAGTAAATTTAGGTCTGGGGATGGAAATTCCAGAGGTCAATTTCTATCTAACCAAAGGAATGTTTTTCTAGAATAATATACTGTGGTATTGTTGTGGGGGGTGTGATTTTGATCACATGGAAGTAATTTGTTTCGCTTTTCAATTTGGGCTGATTTCTTTGTTACCTCTCTTCTGCACTTTCATCATTTATGGTTTCCCTGGAGCTGACTCATCCCAATCTAAACACGTCACGTGAGCTGGGCTGAGGAATCAGAGTACTGCATAACTCTTCTCCCTAATTCTCCATAATAGTGAGGCATTCAGGGATGGGCACAAGACTCAAGGTAGGCCAGTCAGAGCCCAAAAGACACAATTCTAATACCAAACCAAACCCAACCCAGTGCCGTCGAGTCGATTCTGATTCATGACTCATAGCGACCCTGTAGAACAGAGTAGAACTGCCCCGCAGAGTTTCCAAGGAGCACCTGGCGGATTTGAACTGCCGACCCTTTGGTTAGCAGCCATAGTACACAATTCTAATACTTTGTTTATATCAGAGATGCTGGTCTTTTCCTGCTGGCCTTAAAGGAGAGAATGGGAGGCTGCAGTGCCATTGTGCACCACAGGGGAAAGTCTATGTAAGAGGAAGTGGAGCTCAGCTATGGGGGTAAAGGCCAGACCCTGGTGACATTGGCTGAGTCTTGATTATACCTAAAAAACCCATTGTTGTTGAGTCAATTTCAACTCACAGCAACCCTATAGGACAGAGTGGAACTGCCCCATAGGGTTTCCAGGGAGCTGCTGTTGGATTCAAACTGCCAACATTTTGTTTAGCAGCCGAGCTCTTTACCACTGCTCTACCAGGGCTCCTTGATAACACCAAGACTGAAAGCCCTTCCATTTCAAGTGGCAGAAAACCCAACCCAAACTGGCTTAAGCAAAATGGGAATTCTTTGCCTCATATCATGCTCATATGCAGCATGGGCAGTCTAAGATTATATCATACCTGGACTGAAATGATAATGAGTAGTGAATACCCCATTCACTGGAGCATTCAAACTGAAGAGGACCAGAGGAGGGATGGAAGTAATTCTCAGGTCATGTGAAGATTGGCTTTGACGACTTCCAAGTCTAAATTCTTGGCATCTCCAAAACTCTCCTTTATTTTGCTTTCCCTCAGCCCAGTGGAACTGGTAGCTTCAAAGAGACTCCAAGAATTCTGGGTTAGTTATCCCTCAGGGCCAAACAATGTAGAAGTTAATACATGTCTAGTCCTGGCACACATATTTAATGGATAAATCCATAATGTTTATTTCTGAAATGAATGATTTAAGGAGAGCTGGATTATTCACTTTGCACTAAATTAAGTTGTCTTATTTAGCCCAAACAAGGCTTCCTGACAGGGTTTACGTCATAGCCTTGGCTGAGTAATGAATTTCATTGCCAGGATGAATGATTAGGCCTTTGTATCATCTGCCTGAAAGATGAAGGAAAACGATTTAATTTTTAAGATGTTCATATTCAAACATATATGCACAAAAGGAGTTTTGAATGCTGTGCTTGAACTCTCTATCATTTTAATCATTTCGTGAATATTTATAGAAACTGGATCTGAGTTATATCACAGTGTTGGGTTATTTTTAGGCTAAAATAAGTAATATTCTCCATCTGCAGATGTGCATATTTTCTCTGCTTTTGTTGTTATAATTGTATATGTTTTAGGTCCAGATGTTTAATTTAGTTTAAGACATGGGAAAATTTTTTTCAAATCAACTGAAATACCAAGTACATAATAATGATGACTTACATTTGTATGATGTGTTTAATTTTGTGAAGTGTGTCACCTCAATTTCTTCAATGTAAAAAAAAAAAAAAATTTTTTTTATAATAGTTAATTAGCACTTAGTGTGTAGCTAGGAATATTATGTGGATTATATCATTTAATTCTCACAAAACCCTACAAGCTAGTGCTATTACTATTCCATTTTATAGAGGAGGAAACTGAAAAGCTGAAAGTGTGACTTACTTACGTAGGACCACTCAGAGACTCACCCAGGTGGTCTGGCTCTGAAGCCCAGGCTTTTAACCCATCTCCTAAATAACTTTTATAAATTCCATGGCTATCGAAGACTGAACATGGTCATCTGCGTGGGAGTCTAGAATTCTAGCAATAATCTTGGTGAAGTCATGGTGTTATCATCTCCATTTATCAGTGGAGGAAAGTAAGACACAGAGATAAAATGATATGTCAAGCTTGCTTTATATTGAGCTATAATCCTTTCATCACCAAAAGAAATCCAAGTATTATGTCCAAGTTAGATAGCACTTTTGTTGAGGCAAGAAATCTTTCCTTTGAGTCCCTTCACTGTGCTTTACACAGTTACCATGTGAAGGAATTTTAAACACTAAATGCAAGTGTAAGAAAAAAAAAAAAGTCAAAACACTTTATTTTCTCTAAATCAGACTCTAAACCTAAATCCTGGTGGGCTGGGAGGAAAGTAATTTTCAGTCATTTTTGGAGGCTCCCCTCTACCTTCCAAGGGTCACATTCAAGCCTTGGACCTAAACTGTGGCCAGAAAACGCAGGAAAGACTCCTTCATTTTCAGTTCATCATGTCTTTACTGAAATCTCCATAGCTAATCCTGAGGTTGGGAAGGCAGGTCTCTTGAAGACAAATAGCTCAGTTGCTTTGTGACAAGCTTGAGCCCAGGAATATGTGCCCAGGCCGGAATCCCCAGTGACTAGAGTCCAGCCACCTTAGTTGCCCCCAGGCAGCTGTCCTCCTCACCAGGTTCTGGCAGCGTCTCTTAAGCACCACAATGACAAAGGTCTCCACTCTTCTGTGGATCACTTCCATCCCCTTCCCATTCTTGTGGCATCTCCTTTTCTCTCTTTTTTTCCCCCCTTGCTTCATCCTTTCTTCTTAAAGGCATTTCCCTTTCTCTGTTCTCCCTGTCACCTCCCAGGCTTGCCAAGCAGTACAAGGTCCTGGAAAACACAAGACAAGCAGGCCAGTGTCCTGAGTAGCAGGTTAGCTTCTGCTCTTCATTCTGCAACACAAGCCTCTCCAGAGGTATGGGAGTCCAAAGGCCCCACTACCTGCTCTGAGTGGGGTGAGGAGGCCAACAGGAAAAAACGTAAACCACTATTCCAGTACATCACCTGGGCGCATAATGCTTTCCTTTCAGCTCCGTTTCAAAGCAGAAAATAAGCAAAACACCTATGACTGAGCTCTCTTCCAGACCTGGAGTACCGATTTCAACTTCAGATGCTGAATGTGAACTTACTAAAGAGATTTTAAACAATGTCTTAGGGTTTTAGGGGAGTTCCTGGGTGGTGCAAACAGTTAATGTACTCGGCTGCTAAATGAAAGGTTGGAGGTTTGAGTCCACCCAGAGGCAACTTGGAAGAAAGGCCTGGTGGACTACTTCTGAAAAATCAGCCATTGAAATCTCTATAGAGCAGGATTCTATAAAAACACATGGGGTTCCTGTGAGTTGGAATCGACTTGAAGGCAATCAGTGTGATTAGAGAAAAATGCTGGAAAGACTGCCTGGAGAAGAGGGTGCTATAGGACATTACAAGGAACAATCAGTCCCAGGGGATGGAAGAAGGCAGACCTGTGAACCATAAAGTGAGAGAACTTCCTAGAGAGAAGACGGAATAGTATGGGCTGCTGGGGAGGTAATTGATTTTTCTCCTGATGGGGACAGTCCAAACAGCGACTGAAAAATACTGTGTCAGGGGCATTGCAGGGGGGCTACTGAAACATAAATTTGGTGTGCTTTGTTTTAAGGAGGCTGCTTACTCTGGGATTCTATGTTAAGACTAATCAGCTGTTCATAGCCACTGTGGGTTCTCAAATACTAAGATGGTTAACACCACATGACAAACACCAAAGAAAATAAGGAAAACGATTGATCTTCATAAGCTGTGTGCATGTACATGCATGTTAGCCTTTCTGGAAACGAGCCTGATATCCTGACTACAGCTAGACTTCCAGGCATCTGTGCTTTAGAGTTACTAGGAAAACTCTCTGAAGCAAAGAATCCAGAGAATGTAGGCCAGCTGGCCTCGAGGTAGATGAGAGGTCTCTGGACGCAGTGAAGGACTGGTAAACTAGGCCAAGAAAGCAAAACAAGATCAAAGGTGTGCTCTGGCAAGAGGGCACTTGTCTAATCCAGTCGTCAGTGAAGGGAAGAAGTTGGAGGGCATATTTATCTGTGATCTGGAAATTTCCTAGCAGACATTGTTCTTCTCACTGACAGAACTGTTGAATGCTCGTTGTTGTTAGTGGCCATCAAGTTGATTCCGATTCATGGTGACCCCATGTGTCCAGAGTAGAACTCCATAGGATTTTTAAGACTGTGAACTTTTAGAACTAGATCTCCAGGTGTGTCTTCCCAAGCACCTCTAAGTGGGTTTGAACCACCAATCTTTCAGCTAGTAGCCCAGTGCTTCACGTTTGCACTACCCAGGGATGACTCCCGTTGAATGCTTAAGAGTGTGCTTAGAAGAGATCCTGGTTCTAAAGTCTTCATGTTACATGTGGGTGAAGTGAGGTTCAGAGAGGACTGGAAACTCGCCTGACGTCACAGTTAGTGACTCAGCCTGAAACGGAGTTTTCCCTGCAGACCTCCTTCCTTTGGCCCAGGGTGAACTGGGGATGACATGCTTCTGTGCTGGAGCAACTCCCCAAAGCATCAGTGTCCTGTCAAGACTTGAGGAAATCATACTTTGAAAAATTTACAAGGGTAGGCTGAAAAGGAAGGGACTCATCTTTTATGCTTTCCTCTTTGTATTCAACTCAGCAACCAATTCCCTGGTGCCTACATCCCCTACATTCCCCAAACCACTACTTCTGTCAAGTTGATTCCAACTAACAGCGACTCCATAGGACAGAGTAGAGCTGCCCGATAGGGTTTCCAGGTCTGTAAATCTTCACGAAAGCAGACTGCCATAGCCTGCTCCCAAGGAACCGCTGGGTGGTTTCAAACTGCTGGCCTTTTGGTTAGCAGTCAAGCACATTAACCACTGCACCACCAAGGCTCCTTGGTGCTTATGTTAAAATAAAGTGCTACTCAAATTGTATGTGCAAACCAATCACCTGGCCATATTGTTAAAATGCGGATTGGAATACTGTAGGTTTGGGGTGGGGTCCAGGAATCTGCATTCTTGCCGGCCTCCAGGTGTTGCTCTAGCATTTAAAAGACTTACTGGTTGTGGAACTAGAGGGCCCAAGGTGAGCTTTCTGCCCTCCTCAGCTACTTCTAGGCCTTGCTGCACGACCTTCTGCCTCTTATCAGCCTGCACCTAGACTTACCTGAGCCAGGGGCTTATGGGCCTCCTGTGAACTCATTATAGGGAGACTGAAGCTGGGGCAGCCATTTCCAATCCTATTTGCCTTCCTCACAGCGAGAGTTGCCTAGGCCAGAGTTTGCTAACAAAGCCTAAGTTTCAGTGAAACTTCCAAAGAGGCTCCAGGTAGGGTAATTTGGCAACCGACATGGTTCCCACTGCATTTAATTCTGAAATCACTCAGACACCGAGGTTCAATAATGTGTGTTGAATGGAATTAGCGTCACGTTCCGGTAGAGGCTTGGGGGGCTTCCTCATTTCTCTATAAAATCAAAATGAGTACATCATACTGTCACACTATTAATACTTGCCTTCCCTCTCTTTGCCCCCCTTCACCCTACAAAGGAAATCTATTTAGAGCCTACTTAGGCTCGTTCTGAGAATTTTCATTACCACTGTGCCATTTGTAATTCATTACTTAACCTCTGTGGATGGCAGGAAGTGTGATTTTGAACAGTCCCACTGGAATAAAATCACAGGGTTAATAATCTCTGCCCTTTGTGAGTAATTGGAAAAATGGTATCCTGGTAACAAGACATTAGCAGAAAACTATTTGTTACCAATTTCCATAGAATTGAAGTAGTGACTAGAATAATTTCATTATATGTTTCCTTTCCCCTGACTTTTACAGGACTGTTGGTGTTTGAGTACTGCATTCTAAGGGGGTGGTTGCTGTTAGCTGCCCTAGAGTAGGCCCGCCGACTTCCGGAGACCCCATGTGTGTCAGAGTATAAATTTGCTCCATAGAGTCCCCTCCCCACCCTGTGCATAGGGTTTTTGATGGCTAGTTTTTCTGTGGTTGTTGTTGTTAGTTGCCATTGAGTCAATTCCAACTCATGAAGGCCCCATGTGTGCAGAGCAGAATTGTACCATAGGGTTTTCAAGGCTGCAAATTTTCAGAAGTAGATAGCCAGGCCTTTCTTCCAAGATGCCTCTGGTTAGGTTCAAACCACCAACATTCAGCAAGTAGTCAAGCACTTAACTATTTGCACCCAGGGACTCTTGGTTTTTTGGTAGAGCTCTTATAATTTAGAAACAGTGTTCAACCAGGGCTATTCCATACAAATACAAGCAATCTAGAGCATCTTCCTTGCCTCAAATGGTAGTATGCAATGCACGCTATTTTGTGAATCTTGCTTCATTTAACGATGAGGTTAGAGATTATTCCATATCAACATGCATAGGTCTGCCTTATTGGTTAAAAAAAAAAAAAAATTATTGTGGTAAAAATACATACAGTCAAATGTTTGCCAAGTCAATGATTTTTACATGTACAACTCAGCGTGGTTGATAATGTTTATCATGTTATGCAACCATCACTACTACCCTTTTCCAAATGATTGTACCACCATTAGCAGAAACTCAGCGGCCCCTAGGCAATGACTCCCCCTTACTCACTCCCTCTCACCCTTGGTAACCATTAATAAGCTTTGGTCTCTATACATTTTCCTATTTCATGTAAATGGGATCGTACAATATTTGTCTTTTTGTGTCTGACGTATTTCACTCAGCATAATGTTTTCAAGGTTCATCCATATTGTAGCATGTATCAGGACTTCATTTCTCTTTATGGCTAAGTAATATTCTCTTGTCTGTAGAGACCACATTTTGTTTATCCATTTATCTGTTGATGGGTATTTAGGTAGATTCCATCCTTTGGCTGTTGTGAATAGTGCTACTGTGATCATTGAAGCACAGATTTCTGTTTGTGTTTTGGCTTTCAATGATTTTGGGTATACACCTAGGATTGGGCTTGCTGGGTCATATGTTCTATGTTTAACTTCTTAAGGAAGCCAGCCTCATTGGTTTTTTAAGTGTTGAATGGTGTTAAACTGCATGGAGGATGCATAATTTATAAACCAGTCACCTATGTGTGGGTATTTATGTTTCCAAGTATGTTTAATTTGCAGTTTTAAGAAGCAGGGTGGGAGAGAGGGAAGGAAACTTAGGGCTCCCTGAAGCTACATGAAATAACAGCCTGAGTGAAGGCTAGCCAGGCCTGGGCTTTGGTGAATACTTGAGTCTTCTAGAACTCCTTACTGACAGAAAGACTCTTTTCCCAAATTGGGGGCTGTGAGGACAACAAGGAAGAACTAAGAAGCCTATTGCTGAGGCTGAGGAGTGAATTACCAGTGATCAAGCTGGGGGTGGGGACTGGCTGAGAGGCATAATGCAAATGTCTCTCTGTGCCTGGAGAGCCCAGCCCTTGCTTTAAAAAAATTAGCCCCCCAAAAAACCCAGACCCAGCTTCCTTAAAATCGCAATTCCTTCACCTAGGAAGAGAGGCTGCAGGTAATTGGATCAACCTAGTATTACCCAATTAGGGTCCGTGCCCTGGAGCAGTTGAGCCAATGAAGCATATTCCAAGTCAGAAAGAGTGAGAAAGTTTATTAAGGAGATGCATACATCACCGGGGACCCGGCAGCAACACAGGCTGTCTCTATGGAGTCCCAAAGAGCAGTTTTACATTAGAACTTATATAGAATCTTGCAAGGGTTACAAGTGTCTTTGTAGTCACCTGCCAGACATTTCTTTATTAGGTTAAAGATATACACGTCTGATACAGGTAGTCTGGACAAAACTAAAGCTTATTTGCATCAGTTTTAAAACAAAGTACAAAGTCATTAACATTTGGTGAAAACAAAGTCATTAACAGAGGTATATGAAGGAGGCAGGCAGAGGAAGGACAACTTATAGATTTATCATGGCCTTAGTTATGTTAAAAAAAAATTTTTTTTTTTTAGTTATGTTAAGCTCTCAGTTGCCCATTTTGAAAAAGGAGAAAACGTGCTGGGGGATATTGGGGTCACACTAGCAACTGGCTAGGTACTGTCACCAAGGAACCCAAGTACAAGGGGAGCAACTACTCAATGAGGGAGGCTAAGGCTTAAGGGAAGCCATTTCCAGGCCTGGCTGACTGAGCAGGGCTGCTACTGAGAGCCATTTGTCCTTTTTTTTTTTTTTTTTTGGAGCAGTCTTGTGTACGTTTGGTTGTGGTCATGTTGATCATTTTGTTCTATTTCAATATCTCATTATACAGTTAAAGGAGCCTAGAGCCTGACAGGAACTCACTGAATTTCAACTGGTTCTGATTCTGATTCTCACCTCATGTCCCACTGGCACTTGGAAGCCAGCATGTTCCAAACAGAGCACCTTAGCATCTCGCCTCTCCTTCCTGGGTATGCTCACACCCATCGCTTCATGTCCCTACTGCCTTGTCTTCTCCAGGCCCTCATTACTCCTGTCTGTGCTATCACGGTCCCTCCTGACTGGTCTGTGGGCCCATGGTGTTTTCCCCTGTCGATTCATCAAGTACAATACTGCCAGGGAACTTTCTAAATCACAACTCCAATCAAGGGACTCACTCTCCTCAAAACCTTTGATGGCTCACCTTGCCCAGAGGATGCAGTCACAGTTCCTTAGCTGGGCATTTAATGGGCTCTGTGTGTCCTCGTCACCTTGGACCTTCCATGCCAAGTTTAGCTCTTTCCCTTCCCCATGAGCACCCTCTGCTCTGTGAACATGGTCAGAAAGGAGGCTAGAATCCAGACCCAGGCATGGTGGGTTCTCCTCAGTGCCTTTTTGGTTTATTTCATTGTTTTTATCCTTAATACAAACCAAACAGCTTCAAAAAAAAAAAAAAACTCCACATCTTTAATAATTAGATTGTATGGCATTGGTATTTTCTGAGTTAATTGCATTTCCTCTATAACTTATATTTTCTTTTTCCCCTGGCCCACCCTCAAATCTCAGAATTATGTTAAAAATATTTCTAGATGTTTAATACTACTTTCTTCTCTTTGCACTTGCAAGACCCTTGGTGACCTGAAAGAAAATGCCAGAACAACATCCTGAACCTCACTGATTGCTGAGAAGACTCTAAATTGAGAAAAGTTTAAGCAATTAGGCTCAGTGGCAAGCAGACTTGACTACAGCTCTAACCTTGAATGTTTCTTTTTAGACGAGTTACCCAGAATCCACATGTTTTCTAGCAATGTGTTTCCCTCTCTAAATAAAGAAGAGCATCCTTTAAGGCATGGCTCAGGGGAACCATAGGTAAACCTGATGTCGTATAGCCATCTGACAATGTTGAATTTTCCCTGAATGCTGTGACCCTGAAAAAGAGCAGCGATTCAAAAAAATCCCCCCACCCTTTGTGTCCAGGAAAAAGACAGTACTCCAAAGAACTACCCTGCCCCATGATGTCTATAAGACTCATGGGTGCCCCCTTGTGGATGCCAGACACCAAAACTGCTGCCAAGTAGATTCCGACTCATGGCAGCCTCATAGGACAGGGGGGAACTGCCCCACAGGGTTTCCAAGGTTGTAGTCGTTAGAGAAGCAGAATGCTGCATCTTTCTCCCACCAAGTGGCTGGTGGGTTTGAACCATTGATCCTTTGCATAGCAGCCTTTGACCTTTTGGTTGGCCACTAAGCACTTTAGCCACTGTACCACCAGGGCTCCTTATGCCAGACATAGACCTCCAAATTCGTATCCCTTGCCTTGTACATGAGTAACTGAATTGCTTGTTCTCACTAATCAATCAGAAACAAAACACTTGTTAAGCAAACTTTGGTTAAGCTTCTCTCCTTCCCCCAAGTCCCTAAGGTTTGACTCATCCTGAGCCTGAGCCAACAAAACAGCCAGTGTTTAAGGGTTCCTTTCTGAGAATAGGCTGATCTCAGTGTAAAACATTCTCTGATTTACTACCCAGTGATTTCACCCTTTCATACTAATTTCCCACAGCTGAGTTTGTTTCTAGCCTTGTTCCCGCTCAGTCTCTACTTAAAAAAAAAGGTGTTTTTTTTTTGCTCTGATTTTTTGAGACACTTGCTAATCTTACAAGCTAATCTTTTTGTATGTATGTGTGGTAAATACATATATGTATCAAAACATTTGCTAATATAGCAATCTCCAAGGTATAGTTCAGGGACATTAATTAGGTTCATAATGTTGTCCAGCCATCACCACTATCCATTCTCAAATCTTCCTTAACAGGAGTGTAGTGTCACCTAAGTTTACAAGCTAATCTAATGGCCTGAGCGGTCTCCCTGCTGTAATAGCCCCTCCCCCACTACTGCATTGGTCTTCCCCACTTTCACCTTTCTGAATGAATGAAGCTGCTTTCTAGCTAAGTGGTAGATTTTTTTTTTTTTTTTTAATTTGGTCCATCACAAGCTGCTCTAGGAGAGAGGAAGGCAGAAGAAGGGAAAGAATTTTTTTTTTTAATTGTGCTGTAAGTGAAAGTTTACAAATCAAGTCAGTCTGTCATATAAAAATTTATATGCACCTTGCTGTGTACTCCTAGCTGCTCTCCCCCTAATGTGACAGCCCATCCCCTCTCTCCACCTTGCATTCCCCGTGTCCGATCAGCCAGCTTCTGTCTCCCTCTGCCTTCTCATCTCCCCTCCAGATGGGAGCTGCCCACATAGTCTCATGTGTCTACTTGAGGAAAGCTCAGTCCTCACCAGTATCATATGCCATCTTATAATCCAGTCCAACCTCTGTCTGAAGAGTTAGCTTTGGGAATGGCTCCTGTCTTGTGCTAACAGAAGGTCTGGGGACCATGACCTCCAGGGTCCTTCTAGTCTCAGTCAGACCATTAAGTCTGGTCTTTTCACAAGAATTTGAGGTCTGTATCTTACTGCTCTCCTGCTCCATCAGGGGTTCTCTGTTGTGTTCTCTGTCAGGGCAGACTTTGATTGTAGACGGGCACCGTCTAATTCTTCTGGTCTCAGGCAGATGTAGTCTCTGATTTATGTGGCCCTTTCTGTCTCTTGGGCTCATAAGTACCTTGTATCTTTGATGTTCTTCATTCTCCTTTGCTCCAGGTGGGTTGAAACCAATTGCATCTAAGACCCCAGATGTCACTCACCAAAGTGCGATCTCATCTGCAACATTTCTGATGACTGCTCTTCCAAAATTTATTCTCCTCTGCTCTTGATATTTATTGACACAATGATACCACTTGAATAAAAGAAAAAAGGGTTTAGTGTCCCAAGGCACAAAGGACACTCAAGGAGATCCAAAGAGCCTTTTCTTTTGTTGTAGGAACCTGGTGATTTTGGATCTGGTGACTTGAGGTTCTCCTTTATTAGTGAAAAGAACATTGGAGATAAGTTGAGTAGATTTCAATGAGTTAAACTTTGGAAAGACTTTTTTCCTCTTTATGAAAAGCTTTTCAAAATAAGATCTATTATTAGCATCCACAGTTTGAGGTAAGACCACTACCTTCTTCTCCATTGAGATGATCTTCTGATTATTACCTCTTGAGGAGGGAGGTGAGGCCTTGGGAGGAGAAGAATGAGATAGTGGTATGGACTGGGAGATGAGGCCGTGTTCAAGCAAACCAAATACATGTCAATAGGGTATTTACAAATAACTTGTTGTGAGGGCTTTTCACCCTCCGAGGAGGAATAATTGAGTTCAAGATCAGTCTTATTGATTTTTGCCTGATGTTGTTATTTGATTTGCTTCCAAGTTTTTTTTTTTTTTTTTTGCAGTACCTGAAAGTTCTACTTTGCCAACATTCTTCACAGGAAGAATTGAAGGTGAGATAGGGTGTTGGCAAGGAAGTTTTGCATTTCTCTACTGCATAACTCTACTAACAATAATACCAGATTTACAACTCAGTCATTTCTAGGCACTTTTCTTTGGGTTTTATATTTCCCATTGGAATAACTGATACTTACATGCAAAGTAATTTAAAATAGTTATGACTGGCTTTAAGGCATGGCAGATAATTGCATTTTTTAGGGTCTTTTTTTCCTCCCAAGAATGATTGTTTTTTCACTCTCCTCACTAACAGCAAATTTCTCTATGCCTTTTTGTTATTTATAATGAATATTTGTTGAAGAATGGATTTGGACAAACACTTTGGGAAGCTCTCAGCTTTATAAAAGTGGAGTTTAAGAGGGCATGCTCTGCCTAGCAACCAGCATTTTTACAAGGCTGAGGCTAATTTCTCTGGTTCCCGTGGAGAATTATTCTCAAAAATAAAAAAGGGGATTTTGGAACTCGAGGCCCACAGTCGACCCTCTTTCAGCTGTGAGTAAAGGCCAATTTTTTAGTTTTGTTTTAAGTGGCCTTTGTGATATGAAGGAATATTAAAAAAAGAAAAATATGCCCCTTGACAGTAAAACCAAAATTGGATATTTTAGAGCAATTAAATGGTAATTGATCCCTAAGGAGTTCCTAATAACACTGCTAAAAATGTGAAGGGGCTAGGGGTAGAAACACTTTTCTGTTCCCACATTTTTCTTTGGGGTGTGCACATTTTCTTCCCCATTTTTTCCTGACACTTATTAGCTATAAATTGGCAACTTCATGAAATTATATTTGCTGCTTTAAATGCTTGTGACTAAGAAGTGCCCAAACTTGAGAGCTTTGCTCTTTTCACATTGTTTTAAACATTTGAATCCATCCATTTTCCCTGCCTTCAGTAATTTTATGCAAAAAAAAAAAAGAAAGAAAGAAAGAAAGAAAACCTCCCTGGACTAAAAGGAGACTTTTGCTATAAAAATGCATCTCTCGACATGCTGGTCTACCAAAACTCTGAAAAAGCGACTGGGCGTCACTCGATCATTGATCATGTGGACTTGTCTGAAGCACATCTCAGAGGAGTAAATGCATTAAAAGAGGATCATGAATTGCTCAGAAAATACTGTGAGAACACAGAGTCCTAAAAGCTCTGTCCTTTTTCACCTTTGTATAATACTGATGGATTAAATGTGGGCAAGCTGAAGTTTGAGGTGTCAGAGTCCATTTGATGTGCAGGGTTTTCTGTCCATTGACTGGTTTTCTTGCCAGTGACTCCACTGAGGCAGAACGGTGCAATGCAAAAGCCACCAGCTCTAACTAATGCAGGGTGCTTCCTTTTGTATCTGTATATCCTTCTCTAGGACTTACTAATGGGTGGGATATTGCGAGCTCAAACAGGTGGGAGAGGAGTGGAATTAGCCACAAGATTTTATTACTGCTAAAAATTTGGACCCAAGCTTTGTCCCACCCCAGTCTTACTTTGGCAGACCACTACTAGACTCACCCAATAGAAACAGCTCAGGAGAAAAATGCAAATACTGACCAGCAGAGCTCCAAAAGTCAGAAATGCTAGAATTGTGTAGATAAAGCAGCTTCCTGAGTTGGTGAATGTCTTTGATCTCTGCCTTGTGGGTATACACCCACCCACTCATCTCTCTGCTCCTTGAGAGCTAATGGGGAGGAATTAGAATACTGCTTTTGGATTCTGATAGAGGTGTCCCTTGTCCACTAACAAACACAAATATGATGAGCTGCTTATGGTAATGAAGACCCTCATGAATATGAAAAAACCTGCTGAATTGCAGTGTAAGAATGCATCAAATGCAATTAAATTATAATTGGAAGGTAATTGGTTGATATTAATATTAATAACTTGTTTTTTAATTTTATAAGAGCATCAGGCTGTAGAATTGAAACCAGCAAATACTAAAGATAGGGTAAGATAGTATAAAGATCACTAGAACAGGATTTCAGAATAGGTGGGTTCAGATCCATCTTTAGCCTTAATCTACTTACGTGATCTTTGGGAAGTCATGTCACATCTCTGTGCCTTGGTTAACCCATTTGTAAAAAAATGTTTGATTAGGAGGTAGTAAGGAGCCCTGGTGGTACAATATTTAAGTGCTCTGCTGCTAACAGAAAGGTTGGCTGTTTGAACCCACCCAGTGGCTCTTGCGGAGAAAGACCTGGAGATCTGCTTCTGTAAAGATTACAGCCTAGAAAACCCTATGGAGCTGTTTTACTCCGTCATGTTGCTGAGTCAGAGGCAACTAGATGGCACCCAACAATGACAACCTGTCACCCTAAGATTATTAGAAATGCATGAGGGTGTTTTTTTTTTTGGCTACCACCATAATAGTTAAAATGATAGCAATGATTGTGAAAATGGTACAAGATCAGGCAACATGTTGTTCTGTTGTACACGGGGTTGCCGTGAGGCAGAGCTGACTCGATGGTAACTGGCTTGGTTATCTAGTGCTAAAACAGAATTAACACAAGTGGATATCTTTAACAAAGAGAAATTTATTCTCTCACAGTCTAGGAGGCTAGAAGTTCAAATTCAGGGTGCCAGCTCCAGAGAAAGACTTTCTCTATCTGTCCACTCTGGGGGAAGGTCCTGCTCATCAATCTTCCCCTCGTCTAGGAGCTTTCCAGAGCAGGAACCCCAGGTCCAAAGGACACATTCTGCTACCAGTGCTGCTTTCTTGGTGGTATGAGGTACCCATGTCTCTCTGCTGGCTTCTTTATATCTCAAAAGAGATTGGTTTAAGACAGCAGTCTGATCTTGTAGATTGAGGCCTACCGCATTAACATAACTGCCACTATGTCATTAACATCATAGAGGTAGAATTTACAACACATAGGAAAACCACATCGGATGCCAAAACAGTGGACAATCACACAATGCTGGCAATCATGGCCTAGCCAAATTGATACACATATTTTTCAGGGACATAGTTCAATCCTTGACAGTAGCTAACATCATAATGAAGGGGGGCTGTGATATTGGCATTTAGTGGGGACCTTAAGTGTTTTTTTTTTTTTTTTTAAAAAAAAAAAAAACAAGGTTTTGCAATGCAGGGAACATGGGAGCATGAAGAAGAATTATCTGACTTGAAATGCTAATAGTGCCCCTGCTGAGAAACACTTGACCTGTATTACGGCCCTGATAGTCCCTGAGTAACAGAGTTCAAGAGAAATGGGGCTAAGGGTAGGGAACAACCATTGCCAGAGAACACCTTGATCCTTTTTGTGTGTTTTTCTAACAAGGTTTTTTTTTTTTTAATTGCGGTGAAAATATATACAACAAAATATTTAATTTAACAATTTCTGCATGTATAATTCAGTGACATCAATTATGTTCTTCATGTTGTGCAGCCATTATCGCTATTACAAGATGCTTTTATAGAAGGAAAAAGGAAAATACATTTTCAGCAGGCTCTGGAATCCTCGTAGATCATGTCTGCCTCTCAAAAAGACAATTATAAATCTTCTTTTCATATTTTCTTGTTACCTTTTCCATAAAGTACCTGACATATTTCGTGGTACACACGTAACTATAGTAAGGAACAAAGTGTTCCTATTCCCCTTTGCCTGTCCTGCCTGGAGCGTGAGGCTGCCCAAGTGCAGGACAGAATGAGAAGTCCAATATAAATAGCAGACTCCTGCTTTAGAGTATGGCTCAGAGATTAGACTTTCCTGAAAAAAATCAAATAATGCTCTGTGAAAACAGTCACCTTGGTCCCAAAGTGATTAGCTAAAAAATGTTCATTTTCCTGGAAAAACAGGGCAGTGACCGAAGCTCAGGAATTGGAGAATGGGCAAGTTTGTTCAGAGAGACCAATTTCCTCATTTTACAGGTAGGCAAGTTGAGGCTAGCAAGGTGAAGATGTACCTGAACTCACACAACAAGTTATTGCCACAGGTGTTGGGAGAAGGTGTGCCAGATATTCCCCAGGTTTCTTCTTCTGGGCAAAGGCTGGTTGTAGAGAAGCCCTAATTGTTGGTGTTAGTTGTTAGGTGCCTGGAGTCAGCTCCAACTTGAATAGGCTTCAACTCATAGTGACCGTACGTGTAACAACACACGACACAGCCTGGTGGTGCATCATTCTCACCCTTGTTGCTATGTTTGAACCCATTGTTGTAACTGTTGTGTCAGTGCATCTCATTAACGGGCTCTCTCTTTTTCACTGACCCTCTACTTTGCCAAATAGGATGTCCTGCTCCAGGGATTAGTCCCTCCTGATGACATACCTAGGAGCCCTGGTGGCACAGTGGTTAAGTGTTAGGCTGCTAACTGAAAGGATCAAGCCATGTTTTGTTCTGTTATGCATAAGGTTTGAACCCACTAGCGGATCTGTGGAAGAAAGATATGACAGTCTGCTTCTCTAAAGGTTACAGCCTAGGAAACCCCATGGAGCAGTTCTACTCTGTCCTATGGGGTTGCTATGAGGTGGAATCAAGCCTAGGAAACCCCATGGAGCAGTTCTACTCTGTCCTATGGGGTTGCTATGAGGTGGAATCGACTCGACGGCAACGGGTTTTATTTTTGAGTTTTGGATGACATGTCCAAAGTAAGTGAGACAAAGTCTTACCATCTTCACTTCTAAGGAGCATTCTAGATTAGACAGAGCTGTTTGTCCTTCTGGCAGTCCGTATTATGCATATTCAACGCTCTGCCAACACCGAAGTTTGAATGTGTCTGTTCTTCTTCCGTCTCCCTTTTTCATTATCAAGCTTTTGCATGCATATGAGGTGATTGAGAATACCGTGGCTTGGGTTAGATGTACCTTAGTCATCGAAGTGACATCTTTTGTTTTTTTAAGATTTTAAAGATCTGAAAAGATCTTTTACCATAGATTTGCCTAAAGTAATATGTCCTTTGAGTTCTTGATTGCTGCTTCTATGGGTGTTAATTCAGGTAGAATTAAATCCTTGACAACTTCAATTTCGTCACTATTTATCATGATGTTCTTTATTGGCCCCCGTTGTGAGGATTGGAAGTCCTACGGCCAAAGTCAAAGGATAAAGAGTTTATGTACCAATCAACCAGCCAACTTTTAGTATGTCATGATCTAAATTTCCCTAGCACCAGACTACGAGTCCGTGGGTACTGCAAATGGTTAATGCGCTCAAATGCTGGTTGGAGTCCACCCAGAGGTGCCTCAGAAGAAAGGCCAGGCAATCTGTTTCCAAAAAAATCAGTCATTGAAAACTCTATGGAGCACAATTCTACTCTGACACACATGGGGTTGTCATGAGTCAGATTAGACTTGAGTGCAACTAGTGAGCACCAGGCTTCTAGTGTGGGAGATACCAACCAAAACTGACCTGGTCTTCTTTTGGGGGAGATATTTTTTTTTTTTAGTTGCCCAGTTGACGAAGGCTGTTATATTAGTCAAGAATCCCTCTGTTATAAGTGACAGAAACTCAATCAGCTTATAAATAATAAGGATTTATTGGCTTCTGTCATTAGTAAGAATGAGCGGTACTATTGGATTTAGCACTCAGGGAATCCCATCAGACACCCAAGTCTGTATTGCTTCTCTCTTTCTTGCTGTGTGTGATTACATGAGTATATTTGGTGAGATGTTGGCAATCCCAGCCTTATATAGCCTTTTAGTACTGTCACAGCAGAGAAAAGAGACAGTTATTCTTTTTTTATTCTAATTTTTTTTTCTTTTTTTAATTGTACTTTAATTGAAGGTTTACAAAACTAGTTTCTCATCAAACAATTAGTACACACATTGTTGTATGATATTGGTTAACAACCCCATGACATGTCAATACTCTTCCTCCAAAACCCTGGTTTCCCTATTACCAGCTTTCCTGTTCCCTCCTACCTTCCAGACCCTGCTCCTGGGTGGGTGTGTCCCTTTAGCCTCGTTTTGTTCCATTGTCCTGTCAATCTTTGGCTGAAGGATGAACCTCAGGAATGACTTCATTACTGAGCCGAAAGGGTGTCTGGGGGCCATACTCTCAGGGTCTCTCCAGTCTCTGTCAAGACAGCAAGTCCGGTCTTTCTTTCTGAGTTAGAATTTTGTTCTACATTTTTCTCCAGCTCTCTCGGGGACCCCCTATTGTGATCCCTGTCAAAGCAGTCAGTGGTGGTAGCTGGGAACCATCTAGCTGTACTGGACTCAGTCTGGTGGAGGCTGTGGTAGATGTGGTCCATTAGTCCTTTGGACTAATCTTTCTCTTGTGTCTGTAGTTTCCTTCATTCTTCCTTGCTCCCGAGGGGGTGAGACCAGTGCAGTGTCCTAGACGGCCACTCACAGGCTTTTAAGACCCCAGATGCTACTCATCAAAGTAGAATGTAAAACGTTTTCTTTATAAACTGTTATGCCAATTAAGCTAGATGTTCCCAGAGACCATGGCCCCCACAGCCCTCAGCCCAGCAATTCGGTCCCTCAGGGAGTTTGGATGTATCTATGGAGCTACCATGACCTTGCCTTGTACAAGTTGTGCTGGCTTCCCCAGTATTGCGTACTTAAGAGAGAGTTATTCTTACTGGTTTACAGCAGAAATCCCTAGAAAAAGATTCTGTTAGAGTCATGCTCTAACCCTGAGCCAACTGCTATAGTCTTGGGACTGGGGTTCTCTGGTGGGACAGGCTTGAACTGCACATCGGAGGTAAGGGGACAAGGGGAGAAAGGCTGTTTACAAAACCCCAGGGGATAGTGTTCTGGTCGTGGAAAACGACAAATATGCATGGTATATTTGTATAATCAAGACTAAAGTATGTAATATAGGAGATACTTAAAAATATAGAGTAAGATGGGATAGCAAGTCAAGAAAAATTTTATGGAGGGAGTAGGACTTATACTAACCTTGGAGGTTTAGAACAGAATTACTGAGGCATTAAAAGAGGATTAGTTGTGCAGTGGAGCCCTGGTGGCATAGTGGTTAAGAGTTCAGTTGCCAACCAAAAGGTCAGCAGTTTGAATCCTCCAGACACTCCTTGGAAATCCTATGGGGCAGTTCTGTTCTGTCCTAGAGGGTCACTATGAGTCAGACTTGACTCAATAGCAACAAGCTTGGGTTTTTATGGTTTTTTAGTGGTGCAGTGGCTAAGTGTTCAGCTGCTAACTGAAAGACTGGTGGTTCATACCCACCAGAAGCTCCACAGAAGAAAGATGTGGCAAACTGCTTCCATAAAGATGTACAGCCTTGGAACCCTGTGGGGCAGTTCTACTCTGCCCTATAGGGTCACTATGAGTAGGAACTGGCTCAATGACAATGGGTTTCAGTGGAAAGAAGAGTAGGGTTTTCAGGGGATAAACTTTATGGGATTGAGAATTATTGAGGTTGGAAACTTGGTCTCATATAGTATTTATATTTCTACCAAAAAACCAAACCCATTGCCATCGAGTTGATTTTGACTCACAGTGACCCTACAGGACAGAGTAGAACTGCCCCATATGGTTTCTGAGGAGCACCTGGTGGATTTGAACTGAGCTCATTAACCACTGAACCACCAGGGCTTTAAAGAGAAATGTTGTTGGGTGCCATCCAGTTGATTCTAACTCATGGTAACCCCATGTGACAAAGTAGAGCTGCCCCATAGGGTTTTCTATACTGTAATCTTTATGGGAGCACATCACCACGTCTTTCTCCTATGGAGCCACTGGGTAAGTTCAAACCTTTAGGTTAGCCAAGCTGTCAAGCATTGTGCCACCAGGGCTCCTTTACATTTCTGTTGTTGTTGTTGTTAGGTGCCATCGAGTCAGTTCCAACTCACAGCTACCCTATGTACCACAGAATGAAACACTGCCCGGTCCTACGCCATCCTTACAATTGTTACACTTGAGCTCATTGTTGCAGCCACTGTGTCAATGCATCTCGTTGAGAGTCTTCCCCTTTTCCACTGATCCTGTACTTGACCAAGCATGATGTCCTTCTCCAAGGACTGATCCTTCCTGACAACATGCCCAAACTGTGTAAGAAGCAGTCTCGCCATCCTTGCTTCTAAGGAGGATTCTTCCAAGACAGATTTGCTTGTTCTTTTAACAGACCATGGTATATTCAATATTCTTTGCTGACATCACAATTCAGAGGCATCCATTCTTCCCTAGTCTCCCTTATTCATTGTCCAGCTTTCACATACATATGATACGATTGAAAATATCATGGCTTGGGTCAGACGCACCTTGGTCTTCAAGGTATCATCTTTGCTTTTCAACACTTTAAAGAGGTCCTTTGCAGCAGATTTGCCCAATGCAATGCATCTTTTGATCTTGACTGCTGCTTGCATTGGGGTGTCGATTGTGGATCCAAGTAAAATGAAATCCTTGACAACTTCAATCTTTTCTCCATTTATCATGATGTGGCTTATTGGTCCAGTTGTGAGGATTTTTGTTTTCTTTATGTTGAAGTGTAATCCATACTAAAGGCTGTGGTCTTTGATCTTCATCAGTAAATGCTTCAAGTCCTCTTCACGTTCACCAAACAAGGTTGTATCATCTGCATAACGAAGGTTGTTAATCAGTCTTCCTCCCATCCTGATGCCCTGTTCTTCTTCATATAGTCCAGCTTCTCGGATTATTTGCTTAGCATACATATTGAATAGGTATGATGAAAGGATACAAGTCTGACCCACACCTTTCCTGACTTGAAACCAATCAGTATCCCCTTGTTCTGTCTGGATGACTGTTTCTTGATCTATGTACAAGTTCCTCATGAGCACATTTAAGTGTTCTGGAATTCCCATTCTTCACAATGTTATCCATTTGTTATGATTTACATAGTCGCATGCCTTTGCATAGTCAATTAAACACAGATAAACATCCTTTTGGTATTTGCTGCTTTCAGCCAGGACCCATCTGACAGCAGCAATGATAACCCTCGTTCCGTGTCCTCTTCTATATCTGGCCTGAATTTCTGGCAGTTCACTGTTGACATACTGCCGCAGCTGCTTTTGAATGATCTTTAGCAAAAATTTGCTTGCCTGTGATATTAATGATATCGTTCTATAATTTTGCATTTGGTTGAATCACCTTTCTTTGGAAAAGGCATAAATATAGATCTCTTACAGTCAGTTGGCCAGATAGCTATCTTTCAAATTTCTTGGCATAGACGAGTGAGCACTTGCAGCACTACATCTGTTTGTTGAAACATCTCAACTGATATTCCATCAATTCCTGGAGGCATGTATTTCACCAATGCCTTTTCAGTGCAGCTTGGACTTCTTCCTTCAGTACCATTGGTTCCTGATCATATGCTACTTCTTGAAATGGTTGAATGTCAATGAATTCTTTTTGGTATGATAACTCTGTGTATTCCTTCCATCTTCTTTTGATGCTTCCTATGTCATTTAATATTTTTTCCCATAGAATCCTTCACTATTGCAACTTGAGGCTTGAATTTTTTCTCCAGTTCTTTCAGCTTGAGAAAGGCCGAGTGTGTTCTTCCCCTTTGGTTTTCTATCTCCAGCTCTTTGCACGTGTCATTGTAATACTTTACTTTGTCTTCTCGAGCCACCCTTTGAAATCTTGTGTTCAATTCTTTTACTTTATCATTTCTTTCTTTTGCTTTAGCTCTCAACATTTGAGAGCAAGTTTCAGAGTCTCCCCTGACATCCATCTTGGTCTTTTTTTCTTTTCTGTGTTTTCAATGACCTCTTGCTTTCTTCATGTATGATATCCTTGATGTCATTCCACAGCTCAACTGATCTTCAGTCATTAGTGTTCAACGTGTCAAATCTGTTCTCGATATGGTCTCTAAATTCAGGTGGGATATACTTAAGGTTGTACTTTGGCTCTTGTGGACTTGCTTTGGTTTTCTTCAGTTTCAACTTGAACTTGCGTATAAGCAATTAACGGTCTGTTTCACAGTCGGCCCTTGGCCTTGTTCTGACTGATGATATTGAGCTTTTCCATCGTCTCTTTCCAAAGATTTGATTCCTGTGTATTCCATCTGGTGAGGTCCATGTGTATAGTCGCTGTTTATGTTGGTGATAAAAGGTATTTGCAATGAAGAAGTCATTGATCTTGCAAAATTCTATCTTTTGACCTCTGGCATTGTTTCTATCACCAAGACCGTATTTTCCAACTACCAAATCCTGTGAATTTGTCGTACCATGGGGGCTTGTGTGTTGCTGTGATGCTGGAAGCTATGCCACCAGTATTCGGATACCAGCAGGGTCACCCATGGAGAACAGGTTTCAGCTGAGCTTCCAGACTAAGACAGACTAGGAAGAGGAACCCAGCAGTCTGCTTCTGAAAAGAATTAGCTGGTAAAGACCTTATGAATAGCAGTGGAACATTGTTTGATATACTGCCAGAAGATGAGCCCCCCAGGTTGGAAGGCACTCAAAAGACGACTGGGGAAGACTTGCCTCCTCAAAGTGGAGTCCACCTTAATGGCTTGGATGGAATTAAGCTTTCAGGACCTTCATTTGCTGATGTGGCACGACTCAAAATGGGAAGAAACAGCTGCAAACATCCATTAATAATTGGAACCCGGAATGTACAAAGTATGAATCTAGGAAAATTGGAAATTGTCAAAAATGAAATGGAATGCATAAAGATCGGTGTCCTAGGCATTAGTGAGCTGAAATGGACTGGTATTAGCCATTTTGAATCAGGCAATCATAAAGTCTACTATGCCAGGAATGACAGCTTGAAGAGGAGTGGTGTTGTATTCACTGTCAAAAGATCTATCCTGAAGTACAATGCTGTCAGTGATAAGATAATATCCATACACCTACAAGGAAGACCAGTTAATACGAGTATTATTCAAATTTATGCACCAACCACTAAGGCCAAAGATGAAGAAATTGAAGACTTTTATGAGCTTCTGCAGTCTGAAAGTGATCGAACACGCTAATCAGAATGGATTGATAATTACTGGTGATTGAAATGCGAAAGTTGGAAAAAAAAGATTAGTAGTTGGAAAATGTGGCCTTTACATTTCTAGGAATGTGGTTTTATCCTAAACACACGGTAGGTGCTCAGTAATACTTGTTGGATGAATGCTGATAAGCCACCCTTGTATCATACCTAAGGTACCCTGGTGGTGCAGTGGTTAAGCTCTTGGCTGCTAACCAAAAGGCTGGTTCAAACACACCAGCGACTCTGCAGGACAAAGCTGTGGCAGTCTGCTTCCATAAAAACTAGTCTTGGAAACCCTATGGGACAATTCCACTCTGTCCTATAAGGTCCGTGTGAGTTGGAATTGACTTGATGGCAATGAGTTTTTGGGTTTATAGTGTACCTAGGCTACTGCTACAGCTTTCTGACTCAGGGGTTGGCACATTTCCTTTCTTTCTTTTTTTTTTTTCTGTAAAGGATCAGATAGTAAATATTTTTGGATTTGCAAGCTCCATCATCTCTGTAGCAACTACTGAACTCTGTATTTGTAGAGCAGTATCCCTAGACAATACATAAATAAATAAGCATTGCAGTAAAACTTTATTTACAAAACCAGTCAGCAGGCCAGATGGCCTACAGGCTGCGTGTTGTTGATTCCTGTTCTCCCCACTCTTATCAATTTCCAATCCAGTTCTTCACAAAATAGCCAAGTGATCTTTTTCAAGGTATATCAGTACATGTCACTGTCTTGCACAAAGATGTTTAGTGGTTACCATATTAATTATCATAAAATGCCAACTCCTACCATGGGCCCTGCATGGTCTGGCCCTTGACTACCTCTTGGACCTACCTCATCTCAAGCTCCTTTTCCTCTTCAACGTGTGCACCAGCCACTCTGGTCATCTGCCCAGTTCTGCCTTGCTTCAGGGCATTTATGCATAAGTTTACCTCAGCCTAGAATGTTCTTCCCTTGTTCCTTGTCCTTCAGATCTTTGTTAAAATAAAACTTCCTCACAGAGGCCTTCTATAATCACCCTGCAAAGTCTCCCCTCCTCCATTGTTTTCTATCTCAGTACTCTATTTGGTCTTTTCAGAGCACTTAATAGAATGTGTGGAAACCCTAGTGGCATAGTGGTTAAGAGCTATGGCTGCTAACCAAAAGGTCAGCAGTTTGAATCCACCAGACGCTTCTTGGAAACTCTATGGGGCAGTTCTACTCTGTCCTATAGGGTCCCTATGAGTCAGAATTGACTCGATGGCAACAGGTTTGGTTTTTTTAATCACAATGTGTAATTATTCTTTGTTTACTTATCTACTTTCCACTAGACTGGAGGCCATATTTGTTTGGTCCACCCTTATGTCCTTAAGGCCCCCAAAAGCACAGATATACGGCACTCATTGCCATCAAATCAATTCTGACTCATAGCGACCCTATAGGACAGAGTAGAACTGCACGGTAGGGCTCCCAAGGAGTGGCTGGTGGATTCGAACTGCCAACCTTTTAGTTCACAGCCAAACACTTCACCACTGTACCACCAGGGAGCTCTATAAATGTCTTTGAATGTACAATGACTGAGGACTGGATATTAAGAGCTTTGTTCCTTGTTCTTACTAGCTTTCAGATTTAAAATGTGAGCTCTTTATATCACAGAAATTGGGAGGCCATTTAGGCCAGCTAAGGCTTCTAATTCTAATGCCAGCTGGATTTCTCTCACAATTTGTGTTTATTTTTAAGATTATGGTATATTTCAAGCACTCAGAAAAGGACAGCCCCACATGCCTATCACCCAAATGCTAATATTGCCATGTTTGTTTCAAATTCCCTTTGTATTATAAACATTTTAAGTTAATTTTTAAAATTGTAAGCATTTATAAATTAAGTAAATAAAAAGGAAAGCAATTACTTTTCTTGGGCTTTGTTTCTGGAGGAGGAATTATTTCTGAGAAAATACTGGTTGAGAAAAAAAAAACCAAAAAAACAACTCTTGTTTCCCAGGCTAGTGCATCGTCTTTTCCTTTCTTATGAAATAATTCATCAGTTATCTTCTGCCCACTTCCCAAAAGAAAAGGAAGCCAGATCCTAACAAGATGCAGTTACCTCATTTTGTATAGTTTTCAATTTTATTATAAGGGAGAGGCTGGTTGCCAAAAGCTTAAGCTAAGGAAATAGACTAAAATCGCTCATAAAATTTAACTGAGTTTTCTTACAGGCGGGTAGGCAAACATGACTATCTTTCATGGTCTCATAAAAGCTAACAGTGATTCTTTGGGAGACAAACTCTTGTTTCCTTCTTTAAAAATAAAATGCCACATGCATTTGTCGATGTGCATTTGTCCAACTTGAAACCCCTGAAAGCAAATCTTCTCCATCACCTCCACCAACAGCCCCCTTCTCACCACTTGACTTCTCCCCCTATTTCTTTCTTGATGCTGTGCTTCATGGTACGTCTGGATAAAGCCCTCAGGTTGGCCCCTTCCCCTTTTTTAGTTTTGGGTGCCTGATGGAGAAATAAAATGATGTCCGCAGCAGAATTACAATGAAGTTCCCAGCGTAACAGGAGGTGATTCCAGACAGTAAATCCTTAAAACTTACAAAGCCTGCACTAGCCACAAGAGGTCAATATTTAATATTCTCCTCATTTTAACAGATGGCAGAGTAAACCGAGAGCAGCTGTGACTCTCACCACTCAGGAGCTGCCTTCAGAGATTGTGATAAGCCCCAAGCTATCAGTCTTAAGGATGCTGCCTGTGAGGCACCTTAAACAATCTTCTAATGGGGGGGGGGAACCCCTTTCATCAGGGGAAATGTTACAGAGGACTCCAGTACAAAACAATGGTGAAGAGATGAGTTTAAATCCTATTGCTGTGTGATCCAGGGCAAGTTACTTAATGTCTGTGTGCTTCAGGTTCCTTATCTGTATAAAGGAAATATTAATACTATCACCTCATTCGGTTATGTGAACAGAGAGAACACATGTAAAATGCTTAGCACGATGCCTGCCTTCAATAAATGCTAGCTCTAATTTGAAACCTATGAAAGCAAATCTTCTCTATTTGGGGCCCCGCATGCTCATTCTTCCCCACTGCCTACTAGTTTGTCCCTGAGACATTTGCACAGAACCCCTAGGATTTTGTAGAGCACAGTGTGAAAATACTGGACACTCTAGCTTTTCCCTGGGGTTTTTGGATACCTTCATTTTCTGGGGATGATGAGCAAGCTTGTCCTCCCACAATAAAATTGAGGATGAAGTTAATGAAGCAGCAGCCCTGTCGTTCTCAGGAGTCACTGGTAATGATCCTGAGTGCATCCCTTCCTTTCAGGGTAGAGTGGGAGCAGACAGGCCAACAATTCTGGCTTACCCACTGGTATTTAGGTTAGAAAGAAATAGTTCCGGGAGCTTCTTGCCTCCTGATGCCTCGCCTTTGAGTCTACGAGCTTTGCTAGAAGGTGGGGACTCACAGCTGGTTCCCCTCAGCAAGCAATCCTGGTGCCAGAAGAAAGCCTCATTTCCTGGAAGGCAATGAGATGACCAGTTTGCAAACTCATCATTGTTATGTCATCAGATGTCCCAGATTTTCTCCCAGTTGTCCTTGGAGGCTGTTTGAAAAACTCATCCACCACCTCCTCTTTGTTTTGTGTTTTTTTTTTTTTTTTTTGTCCTCACTCTTCATGCAAGTCGGATACTCTTTGCTGCATATCCCTTGGTAAGTTGACAGCACCATCTAACTTCTTACTTCTCTCTCTTGGTTTACTGTCTGTTTTTGACAATCTGGCTTCAATCACAGAGGCAGCCTCGGCGGGGCTGATCCATCACACCCGCACCACCGGCATGGCAATTCTCCACAGCCCTGGGCTGTTTAGGTCTTTGCGACCAGCCAGCATCATATTTTTCCTTTCAACTTTTTTCCCTGCCTCACTGCAGCTTCCCCCTTAATTGTCGGCCCCTAAGTCACCTTGGGTTGTTGACATCCTTAATGCATCCTTCAAGGAAGCCAAGGTGTCCTAGTATTTAGAAACACTGATTTGCATAAATGGGCACATTGGGGGTGCCAGACCTTCTGTGTTTCCTGGGAAATTCTTTTAAGCTGGTGTGACAGATAAAAAGTTGTTTCCAGTGGAGTAGGCCCCCTCCCCACTCCAAAGCATTGTGCGATGGTGGAAAGTAGATCTTAAGAACCCCGAATTTTATTCTCTCTTCTTCTTACGCAGATTGTGGAGAAGAAAACAGCTTATTCTGGGATATGTTTTCCAAATCTCCTTGGTATGTGAATCTATATCTCAAATGATAATTTTTTTTTTTGGCAGAGTAAAGGGTAGAGAACAGACCTGCGTTAAAGAATGGGATATATGTCCAAAGATCTGGGCACGGCACCAACTCTGCTACTTATTCAATGGGAGACTTGACTCAAGTCACTTCCCTTCTCTATCTAGGCTGACTTCTGTCATTCATAAAACAGGAATTACTGAGATTTACAAGAGTTTTTTGAGGATTAAATGTGATGATGTACTTAGCTCAGTATCTGGCATTTAGTAGGCACTCAATAAATGCTAGTTTCTCATCTGGTCCCACATCTATAAGAAGAGATAGAATATGACGACCTGTAAATCGGACATCTGAGTTTCATTTGGTGATGGACTAATTTATTTGTTAATTTACAAAACACAGATATGTAAAGGATAATATCAAAGTTTTTCTCACTAATTAAAATTAACATTATTGTCTAGGTGGTTGACTCTCCAACATCCATTCTACCTAGAATAATTTGTCTAATACAATATGCTGAGCCCAGTTCCCTTGCCAGTATTTGATTTAGATGTGGATGTGTTTGGTTTAGAAGCTGACTGAGTGATCCAAATCTGCCCATTCAGACATGTTGTGGAAATTTCAGAAAGTTTCCCTAACTTTCGAGAAAGGACACAGGAAGATAGTTGTCCTTTCTGCCTCTGTTATTACTCTATCTTGATGTAATGCCCGGAACTGTGGCAGCCATCTTGTGGCCATGAAGGGTGTCAAACTGAAGGGAAAGCTACCACACTGAGGATGGCAGAAAAGAGGTAAAGGATAAAATTGGTTCCTTGATGATGCTGTCAAGCCACAGAATTACTCTGCTCTGAAAATAGCTCTACTTTAGATTTACTATTAAATTATTCTTTAAGCCAGTTGAATCACAGCTTTCCCATTATTTGCAGCCAAAAGCATCTACTTGATACAATAATTACTAACATTTGCTCAACCTACCTCTGCACCAAATTACACATTGTGTTAATTTCTATGGTTTAATAATGAGCCCTGGTACTTGGTCGGGTAAGTCCTTTTACTTTGTCCTTTTTTCCAAGGAATGCCTTGTTTAATCTTGGTTCTTTGCTTCTTCATATTAATTTAAGATTCAGCATGTCCATTTACACACACACAATTTTTAAAGTAATAATAACAAGACCATTAACAATAACCCTACCAGGATAATTTGGAGGAGAACTGACATCTTTATAATAAAATACAACATATCATGTTCATATATCTATCCTTTTAAGTTTTCCTTAAAACTTTTGTAAAGTTTTATTATTTTTATTAAAAAAGTTTTATATTTTATTCCCAAATACTTTATATATTTCTTGCAATTATAAATGCTTTAAAAATTACCCTTTCTTACAGTTGCTCATATATAAGAACACAATGGACATCTGCATGTTGATTTTACACCCAAAAACCTTTCTGAACTCTTACAAGTTTTGATAATTTTTGTTTATTGATGATTTATGTCCTCAGTGAATATTGTTAGTTTTTGTTTTTTTCCCAGTCTTTATACCTTTTTGGAAACCCTGGTGGCGTAGTGGTTAAGTGTTATGGCTGCTAACCAACCGGTCGGCAGCTCGAATCCACCAGGTGCTCCTTGGAAACTCTATGGGGCAATTCTGCTCTGTCCTATAGGGCCGCTATGAGTTGGAATCAACTCAATGGCACTGGGTTTGTTTTTTTAATACCTTTTTATATTTAATCTTTTTCTTTGAAAGTATTACAGAACATTTACAAAATAAAAATAGTACACACTGCACTTGTAAGCACCATGCAAATATCCTATTCCTTATCAAAACTTTCCTGTAGCTTTAGCACTGATCAATACTTCTTGAATAATCCAGTGTTTACTCTGGTGGTTGCAAAATGCTAATTTTCCAGCTCCAGCATGCCCTTCATATTCACCAGTGAGCCCTTAGCATTCTTCTGTAAGTCTTCTACTTTATTGATTTACCTGTGTACTTGTTATGGAAGAAAGACCTGGAGATCTACTTCCAAAAAATCAGCCATCGAAAACCCCCCTGGAGCATAGTTCTACTCTGACACATATAAGGTCTCATGAATCGACTCAATGGCAATGGGTTTGATTTGCTTTTTTTATACTTTTTGTAAGAATGAACCCTGAATTGCTACATTTTCTCCCAGTGGCTTATAACTCATTTGGTTTTGTAGATAACCAAAATAAAAAACCGAACCTGATATCAAGTCAATTATAACTCGTAGTGACCCTATAGGACAGAGTAGAACTGACCTATAGGATTTCCAAGGCTGTAGGTTTTTTTTTTAATTGTGCTTTATGTAAAGGTTTACAGAGCAAATTAGTTTCTCATTACCAATGCTATAATTTTTACAGAAGCATACTGTCACATCTTTCTCTCATGGAGCAGCTGGTGGGTTTGAAGTGCTGACCTTTTGGTTAGCAGTCGAGTACTTAACCACTGTGCCACCAAATACTCTCCTAATTTTTGAGTTGAATTAAATTTGTGCTAGTGACTTCAAAAATGGATAGATGATATGTCTCTTGGAATTGTGTTCAGCTGTATATTTAAGAAACATGCCCAAACTGCTTAACCAAATGGGGGTTGTTTTTCTCATATAAGAAGCTAAGAAGTGGGACTGGTGCCATTACTCAAGGTATCTCCAAAAACACAGACTTCTTCTCTATTCCTGTTTTTCCATCCTTAGTGTATGGCTTCAGTCCTCAGGGTTACAAGGTGACTTCTCTCTCTCTGGGTGTCTGTGGGGTGTACAATTAATTTTATCCAAAGATTTGTTTTTTGTCCCTGGTTTGTAGGAAGTAATCTCCAAACCCTTGGGAATGCTTCAGTAATTGAAGTGTTTGCTATCCATGCAGGCTCCAGGCCACATCTGAGGGTTTATGCTAATGAGATTACTCAAGTTGTGTGGGGGCTGGCCATACCAAAGAGACCCACTAAGTGATATCAGTCTGACCTCAACGGAGGGGGGCTCTAAGCTGAGTTCAACCATGTAAGCAATGATTCAATTATGCCAAAGTAATGAAACCCCAATAAAAACTCTGAACACCAAAATTCTGTGAGCTTCCTGGTTGGTGAAAGACATTTGTGCTTGGGAGGGTGATGAATCCCTTCATGGGATATGTAAGCTTCACATTGGGGGCTTTCCCAGACCTCATGCTATATATCTCTTCATTTGTATCCCTTTTGCTATAGTAAAACTGTAATCACAAGTATAGCACTTTTCTGAGTTCTGTCAGTCATTCTAGTGAATTACTGAACTTAAGGGAGTAATAGGAATCCTGGTCAGAAATGAAGGTGGCTTGGGAACCCTCAAGCTTACGATTGGCATGTGAAGTCTTAGGGCAGACTTGGCAGTCTGGAGGATTGTGTCCTTTAACTTGTGAGATCTGACCTAGTCTGGTGGTTAGGGCTAGGGGAGAAAGTGCTGCATTTACAGTTAGTGTCAGAGAAGGATGACAGAGAAACACCCTTTGCAATATCATAGCTGCATTCTAGACAAGAAGGAGGGTGAGGGCAAAGAGCAAAAGATAAAAAGCTGTAGAGTCCATCAACTTTTAAGGAGATTTTCCAGAAGCTCCACCAATGACTTCTACTCATCTTGTTGGCCAGGACTGGGTCACATGATTACATCTAGCTGCAAGGAAGGATAGGAGATTGAGTATTCAAAATGATACATTGCTACAATAAACAAAATCAAGATTCTGTTAGTATGAAAAAATGAGAAAATAGATATTGGATAGGCAACAAGCAGCAGGGTTTATTTATATTGTTTTGTTGTTGAAAATGTTACCAAAGCAGGCCCTGCTTGGTGCGACTTCTTGCCAGTAAAATCACACCAAGCTGAGGAGGGAGGAAGAGCATTTACTGCACGTGTGCAGGCAAGGAGCAAGGAAGCATGTGCCTCAAATCAAGCTCCCCGAACAAAGGGAGGCAGAACCTTTTATATTGTCTCTCACAAGGAAGTACATACAAACATTATGGACTACCCAATTATCGTGCCACCAGGTGCAGTAAGACAAATTGCACTTTTTTCGTTGGCATATAGCCTAGTAAACTGGGTTTAATGGCTTTGAGCCACACTCAAGAGCTTTGAGGACAATGGACAGGAAGAGGCAGGCTCTGCTTGGTCTGAGCAGCTCCCAATTGAGCCACACCCATTGCTATCACCTAAGCTTTTTTTGCTAAAGGACAGGAGTAAGTTTTGCTTGATAATGGCTAAGCAGCTCATGGTTGTGTTGGCTATCAAAAACAACAGAAACTGACTGTGGGAAGCTTAAGGAAAAAGACACTGAACCAGCTCAAGGAATTGAAGAAGCATTGTCCAAGCCTCAGGAGGGTAGATCACAAGGAACTCTGTAAACTTCAGCAGCAGGAATTCATGGTCACTGACTTTGCCTCTAGGCTACTGCCATTGATCTGACCAATAGTAAAATAGGTTCCCAGTCTCCATCCTAAACTTTAGATTCTTGGGATAGAGAATCTGATTGGCCAACCCAGGACTCCTTGTTTGCCTCTGCTTCATTGAGGGGTGGGTGTGGAGGGGGTGGACAGGATCATGACGCATAGAGATGGCCTTTGGGTCCTGGCCTACCCCTATGTATTAGAGTTTGTTCCCCCCTCTCCAAAGTAAATAGTTGAGGGCTGGGCAGCTATTGGTTTAGCATAGAAGAATTTAACACAAGGGCTAGAATGCAGTTTGCCAAGTTCTAAGACAAATCTCGGAACTCATCTGGGAGTTCTCACTCCTTCCCAATGAGATGGCAATGTCTTAGAAGGCTGCTCACTGTAGATAAATGTTTATTTGATACACAATGTTGTCAAACAAGCTGGGGATTTCTTTAATTTTTAGACTGAGTGGAATTTAGTTAAAGCTAGTAAGAGAAACACTGGGTCTCATGTATGCCAGAAGCAAGAATTCCAGTCTGACAGGCTATGCTTCTCTGAGTTGTATAGATGTCAGAGAGTTGTAAATACTGACCAATTCTGGTTGTCTTTCACATTTTCCCTTGAAAGTGGAGATATTGCTAAACATTCTCCTATAAAACCAGCCTCTTCCCTTCAAGGTTGTTGTTGTTAGGTGCTGTTGAGCTGGTTCTGACTCACAGCGATGCTATGCACAACAGAATGAAACACTGCCCTGTCCTGTGCCATCCTCACAATCGTTGTTATGCTTGAGCTCATTGTTGCAGCCACTGTGTCAATACACCTCATTGAGGGTCTTCCTCTTTTCTGATGACCCTGTACTGTGCCAAGCATGATGTCCTTCTCCAGGGACTGACCCCTCCTGACAGCATGTCCGAAGTATGTAAGACGTAGTCTTGCCATCCTTGCTTCTAAGAAGCATTCTGGTTGCACTTCTTCCAAGACAGATCTGCTCGTTCTTTTGGCAGTCCATGGTATATTCAATATTCTTTGCCAACAACACAATTCAAAGGAGTCAAGTCTTCTTCCGTCTTCCTTATTCATTGTCCAGCTTTCACATGTGTATGAGGCGATTGAAAATACCATGGCTTGGGTCAGGCGCACCTTAGTCTTCAAGGTGACATCTTTGCTCTTCAACACTTTGAAGAGGTCCTTTGCAGCAGATTTGCCCAATGCAATGCGTCTTTTGATTTCTTGACTGCTGCTTCTGTGGCTGTTTTTTGTGGATCCAAGTAAGATGAAATCCTTGACAACCTCAATCTTTTCTCTGTTTATCATGATGTTGCTTATTGGTCCAGTTGGGAGGATTTTTGTTTTCTTTATGTTGAGGCATAATCCATACTGAAAGCTGTGGTCTTTAATCTTCATTAGTAAGTGCTTCAGGTCCTCTTCACTTTCAGCAAGCAAGGTTGTGTCATCTGCATAACGCAGGTTGTTAATGAGTCTTCCTCCAATCCTGATGCCCCGTTCTTCTTCATATAGTCCAGCTTCTCAGATTATTTGTTCAGCATACAGATTGAATAGGCATGGTGAAAGAATACAACCCCGATGCACACCTTTCCTGACTTGAAACCAATCAGTATGCCCTTGTTCTGTCCGAACAACTGCCTCTTGATCTATGTAAAGGTTTCTCATGAGCACAACTAAGTGTTCTGGAATTCCCATTCTTCGTAATGTTATCCATAATTTGTTATGATCCACACAGTCGAATGCCTTAGCATACTCAATGAAACACAGGTAAACATCCTTCTAGTATTCTCTGCTTTCAGCCAGGATCCATCTGATATCAGCAATGATATCTCTTCAAGGGCGTAAAGGTAAATATGCCTCTCTTTTGTAAAATTCCATTATTGCCATTATTGTAGATCTGTTCATTTTTACATCTGGTTGTTCAGGAAGTAGAAAGTGGGAGATGTCTCGCCATTTGTTTTCTTGGTACTTTTATCCTTTTAATATCATCAAACGGTATATAACATCATGATTGGCAGCAGAGATTTAGAGTCTGACAGATCTGGGTTTGAGTCCTTGCTTTGCTACTCATTGGCAATATGATCTTGGGCTAATAAAGCCAATGGCCTCTGGCCACATTGTATATGATAGATATTTTTCTGAGCTAGTCCTTGCCAGAAAAATGAACAAATATGTCTTGGAAGAAATACAGCTAGAATGTTCCTAAGAAGCAAGGATGGAGAGATTTTGTCTCATGTACTTTGGACATGTTATCAGGAGGGACCAGTCCCTGGAGAAGGACATCATGTTTGGTAAAGGAGAGGGTCAGCAAAAACAGGAAGACCTTCAACAAGGTGGATTGACACAGTGGCTGCAATGATGGGCTCAAACATAGCAACGATTGTGAGGATGTTGCAGGACTGGGCAGTGTTTTGTTCTGTTGTACCTAGGATCACTATGAGTTGGAACCGACTTGATGACATCTAATAGCAACAACAGCCCTTGTTAATATATTTTTCTTGTGTGTACAGGTGTGTATATATAATATCTATAGTACCTTTGTCCTGTTTTTGTTACTTGAGGTTAAATCTTGGAAGTCATTTCTTATCTACCCGTGTTAGTCTACTTGAATCTTTTTAATGACTATGCAGTATTACCGTAGTGTTATCTTTTAGTTAACTCATTCCTTACTGGTGAATGTTTAAATTGTTTGCAAACTTTTACCATTGTAAATCATACTGCAGCCTTATATATTCCTCTTTGTATATGTATGAGAGCATATCTATTGGGATAAAATGCTTTAAGTATATTTGCTAAGTCAAAAAAGCATGTACAAATTTTAAATTGTCACAGACGTTGCCAAATTTTGTACCAATTTGTACTTTCACCAGTTACACAGAAAAGCCTGTCTCCTATACTCTTGCCAATACCATGTTTTCAAAATTTTTAGTATTTGCTTTTACGATAAAATTGCATTTCTTCCTCTACCAATTGTTTGTGTATATTATTTGCACTTTATAGGAAGTGGGAGGTAGTTTGTCCTTCTGACATTGCTTTGTCAGGACTTTCTATAAGCTGAAGAATTTACCTTTTATTAAAAAAAAAAAAAAATTTTTTTTTTTTTTTTAATCTCATGCTGCATTTTCCTACCATATTTGTCTTACTACTTTTTTATGGTTTTAAAATTTTTGTGTTGTCATAGTTATTAATCTTTTTTGGAGCCCTAGTAGCACAGTGATTAAGAGCTCAGCTGCTAACCAAAAGTTCTGCAGTTGGAATCCACTAGCCACTCCTTGGAAACCCTGTGGGGCAGAACTACTCTGTCTATAGGGTCGCTATGAGTTAGAATCAACTCAGTGACAACAGGGTTGGTTTGGTTTTTAGGGCTTCTGGGTTATGTACCTTGCTTTAGCTTTCTCTACCCCAAGATTTTCCTTTTAACTTGCAATGTTTTCTTTGATGACTTTTACAATTTTATTTATTTTACACTTTGATTCATCTGGAATTTATTTTATGTAATTAGCTATGATACATCTATATTTTTTCTCCAATGTCCAATCAATTGACCCGGTACCACTTATCAAATAACCATTTCCTCATTGCTTCCAAATGGCACTTTTTATCACGTAAGCAGTTCCATGTGTGTACGGGCCTGCCAATGTGCTCTCAGTTCTATTTCATTGAGCTACCTTTTCCTGGGAATGCCACAGGTGAGCCCTGATCCTGAGTTTACATTCTGAAATTTGTTGGTAGACTGAATCAAATTAAAGGCATTAAGATCACTTTATTTTATTGATGGATTGCTATCCTGTGGCCACAATGTTTCACATCAGGTAATAAGTGTGCTTATATGACAGATTTCACGTTTGACCTGGCAAATGAAATAGGGTTAGGCAAAATGGGAAAAAAGAATGTTTTGCTTCCAAATAACTACACACAGTTTTCTAATAATAAATTACCTTGGAGCTTTGATGAAAAATGATGAGGTACATAGACAGTGATGGGATTTATGAAGATCAATGAAGTGTTAAGGACTCAAGGCCATTCTTCATCATCTATAGTGTGCTTTGCTTACACAGATCAAGGCCTGCTTTCACTCTGTGTGACATTACCTTCTCTCCTAAAAGACTCCTTTGTTGGCATTTTCGTTCCTCGGAGCCTTTGCACATCCTGTTTGCCTCTGCCTGCAACACTCTTTTCTGAGATAGCTGCTCTCTCCTGTTATTCAGGCTTCTCTCCAAATATCCTCTATAAGAGAGGTCTTTCCTGACCACCCTACTTAATGTATACAATTCTTTTTTTTTAATTTTTGTAAAATACGTATAGCATTTACCCTTATAACCATTTTTAAGTGTGCAATTCAGTGCCATTAGTTACATTCACCATGTTGTGCAGCTATCATCCCTATCCATTTCCAAATGTTTTTATTGCCTTACATAGAAACTGAGGACCTTTTAAGCAATAACTTCCCATTCCCTTCTCCCCACAGCTCCGGAGAACCACTAAAAAGCTTTTGTGTCTATGCACTTGATTATCCTAGATATTTCAAATAAGTGGGGTCATACAATATTTGTCCTTTTGTGCCTTACTTATTTCACTCAACATAATGTTTTCAATGTTCACCCATGTCATACATAGCATGGATCAGAATAAAATGTACTCTTATCTTGTGTTCTTTTTCTTCGAAGACCACATCATTTCCTGACATATATTTATTCTGACTTCACCACTGAGTTCTACAAATAAGCTCAGTACCTAGAATATGTCTTGGCACAGAGATCCTCAGTAAATACTTGGTGAATGAACAAATATTGCTGTCTCCTCATCTTGACTAGTTGCTGTTAGAATTCAAATAAAAATTTGCTGAAATAGATGAGGCTTTGAAATTCCTTCATTTTAAACCAAAACATTTGATTACCTCTTTTTTGTTATCCTCTATAGGGCTATGAGTAGGAATTAACTCCATGGCAAAGGGTTTGGTTTTTGGTTTGGTCCTAGGAAAGTGTGACCTAGACTTTGAGTCTAGAGAAGGTTACCTCTCTTCAGGTGAGTGTTTGTACCTATCTGAGATAGCCAAAACCAAACCCTTTGCCATCAAGTCAATTCTGACTCCTGGTGGTGTAGTGGTTAAGCACTATGGCTGCTAACCAAACAGTCAGTACTTCGAATCTACGATGTGCTCCTTGGAAACTCTATGAGGCAGTTCTACTCTGTCCCACAGGATTACTATGAGCCGGAATTGACTTGACAGCTATGGGATCTACCTGAGAGAAGTTGCTATTTCCAGAATGGAAGGGGTACTGATCCAGAAATTTCAGAGAGCCATGACTACTCCCAGGGGCTGGAAATCCTGCAAGTAACAGCCAATACTCAGTTTTCTCAAGTACATGTTCAAAGTGATGCATGCAGCAATTGTCTTTTTTTTTCACTTAATGTATGAGGGACCTCAAGTCACAAAATCCTAAGTCTCTATTTGTCTGAACCTACAATTAATCATTATTTCTCCACTGATAGGATATATGGGAAGATAAAGAATAAAGATTGAGTTTCATGGCTAATAATTGGAGATTTCCTTTTAATGACAAGACTCTCTGCTAGGGTCTATCCCCACATTTGTAGCATGAAAATTTCTACATAGGAAGGATTTGGGGTAAACATCTTCTTATAAGTGGTGATTAGGAGTCTGTCTTGAGGCTGTGTTTGCAGAGCAAAATTGACTGTTAATTTAGGGTGATGATTGATAAGGATCTTACCATCTCCAACCACATTCTACTCTGGACTGCCAGCTGGGAGGGAGGGAAGGAAGGAGGAGTGGAGTCACAGAGAGGGAGATCTCAAGGGTTATATACTATGAAGCTCCCAAGAGGAGGAGTTTAGAGTTTCAGGGCTCATAGAATTCTGCTCCCAGTGACTTTCTATTTAGTGTGAAGTTTTCTGAATTTTCAGAGCCTCCAGTGATGTCACCTCTGGTCTCCTGAATTTCACTTTGCACATTCTTCATAATAATTGCCTTAGTTATAGCTCTTCAGGCTGCAAGAAGTACTCAGATTGGTTTAAGAAAAAAGCAAATTTTATGGACAGCCTCAGGGTTATCTAATGGAACCCAGGGGCAATGATTCATGAGTGGGCTTTGTAAGTTACCAGAAAGAAAAATGCAAGGGTGTATAACTAGAAATGAGGCAGCTATTATTATTATTTCTTCTTTCAGGTTTTTATTTATTTGTTGTGTTGTTAGTTGCCATTGAGTCAGCTCCAACTCATAGTAGACCCTGTGTACAACAGAACAAAACACTGCTTGGTCCTGTGCCATCATCACAATCATTGCTATATTTGAGCCCACTGTTGCAGCCATAGTGTCAATCCATCTCATCGAGGGTCTTCCTCTTTTTCGCTGATCCTCTCCTTTACCAAGCATGATGTCCTTCTCCAGGGTCGGGCTCCTCCTGATAACGTGTCCAAAGTATGTAAGACGAAGTTTCACCATCCTCACTTCAAGGAGCACTCTGGTTGTATTTCTTCCAAGACAGACTTGTTTGTTCTTCTAGCAGTCCGTGGTATATTCACTATTCTTCCCCAACACCATAATTCAAAGGCATCAATTCTTCTTTGGTCTTTCTTATTCATTGTCCAGCTTTCACATACATATGAGGTGATTGAAAATACCATGGATTGGGTCAGGTGCACCTTAGTCTTCAAAATAACATCTTTGCTTTTAAACACTTTAAAGAGGTCTTTTGCAGCAGATTTGCCCAAGGCAATATGTTGTTTGATTTCTTGACTGCCGTTTCCATGGGTGTTGATTGTGGATCCAAGTAAAACGAAATCCTTGACAACTTCAATATTTTCTCTGTTTATCATGATGTTGCTTATTTGTCCAGTTGTAAGGATTTTTGTTTTCTTTATGTTAAGATGTAATCCATACTGAAGGCTGTAGTCTTTGATCTTTATAGTATGTGCTTCAAGTCTTCGCTTTAAACAAGCAAGATTGTATCATCTGCTCAATGCTTGAATTTCCTTGCAATTTTGAAGGAAATTCAAGCCTTGAGCTATTATTTATTACTGATTTAACTTAAATTCAGGTAGCTATTCTTTATAGCTCTTTGGGAGCTTTATTGCATCTCATCTTTACTTTACACAGATCCCGTGTTTTTCTTTTTCTTGGAAGACCAGCTTTCTTTACTTCTCAATAGCATAGGTTGGAAAATATCTCTGTGCTTCCTAAGCTGGTATGTCCTCCCAGGTCCAGTAATAACAGTCTAATTTTGAGCTCATGGGAGAGAGGGTCTAATTGGACCATCTTGGGTTCAGGTGTCAATCCCTGTTCAATTAGCCATGGGGTCAGCTCTGGAGTCAAGTGGAAGAGGTGAGAAGTGTATGCCTGGGCAGACAAGTTTTGTGTGGAGTCTTATCAGAGAAGGGAGCTATTGACTGGTGTTATGGATTGAATTGTGTGCCCCTAAGATGTGTATTATAAATCCCAACTTCTATACCTGTGGATGTAGCCCCATTTGGGACTATGGTTTTCTCTCTTATATTAATGAGGCCACATCAGTGTAGGTTGTGTTTTAAGCCAATCACTTCTGAGATATAAAAGGATTAGATTAGGCACAAAAGCAAGAACAGATGGGGAAGATAGATGTCAGACCATTTGAAGGTTGTCAAGGAACTGAGGAACAGAAGCTGAAAAGAGACAAAGAACTTCCCCTAGAGCTGACAGAAAGAGAAAGCCTACCTCTAGAGCTATGCCCTGAAATCACAGTTCTAGCATTCTAAACTGTGAGAATCCCCACATGTCTGTCAGTTTGTCGTACTATGGGGCTTGCATGTTGCTGTGATGGTGGAAGCTATGCCACCGGTATTCAAATACCTGTAGGGTCACCCATGGTGGACAGGTTTCAGCTGAGCTTCCAGACTAAGACAGACTAGGAAGAAAGACCCAGCAGTCTACTTCTGAAAAGATTTAGCCAGAGAAAACCTTATAAAATTAGTGGAACATTGTTTGATATAGTGCCAGAAGATGAGCCACTCAGGTTGGACAATACTCAAAAGATGACTGGGAAAGAGCTGCCTCCTCAAAGCAGAATCAACCTTAATGTTGTGGATGGAGTCAAAATGAGAAGAAATGGCTACAAACATCCATTAATAATTGGAACCTGAATGTATAAAGTATGCATCTGGGAAAATTGGAAGCCATCAAAAATGAAATGGAACATATAAACATTGATATCCTAGGCATTAGTGAGCTGAAATGGACTGGTACTGGTCATTCTGAATCAGACAATCATATGGTCTACTATGTTGAGAATGACAGCTTGAAGAGGAATGGCATTGCATTTGTTGTAAAAAAGGACATTTCAAGATCTATCCTGAAGTAAGATGCTGTCAGTGATGGGATAATATCCATATCCCTACAAGGAAGACCAGTTAATATGACTATCATTCAAATTTACACACCAACCACTAAGTCCAAAGATGAAGAAATTGAAGATTTTTACCAACTTGTGCAGTCTGAAATTGATCAAACATGCAATTAGAATGTACAGATAATTACTGGTAATTGGAATGTGAAAGTTGGAAACAAAGAAGAAGACTCAGTAATTGGAAAACATGGCCTTGTTGATAGAAATGATGCTGGAGATTGCATGATAGAATTTTGCAAGACCGACTTTTTCATGGTAAATACCTTTTTCACCAACATAAACAGTGACTATACATGTGGACCTCACTAGATGGAATACACAGGAATCAAATCGGCCATATCTGTGGAAAATGACGTCGGAAAAGCTCAATATCATTTGTCAGAACAAAGCCAGGGGCTGACTGTGGAACGGACCATCAGTTGCTCATATACAAGTTCAAGTTGAGACTGAAGAAAATTAGAACAAGTCAACAAGAGCCAAAGTATGACCTTGAGTATATCTCACCTGAATTTAGAGACCACCTCAAGAATATACTTGATGCATGAAACGCTAATGACCAAAGAGCAGAGGAGTCATGGAATGACATCAAGGACATCATACATGAAGAAAGGAAGGGTCATTAAAAAGACAGGAAAGAAAGAAAAGACCAAAATGGATGTCAAAAGAGACTCTGAAAGTTGCTCTAGAACGTCGAGTATCTAAAGTCAGTGGAAGAAGTGATGAAGTAAAAGAGCTGAACAGAAGATTTCAAAGGATGGCTTGAAAAGACAAAGTAAAGTATTATAATGACATGTGCAAAGACCTTGAAATGGGAAATGAAAAAGAAAGAACACGCTCTGCATTTCTCAAGCTGAAAGAACTGAAGAAAAATTGAAGCCTCAAGTTGTAATATTGAAGGGTTCTATGGGGAAAATATTAAATGACTCAGGAAGCATCAAAAGAAGATGGAAAGAATACACAGAGTCACTATACTAAAAAGAATTGGTTGATGTTCAACCATTTCAGGAGGTACCGTACAAGCAAGAACCAATGATACTGAAAGAAGAATTCTAAGCTGCACTGAAGGCATTGATGAAAAACAAGCCTCCAGGAATTGATGGAATATCAATTGAAACAAATGGATGCAGTGCTGGAAGTACTCACTTGTCTATGCCAAGAAATTTGGAAGATAGCTACCTGGCCAACCAACTGGAAGGGATATCTATTTATGCCTATTCCCAAGAAACATGATCCCCCCAAATGTAGAAATTATCAAACAATATCATTAATATCACAAGCAAGTAAAATTTTGCTGAAGATCATTCAAAGGTGGCTGCAGCAGTGTACTGACAGGGAACAGCCAGAAATTCAAGCTGGATTCAGAAGAGGACACTGAACAAGGGATATCATTGCTGATGTCAGATGGATCCTGGCTGAAAGCAGAGAATAGCAGAAAGATGTTTGCCTGTGTTTTACTGACTATGCAAAGGCATTTGACTGCGTGAATCATAACAAATGGATAACATTGTGAAGAATGGGAATTCCAGAACACTTAATTGTGCTCATGAGGAACCTGTACATAGATCGACACAGTAATTCAAACAGAACAAGAGGATACTGTGTGGTGTAAAGTCAGGATTGTATCCTTTCACCATACCTCTTCAATCTGTATGCTAAGCAAATAATCTGAGAAGCTGGACTATATGAAGTAGAATGGGGCATCGGGGTTGGACAAAGACTCATTAACAACCTGCATTATACAGATGACACAACCTTGCTTGCTGAAAAAAAAAAAAAGAAAGTGAAGAGGACTTGAAATACTTACTGATGAAGAGCAAAGACCACAGCCTTCAGTATGGATTATACCTCAACATAAAGAAAACCAACATTCTTACAGCAGGGCCAGTAAGCAACATCATGATAAACTGAGAAAAGATTAAAGTTGTCAAGGGTTTCGTTTTATTTAAATCCACAATCAACACTCATGGAAGCAGCAGTCAAGAAATCAAAAGACATCAATGACATCATTGCACTTCCTATGTGAAGGTTTTCTGATGGTTGAAAATGAACATTGGTTTTCAGGAAGGGTAAGTGGGTCCCATTTGAGATGTAAGCGAGTTTCCTTTTAGGCATTGAAATTCCATGCTGGGACCCCTTCCTAACCTTGCCCTTTGTGTATGTTAGTTTCTGTTTATATCCTTCTGTTATTAAAGTTGTTGTTGCATTTATGTTGTTTTCACAAGTTCTTTGTAACCATTCCAATGATTTATTAAACCTAATAGAGAAAGAATGCTATGGGGAGAATGGCTGGTTTCAGAAGTGGCGGAGAAGTTGAAGAATGGGCATGTATTTGACCTCTGCCTCACAGAAAGCAGGTTGGTGCTGATTCTTATGTCAGAGTTGTTCTTTCAGTTAGAGTCCAAGAAATTCTTCCATATTAAAATTGGGTTGATATCCCAAAGCTCTCCGTTGCAACCAACCCTGCAAATCACATCCTAAAATACTTAGGCATCTGAATTTTTACTCTTTGGAAAGTGCTTTGAAGAAAGAGACTCAATTATTTTCATTAGTAGACCCCAGCACCTGGTAGGATATTGATTTTAATTAAAAAGATTAGTTGTATTTTTCTCTGTATCATAAAAGTTGACTGCACAGAACAGCAGGCTCAAGGGAAGTATTTAATATTTCTGTTTGAGCTGTAAAGGCCCAGAGCAGCCTACACGCTTGTTTTGTGTTCCAACACACGTGTCGTTACATAGAACACTGGTCTCGCTTTCAGCTGTTTTGGGTCATTGCTTCCCCTGCTTGTGTAGTTTCGGTTTTGACAGTATTGCTCTCTCTTAACTTTCCTTTCTTCCCCTTTAGAGAGTGCAAGTCTCTCTATCTCCGCTACAAACACCTTTCCCTATTCTTCAGAAGTAACAGTAACTGAGTTCCCTGTGTTCCCAGCCAGAAATCTGACATATGTGTCTGTGGAGGTATCTGTGTAACTTATTTTTCTCTGCATAATGATATTATTTGGTGATTTTTCCATGTAAACACATCTATCTCACTTGTCCCAATAGTGTCTTATGAAAAAATTTAAACGTACAGAAAGGTGAAAGAAATTTTACCCACCACAGGGATTTTACCATTGATCTTTCACGATGTTTGCATTATCACATTTCTCTATCCATCCCTCTATCCATCTTTCATTCTGCCTTATTTTTTTAATGCATTCAAAGTAAGTTGCAGGCATCAACACTTCCCACTGAATATTTTACTATATATGTCATTAACTAGAGTTCAGCTTTTGTTTACGTTTTTCCCTTTTGCAGGTAAATCTTACACAATGAAATTCACAAATCTTTAGTAATACTATTTGATGAGTGTGACAAACGCATCCACCTTTGTAACTCAAACCTTATCAAGATGTAGAAAATTATCACAACCCCAGGGAGTATGTACTCTTTTGTGTAAGGGTTCTTTCGCTCAGCATAATGTTTCTGAGATTCATCTACGTTGTTGAGGATAGTAGTAGTTTCTTTTTATTGCTCAGTAGTATCACATTGTATATGTATACTACAGTTCGTTTATCCATTTTTCTGTTGATAGGCAGCCAAGTGGTTACCAGTTTTGGGTAATTATGAGTAAAGCTGCTACGAACATACTTGTACAGGTCTTTTTGTGGAAGCGTTTTCACTTTTCTTGAGAAAGAATTGGAATTTCGGGTTCACAGGGTAGGTATATAATGCAGATATGCTTTGCCTTATATGGATAAACCAAAATTTACAAAACCATTCTCTTGTTAATGGGTATTTATATTGTTTCTGGTTTTTTTGCAATTATATAGTTGATATAGCAAACCTCCTCCTATGTATATTTTTGCATTATTGTGAAAGCGAATCTACTGGTAATTTACTAGCATTGGAATGACTGAATCAGAGTTTAAATTCATGTGTAAATGACAACATCCTGGAACTTACTCTGAGGCCTCGCAACTCGAAATGTGGTGGGTCCTAGTAGCAGCAGCCTTAGCATCTCCTAGGAGCTTCTTAGAAATGTAAAATCTCAAGCCCCACTCTGGGTCTAATGAATCATAATCCACATTTTAACAAATTCCCAGGTGATTCCTATTCATTTTTTTTTTAACTTTTATTGAGCTTCAAGTAAATGTTTACAAATCAAGTCAGACTGTTGCATATAAGTTCATATACACCTTACTCCATACTCCCACTTGCTCTCCCCCTAATGAGTCAGCCCTTCCAGTCTCTCCTTTCGTGACAGTTTTGCCAGCTTCCAACTCTCTCTATCCTCCCATCCCCCCTCCAAACAGGAGATGCCAACACAGTTTCAAGTGTCCACCTGATACAAGTAGCTCAGTCTTCATCAGCATCTCTCTCCTACCCTCTGTCCAGTCCCTTCCATGTCTGATGAGTTGTCTTCGGGAATGGTTCCTGTCCTGGGCCAACAGAAGGTTTGGGGACCATGACCGCCGGGATTCCTCTAGTCTCAGTCAGACCATTAAGTATGGTCTTTTTGTGAGAATTTGGGGTCTGCATCCCACTGATCTCCTGCTCCCTCAGGGGTTCTCTGTTGTGCTCCCTGTCAGGGCAGTCATCGGTTGTGGCCGGGCTATTCATTTTATAAAGGAAATAAAATAGGAGGTCAGAGAGCTTAATTTTAACCAGAAATACCTAATTAGCACTCTGGTAACTTTTCCTGGAAACTGTAGGGTTTCGAACGATTGAAGCTGATATGTAGAGGTGAAGATTTGCCTCATGATGAGTATTTCACACTGAATCTAGAATAAAATTCTAGATGCTCAAGATGGGAAGCTAGTGGTTTGACTAGTTAGTTGATATTTTCTCTTTTGATTTATTAGTTCTATTCTTTTTTTTGGTTTTCTACTTTATTTATACTTTTGTCTTTATTTTTTCTATTCCTTCAGCTTTCTTCTATTTTCCTTACAGTTTTCTATGTGTAAGAATTTATTTACCTTTACTCTTTACATTTAGTGTATGAATGTTCTGTTGAGTAAAGCATCAGTCGCATTTCATAAACTCTGAAATTTTAGCAACTCTGCAATTTCAGTGTATGTTTCCGTTTTTACCCAAGAATTTTTTTTTATAATTTTTATTGTGCTTTAAGTGAAAGTTTACAAACCAAGTCAGTCTCTCACACAAAAACTTATATACACCTTGCTACATACTCCTAATTACTCTCCCCTTAATGAGACAGCCCACTCCCTCCCCCTACCATCTCTTTTCATGTCCATTTTGCCAGCTTCTAACCCCCTTTACCTTCTCATCTGCCCTCCATGCGGGAGATGCCAACATAATCTCAAGTGTCCACCTGATCCAAGAAGCTCACTCCTCACCAGCATCCCTCTCCAACCCACTGTCCAGTCCAATCCATGTCTGAAGAGTTGGCTCCGGGAATGGTTCCTGTCCTGGGCCAACAGAAGGTCTGGAGGCCATGACCACTGGGGTCCTTCTAGTCTCAGTCAGACCATTCAGTCTGGTCTTTTTATGAGAATTTGGGGTCTGCCTTCCACTGTTCTCCTGCTCCCTCAGGGGTTCTCTCTTGTGTTCCCTGTCAGAGCAGTCTTTGGTTGTGGCGGGGCACCATCTAGTTCTTCTGGTCTCAGGATGATGTAGTCTCTCGTTTGTGTGTCCCTTTCTGTCTACCCAAGAGTTTTTTAGGAAACAGTTTTTATAATTTCCAGGGAGAAAATGTTTTACATTTTTTATTTTGTTATTAATTTCTAATTTTATTGCATTATGTTCACAGTATGTTATTGCATTGTGTTCACAGCACATTATTGCAATGTGATCACAGTATGCCTTGCTCTACTCTATGGAATTATTGAGTTTATTTTTTTGTGTGTGATCTAATATATGGTCAATTTTTGTGACTGTTGTATGTGACTAGAGAAGAAGTGTATTCTCTATTATCAGGATATAAAGTTTAGTATACATTCATAAGATCTACCTTATCGATTTTATTGTTTAGGGCTTCCATATGCTCACTTATCCTTCTGTCCACTTGACCTCTCTTTGACCGAGAGTAGAGCGCTAAAATCTATTACTTGTGTGTTTATTAATTTTCTTCCTGCAACTTTTATAGCTTCTGCTTAATGAGGGTGATGGCTATATTACCTGGGGTCTAGATATTCACAACTGTTGAACCTTAATTGTGGATTGTGACCTTTAACATGATAAAGGACCCTTCTTCTTTTGTTCTGAGTGCACCCTTATGTTGTTTGATATCAAGAGAACAGTCCTGCTTTCTTAGTGTTGTACTTTTGCCCATCCTTTTGTTTTTAGTCTTTCTGAATCACTTTGTTTCAAGTATGCCTCTTGTATACAGCAGACAGATGAGTTTTGCTTTGTGAGTCATTTTGAAATTTTTTTCTCCTGATAGGTGAATTAAGCCCCTGCACATTTTTTGATACGGCTGGTATGTTTGGTCTTAAATATTTTACATAATATTTACTGTATTTCTATGTAGTCCATTTTCTCTCAAATTAAAAAAAGAAAAATTTGTTAGTGGTTACCTTTACACTAATACCTTTTGACACCCTGAGACAATCATTATATTACTTTTCTTTTCTCTCTTCCTTATTATATTTCTTTAAGTTGTGATTTTTCTAATTTGACAGTACATTTAATATTTACATACTATTCTTTCGCCCTTACCCATTTGTTTTAGTCTTAGATCTATAATTAAATATATTCCATTTATAAATAGACAGACCATTAGTCCTTTTGCAAAGTTTCCACAATCATCTCTTGATTGGATAAAGCCTGTCTTGTTATACAGAGCTTGCCAGACTTTAATGTGCATAATAGTTATTTGGGGATACTGTTAACATGCAGATTCTGATTCAGAAAGTCTAAGATAGGGCCTGAGATTCTGCATTTTTAACAAGCTTCTAAGTGATGCTGAAGTTGCTGGTTGTAGACTACATTTTGAGTAGTGAGATTTTAGTAGATTTCTAGGGAAGACCTTGTGAGTTTAATATTTTCCAATTCTTGCATGTTTAAAATTGTTTTTCTATAGCTTTGCTACTTGAAGACTAATTTGGCTGGATATAAAAATCATGGCCCACATTTTCTTTCCTTGAATTTCTCAGTAATGTTGTTGAGACTTTTAATGCCAACTAATGGTGACTAGAGTGTCAGGGGCTACTTTTTTTTATTTTTGTGTTGTTGTTGTTGTTAGGTGCCATCGAGTCGGCTCCGACTCATAGCGACCCTATGCACAACAGAACGAAACACTGCCCGGTCCTGCGCCATCCTCACAATCGTTGTTATGCTTGAGCTCATTGTTGCAGCCACCGTGTCAATACACCTCATTGAGGGTCTTCCTTTTTTCCGATGACCCTGTACTTTGCCAAGCATGATGTCCTTCTCCAGGGACTGATATCTCCTGACAACGTGTCTGAAGTATGTAAGATGCAGTCTTGCCATTCTTGCTTGTAAGAAACATTCTGGTTGCACTTCGTCCAAGACAGATTTGTTCGTTCTTTTGGCAGTCCGTGGTATATTCAATATTCTTCGCCAACAACACAATTCAAAGGAGTCAAGTCTTCTTTGGTCTTCCTTATTCATTGTCCAGCTTTCACATGCATATGAGGCGATTGAAAATACTATAGTTTGGGTCAGGCGCACCTTAGTCTTCAAGGTGACATCTTTGCTCTTCAACACTTTAAAGAGCTCTTTTGCAGCAGATTTGCCCAATGGAATGCGTTGTTTGATTTCTTGACTGTTGCTTCTGCGGCTGTTGATTGTGGATCCAAGTAAAATGAAACCTTGACAACCTCAATCTTTTCTCTGTTTATCATGATGTTGCTCATTGGTCCAGTTGTGAGGATTTTTGTTTTCTTTATGTTGAGGCATAATCCATACTGAAAGCTGTGGTCTTCTATCTTCATTGGTAAGTGCTTCAGGTCCTCTTCACTTTCAATAAGCAAGGTTGCGTCATCTGCGTAACGCAGGTTGTTAATGAGTCTTCCTCCAATCCTGATGCCCCGTTCTTCATATAGTCCAGCTTCTCGGATTATTTGTTCGGTATACAGATTACATAGGTATGGTGAAAGAATACAACCCTGATGCACACCTTTCCTGACTTGAAACCAATCAGTATGCCCTTGTTCTGTCCGAACAACTGCCTCTTGATCCATGTAAAGGTTCCTCATGAGCATTTATCTTTATGGTGTAGTCATTTTACTAAGATACATAACGGAGTTGGTTATTCTGTGCCAATATTTCCATATATAGAATGGGCTCTTTTAAGATATCGATTCAGGTCTAGTCCAATGTCTGGAAAGCTTTTTTTTGGTATATGGTTTTAAATATTCTGCTCCACATTTAAAACTTTGATAATCATTTGCTTTTTTTTGGTCTTCAGGGACTGTAAACTATATATCTGTTGAGTCTTTGTCTATCTTTTATGTCTATCACTTTCTCTCCGATCCATTTTACCTCTTTATTTCATTTTATTCGTTTGGTCTTTCCTTATCTACCCCAAGTCATCCTCCCCGCCCCATACACACTTACACACACATAAACATTGATTCCAAATCTCCCACCTGTGGTCTTGTGTACTTTCAAACCCTTCTCTTCTATTTCCCCACATCTAGTGCTCTGATATAACAGGTATTAGGTCTGTTTCAAAAACTTAGCAACTCAGGATAGAGCCCCCTTTCTCCAGGGGTGACTTTATCCGTGTTTCACCAGTGTTAGCACCCACTTCACTGTCCTGTTTTTCACACATTTTCTGTGTGTGACTCTGCTCTGACCTGGGCTTCAAAACAGTATTTCTGGTTTCAGAATGTTATTTCCACACTTACACATAACTTGAATTTTGAAGTATTATTAGTTTCCTAGTAAAAGACCGTGAGTTTTTATTTGTACTCTGTTTTAAAGGCTAGGTGGGGAGATTCCGATATCCATAGTTGTTATTATTTCCATTTTGTTGTTGTTAGGTGCTTTTGAGTTGGTTCTGACTCATAGTGACTTCATGTGCAACAGAATGAAACACTGCCCAGTCCTGCGTCTTCCTCACAATCACTGATATGTTTAAGCCCATCGTTGCAGCCACAGTGTCAATCCATCTCTTCAAGTGTCTTCCTCTTTTTCGCTGACCCTCTACCTTCAAAAGCATGATGTCATTCTCCAGGAAACTGGTCCCTTCTGATACATGTCCAAAGTATGTGAGAAGTCTCGCCAGGCTCAATTGCAAGGAGCACTCTGGCTGTACTTCTTCCAAGGGAGATTTGTTTGTTCTTCTGGGAGTCCACGGTATATTCAATAGTCTTCACCAACACCATAATTCAAAGGTATAAATTCTTCTTCAGTCTTCCTCATTTATTGTATAGCTTTAGCATGCATATGGGGCAATTGAAAATATGGCTTGGGTCAGGTGCACCTTAGCCCTCAAAATGACATCTTTGCTTTTCAACACTTTAAAGAAGTCTTTTGCACCAGATTTGCCCAATACAATACATTGTTTGATTTCTCAACCACTGCTTCCATGGGCGTTGATTGTGCATCCAAGTAAAATGAAATCCTTGACAATGTCAGTCTTTCCTCCGTTTATCATGATGTTGCTTATTGGTCCAGTCATGAGGATTTTTGTTTTCTTTATGTAGCGGTGTAATCCATACTGAAGGCTGTGGTCTTTGATCTTTATCAGTAAGTATATCAAGTTATCTCCTCTTTAGGCAAGCAAGGTTACGTCATCTGCATATCACAGCTTGTTAAAGAGTCTTCCAGGAATCCTGATGCTGCGTTCTTCTTCATATAGTCCAGCTCTTCAGATTATTTTCTCAGCATACAGATTGAATAAGTATGATGAAGGGATACAACTCTGACGCACACCTTTCCTGACTTTAAAGCATGCACTATCCCCTTTGTTCTGTTCCAGTGACTGCCTCTTGGTCTATGTGCAGGTTCCTCATGAGCACAATTAAGTATTCTGGAATTCCCATTTTTTGCAGTGTTATCCATAATTTGTTATGATCCACACAGTCAAATGCCTTTGCATAGTTGTCAATAAAACACAGGTAAACATTTTTTTGGCATTCTTTGCTTTCAGCCAAGATCCATCTGACATCAGTAATGACATACCTCTTCTGAATCCAGGTTGAATTTTTGGCAGTTTCCTGTTGATGTACTGCTGCAACAGTTTTTGAAGTATCTTCAGCAAAATTTTACTTGCGTGTGATATTAATGATATTGTTCAATAATTTCTACTTTTGGTGGGATCATCTTTCTTTGGAATGGGCACAAATATGGACCTCTTCCAGTTGGTTGGCGAGGTAGCTGTCTTCCAAATTTCTTGGCATAGATGATTGAGTACCTCTAATGCTGCATCCATTTGTTGAAACATCTCAGATGATGTCCATAATTCCCCAAGCCATGTTTTTCACCAATGCCTTCAGTATGGCTTGGACTTCTTCCTTAAGTACCATCACTTCTTAATCATATGCTACCTCCTGAAATGGTTGAACATCGACAAATTCTTTTGGTACAGTGACTTTGTGTATTCCTTTCATTTGCTTTTGATGCTTCTTGAGTTGTTCAATATTGTGCCCATACATCCTTCAATATCACAACTCAAGCCTTGAATTTTTTCTTCAGTTCTTTCAGCTTAAGAAATGCCAAGCATGGTCTTCCCTTTTGGTTTTTTATCTCCAGGTCTTTGCACATTCTGTTATCATACCTTACTCTGTCTTCTTGAGCTGCCCTTTGAAATCTTCTGTTCAGCTCTCTTACTTCCATTCGGTTTAGCTACTCTACATTCAAAAGCAAGTTTCAGAGTCACTTCTGATGTCCATTTTGGTCTTATCTTTCTTTCCTGCCTTTTTAATAACCTTTTGCTTTCCTCATGTATTATATCTTTGATGTCTTCCCACAACTCGTCTGGTATTTGGCCATTAGTGTCCAATGTGCCAAATGTATTCTTGAGATGGTCTCTAAATTCAGGTGGGCTATAGTCAAGGTTGTATTTTTGTTCTCATGGACTTGTTTTAATTTTCTTCATCTTCGTCTCACACTTGCATATGAGCAGTTGGTGTTCTGCTCCATAGAGAGTGTTGGCCTTGTTTTGACTGATGGTATTGAGCTTTTCCATTGTCTTTTTCCACAAATGTAGTCAATTTGATTCTTGTGTTTTCCATCCGGCGAGGTCCACGTGTATAAAAAAAAAAAAAAAAAAAACTTTTTTTTTTTTGTTACCGTTTATGTTGTTGAAAAAATATATTTGCAACGAATAAGTCATTGATGTTGCAAAATTCTGTCATGTAATCACTGGCATCTTTTCTATCACCAAGGCCATGTTTCCCAACTACTGATCCTTCGTCTTTGTTTCCAACTTTTGCATTCTACACAGAAAAAACCCAGTGTCGTCGAGTCGATTCCGACTCATAGACACCCTATAGGACAGAGTAGTACTGCCCCATAGAGTTTCATTCTAATCACCAGTAATTATCAATGCATCCTGATTGCATATTTCATCAGTTTCAGACTCGAGAAGTTGATAAAAATCTTCAATTTCCTCACTCTTTGCATTAGTTTTTGGTGCATAAATTTGAATAATAGTTGTATTAACTGGTGTTCCCTCTAGGTGTGTGGATATTATTCTATCACTGACAGTGTTGTACTTCAGGATAGATCTTGAAATGTTCTTTTTGACTATGAATGTGACGCTATTCCTCTTCAATTTGTCATTCCTGGTATAGAAGACCATATGATTGTCCGATTCAAAATGGTTAATATCAGTCCATTTTAGCTCACTAATGCATAGGATATCAATCTTTATGTGTTCTATTTCATTTTTGATTACTTCCAGCTTTCCTAGATACATATTTTGCACATTCCACATTCCAATTATTAATGGATATTTGTGGCTATTTCTTCTCATTTTGAGTCATGCCACATCAGCAAATGAAGGTTCCAAAATCTTGACTCCATCCATGTCATTAAGGTCAACTGTGCTTTGAGGAGACAGCTCTTTTCCAGTCATATTTTGAGTGCCTTCCAACCTAAGGAACTCATCTTCCTGCACTATATCAGACAACGTTGCACTGCTATTCATAAGATTTTCAATGGCCAATTTTTTCAGAAGTAGACTGCCAGGTCCTTCTTCCTATTCTATCTTAGTCTGGAAACTCTGCTGAACCTGTCTACCATGGGTGACCCTGCTAGTATTTGAAATTTTGGTGGCATAGCTTTCAGCATCATAGCAACATGCAAGCCACCACAGTATGACAAGTTGACAGATGCGTGGTGGCATTGTTTCTATGGGAACACAGAAGTCAAGATTTAATTTTCAATAGAGGATTCTGCCTCTTAGACATACAAAAAAAGCTTCAACTGCTTATCTATTTTAACAGTCCACTACTTAACAATTTTAATAGCCCATGTTTAAGGGACCACTGAAATATTCTAATGGCTTATATTTGAACACTTCTAGTGATAGCAAGCTCACACTATCTCCTGTTACTACTCATTTGAAAATTGGATGCTATGTGTTGGTAATAATTTTCTCTCTTACACTTACTTGAAAAAATCATCCTTTAGGCCTTTTCTGTAAGTACCTAAATTCTAACCTTTGGGGTTACGTAAGGTATGTATGAACTCCTTCTTCATTTTATATAATATTTGATGATTAAAACTCATGACCATAAAGCGTTTCTCTTATCAGAATAAATTATCCTAATTACTTTTTTCTTGAAAAATGATCCTAATTACTTCAATCTTCTTATTGCTTCTCGGTATAGAAATGCAGTTTAAAATGTGACCACTTATAGGAAGGAGGCTTTGTGCCTATATTTAATTGGTTGTATTTGTTTTTAACTACTCTATTATCTCCTGAAAATATGTTCTTTATAGCATTGCTTTCTTAGAGATGCATATTTCTTTATCAAACACAATTTAGACAAATATTTTATAAAGCGAAAACTTGGTTTTCAGGACTCTGATTCTTTATGTTTATGGTATAATTCCAATAGATCCCTGGAAAACCTATAACCTTATGTTCATTTTAGAATCTGAACACAGTTGTACCTCTATCTTTAAAGATGCCTCAGTTTGAGTGTTTTACTTGAAGGTCCCAGCAAAGAAAGTGTGAGCAGATGTGAAAACAGTGCAATAATAATGACTTATAATCAAAGGAAGGCTAATAAATATGTTAGGTTTTTATATTTACTGTGGAGATCAATGGAAACCTGGGGCTGAAATTTCTTTTAACTTCATCCTGCTTTCTTTCTTTGGGTTTTTATGGGTTTCTCAATCGCTTTACTTGTCTGCTGTAGGAGGCTTTTATTTCCTGATAAGGGCTGTTAACCAGTTTCAGTGTTGAAGAAATAAAGTTACCATTACACAGAAGGGTGTGTGTGATCGTACTGGGCTCAAGTGATCCCATCTTTAGTGAAACCAGTGGAGGAAAAACAAAGCTAAGATATTAAAGGGAAACATTTTTTTTTTTTTTTTATCCCATAGGGTAACTCCCAAACTAAGCAAGAGGAGCTGTTTTTATTACAAATGAAAGACTTGACTTTCCTGCATCATTTCTGGATTCTAGAACAAAGCCTCTAAAATCCTAATTAAAAGATAATTTGTAAGAAACATAAACATGAAAACTTAGATCAAGCTAGTCCTTTAACCTACTGACCCTAAAGCTACAAAGAAAATTAATGGTTTTGTTTGCTTCATTGTTGCAAATTAGCTCTCAAAGGGTTTTTATATTTTTATTCTGTATTTGCTTAAGAATAGAAGTCCTTGGGTGGTACAAATGGTTAAGCACTCAACTACTAACTGAAAGGTTGGTAGTTTGAACCCAACCTGAGATGACATGGAAGACAGGCCTAATGACCTGCTTCTAAAAGGTCACAGCCTGGAAAACCTTATGGAACAAGGAGTTGCCATGAGTCAGAATCAACTTAATGGCAGCTAACAGTAACAACAGCTCAGGAATAAGTCTTAGGTTTCGCCATTGTGGTCTCCTGCTCTAACTGCCCCATTATTGCCTCTGTTACAGGCAACCTCCCTGACATCACTGCTCCACTAGGTCCAGTTTCCTTCACCAGTTACCTCTGCTGCTATCATTGCTCAGGAGCATAAGAAAGGCTTCTGTTCTTTTGCCTTAGCTATAAACTCAGACCGTCCTGGCATCAGTTTGGAACTCAGGTGGTGCAGTGGTTGAGAGCTACGATGAGCTACAGCTGCTAACCAAAAAGTCGGCAGTTTGAATCTAGCAGCAGCTCCTTGGAAACCCTATGGCGGCAGTTCTTCTCTGTTCTGTAGGGTTGCTATGAATCAGAATTGACTCGACTGCAATGGGTTTGATTTTTTTTTTTTTGGCATCCTCTCAGTACAGTTGAGACAGATTTTCCTGAACGCTTAGCAATAATTAAAGGGATTTGGAGAACACTCAGAAAATAACAATTGCATCAGCCTAGCATCAATGTGGGATGGCTCCTTGTCTCATTCCTGGCTTAACTCCCTGTAATCAGGACTAATTTGTTTCCCGTGATCAAAAACTCTGACACACTCTATGCCTCTGAGTCAAGGCCAAAATGATACCTCACTGTTCCCTTCTTTCTTCTCCTCTCATACCCCAGAAGAAGAGAGGATTTTTTTTTTTTAACTTCCAGTTTTAAAATCAGTATTTTTATAGGGTAACTGACAGAGAGAACATCCTTTCACTTGGAGGTTGTGAGTACCTTTTTGGTGTTCTCTGTTATTCAGTCTTAAAAATCATCCTGTTAGCCCTAGGAGACATTATACCACCTTAATCCAGGTTTTTTGTAGCTTCAAGATTCAAATTTCTCACTTAATAACCTTCTAGCATAGCTGGTATATGAAGAAGGAGGTGAGAGAAGAGGCTTCATCAAACTGGAATGAGAGGATTTGTTGAAAGATGGTCTCCTATACAAATTGCCTTCTGAACATTTGTCTTGGTTGTTAATAATTTCAGTCTTTCTTCACTTTTAACCCTTACTTCAAATTCAGTCTCCTCTTTTATAGACTCATATTGCCTATTCTTTTTTCTTTGTTTTTATCATAATCCCTTTTCTCCTATCAAATTATATTTTAGACATGAAGGCAATAAAAGTGATCCATTTGTCTATTCTTCCCTTTGGGCAATAATATCTGTAATTTAAAAATAAAAAATGTCTCTTCTCTTTAATAATTTTATCTTGCCTTCACCTGATACCAAGTTTATCTCTTTCATTTATAACTCCCTTAAGTCATGCTCTGAGTATATTATCATCTTCTGTCTTAAAATGTGCAAATGGATAACCAATAAGCTGTTTAATTTACATACCAATGGATATAATTTAGAGATAACCTGGGAATAGTCAATTAATTAAGAAAATTAGCCAAGTAAAATAATATAAAATGAAAGTATTTACTAACAAATAACAAAGGAAAACAAGGCATGAGTTTTGCTTCTGTTTACATACGTATTTGTTGTCAAGGCTTATTACTGGCCTGAGGATTTTGCTATCTTAAATATATTTGAAAAACCTTCTCCATGAATGTATGAAAGGTAAAAACTGTAAAACATATCGTACTAGGGAAATGCATTTTAAGGCAAAAATTAGTACTTTACTCTTTGGTATTGGGAAAATTTTTTTTTTAACCCCTAGGAACATCTTAGAGTTTTCATAACAACAATGACAACAACAACAACAAAAAAACCCAAAACCAGTTGCCGTTGAGTTGATTCTAACTCATTGCGATGACCCTGTGTGTGTCAGGGTAGAACTGAGTTCCATCAGGCTTTCAGTGGCTGTGATTATTTGAAAGTTGACTGCCAGGTCTTTCTTACAAGGCTCCTCTGGATGGATTCGAACCACCAACATTTTGGTTAGTAGCCAAGTGCTTAACAGTTTGCACCACCTGGGGATAGTACTAAGATGCTATTTTCCATGGTGTTTGGCATTTATACTGATGGTACAAAAGTAATGGTGGGTAAAACTGAAGGTGCTTTAGAATAAGTCAAGGCAGTTGCACCAAATCTGACTAGTAATCATTGTATTTTTTTTTTTTACCACCACCTACTCATTCATAAATACAAATAAATAACACATACACATATACACACAGAAATGTACTATATATATATGTGTGTAGACTGAGGTGTACCTGACCTAAACCATAGTATTTTCAATTATCTCATAGGCACTTGAAAGCTGGACAATGAATAAGGAAGACCAAAGAAGAGTTGATGCATTTGAATTATGGTGTTTGCGGAGAATATTGAATATACCATGGATTGCCAGAAGAACAAACAAATCTGTCTTGGAAGCACAGCCAGAATGCTCCTTAAAAGTGAGGATGGTGTTATGGATTGAATTGTGTCTCCCAAAAATCTGTGTCAACTTGGCTAGGTCATGATTCTCAGTATTGTATGATTGTCCACTATTTTATCATCTGATATGATTTTCCTATGTGTTGTAAATCCTACCACTATGACGTTAATGGGAGCCCTGGTAGCGCAGTGGTTAAGTGTTTTTCTGCTAACCAAATGGTTGGCAGTTTGGATTCACCAGCTGCTCCTTGGAAACCCTATGGGGCAGTTCTACTCTGTCCTGTAGGGTCACTATGAGGCAGAATTGACTTGACAGCAAAGGTTTGGCTTTTGTTTTATGATGTTAATGACACAGAATTAGAGGCAGTTATGTTAATGTTAATGAGGCAGGATTCAATTTCAAGGCTAGGTTGTATCTTGAGTCAATCTCTTTTGAGATGTAAAAGAGAGAAGCAAGCAGAGAGACAGAGGGACCTCCTACTACCAAGAAAGCAGAGCCAGGAGCAAAGCTCATCCTTTGGACCCAGGGTCCTGCACTGAGAAGCTCCTAGGCCAGGGAAAGATTGATGACAAGGACCTTCCTCCAGAGCCAACAGAGAGAGAAAGCCTTCCCCTGGAGCTGGTACGCTGAATTTGGAATTTTAGCCTCCTAGACTGTGAGAGAATAAATTTCTGTTTGTTAAATCCATCCAATTGCTGCATTTCTGTTATAGCATCACTACATAACCAAGACAGAATTTGATACCGAAGGACTGGAGTGCTGCTCTAACAAATATCTAAATTATGGAAGCAGTTTTGAAACTGTGAATGAGTAGAGGCTGAAGTGTTTTAAAGTGTCTAATAGTAAAAACCTAGATTGTCTTGAAGAGATTGTTGGTGGAATTACGGATATCAAAGACAATTTTGGTGAGGACTCAGCTAGACTCTGTCATATAGGGTCACTATGGATCTGAACTGATTTGACGGCACAAAAACGATGTTGTTGTTAGGTGCCATGGAGTGAGGTCTGGCTCATAGCAACCCTGTGTACAATAGAACAAAACATTGCCCAGTCCTGTGCCATCTTCACAATCATTGTTAAGCTTGAGTCCATTGTTCCAGCCACTGTGTCAATCCATCCTGTTGAGGATCTTCCTCTTTTTTGATGACTCTCTACTTTACCAAGCATGATTACCAAGCATGTCATCCTCCTGATAACATATCCAAAGTTTGTGAGACATAGTTTTGTCACCAATTGCCAATCTGACAAAAAGGGTCCTTGTCTTTTCCCGAGTAAGAATACACACGAAAGACAAACTTTATCTTCAGCAAGCTTTATTTTGCTCAAGTCAAGCAAAAGGAGTGAGCGAGGATCTAAGCCTCTCCAAAAGACTGACTCAAAAAGGGAAGCAAGGCTAGGGCTTATATGGGTTTGGTGGAGACAATAGAGTAATGAATATTTAGTGGGCTTCTTTCAAGGGGCAGGTACTTCTCAGAATGGAAGTGTATGCTAATTAGGTTGCACATGCATCTGGAATCCAAGATGGAACCCTCTGATATTCAAGATGGAGTCCTCTCAGCAGCCCTTGGCATCACTTATTATGGGATATAGTACAAACACACTTGATCTTCTTGATCTTTGGCACTACATCTCCATCTTCGGAGGGCTAAGGAAGGTTAAACAGTGGTCACACTTTGTTCTTCTGCGCGTGCAGAGCCTGTAAAGGAGGAAAAGGAGGGGGCTAGAAAAACACTAAGAAGGAAATAGTAATTTATGGATTGTTTCAATCTTATGTTGAGGGGGTGGGTTCCTGTTTACCCAACTTCTTGATGGTAATCTTTTAACACCTCTTTTGTTCAGCTGCTGGCACAGTTAACCCTATCTGTCTCAGTTTCTCCACCCTTGCTTCTAAGGAATGTTCTACAGCAAATATATATATATATATATATATGAATTTCATGTAATGCTCTTGATGGAGCAGGAAAAATTAATGAATTTTAATCTTTGAAGGCATATTTTTAAATACCTGGCATGACAAAATGCACACTATGCATAAACCACTTCTGCTGTATACCAAAATACTTTTGTGATTGTTTGAGTTGTAAACTGAACTAGCCACTTTTTTCAAAGAACACCATTAATCGAAAGAGTACCTGACAACTATTGTTTTACAGAATTAGGTAATTGAAAATGAATAAAACGAGCTAGCCATAAATATGTATGCTAATATGTAATGGGTTTATTGTTGTTACAATGAATTAATAAGTATTTAATTGAAAATAATGAAATAAAAATATTTCTTAAAATTATTGTTTTAATTTCTAATATGATAAGCATCAATAGATTTAATCCACATACTAAACAATGTATTCTTTTATCATAAATTCTTTTTATTTTAGAGTTTTTGTGAAATAATATATTTCTTGAGTTGAATTTTTTTTTTTTTTTATATTAAGGCTGTATTGCAAACATTCCCACACTCAAATCTTTGGAGATATTTTCTACAAAAGAATCCAAGAAGAATGAAAATGGTTATCCTTCAAGAAAACAAAGAGCACATCATCAACCTCATTTTCTTATTGTTTCTCGTTTCCCAAAGATGTGACAACAGTGTTCTCTGGAGTCCTTAACAATTAAGGAAAGTAAAGATGTCCTGGGACCAAAAGGATCGGGAACCACTGCTTTATGTATATACATTACTGTATCTGAACCTGTAAGATCTGCTTCTAGATAGGATGGTCTAGCTTGCAGTGGATCATGTATTATGCCTAGAGCAACTACGAAAGCTAAAAATACACACACACAGACACACACACACAAAACAACCAACTATTTAAAAGAATCAGAGAGCTACCAAGTTGGCCAGGAATTGAGAGGGCAAGATTCAAGAGAAAAGGGAAATACATAGAGTGGGGTCTCACATTCTGTGCTGCTGTATTCTTCAAGGTATTTGCTGATTCATAATTGAGATGGGTGGAGAAGCTGAGTAGACTTTTAGCAAAATTATGGACTTGGGAAGAGAAAAAGGGAGTTTGAGACTAACATGTCAGCTAGGAGTTGAAAGCCCAAGGTCTTAGAGAAAAAGAAAACTATTGTCACAAGCCCAATCTTTTGCACCCCTTTTGTTCTTGAAGAATTCTCCAGTTTGTACAGGCCAATCAGATAAGCCAACCAGAAAGCAGCTGACAGGAAGGTGAAAAGCAAGCAAAACTATCAGTACATTGTGCTAGAAAGACAAAACGATAGTTCAGGTCCCCCGTGGTAGAGGTTCCTTAGTAAACAATCATTACTTTCAGTTGAGACCCGTTAAAGATTATACTCTAGGAATAAGGGTGAAGCAGGAATAGATCACTCTTTATAAAGACAGGAACCCACCCTTGATTCAGTTTAGTCCTTGATTGGATTAAACAGTTCTAACTCTCAAATGCCTTGCAGAACTAAAGAAAACCTTTAGTAGAGGATGAAAATATCTAGAGCTTCAAGTGAAAATATAAATAGAAACAGACTCGCTGGTGACCCAGCTATTGGTGTTACCAGACACAGATTTTAAAATAACTGCAGTGGACAATTTCACCAGAGACCAGAATTTATTTCAAAAATTATATCAAATTCTAGAATTAAAAGTTATAATATTCAAAATTAAGACCACAATTGGAAGGTTTAGCATCAGATTAGACATAGTTTATCTGGAAGATAATGTCATTGACGCATGCTATAATCTCTAGGGTAAATGATAAAAGAACAGTGTAAGCTAACAAACTAGAAGTACCAGTAATTACATTCAATGTAAATGGCATAAATATGCCAATTAAAAGTCAAAACTTCTCTGAATGGGTAAGGAATGAAACTGTGTGCTCCTTAAAAAATACACATTTTAAATGCAAGAGCACAGAAATATTTAGCCAAAGGTTGGAAAAAGAGACAGTGTTTTATATCAACATGGTATGTGGGAATGTAAAGTTCCCATTCCATCTTTTGTGTTTGATGAGAGTTCTGATTTTCCTAATAAATTATTTTCACTGCAAAGGCTTAGATTGGACATGTTTTTCTTGGGAAGGCTTGGTTAAAATACTTTCTCCAAGTTTTTGTGTTTGCATGCTCATTTATTTTAAGCTTTCTATTATGGAAAATTTCAAACAGTTACAAAAATAGAAATAATTATCCCCTGGATTATATTTCAGCATTTCCCAGATATCATGTGATTTCATACGTAACTGTTTTAATATGCATCCCAAAATATAAAAACTTTTTAAGTAACCACAATACTACTGTAGAGCCTTAACAAAACAAAAACACCAGAGGTTGGGTGGTTGGGAGATGGAGAATGACCACCAATGGTATGAGTTTCTTTATTGGGTGGATGAAATGTTCTGGAATTGGATAGTGGTGATGGTTGTACAACTTTGTGAATGTACTGAAACTCACTTAATTGTACACATCAAAAGGGTGAATTTTATGGTTTATGAATTACAGCTCAATAAAAAAAAAGAAAAAAAATCCTTAATATTCAAATGTGTTATTTTTCATTGGATCTTTCACTTATTTTATAAATTGCACCCTTAATATGTCCTGTGATGTGGAGTTCAGAGTCTCTGGGTGGTACAAATTGTTAACATGCTCATCTGCTAACCAAAAAGTTAGAGGTTTGAGTCCACTTAGAGGCACCTTGGAAGAAAGACCTGGTGATCTACTTCTGAAAAAAATCAGTCACTGAAAACCCTGTGGAATGCAATTCAACACTGACATGCATGGGGCCACCATGAGTTGGAGGTGGCTCAAATGGCAACTGGTGGTTTTTATGGGGCGTTTATTGGAGAATGTCTAGTGTCTGTTTATATGGATACATCCAGGAAAACCAGTATTTTATTGAAAAATAGCTAATTTTTAGTGTATCCACTGCCATTGAGTCAATTCTGACTCAGAGTGACCCTGTAGGACAGAGTAGAACTGCCCCCATACGGTTTCCAAGGCTGTAAATCTTTGCAAAAGCAGGCTGCCACATCTTTCTCCCACAGAGTGGCTGGTGGGTTCAAACTACTGAACTTTTTGGTTAGCAGCAGAATGTAGGGTACTTTTTTTTTTTTTTACAAATAGATAGTTTTATAAAATCAACATAAGTATAAGACACCTAAACTTTGACGTGAATCTAGATTCAGATTGCTAAGACTTAGCTCTTTTATTTTCCCGTTTATCAAACAAGGCTGGCTTTGGCTTTTTAGACTCCTTTGCCATAGTAGAAATTAGGTCGTCCACAATGGAAAGAGGGTTCCAAGAGTTTGTCATTCTGTATTTTACAATATAACAGCAACGGCAAACCTTATTACAAGATAACATTTATTAAGGACTTACTACGTATCAGGCACTGTGCTATGTGCTTTATATATATAGTCTTACTGAACCTTCACAAGTCTATGGGGAGAGAGTGAAGAAATTCAAATAATCTTAACACTTTTCCAGGCTAGTGAGTGGAGGTTTTGGGGTTCAAGCCTGGGCTGTTCAGTTCCTGAGACGGGTGGCAACCACCATACCTCACAGCCATCTCCACAATTAACACAACCTTCCTTTTCCCCAAGATTATTCAGTCAGAAACTATTTGCACCTTTTTATGCATGAGTTCACAGAATAGAGGAATAAATTTCATGTATGTCCTGGTATCTACCATGTGTTACACCCAGTACTAGAGGTATAAATATCAAAACATTTGGAGAGATATTAAAGTCAGAATTTTTTTTTTTTCAGTCCTCCAGTATGCAGTATATAAGCACGTGTCTTAGTTACCTAGCACTGCTAGCTATAGCAGAAATACCACAAGTTGGAGGGCTTTAACAAAGAGAAATTTATTTTCTTACAGTCTAGTAGATTACAAGTCCAAATTCAGGGCGTCGGCTGCAGGGGAGGGCTTTCTCTCTCTGTCGGCTCTGGAGGAAGCCTTCCCCTGGTTGAGGAGCTTCTCAGGCTCAGAGACCCTGTGTCCAAAGGGCATGTTCTGCTCCTGGTGCTGCTTCCTTGGTGGTATGAAGTGCCCAACTCTCTGCTTGCTTCCCTTTCCTTTTATCTCTTAAGAGATAAAACGTGGTGCAGGCCACACCCCAGGGAAACTCCCTTTACCTTGGATCAGGGAGGTGACCTGAGTGAGGGTGGCGTTACAATCCCACCCTAATCCTTTCAGTATAAAATTACAATCACAAAATGGAGGACAACCGTACAATACTGGGAATCATGGCCTAACCAAGATGATACACACATAATTCAAACCATGACAGCACGTCTTTATAAAGTGCTTTTATTTCCTTGTGCAACTCAACTTGTGATAAAAGGCTATTTCTGCACATTTCACCCCATGAAGTATAAGATAATAATGGCTTTTAGATATTATTTACCATTCTCCTAAGTTGTTACTCTTAGTTTTTAAAGCCACTTTTGGTGTAGAAAAGTACAACTCTCTTTTGGAATGGTTGTACTTCACAAGCTCTTCTTGGTTTTGCACTTAGGCTTGCCCTCCCTGCCTTGCTGTGAGAATCTTGGGTTTAGTTAGAACGTTCCTGTAAGTTATAGCCTTGGAAAAATATTTCATGGTTGGCATGAAGTATACTGATGATCGGAGTGTCAGAAGAGGCATGAAAATCCAATAAAAGCCTAACTCAGCCCTATGCCTGGTGTAAAAACTCTGCTACTACCCCCAGGGAAATCTCAGCTTACAAGTACGGCTATATGCTATAGAATTTTACTGTTGGACTTCAACACAAGTAATTTATTTCTACTTGTCCTCCCACATCCAACTTCTTCCCATAATTTTTGAGCGAATTAAACTAGGCTTTTACAAAGAAAAAAAAAATGTTTATTGAGCACTTATAATGTACCAGGCCCTGTTTTAAATACTTGCATATACCAGGGGTATGCAAATCTTTTCTGTAAGGGGCCAGATAGTAACTAGTTTAGGATTTGCAGGTCATATGATCTTTGTTGCAACTGCTCAACTCTATAATTGTAATAGGAAAGCAGCCAAAGACAGTTCCAAAACCAATGGGTGTGGCTGTGTTCCAATAAAACTTAATTTGCAAAAAAAAATAAACCATTCTGGAAGCCATAATGAGATGCAAGGAGAAAACCTACCCCGACTCAAGGCCCACTGGGTGATGAGTGTGGATGAAAAAGAGTCATCATTTGGGAGAGCTGCAAGGGAAGCCGTGTCCTACAGAGAGAGTCGCTCATTCACATAGTCTTACTCCAGACTTTACTATTACAAATGGCTGCACCCCTTCCATAATCTTAATTTCTTATAGTCCACTCTCTGACTACCACCTCCTTCCTGTGGGCTGAAGCCTGCCAATTTCTAGCACATGCTGTCTTATTTAATTCTCACAACAGCCTAATGAAGAGGGTACTACTATTACCCCATTTTAGAGAGGTGGATAATAGGGTGCACAAGAGTTAAGAAGTTTGCTCAAAGCATGTAATTAAAGTAGTAAGACTAGGATTTGAACCCAGGCACTCTTCCTGCAGAGCCCATGCTCTTAACTAGTGCATCACACTGCCTCTCTAGTAGAGAAAGTAACAACAACAACAACAACAAAATGCAATAGTTTTACAACTATCATAATTTTAATTATCAGGCAAAATACTATACTTTACATAATCTCATTTAATCTGTACAACAACCCTGTGAAGCAGGTGGTGTTATCCTCTCTTTTCCAAAGAGGAAACTGAAGTAGAGCTTAAGGAGTTTGCTTGAGGTCACATACCTCGTAAGTTGTTGTCATTGTGTGTCATTGAGTCAGTTCCAACTCACAGCAACCCTGTAAGACAGAGTAGAACTGCCCCATAGGGTCTTTTAGGCTGTAGTCTTTACGAGAGCAGATTGCCAGGTCTTTTCTCCTGTGGAGCCACTGATGGGTTCAAACCACTGACTTTTCAGTTAGTAGCCATTGCACCATCAGGGCTTCTTAGCTAGTAAGTAGTAGATTCTAACTAGAGCTTGGGTTAAACTTACCTAGGTCTACATATTAGTTTCCTAGAGCTACCATGACAAAGTACTACAAACTGGGTGGCTTATAAGAAGAGAAATATATTGTCTCACAGTTCTAGAGACTAAAAGTCTAAATTCAAGTTGTCAATGCTTTCTCTGAAAGCTCTGTGAGAAGTCCTTTCTTATCTCAGCTTCTGGTAACCCAGCCATTCCCTTGTTTGCAACTGCAACATCATGTGACATTCTTCCCTGTGTCTCCCTGTCTCTGTGTCTCACCTCCTTTCTCATAAGGACACCACTCATATTGGATTAGGGTCCACCCCGCTCCAGTATGACTTCACATTAACTGATAACATCTTCAAAGATTCTATTTCCAAACATGGCCAAGTTCACAGGTACCAGGGGTTAGAACGTCAACATACCTTTTTCGGTAACACAATCCAAAACAAGACAGAAGTGGACTTGTCTGGAAGCCACAATGAGATGCAAGGAGAAAACCTACTCCACCTCAAGGCCCAATGGGTGATGGGCGTGGGTGAAAAATAATCATTTGGGAGAGCTGCAAAGGAAGCTGCGTCCTCCAGAGAGAGTCGCTCATTCACGTGGTCTTACTCCAGACTTTACATTACAAATGGCTGCACCCCTTTCATAACCTTAATTTCTTATAGCTCACTCTCTGACCACCACCTCCGTCTTTCAGTCCACTACCTCTACTTCTCCGCTCCAAAGTCTTTCAAATGCATGGGACAGTCAACATATTAATCCTACTACCTTTTCTTTGTACCTTACTCCCATAACGACCTCATTTTCCTCCTTAAATTTCAAGGTCAATCTTTATAATCATTACCTTTTGTACGCCAGGGAGTTGCCACGTCAGCTCTGTATTACTTACACTCAAAACGTTATGAGAGAGTGAAACTATCTTGTTTAAACTGCTGTTATATTTTATAGTAGCCAAACTGGCATCCTAACTATGGAAATAATTTAAAGAAAAGAACTATGGGGTTCCCCAAAATGTGAGAACTAGGAGAGATGCTAGCTCTGGGGCCAGGCAGGCAACTAGGCTGAGTGAAGTGGTTTGCTATAAGACAAAAGGAAGCTATGGGGACAAGATGAAATACAGAGCTGTGACATTCAGACCTCATGTCTGCCAAAAAATTTTTGCTATTGGGATTTGGCCAGGTCAGTTTTTGAACTCTCATAAACCAAGAGTTGGTTTTAAAGAGATTCCTTTTGTTGTTGTTAGTAGCATGAAATCTTCTTTCTAATTAATCTTGTGCAGAACTGGAATATAAGGGGGCCCTAAAAGCAGAGTTGTTCTGATTGAAGGGAGGTCATATCCTTTCTGTCTCCCCCATAGTTCCGCTATGGGCAGGCTCTGCTCTGTGAAATACAGTTTTAAAATGACTTGCCTATTCTAAAAGAAGCCCTGGTGGTGTAGTGGTTAGCTCTTGACTGCTAACCCAAAGGTGAAGTGTAAAACCCACCAGCTACCTGAGGGAGAAAGATGTGGCAGTCAGCTTCCCTAAAGATTACAGCCTTGAAAAACCTTTGGGAGAGTTGTATTGCCTATAGGGTTGCTATGAATTGGAATCAACTCTATGGCAATAAATACCTTATTTAATGGAGAAAGTGAGGCTGAGAGATGCTGTGAAACCAGAAGTATGTCATTTCACCTCTTTGGGCCTTGGATTTTCCATATTTAAAACAACAAATTTGAACTGGTTAATCTCTGGAGTCTCTTTAAGCAAGCAATGAAAGAAGAATGGACAGAAGAAAACTAGTATTTATTCATCAACTACCATGTACCAGCATGGAAGAACACAGGCCTTGTGCTGTGTTTCTATCATCTTTGCCAGGCACATTGAATTTTTCTGGAACTCTATGAGTTACAGGATAAAATATTTCAGAAGAACTTTGAATTTATGATGTATCTAAATTTTTCCTCATAGCAACAGAAGTAACAAGTAATTTTTTATCCCTGAATTTCATTTCATTTGCTGAATTATCCTGTGAAATAGCCAGAGTAGGCGTTTCTCATCCCCTTTTTTCAAAGGAAGAAACTAATGGTAAGTGATTTACCCAAGGTCGCAAAACTAGCAAATGACAAAGCCAAGACTGAAATCCAGGTCTGGTGCTCTCTGTGACAACCCATTGTCAATTGGAAGGTGTTAAAATGTGAATGAATTCACCTTAGGCCTTATAAATATTTATGGATTTGACCCAAATTACTGCAGGGTGTTTTATTCTTTTCATTTTTATTGGCAAATGTACACAGCATCTATCTGTATTCAAAGGTGAGGAGGTATCAGAAGGCGATATGGTTGTTTTGCCTGGGTGTGAGATACCTGACTTCAGAGACTAGCTTCAGGAGGCACAAGTTAGATGTTACCATGAGCAAACAGAAAAAATAAGAGAAAATAATTCTTGTTTAAGGAGAGTTTGGTAGAAAGTAGTTCAATCCCACACTTTAATCCAACATTCAGAGGGTACTTAAAGCGTACCACTCTTCTCAGTTGTCTTCATAACTCTGATAGATTGGGGATGACTGGAAAAATTAATCTGTGGCTATTTTATCTGCCTCCTTTTAAAAAGAGAGGCCATTGAACCTCAAACTATATTAAGCATTAAATTTTTATGGTCAAATTGAGATTCTGCACAAATACAGTTAATTAAATTTGTAGATGATCTACTCTCTGGATTTATATGGGAGCCCTTGATTAAAAATGAGCTATAAAACACATGTCCAGTGAGAACCACTCAGCTTCCACCCGCCAGGCAGCTGTTTCTGGAACAAATGATGTTCATGTTCTGGTTCATTGCCTGCATGCCTGTTAGCTGCTAAGTGAATCAAGCGTCCAATCTGCTGGCTCTTTTTTCTCTGCCTGACCTCTACATGTTGACACCTTCCAACAGGGTTCATTCCTCTCCTCTTTGCTTTCCACACTCTCTCTCTTCCTAACTGTCTCTCTGATGTCTAGTAGACAGTTAAAATGAACATGTTTGAAATGAAACTTTTCATTTTCTTGTCCTATGAACCTATTCCTCTCCAGTTTATCCCATCTTGGGAAATGAGACCAGCCACCATGATGCTCGAGCCAAACACCTAGGAATCACTGTTAGTTCTTCCTTTTCCATTCACCCCCAGTTGAACTCATCCTATTCAGACCTCCTTCCACAGTATTTTCTGCATAGAGCCTCTTCTGTCTATCACAGTGGGGCTGTCCTGGTCCACAGAGCTCCCCAAGAAGACACATCATGTTCAAATAAAGAGAAAAAAAAGTTATGTTTCTCCTCAGAGTAGACAGATTGACTAAAGGCTTCCCTTTCCAGCCTTACTCAGCACCTTGCTAAGCCGGGGCACAGGGCTTGGCAAGATGGATGAGGACTACATTTTGGCCCCTGTTTGTCTCCTGGGTTGGGCGTGTTTGCAGTACAGATGGCACAGCAGAACACAGCAGCTCTGCTTGTCCAAGAAGCCACTCTCTCTCATCTGGTCTACTCCAATCCTCTCCTAGTGCATCTGACTGTTTCCAATCTTGCTCCTGTGCAAGCCTTTCTACTCACAATGTAAAATTGATCTTTTAAAAACATAGATCATTTTTCTTACCTGATTAAAATCCTCCCTTGTCTTGTTATTACATGTAGCATAAACTCAGAATCCTCACTATGGTTACAAGCTCTCCATGGCCTAGCCCCTGCCTACCACTCTTGCCTGCCCTCACCTGCTCTGGAAACAGCCTTGACTATGCAAGTTTATTCCTCCCTGGGGGCCTTTGCACATCTTCAGACAGTCAGTTCCTGATCATCCAAGTCTCAGTTTAAAGAGTACCTCTTTGTTGAGACCTCCCATGACCCACTTAATCTAACGTTTATATACCAAACACCCTGTCTTAGTTCCCTCCTGCTGCTGTAACAGAAATACCACAAGTGGGTAGCTTTGTTTATTTTCTCAGAAATTTATTTTCTCATAGCTTGGGAGGTAGAAGTCCAAATTCAGGGCACTGGATCTAGTGGAAAGCACTCTCTCTCTCTCTCTTTCTGTCAGCTCTGGAGGGAGATCTTTGTCTTTTCCAGCATTTGTCAGTTCCTTGATGATCTTCATATGGCATCTATCTTCTCCTATTTGTCCTTTCTTCTGTGTCTAATTTGTCCTCTTTACACTTCAGAAGTGATTTGATTTGGGACAATCCCTGCACTGACATGGGTCATTAACATAACCAAGAAAACCCTACTTCCAAGTGGGATTACACCCACAGGTATAGGGGTTAGGATTCAACCACACAATCTGGGGGGACACAGTTCAATCCATAACATACCCCACCACTACTCTCCTGTTATACCATCACCCACTTTTATATTTATTCTTAGTCCTTAACACAATCTAAAATTAGCTTGTGTATTGTTTGCTTCTCTCAGAATATAAGCCTCTTAGAGCCCTGGTGGCATAGTATTTAAGTGCTCGGCTGCTAACCAAAATGTCAGTAGTTCAAATCCACCAGCCGCTCCTTGGAAACACTACAGGCAGTTCTACTCTGTCCTATAGGGTCTCTAAGAGTCAGAATTGACTTGACAGCAAGGGGTTAAGGGGCAAAGAAGTTGTCTGAATTCCTCAATGTTGTACCTCCAGCACCTGGAGTGGTACTTGACACATAGTACTCACTCAAAAAATCCATCATAAAGATGGAGTCGACACTAAAGACATAAGGTAATTATGAGCCCAAGAGGCAGAAAGGGCCACATAAAGCAGAAACTACATTAGCCTGGACCAGAAGAACTAGATGGTGGCTGGCTAGAAGACTGCCCTGACAGGGAACGCAACAGAGAACCCCTGAGGCAGCAGGAGAGCAGTGCGATGCCGACCCCAAATTCTCATAAAAAGACCTGGCTTAATGGTCTGACTGAGTCTAGAAGGACCTCGGAGGTCATGGTCCCCAGACCTTCTGTTAGCCCAAGACAGGAACCACTCCCAAAGCCAACTCTTCAGACAGGTATTGGACTGGACTATGGGATAGAAAATGATACTAGGGAAGAATGAGCTTTTTGGATCAAGTAGACACATGAGACTATGTGGGCATCTTCTGTCTGAAGGAGAGATGAAAGGGTAGAGGGGGTCAGAAGCTGACCAAAGAGACATGAAAAGAGAGAGTAGAGGGAAGGAGTGTGCTGTCTCATTAGGGGGAGAGCAATTAGGAGTATATAGCAAAAAAAAAAAAAAAAAAACCCACAGCAAGGTGTATATAAATTTTTGTATGACAGTCCACTTGATTTGTAAACTTTCACTTAAAGCACAATAAAAATTAAAAAAAAAAAAAAACTACTAAGTGAAGGCGCACACTTTTACCCCAATCAAAATTAAAGTTATTCAGAAACCCTGAGAGCAGGGCACCCAGACACCTTTATAGCTCATAATGAGTCACTTCTGAGGTTCACCCTTCAGCCAAAGATTAGACAGGACCATAAAATAAAATGAGACAAAATGGGCACATCAGCCCAGGGGCACGGACAAAAAGGCAGAAGGGGAAAGGAAAGCTGGTAATGGGGAACCCAAGGTCAAGAAGGGGAGTGTTGACATGTCATAGGGTTGGCAAAAAATGTCACAAAATAATATGTATATTAATTGTTTAATGAGAAACTAGTTTGCTCTGTAAACCGTCTAAAGTACAATTAAAAAAAGACCAAGAGAAAGTAAAGTTAAGAAATTTTTGAAAAACAGGTAACTATTGTCATTTGGAAATTTGGAAGTGTGTCTGCCCTGGAGTTACAATCTATTGAATTACAAAAGTGACAATTTGGAAATCCAAATATTCCTATATGCCTATTTTTGCATCTCAGGTCATTTTAATATGACCTCCATTCACTTTTCCAAACTAATCTTCCACTCCTCCCCTCTGTTTCTCAAACTAAGGTTGATGTGAGAATGTCCAGGGAGTATAAGAAGTCACAGAATAGTGTGGGATGTTTTCCCAAAGAGTAGTGTTTATATAGTTTTTTTAATTTTAGAAAGTGAGGGCCAGGGAGTGTGAACTTTTCCACAACTAAGATACCGTGTCATTTTGGGCATTGCTATGGATTGAATTGTGTTCCCCAAAAATGTGTGTCAACTTGCCTAGTCCATGATTCCCAGTATTGTGTGCTTGTCTACCATTTTGTCCTCTGATGTAATTTTTCTATGTGTTGTAAATCCTACCTCTATGATGTTAATGAGGTAGCATCATCGGCAGTTACGTTAACGAGGCAGGACTCAATCTGTAAGATTAGGTTGTGCCTTAAATCAATCCCTTTCGAGATATAAAAGATAAGTGAGCAGAGAGACATGGCGCCTCATACCACCTAGAAAGTAGAGCCAGGAGGGCTCATCCTTTGAACCCAGGGTCCCTGTGCTGAGAAACTCCTTGACTGGGCAAGATTGATGATAAGGTCCTTCCCCCAGAACTGACAGAGAGAGAGAAAGTCTTCTCCTGAAGCTGGCACACTGAATTTGGACTTCTAGCCTTCTAAACTGTGAAAGAATAATTTTTTCTTTGTTAAAGCTCCACCCCCTAAAAAATAAATAAACAAAAGAGTCAGAGCACTGAGTTAAGAGCCTCATCTGAGAGGATAATGATATTCACCAAGCATACTGAGGAAATTTGTTTAAAAATATGTGTTTATAATGCAAACTTGAAAAAAAATTCTGTCTTTGCTTTTCCTCAACTCTTTTACCTGTGGTGTTTCATATTTGAGCTGAGTGCAGCTTGTTTGTGTGTGCACTGAGTAATTAGTTTCCAGGGGGCTCTGACCGGTAATGGACATTGAACATCTCTCCCAAGCAGAGAGCAAGACCTTGTTACTGAGAGAACTTTCTACGTAAAGGCTCAGCCTGGCACCAAGGTTGAGCCTCTCTCTGTCATTTGCTTTCTGGGCACAGTAGAATCAAGCAGCATTGTTTAACCTTTTGGAAGCTGTGTATGAAATTTACATTAGCGGGGTGTTGCTGTTCGGTTACAAACCACTTATCCCATGAATATCAATGTGGCCGTTTGCTCTGAGAAATTATCATATTTCTGTTGAGAGGAGCTGAGGAGTTCATAAAAATATGCAGAAGATAGGAGAGTCCCAGTTTCCTCTGAGGTAGCTACGGGGAATATTTGGGAGGCAAGGTGACCTGTACCCCCAGAAGAATACTTCTGAGGAAATGCCTCGGAAACCTCTCTCTTCCCTCCACAAGGGTAATTTTGCTTAGTATTTTATTTACTGAAAAGTATATGGGTGCCTAATAGAAAAAAAAAAAAAAAAACACCAAACCAAACCCACTGCCCGCTGAGTCGATTCTGACTCATAGTGACCCTATAGGACAAGGTAGAGCTGCCCCATAGAGTTTCCAAGGAACAGCTGGTGGACTTGAACTGCTGACCTTTTGGTTAGTAGCTGTAGCACTTAACCACAACACCACCAGGGTTTCCAAAGCCTTGTTTTTTAAAAAAAAAAAAAAACTCATTGCTGTCAAGTTGATTCTGACTCACAGCAACTCTATAGGACAGAGTACAACTGCCTCCATAGAGTTTCCAAGGCTGTAATTTTTACAGACGTAAACTGCCACATCTTTCTTCTACAGAGCGGCTGGTAGGTTCCAACTGCCAACCTTTTGGTTAGCAGCTGAGGGCTTAACCACTGCCCACTAGGCTCCTTCCCTGCAAATAGTAGGCACTTAATAAATATCTACCTAAATGATTTTTGTAATATTTAAGAATCCTTACTAAATAGGAGGAGCCCTAGTAGCACAGTGGTTAAGCCCTCAGCTACTAACCCAAAGGTTGGTGGTTGAAACCCACCAGCTACTCCATGGGACAAATATGTAGCAGTCTGCTTCCATAAGACTGTAGCCTTGGAAGCCCCATTGAGGCAGCTCTACTCTGTCTTACAGGGTCACTGTGAGGAAGAAATCAGCTTGATGGCAACAGTTTTTGATGAAAAGAAACTCATTCAGAAATTGAGAAGAAATATGAACATGTAAGTAAGGTAACATCAACTGAAATTTAACACTTTACCTCTAAGGAGTTTTTAAAATCTTCTATATGAGTAGACACTGATGATTGGGCAGGGAACTATTTTTTTTAAATAGATTTTTTTTTTTTTTTGAGCAGTTTCAGGTTTACAGGAAGATGTACAGAAAGTCTGGAGTTCCCAGGTGCCCCCTCTCTCCCCTGCACACAATTTCTCCTGTTATTAACATCTTAGATCAATGTTGTATGTTTGTTACAACTGATGAACCGATATTGATATGTTACTGTTAACTAAACCACATTTTATATTAGGGCTCACTCTTTGTGTTGTATGGTTCTATGGGTCTTGACAAATGCAAAATGCCATGTGTCCACCATTGTAGTATCATACAGAATAATTACACTGCCTTGAAAATGCCCTGTGCTCCACCTATTCTCCACCCTAACCCCCTGGAAACAATTGACCTTTTTACTGTCTCTAAAGTTTTGCCTTTTCTAGAATGTCATGTAGTTCAAACCATATACTATGTAGTCTTTTCAGACTGAATTCTTTAGCTAAGCAATATGGTTCTAAGAGGAGCTATGTTCTTAATTATTTTATATGAAGTAGTAGTGCTGCTAAAGATTTTGGTCATCAGAATTTGAATCATGGGCATGGTTTCATGGGATTTGCTGTCTGAAATTAGACTGGTATTAGAAGTGGATTCTCAAGAAACATGGAAGCTAGACTTCAGCAGCAGTCATCCAGCCGAATAATTTAAATCAGCAGAAATGAATAGAAAGAATGGCTTACTCATATTTGTATGTACAGCCTTGTGGTTGCTAGTGAAACTGTTCTTTTAAATAGTACATCATTGTTGTTTATATTTATTTAGATTTTAGACTATTTTGTCTTTTGTATTTTAAAATGTATTTATATCTTTGCAACAAGGACTTGAAGTGGCTTTGCTTTTTGTAATGAAATAGAAAAAGAACACTAAAACGATTCAATCAGTAATACCAAGATTATGTAAAGCATTAGGCCCTGTATAAGTGGAAAGAAAGGATATCAAATTATTGTAATTTGGTTGAGTGGTAGTTAACATAGTTTGTGAAGGGTGCTTTCATTAGTTTAAGTAAGATCACAGATTAGGCAAGAGTTTCCTGACAGTCTTAAAGTCAGAAACTGAAAGGTCAATATTCATTCATTTTACCAGTATCTGGATGTTCTGAACTTTATAATAAGTGTGGGTGTGCGGGGCAAGAAGGAAAGAGAAGGTAATGGAGCTGGAGAAAACACTGAATATGACTTCAAGTTGCTAATATCCACCTGGTGAGACAAGTACACAGGTTGCAGTTCAAATAGCTATGTTCTCTATGTGCCAGGAATTGTAGATGCCGGGGATTCAGTAGTAAATAAAACACCACCTTCCTTAGTGGGACTGACTTTTTAGTGGAAAGTCCTATATTAAACAAGAATGAAAATATATATGAGATCAGGGATAGTAAATGCTGCAAAGAAAACTAAGCAGGATAAAGTTTAGAGTGTGGTAATATGGATATGCTAACTAATTGGGGAACATGCTACATGTAGATTTGGGAGAAGGTCATTCTGGGCAGAGGGAACATCCAGCGCAGATGTCTTAAGGCTGGAATGAGGTTGGATATTCAAGGACAGAAGAAGATCAGCATGGCAGAAAGAGAGTGAACATGTGGGAAGGATTAAAATTGAATTTGTGAGAAGCAGAGAGGGCCAGATCGTGGGAGGCTGGGTAGGACAAGGAAGGGAGCTGGGATTTTATTCTAAGTGTGTTGGGAAGCCATCTGGAGGGTTTGAGCAGAGGGATGATATGATCTGACCTACATTTTTAAAAGGACCATTGTGGCATCCTTGTGGAAGACTGGAGCTTCACTAGAGCTGTTAGTATTTCAGATATGCTGACAGATGGATATGCATTGGAGCCTATACTGAAGGTTTTGGATTTAAAAGAGATGGCCCTGTTTTGTTTTGTTATCTGAAGTATATTGTTTCATGACCCAGATCCCTTCCAGGAAAATTCCTGACTTTTTTTTTCCTTGCAGATGGAAATAGTTTTTTCCCCATATTTAAAAAGTTAAATATGTTCCCTGGAATAATTTTAGAGGAAAGTAAAAATCACTTATAGTCTTACTCTCAACAGTTGTCGTATTTACTTTGTTCATATATACATAAATAATTATTGGGGAAAAGTATTATCATTGTATAAATATTCTCATTAGCTCCCCCCACCCTTTCCACATCTAAGAAAAATTTTAACACTGTCTCCTGGGAATTGCCCCCTTACATCACACCCTCCTTGTTGACTTCCTTGTCCCTTCCCTGGCTTATCAATGGGGAATCACTGAAGACCTGGATGGTCTTTGGATATTGTGATGGTTCATGTTAATGTGTCAACTTTGCTAAGCTGTGATGCCCAGTTGTTTGGTCAAACACTGGTCTAGATGCTGTTATGAAATACATGTGATTAAATCAGCAAGCCTTAAGTAAAGCAGGTGACCCTCCCTAATATAGGTGGGCTTCATCCAATCAGTTGAAGACCTTAAGAGCAAAAATGGAGTATTCTGGATGTATTATGTCTCCAGATTACAAGTAGACATTTTGCCAGAACTCCTTCACTCTTCCTGCCATTTGACCTATGGATTTTGGGACACAAAAAAGCAGGAATTTCCAGTCTCTCGTCTGAGCTACAGATTTTGTACTTGCCAGTTCCCCACAATTGCATGAGCCAACTCATTAAAATCAATCTTTCTCTATATATACATAGATACATACATGCATGTATATGTATCATATGTATGTATAATACGTACCAAAGTCCCTGGGCAGCACCAATGGTTAAGCACTCAATTATTAGCTGAAAGGTTGGTGGTTTGAACCCACCCAGAAGCACCTCAGAAGACAGGCCTGGTGATCTGCTTCTGAAAAATCACAACCTTGAAAACTCTATGGAGAATAGTTCTACTCAGCACGCATGGGGTTACCATGAGTCAAATTAGACTCGATGGCAACCAACAACAAAATCATATGTATTATAGCCTAGCCAAGTTGACGCATAAATTACTATCACAATCTCCAAAGACCATCTTTGGAAGAAAAGGCTAAAACCAAAGAAATGGAGCTCCAAACACAGAACTAGTAATATATATATGTAGATCTATCTATCTGTCTGACCATCTATGCATCTAGTTCTATTTCTCTAGGAAACCTGAAAACTCTGACTAAGGCTGAGATGGATGCTTTAGAAAAAGAAATGGCTGACTTGCAAGAAAGTGAAAAAAAAAATAGGAGTAGAAGAAAGAGCATGAGCCAGAGAGATCGTGGTGGGTGGTGAGCAAAGTGAGGGACGTGAGGATTCTGTACAGTGTCAGGTAGTGAGATAGTGAGAGACCAGGGAGAAGTGGGCAAAAGAAAGTAATACATACATTTGATCTCCTTTGATCTAAGTAAGAATTTACTCCTAGTTTCAGGGCTGTGTTTCTTTGATTTTAGCCTTTTCTTTTTTCTAATGAATGGACTGTTTTACTTAAGTTATGATAATGCGGCAAGATCTGGCTATGGAATTTACTTGGATTACTGACACGCAGATATTTACAAAAACTGGACCACACTAACCAAACCAAAAACCAAACCCATTGCCAATGAGTCAATTCCGACTCATAGCGACCCTACAGGGCAGAGTAGAATTGCCCCATAGAGTTTCCAAGGAGAACCTGGTGGCTTTGAACTGCTAACGTTTTGGTTAGCAGCTGTAGCACTTAACCACTATGCCACCAGAGACCATACCACACATGCTTTTTTATTGCCTTTTTTTCACTTCATGTGTATATGTGTATGTGTGTGTGTTGTGTGTGTGTATGTGATTATGTGTGTGTATATCTTTATATCTATACTCATACCCATTCTTATATCTATATTTATATACATTTTTCGATGTAGGTGAATGTACATTTACATTGTACAGCAATTCTGTCTTAGTTGCCTAGTACTGCCATAACAGAAATACTACAGTTGGTTGGCTTTAAGGAAAATAAATTTATTTTCTCACAGATAAAAGTCCAAATCAGGGTCTCGGCCATCTTGATTCCTTCTGCAAGCCTCCCTCTTAGTTTCTGGTGTCTGCTGGTGACTCTTGGTGTTCCTTTGTGTCTATCTTTCCCCTGTGGATCCCTGTATCTATTCTGACCTTTTTATAACACTCAGAAATGATTAGGTTTAGATCAGCACTACACTGGTATGACCTCGGTAACATAAGAAAAACCCTATTTCCAACAGGGTCATATTTACAGTTAATGAGGTTTGGATTTCAATATACTTTTTTTATCCATTATGTAGATATTCTACAATTCATTTAATAAATCAGTTAATGTTTGACACATAATTTGTTTTCAGTTTCGATTATGCAGTGATTAACATTCCTAGACATACTTATTGGAATACAAGTCCAATTTTTCTTATAAATATACAGTCAGTGGAATTACTGGAAAAAGGCATGTACCTTTATGGTACCATTGCTAAACTGCTTTCCACAGGAGTTGTATCAATTTACAATCCCCAAACAATCTACACGTGCCAATTTCCTCACTCCTTTGTTCCTCTGACCTGTAGACTCGCTATGAGTCAGAATTGATTCGAAAGCAATGTTTTTGGTTTTTGGGTTTTGCCAACAATGGGTATTACCAATCTTGTCAAATTTGGGAGTATTGAGGGGCATGTTCAGTGTACTTCTGGAGAACAGGATTAGGGGGGAGCCAATCTCTTTCTTCCTTGGCCACTGCATTTTGTAGACTATGGCATTACATTTTCTTCTTTTTTTTTTTTTTGGCTTATTTTTTGTGTATGCTCTATTTTTCTTGATTTCTTTCAATATGAGGGGAGGGAGAGTCTGTGATTCAGTTCACTCTGTCTTTACCTGAATGTCTGTCTTAAGCCATGATGCCAGCTGGGGTCTTTGCCACTAATAAAAAGGCACAAGCCTTTGATATTTTTGTAGCTAGCATTAAGTCCTCCCACATTTCTACCTAATGCCATTATTCTGAAGTCTGAATTAGGGTATTACAATGAGACCTCAATTTATGTTATGTCCTTTTTCTTAAAATCTAAGACATTAGATGTGTAGTAGTAATTATTAAAATACATTTTTTCACTTCTTTACTTTCTTTCATTCGTCAATCAGACTACCATCACTGTTGTAGTTAGGTGCTGTCAATTCAGTTTTGACTCATAGCAACACTCTGTACAACAGAAAGAAACACTGCCCAGCTGGTCCTACACCAACCTCACAATCATTGTTATGTTTGAGCCCATCATTGCAGCCACTGTGTCAATCCATCTCTTTGAGAGTCTTCCTCTTTTTTGCTGACCCTCTACTTTACCAAGCATGATGTCCTTCTCTAGGGACTGGTCCCTCCTGATAACATATACAAAGTACATGAGACAAAGTTTTGCCGTCCTCACTTCTAAGGAGCATTCTGACTGTATTTCTTCCAAGGCAGATTTGTTTGTTCTTCTAGCAGTCCCTGGTATACTGAATATTTTTCACCAAAACCGTAATTCAAATACATCAATTTCCTTACTCATTGTCCAACTTTCGTATACATGCAAGGTGATTGAAAATACCATGGCTTGGGTCAGGTGCACCTTAGTCCTCAAGGTAACAGCTCTGCTTTTGAACACTTTAAAGAGGCCTTTTGCAGCATTTTTGCCCAATGCAATACATCGTTTGATTTATTGACTGTTGCCTTCATGGGCATTGTTTATGGATCCAAGTACAATGAAATCCTTGACAACATCAATATTTTCTTCGTTTATTATGATGTTGCTTATTGGTCCAGTTGTGAGGATTTTTATTTTCTTTATGTTGAGGTGTAATCCATACTGAAGGTTGTAGTCTTTGATGTTCATCAGTAAGTGCTTCAAGTTCTCTTCGATTTCAGCAAGCAAAGTTGTGTCATCTGCATATCACAGGTGGCTACTGAGTGTTCCTTCAAACCTGATGACATGTTCTTTTTCATATGGCCCATTTCCTCAGATTATTTGTTCAGCTTACAGATTGAATAAACATGGTGAAAGAATACAACCCTGACACACACCTTTCCTGATTTTAAACCATGCACTATGCCCTTGTTCTGTTCAAATGACTGCCTGTGGGTCTATGTACAGGCTCCTCATGAGCACAATTAAGTGTTCTGGGATTCTCATTCTTCACAATGTTATCCATAATAAGTTGCTATGATCCATACAATCAAATCCTTTGCATAGTCAATAAAACACAGGTAAACACCTTTCTTGTATTCTCTGCTTTCAGTCAAGATCCATCTGACATCAGCAATGATATCCCTCATTCCATGTCCTCTCCTGAATCTGGCTTGTATTTCTGGCAGTTCCCTGTTGATGTACTGCTGCAACCGCTTTTGAATGATCTTCAGCAAAATTTTACTTGTGTGTGATATTAATAATATTGTTCGATAATTTCCACATTCTGTTGAGTCACCTTTTTTTTTTTTGGAATGGGCACGAATATGGATCTCTTCCAGTCGGTTGGCCAGGTAGCTGTCTTCCAAATTTCTTGGCATAGACTAGTGAGAGCTTCCAGCATTGCATCTGTTTGTTGAAACATCTCAGTTGGTATTCCATCAATTCCTGGACCCTTGTTTTTTACCAATGCTTCCACTGCAGCTTGAATTTCTTCCTTTAGATCTTGCTGATTTAAAAAACCCTGGTAACTACTAGCCTATTCGAAGTAAAAGATATTCCTACCAACTCTGCCTCCTCATTCCACAATAATCTCATTAGTATTCCAAATTTAAGATTTGTGGCTGTGCTGGGAGGCTCACAAAAGCACTCAAACAGAGTCCCTGTCCTCATAATCTCAGATACTTATTATTTACTTTTCAGGGTTTACAAACTGTTACAGATTGAATCGTGTCCCCCCAACACACGTGTTGTAAGTCCTAAACTCTATGCCTGTGGTTATAATCACATATGGGAGTCGGTTGTCTTATGTTAATGAGACAGGATTAGTGTTGGTTGTGTCTTGAGTCAATCTCTTTTGAGATATAAAAGAGATTAAACAAACAAGCAGAGATGGGGGAAGTGAGATGCCAAGCCACATGAAGAATTCCCAGGAGCAGAAGCTAAAAGAGAAAAGGATCTTCCTCCAAGAGAAAGACTTCCCCTGGAGTTGGCACCCTGAGTTCAGACTTCTAGCCTCCTAAACTGTGAGAAAATAAATTTCTGTTTGTTAAAGCCACCCATTTGTGGTATTTCTGGTATAGCAGCACTAGATAACTAAGACAGAAGCCTAATTAATAAATCAAAGAGGTCGTTATAGAACAGTCGGGGTGTTCAGCCTTTTATCTCTTGGGAAATAAGTCTTGCATTTTCAGAAGCATATTTGTTTGCGTTATGTAAGAGAAATATATCGTCGAATACAAATGCTTTTGAAATACTGGGTCTATTTAATGCCTATCACTGGAGGTTAGAAAACAAACCAGTACATGCTATTGCTTTCTTGCTTAACTAGTCACTAGCTTTTAGTAGTCTTTTGCCTCCAGCGTCTTCAGGACATGAAGAAGGTGAAAGTTCATGTCTGAGTCTGAACACCCAGCATTCATCAGGAGTCTTAGGGCATCAAAAGTGAACTGGTTAACAGACCACTGGGTGTCAGTGTTGTCTTTTCTTACCCTGGCCAGGTCTTCCTGAGGTTCTCCTGTCATTTCCAGAGTATGTTTGCTTTGTTTGAATACAGGATCATAGACTTTCTGTCCGAGCAAGGAGGGGTCACCTAGTCCAACCACTTTACAGGTGGAGAGACTGATTCACGGAGAAGGGGGCCAGTTGATTTCCAGTCCAGGATAGTGCCTACTACCCCAGGCTTCCCCGTGGTCTCAAACTTAAATGCCCACTGTACCAGGCTGGTAAGAGCCAAGTGGGCTGTGTATTTGCCTAATGAACAAGGAGGGGTGCTCTCTCCTTCCACATAGACATTTATCGTCTCTCATTTTTTCTTGATCACGCTTGGTGTGTTTCTTGCTTTCCCAATATTGATGCAGAGAAAATTTCTTCTAATCTTAAAAAAAAATTAAAAAGACTGCAAAAGCAGGATGATAAAAGGCAACTAACTTTGGCCATGGGTTGGGGAGACAATAGGGAACATCGCCTCCACCTAAAGGGGCCAGCTGCTGCATATGCTAAAAAGACTACGGTGGATCTTCAGATTTTTCAGAGAGACAGGAAATCTGGATTTTTATCAGGGCTTGGAACTAGTTATTTTCCATTCGACCCCTTGTTGAGGATTTGCATTTCACGTAAGAATCACCTGAGGGTCTTGTTAAACGGTAGATTCTGATTCAGTACATCTGGGGGTGGAAATGCAAATTCTCAGCAGGAATGGAATGGAAGATAACCTGTTGGAAGCCCTGATTTTTATGTGACTTCTCATTTGCATAAGCTGGCTTACACCTTTTGAAAACACCAAAACCTCACTGTGGGTCAGATATGAGACTCCAAGGCTGATGAATATACCTCTCTGTATTAGAACTTGAATGTTGTCTTTTCTGAGCTGGATTCTTTTGACTGCACACCAGGGTCTGGACTAATGGATTGGCTCCAGTATGAGAGAAATGGTCCTTTGGGAGGCACTGGGTTCACTTGTCTTTGGGGACTATATCACGTTTCATGCTAAGGAAAGGAAATGTCTTACGCAGCTATTTGAGGGGACATTATAGGCCAGAAAGGTTAAATATCCTGGCTTAACCTCATTTGATCTAGAGGAGGCTGGGAAATTTTGATTACTACTAAATTTTCAGTGCCGGGTAATTTTTGGTCATGAATGTACTAGGGAGGGATCTATGGGAGGGGAAGCAACTAGAGGTCTCTCTCAACTTTGAGATTTTTGCCAGTTTTACAGAAGGAGGGCTACCAGAAGACAAAAGTTGCTCTCAGACTCAAAGAGAACAGTCTTGAGAGATAGTCAACTCTAGACTTCTTCCTTTCTACTCAAGGTCACAGAACTGGTGGAAGAGGACTCCTGATTCCAGCTCCCCTAATGCCTCCTCTGGGATTCCTATAGGGAATTACTGAGAAAGGTCACGCAGCCCAGCCATTGAACAACTTGTCCTGTTACACGCAAATACGCATTGACAATAGTTTTCAAGAGGAAAAATAGAAAATTCATACGAAGGAAGAAATAGAATGTGGAAGAAAAATAGGGTATTCATATCTAGAAAAGACTAGGCTCTGAAGCAAATACACAGGAAGCCAAATTGTGCATCATTAAAAAAACATGCTTGAGTTTGGAAATTAACTGATGCTTAGCGTTCACCACCTGCGTTTCTCTGGTGTACTGTTATTTAGTGAGAGTTCTATTGAAGTCAGCAAAGGAGGAAAATACTCTGTTACCATCATAATCTGCTGGAAGAATAACATTAATTATAAAGGAGGATTTAGGGATGATATATGGATTTAATTTGCAGCAAGAAGGATGTAAGTTAGATGCACTGAAGAACTTCTTGACTGGAGGAGTTTCTTAAGATTAGAGTGTGTTCTTGGCAAGGATAATCGGATCTTCTCTAATCCTGTTATACAGTTCAAACGTAACAACCATCTCTACCATTAGAGTTAGCTTTCTAAAACACTAGTCTGGCTATATTGATACCCTTCCTTAAAAACTTATTTTAGTTCTTTATTACCAATTCCTGAGCTTGGGACACAAGTCACTTCATAACGCGACCCTAGGTCATTTTTCTCATTTGCAGGTGATCCACTAAAATGTTTTTTTTAAATTAAAAACATTAAAAAGCACTGTCTGTGATCAAATAATGTGAAAAAGTGCTGAATATTATGTGTTTCTCATGGTGAATCAGAAAGCACACATCGAAGGCTCTGAGAAGTCCTGGAGTTAGGGAAGCTGTCTAAACACTTCATGAAACATTGAAAAATGCTCCCCTTCTTGCTTCGCATTTCTCCTGTGCAGGTACAGCTCAGGCCTACTGAACTTTTCCTCAAATAAAAGCTATTCTATTCCCTCTGTTCCTTGGCTGGCAAGCTTCTACTCATTGTTTAGGTCCAACTCAAGTGCCAATTTTATTATTTTGCCTCTCCTGGGAAGCTTTCCCCAACTCCTGCAAAAAGGGTTAGGTACTTCTTTCAGTAGTTGCATAACCCCTTGTTCACAGAGTGCATATCACACTTACCATATGGTGTGATAATATCCTGGACTGCTTCCTTCATCAACCTTATCCTGACCATCTTGGAATCCCTAGTGCCCTGCATATACACCTGCCAACAGAAGGGCCCAATACATGAATGAAAATCAGCACTAACTCAGGACTGCCAAAGCCAGGAAGTGGGTTGGTGATTATCTTAATCATCCCTGCTTCTTTCTTTACGTTTATTACATTTTCAGGGAAAATTCCTGATGACCTCATATGTTGCAGAGTAGAACTATGCCCCATAGGGTTCTCAAGGCTGCGACCTTTTGGAAGCAGATCCTCAGGACTTTCTTTCTAGGTGCCTCTGGGTGGGTTCAAACCTCCAACGTTTTGGTTAATAGTCAATCACTTAACCATTTGCACCATACTTAACCTGTGTTAAGTGCTGTGCATTTTCACGCTTTTGGGTGTAGCCATTTGCTTATGCATACTAAGTGCCATCATGCTGGGGACAGGTAAGATTAAAGGGCATACTTAATTTTTGAGGCATTAGTCAACAGTTGGGTGAGCATGTATTTCTAATAGTTTGTGGACATCTTTAGCCAAGACCTTGCAATGAGGCCAAGGCTAGTTCCACCTGCTACTTTGACTCTCTGCTAACACTGCTACTTCCTGGTCCATCCAAGCCAACATCGTTCGTTGCCTGCATTAGAGTGATTGGCAACAACTCTTGTCCCTTTTTTCTTCTACTCATGCTTCCGTATCCATTCCCCACATAGGTCCCACTTTTCTCCTGCCACACTGGCTACAGTTTTGGTCTGTGAGCACTCCAGATTTTCCCATCCTCAGGGCCTTTTATTTTACTGCTGCCTCTTTTTGTTTTTGGGTTTCTGTCAGGAAACCTCTCTCCCCACCTCTTCAGGGTAGCTGCATTTCTCCTTACCTCTTCTGCAGACAGAAAAGTGGAAAAAGTGCAAATTCTGTCACTGAGGAGAAATTCTGAAGAGTGTTTTTCAAACTTTAGTGTGCACCTGGACCCCTGGGGAACTTGTTAAAGTGCATATTGATTTAGGAGTTCTGGGGCGAAGCCTGAGCTTCTGTATCTCTGAGAAACTTCCAGGCAGATGTCCTCGCTGATGTTCTGAGGACCACATTGTGAGCACGACATCCTCCATCCCTTCAGTTTGATTTACGTCTTCTTTAATTTTTTTTAGTAAAGTTTTATAATTCCTTATGTAGAAGACATGTATTTTTTGTTAGATTTCTCCCCCAGATATGGTTTTGTTTATATTATTTGAAACAGCATAAATATTTTTATATTTTTTTCTTATTGTTTTGTGCTGTTATGAACACTTGCATTTGCGTGTTGACCTGTACTCAGTGATTTGCTAAATTCAATTAGTAAATCTGATAGTTTACGGATTCTTCAGATTTTCTATTTTCTGGACTCACCATTATGATTGGAATAATGTCTTTTTTAAGTTTTCAACTTTCAAATTGCATACTTTTTTTTTTTAATAATTTTTATTGTGCTTTAAGTGAAAGTTTGCAAATCAAGTCAGTCTCTCACACAAAACCCATATACACCTTCCTACACACTCCCAGTTACTCTCCGCCTAGAAGGTAATGAGGCAGCCTACTCTCTCCTTCCACTCTCTCTTTTCGTGTCCTTTTCATCAGCTTCTAACCCCCTCCACCCTCTCATCTCCCCTCCAGGCAGGAGATCAAATTGCATACTTTTTATTCCTTTCTTCTGTCTTATTTCACCGGACAGGACTCCCATACACTGTTGAATAAAATGCTGATAGCTGGCATCCTTGTATCTTTTAGATCTCAGGCAGAAAGCTTTCAGAATTTTATCATTAATTATGATGTTGAATGTAATATACAATTAAATCTAAGACCTAGTTTGCACTTTTTGAAATTATGAGTGGGTATTGAATTTTAATCAAAAGCTTCTGCTCATCCATTAGTTGATCAGGTAATTTTTCTGTTAATGTGGCAAATTTACAATAATTGATAATGTTAAGCCAACCTTGTACTCTTGGAGTAAATCCAGCTGAACCATGATGTAGTACCTTCTTTATATTTATTGCTGGATTTCATTTAGCTAATATTTTGTTAAGAGCCTGTGCTTAAAATCGTAAACCTAAGAGACACTGGCTGAACATTTCGTTTTCTTAGTAATGTCCTTGTCAAGTTTGGGTATCAGTGTCATGCTGACTTCATAAAACAAGTTGGAAGTGTTCCTTCTTTTTCCACGTTCTGCTGGAGTTTATGTGAGATTTTTATTTCTTCTTTAAATGTTGGGAAGAAATCACTGGTGAAGCCCCTGGGTCTGGAGTTTTGCTTTTCAGAAGGTATTGCTTTATGGGTTAAATTTCTTTAATAGATGTGACTCTTCAGATTTTGTTAAGATGTGATTTTTTAAGGAATTTACTCGTTTCAACTTAATTTTAAATATATTGGCATAAAGTTGTTTAGAATATCTTCTTATTATCATTTGGAAATTGAATATAATTTATATCAGTTACAGTATGCAAATTCTAAGTGAACAGCTCAATAAATTTTAATCATCATTGTAAAACCAGTTGCTGTCAACTTTGACTGAGAACCACCCCATGCTTGTCAGAGTAGAACTGTGCTCTACAGGGTTTTTTTTTTTTTTTTTCCTTTTTAAATTTTATGTGCTTTCAGTGAAACTTACGGCACAAATTAGTTTGTCATTCAAAAATTTATATACAATTTTTTTTGACATTGGATGCAAATCCCTGCAATGTGTCAGCACTCTCCCCTTTTCCCTTTACACCCTGGGTTCCCCGTTTCCATTGGTCCAGTTTTCCTGTCCCTTCCCACCTTTGGACAGGTATTCTCAATTTGGTTTTGTATATTTGATTGAACTAAGAAGCACACTCCTCACATGCGTTACTGTTTGTTTTACAGGCCTGTCTAATCTTTGAAGAAACCCTGATGGCTTAGTGGCTAAAAGCTATGGCTGCTAATCAAAAGGTCAGCAGTTTGAATCCACCAGGCACTTCTTGGAAACGCTATGGGGCAGTTCTACTCTGTGCTATTATAGGGTCGCTATGAGTTGGAATTGACTCGACAGCAACGGGTTTGGTTTTTTCGGTTAATCTTTGACTGAAAGGTGGACTTCAGGAGCGGCTTCAGTTCTGAGTTAGCAAGGTGTCCAGGCCACAGTCTGAGGGATTCCTCCATTCTCTGTCAGATGAGTAAATCTGGTACTTTTTTTTGTGTGTGTGTGAATTTGAATTTTGTTCTACATTTTTCAATACCTCTGTGATCCCAGTCAGAGCGGTGGGTGGTGGTAACTGGGCACCATCCAGTTCTTTTCGGCTCAGACTCGGGGAGGCTGTGGTTCATGAGGTCCAGTAGTCGTTTGGACTAATATTCTCCTGGTGTCTTTGGTTTTCTTCATTCCCCTTTGCTCTGAATGGGATGGGACCGATAGATGTATCTTAGAGGTTGCTCACAAGCTTTTAAGACCCCAGACGCTACTCATCAAAGTAGAATGTAGAACATTTTCTTTATGAGCTAAGTTATGCCAACTGAGCTAGATATTCCCCAAGACCATGGTCCCAAATTCTCAGCCCCAGTAACTTGGTCCCTCAAGGTGTCTGGATGTGTCTAGAAAGCTTCTAAGATTTTGCATTGGTCAAGTTGTGCTGACTTTCCCTATATTGTGTATTCTCTTTCCTGTCACTGAAGTTAACAATTGTCTACTATCTAGTTAGTGATTGCCTTTCCCCACCCCTTCCCTCGTAGCTATGAAAGATTGTTTTTTTCTATGCGTAAACTTTTTCTTGGGTTTTTATAATAGTGGTCTCATAAAATATTTGTCCATTTGTGATTGCATTATTTCACTTGGCATAATGGCCTCCAGATTCATCCATGTTGTGAAATGTTTTGGGGATTCATCATTGTTCTTTATTGTTGGGTAGTATTCCAATGTGTGAATGTACCATAATTTGTTTATCCGTTCATCTGTTGATGGGCACTCAGGTTGTTTATATCTTTTTGTTATTGTGAATAATGCTGCATGAACATAGGTGTGCATATGTCTATACATGTGATGGCTCTTATTTCCCTGGTATATATTCCTAGGAGTGAGATTGCTGGATTGTATGGTATTTCTATTTCTAGCTTTTTAAGGAGGGGCCATATTGTTTTCACAGTGGTTGTACCATATTACATTCCCACCAGCAGTGCGTAAGAGTTCCAATCTCTCTGCAACCTCTCCAACCACCGTTTTCTGTTTTATTTGTACCGGTAATGTTGGGTTAAGATAATATCGCATTGTAGTTTTCATTCGCATTTCTCTAACGGCTAATGATTGTGAGCATTTCTTCATGTGTCTGTTAGCTGTCTGAATGTCTTCTTTGGTGAAACGTCTGTTCGTATTCTTTGCTCATTTTTTAATTGAATTATCTTTTTGTTTGAGATATTCTATAGATTTTAGAGATTAGATCCTTGGCCGCTGTGTCTTAGCCAGGCATTTTTCCCCAGTCTGTAGGTTCTCTTTTTACTTTTTTGGTGAAGCCTTTCAATGAACATAAGTGTTTAATTTTTGGGAGCTTCCAGTTATCTAGTTTATCTTCTGGTATTTGTGCATTGTTAGCTATGGTTTGTATTTTACTGATGACATGTATTAGGGCCCCTAGCCTTGTCCCTATTTTTTCTTCCATGATCCTTATTGTTCATGTTTTATATTTAGGTCTTTGATCCATTTTGAGTTAGTTTTTGTATATGGTGTGAGGTATGGGTTTTGTTTTCATTTTTTTACAGGTGGACATCCAATTTCGCCAGCCCCGTTTGTTAAAAAGACCGTCTTTTCTCCATTTAATGAATTTTGGTCCTTTGTCAAAAATCAGCTGACCATAAGTGGCTGGATTTGTGTCTGGGTTCTCGATTTTGTTCCATTGATCTATGTGTCTGTCACTATACCAGTACCAGGCTGTTTTGACTACCTTGGCTGTATAGTAGGTTCTGAGATCAGGTAGTGTGAGGCCTCCTACTTCTTTTTCTTCAATAATCCTTTGCTTATCCAGTGCACTTTCCTTTCCATATAAATTGGGGGTTAGTTTTTCCATCTCATTAAAGAATGCTATTGGTATTTGGATAGGAATTGCATTAGATCTGTAGATTACTTTGGAGAGAATAGACATTTTCATAAGTTGAGTCTTTCTATCCACAAGCATAGTATGTTTTTCCATTCGTGTAGGTCTCTTTTGGTTTCTTATAATGTGTTTTGTAGTTTTCTTTGTATAGTTCATTTGGATACCTGGTTCAATTTATTCCTAAGTATTTTATCTTTTTCGGGATTATTATAAACAGTATTGTTTTCCTGATATCTTCTTCAAAGTTCTCTTTGTTGGTGTACAGGAATCTAACTGATTTTTGTATGTTAATCTTGTATCCTGCTACTCTGCTGAATCTTTCTATTAGTTTGAGTAGCTTTCTTGCGGAATCTTTGAAGTTCTCTACATATAAGATCATACCTTCTATGAATAGGGATAGTTTTATTTCTTACCAATTTGGATGCCCTTTATTTCTTTTTCTTGCTTTACCTCTCTAGCTAGGACTTCCAGCACAATGTTAAATAGGAGTGGTTATAAAGCACATCCTTGTCTTGTTCTCCTTCTCAGGGGGAATGCTTTCAGCCTCTCTCCATTGAGAATGATATTGGCTATTGATTTTGTATAGATGCCTTTTATTATGCTGAGGAGTTTTCCTTCTATTTCTATTTTATTGAGAAGCGACAGGAATCTTAATGGAAGCAAATTGCCATATCTTTCTTCCATGGAGCAGCTGGTGAGTTCGAACTCCTGACATTTCAGTTAGTAGCCGAGTGCTTAACCATTGCACCATCAGGGCTCCTTTCATCATGATTATACCTGTGTAAAAATCATCTAGATCAAGTTACAGATCTATCACTCCAGAAAGTTGCCTCACACCCCTTCCTACTTGATCAATATCTGCTCCCCTTCCTCCCAAGGTAACCACTATCTGATATATATCACAATAGATTAATTTAACTTGTTCTTATACTTCATATGCTAGGATCCCTGGTATCACAGTGATTAAGCACTTGGCTGATAACTAAAATGTCAGTGATTCAAACGCACCAGCCACTCTGCAGGAGAAAGACCTAGCAGTCTGCCTCTGTAAAGATTACAGCCTTGGAAACCCTCTAGGGCAGTTCTACTCTGTCCTACTGTGGTAGTTAATGTTGTGTCAACTTGGCTATGCCATGATTCTTGGTATTATGCAATTATCCTCCATTTTTGTGACCTGATGTAATTATCCTCCATTTTGTGATCTCCCAAAAGTGACATAATGTAGTTACCTCCATGACGTGATCTGATATGATCAGCTAATTAGTTGTAAGGGGAGTTTCCTTGGGGTGTGGACTGAGCCCAGTAAATATGTAGATATTCTGGCAAAGCTCTCTTGCTTGCTCTGGGTCCTTTTCCTGGCTTATCATCATCTAACCTCCAGTTCTTAGGACTTGAGGCAGTATGGATCTTTGGTTTCTGCAGCCCTGTGAGCCAGCGGTCTGCCATCTGACCTGCCAATTCTGGGCTCATCAGCCCCTGAAATCACATGAGTCATGAGAAGCCTCCAGCCAATCACTGACTCATAGACTTTGGGACTTACCAGCCTCCACAATTGCGTGAGCCATTTCCTTGAGATAAATTCTCTCTATATGTGTACATATATGTATACATGTGTACGGTTCCCTAGTTTTACTTCTGTAGAGAACCCAGGCTAAGATACCTACTTTCTCCCAAGGTAACCACTATTCTGACATATATAACAATAGATTAGTTTAACTTGTTCTTACACTTCATATAAACGGAATCATATATAGTATGTATTTTGTATTTTACTTCCGTCACTGATTGTAATGTGTTTGAAATTCACTTTTGTTGTTACAAGTATCTAGTTCATTGTTTCTTATTACTATATATATTCTATTACATGAATATATGAAAGTTTTGTTCATCTAGTCTCCTGTTGATGGACATTTGTAGTCTTTCCTATTTTAGGCTATTATGAATAAAGTTTCTATGAACCTTACTTATACGAGTACCCTGATGGTGGGATTATTAAACAATTGGCTGCCAACTGAAACATTAGTGGTTCAAACTCACTGCAGCCAGTGGCTAAGAGGGAGAAAGACCTGGCAGTCTGCTTCCATAAAGATTACAGCCAAGAAAACCCTATGGAGCAAGTATACGCTATCACATGGGTCAACATAAGATAAAATTGACTCGATGGCACCTAACAACAATGAAGCCCTCGTGGCACAGTGGCACAGTTTTTTTAAAACAACAATGTACTCATTTCTCTTTGGCATATATCTAGGAATGGAATTGTTGGGTCATAGAGTAGTTGAATATTTAACTTTACGAGAAACTACCAGTCTTCGAAAGTGGTTGAAGTATTTTTCATTTCCAAAGCAGTTTATAAAAGTTATAGTTGCGCCACATCCCCTCCAATGCTTGGTTTTATCAACCTTTTTATTTTAGTTTTGCTAATGGGTGTGAAACGATATCTCTTTGTTGTATTAATTTACATTTTTTTGTAAAGAATCTTTTCTTTTTCTTGTTGGCTATTTGAATATCTTCCTTTGGAAAGGTGTTTTTTTCACATCCTTTTCCCGTTTTTTTTTCCTGTTAAAAAAATAGGTTGTTTATGTTTTTCTTATTGATTTATAGGAACTCTTTGCATTGTAGCTATGAGCCTTTGTTTTATACATATGCGTGTGTATAAATGTTTTCTCCCAGTCTGTGACTTAATGTTTTTACTTTCTTAAAAGATGTCTTTTTATGGGCACAAGATTATAGTTTTGATGAAGTCAGTTGCATGATTTTTTTTCTTTTGTGATTAATGTTCTTTGCATTTTATTTAAGAAATTTTGCATACTTCAGTATTATGAAAACATTGACTTATATTTTGCTCCAGAAGACTTATAGTTTTCATATTTAAATTCACATTCTACTTCAAGTTAATTTTTATGTATGGTATAATATAGAGCTCAAGTTTCTTCATTGTCTTCTTCTTTTTTTTTTTTTTTTTTTAACTCAGATACTCCAGCACCATTTATTGAATTTACTCCAGCACCATTTATTGAATAGACCCTTCCTTTCCCTGTTGAATTGCTTTGGCAAAATAAAGTGACTATACCTGTTCAGGCCTGCTTCTCAACTCTCTGTTCTGTTCCATTGATCTCTTTGTCTATCTCTCTTCCCAACTGCACACTGTTTTAATTGCTGCAGCAGTATAGAATGCCTTGAAATGTGGTAGTACAAATTGTTTAAATTTATTTTTCTTCAAGATTTTCTTAACTATTCCATATCTTTTGCATTTCATATAAAATTTAGTACTAACTTGCCAATTTCTGCAAAAAAAAAAAAAAGGAGATTTTGGATTTTGATAGAGATTACACTGAATTTGTAGATTTTGTTTAACTTGGGCAGGGTGATTAATTTCTTAACATAATAAGCCTGGTCTTTCAAAAATTTCTTGCAGCAAAGTTTTCCAGTTTTCGATGTGGAAGTTTTACACATTTTTTATTAAATTTATTCCTAGCTATCAGTTTTTTTATGTTATTATAAATATGGTTATTATTTTCATTTGTAGAATAGATTTTGTATTCCTTGCTCCTACTCAATTTACTTATTAGCTTTAATAGTTGGTTTTTACATTCTTTTAGATTTTCTATATAAAAATAACCTTATTTGTCACCCCACAGAATAAATGTTAAATAGAAGTGGAAACAGTACACATCTTTGTACTGTTCTTTACCAGGGGAAACATTTTCAATAATTTACCACTGTGGATGATGTTAGCTCTTGGATTTTCATAGGTATTCTTTATCAGATTGAGAATGTTTTCTATTCCTAGAATGTGAGTCCCTCCCCCCCTGCCAATTAGTAGGTATTTAGTTGCATCAAATGCTTTTTCTGCATCTATTGAGATAATCTAGAGTTTTTATTTTATTCTGTTAATGTGTTGGATTATACTGATAGACTTTTAATTTTAAACAAACCTTGCATTCCTGGGATGAAGCCCACTTGGTCATGATGTAGTATGCTTTTTTATATATTGCTGTATTTCAATTTCTGATGTATTTCTTAGGCTGTTTATATCCCTATTAGTACTTTCTTAAAAACTTTTGTCCAATGTTGGTATCAGGGTAATGCTGGCACTATAAAATAAGCCTAGTACTCTTCCTTCTTTCTCTTGTCTCTGAAAGACTTTGTATAAGATTGCAATTTATTTCTTTTGATGTTTGGTAGACTTCACTACTGAAGCCATCTGGGTCAGGAGTTTCATCAGTGGAAAAGTTTTAAAGTATATATTTTAATTCTTTAACCAATATGGAGCTATTTAGTTTTTATTTATTTTCTTGCATCACTTTTGCTAAGATGTATTTTTCAAGCAATTTGTTTATTTCCTCTAACTGGACAAATTGATTGGCAAAAAATTATTCATCATATCTTCTTACTATCCCTTTAATATCTATAGTGATAGTCCTTTTTCATTCTTAGTATCTGTCATTTATGTTTTCTTTCTTCTTTTTCTTAATCAGTCATTGAAGGAATTTATCAATTTTATTAATCTTTTCAAAGGATCAAATTTTTTGCTTTGCTGGTTTTCTCTTGTATGCCTCTTTTGTATTTCATTATTTTCTGCTCTTCATTATTTCATTCTTCTTTTTTTGGGTTTAATTACCCTTCCTCCCCCCCCCGCCTTTTTTTTTTTAATTTCATGAGTAGAAAGCTTAAATGATTGATCTTAAACATTTTTTTCCAATGTATTAATTGAAAGCTATACACTTTGCTCTAAACTCTGCTTTAGTTCCATCCCACAGATTTTAACCTGTTGAATTTTTATTGTTTTTCCTTAAAATTATTTTCAGATTTTTAGTATTATTTCTTCTTTGATTCATGGATTATTTAGAAATGCATTATTTAATTTTCAAATATATACAGATTTTCTGGTTACTCCTATTGCTGATTTCTGGTTTAATTATACTGTGGTCAGAAGAATTTTTTTTTTTTTATTTCACTGCTTTTAAACTTTTGAGACTTACTTTACAGCCCACCTTTTGGTGTATTTTCATGAATGTTCCACATGCATTTGAAAAGAATGTGTATTTGCAGTCGTTGGTTATTTTCTATACATATCAGTTATGTCAAATTGCCTAAAAGAGTTGTTCAAAATGTTCTTTGCCTTTCCTGAATAATACCGAATATTTTACCTGCTTGTTCCATCAATTACTGAGAGATGTACTAAAACCTCAAACTATGAATATGTATTTGTCTCTTTCCCCTTTTAGTTCTGTCAAACCTTGCTTTAATTTTTAGTTCATATATTTTGAAACTATGCCATTACTTGCTTATGCATTTGGAATTATTATGTCTTCTTGGTTAAGTGACCATTTTGCTTTTATAAAATATTCCTTTATCTCTAATACTCCTTGTCTTGAAATCTACTTTATTTGATATTAATACAGTAACAAAAGCTTTTCTGTGGTTAGATTGTACATGATATATTTTCCCACCCTTTTTCTTTCACTCTATCTGTATGTTTATATCTTAAAAATGTCTCTTGTAAATAAAATACAGTTGCACTTTATTTTATTTTTCTAGTCTTTTGATCTATCTTATTATGAACAACTTTCTGCCAATAAATGGAATATTTGGCCCATTAAAAAAATTTAATGTAGCCACTGATATATTTGCTTTTATGTTTAAAATCTTATTTTTTTACTTACCCCATCTTTCCTCTACTTTTATTTTTCCTCCTTTCTTGCCTTTTTTTTTGGATTAATTGCATATTTTAAAATTGTTCCCATTTGAAGTATAACCTCCTGTAATTTTTTAATAGTTATTATAGTGCAAGGTTTCTCAACCTTAGCACTATTGACCTTTTGGCTATGAGAATTCTTAGTTGTGGGACTGTCCTATGTGTTGTAGAATACATTATTCCTGGCCACTTCCTATTAGATGTCAGCAGCATTCTTCTCCCTCTCCCAGTTGAGACAACGAAAAATGTCTCTGGACATTGCCAAATGTCCCTTGTGGGTAAAATTACCACAGGTTAAAGACCATATGCATCTTCAGCTTATTAGCTCAGCTCGTCAAGATAACTCATGAAATCTTCACAAAGTATAAGCCAAGCAAGCAAAGTATACTTCCGTTTATTCCCTCTTCAGTCTATTGTACTTCTGTTGTTACATATTTTATTTCTACATGTATTATGAACCCTTGATGAGCTGCTTGTATAGTTTTTTTTTTTTAATAGCTAATGAACTTGTCTTTAATTTTTAAAATATTCTTTCACATTTATACACATATTTGACCTTTTTGGTGTTCTTCATTCCATCCTGCAGATCTGTGCTTCCATCTTGGATTGTTTTCTTTCAGTCTGAAAAGATAGTGACATATTCTCTCAGCTTTTGTCTAAAAATATATTCATATAGGCTTCATTTTATAATTCAAAGGTTTTTTTTCTTTAAGCACTTTGAAGATGCCAATTTCATTGTCTTTTTTTCTGTATTGTTTTCTGATGAAAAGTCAGCCATAATTTTTATTTTTCTTCTCCTGAATATATCTGTCTTTTTTCAACATCTGCAGATAAGATTTTTTTTTAATCATTGGTTTTCAACTAGTTTGAATCTAATAATATAGGTGGAATAACTGATTTTTCCCCCTCTGATGTGTCCATTATGCTTGAAGTTCACTGAATAAAGTCTTATTTTCGTATATTGTATTTTTTTCAGTTCTAGCATTTCCGCTTGGTTCCATTTTAGAGATTATATTTCTTTGAAGAAATTCTCATTCCTTTTATCCTTTTGTCCATCTGCCCCTCTAATTTTTAAAATATATTTTAATAGTTATATTAAAGTCTTTGCCGATTCCAGTATCTGAGCCACTGGAGGATTTGCTTCTGTTTACTGTTTTCCTCTTAGAGGTCATATCTTACTGCTTCTTCACTGCCATCGTAATTTTTTATTGTATGCCATAAATTATGTAATGAAAACATATTATAGTTCCTGGGGTAAATACAAGTAGTCCCCAACTTACAATGTATTTGAGTTATGACGAGCTGCACTTAAGAACTTCTGGGGTTTTTGGTACATCTTCATTGTTAGTACATCTTCCTGGGAGGGAGTTAAGGGAAAATGCATGCAGGGGATATGAAAAAATTGCTGTTATGTGAACACTCCCCAAGCATTTGATCAGGATAATATGATGGAAGAGATCAGTGGAATAATTGTCCATGTGGCAAGAATGCTGAATTTAGAACTTGATATCTATCACCTTTGTGGAACAGCTCACAGATCACGAAGAAAGGAAATTGACAGGTCAGGACTTAATGGATTTTGAAGAAGAAAGAAATGCTGAAGGAGAAAGAAATAATAAGGAAGAGAAGGGGAGAAGTTGTCAAAAAGTTTTACACTGAAAGAATTAATTGGGGTTTTTTCTAACTTAAATCAAAGGCTGCAGTGGCTTGAAAACATGGAACCAAAAACTGATTGCTTTGCTAAAGTCGATAGGTTGATTTGGGAATCAGTGAGATGTTACTGGGAAATACATGAAGAAAAAAAGAAAAGGACCATACAGATAACTTTCACAATTTTCTGACTAGAACTGCCATGGGCATTCCCAAGGATAATCCAGAACTTTCCACAAGTGGAATTATTACAGCAACTGACAAAATGCCAACGTCATCTGTCTCTTCTTCATCATAGAAATAAGTTTTTATGATTTGTGTACTTTTTTATGTATGTATGTATAGATGTATAAAAATATATCTATAAGTTTATATGTGATGTTTCCAATGCCCAAAGACAAATTAAGACTGAATTTATAATGATAGTGATAATAAAAGGCAATAATATTGAAAACTAAAAAAAAAAAAAAAAAAAAACACTTTTTGGCTTATGTCAGAACCGATACACGGTGAATCATTGGAATGGAACCCTGTCATAAGTCTGGAACTATCTGTAGTATCTTCTAAAAGGGAGGGCATACCCTTTGCCCTGTCAGTAAGCTAGGGTGAGGGGCTAATCTTTATAATCATATCAGAATTTTAGCTGGTTTGCAACTGGTTTACAAACTTAGTTAGGTTCACTTCACCAGTGTTTTTGAATGTCTTTAGAGATAAATTGTTCTGTCCTGCATACACTACAAGCTGCTCCTTCTAGCAGGACTTTGGGATCTGAGCACTGAATGACTACAGAGCATTCTCTCTGCTTTCCAATTCAGCTTCCATGTCACTTCCAGACACTCACCAAATCTCCACGGAAGAAAGCTGGCAGTCAAGAAGAAAACATTCTTTGCATTTGGAGCTTCTAAACATAATAATAAATTCATGCTAAATATAAATTTGCTGACTTTTCTGTAGCCCAACAAAGTTCCAATGCCTGTGGTAGGCCCAATCTTCCACCTGTCCCTGTGGGGGCTCTACAGATACCTCCAGAAGAGAATATGGTTACTGGTCTCTACTCAGTTAGAAAGGCTTTATACCCCTCAGTAATTTAATTTCTTTAGATCTCTTTGTAATTCCCCAACATCTTAAATATATTTCTGGGGGGTATCTAGTTACTTTTTCTAGTTAATATGGTGGGAGCAATGATCTGTTAAGAAATTATATAGTCTAGGGGACTTCTAAGTCAATGGCCAAAACAATTCTATTATGAAAACATTCTGCATCCCACTTTGAAATGTGGCGTCTGGGGTCCTAAATGCCAACAAGAGGCCATCTAAGACACATCAATTGGTCTCAACCCACCTGGAGCAAAGGAAAGGAAGAACACCAAGGTCACACGACAACCAAGAACCCAAGAGACAGAAAGGGCCACATGAACCAGAGACCTACATTATCCTGAGACCAGAAGAACTAGTTGGTGCCCGGCCACAATCGATGTCTGCCCTGTCAGGGAGCACAACAGACAACTCCTGAGGGAGCAGGAGACCAATGGGATACAGACCCCAAATTCTCATAAAAAGACCATACTTAATGGTATGACTGTGACTAGAGGAATCCTGGAGACAATGCTCCCCAGACCTTCTGATGGCACAGGACAGGAACCATCCTCAAAGACAACTCATCAGGCATGAAAAGGACTGGTCAGCGGAGGGGAGAGAATTGCTGATGAAGAGTGAGCTAATTAAATCAGGTGGACACTGGAGAGTGTGTTGGCAACTCTTGGCTGGAGGGGGGATGGGAAGATAGAGAAAGAGGGAAGACGGCAAAATTGGCACGAAACGAAAGACTGAAAGGGCTGACTCAATAGGGGGAGAGCAAGTGGGAGAAGGGAGTAAGATGTATGTAAACTTACATGTGACAGACTGGAATGGTAAATGTTCACTTGAAGCTTAATAAAAATTAATTAAAAAAAAAAGAAATTATATAGTCTATCTAAAACTAGAGGTCCTTATCTTTTTAATATCTCTGTTGCAGCAGGTTCCCTCAAGTCAGTTTCAACTCATAGCAATCCTATGTACAACAGGACGAAACACTGCCTGGTCCTGCACCATCCTCACAGTAGCTGCTATATTTGAGCCTTATGTTGCAGCCACTGTGTCTGTCTGTTTGAAAGTCTACCTCTCTTTTGCTGACCGTCTACTTTACCAAGCATGACGTCCTTCTCTAGGGCCTGGTCCATCCTGATAGCATGTCCAAAGTACATGAGACAAAGTCTTGCCGTGCTCACTTCTAAAGAGCATAGAACCTCTTCCAAGACAGATTTGTTCAGTCTTCTAGCAGTCCATGCTATATTCAATATTCTTTCCAACACTGTAATTCAAAGACATCAATTCTTCTTCAGCCTTTCTTATTCATTGTCCAGCTTTCACATGTGTATGAGGTGATTGAAAATTCCATGACTTGGGTTAAGCGCACAGTAGTCCTCAAAGTGACATCTTTGCTTTTGAACACTTTAAAGAGATCTTTTGCAGCAGATTTGCACAATGCAATGTCGTTTGATTTCTTGACTGCTGTTTCCATGGGTGTTGATCGTGGATCCAAGTAAAATGACATCCTTTACAACTTCAATCTTCTCTTCATTTGTCGTGATGTTGCTTATTGGTCCAGTTGTGAGAATTTTCATCTTCTTTATGCTGAGGTGTAATCCATACTGAAGGCTGTAGTCTTTGATGTTCCTCAGTAAGTGCTTCAAGTCCTCTTCACTTTCAGCAAGTAAGATTGTGTCATCTGCATATCGCAGGTTTTTAATGAGTCTTCCTCCAGTCCTGATGCTCAGTGTTCTTCTTCATGTAGCCCAGATTCTTGTATTATTTATTCAGCGTATACATTGAATAAGTATGATAAAAGGATATAACCCTGACACACACCTTTTCTGATTTTAAACCATGCAGTATCCCCTTGTTCTGTTGAAACAACTGTTCCTCTTGGACTACATACAGGTTCCTACGAATACAATTAAGTGTTCTGTACCTATAAGATCTACAAAAATTATATCTATTTTTAATTACTGATGTTTTAATTATTGTTTTGTCTTGTTTCTTTGTAATCAATCTTGTTAGATATTTATCAATTTTATTAACCTTTTCAAAGAAACAATTTTTTTTTCTTTTTTTATTGTACTTATGTTTGTTTTTATTTTCCCTTAAATCCTGGCTCCCTTAGTAAGTCCTGAGATGATTTATTTTGGTCTTTCCAACCCACTGAGATTGCTGGAACTTCTTCATTGTCCCTTTCTGATCTGTCTCTATGCTTTTCTCTAAGACTTGGCAAAAATCCCTGTGGAGGGAAAATACAGGAGTTGCAAATATGTGACTTTTTGCGATATGTTCTTGTTCACTTCAGGATCTTGCCCAACTGAGTCCTGGATACCTTAGTTACTCTCTGATAAAAACAGATGTTGTTTGTTTGTTTGTTTGTTTTAATTTTATCTAGCTTTTATCGTTGTTCTTGGTGGGAATTTTAGTTTAAAACAAGCTGCTCAGTCATAGCTGAAAGTAGAACCCACAATTATTGTTTGTTTTAAATAAAACATATGAATTGAAAATAAGCCTCTCCTCATTCAAACACTACTTTTTAGATATTTACCATAGCTCCTATAAAGCCTATTGAGTCTCTTTTCTCTAGACTGAATGGACAAATTCTTTCAATTCAGGTGGCATGGTCTCCAAACTCCCTACCATCTTGTTTGCCAATGTATCTTTTTCATTTTTTAATGGAGGGCCCAAAGTTGCTTTTAAATCCTCAATCTTTCTCATATTAATTGCCTGACCATGAACTAGTTTACTTATTTATATCTTTGATTTCTCATCTGCAAAATAGAGGGTATTACCTAGCTTGCAGAGACATTTTGAATTAAGGAACATGTCTGGATTTTAGCAGGCACACAGTAAATGGTAGCTACTGTTGATTCTTTCCTGTTTGTATTCTTGCTATCTCCTTGAAGAGGCACCAATTCTTCACGGTATTTGTCTTTGTTATTCAGTGCTGCTGTAACAGAAATACCACAAGTGGATGGCTTTAACACAGAGAAATTTATTCTCTCACAGTCTAGGAGGCTAGAAGTCCAAATTCAGGGTGCCAGCTCCAGGGGATAGCTTTTTCTCTGTCTCCTCTGGGTGAAGATCTTTGTCATCAATCTTCTGTGGTCAAGGAACTTCTTAACGCAGGGACATCGGCGTCCAAAGGACACACTATTCTCCTGGCTCTTCTCTTGGTAGTGTGAGGTCCCCATGTCACTCTGCTTGCTTCTGTCTTTTATATCTCAAAAGAGATTGGTTTAAGACACAACCTAGGAAACCCTGGTGGCAAAGTGGTTAAGAGCTACGGCTGCTGACCAAAAGGTCAGGAGTTCAAATCTACCAGCCGCTTCTTGGAAACCATACGGGGCAGTTCTACTCTGCCCCATAGGGTTGCTATGAGTCTGAATCGACTTGACAGCAGTAGGTAATCTTGTAGATTGAGTCCTGCCCCATTAACATAACTGCCTCTAATCCTGCCTCATTAACATCATAGAGCTAGGATTTACAACACATAGGAAGATCACATCAGATGACAAAATGGTGAACAGTCACACAATACTGCCTACCCAAGTTGACACATATCTTGGGGGGACACAATTCAATCCATTGCAGTAATCTTACCTTAAACCAAAACCAAATCCATTGGTGTCAAGTTGATTCTGATTCGTAGCGACCTGATTGGGTATTCTTACAGGCTTGCTGAAACCTCTCTTGCATCTGTTCCTTACGTGCAATTGGTTTAGTTGTTCAATTCCATAAACACTCTGTAGGACAACCCTCAAAGAAGAAATAAATCTGAAGATATGTCTTGCCTCCTTCTTAATACCTCCCTCGTCTTGGCTGAATTGACTTGTGTGGGAGGAAAGTTGTTGCTGAAAGAATTTAACTGCAAGAATACCAGTAAAAGAGGAAAGTGTTCGCCCCCACTCCAGAATGACCCTGTATCAGAATTTCCCTTGGCTTTCTTCTGTTTTACAGCAGAAAATTAATAAACGCTTTGGATGCAATCTTAAGCCAAGGTCAGTAGCAGCCGCTGTGCACTCGTTTGAAATGCCGATTTTGTCCCGCTCGTTTCTGACCCCTCTGAATTCCCTTATCATTGCCTGCACATTTTCGGTAACTGATTGTCATTACGTTGTAAGGACACTGCCTTGATGATTGCTCTTCAACCAGAGATGTCAGACAGCTGAAACATACCAGGAGACAACAAAGGACATTCCTGACTTGGGGAAAAATGGAGCAGGAAAAATTTACGTGTGTCTGACATTTATATTCTTTTGAGTATATTCTTTTGTCTCTTTGAAAATTCCCTGAACTTCCTACCTCTAACAGAAGAACGAAATCTAAAAGTAAGGGAGAAAAGAAATCCCACTTTGAAGATGAGGAGAAAGATAAAAAATTAGAAGTTCCTCTCTCTCTTTTAAGGCCTTTTCTGGCTAGGGAAAAGGACAAAATGTAAAATTAACAAGGTCACAATAACTTTAGCTTGTAAAATATGGGAAGTAGTTCTCTGAAAACATAATACATCTAAAGGCTTGTGATGCCAGTGCTTCCTAATAATCTGTTTTCTATCACTCCTTTAACCAAAGGGTGCTAGCACAGGTGTTTTTTGCATTATTGATCAGATATAAAGAGGATGCCTTGAAGAAATGCTACTTATGGGGGTTTCTGTGATGGAACACTAAGGGCGTATATGCGCGCCGAGCTTCTGATCACGAGTGGTAGAATTTCATATCAAGAGTGTCTGATACACCCCAGTGATTAGAGGCAGCAGTAATGCTCTGCTCTAAACCATTAGCTCACTTACTAGTGAATATAAAGCTCGTCAGCAGGCACATGCTCTGCAGAGCGAGATGGCCAGAAGCTTATACCCTAATAAAAGGTTGACATAAAGGGGAGATCCTTTTGGATCAACACATTACACGTGATTTTCAGTCCCAGGGGTTACCCTGATCTATGTGAAACCAGATCTACGTCAATCTATCTCATCCCACCATCTACGACCCTGAAGAATTTGAAATCTGGATTTTATGCTATTTAGTTAAAGCACCTATTTTCTAAATTTTAAGTAGTAAAAACCCTTTTTCAAAGAAGTGTTTCTTGAAAGCCTAATATATAGAAGAACTTTTTTTTTTTAAGAGATATTCTCGTTGACACAAGATGGTAAAAAGCCCTAGCCTCTTGCCCTCTCCTTCATCCCTATGAAGTCCTTGCTGCATCTCACCAGAACCTTAATGGCTCCAGGAAGCGGAGTTTGCAAAACATTGGTCCTCGAAGCCAATGAAACACTTCCATTATCAGAGAAGTCTTTCATGATTAGGCATGACCTCTGTTGTCTTTGTTGGACGCCACCTAGTTAATTTTTCAATTCATAGTGGCTCCATGTGACAGAGTAAAACTGCTCCATCAGGTTTTTAAGGCTCTAATCTTTACAAGAGCAGATTGCCAGGCCTTTTCTCCCACACAGGTGCTGGGTGGGTTCAAACCTCCAACCTTTTGATTAGCAGCTGAGCGTTTAACCACCATGCCACCAGGGCTCCTCGCATAACATCTAGAGACCAGTTACTGTTATACCACCACTGGGAGAAATGTGCTTTTTCCGTTGTCTTTGTTTTTCCAAAATTATTTTTTTCTTTCAGAAAGAATTGATAGCTTTCGAATTTTTCATTTCCATTATTGTATAGCCCCAGAACATTTTCAGAGTCTAGAAAGAGATGGCTAGGGATCGTGTGAGTATTTTTCTATTCTCTCATCTCCCAAAATGGCTTAGAGTGATTTTTCTCTCTTCTACCCACTCATGAGCATGCATCACTAAAGGGCATATTTGGCCTCCTGTGACTTTCTGTGAATTTTAATCAGGGGACCTGGTTACCCTGCAGTACAAAAGATGTGGCTGGTATGAAATCTGTTGCAAAGTACAATGAAAAATTTCAGCTTACAAAATCTCTGTATGTGGCATATGGGTGGGGGGCTGCAGAGGAGATGAGGATCCTTAAAGAACCACAAAGTTATGTGTGTCTCCAGAGTTTGAGACCAATCATTCGATGTGTGGCTTGTATTAATCAAGATTCTGTGAATTTGAAGTTGCAGTAACTGGCTTACGTAGAGGAATTTATTGGGTCACATAAGTGAGAAGTCCAGGAGTGGAGCAGCCCTCAAGATTCATGCAGTCACATCAGTCTCTGTCACTCTGGTTTTCTATGCAGTGGTTCTTTAGCTGGGTTAGCCCTGTTTTCCTTCTTCACATCAGCTTCTCCTGTGCAGCAGGATATGGCATGTGTGGGACAGTGGCATCTGTACAACAGTTTCAGGCTTAAACCAACCCCATTTAGTAACTCCAGAGTGAGAGCATTTATCTTCCTGGCACCAGCATACAAAATCCCAGGGAAGAATTCTTTTGGCCAGCGTAGGTCATGTTCCCATCTGTGGGCCACTCAGCGGCCAAGGACATGGGACATTATGCTTAGTCGTGTATCCCGAATCAGAATATTCTTGACATTTTACCTAAATTTTCTCAAGATGCTGTTTTCCGGTCAATTGAATCATTCTGGCCATCATTTAAGAATGATAATTTACATGTTAATCCTCTGAACTAGCCTTCTCTTGAAGTTTTGGCAGAAAAGGAAATCCTGAGACTGTGGCTACTTGGGATTGATGTGGCTGTACCAGGAAGAACAGGAAGGAAAATCAAAGCAAAACCAACAAATCTCAATCGATCAGAACAATGAGTATAAGTCCTCAACTCAGTAAGACTGAAATGGCAAGCAGTTGGCATGTAGACCACCACCGCCCTTCCCAAGCTCATTTTAGGGATCAGTAATCAATCATACTGCTCTTTTCTGCTAAGCCCAGACATGGCCTAGGAATCTTTTTCAAAACAGCACTCTAGGAACTAAATCAATATTGTTGTGCAAAATAAGCTTATTTAGCATCCCTGGAATACCTCCAAAGTCTCCAGACTTCATCATTGTCTCTTGTTCCTTTCCAACATTTTAGATCATTAGGGGCCTCTCTGAAGTTCTAAAAAATAGGTAAATTTATAGGGTTGCTATGAGTCGGAATTGACTCGACAGCACTGGGTTTTTTTTTGTAGTAGGCCTGTGTTTTGGAATCACAAAATACAGTTGTTTTTTCCCCACTTAAAATAATGAGGTAATTGATTAAGGAAGAAGACTTGGGACGATTAGACAATAAAGCAGCTTTTGGATTTTTTACTTCTTTTGGTTTTCTTCTAAAATCCATTCTCTCCAATGTTGTTGCGGGATGCCTGGCAGGTTCTTACTGATATTAAGAAAGAAGCTATCTATCCCTACTTAGCTTGCTGTTCACATTAACACTGCTTAACTATTCCACTCTCTTCATTGACTTAACTTTACTCTTCCAGGAAATGCTTGCCTAGGAAGATAAAATTTGCAAATAATTTTATTGTTCATTCTGAAATCCATCCACTCTACAAAAGAAAGCATCAAATAACAGTTTATACCCCAAGTACCTTCAAACACTTCCTTCCAAAATCCTCACCATACTGTGTCCACCAATTCAGCACTATTATATAATGATACTTACCCAATCTCAATCAAACCCCTGCATTGATAAAGACCCACCTTAAACTAGATGCCAAATCTCATAAACACGATGACTTTGCCCTTCTCCATCTGCGAGGGTGTCACAGCTCTGTTGAGGCATAGTTCTTCCTACCTGCAGTGAGAATCTATTTAGCTTTGTCTTACCAGGTTGTTTTCATGATATTTTTTGGGAGGAAGGGCAGTATTAGACAACATCAGCAGCTACTTGGCTATAAATTTAAGTCCAGGTGAATACAACGAATATTTATTGGTTGACTTCCATGTGTAAAGCACTGGGAACTTCAGTGTAAGGGGCTTGAAAGATAAATAAGAGACAGCTCCCGTTCTCTAAAATTTCACAAATAATTGTTGTTGTTGTGTGCCATGGAGTCAATTCCAACTTGTAAGAAACCCTGTAGGAGTGAGTAGAACTGCCCCATAGGGTTTCCTAGGTTGTAATCTTTACAGGAGGAGATCACCAAATCTTTTCTCCCGAGGAGCTACCAGTGGGTCCAAACCACCAACCTTTCAATGTGCGGCTGAGCGCTTAACCATTACACCATCAGGGTTTCTCCACAAACTAGAAGCATACAAAACAAATTAATCAGTGCCATAATCAGTTCATATGATCAGGTGATTTTGAGAAAAGGAATTAAATGGTTAAGAGCCTTGGCTGCTAACCAAAAGATCGGCAGTTCAAATCCACTAGCCACTCCTTGGAAATCCTGTGGGGCTGTTCTACTCTGTCTTATAGGGTCACTATGAGTCAGAATCAACTTGACGGCAATGGGTTTTTGGTTTGGGTAGAATTGCTCAGAAGGCTTCTTGGAGGTGGTAGGTAAGAGTACTCTAGACAGAGGAAGTAGCATGAGCCAAGGGCAAAGATGTAGAAAAGGCCAGGTGTGTCCAGAAAACTCAAGTAGACATGTGGGCTGGTGTGACTAGGGAGAAAAATGAAGCTGGAAAGGTGAATACAGATCAAAGCATTTTAAGTGTCCCAGATTTTATTGTGTATGCAATGAATGTGCATGGAAGGTTTTTAAGCTCATTCTCTTTTTTACTCTCTCCACCCTCACTCTTCCCCTCTCTATCTTTTCCCTTGTCTGTTTCCCTTCTTCCCACTACCTACAGCCTTCTTATCTCTCTCCTCACCACTCCTCTAATCATCTAGTCTCCTACTAATCATTTCTCTGATCTTTTTGATGTACAACCCCTTGTTCTATTTTGTGTTCTTCAGCTCCAGCACTCTCTCTCCCTTTCTCTCTATCTTATCTTCTGTAGCTTGCTTTCCAGTTCTTTCTTATCATCTTACTTTTTAGTTACCCACTACTACCAGAAGTCTTGATCTCTATATCCCCTTTTTCTTGCCTGAGGTCCTTGATCTGGGCCCATGGCCCTCTGCCTCCCTACCTGTTTTGCCCTTGATCAACCTCTCTCAATCACTTCGCTTCTCTATGTGCATTGCCCTCATTCTTTCCTATTGCAGCTACTGTTTCTCCACATAGCTGGGAAGATAGAAACTTAACTTCCAGCCTCGTGGTCCAAAAGGCCTCTTCTGTAGCTCCAAATGGAACGATCCTGCAGAAGGACTCTGGTTGACAAGTTCTGGCTTACATGCCTACCCTTGGATCTGGTGAGGTGGCCAGAAGAATGGGTAACAACAGTAGCAAGGCTTTCTTCCCATGCATAAGCCTATGGTTGGCAGCCCTTCTGGAACCACAGAGACTAGGGAAGGGACGGTTCCCCAAGGCACCAATGCTAGACAGACCAGAAACAACTAATGCTCGCCTTGTAATCATTATAAATCCATTTTCCACATGAGGCAACAGACCCAGGGCATTAAATGAGTCTCCCTGTCCAACCCCCGCAATCTGAACTAATTCCAAACCCATTTCTTCACTTCTGTGATGCCTTCATTCCCTTATTAATTTTAAGTAAAGTATCTGTTGCAACTCCCAGGTTGCAAATGTAACCAGTGATTTGGGGCAGAATTGAAATTACGGTAGTTGATCTGGCCTACTGTTTCTGCCTTCTCTCTCCCTCTCTTCTCTATTCTTCTCTCTTTTCCCCCTGTCCCCTTGTCCGTCTCTTTCCCTCTCCCCCTCCCTTCCTTCTTCCTCCCTTTTTCCTTCTTCCTTTCTTTCCTCCTTCCTTCCTTCTTCCCTCCCTCCCTCCCTTCCTATTTCTATATATTCATAAGATAACAGCGGGGGAGATGGAACACAAGTCTTACTTAATTAGATTCTTCAGCTATCTTTTTCCTTTCCTTTTTTTTTTTTTTTTTTAAGAAGAATTACATTCTAACGTGTCTAAGGGCTAAATTTGTTAATGCTGAAGTGTCTACCTGCTGGGATGCTAGAGTCCAGCTGGGTAGCTTGGCGAGACTCTACGATCAAACAAAAGAATGATTCTGTTTAAGAAGATAAGGAGTGATGCCACGGGCTGTGTATTCTAATGTCTAGGTAAATAAGCAGAATATCTTACTTTTATCAAGATTAAAACTTTGAATAGACTCAGCATGTGTCAAAACAGAAAGGAAAAATGCCAGTTAGCATCTAAGACAAAGAGATAAGAGCTCTTGGTAAACTGTAATTTCTTTTTACATTAGAGAAGAGATATACTGCTATTCTCCATTTTAATGTGTTTTTAATGGATTTATCCCTAAATATAAAAGGAACAGATGCACATTGGAAAAGTTTTGAAAAGTACATAGCAGTGTAGAGAAACAGCAAAAAAGAAACAAAAAAAAATCCCTAAGAGTTTGAGAGATCTTTCTATGCCTTTTTTTTTCTACTAATGTTTTTACATGGCTGCAAATATGGTGTTGCTTTAATTTTGCATCTTATTTTTCAGTTAATTTTATATAAAATGATCAGACTTGTTACTGTTCCATGTCATTTACACTCTTAGAAAACATGACTTTTAATTGTTAAGAAGACTGTCACAACATGGTTGTATCATAATTTGTTATTTCTCTGATGCTAGACCTTGATGTGCTTTCTAGCTTTTTAGCAGTGATAAGCTGCCATGAACATCTTTAGGACTAAATCTAGGCCTTTTTCTCCGTGAATTACTATGTTTTCCTACTTCCATGATATGCATGTAAGTAGGCAGAAAGTCCATAATGCAGTTGTGTAAGATACGTTTAAAAAAACAAAACATGAGATTATTGAACTCAGTCTGATTCCAAGTCTGAGGCCCTGTTCCCCTAAGGCAGACAGAAGAATTGTTGTCAACTGTGATGGAAGCTCCGTCAGCGTCCAGGGGCGCCTCAGAAGCCAGGAAGCCCATGTACTGCAGCAACGGGGACCACCTTCGTGTATTTATTTATGTTTAACTTTTATGAAAGATTTCAAATTTTTCTCTAAAGTATTGAGCCTAATGCAACAAACACCCATCCAGATTTACCAAGTCTTAATAATTTGTCATATTTGCTTTAGATATTTTTGTTTGTTGGCTTAAGAAACTAAACCATACAAATCCACTTCAAGCTCACTCCTCACCCCTCCCCAGAAGTAACCAGAATCCAAAAGTGAGTGGGAATGCTTCCTAGCCATATTTTTATACTTTTTAAATATATGCATATATCCATAAATAACAAATAGCATTTTGGGGGGTATATTTTAAGTTTTTACTCCAGTGCTGCCATACTGTATGCAACATTTCTGTTTTTTACTCCACATTATGTTTTCAGGCTTGCTCCGTGTGGGATGGTTAGCTGAGGGCCTGTCATTTTAACTGCTGTGTAATATCCTCATTGTATAAGAACACTACTGTTTATTTACCCATTGTTTTCTTGATGGACAATGAGGAGGCTCTTTGATTTTCAATCAGTCTTAAACTTTGATTTTAAGTGTCAAATCCATCTTAGATTTTCTCCTTTTTTTGTTTTCCTATGACAAACCAAGGCACAGTAACCATCTTTTTTGCATATGTCTTTTTGATGTGTGCAGTTTTCTTTTGTGTCCGTATCTAGAAGTGAAATGGCTGTGTTACTGGGCATGTATATCTGTAGCCTTGCCACCTACTGCCAGGTTGCTTTCCAGAGTGATTCTATCACATTATTTTCCACTGCCAGTGTAAGAAAATTACCGTTTTTCCACAGCCTTGTCCACACCTATTATCTGCCAATCCGACAATGCAGTAATATTGCTTCGTGGATTTTCATTTGCATTTCTGTTATTACTAGAGAGGTGGAGCATCTCATCATCTATTGGTCATCGCAGTTTCCTTTTCAGAGAATTACCTTTGCCCCCTCCTCTTTTTTCTTTCTACTTAGCTATTATTAATTTACAGGAGTTGTTCATAGATATATATATACATTTTAATTTATGTATTTTTTCTCTCTAATTGTTGAAGACTGTAGCAGTCTGTCTGCTTAGTAACCTCCTCTATTTTTATTTTTTTGGTGAAAAATATGCAGCAAAAGTTACACCATTGCAACAATTTCTACATGTACCATTTAGTGACCTGGATTACATTCTTCAAGTTGTACAAACATTCTTGTTATCTCTTTCCAAATTATTCTACCACCATTAAATATATTCTTTTTTTTAAAAAATTTATCTGTTTATTTATTTTTACTTCATTTTTTTTAATGGACAAGGCATACATGCACAGAGGAAAAATTCAACCAGCACAAAAGTGTTTCTAGTGAAAAGTAAGTTTTCCTCCTAGCCCAGGCTCCTGGTTTCATTTCCCCGGGGACAGTATCTTAGGTATTTTCAAAACTTCCTCTGCATATACAATTTTTTACACATCCTCTTTTTTTTTTTTTTACCGTGTTGTGCACCTTGTTTTCTTTATTTCACAAAACTTCTCAAAATTTCATGGTGCTTTTTTGTATCTGCCATATCCTTTTTTTTTTTTTAATAACTTTTATTAAGCTTCAAGTGAACGTTTACAAATCCAATCAGTCTGTCACATATAAGTTTACATACATTTCACTCCCTACTCCCACTTGCTCTCCCCCTCTTGAGTCAGCCCTTTCAGTCTCTCCTTTCTTGACAATTTTGCCGGCTTCCCTCTCTCTCTATCCTCCCATCCCCCCTCCAGACAAGAGTTGCCAACACAATCTCAAGTGTCCACCTGATACAATTAGCTCACTCTTCATCAGCGTCTCTCTCCCACCCGCTGACCAGTCCCTTTCATTTCTGATGAGTTGTCTTCGGGGATGGTTCCTGTCCTGTGTCAACAGAAGGTCTGAGAGCATGGCCGCCGGTATTCCTCCAGTCTCAGTCAGACCATTAAGTTTTGGTCTTTTTATGAGAATTTGGGGTCTGTATCCCACTGATCTCCTGCTCCCTCAGGGGTCCTCTGCTGTGCTCCCTGTCAGGGCAGTCATCGATTGTGGCCGGGCACCAACTAGTTCTTCTGGTCTCAGGATGATGTAGGTCTCTGGTTCATGTGACCCTTTCTGTCTCTTGGGCTCTTAGTTGTCGTGTGGCCTTGGTGTTCTTCATTTTCCTTTGCTCCAGGTGGGTTGAGACCAACTGATGCATCTTAGATGGCCGCTTGTTAGCATTTAAGACCCCAGACGCCACATTTCAAAGTGGGAGGCAGAATGATTTCATAATAGAATTATTTTGCCAATTGACTTAGAAGTCCCCGCAAACCATGTTCCCCAGACCCCCGCGCTTGCTCTGCTGACCTTTGAAGCATTCATTTTATCCCGGAAACTTCTTTGCTTTTGGTCCAGTCCAATTGAGCTGACCTTCCATGTATTGAGTGTTGTCTTTCCCTTCACCTAAAGCAGTTCTTATCTACTGATTAATCAATAAAAAACCCTCTCCCACCCTCCCTCCCTCCCCCCCTCGTAACCACAAAAGTATGTGTTCTTCTCAGGTTTACTATTTCTCAAGATCTTATAATAGTGGTCTTATACAATATTTGTCCTTTTGCCTCTGACTCATTTCGCTCAGCATAATGCCTTCCAGGTTCCTCCATGTTATGAAATGTTTCACAGATTCGTCACTGTTCTTTATCGATGCGTAGTATTCCATTGTGTGAATATACAACAATTTATTTACCCATTCATCTGTTGGTGGACACCTTGGTTGCTTCCAACTTTTTGCTATTGTAAACAGAGCTGCAATAAACATGGGTGTGCATATATCTGTTTGTGTGAAGGCTCTTGTATCTCTAGGGTATATTCCGAGGAGTGGGATTTCTGGGTTGTATGGTAGTTCTATTTCTAACTGTTTAAGATAACGCCAGATAGATTTCCAAAGTGGTTGTACCATTTTACATTCCCACCAGCAGTGTATGAGAGTTCCAATCTCTCCGCAGCCTCTCCAACATTTATTATTTTGTGTTTTTTGAATTAATGCCAGCCTTGCTGGTGTGAGATGGAATCTCATCGTAGTTTTAATTTGCATTTCTCTAATGGCTAATGATCGAGAGCATTTTCTCATGTATCTGTTGGCTGCCTGAATATCTTCTTTAGAGAAATGTGTGTTCATATCCTTTGCCCACTTCTTGATTGGGTTGTTTGTCTTTTTGTGGTTGAGTTTTGACAGAATCATGTAGATTTTAGAGATCAGGCGCTGGTCGGAGATGTCATAGCTGAAAATTCTTTCCCAGTCTGTAGGTGGTCTTTTTACTCTTTTGGTGAAGTCTTTAGATGAGCATAGGTGTTTGATTTTTAGGAGCTCCCAGTTATCGGGTTTCTCTTCATCACTTTTGGTAATGTTTTGTATTCTGTTTATACCTTGTATTAGGGCTCCTAGGGTTGTCCCAATTTTTTCTTCCATGATCTTTATCATTTTAGTCTTTATGTTTAGGTCTTTGATCCACTTGGAGTTAGTTTTTGTGCATGGTGTGAGGTATGGGTCCTGTTTCATTTTTTTGCAAATGGATATCCAGTTATGCCAGCACCATTTGTTAAAAAGGCTATCTTTTCCCCAGTTAATTGACACTGGTCCTTTGTCAAATATCAGCTGCTCATACGTGGATGGATCTATGTCTGGGTTCTCAATTCTGTTCCATTGGTCTATGTGTCTGTTGTTGTACCAATACCAGGCTGTTTTGACTACTGTGGCTGTATAATAGGTTCAGAAGTCAGGTAAGGTGAGGCCTCCCACTTTCTTCTTCTTTTTCAGTAGTGCTTTGCTTATCCGGGGCTTCTTTCCCTTCCATATGAAATTGGTGATTTGTTTCTCTATCCCCTTAAAATATGACATTGGAATTTGGATTGGAAGTGCGTTGAATGTATAAATGGCTTTTGGTAGAATAGACATTTTTACTATGTTAAGTCTTCCTATCCATGAGCAAGGTATGTTTTTCCACTTAAGTATGTCCTTTTGAATTTCTTGTAGTAGAGCTTTGTAGTTTTCTTTGTATAGGTCTTTTACATCCTTGGTAAGATTTATTCCTAAGTATCTTATCTTCTTGGGGGCTACTGTGAATGGTATTGATTTGGTTATTTCCTCTTCGGTGTTCTTTTTGTTGATGTAGAGGAATCCAAGTGATTTTTGTATGTTTATTTTATAACCAGAGACTCTTCCAAACTCTTCTATTAGTTTCAGTAGTTTTCTGGAGGATTCCTTAGGGTTTTCTGTGTATATGATCATGTCATCTGCAAATAGTGATAACTTTACTTCTTCCTTGCCAATCCGGATACCTTTTATTTCTTTGTCTAGCCTAATTGCCCTGGCTAAGACTTCCAACACGATGTTGAATAAGAGCGGTGATAAAGGGCATCCTTGTCTGGTTCCCGTTCTCAAGGGAAATGCTTTCAGGTTCTCTCCATTTAGAGTGATATTGGCTGTTGGTTTTGCATAGATGCCCTTTATTATGTTGAGGAATTTTCCTTCAATTCCTATTTTGGTAAGAGTTTTTATCATGAATGGGTGTTGGACTTTGTCAAATGCCTTTTCTGCATCAATTGATAAGATCATGTGGTTTTTGTCTTTTGTTTTATTTATGTGATGGATTACATTAATGGTTTTTCTGATATTAAACCAGCCTTGCATACCTGGTATAAATCCCACTTGATCAGGGTGAATTATTTTTTTGATGTGTCGTTGGATTCTATTGGCTAGAATTTTGTTGAGGATTTTTGCATCAATGTTCATGAGGGATATAGGTCTATAATTTTCTTTTTTTGTAATGTCTTTACCTGGTTTTGGTATCAGGGAGATGGTGGCTTCATAGAATGAGTTGGGTAGTATTCCGTCATTTTCTATGCTTTGGAATACCTTTAGTAGTAGTGGTGTTAACTCTTCTCTGAAAGTTTGGTAGAACTCTGCAGTGAAGCCGTCCGGGCCCGGGCTTTTTTTTGTTGGGAGTTTTTTGATTACCGTTTCAATCTCTTTTTTTGTTATGGGTCTATTTAGTTGTTCTACTTCTGAATGTGTTAGTTTAGGTAGGTAGTGTTTTTCCAGGAATTCATCCATTTCTTCTAGGTTTTCAAATTTGTTAGAGTACAATTTTTCATAATAATCTGAAATGATTCTTTTAATTTCATTTGGTTCTGTTGTGATGTGGTCCTTCTCATTTCTTATTCGGGTTATTTGTTTCCTTTCCTGTATTTCTTTAGTCAGTCTAGCCAATGGTTTATCAATTTTGTTAATTTTTTCAAAGAACCAGCTTTTGGCTTTGTTAATTCTTTCGATTGTTTTTCTGTTCTCTAATTCATTCAGTTCAGCTCTAATTTTTATTATTTGTTTTCTTCTGGTGCCTGATGGATTCTTTTGTTGCTCAGTTTCTATTTGTTCAAGTTGTAGGGACAGTTCTCTGATTTTGGCTCTTTCTTCTTTTTGTATGTGTGCATTTATTGATATAAATTGGCCTCTGAGCACTGCTTTTGCTGTGTCCCAGAGGTTTTGATAGAAAGTATTTTCATTCTCGTTGCTTTCTATGAATTTCCTTATTCCCTCCTTGATGTCTTCTATAACCCAGTCTTTTTTCAGGAGGGTATTGTTCAGTTTCCAAGTATTTGATTTCTTTTCCCTAGTTTTTCTGTTATTGATCTCTAGTTTTATTGCCTTGTGGTCTGAGAAGATGCTTTGTAATATTTCGATTTTTTGGACTCTGCACAGGTTTGTTTTATGACCTAATATGTGGTCTATTCTAGAGAATGTCCCATGTGCGCTAGAAAAAAAAGTATATTTTGCAGCAGTTGGGTGGAGAGTTCTGTATAAGTCAATGAGGTCAAGTTGGTTGATTGTTGTAATTAGATCCTCCGTGTCTCTGTTGAGCTTCTTACTGGATGTCCTGTCCTTCTCCGAAAGTGGTGTGTTGAAGTCTCCTACTATAATTGTGGAGGTATCTATCTCGCTTTTCAATTCTGTTAAAATTTGATTTATGTATCTTGCAGCCCTGTCATTGGGTGCGTAAATATTTAATATGGTTATGTCTTCCTGATCAATTGTCCCTTTTATCATTATATAGTGTCCTTCTTTATCCTTTGTGGTGGATTTAAGTCTGAAGTCTATTTTGTCAGAAATTAATATTGCTACTCCTCTTCTTTTTTGCTTATTGTTTGCTTGATATACTTTTTTCCATCCTTTGAGTTTTAGTTTGTTTGTGTCTCTAAGTCTAAGGTGTGTCTCTTGTAGGCAGCATATAGATGGATCGTGTTTCTTTATCCAGTCTGTGACTCTCTGTCTCTTTATTGGTGCATTTAGTCCATTTACATTCAGTGTAATTATAGATAAATAAGTTTTTAGTGCTGTCATTTTGATGCCTTTTTATGTGTGTTGTTGACAATTTCATTTTTCCACATACTTTTTTGTGCTGAGGCGTTTTTCTTAGTAAATTGTGAGATCCTCATTTTCATAGTGCTTTACGTTATGTTAGTTGAGTCGTTACGTTTTTCTTGGTTTTTATCTTGAGTTATAGAGTTGTTACACCTTTTTGTGGTTACCTTATTATTATTTTTTTTTTATTATTTACCCCTATTTTTCTAAGTAAAAACCTAACTTGTTTTGTTCTATATCGCCTTGTATCACTCTCCATATGGCAGTTCAATGCCTCCTGTATTTAGTCCCTCTTTTTGATTATTGTGATCTTTTACCTATTGACTTCCATGATTCCCTGTTATGTGTATTTTTTTTTTAATTAATCTTAATTTGTTTGTTTTTGTGATTTCCCTATTTGAGTTGATATCAGGACGTTCTGTTTTGTGACCTTGTGTTGTGCTGATATCTGATATTATTGGTTCTCTGACCAAACAATATCCTTTAGTATTTCTTGTAGCTTTGGTTTGGTTTTTGCAAATTCTCTAAACTTGTGTTTGTCTGTAAATATCTTAATTTCGCCTTCATATTTCAGAGAGAGTTTTGTTGGATATATGATCCTTGGCTGGCAGTTTTTCTCCTTCAGTGTTCTGTATATGTCGTCCCATTCCCTTCTTGCCTGCATGGTTTCTGCTGAGTAGTCAGAACATATTCTTATTGATTCTCCCTTGAAGGAAACCTTTCTTTTCTCCCTGGCTGCTTTTAAAATTTTCTGTTTATCTTTGGTTTTGGTGAGTTTGATGATAATATGTCTTGGTGTTTTTCTTTTTGTATCAATCTTAATTGGGGTTCGATGAGCATCTTGGATAGCTATCCTTTCGTCTTTCATGATGTCAGGGAAGTTTTCTGTCAGGAGTTCTTCAACTATTTTCTCTGTGTTTTCTGTCCCCCCTCCCTGTTCTGGGACTCCAATCACCCGCAGGTTATCCTTCTTGATAGAGTCCCACATGATTCTTAGGGTTTCTTCATTTTTTTTAATTCTTTTATCTGATTTTTTTTCAGCTATGTTGGTGTTGATTCCCTGGTCCTCCAGATGTCCCAGTCTGCATTCTAATTGCTCGAGTCTGCTCCTCTGAGTTCCTAGTGCATTGTCTAATTCTGTTATTTTATTGTTAATCTTTTGGATTTCTACATGTTTTCTCTCTATGGATTCTTGCAACTTATTAATTTTTCCAGTATGTTCTTGAATAATCTTTTTGAGTTCTTCAACAGTTTTATCAGTGTGTTCCTTGGCTTTTTCTGCAGTTATCCTAATTTCATTTGTGATATCATTAAGCATTCTGTAAATTAGTTTTTTATATTCTGTATCTGATAATTCCAAGATTGTATCTTCATTTGGGAAAGGTTTTGATTCTTTTGTTTGGGGGGTTGGAGAAGCTGTCATGGTCTGCTTCTTTAAGTGGTTTGATATGGATTGTTGTCTCCGAGCCATCACTGGGAAACTAGTTTTTCCAGAAAATCCGCTAAAAAAAAAATGCAGTCAGATCCCTATCAGAGTTCTCCCTCTGGCTCAGGCTATTCAGATGTTAATGAAGCCACCTGGGGAGGGTGGGGGAGGGAACAGAGAGATAGGAGAGTAGCACCTCAGAATATAGCCAGAGTTGCTTGTCTTGCTTGGAATGACTATTATATCTGAGATTCCCGCGGGCGCGTCACCTATGTGTGCTGGCTGTGTGGAGATTGCCCCCGGGGGGTCTGGCCCGCTGGAGTCACGGTCAGATCCTCCGCTTCCAGCCCCACGCCCAGCGTCAAGGCTCCCCTACTGGGACGGTGCAGTCTTGACTCCAAAATCAGTAACTGCCTCCCAGGGACTTCTCCTACCGGCTGCGTCCCACTCCGCCCGTGGAACCGGCTGGTTCCCCTCCCGGGGTTAGTTCAGGGGGGGTGGAGCAGGTCTCTGTGTTTGTGCCGTACCTGACTGGTGCGCTGGCTCCAGGCTCTGGAAACAATCGCTGCTTCCCCGTATTAGTTCGTTTTCTGTCTCTAAATCTGTGTTTGTTGTTCAGGGTTCGTAGATTGTTATGTATGTGATCGATTCACTTGTTTTTCCGTGTCTTTGTTGTAAGAGGGATCCGAGGTAGCGTCTGCCTAGTCCGCCATCTTGGCTCCGCCCTCTGCCATATCCTTTTTAAAGACAGCATACTACTCCATGTTGCTTTCAGGAGCCATTGAGTCCATTCTGACTCACAGAGACCCCATGTGATGGAGTAGAACTGCCTCATGGTGGTTTTTTTTGGGCTGTAATCTTTAGGTAAGCAGATCACCAGGTCTTTCTCCCGAGGAACTGCTAAATGGGTTTGAACTGCAACTTTTTGCTTACTATTTATTTTTTATTGTAATTTAGATGAAGGTTTACAGAGCAAACTAGTTTCTCATTAAACAATACACATTGTTTTGTGACATTGGTTGCCAACCCCACGACAACCATTAACATACATTCTTGATACCAGTTCTTTGTTGAATAAATGCTTTTTAATATTTCCTTTTAGTCTGTGGCTGTTTATTTATGTTGTTCTTTGTTACATACAATTTTTTTTATTTTTAAAGCAGTGAAATTTATAAGTCTTTGCCGTTGTTGTTATTGTTTAAGGAACCCTTTTTTTATCTGTTTTAGAAAATATTCCTATGGTTTATTCTAGATTTTTTAGTTTGCTGTTCCCATGTAAATTTTTGTCTATCTAAAATTTATTTCAGTAAATGTTCTAAAGTAAACTCTAATTTGATTTTATTTTCCACATAGGGAACATTTTTTTCCCCAGTATCATTTATTAACTGCACCAGTTTGAAATGGCACTTCCATTATATTCCAGTTTTCCATATATATGTGGATTTGTCCTCTCTATACTGTTCCACTGGTCTATTTACCTATCTCTGTATCAGTAAAGCATTATTTTAATCTCTACAGCTTTACAATAACTTTTGTTATCTGATAGGTAGAATTCTCCTACCTTATTATTTTTCGTAATTATCTTAGATATTTTTTGTCAATTAATATTCTATATAAATTTTAGTAACAATTTATCAAGTTCAGTGAGAACTTGGGATCTTTATTGGAATGACATTGAGAATTAATAGGTTACTTTGGGGGCAGTAAACATTTTTTATGATATTGAATCTCCCCATGTATCAGCATGGAATATCTCTCCATTTATTCAAGTCTCTTACATTCAACAACATTTCGTGATTTTTTTCGGATAGGACTAATATATTTTTGGCTAGATTTATACTTGAATACCAACCTTGTTACTAGGTTAAATGGGATGTTTGTGCTATTATACTTTCTAACTGCCTTTTGCTATGTATAGGATCACTATGAGTCAAAATTGACTCAATGGCAATGGGTTTGGTTTTTGGTTTTATGTATAGAATACTATTTATTTTTATATTTTAATCATGAATCCAATAACTCACCGAATTTACTTGTTGGCTTATCACAAAAGGGTGTGGACGTTTTTAATGAATTTTATGAATCCGTCAGATGATTACCAGCCATCTGTCAGTAAAAGCTTATGTGTTCTTATGATGCTGAACAGGTTTCAGTGGAGCTTCCAGACTAAGACAGACTAGAAAGAAGGGCCTGGTTATCTACTTCCAAAAATCAGCCAATGCAAATCCTATGGATTACAATGGTCCAGTCTAGTCCTCAACCAATCACATAGATGGTGCTGAATCAGGCATCGTTTCGTTCCATTGTGCATGGAGTTGCTATGAATTGAGGGCCAGCTTCACGGCAGCTAACAATATCAGATGACCACATGCTTTCTCTCTCTCTCTTTGGTTAGTGTGGTGAGTTACATTGATTTTTTTTTTTTTTTTTAATGTGAAAGCATTTTTTTTGCATACCTGAAATAAACTCCATTTGATCCTGATATATTTACTTTTGTATATTTCACTAGAATCAATTTGCAAATATTTGCTAAAGACTTTTACATCTATGTTCATGAGATTGGTCTGCAACTAATTTTTCTTGTAAAGTCATTGTTATATTTTTGAATCAAGGTTATGCTGGCTTCATAAAAAGAGTTAGGATGTGTTTTCTCTACCCCTTTTTTCTGAAAGGTTTTATGAAATATTGGTGTTATTTCTTCATTACATATTTGGAAGATTCACTGGTGAAGCCTTCTGGGCCTTGGTTGGTCTTGAGAAGCTTTCAAATAATAGAATCAATTTCCTGAAGAAATATCAGTTTATTCAGAATTTCTATTTATTTTTGTCAGCTCTGGTAAGTCACATTGTTGAGTAATTTTCCATTTCACCTAGATAATCAAATGTATTAGTAGAAATTCATAATTTCCTCTAAACTTTCTAATGCCAGTAGACTGCAGGAATGACCCCATTTTACTTTATAAATTATTAACTTGTGTTTCCTCACTTTTTTCCTTAATTTTGTAGAGTTATAAATTTATCAACTTTTTCAAAGAAATGGCTTTTGACTTTTCTAATTTTTTTTCTATGTTTGCTTGCTTTCTATTTCATTGATTTCTGTTTTTATTTTTATTTCTTAGGTTTGATATCCTGTTCTTATTCTAGCTTCTTGAGATGAGTGTTTAGATAATTGGATTTTAGACTTTCTTCTCTTCTGATACATGCACTTAAGGTTAGAAATTTTCATTTAAACACTTTTTTAGCTTGGCAGTCCATACACCTACTCCTCATTTATCCACTGTTTCTTTATCCAACATGTTGCATTTAGGACAACTTTAAAAAAAGTCTCAGGTGGTGCCCGTGGTCCAGGCCCCACATGGGACCGCTCCAGGCCCTGGGCACCCTCCATGTGCCACCCTGAACAATATACCAGAAGCCCCAATGACAACTGAGCCATGCAAGGGACCCCGACCGATGGGCCGCGGGTGCCTTCTCCCATTTGTCCGAAATGTCTCGGTCTGGCCACGGAGGGCGCAGGATTATGGCAGGACGATGAGAAGTCGTGGATGGGCGGGGCGCCCCAAGGTGACGAGGAGGTCGGTGGGAGGAGGCGACAAAGCAGGGAGAGAGAAGGGCGATGCATCGGGCTGCGGGCCAGGCTGGGGCAGACAGAGGATGAGTGGGGCCCTGCCCAGGGCCAGCGGTTGGCAGCTGGCTACACACTACGACCAGCACCTTTCACCCCTGCGGACTCTACAGTGGTGGAAAAGGCATGGTGCGGAAGGAGGACTCTCCAGGTCACATGCATTGCATCCCAAGATGTAGGGGGAGGAGGCAGCGCCCGATGGTCAGTGAGTGACGGGGGAGGGGTGAGGTACACAGGCACCAAAGACAAGGCACAGCCCCCGACTCTTGTATAATGCCCGATTTTGCAAAATGACCTGGTTTTTGGACCATAACCATGTCGATAAGTGAGGAGTAGGTGTAGGGGTGTGCGTGTGTGTGTGTGTGTGTGTGTATTTGGTGAAGATATACACAGCAAAATATACATCAATTCAATGCTTTTTACATATAGGATTCAGTGGGGATGTCATATCTTCGCTTTTGACATTTGAGCTCTTCCTGGCATGATGTGGTGTGAAGTGTCTGTTACTTTGCACCTCTGACATCTGTCTCCTTTTTGTTAACCTCAAAGGATCTCTACTCTTTCTTCTTGTGAGCCAAAGGCCCTCCTCCTATCCTTTGGTTCTTTCATTTTAGGCCTTGATGGTGAATTAATGAAGCCACTCTTAACACCTAAAACAGTGTTCTCTTTTCCTGGAAGAAATATTAATATTCACACTCTCCCAGCAGTGGAGGGGCAATAACTGCATTCCATATGTCTAATTGATGGAATAAAATGAAAAAAGCAAAGCAGTTGAATATTTAGTCTTTCTTAATAATGGAACTAATGACCTGCTTCACTTTTCCAAGAACCTTCTCTTTCCTCAGCCAGGAACACCCTTCTCCGGGTTCCTTGTGTGCCTGAATTCTCCTTACCAAATTTAAGCTCAGACGTCACCTCTGCAGGGAGGGGTTTCATTTCGTTACTGCACTGTTAGTGTCTGGAAATTATCTTGATTGTTTACTTGCATATTTTTACCTTGCCTCTCCACATTTTCCCACTAGATTGTAAATCCGGTGATAACGAGGGTGTGGCTGCCTTATTGTTTATTACAATGCCCTGCACATAAAAGTATGCCCAGCACTCAGTAGTCGCTTATTAAATATCTGGACAATGAGTGAATGGACTAGTCCTGTAATGAACTAATGAAGAAAAGGAAAATAGGGAAAGAGAGAAAAGTGAAGCCACGATTCAGCACTGGTCGATGATGATAGTTCACAGAGCACTTTGTGAAATTACCAAGTGTGATGGCTCATGGTTCCTGGAGAGCATTTGTCTGACACTTTTGGAGTTGAGGCTCGAGACTTGCAAGAGCCACATAACTAATTAGTGACCAGACTGGAAACGACGTTGGCTTTCTTTTTAACATGCAACATCAATAGTTGTTGAGGGAGCATTGGCTCTTGGGTTTGGAGCCTCTGCCACTTGGTTGGTGCTCAATAAACGTAGATGCACTGAGCAGATTCCAGACCTGCCTCTGCTGTTTTCACAATATATCCTTGGACAGTCTCTAGGCTTCTCTAGGACTCAATTTCCTCATTTTCCAAGATGATATATGTGCCTTGCTTATTTTATAGGGTTACTGTGACAAGTAAGATAATTATAAAAGGTTATTTGGCAACACATGTGAAGACTTTGTTTGGCAGGGGAAGTTAAAAAAGGCACAAAAGGAAGGTCACAGCTCTTATGCCAGCTGCACTTATTGACAGCAAAGAGATTGATAACAAACAGCTGCAGAAGATATTATAGGCAATATAAGACCTGAAAAAAGAGTTAGCAGCCAAAGAGAAAGGCATGAGAAAATGTTGGCATTATAAACTTAACATCATGCCTTAAGGAGCTGGTAAGTGGAGGCCTCTCTGTGCCTCTGAGAAAATGATTTTTATGACTATCAGAATCATGATAGAGCCATCAGAAGGAATGAAATCAGCCATGCAAATTGTGAAACATATGTCAGAGACTAGTCTGGGATGCTGTGAAATCACCAAATTTTCATTAGAATGGAAAATAAAAACTAAAAGGCTTTGAGGGCTTTGGTTTGCTTATCTCTTATTTATTGATGATATTTCATGATCCCCTGAGGCATGTGGATGTCATGGAGACGGGGAGGGTGCCTGAACCAGATGGGGTGCTGTAAGGAAGTAGGACTTGTGAATGGGTGCTGGGCAGTCCACCAACATGGTCTCCTATGGAGTGGTATCAGGACTGGATTGTGTCGAAATGGAGAAATGCCTATTGGAAAACCTTCACATTTGACCATTAGGAGGTCAAGGTGACCTTTTCAGAGAATAGTATCATATCAGAGATAGGGCCAGAAACTAGATTGGAGGATATTTAAGAGTGCAAAAAACAGTGAAGAAGTGAGTATAGACTGTTTCCAAGAATTTGGGTGGTAAATTTTCTTGAGGTGGGCAGGGTGAAGGCGAACACTGTGTCTCTGTTTGTTACAGGGAAGATTTGACTGTATTGGTAGAAAGAGACTGGAGAGAAGGAATATTTCTTTTTTCAAAGAAGAGAGTAAACTATACACACAATGCTAAGGAAAACTAAAGAACGAATGAGCGGGCTTGGGTGAAGGTGTCAGGAGCCCAGATTGTTGAGGTCAGAATTTACTGGCATTCCTTATGAGAGAAACTTGTCTTCGACATAGTTCTAACTGATACAAAACCAATGCCCTTCCCCAATGTTCTATGCCCTTTTTCTGTTAAGAGACATCATTCGGTTGGAGAATACCTATTTGGTAGGAGGGAGAAGGATTAAAGGAAGATAAGGCTAGTGAGGTCACATTACCAGTATATCACAGGTATTTAGGTTTTAAGGAATAGAGAAGGACACCTGCGAAGATTGGTAATAGAACTGGAGAAGGGGTTTATTACTGGGTTCCAGGGACCCTGGTGGATTACTTATTAGGGAGTAGTTTATAAAGAGGAGAAGGATTGGCCAGACGTTGGAGGAGAAACCATGAACTGCAGTATCACGGGAGCCCAGGGAGGGTTATGAAGCCTACGAAACATGGGAGAGACGGATTTAAAGATGTGTCAAATCTATGTGAAAATATGTGAAATTAAATCATATAAGGTCTAATTTGATGAAACACACCTGGAGTGTTGGGGTAGGAGGGAGTTGTGAGAGTTTGAGGGGTAAGAGTGAATGAAGGGTAGAAATGACCAAAGACAATCTCTGAGTGAAATCTCTGAGTGAAAATGGACGACATCAGTTATTACTGCCACAATTTACAGGCAGCCATCTATTTCAAGTCGTGATTATAGCTTTCCTTGGTTCTCCTTCATATCTCTCGAAATTGGAAAGGGTTGGGCCCTTCCTCGCCTGATCCTTGCTTTAAATCCAATAGGGAGACAGTGTTCATGCAACTTTGGTGCCTAAATAGAACTTAGATGTGTGGCCTGTTATTTGATGTCAGATCTGTAGGAGACCTTTGTAACTATCATAGGGACCAGAAGAACATTTTCAAAGTTCTCATTCTTCTGTGGAATGGAAGGAGAGGCAACCTTATATCCCCAGCCATTCTCTGTGCTCAGAGGTCTGTTCAAATTGAATCCAATGATAGATTTGAATAAATGGACCAAAATTGGAAATTAGATAATCTTGTTGTTTTAGTAAAGCTTAAAAATAATTTTTGTTCATTCATTTTACAAAACTGTTATTGATGTTGTTAGATATCATCAAGTTGGCTCCAACTTCATGGCAACTTCATGTGTAACAGAACAAAACATTGCCTGGTCCTATGCCATCCTCACAGTTGTTGCTATATTTGAACCTAATTCTGCAGCTATTGCATCAGTCCATCTCATGGAGGACTTTCCTCATCTTCACTGACCTTCTGCTTCATCAAGCATGATATCCTTTTCTTGTGATTGGTCTTTCCTGATGGTGTGTTTACAAAATTAGTAGTTACAAAATAACCATATTTTTTAGAGTTTGGGAAAAGAAAATAGCTATATTCACATTACCTTAACAACATAACTTAAAATTATCAGTGGGTCTTTTTCATTCTCAACAAAACAAATTTTTAAAATAATGTCGTAATTAGCTTTCAGGTAATTTAAGTTCTTTTTAACTTATTGTAAACATTTGAACACTGTTCTATGGTTTCCAAAATTATTTTAATACTTATTCCACTCGTTGGTTGCACAATGATTTAATTGCCTATTCTCCTATTGTTGGAAATGGGCAAATTCCTGGTTTTTTTCTTTATAAATAATACTTCAGTAAACAACCATGGGCCTATAAATTTTCCTTCCTGCAGATTATTTATGAGATCAAAGTATTTGTCATTAATTCTGCTTTAAAGGAAAAGAACAGATACTAGTCTTTTATTTTAAAAAGGTTTATTATACAAATATTATAAATACAAGAATTATAATAAAAAAAATACTTATAATCTCTCCACGCATATAAATCAGCTTGCTTCATTTTTTTGCTCCCATCCAAGTCTTGGTTCATGTGCATGTATCATTTTTACATACTTATTGTATTTGCCATACTAAAATAAAATTCTCATAAACCTTTTGAAAGGCAGAAAAATATTCCACAAAGTTGACATAACCATGATCTAATTAGCCTTCCCTTTTCCCTGGTTAGGTAGTGATTCTAATTTTTCATGTCTTTAAATTCTGCAATGCATGTTACTGTTGCAAACAGCTTTTTCCTACTTAAATATCATTGCCTTGGATGAATTTAAAGAAATGGATTACTGGGCCAAGGATATGAACATTCTTATGACTGTTTAAAAAAGCTGACCAATTACTTTGTGAAAGAATAAACCAGTGGGCACTACACCAGTGAGGCAGACATGCGTTTGTCTGACCCCTTTTTGGGGATCAGGTAGACAACTTCATATCATGGAACAAATTATACTTGAAGTTCAAATTCACCTTTGCCATTTGCTGATAGAGTCACCTGTGCAGTCCATCATTTTTTATTTTATTTTTTAGCATTATTTCTGTATAAGGGGGATAATAATACCTACTTCACAAGATCCTTTTCAGGATTTAACATGAAATATAAAACACAGTGTTATCATCTGGTCCTCAATATGGTCATTATGTATTTATTTATCAACCTAGTAGGGAAAAAAATGATCTTTTTTTGTGGCTAGGGATGAACACATTTAACCACATCTATTTGATAGATTTCGATTACATTTATAATAGTAGATTCTAGGTTGTACTTTTGAACACTTAGCATTTCTGAAATCAAATATCTGAATTTAAGTATCTTAAAGTCAAGGTTGGTCTAGTAAGCAACATCATGATAAATGGAGAAAATATTGAAGTTGTCAAGGATTTCATTTTACTTGGATCCACAGTCAACGCCCATGGCAGCAGCAGTCAATAAATCAAATGATGTATTACGCTGGGCAAATCTGCTGCAAAAGACCTCTTTAAAGTCAAGAGCAAAGATGTCACTTTAAGGACTAAGGTGTACCTGACCCAATCCATGGTATTTTCAGTCATCTCTTATGCCTGCAAAAGCTGGACAATGAATAAGTAGGATCAAAGAAGAATTGATGGATTTGAATTATGATGTTGGCAAAGAATATTGAATATACCATGGACTGTGAGAAGAATGAACAAGCCTGTCTTGGACGAAGTACAGTCATAGTGCTCCTTGAAAGAGAAGATGGCGAGGCTTCATTCACGTACTTTGGATATGTTATGAGGAGGAACCAGTCCCTGGAGGAGAACATCATGCTTGGTAAGGTAGAGTGTCAGAGAAAAAGAGGAAGATCCTCATGAGATGGATTGATACAGTGGCTGCAACAATGGGCTCAAACATAGCAACGCTTGTGAGGATGGCTCAGGAAAGGACAGTGTTTTGTTCTGCTGTACATTGGAATTGGAATTGACTTGGAGGCACCTAACAACGACAAAGTCAAAGTGAATGTTTAATCTGGTAGCATTTCTTTGTTTTCCCTGAAATGTGGTTATTAATTCTGTGTGATGTTTTCCAGTGTGTTCAAATTGAGAAAACATACATTTTCACTTGTGTGAATTGTGTGCTTATTATCTGTTTTGTTCATTTATTTACTGATGTCTTCATGGCTTGTTTATTAATTTTCATGACCTCACCAAAACATATAATTTTTAACCATTTATCCTATTTTCTGTTAGTATTCTTTTTTAAAAAAAGTATGTGTGTGTGTGTATGTATGGCAGGGAGTGGGGGATGGAAGAACTTAGAGAATTGTACATGCTTGCATCTGGCAGTCTTTCCCCTTTGTGATTTCCTTTATCATTCATCCACAGATCATAGTTATGTTACTCAATCTCCTGTTGTTTTTTTTCTTATCTTTTTCACTACTCTTCTGTACTGTGTTGCAATTGACCTTTTTAGATGCCTGTCTACCCCACTCAACTCTGAGATATTCAGGAGCAAGGAGTATGTGTTATTTATTTACAAGACAATAATCATACAATAAATGTTAATGAATATATTTAAGTCTGGTCTAGTAGAGTTAATTTAAGGTATGACTCTGAAGCTCCCTTCTCCCCTACCGAACCTACCAAAAAAACTGCTGACTAGTTTTCATAATAACAATCAAATAATCATTACTTTTTCCATTGATTTGTAATGTCATTCCAACTACCTGGTTTTCTGGTACCATATATTCACCATTATTGCTTATTTTAATCTCATGGCTGTTTGTGTCATTATCAAGATTGTTCTTTTTTGGAAACTGCAGGTATTGCAGAGACCACCATCATGTTCTTACTCTTTGGTTTTGGGTGCTTAAGATTAAATAGTAGATTGAATTGATAAATTGACATGATAAGTCACATTCTTATGTTCACTTGGGTTTTTTAGGGGTTTTCTATTCAATTCAACTTCCATTTAGTTGCTTGGCACTCTGCTATGTTCCAATCATAAAATAATGAAGAATGCACCTCTGTATTTGAGCCAATGTTCTAGTGAAACAAGCAGAATAATTAATAGGTTGCTTCAGTATAATGTGAAATTTAGAAAAAAAGAAGGATAGGTATTTGGAAAATATGGCCTTGGTGATAGAAATGATGTGGGAGATCACATGATAGAATTTTGCAAGATCAATGACTTATTCATTGGAAATGCCTTTTTTCAACAACAAAATGGCAACTATACATGTGGAACTCACTGGATGGAATACACAAGAATCAAATCAACTACATCTATGGAAAGAGACAATGGAGAAGCTCAATATCATCAGTCAGAACAAGGCCAGGAGCCGACTGCAGAACAGACCATCAATTGCTCATATGCAAGTTCAAGCTGAAACTGAAGAAAATTAAAACAAATATACGAGAGCCAAAGTACGACCTTGAGTGTATCCCACCTGAATTTAGAGACCCTCTCAAGAATAGATGTCATGCACTGAACACTAAGGACCAAAGACTACAGGACTTATGGGATGACTTTAAGGATACCATAACTGAAGAAAGCAAAAGGTCATTAAAAAAACAGAAAGAAAAGACCAAAATGGATGTCAGAAGAGACTCTGAAACTTGCTCTTGAATGTAGAGTAGTAAAGGAAGCAGAAGAAATGATCAAGTAAAAGAGCTGAACAGAAGATTTCAAAGGGCAGCTCAAGAAGACAAAGTATTCTAACGAAGTGTGCAAAAATCTGGAGTTTGAAAACCAAAGGGGAAAAATATGCTTAGCATTTACCAATCTGAAAGAATTGAAGGAAAATTCAAGCTTTGTGTTGCAACAGTGAAGAATCCTATGGGAAAAATGTTGAATGACACAGGAAGCACCAAAAGAAGAGGAAGGAGTATACAGAATCACTGTACCAAAAACAGCCAACACTCAACCATTTCAGGAGGTAGCATACGATCAAGAGCTGATTTTACTGAAGGAAGAACCACAAACTGCGCTAGTATTGGTGAAATACTAGGCTCCAGGAATGACGGAATACCAACTGAGATATTTCAACAAATGGATGCAACGCTAGAAGTGCTCACTCGTCTACGCCAAGAAATTTGGAAGACAGTTACCTGGCCAACTGACTGAAAGAGATGCATATTCATGTCTATTCTGAAGAAAGGTGATTCAGTGGGATACAGAAATTATGGAATGATATCATTAATATTACATGCAAGTAAAATTTTGCTGAAGCTAATTAAAAAATGGTTGCAGCAGTGCATTCATAGGGAACTGCTAGAAATTCAAGCTAGATTCAGAAAAGGGCATGGAACGAGGCATATCATTGCTGATGTCAGATGGATCTTGGCTGAAAGCAGAGAATACCAGAAGCAGAGAATACACATGGCAGACAAGAAAAAGCAACGTCTCTTTGACTGCCCATGATGATACATAATAAATTAGTATAATCTCAAAATGAAAATGTTAAAAAAAAAATAACTTTCAGACTATATACTCTGAAAGTAGACATAGATTACCCATGTGGAACTTGTACATAGAAAAAAGGCAGCTGTTAGAGAAAAAGGGGACACCGTATGGTTTAAAGTCAGGAAAGGTGTGCCTCAGGTCTGTATTCTTTCACCATACCTATTCAATCTGTAATGCTGATTAAACAACCCGAGAAGCTGAACAATATGAAGAATGTGGCATCAGGATTGGAGGAAGACTCATTAACAACCTGAGCTATGCAGGTGACACAACCTTGCTTGCTGCAAGCGAAGAGTACTTGAAGTGCTTACTGATGTAGATCAAAGACTATAGTCTTCAGTATAGATTACACCTCAACATAAAGAAAATAAAAATCCTCACAACTAGACCAATAAGCAACATCATAATAAGTGGAGAAAATACTAAAGTTGTCAAGGATTTCATTTTACTTGGATCCATACTCAAGGCCCATTTTACTTGGATCCACACTTAACGCCCATGGGAGCAGCAGTCAAGAAATCACAGGATGTATTGCTTTGGGTAACTCTGCTGCAAAAGACCTCTATAGCGTTAAAAAAGCAAAGATGTCACCTTGAGGACTAAGGTACGTCCAACCAAAGCCATGGTATTTTCAATCACCACATATGCATGTGAAAGCTGGAGAATGAATAAGAAAGACCAAAGAAGATTTGATGATTTGAATTATGGTGTTGGCAAAGAACATTGAATATACTATGGATTACCCAAAAAACAAACAAATTTGTCTTGGAAGAAGTATAGTCAGAATATTCCTTAGAAGTCACGATGGCAAGATTTCATGTCACGTTCTTTGGACATGTTATCAGAAGGGACCAGTCACTGATGGAGGATATCATGCTTGATAAAGTAGTGGATCAGCGAAAAAGGAAAACCCTCATGAGATAGATTGACACAGTGGCTGCAACAATGGGCTCAAACATAGTAACGATTGTGGGGATGGCGCAGGACTGGGCACTGTTTCATTCTGTTGTACATAGGGTCACTATGAGTCAGAATTGACTGGATGGCACCTAACCATAGCAATCAGTACAACATAGGCTGTAATAGTATGCCCAGGGTGCTCTGAAAGTTTAGGAGGGCGTCTTTCAGGAGGCGGGGAATATGCAGGTCAAATCTTGGAGGGTGAACAGGGGTATTCAGAGAAGGGTGTTTTCCTGTAGGGAAACATGACTCAACAGCATAGATCTGTACTTCTGTTTCTGAAACAGAATGCTTCATTATTGATTGGTATTTTGCGATTTTAAACAATCTGTTAGGTTTGTGTTATTTTAATGCCTCTTTGTAGAGAATATTCTTTACTTTTTTTTCTCTTTCATTTTGCCTGAGAAGTTGTTGAATTATTTTGTTTACCTCCCAGAAAATTTCTTTTGAGATTTTGATTTGCATTTTGTTAAATGTGTAAATTAATTAGAAGGAAAACAAGAAACCTTTATGAGTTTTACTTGTACAATTAAGAGTTGGTCTCCCCATTTTATATTTATCTCAAAATTTTATAGTTATCATAGGTTACAACAGATCTTAAATTTGTGAATGCATGTATATAGTCATGTGCATTACTTATATAAAGGCGTATCTTTGGTAGAATTTGCTAAAGAAAAGCAATTTTGCTTAAGTTGATAAGCACTGATTTTTGTTAATTTTGCTATGTTTTTAATCGTATGTTTCATTGAAGTTTCCAAGTTGCTATCACACATTCTTTATTGCATATGTGTGTCTTAAAATTATTTCTATGTCTTTAAACACTCTCTATTGATTGATAAGTTTAAATGCTTTTGTTATGGCAGAAGACTGCTTTGACCAAAGTATATAACGTGTAGTGTTTTTTTAAATCACTAATCTTTAAATAGATAGGGTTCCTTTCTCAACTCATCATTTAGTTAGAGGAAGTGTTTTTCAATTCTTAAATTTCTGGAATTTTATGTTAACATAAAGTGACTATGTCCCCTTTCAGAGTATATAGTCTGAAAAGTTTTTTTTTAATTTTTTTATTTTGAGATTATACTAATTTATTACGTATTATCATGGGCAGTCAAAGAAAGGTTGCTTTTCTTGTCTGCCATGTGAAGATGTATGTGTGTGTGTTCATTTTTTATGCCTTGCCAGTTTGATAAATTATAATATTGAGTGGCTAAAATTTTCCCAGTACAGTTACATTTGTCAATTTTCTTCTCATTTTTCAAAATTTAAGAGTTTTGTTTTTTGTTACTTCTCTTCTTAGCATAAGGGCTTACTCACGTATAATCGGTAAGACAAACATGCTTATACACGGTTCATCTAAATTTCTGCTAATATTTTTTACTCTAAAGTCTATTTTAAAATAGTGATTTTCCTTGTATTCTGGTCTTATAGATTGATTTTTGCCTAACATCATTTTCAAATACAACTATTGATTTAGTCTCTTAATAGATTAAGAGAGATTATTTAGTGTCATAATTTCTACCCTTGCTTTGATATCTATTATCAACTTTGCTGTTTAAAAATGTCTAGTCCCCATTAAAATACACTACAATTTCAAAGATTCTATTCTCATATTTTAAATTCCCATCTTAAATTTTCACAAGACTCATCTTGAGGTATCTTAGGATTCTACAGTTATGTTTAGTTATTTGGGCCATTGAGCCTCAAAGGCAGATCTGCTGTCCACTGACAGGCCACGAGGATATTTCTTGGGGCTGTAAATTGATCATTGGCTCCAAGTGTTTGGTGTTACTGAGGGTTGTTAAAATTTGGCACTCATAAACTAAAATTAGCCTATCACTGGACTTAATTGGGGATGCTAATTCATACATGTTGCTTAAAGTTTTTCTGAAATGTGTTTATTCACCTGCACCTCTGATCCTCAGTCCCCAACCCTATGCCCTTGGTTCTTATCTTGGAGAAAGTGGGGCTGCATTCACAAGTGGGCCCCAGAATCTTACATGTTCTCTAAAGCGGTCAAGATCAGAAAAAAATAATTAAAAAGTTGGTTACTTATAACTACTCCTCATTGTAAAATTCCTTCCACGGGAAGAAAGGAAGAGAGCATGCGTTAGCTTCTTGGTATTTCAACTACTTTCTAATTTTGTATCAGCAATGATGCCAATTAATTTGGCTTGTCAGTAACAGCCTTTCTCTCTCATTAATGTCATTAATCTTTATCTTTTTAGCTAAGCTTCAAAATTCTTTCATCAGCCCATCAAGTCTCTTGAGTAGTGATTTTTCTGATTTCATTCTCTTTGATTTAGACTTTCATTGCTTGCTTTCTTTTTTTGTAAATTTTTCCAAAAAAGATACTAGGTAAAATAATTAATGTGTCTTTGGAAATAAATTACACCCTGTCTGAGAGTAAAATTTTTATCAATTTTTTTTGTCAAAGTCTTAAGGATTCTGTAATATAGCTTCAGTGTCATTTGAGTCAGGAGCTACATTTGATGAGAGGCAGCCTACAAGGAAAGTACATTTGGGTGTGGGCACTGGCTCTGCCACACATTGGGTATATGCGATTTGTCTTAGATTTTCTAGATGAGGAAATTACCCATCTACCTTACAGTTTTGTTTAGGATCTATTTAGATATGTTATTCTCTGTAAATTATAAAAATGAATATAAGCATTCTAGGGTTTAAGGTAGACAGGCAAATAAATAAATCACAATTTAATGTGGAATTATAAAAGAGATTAAACCAAAAAGAAACCCATTGCCATTGAGTCTACTCTGACTCACAGCGACTCTATAGGACAGAGTAGAATTGCCCCATAGGGTTTCCAAGGCTGAAATCTTTATGGAAGCAGACTGCCACATCTTTCTCCTGAAGAACAGCTGGTGGGTTTGAACTGCCAACCTTTTGGTTAGCAGTCAAGTGCTTAACCATGGCACCACCAGGGCTCCTATAAGAGAGATTAGAACAAATTAATGGGAGAAGAAGGAATGATGAATACCACAGAGAGAAACTGATAACTGAATGGGATCTTAAAGTATGAGTTATTGGAATTAGGTGATGCTAGATGGAAGAGTATTCTAGGCAGATGGAATAGCACATGCAAAAGCTCAACAGTGTAGAAGACCAGGAGAGATGGAAATGCTCAGAATGAAGGATTGCGATGTATAGATCACAGTGGTTCTGCCATTATGCCTGCCATCTCCATTTCCCCTTCTATCATAAATTATCTCACCTATTGCCCCATTTAGAGAAGCAGGGCTAGGGTATTCTTTGGAAGAGGATGATTGGAACAGGGATGGGCACATTACACAAAGATGACTCATCCATAGGCTGACCAGGAGGTGGCCTAGTTGAAAAGGTTTTACCCAACAGGTACCAATCAGACTAGCTTCATTAAGAACTTAGAGAGGGAAGCAATAAATTGTAGCAAGAAGAGCCCTTGCAGGTCATTAGGAGAGCAGTAGAGGATGCTTGTTTCCTAGACCTGCACCAAATCCTGGGGACTCTCCACTTGCAGGACACATGTTACTTTATGGATAAACCCTCTTTTCTTAAGGCAGCCTCTGTGAATCTCTTCCTGAGAGCCAACATGCTAGGCCACTGACGTGGGCATTAATGGGAAGAGAAATTGATCTGGAAATTTATTTCTGGGGTAGAGATAAGAAGAGTGACTGATGGAGCAACTGTGAGAGAGGAATTCCCTAAAGAAGTGGACAAGGGTGCTTTCCTTCTTACCAATCATTATTTTTATTAATATATTTTACAAGACTGCAGTTGAAATAATATTAAATACAAATTTTTTTATACAGAAAGTGTAATAAAGTTAAAATAGTTCCTTGTAATTCATAGCATTAGTGCAATGCTTACAAAATTTTTGCATAGAGTGTGCAAGGATTGATGTTATTCAAAACGAAACAAAACAAAAAAGCTCTTCTTACATTACACCCAAACCAGGAGAAAAACTAAACAAAATAAAAGAAAACCAAAAACCACCCAAAGACTGAACTCTATTCCTTAATGGGAATGAGGCTCCTTTCTCAAAATCTCCAAGCAAATGGGACTTCTCTGACCTCATTTTTTCTGTTGAAAGCACCAGAATCTCCAGGAGTACCTTGAGTCAGCACAAGGGCACTTGTCCTCTGACTTTTCCTTTTATAGCATGACCTCCTTAAGAGGTATTAGTTCTGCTTCTTTGTGGTCTCATATGAGGAGGAAATAGAGAGATGGTCAACTATGGGAAACTCCATTCCACCTCCTTCACAAAAACATGGGCTAAAAATTAGGTTAATTCAGGTTTGCTGAATCTTCCCTTTACTTTCCTAGAATCTCCCTTCCCTATCAGGGAACATGATTTCTGCCTCTGATGCTGTTCGTTCCATGAGATTTTTAAAGGTACCCAGTCCTGGCTTGCCATTTGGACACATACACCATCAAAAAGAAAATCCCTGACTTACTTCAAAATGGGGTCTTGACTTTTTTTTTTTTTTTTTTAAGCTCATTCCTTGACTAAAGTTTTGTGGGAGGTTAAGTCAGACTAGAGCGTACAGGACCCTGACTAGCATGGGCTGAGTCTGTTGGGAGCAATGAATAGCTCTACCCACAGTCCCCCTAGTGGCTCAGTTGCGTCTTTCTGAAAGAACATAAAAGCAGGATGAACCCCAGCCTCTCTGCTGCTGTGGCCTTCTCAGGTCTGGGTGGGGAAGGTTGACAGCAGGACCTCACCAAGGGCACACTGGTTTTATAACCTGTGTGGATGATCCCTGGCTGAGTTAACACTTCAAAATGGTTTTTTGTCTTTTAACTCTTACAGATCAAATGCTGGTCCCTTTGCTCAGAAGATGAAAGTGCTCCAAAGCCACCTAGTTGTAAGGAACTTATGATGCACTCATCTGTACCTTTCCCAGTTGGAATGCTGCCAGCCTCCTTTCTGAATCTAGAATGCCAGTGTTAAATGTACAAGGTCAAGTCATACAAAGGTGCCACTGTTTAATTAACAATTAGCAAATGGGTCTCATTTCCAACTCAGATCAATTGGTAGTGACGGCCTGAGTGCTTTGGTGAGAATTTTGCACATGACGGGGCATGTGGCCCATTAGTGATGGCTGACAACGTCTGGGGTCCAAACTAGTATCCAAGCCAAAGTGGACAGCTTGGGAATCAAATGCCTAATGCTAATTGAGCCCTCGCTAATCCTATCTTCTTGTACAGAAATAGGGGACAATGATATAGGGATTGAGCACCCTTGTATTTGATTCTTTTTTTGAATTCTGTTACAAGTGAGGGTAGGGAAGCATGATAAACAACTGTCATCAAAGACATCACCTAAAAGAAGACAACATTTGTCTTTTGAAATGAGGGGTAGGGGAAGGAGATGTATGTGTGTGGAAATGCTGACTTGTTATAGCCACACCCATAGTTCATTGAATATTAAAATTTTGTGCTAAATATGAGGATGGCAAACCAGGTGTCTTCCAATTTTTAAGGACAGGCAGCCTGACTCAATAAGAATCACACGTAGATCAAACCAATTTTTTGGTTCCAGATTATATTATTCTGACAGACCTTTTATATAAAATTTCATCCCAGGTATCTATCTATACCTTACTACTAGATGCTACCAGAGGTGAGAGACTCCAGAACGCCGGGAGATAAAAGTTCCATGGCCTCATTCATTCAAAAAGGTCTAGTCTAAAAACTGGTAGGAGATACTTCCCAACAGCTTGAAAAATGCTATGTTAGTGATCAGGGATACACCGTAGTATCACGGTTTGGTGGTAGATCCACATTCCAGTGCTGCCATTTTCTAGTAGTGGCTTCGGGAAAGTTACTTAGCATTTCTAAGCTTCAGTTTTTGCCTCTGCAAACTAGAACAATTATAGCCTCTAACTCAAAGAGTTGTTTTGATGATGAAATAAGTTAATAGAAATAAAACACTTAAGAGTGCCTAGCACATACCAAGTGTTCAGTGGGTATTAGCTACTAAACAACAGTTTTTATCATTAATAATTGGAGAATAGAATTCTAACCAACTCTTCTCATGTCTTAGGACAGGTTTTAGGTCCAAGAAAACCTCTTTAATTTTACGCAAAATTTTGTGAGTGTGATTCTTTTGGGGGAGAGGTTCCATAGTTTTGCTTAGATTCCCAAAGGGATCCATAACCCCATCCTCTCAAATTTGTAGAATCCCATGACTCAGATGAATGTGAGGACTAACAGAAACAACAACATCTTCTTTGTCAACAAATGTCCTTTTCGGGTCCTTAGACAATCCCTTGACATAGTGCTCATACGTAGTCTAGTAGAGCAACTTGGAGTTCCTCACATGAGCTATCTCTGATTTCCTTGAAATAACCTAAATGTAGAAGTAGGCTGTGAAGACATTTGAAGAAGGACTGCTAGAAACTCTAGGAGTACTGAGCAGATTTTAGGTAAAACAGGTGCTTCCTTTTCTCTTTTCCCAAAGAGGCATCCTCATCTTTATTTTATTTAGCTGAGTTGAGTTAATGCTCAACAATGAAGCATAATTCCCTCACTTGCTAGTGAGAGAGCACACATGCCTAATGAGGCACCTGGAACACTACTCTGGGTTCTAGTTGTCACAGGTGGAATTGCGCTCTAAACATGCTTCTTGCCCATAATGAATTTTCCTTTGTTCTATTTCAATTGCAAATCTCATGAAGCGGGTACTGATATTGTTGCTTGCTGGGTAGAAACTGAAGAGTAGTGTTGTCATTGCTGTTGCTATAGTTGAGGCTGTTAATTGGCGGATTTGGTAACTTTACTAATACTGTGTCATACATTCTTGGTTTGCTCTCTTTTTCTCAAAGGAAGATGATAATTTCCTACTCTGTCAGTATTTAGAAAAGGGGAGCAAAAACAAAGAAGATAGCATGCGTGAGTATGGGTCACCCCAAAGTGGGTATTTTCTCCTACACTTGTGCTCTAACGATACCCAAAGCAAGGACCTCCCACAAATAATTATTTTCCCTTTGCCATTCAGACCTGCCTTGAGCAAGTTCGAGGACTCCATTATGAAGAAAGCTTTTAAGAACCACAGAAATCACATTGCTTTTGAAAGTGCTAATGCGTGTAGTATGCAGTGCTGGCTGGAGCAGCAGTCTTCAGAGGTCTTTATCTCTTATCAGTGGTTTGGCTTTGTGAATAAGGAATTCAGAGACAACTATATAATTTTAAATTCCAATTACCACAAAGAAAGAGATGCATCTGACATCCCTGTGCAGTAGCTTTGACTATTTTAATGGAAATATGTCGGAATTGGGGGAAATCTTCCAACAAGGAGAAAGTGATGAAAGACCAAAAGAGAGACATTTTATCTTTGGGATAAAAGGCCTGTTTTCTAAGGTTGTTTCTTTTATTATAACTTTTTCCCCACCTGCTACTGGGGTGCCATGCAAATGTACCATTCTAGGAACTGCTTTGCCGTCCTTTTTGTGCCTAAGATTTTCCTGTGCAGGAGAAAGAGAAGAAACTGGTCTTATTTACAAATTACTTAAATAAGATTCTCATCTTTTATAGACCCCTTCAGAATAAGGATTAGGTGTTTAAACAGATCTGTTTATCTCTTTGGTCCAAATGTCATGCTCTCTTTTGCCTAAAATAAACAAAAGTAAGACAGTCCCACCAAAAGCTGCCCCTGTTTAGTGTGGTTATCAGTTTAGCCCTCTTCCCTTTGTGTCCAGGAAAAAAATGCTGAAAACTTAAAGTGATATTGATCAGGGCCTGGGAAATGGTGTTTGTTTCCATTTGGACAAAGAGATAATCCTTCCTCCCCACCATAAATACTTACACTTACAAAGTGTCGTTCAAAACTGATGCTATTTTAACAATATTGAATATGACTATAAAGCTCAGGAATAACAATAGGGATATTGATCGAATGGACAAATCTCTGTGGTAGAAACCTACCATACCACACAGAGGCAGAGATATTGGAATTCAAAATATGTCTTCTTTTGCACTCTCTCTACACCAAAGAACAAAGACCCAGCTCCTGGAAAACAGAACCAAGTTGACTTTAAGCTGATTCCTTCCAGCAACAGCTTCTTAAATGGATTTTACTGTATTTCTCCCTTCTATGTATTTTAAGATGCTTCTTCCAATACTTGCAATTATTTTTTGGTCCCACCAACCCTTAAGCACAGTCAGTGCTCTGGAGGTGTGGGTAACTAAGTGATGGATACGAAAAAACATGTTAAGTAACAAATACTCTCCAGGGGAGAGTGGAATGGGCATCTTTCTGGAATATGGGAAAGTGAGGTGGAAACTTCTGTCTGAGGAAGTTTACAAAAAAGTCTACAAAAAGAGACTTTTTAGGAAAGAGATTCTAAATTTAAATCATAGGAACCCTGCTTCACTTGTTACATGAATAATGCTAAGCCATTTATCTATTAGGGTCCTGCGAAAAAGCTGTTGAAGGATAACAGCTTTCCTTTTCTACCAAGCCCTCCTCTAATTCCATCCTCCCTGTTCCCAAGAGTCCTCTGACCTAAGTTTCTCAGACAAGTGATCACTTCTACACATAGTGTAAGGCAGGTCCTCCAACCTTCCTTTACATAACCGAGTATTTATATTCCCAAACCTACAGGGAAATGTACTCCATGTTATCATGAAATCTGCTTCCTTTCTTGCTGTATCCAAAACATACCAGAAATATGCCCTCTAGATCAGAGGTCAGCAATTTTTCTCTGTAAAGGACCAAATAGCAAGCATTTTACCCTTTGCAGGGTGGGCAATCTCTGTCTCAACTACTCAACCCTGCTATTATAGTACAAAAGCAGCCATAGACAATACATAAATGAATGAGTGGAATTGTGTTCCAATAAAACTTTATTGGCAAAAGCAAGAGGTGGGCCACATTTGGCCCATGGGCCATACTTAGCTAACCACTGCTCTGGGGTCAAACCTCAAGTGATCTTTGTTCTATGGTTGCTGATCTTTTAGGGTATACAATTTTCCTTTTAGGAAAATCATCTAAAGGAAAAATGACCTAAAGAAAATTAAGAGCCAATTCATGTCTACAAGATCTATCCCTTGGGTAGCACAACAATTATGAAGCTGTACATCAAGTATCGACCTAGATATAACCTTAGATAGATACCACTGTAAGTGCTCTCGAAAACCTCCATTATACTCTAGCAGTTTCCCAAGACTGAAGTTTTATGACTCATTGAGAAGATATCGCATAAAGGCTAAACATATTTGGAAATCAATTTTTAATTTATAAAAATCTCCTAAAGAATATTAACATACTAGAACTTCTAGAATATTGAAGATTCATTTGAACCCTTTGTTATGCCACCTGCTGCTCAATATACCCAAAAATGTGATTGTCTAGAAGATATTATGTATAAAGATTAGAAAGAATCTCATTTTTTTTTTTTTATTAGGGGTTAGCAGATTTTAATGTAAAAGCTTTTTTTTCCAGAATTCAGATAAAACTTTCTCTCGTCACCATGGACAAGTATTCTAGTTGGAGGGAGCTGGGAGGAAAAAAAAAAATGTACATTGAAAAACTCAGACTGCATTTTACAGATTTTTATATTCTGATCTGAAATACATAACTTAATCCATATCTAATTTCCTGTTTATTCCCCTATATATTATGGTCTCTTAACACAAATGCAAATCAGAATATTATAGCATATCTGTCCCCCATAGGTGCCTGATTTATATTCCTGGTTGCTGCTATTATTTTTATTCCATAATGTGATCTGACTACCCTTAGCATTAAATAATGCAACAGGAATCACGTCCTTATTTTTTTTTAATTGGCCTAAACCTCCTAAGGTGCTGATCTCAGACTTTCACGTAATGGTTAGAACAAAATCCGAGGAAAGAGGTTCAGGGAACCTTTTGCTCCCTGCTCATCCATAGATTATGTACTGGAGATAGCAAAATACAAAGATGCTCTGTTGCCCTAAAATACCTTGTCTTTAGGTATGTAGCTGCAAAGAATCTCATAGCTACTATTGTTTATCTGAACAACTTGGGGTAGGCGCTCCTAATAGTCAGGAGACATTTTCCTAGCTTGTGAAAACCCTGGGTGTGACACATGCAGGTTCTGGCAGCATGATTCTCCGGGATATTCATAGCACGGATCCGTAATAACCAGATCTTTCTATGGCTTTCCTTTTCAGACCCTGGTGCTGCAGACGGTCACTCTGATGGCCTCACCCTTGAATAACTCAACTCTTCTACATGGGATAGAGTGCAAGTGACTGGAGGAGCTTGGAGTGTATAAGCCAGCAGAGCCACTGGTCACGCTTGACCCCAGGCCCCTACAACTAAGTGAGTAAGTGACAACAGCTTTTCCATCCCACAAATGCAAACCTCAGCCTCGTGCCTGACTGCCATCTCGAAAGTATCAAACTGCTTATTTATCTCCTAGGACAAACCTTCCCCTGCTTGTGAAGTAAGAAAAATTAGAACCTTGTTGAGCAAAAAAAAAAAAAGAAAATCCTATTCAGGTCTACAAATACGACTTCATTTAGGATTGTGGGGCTACTGCTTGTCAAATGGTACTCAGAACAGTGTACGCCAGTTAAGTTTCCATTCTGCGCTCCTTAGAGTCCACATCTGACAGCCACTTGGTTTGTCTACCAGCTTTTAGGATGCTGAGTCATTTCTCAACCCTTCCCCTCCAATCGCCCAAAATAAACTACAGGTAACAAGAAGATAAATAGGATGTGCTTCTCCTTGCTGAGTGCATTGACTTAAGGCATAGGCACAGTTCCCCCTCTTTGAACAGAGATGGTGTAATCCCCTGTCCCAGCACAAGAGCTGACCAGGGTGACCCTGGAGAGTGATGATGAAGGTGAAGTGATGAGAGGTAGCTGATGGCGGGAATTAGGGAGCTGGTTCCATCTATGGGGAGGGAGGGGGGCAGGCCCTGCTGGGCCCCAGGGGACACAGTGATTCTGATAAAGACACTTGACTCAGTTTTTATTAACTCAGTGAGCAATTCTGGGGGCATGTAGAACTTGATACCTGTGATTCTTGGGTCAGTATTTTTGGAGAAAACATAACGATGGATTGAGAAATATGAATCTCCCTGCACTGGAAAAAAAAAAAAAAAGATCAAAGCCAAAGAGTTTGTGCATGCCTTTAAAAATAAAAGGCTTGTTTCTAAATTCCTACCATGCCCAAGAAACAAATAAAAAATAATGAGGTTTCCTATGCTACTCTTCATTGGCCTTCCGTCTCAAAATGGCTTCTCTTGGAGTTGGAATTCTGCTCTTATGGATTTTGATTGACTTGACCTTTTTTGGGTCAGAAGTCTCTGGATAAAGGCAAGAGTGAGGATGCACAGCTTTGGAGCCATTTTTTCTTTTAAACAGAGGCTTATTGCCCATTTGTTCTTTGCCTGTCAAGCCACTGAGTAGTTTCCAGCCAACTGAGGACCAGCTGCTTCCCTATTTTGTGCTGATTTACATCTGCTATTCTGACTGTGGGAGAATATGCGAGGTTGAGGGCAGACAGCAGGCGTTGGAAGGCAGCTCCAAATTTGCTACAATTCACCCTCCTCATTGAACTACAAAAGCCCCATTAAATTTGGTGACAAAGGTAGGACAGCCCTTTTGAGCTCCCATGGCTGATTTCTGTGGCATTGCCCCATCCCTCACTCGAAGAGGGGGTAGTGGCCAGGCTTAACTCAAACTCTAAAAGGAAGCCAAATGTCTGTTTTTAATACGAGGGTCTCAGTGCTTGAGAGTGACTTGGAGATTCCCGCCATCGCTGCCTTGAAATGATACTAAAAGAGACGATACACTGTGTCTCACACTTGGTGAATATTCTGTAAGTGTTCAACACACCGTGTGATTTTGAGTGGTCTGGGGAATTTCAGGCTCCACTTAGTGTTCTAAGTTTAGATTTCATCATTGTAGGTGGTGAGGATGGGATGGAAAATGACATTGGATGATCACAGGGTCACCCATGGTTCCTTTTGTACTGAAACCTCATTTTATACAGAGGATATATATATATTTATTTATATATATTTATATATATTTATATTTACCCACACACGCAAACACATTCACGCATGTACACACACACACACACACACACACACACACACAAGGTCTTTGATAGGCTTTCTGTGTTCTAGTAAAAATAGCTGGCAGCCAGTGTCTAAAGCCAAAAAAGGCCTTTATGCCGCCTACGATGTCCACTCGGGATAGTCTTTCAAAGGCAGACACTTGTGTTTATCTGACAAGTGGAACCAGCTCCTGCCTGGGATAAGAATAATCTTCCGTTGGCGCAGACGCAGATCTCGAAGACCTTCTGCCTCGTTCCTGTCGATGTGTACGATCCATGAGGCAGTCTAGGTAGTCTGATTTTCGCAGCATCTAACTTAATCTAAAGTGAGTGAATAGGAAGGAAAGAGTCAATCAGAGGCCATCATTTATTTTGTTGACATTCAGAAACAGTAAACAAGTGATCACCTCTTTAACTTCAATGGCCACCGACTATGTGCTTAGTGTTCTAACCAGTAATCAGTTGCTGTTGAATTGATTCTGACTCAGGGCGACCCCATGTGTGACAGAGAGTAGATCTGTGCCCCATAGGGTTTTCAATGGCTGCCTTCTCAGAGGTAGATTGCCAGGCCTTTCTTCTGAGGCATCTTCGGGGTAGACTCAAACTTCCAAGCTCTCAGCACCCGAGAGCATTAACTGTTAGTGCCGCCCAGGAACTGTTCAGTCTTCTAGGTAGTGGGAATTCTAATATGAATAAGACAAAGTCTCTACCTTTGTGGAAGCTTTAATTATAGCAAGACAATCTGCGCTGGCCTAGATTGGCATTTTGCAGAAGTGTATCACCTAGGAGGTGAATACTGTCCTAGAGTTAAATAAATCTGGAAATGCCAGGTTTAACTATTTCTTTGCTATGGGACTTCTCAGATCCTAAATAAGTCCATGTGCATGTTGAGTCTTTAAGAAGAGACTAGAGTGATCAGCACTTTCCAGTCTTAAATAATTAGTGACTTAGTCTTAAATAACCAGTGAGCCTCTACCACTCCCCTTCCCACCACCATCCCCAGTTTTACAAACTGACTTGGTGATGTCCTACAGAACATACTTTGAGAAACACTGGCCAAAAAATGAGAAGTGGTAGAAGGTGATATTAGATTATAACTGATTCTTTTGGGGTCCAAATTCTATATGGTCACTATGAGTTGGAAGCAACTGGACAGCAATGGGTTTGGTTTTTTCCAAAAAAACCGAACCCGTTGCCATCAAGTCGATTCTGACTCATAGGGACCCTGTAGGACAGAGTAGAACTGCCCCATAGGGTTTCCAAGGCTCTAAATCTTTATGGAAGCAGACTGCCATATCTTTCTCTGTGGAGCAGCTGGTAGATTCGAACTGCTGACTTTTTGGTTAGCAGACAGGCGCTTAATCACTGCACCACCAGGTTTCCTTCTAATAGCTATAAACTGCATATATGACATAAAAAAAAAAAAAAAAACATAGTCACTATTTTTAACTGTGTGGTTTAAAGTTTTTGGTTGTTTGAAGAGAGCTCTGATAACTGAATGCCCTATCTGATTAATGTTTTAAAACAATTATAGCAAATGCCAAATGAATCAAAACGTAGGCATGGTGTCCAGCAGCAAGTGGCAGCTGATAACCACTAAGTAGATATGAACAGTAGAATAGAGTTTTGCTTTAGGAAAAAAAAAAAAAATTACTTTTCCTATTTTTATTCTTCAACAGACAAGGTCGTTCATGAGCACTGTGAAGGCGTATTTAAAGGTCATTCAAGAACACTATGAAGGCATTTTTAAAGGTCATTCATGAACACTATGAAGGCATTTTTAAATGTTTGCAGCTGAATCATATTTCCTTGGGGATTCAACTTACCTTGTTTGTAAAAACACAAGCAGCCTCCTCTGTTCACCAAATTGGGATTGTGTTGGAGTGAGAGAATAAGTCTCTGTAACGCTTCATCCTCGTGTTATCTAGTCTTACCTATTTAAGTTATGGCTTGTTCTGGTTTGGAGTAGCTGTTGGATATGGCTCTCCATTCTCAATGAAAATAGAAACATATGACATAGGTGTTGAAAATAACTACAGGTAATGTTAGTTCACCTTTAGCCAGATGTGTGTGACATACAGCTTAATTAGGTTGGCTAACTAACTGAAGGAGCCCTGGTGGTGCAGTGGTTAAGCTCTGGTCTGCCAACCAAAAAGTCGGTGGTTCAAACCCATGGGAGAAAGATGTGACAGTCTGCGTCTGTAAAGATTAAAAACCTTGGAAATCCTGTGGGCAGTTCTACTCTGTCCTATGGGGTTGCTATGAGTCAGAATTGACTTGATGGCGGTGGGTTTTTTTAATGGGTTTAAAAAAAAAAACTAAACCTTACTGTGAATAAGAGAGAAAATTTGGAAATAGCATTCCTTTTGTACCCAGCTGTGTAATTCTATTTTTGAAATACATGTTATTGTCTCAACACTTTATAAATAATGAATCAAATATTTGTTGTGAGTTCAGCTTATAATAAACCTGTTGCGTCGAGTCGATTCCGACTCATAGCGACCCGACAGAACAGAGTAGAACTGCCCCATAGAGTGTCCGAGGAGCGCCTGGTGCATTCGAACTGCTGACCTTTTTGGTTAGCAGCCATAGCTCTTAAGCACTACGCCACCAGGGTTCCCCAGCTTTTAACTGTGCTGCTCAATTATTTGTTCTGGAAAATAAAATCTTCAGATTGGCTTTTTTTTTGTTGTTGTTGCAACTGTAAGATCAACCTCAGTGACACACTTGTTTTGGGGAAGGTGGACTTGTTGGAGCAGAATCTCTCTAGATTTCTGTTCTTCTCACCCCTTACCTCTCCATCTTTGGACTCTAGTCTCAGCTCTGTTCTGCAAGTGGCTTCCATATTGCCGGCTTCTGCATTAATTTCTACTCCTTTTGGGGCCTCCATCACCAGAGAACGGGTCGGGGACTCCAGCCTGAAATACATACAAGATGAAAATAGATAGTCCATTCAACTGTTTGGTAAATTGAAAGAGAAGTTGATGCTTGGAGGATTGAGACAGGATTTCAGTATTTAAACCAGGAATTTTTCTATTTTTGCTTTATAAACCTGTTCAAATGCATGAAGAGATACATAGCAGGTCTGAGCTTTATTTTATTGCATATCACCAAGGCTGAAGGGAGGATGTTCAGGGAGCCTGGCTTCATTTCATTTTTGGTGTTGTGGTTAGTTGCTGGCAAGTGGGCTCGAACTCATGGTGACCTTATGTATAGCAGAACAAAACGTTGCCCATTCTTGTGCCATCTTCATGATTCTTGGTATATCTGAGTCCATTTTGCAGCGATTATGTAGTGCCTTTTTTCCAGCACTATGTGGGACAATATTCTGTCGTGATTATAGGGTTTTCACTGGCTAATTTTCAGAAGTAGGTCACCAGGCCTTTCTTCGTAGTCTGTCTTAATCTGGAAGCTCTACTAAAACCTGTCTACCATGAGTGACCTTGCTGGTATTTGAAATACAGCTAGCATAGCTTCCAGCATCATAACAACATGCAAGTCACCACAGTGTGACAAACCGACAGATGGGTGATGGTCTTAAACCCAATTACTACTTTATTGGTATAATTAACCAAATTCTTATACACATTTTATTTTTACAGTAAGATAATCTCTGCCTTTTTTAATCTCAGCTCTAAACTGAGTTTCCTGTAATTAGTAGCTATTCCTTCCACTTTGTTCTACTTTTTGTGTCTTCTGTGGAGGTAGAGTAAGACAGAGACTAAGAAAATGGAACTTGGAGTCAGACATGCCTGGATTCAAGTGTTAATAATTGCCATTTTTGCAGGTGGGAGATGGTATCTCACTGTAGTTTTGATTTGCATCTCTTTTTTTTTTATGGCTAATGATCATAAGCATCTTTTTGTGTGTTTGTTGGCCACTTGAATGTTCTTTTTGGTGAAGTGTCTGTTCTTTCCATCTGCCTATTTTTTAAATTGTATTGTCTTTTTGTTGTTGAGTTGTTGTTAGAGACTAGGCCCTTATCAGATATGTCTTTCCCAAAGATTTTTCCCAGTTTGTAGGTTGTCTTTTCAGTCTTTTGATAAAGTCTTTTGATGAACATAAGTATTTAATTTTTAGGAGGTCGCAGTTACCTAATTTATCTTCTGTTGTTTGTGCATTTATAGTTGCATTTGATAATCTGTTTTTTTTTTTTTTATTATTACGTCTCATAGCTTTGTCCCTATGGTATCTTCGAGGAATTTTACAGTTTCAGTTAGTGCAAAGTGTTTTATATTGTTATCACATGTAATCCTTATAAAACCCTCTGAAACTGGTACTGCTATGGTCATGATTGTACAAATGTCATTGTACAAATGAGGAACAGGAGGCTAAGTGACATGGTGAGAATTATTATCTAGTAAAATGGCAGAGCCGAGATTCAAACCCAGATTTAATGGACACCAAAGCCAGTGTGTTTTCTACTATACTGCATCACTTCCAGAAAAACTGGACTTCTTTCCTGTTCATCTCATCTTCTCCCCATTCTCTGTAATTAAATGACACTCCTTTCTTCATGGACTTAGCACTTATGTTTTCAAATCTAGTCTATGTGAGTAAATTCAAGGGAAGAGTAGTGCATATGGTTCACTGATGTACATTTCACAGTGCACAATATTCTCATAGCCTGTTTTAACAGTTGCACACTGGTGACATTAAGTATAGGATATGCTGGATGTGTTCATACTTGGTGTGTAGCATTTAAAGGAGAAAAAGAAAAGGCTTGACAGTGAACTAGGAAAAAAATACATGAAGGTTGGAGAACTATGTCAGTTGGAGCACTGGGATTTCAGACACACGTCAGAGTTCACTTTACTCTTGCTCACCTCCTATGGCCTCTGAGATCAACTGGAATGGCTCCAAGGCCAGAGAAGTCGACTCAGAAATAACTTGCTGCCTTGTTTTCCCCTCTCAGTCTTGGGATAAGCAGGGCGCTGAGAAAGGAAGCTATTCTGAAACTGTCTACTCTTATGAAAGGCTACAACAAAGTGATGACAATGAGAAAAAAGGTTATCTTATAATGAGGCTATCTTGTTCCATAGTCCATTTTAAGGTTCTTTGATGTTCCCAAACCAAAAAAACCAAACCTGTTGCCATACAGTCGATTTCAACTCTAATACAGTTTTGTTCACATGCTAATCTTTCCACTTGAAAGAAAGTTTCTATAAGAGCCCTGTGGCACCTGTGGAGAGCAGACAGAGCCCTCCTAGAGTGATCCAGTCAATCTTGTAACAACCACAACAAAGGTACCATTGACCAAGGAAAAATGGAAGAATACCATTGAGCCTCGTGCTGGCTCTTCAAAATGAATACTGCTTTCATTAAGACATATTCTTGTTAGGTGCCTTCAGGTTGGTTCCCACTGATAGTGACCCTATGTACAACAGAATGAAACACTGCCCAACGCTGCCCCATCCTCACAGTCATTGCTATGTTTGAGCCCATTGTTGCAGTCACTGTGTCAATCCATTTCTTTGAGGGTCTTCCTCTTTTTTGCTGACCTTCTACCTTACCAAGCATGATGTCCTTCTCCAGGAACTAATCTTTCCTGATAACATGTAAGATGTTATCACAACACGTGAGATGAAGTATTGCCATCCTCACTTCCAAGGAGCATTCTGACTGTACTTCTTCCAAGACACATTTGTTTGTTCTTCTGGCAGTCCATGGTACATTCAATATTCTTTGCCAACATCCTAATTTAAAGGCATCACTTCTTCTTTGGTCTTCCTTATTCACTGTCCAACTTTCACATGCATATGAGGCAACTGAAAATATCATGGCTTGGGTCAGGTGCACCTTAGTCCTCAAAGTGACATTTTTGCTTTTCAACAGTTTAAAGAGATCTAAAAAAAAAATTATTTATTTATTTATTTTCAGCAGATTTGCCCAATACAGTATGTCATTTGGTTTCTTGACTGCTGCTTCTATGGGCATTGATGTGGATCCAAGCAAAATTAAATCCTTGACAACTTCAATCTTTTCTCCATTTATCATGATGTTGCTTATTGGTCCAGTTGTGAAGGTTTTCATTTTCTTTATGTTGAGGTATAATTCATACTGAAGACTGTAGTCTTCGGTCTTCATCAGTAAGTGCTTTATGTTGTCTTCACTTTCAGCAAGCAATGTTGTGTCAGCTGCATAGCATGGGTTGTTGATAAGTCTTGCACCAATCCTGATGATAAGTTCTTTTTCATATAGTCTAACTTCTTGGATTATCTGCTCAGCATGCAGATTGAATAAGTATGGTGAAGAGACACAACCCTGATGTACACCTTTCCTGATTTTAAACCATGCAGTATTTCCTTGTTCTGTTTAAATGACTGCTACTTGGTTTATTTTGGTTTATGTACAGGTACCTCATGAGCAATTCTTGCTGGAATTCCCATTCTTCCCAATGTTATCTATAATTTATTATCTATGCATTCGAATGCCTTTGCATAGTCAATAAAACACAGGTAGACATCTTTCTGGTATTCTCTCTCTCAGCCAAGATTCATCTGACATCAGCAATGATATCCCTTGTTCCACGTCCTCTTCTGAATCTTTTTTGAATTTCTGGAAGTTCCCTGTCAATGTACTACTGCAACCATTTTTGAATTATCTTCAGCAAAATTTTACTTGCATGTGATACTAATGATATCATTCAATAACGTCTACATTCTGTTGGATCACCTTTCTTTGGATCTCTTCCAGTTGGTTGGCCAGGTAGCTGTCTTCCAAATTTCTTTGTGTAGACAAGTGAGGACCTTCAGCATTGCATCTGTTTGTTGAAACATCTCAATTGGTATTTTGTTAATTCCTGGAGTCTTGTTTTTCACCAATGCCTTCAGTGCGCTTGAACTTCTTCCTTCAGTACCACTGGTTCTTGATCATATACTACCTCCTGAAATGGTTGAGCATCGACCTGTTCTTTTTGGTGTCAAACTAAAAACTCATTGCTATCAAGTCGATTCTGACTCACAGCAACCCTATAGATACAGTGACCGTATATACCCGCCATCTTCTTTTGATGCTTCATGAGTCATTCAATAGTCATTCAATATTTTCCAGTAGAATCCTTCAAAATTGCAACTGAAGGCTTCAATTTTTTCTTCAGTTCTTTCAGCTTGAGAAATGCTGAGGATGTTCTTCTCTTTTGGTTTTCTAACACTAGGTCTTTGCTCATTTCATTATAACACTTAGTCTTCTCAAGCCACCCTTAGAAATCTGTTCAGCTCTTTTACTTCATCATTTCTTTTGTTCGCTTTACCTACTCCATGTTCAAGAGCAAGTTTCAGTCTCTTTTGACGTCCATTTTGGTCTTTTCTTTCTCTCCTGTCCTTTTAATGGCCTTTTGCTTTCTTCATATATGATGTCATCCCACAGCTTATTGGGTCTTTGATTGTTAGTGATCAATGCATCAAGTCTATTCTTGAGATGGTCTCCAAATTCAGGCAGGATTAAGACCATATTTTAGTTCTCATGGACTTGTTTTAATTTTTTTCCATCTTCAACTTAAACTTTCATATGAGCAATTGATGGTTTGTTCTGCAGTTGGCCCCTGGGCACACGTCTGTCAGCTTGTTGTACTGTAGTGGCTTGCATGTTGCTGTGATGCTGAAAGCTATGCCACCGGTATTTTAAATGCCAGCAGGGTCACCCATGGTAGACAGGATTCAGAGGAGCTTCTAGACTAATACAGACTGGGAAGAAGGACCTGGCAATCTACTTCTGAAAAAAATTGGCCAGTGAAAACCTTATGAATAGCAGCACAACACTGTCTTATATACAGCCTCTCAGGTTGGAAGGCACTCAAAATATGATTGGGTAGGATCTGCCTCCTCAAAGTAGAGTCAACCTTAATTACACAGATGGAGCAAAGCTTTCGAGACCTTCATTTGCTAATGTGGCAAGACTCAGAATGTGAAGGAACGGCTGCAAACATCCATTAATAATAGGAATGTGGAGAGTACACAGTATGAATCTAGGAAAATTGGAAATCATCAAAAATGGAATGGAATGACAAACACTGATATCCTAGGCATTAGTGAATGAAAATGGACTGGTATTCCCCATTTTGAATAAAACAATCACATGGTTACTATACTGGGAATGACAAATTGAAGAATGGTGTTGCATTTATTGCCGAAAAGAACATTTTAAGATCTATACTGAAGTACAATGCTGTCAGTGATAGGATAATATCCATACACCTACAAGGAAGACCAGTTAATACAACTATTGTTCAGTTTTACACACCAACCACTAATGGCAATGATTAAGACATTGAAGATTTTTTACCAACTCCTGCAATCTGAAATTGATCAAACATGCAATCAAGGTGCATTGATAATTTTTGTTGATTGGAATGTAACAGTTGGAAACAAGAGCATCTGTAGTTGGAAAATATGACCTTGGTGATAGAAACGAAATGGGAGATCACATGATAGAATTTTGTAAGACCAATGACTTCTTCATTGCAAATAACCTTTTTTCAACAACATAAATGGTGACTACACAGTGGTCCTCACTGAATGGAAAACACAGGAATGATTAGAATAAGGAAGAAGAAAATGAAGTGTCTTACTGAAGAGATTCAGAACTGTAAAACTGCCAGGTAGGGAGTTCCACGAGCTGGACCAAGTCCCCAGGAATGGTGGTCCTGAAATGTGTGCATCAGACTCCTCTGGAGGGTATGTTAAAACCACATACTGCTGGGCCCCATCCTCAGTTTCAGATTCATTAGATCTAAGGGGGGATTCCCTGGATGGTGCAAATGGTTAAGCACCTGGCTACTTCTAATGCAATAATAGGTGGTTTGAACGTATCCAGAGGCTCCTCCAAAGACAGGCCTGGAGGTCTGCTTCTGAAAGTTCACAGCCTTGAAGACCCTATGGAGCAGTTCTACTCTGTACACATGAGATCATCATGAATCAGAATCGACTTCATGGCACATGAAAATAACAATGGGTATGCATATCTACAATTTTATTACATAATGCCAAATAGTTTTCCTAAGTGATTGCTCCAATTTACTTTCCTACAAGTAGTGCAGAGACCTCTGGCTTCCACCGTTTGATATTGTTACGTGTGAAGTGATATGTTATTGTCTTTTAAACCTACCTTCCCCTAATTAGTAATGGAATTAAGCCATTTGAGATTCTGCAGTGAAATGGCTTTTGTCTATTTTAATTGGTTTTTTTGATCATTTTTTTAAATTGTAGGAATATTTTATGTATTATGAAAAAGAATTATTCAACAGTTCTACGTATCCACAATTTCTTCTTTGAGTTTGTGGATTGTCTTTTCACTCTATTTACAATGTCTTTCTGATGAACAAAAGCTTGACATTTTAATTTAGACAAATTTATGATTTTTTTCCTCTAAGGTGTGTGCTTTCTCCATGTTGTTTGATCAATCCTTCCTTACCTTGGAGTCATAAAGTTCTACATTGTTTTAAAAAACATTTATGTTTTTCTGTTTCATTAAGTCTATAATCCACCAGGTATTAATTTTTGTATGGTCTGAAGTTGGGGTCTTAAAAGATGGAGATAAGTTATCTCAACATCATATACTGAAAAGTCTATCTTTAGCTGTTATAAATCATGTTTCTATATACATATGGGTCTCTTTATGGGCTTTCTAGTATGTTTCATTATTCTGTTTGCCTATTAGTGTAGAAATACTTAAATATTTTAGCTAATTAGAGTTTTAGAATTCTTTATATTTGAAAAGGCGAATCTTCCTACCTTGTTCTTCTTCAGAATGTCTTAGCTATTTTTGGTCTTCCATGTAAATTTTAGAATCAACTTGTCAAGTTTCACAGGAAAACCTATTGGAAATTTGATTGGATTTAAGTGATACTGAGTCTTCAATCCATGAATGCTTTATCAGTTTCTAGTTAGAATTTTTTAGTGTAGTTCAATTAAGTTTAATACTTTTCTCTGTGTGGGTATTGTATATCTTTGCTGACTATTGAAAATGGTATTTTTTAAAAAGTATTTTATTTCTTTCTCCTCAAGTATAGATACCCAATTGATTTTACTTTTTATTTTTGGTATATAGGTCTTATGGTAAATACCTAGGTAAACTATTTTTTAATAACTTATATGTAGGTTATTTTAGGTTTTCCTTGTAGACAGTAATTAATTTATGACAGTTTTGTATCTTTTTATTTCTTTTTTTTTTTTTTATAATAACTTTTATTAAGCTTCAAGTGAACGTTTACAAATCCAATCAGTCTGTCACATATAAGTTTACATACATCTCACTCCCTACTCCCACTTACTCTCCCCGTCTTGAGTCAGCCCTTTCAGTCTCTCCTTTCTTGACAATTTTGCCGGCTTCCCTCTCTCTCTATCCTCCCATCCCCCCTCCAGACAAGAGTTGCCAACACAATCTCAAGTGTCCACCTGATATAATTAGCTCACTCTTCCTCAGCATCTCTCTCCCACCCGCTGACCAGTCCCTTTCATTTCTGATGAGTTGTCTTCGGGGATGGTTCCTGTCCTGTGTCAACTGAAGGTCTGGGGAGCATGGCCGCCGGGATTCCTCCAGTCTCAGTCAGACCATTAAGTTTGGTCTTCTTATGAGAATTTGGGGTCTGCATCCCACTGATCTCCTGCTCCCTCAGGGGTCCTCTGCTGAGCTCCCTGTCAGGGCAGTCATCGATTGTGGCCGGGCACCAACTAGTTCTTCTGGTCTCAGGATGATGTAGGTCTCTGGTTCATGCGGCCCTTTCTGTCTCTTGGGCTCTTAGTTGTCATGTGGGCTTGGTGTTCTTCGTTTTTCTTTGCTCCAGGTGGGTTGAGACCAATTGCTGCATCTTAGATGGCTGCTTGTTAGCATTTAAGACCCCAGACGCCACATTTCAAAGTGGGATGCAGAATGATTTCATAATAGAATTATTTTGCCAATTGACTTAGAAGTCCCCGCAAACCATGCTCCCCAGACCCCCGCGCTTGCTTCGCTGACCTTTGAAGCATTCATTTTATCCCGGAAACTTCTTTGCTTTTGGTCCAGTCCAATTGAGCTGACCTTCCATGTATTGAGTGTTGTCTTTCCCTTCACCTAAAGCAGTTCTTATCTACTGATTAATCAATAAAAAAACCCTCTCCCACCCTCCCTCCCTCCCCCCCTCGTAACCACAAAAGTATGTGTTCTTCTCAGGTTTACTGTTTCTCAAGATCTTATAATAGTGGTCTTATACAATATTTGTCCTTTTGCCTCTGACTAATTTCGCTCAGCATAATGCCTTCCAGGTTCCTCCATGCTATGAAATGTTTCAGAGACTCGTCACTGTTCTTTATCGATGCGTAGTATTCCATTGTGTGAATATACCACAATTTATTTAACCATTCATCCGTTGATGGACACCTTGGTTGCTTCCAACTTTTTGCTATTGTAAACAGAGCTGCAATAAACATGGGTGTGCATATATCTGTTTGTATGAAGGCTCTTGTATCTCTAGGGTATATTCCTAGGAGTGGGATTTCTGGGTTGTATGGTAGTTCTATTTCTAACTGTTTAAGATAACGCCAGATAGATTTCCAAAGTGGTTGTACCATTTTACATTCCCACCAGCAGTGTATGAGAGTTCCAATCTCTCCGCAGCCTCTCCAACATTTATTATTTTGTGTTTTTTGGATTAATGCCAGCCTTGCTGGTGTGAGATGGAATCTCATCGTAGTTTTAATTTGCATTTCTCTAATGGCTAATGATCGAGAGCATTTTCTCATGTATCTGTTGGCTGCCTGAATATCTTCTTTAGAGAAATGTGTGTTCATATCCTTTGCCCACTTCTTGATTGGGTTGTTTGTCTTTTTGTGGTTGAGTTTTGACAGAATCATGTAGATTTTAGAGATCAGGCGCTGGTCGGAGATGTCATAGCTGAAAATTCTTTCCCAGTCTGTAGGTGGTCTTTTTACTCTTTTGGTGAAGTCTTTAGATGAGCATAGGTGTTTGATTTTTAGGAGCTCCCAGTTATCGGGTTTCTCTTCATCATTTTTGGTAATGTTTTGTATTCTGTTTATACCTTGTATTAGGGCTCCTAGGGTTGTCCCAATTTTTTCTTCCATGATCTTTATCGTTTTAGTCTTTATGTTTAGGTCTTTGATCCACTTGGAGTTAGTTTTTGTGCATGGTGTGAGGTATGGGTCCTGTTTCATTTTTTTGCAAATGGATATCCAGTTATGCCAGCACCATTTGTTAAAAAGGCTGTCTTTTCCCCAGTTAATTGACACAGGTCCTTTGTCAAATATCAGCTGCTCATACGTGGATGGATCTATGTCTGGGTTCTCAATTCTGTTCCATTGGTCTATGTGTCTGTTGTTGTACCAATACCAGGCTGTTTTGACTACTGTGGCTGTATAATAGGTTCTGAAGTCAGGTAAGGTGAGGCCTCCCACTTTCTTCTTCTTTTTCAGTAGTGCTTTGCTTATCCGGGGCTTCTTTCCCTTCCATATGAAATTGGTGATTTGTTTCTCTATCCCCTTAAAATATGACATTGGAATTTGGATCGGAAGTGCGTTAAATGTATAGATGGCTTTTGGTAGAATAGACATTTTTACTATGTTAAGTCTTCCTATCCATGAGCAGGGTATGTTTTTCCACTTAAGTATGTCCTTTTGAATTTCTTGTAGTAGAGCTTTGTAGTTTTCTTTGTATAGGTCTTTTACATCCTTGGTAAGATTTATTCCTAAGTATCTTATCTTCTTGGGGGCTACTGTGAATGGTATTGATTTGGTTATTTCCTCTTCGGTGTTCTTTTTGTTGATGTAGAGGAATCCAAGTGATTTTTGTATGTTTATTTTATAACCTGAGACTCTGCCAAACTCTTCTATTAGTTTCAGTAGTTTTCTGGAGGATTCCTTAGGGTTTTCTGTGTATATAATCATGTCATCTGCAAATAGTGATAACTTTACTTCTTCCTTGCCAATCCGGATACCTTTTATTTCTTTGTCTAGCCTGATTGCCCTGGCTATGACTTCCAACACGATGTTGAATAAGAGTGGTGATAAAGGGCATCCTTGTCTGGTTCCCGTTCGCAAGGGAAATGCTTTCAGGTTCTCTCCATTTAGAGTGATATTGGCTGTTGGCTTTGCATAGATGCCCTTTATTATGTTGAGGAATTTTCCTTCAATTCCTATTTTGGTAAGAGTTTTTATCATGAATGGGTGTTGGACTTTGTCAAATGCCTTTTCTGCATCAATTGATAAGATCATGTGGTTTTTGTCTTTTGTTTTATTTATGTGATGGATTACATTAATGGTTTTTCTGATATTAAACCAGCCTTGCATACCTGGTATAAATCCCACTTGATCAGGGTGAATTATTTTTTTGATGAGTCGTTGGATTCTATTGGCTAGAATTTTGTTGAGGATTTTTGCATCAATGTTCATGAGGGATATAGGTCTATAATTTTCTTTTTTTGTAATGTCTTTACCTGGTTTTGGTATCAGGGAGATGGTGGCTTCATAGAATGAGTTGGGTAGTATTCCGTCATTTTCTATGCTTTGGAATACCTTTAGTAGTAGTGGTGTTAACTCTTCTCTGAAAGTTTGGTAGAACTCTGCAGTGAAGCCGTCCGGGCCAGGACTTTTTTTTGTTGGGAGTTTTTTGATTACCGTTTCAATCTCTTTTTTTGTTATGGGTCTATTTAGTTGTTCTACTTCTGAATGTGTTAGTTTAGGTAGGTAGTGTTTTTCCAGGAATTCATCCATTTCTTCTAGGTTTTCAAATTTGTTAGAGTACAATTTTTCATAATAATCTGATATGATTCTTTTAATTTCATTTGGTTCTGTTGTGATGTGGTCCTTCTCATTTCTTATTCGGGTTATTTGTTTCCTTTCCTGTATTTCTTTAGTCAGTCTAGCCAATGGTTTATCAATTTTGTTAATTTTTTCAAAGAACCAGCTTTTGGCTTTGTTAATTCTTTCGATTGTTTTTCTGTTCTCTAATTCATTTAGTTCAGCTCTAATTTTTATTATTTGTTTTCTTCTGGAGCCTGATGGATTCTTTTGTTGCTCACTTTCTATTTGTTCAAGTTTTAGGGACAGTTCTCTGATTTTGGCTCTTTCTTCTTTTTGTATGTGTGCATTTATTGATATAAATTGGGCTCTGAGCACTGCTTTTGCTGTGTCCCAGAGGTTTTGATAGGAAGTATTTTCATTCTCGTTGCTTTCTATGAATTTCCTTATTCCCTCCTTGATGTCTTCTATAACCCAGTCTTTTTTCAGGAGGGTATTGTTCATTTTCCAAGTATTTGATTTCTTTTCCCTCGTTTTTCTGTTATTGATCTCTAGTTTTATTGCCTTGTGGTCTGAGAAGATGCTTTGTAATATTTCGATGTTTTGGACTCTGCAAAGGTTTGTTTTCTGACCTAATATGTGGTCTATTCTAGAGAATGTTCCATGTGTGCTGGAAAAAAAAGTATATTTTGCAGCAGTTGGGTGGAGAGTTCTGTATAAGTCAATGAGGTCAAGTTGGTTGATTGTTGTAATTAGATCTTCCGTGTCTCTGTTTAGCTTCTTACTGGATGTCCTGTCCTTCTCCGAAAGTGGTGTGTTGAAGTCTCCTACTATAATTGTGGAGGTATCTATCTCGCTTTTCAGTTCTGTTAAAATTTGATTTATGTATCTTGCAGCCCTGTCATTGGGTGCGTAAATATTTAATATGGTTATGTCTTCCTGATCAATTGTCCCTTTTATCATTATATAGTGTCCTTCTTTATCCTTTGTGGTGGATTTAAGTCTAAAGTCTATTTTGTCAGAAATTAATATTGCTACTCCTCTTCTTTTTTGCTTATTGTTTGCTTGATATACTTTTTTCCATCCTTTGAGTTTTAGTTTGTTTGTGTCTCTAAGTCTAAGGTGTGTCTCTTGTAGGCAGCATATAGATGGATCGTGTTTCTTTATCCAGTCTGTGACTCTCTGTCTCTTTATTGGTGCATTTAGTCCATTTACATTCAGGGTAATTATAGATAAATAAGTTTTTAGTGCTGTCATTTTGATGCCTTTTTATGTGTGTTGTTGACAATTTCATTTTTCCACACACTTTTTTGTGCTGAGGCGTTTTTCTTAGTAAATTGTGAGATCCTCATTTTCATAGTGTTTGACTTTATGTTAGTTGAGTCGTTACGTTTTTCTTGGTTTTTGTCTTGAGTTATAGAGTTGTTATGCCTTTTTGTGGTTACCTCATTATATACCCCTATTTTTCTAAGTAAAAACCTAACTTGTATTGTTCTATATCGCCTTGTATCCCTCTCCATATGGCAGTTCAATGCCTCCTGTATTTAGTCCCTCTTTTTGATTATTGTGATCTTTTACCTATTGACTTCCATAATTCCCTGTTATGTGTATTTTTTTTTTTTAATTAATCTTAATTTGTTTGTTTTTGTGATTTCCCTATTTGAGTTGATATCAGGACGTTCTGTTTTGTGACCTTGTGTTGTGCTGATATCTGATATTATTGGTTCTGTGACCAAACAATATCCTTTAGTATTTCTTGTAGCTTTGGTTTCGTTTTTGCAAATTCTCTAAACTTGTGTTTGTCTGTAAATATCTTAATTTCTCCTTCATATTTCAGAGAGAGTTTTGCTGGATATATGATCCTTGGTTGGCAGTTTTTCTCCTTCAGTGTTCTGTATATGTCGTCCCATTCCCTTCTTGCCTGCATGGTTTCTGCTGAGTAGTCAGAACATATTCTTATTGATTCTCCCTTGAAGGAAACCTTTCTTTTCTCCCTGGCTGCTTTTAAAATTTTCTGTTTATCTTTGGTTTTGGTGAGTTTGATGATAATATGTCTTGGTGTTTTTTTTTTTGTATCAATCTTAAATGGGGTTCGATGAGCATCTTGGATAGATATCCTTTCGTCTTTCATGATGTCAGGGAAGTTTTCTGTCAGGAGTTCTTCAACTATTTTCTCTGTGTTTTCTGTCCCCCCTCCCTGTTCTGGGACTCCAATCACCCGCAGGTTATCCTTCTTGATAGAGTCCCACATAATTCTTAGGGTTTCTTCATTTTTTTTAATTCTTTTATCTGATTTTTTTTCAGCTATGTTGGTGTTGATTCCCTGGTCCTCCAGATGTCCCAGTCTGCATTCTAATTGCTCGAGTCTGCTCCTCTGACTTCCTAGTGTGTTGTCTAATTCTGTTATTTTATTGTTAATCTTTTGGATTTCTACATGTTGTCTCTCTATGGATTCTTGCAACTTATTAATTTTTCCAGTATGTTCTTGAATAATCTTTTTGAGTTCTTCAACAGTTTTATCAGTGTGTTCCTTGGCTTTTTCTGCAGATATCCTAATTTCATTTGTGATATCATTAAGCATTCTGTAAATTAGTTTTTTATATTCTGTATCTGATAATTCCAAAATTGTATCTTCATTTGGGAAAGATTTTGATTCTTTTGTTTGGGGGGTTGGAGAAGCTGTCACGGTCTGCTTCTTTAAGTGGTTTGATATGGATTGTTGTCTCCGAGCCATCACTGGGAAACTAGTTTTTCCAGAAAATCCGCTAAAAAAAAACTGCAGTCAGATCCCTATCAGAGTTCTCCCTCTGGCTCAGGCTATTCAGATGTTAATGAAGCCACCTGGGGAGGGTGGGGGAGGGAACAGAGAGATAGGAGAGTAGCACCTCAGAATATAGCCAGAGTTGCTTGTCTTGCTTGGAATGACTGTTATATCTGAGATTCCCGCGGGCGCGTTGCCTATGTGTGCTGGCTGTGTGGAGATTGCCCCCAGGGGGTCTGGCCCGCTGGAGTCACGGTCAGATCCTCCGCTTCCAGCCCCACGCCCAGCGTCAAGGCTCCCCTACTGGGACGGTGCACTCTCAACTCCAAAATCAGTCGCTGCCTCCCGGGGACTTCTCGTCCCTCCAGCCGCGTGGCCGTGCCGCCCCCGTGAACCAGGTGGGCCCCCTCCCGGGGTTAGTTCAGATGGGTGGAGTAGCTCCCCGTGCTTGTGCCGCGACCAAGTGTCCCGGCTGGAACGCTGTTCTCCCCACTCCAATGCCAGTCGCTGCCTCCCGGGGACTTCTCCTACCAGCTGCGTCCCACGCGGCCCGCGCGACCCGGCTGGTCCCCTTCCCGGGGTTAGTTCAAGGGGTGGAGCAACTCTCTGTGTTTATGGCGTACCTGCGAGCAGTCCAAATCCCTGCGGGACGGTTCCCCGGCTCGGATGCTGCTCTTTCTGCTCCAAGATCAGTCACTGCCTCCCGGGGACTTCTCCTACCGGCTGCGTCCCACGCCGCCCGTGGAACCGGCTGGTCCCCCTCCCGGGGTTAGTTCGGGGGGGTGGAGCAGGTCTCTGTGCTTGTGCCGTAACTGACTGGTACGCTGGCTCCAGGCTCTGGAAACTATCGCTGCTTCCCCGTATTAGTTCGTTCTCCGTCTCTAAATCCGTGTTTGTTGTTCAGGGTTCGTAGATTGTTATGTATGTGATCGATTCACTTGTTTTTCCGTGTCTTTGTTGTAAGAGGGATCCGAGGTAACGTCTGCCTAGTCCGCCATCTTGGCTCCACCTCTCCTATCTTTTTATTTCTTACACCTTTTCTTTTTCTTCTGTGCTATCCAATACAGTATTAACTAGAAGTAGAAAAATGGCAATCCTGTTTCTTCATGACTTTAAAGGGAAGGCATTCAACCCATGACTATTTCTCACCACCTTCAAGTCTCCACTTTGGTTATGTCTGTCTGGGTCCTGCAGAAGAAGCTGCTGCCCTCTTCATGAAACAAATGCTGAAGGAGGATCCAGTGGGAGCTGGAGGAAGTAAAGATCCAATTGCTGCCCACACCACCAAGGTGAGCCAGCAGGTGAGCTGCCATAGTGCCTGCTGCCCTCCATCAACGTTTTAGTGTAAAAGATAGTGCTTCACTTCTACTTTCCAAACCTCATGGGACCAAGCTATGCCAGAGAAAGGAATTCTGGGAAGCCTAGTTCCAAGATAAGCAAGTTTCCTTCTATTCTTACTTGCTTAGAAAATATTATTTTATTCTTCATCTATTGAGAGGGTATTTTTCCTTAATGTGGTGAATTATATTAATTTTCCACTCCTGTGTTTTGGAAATTAACTCAACTTTGTCTATATATTTCTGCAGCCATTTGCTAATATTTTGCTTAGGATTTTATACCTAAGTGTAAGTGACTTTCTCCTGTAATCTTTCTTTCTTGTAACGTTCTAGTCAGGGTCCATCTTTTTTTTTTTTTTTTTTTTAATGTTCTGGAATTATTTATAAAAGATTGGGATAATTTGTCCCTTCTAAGTTTAAACTCACTGATAAACCCTCTGGGCATTAAAAGAAATCTTATTTCCATTTTAAAAAATAATTATAGGATTTTACAGGTTTTGTGTTTCTCCTCAGGTTGGTTTTGGTAACTTATCTTCTTTCTTGGTATTTTTCCATTTCATACAAAGGTTTAAGTTTGTTGCCAAAACTTTTCATGTCTTCATTATTGTTTTAATGCTCAATGCATTTGTAGGTAGGTCCCCTTTTCATTTCCAAATAGTTTTATTCATGCGTTCTTTCTTTTCCCCTTGAGCAGTAGTGTTTATTAGTTCTTTCAAAGTCAACTTTTGGTGCTGATGGTCCTAATTTTTCCTTATCTTTTTGTTTCCTTTCTTCTGGATAAGTTAGGATTATTCTGTGATTATTCTAAGTTCTAAAATTTGCTGTTTTGTTAACTATTTTTTGCTTCTCCTTATTTATAATTTATGCATATAAGGTTATGTAATTTTCTCTAAGTCTTTCTTGGACAGCTTCCTAAAATAGTATCTATAGTCTAGGTATAAATATTTTCTAATTTCATATGATTTCTCCTGTGGTCTATGAGTTCTATGGAAGGGTATTTCTTAATTTCTAAGTGTAAGGTTTCCTAGTTGTATTTTCTTCATTGACTTTGAATTTCATTTTATAGCAGAAAACATCTTCTGTATAAAATCAATTCTTTAAAAATCATTGAGATTGGCATTTTGGCCCAGTATGTGTCAATTTCTATAAATACTCCATGCCTGTCTGAAAAGAATGTGTGTTCTGAAGTTGTTACTGGCATGTTCTATATAAGTCTATTAACTTAAGGTATTTAATTCTTCTGTTGAAAATTTTTTTTTTTTTTTGGAAACCCTGGTGGCATAGTGGTTAAGTGCTACAGCTGCTAACCAAAGGGTCGGCAGTTTGAATCCACCAGGTGCTCCTTGGAAACTCTATGGGGCAGTTCTACCCTGTCCTATAGGGTCGCTATGAGTCGGAATCGACTCGACGGCACTGGGTGGGTTCAGATTTTTATAACCCTACCTATTTTTATTTTCATAATCTATAGGCTACTAAAAGTGGTATGTTATTAGGTTCATACCAGTTTAGAACTGTTCTATCTTCTTTATCTTCTTATTATCAATAAGGTGATCCTCTTTGTTATCCTTTTTTCCTAAAATTCATTTTGCCTGGTATTGGAATAATTGTTCTCACTCTCCTACAGTTAGTATTTTCCTTGGATATACATTTTCATACTTTTAAATATCACTCATTCTGTGTGGTTAAGTTTTACATGTTTCTCTTATATTATTATTTTTTAATTTTTTGGATTTTTTTTCCAGATGACTTTTTATTAAGGTAAAAATTACATACAGTGAAATGTATAGATTTGCATGTACAATTTGACGAATTTGGTAAACGTATACTTTCACGTAATTACCACCCCAGCAAACATCAACATCTTAGAAAGTTCCCTTATGCTTCTTTTTGGTCATTCCTCACCCCTCTAAAGGCAACTGCTCTTCTGATTTCTTTCTCAATAGATTATTCTTGCCTGTTTTTGAAATTCATATAAATGGAATCATAGGTTGTACTATTTTATGACTTTTGAAACTTCTGAGGTTCTTTCATATGGCTATGTTCATCAGTTGTTAAGCACTAAAGAGATTAAATAGTGTTCTGTTAAGTGAATAGACAATGAATTGTTGAGCACCTTTTCATGCGCTTATTGGCCATCAAGTCATGAATTTCTACAGAAGAAGCTGCAGCAACCTGTTGGGATTTTAACTGGGATTGTGCTAAATCCATAGATCAATACTGGGGAGAAGTGATATCCTAACAATAGGGTATGGTGCCTAATTGTTTGGTCAATACTAGTTCAGATGCTGTTATGAAGTGGTTACATGTGATTAAATCAACTAGCCTGAAGAAAAGCAGATTACCCTCCATCGGGTGGGTGGGCTTCATCCAATCAGCCGAAAGATTTAAGAGCAAAAAGGGTGTTTTCCCTAGGGTGCAATCTGTGTCCAGACTATAAATAGATATCTTGCCAGAACCCCTCCCACTCTTTACTCTTCTCATTGCCTGGCCTATGAATTTTGGGATATAAGACTTACAGGCATCTCTAGGCTGTCATCTGACCTATATAGATTTTAGACACCAGCTATAATTGAGTGAAAAAATTCCTTAAAATAAATTTCTCTCTAGAGAACCCTAAGGCAGCAATCAATGTTTAATAACATATATATGCTTTCTTTACTTATCCCTTCAGGCATTTTAGTCCTTCCATCTTTTTTTTTTTTTTACAAGAAAATTTTTGCTATTCTCTTAATGACAGCCTGCTGGGGTAAGCCCTTAGTTCTGTTTTTTTTTTCTGAAATAAATCTTTAATTTTCCTTCCTTCGTGAATGGAATTTCAGCCGGATGTACAACTTTATGTTGTCAGTTATTTTCTCTCACCAACTGAAGATATTATTCCTCTGTGTTCTGGTTCTTATGCTGGGATTAAGAAGTCAGCTGTCAGTCTAGCTTCAATTCTACAAATTCTATTTGATTTTTGTCTTTGATGTTCTACAGTGTCATTCTTTTGTGTCTACATGTGGACTTCACTTTATTTTTTCTTCAGGAATTTGGACTCTGAATTTGTGGTTTTGTGTCATTCATCACTTCTGGTCAATACCCAGCTAACACATCTTTGAAATTTATTTTCTCCCCATTCTCTCTCCCTTCTCATTTTCACTCTAGCTTTCTTGTTATTCTGTCTTGCTGAGTGCTTTCCGGATAACTCTTCATGTATATTTTCATAATCATTGATTTGTCTTATCATCTATTTCTAGTCACATCCATTATCATTTTGCTTTTTGAGATTATAATTTTATTTTTAGGAATTCTGTTTAATTCATTCTCTATTTGTTAGCCATTTTTATGTTCCTGAATTTTTAACTCAACTCATTCTTTTAGTTTTTTACTCATAGCAAATATACTTATTTTATATTCTCTGATAATTCCCATGTCTGAAGCTTCTGTGGATCTAAATGGCTGCCTTTTCCCCTGCTTGCTCTCTTGCTCATGATGCCTTATTTCTGAGTGTGTTTTGTACTTCTGGTCTATGAGTTCATATGTCTTAGATCTTTATCTGCAGGAATTATTTGAGGCCTGCATTTAAGGTGGTTTTCTCTAGAGAGGATTTTCATTTGTCCCCATCAAGCGCTGGTGCCACCATCTGCTTGAGCCACCTGTGAACTAATTTCTTTGCTCGGCCGTATGTTTTAGGATCACCCAGGTAATGTGAATTCCAGCTGCAAACCAGACTTAGGGCCAGTTTTGAACTACAGAGCCTGGGAGGAATATTTTTCTTTCCCTTTCATTCAGTGTTGCAGTTCAAAGACAGGCACTTTCCCCTGTAGTCCTTTGGGTGGAAAGGTCAGGGCTGGGACAGGCTAGGCAGGTTGAATTCTGGTTCACCCTTACTGTGGTGTGGTATTTGGTCTCCCAGCTTCATCTGTGAGCTCTCTTAGGCCATAAAAAGGGAAGCAGAATTTTCATCTACTTTAACAAAACCTGAAAACATTAAATCTGGCCTCAGCACTCAGATTACATTTCTAGGTTTCCATTTATTTTAGTTTTTGTACTCTGGATAATCCTGAAAATTTTCCAGCTCATTAATGTATTAAATATTAAAAAAAAAAATTATATAGTAGTTTTAGTTGTTTTTGGTAAGCTGGATGATCAGTATTCTTAGGCCACCATATTGCTAGACTGGTGATCTAGGTTTCTGATATTTCAAAAGAAGATGGAATTTAAAATTATATAGTGAAATCACCTAATTCTTAAAGATTGGCATTTTTTCCCCTCTAAAATCATGGGTATGCCAACTTTCTGAGAGGCAGATCTGGCCTAAACACTGCCAGTTTGCTAGAAAACTCTAGAAGTTTATTGATCAGGGGTCAACCAGAGAATAAGAACCTCTAGGAGAGAGGTACATAGGTTTACTATAGGGATTTGACCTTATACAATTGTGGGAGCTGGTTAAACAACCTATGTGTCTGATGCTGGTATCTCAGGTCAGTAGGGTTAGCAGTCAGGAACTGAGGAAGGGAAGGTGGATGTGAAGTGGTGAAGAGAAAGGATGAGCTGGAACCTACGGGGATGGACTGGGACGCGTGACCATCTCTCACCACCTTCAAGTCTCCACTTTGGTTATGCCTGGGTTCTGCAGGAGAAAGCTGCTGCCCTCTTCATGAAGCAAATGCTGAAGGAGGATCCAGTGGGAGCTGGAGGAAGTAAAGATCCAACTGCTGCCCACACCACCAAGGTGAGCCAGCAGGTGGGCTGCCATAGTGCCTGCTGCCGTCCATCAACATTTTAGTGTAAAAGATAGTGCTTCACTTCTACTTTCCATACCTCATGGGACCAAGCTATGCCAGGGAAAGAAATTCTGGGAAACCTAGTTCCAGCTTAGCTATGCTGACTTGATTCAAATCCACCACACCATGCTATCCTGTTTTAAATGGCTACTGTGACTTCACTGTGACTTGAGCATACTGCCCTCAGTGGAACCAATTTCAACTTGCAATAACAGAAACTGGTTGAAATAAAATAAAAAGAAAATAAGCACTTATAAATTGGTAAGGAGGAACTTGGGCTTTCCTAACTCTACAGATTCTACTTTTAAGTCAAGTGAGGGTTACTTTAAATTCAAGCACCTCGTATCTGCAATAGGCATTTAAATTTTATGAACAAAGCTGTTCATCTTTTAGAGATCTGTCTTTTAATCCTAAGCTGAAAAATCTATGATTCTAGGGTTCTGCTCTAAAGATTTAAGAAATGGTTTGGGTATTCTCATTTGAACACCGTTTCTCTCAGAAGAACAGTGATATTCTATCCTGTAGAGCAAAAGCACTTCGAGGTTAGTTTTTGTGAAAGGCAAGCCAGACTTTCATAAAACATTCTTTTGAATCAATCCTTCTTTCCCAGTGTAGGACTCATTGATTTATTTAACAAACAAGGGTTCACAGAGAAGGGGCCTTATCCAGACTGGCAGAGTCTGGGTTGGTCTTGACGGTCCAGTAGGAACTGGCTCATTTGTTTGGTCAACAAACATTTATTGAGTTCCTAGATGGATAGCTGCTATTGAGCCGACTCCAACTCATGGCGACCTTATGTACAACAGAATAAAACACTGCCCAGTCCTGTGTCATTCTCAATGATCATCTGCATGTTCAAGTCCACTGTTGTGGCTACTGTGCCAATCCAACTGAGGGTCTCCCTCATCCTTGCTGGCCTTATACTTCATCAAACATGATGTCCTTCTCCAGAAATTGACCCCTCCTGATGATGTGTCCAAAGCAAGTGAGTCAGACAGTGTTCTGTCATGATCCATAAGGCTTACATTGGCTAATGTTTGGAAGTAGATAGCCAGGCCTTTCTTCCTAGTTTTTCTTAGTCTGGAAGCTCCTCTGAAACCTGTCCACCATGGGTGAGCCTGCTGGTATTTGAAATACTGGTGGCATAGCTTCTAGCATCACAGAAACATGCAAGGCACCAGAGTACAACAACAGATAGATGGGTGGTGGAATTAATGATACTATGGATATAAAATCTCACTTCTGTATTTGAGAACATAATCAGATTATATGGCACGTCAGCTGACTCTTTTTGGTAGGTGAGTTTAGGAAGGTACACTCCAGGAAGGGGTTCTCTTTGCCAGTTCAGGGTGTAGTTTGCAACCCTCCAGGGTGAACATTTCCTCTGAAACGTCCTCATTGTGCATCTAGAGATGAGGCAACATCCTGAACAGAGTTCCACAGCACCTAAGCTCTGTTTATCACCTTCAGTTACCTTCATGGCTCTTGTTTAAGAAGTGCAGACTTTGGCCCAGGGAATATGACAAGTAGAAAATTGGCTGTGCCACCCAGGTATAGAAAGCCCTAGGAGAGATTTTTCTCTACTGAACCATCATTTCTTGGCACATTTCTGCATTTTTTTGAAACCTCTCCTTCTTTGCTCAAATTCCATTTCAAGTACCCGTGGAACATGGGGCGGCAACTGTATACCTTTCCTCCTATGTTATATTGGAAGCCTTATGAATCAAACCCTCAAAACTTTAAATGCTATTGCAAAGTCTGTTTTTAAAACTCGGGGAATAATTTATTTGCTGTTGGCATTATCAGTTTGTTCTCTCTGTTTCAGGCTCATTTTTTTGTTGAAATTGTTTTTGTTCAAACAGTGATTACTTATCCAGATTTCTCGTTTTCATTCCTTCATCCTAAGAATCTACATTAATCACTTCCAAACCTAGACAAGCTTTTAGATCATATTTTCCTCCCATCCTCTCAGATGGCAGACAATGGCTTTTGTTACTTTGAGAAGCGACCTTCAGAGCATCATAAAAAATGCATAATATATGTGGTAACTGAGATGGAAGAGAGTTCGCTCCAATCTCTCCCAAGAAACAGTATAGATTCATGCCAACACCAACACCTAGGATTATTTTGTATTTTAATTTTGAGGAAAAAAAATCAATCATAAAAAGTTAGGCTTGAAAGGTAAAGAATTTCGAAAGAAGCTGGTGGGAAGGGTTGTAAAGTTGACGATGCTCTTGTCAACCAAAGTAGCTACTTAAGTTTCCCTCAGAGTGGCTGGGAATGAGGCTAGGGAGTTCCCAAGTGGTAAGTGTCATCTGGAAACCCTGATGGTATAGTGTGGTTAAGTGCTATGGCTGCTAACACAAAGGTCAGCAGTTCGAATCTACCAGGCGTTCCTTGGAAACTCTATGGGACAGTTCTACTCTGTCCTATAGGGTCGCTATGAGTTGGAACCGACTCAACCGTAACAGATTTGCTCTTAAGGCTCATCCGGGAGGCTTTTATCAGTGCTGAAGCTTAGGGCACACTGCACACTAATTAAATCAGAATGTCTGGGCATCTATGTATTTTTAAATTTGTCTACATAGAAATGCTCAAAATCCCTGAGTTAGGCTAATTTCAGGGTCCTGGTGATGCTAATTTCAGAGCCCTGGTAACGCAGTGGTTAATAGCTTGGCTGCTAACTAAAAGTTCCATGGTTTGAATCCACCAGACACTCCTTGGAAACCCTATAAGACAGTTCTACTCTGCCCTATAGGGTCACTATGAGTCAGAATTGACTCAATGGCAATGGATTTGGTTATAAACCTCAATATGGAATCCTACCCTTCTACTGATGGAAACAGCATGATTCTGATGACTCATCTGTGGGGAAAGGAACTCAAGCTGCAATTACAGAGGCTAATTTAACAGTCTTGGAAAATGAAGACTGGCAGTGTCTACTACGTGGGCCTGTTGTACTAAGTGGGCCCACTGCATTTCTGTGTTGCTTAGTTAATGACACTGTGTATTTAAAACTTGAGAAAATCAAATGGCTACGAAAATAGAGAGTGGAGGGAGGGAGCGGGCTGTATCATTAGGGGGAGAGTAACTGGGAGTATGTAGCAAGGTGTATATAAGTTTTTGTGTGAGAGACTGACATGATTTGTAAACTTTCACTTGAAGCACAATAAAAATTATGAAAAAAAAACTTTAGAAAATCAGTGGAGTCCTTTATTCAAAGAGTATGTATATCTAGGAAAGTAGTGTATTTATGGCAATTTTTAAAGACTCTATTTTTCTAAAAACACTCTTCATTGATCTGGAGTTCATTAGATCTCATTGAATCTGCAAGAGCTTTATATTTAATTTCTTTTTCAAGAAAAGTGCTTTAAAAATTGCTCCCATATTTTAGTTCTACTGTTTGATAACACTAATGAACCAATGGCCTTTTTGAAGCAACTGATTTCTATCAACGTAATGGGCCATTACAGTAATGGTGGGGGTGATTTTGATGCTAGACAACTTTAAAAGCAAGGTATTAGCTACCATCCTATTAAACACTGTGGTCCAATTAGTTAGTTTCCAGCTTTAAAATTCACATTGCTCCCTGTGACCTCATTTTCCTGCAACCCTTGTGACTCATCCTGTCTTTTGAGTTAGGCTTTTATAGCCTGATTCAAAGGGAACCCAGAAGCCCAGGATTTTCAGATAAAAGTCCAGTGTCAAGTTCCAGTGTCACATTTAGAGTCCACCATCATTTAGTGCATACATCTTATATCCACGCACACTGGGAGTTTTTCACGTGTGTTGGGCCATCTGCCATTTCCTGCCAGCCTCTTCTGTTCAGGAAGGCTAAATGTCATGGCTCAGGCTACGTGCTCAGGGAGTTAGAGATCAAGCCAGATCTCCTGATTCCCAGCCAATATGTGTCATAATATTCCATGGTTCTGACTGTTGAAAAGTAGGTCTACACATCTGGTGGGAACCTGTCTTCCTATAACCTTCTTGTCATCTAGAGCTTCCATAGGGAAACACTCCAAATTTATAAAGACTGTGGCCGGGTCACCTTGAGGTTTCCTTTATCCAGGATCCTCCAGTGACTTGAGGTCAAGTGACCCTCCTGGTTGTCTTTGCCTGTGGCAGATGGTGGGCCACTCTAGCCATGTTGGTCTTTTCTTGAGAAAAAAAATAAAAGCCCCGTCTCTGTCATCTCAGGCCTGACCCAGCCTCAACTCCCAGTCTTCGTATGTCTATTTTCTTCTTATCCTTCAAGTCTCACTTAAATGCCGCCTCTTTAGAGAGGCCTTCCCCAACCACTTCTTCTATCACTCAGTGACGTTTCATTCATGTCACTAAACAGAATTTATAGTTATTTGTCTGTATACTAGTTTTAATCTCTCTCTTCGTCCAGAATAAGCATCATGAGGACAGTGATTTGGCTAGATTTATGCCCAGCACCAAGGACACTGCCTGATGTTCAATAAATATTTGTCGAGTCAATGTCCCTCTTAGAATCTGCTACCCAGCGTTGAATACTATGTTCCTATTACGTTCTGATCAAGGCTTACCACCATAAAATGCTCTTCCCTATTCTCCCTCATTTTCTTGGTGTGACTCTGGACAATACCAAGATTATGATTGCAGTCTAATCACATTAGAATTACCCATTAGTGTTCCCATAATGAGCTTATACAAAAAAGTACCTTAGTCTTAGACCCACTTTGCTGATATCTACCTCATTAGATGTTTGTGCTGCTAGGTCCATATTTTTACATTATGTAATATATATTCCCTTTTAGTTTTTACATTTATTAGTTGTCATCAAGTTGGTTGCAACTCATGGTGATCTTATGTATAACAGAATGAAACATCGTCCAGCCCTGTGCCATTTTCATTTTCTTTTTTTTTAGTATGCTCAAGTCCACTGTTACGGCCTCTGTGAGTTTTGAGTGCCTTCCAATCTAGGAGGCTCATTGTCTAGCACTGTATCAGACATTATTCTGTTGTGATCCATGGGGTTTTCACTGGCTCCATTTTGGAAGTTAGATTGCCAGGCCTATCTTCCTAGACTGTCTTCGCCTGAAAGTTCCACTGAAACCTGTCTAGCATAGGTGATCCTACTGGTGTTTGAAATACTTGTGGCATAGCTTCCAGCAAAATGCAAGTCATCACAGTATGACAAACTGACATCAGGTGGTGGAGTTTTTACATTATTTCCATAGTTTTCCCCTTTAAGTTATTCAAATGTTGATTTTTCTTCCAACATATTATCAACTTCATGCCATTTTATAGCTTTTAATCCAAATTTATTGAGAGGGAATGTAAGAAAGTGGTTTAAAGCTTGAGCTTTAGAGTCATGATTATCTCCATCTGCTGGTTGTTTGGAAACCCTGGTGGCGTAGTGGTTAAGTGCTACAGCTGCTAACCAAGAGGTCGGCAGTTCAAATCCACCAGGCACTCCTTGGAAACTCTATGGGGCAGTTCTACTCTGTCCTATAGGGTCGCTATGCGTTGGAATTGACTCGACAGCAGAGGGTTTGGTTTAGTAGGCTGGTTGTTTGACTTTAAAGAAGTTGCTAAGCCTTCTTGAGGCTCTGTTGATTTTCATGCTCACTCAATAGGAATAACAGTATCTCCCTCATAGGACTGTAATGAATATGGAATATGGAAATGTAGGTAAAGCCTTAGTCAAGAACATGGCATATAGCTTTTTTATTCTCATCTTGATAAAAATTTTAGTCATACCTATTCATCCCCCCACATAAGTTAGTTAGAATTGATTCTTTTTTTCAACCCCATCTCTAACACCTTTATTTTAGAGATAAGGAAACCAAATAGACTTCAGAGAAATTAAGTGACTTGTTTTAGGTCACACAGCATTTGACACAATGGACTCAACCATACCAATGAACATGGAGATTGCATAGGGCTGGGCAGTGTTTTTTTCTGTTATACATAAGGTCACCATGATTCAGAGCCAACTTGATGGCAACTAATAACAAAAATCTCCTCGCTGGCTTTCTTAGCATTTCGTCATCGACAAGAGGCATCCTGTTTTACAGACTAGCCACAGGACAGACTTTGCAAAAGCTTGAAAGCAGACAGTAATTTCAATCTAAAATATTCAAAATCAAGCAGCCGAAGAAGCCCATTCTCCTTCTACACTATGTGTTTGACTGTTAAGAGATTTTCTAAAACTTCAGTGCCTTTGAGAGGAAAAAAGCTTGACAGATTCTCTGCAGAATTTATCAATGGCCTTTGCTAGAGGTCAAAACTGATCACAAATAGTCTGCCTTATGAGCTTCTGAACTGTGATTAGAAGCTTGGATTTTACAGCAAGTCATGTTGCTCAGAGCCAGAGGTTTCCAAGGTGACTGCATATGAAACGACAGACATCGTAATTACAGTTTCCATAGGCATTCGCTCTCCCTGGGCACTACCATCCCCTAACCATTACATTTTTATACTGTGATTCTTTCCAAAGTGAGACAGAAACTAAATAATTGATTTGAATACCAAAGAAATGATGTACATTGCCACATTCCCAGCTTTCGTAATGAAGAGTAATACCTTTCAAGTCTTCCCAGTAAGATATATCACTCTGAGAACATTCATGACCCATACAGTTAACTTGACTCCACGTGGAACAGAGAGCTAGGCTGTCGATTATTTTAATTAGGAATAAAAATTAAGAAATCTCCACATGTTATTTGGACTTCTTGTTAAATGAACTCTCTAGCTTTGATCAGGATAGGAAGCCAATTTCAATGCCATGGGGCATTATGATATAGCAGAAGGGGCATTGGACAAGGGGTTAGGAATTTATTCTTGTCACCAGGTCTGCCATTAATTACCACGTGGCTAGGACACCCACTTCTCCTCTACTCCTCTGTACTATGAGAGGGCTGGGGTAGCAATTGAAAAGGTACCTCCTTTCAGCCCTAAAATATACCTCACATTTCTCATGAGGATACAGATTTTGGAAGATTTATAGCAAATGAGCATACTGCCTGCCCTTTGATTATAATGCATTGACTCAAGTGGCCATGCTCATCTCTCCTTATGTTCAATGCTTACACTCAGCGTACATCGCTTCTGTCTGCTGTTGTACCAGAATACCTGTCTACGGAGACCAAAACAGGTGAGCTACATAGCTCTAAAAAGGCTGAAAAATGGAAATTAATGTCCGTTATTGGAACACTTGTACTTCATCCAAGCTTAATTTTGTAAAAGCCACAAATCAATAATTGTAGCTAAAAATTATTACTCACTTACTATGTACTAGGCATTGTGCTAGGAGCCCTGGTGACACAGTGGTTAAGCGCTTGGCTGCTAACCAAAAGGTTGGCTGTCTGAAAGATGTGGTGTCCTGCTTCCGTAAAGATTACAACCTTGGAAACTTCTATGGGCCCGTTCCACTCTGTCTTATCGGGTCGCTATGAGTCAGAATCGAGTTGATGGCAATGGGTAGGCATTGTACTGAGTAAAACAATTTTAGGAGGACATCATTTATTATTGTTATTATTACTCCCATGTTACAAATAGGAAAAATGAAGCTTGGAGATGTTAAGCCTAAGATCACACAGTAAGTATCAGCTATAGTGTTCTAACTATAGCTCTATCACTAAGGCCCCTAATTTTACATGCTACGCTAAAATTGCCTCTATCTGCTGAGAATCAACAAATGTTGGAGTAAAAGGACTAAGTTTAAGGGCCCTGGGGGAAAAGTGAATTATAATCAAATAAAACTTAGAGAGTACCTTATTTATGTTGAAAGACACTTTGGTTAATGTGAAGGTATCCATTTATAATTAATGTAAACAGTTTTCTATCTGCTTTTAATTGAAAATTACTATTTTTGGTCCAGCCATGAAAGAAATAATTTGGCTAGTATCTAGCCTTACATACTTTGCAGTTTCGCAATAACTCTTTCTGGATCCTCTGCTAGCTAAAATGGTAATAATGGAAGCCTAAAATGACCTTTGAAAGTGATATGAGTAGAGGCCAGTGGTTCTGGTCTTGGGCTCAGTATGGTCAGTTGGTTGATTATATAAAATTCCAGTAACGGAACAATCCCTATTTACTGAACGCTTATTATATTTTAGGACTTTTACATGGTCTATAGAGTCTCAGAGCACCCTATAGTAGAATCCCTACTGGACAGATGAGGCTCAGTAAGGTAGAGTGACTGGCCCAAGGACACCCAGGGACTCACTCACTGAGGTAGGGTTCAGGTAACTGAGACTATCTGGCTTCAAAGCAGCTTTCTTAAATCCTTCCGTTAAATTATCACCTATAATCAAGGAGTAGTGTGTTCTTGTAGGGGAATGGGGCACAGGCATACTAAAGGGTCAGCATTTCTTTGAAGTCTTGTTTTCAACTTTAAAGCTATAACTCCATAAAGTATCTTGATTTAATGAAAAAAAATATTTTCTCATTAAATTATTTGATTTCTACCCTAAAATTTTTGAGCAAAACATTCAACAAGAAGACCATGTAAAATTTGTCTCATGACTTTATGTAACCCAATTTGACAACTGCAGAACTCTGCAGTAAAGCAGAGTAAGCAGCACACAAGAATCCTGAACTTCCACTCAGTAGCTGGGTACTCTTGAATAAGTGCTCATCTTCCCTGAACCTCAATTTACTCATCTATAAAATAAAGGTGATGAGGATTCTAATAGTCTCCTTATAAGGTTGTTATCATTTAATATGTTTATAGATAGTTTAGCACAGGGTCTAGAATATTCTCTGGCAGTGGCTTTCCATGCAGGAGACCCAGATTCAATTCTCAACGAACCCACCTCAGGCACAGTTACCACCTGTCTGTCAGTGGAGGCTTGTGTGTTGTTATGATCCTGAACAGGTTTCAGCAGAGCTTCCAGATTAAGACAGACTGGGAAAAATGCCTTGGAGATCTACTTCTGAAAATCAGCCATCTGATAACCCTATGGATCACAATGGTCCGATCTGCAACTGATCGTGGGGATGGCATATGACTGGGCAGTGTTTCACTCTGCTGTGTATGGCGTTGCCACAAGTTGGGTGCCGACTCAATGGTAGTTAACACACACCCAAAAACAAACTTACTGCTGTTGATTCCGACGCATAGTGACCTTAACTCCAATAACTATTAATAGTCTACCATGATGCAATTGTGAAAGTAGCTGGTGAAAAGCTCTCAACCATAGCCTGATTGTTGGAGATGCAGAATGTAAATTACTTAACTCGGTTCTCTTCAGCCATTGTTCTGTTATTTCAGTTGGTTGCATGTTAAAAGCATAATTTAACATCAATCTGTGGATGGCCTTTTGGGATATTTGCTCCTAACTCAGTTTATTGAAGAACTAAATGTAATGACTTTATATAGCAGCTCAGAAAGTCTCAACATGCTGGGAATAATTGTTGATGTGTTTTTACTTTAGAGCCTTTGTAGGAAGTTAGGCATCTTTTTTAGTCTTGCTGATGGCTATTTGATGGCTATTATTGAAAATATTGAACATTTCTTGATTCTGTCATGTAATTATTATTTTATGACATGACAAATGGAAAAAAATTGCTTGTACTTGCTACCCTTGCTTTTAAAATGTGATTTAAACAAGAGCTCACCCTACAATGCAGGGCACTACACCAAAGCACAAGCAACAAATGACAAAGTAGATAAGTTGGACTTCATTAAAATAAAAATCTTTTGTGCATCAAAGGGCTTTATCAACAAAGTGAGAAGACAAGACAACCTATAGAATGGAAGAAAATATTTGAAAAATATATACCTAATAAGGGTTTAGCATTAAGACTACATAAAAAAACTCCTAAAAGATGAACAACCCATTAAAAAATGGGCAAAGGACCTGAAAAGACATTTCTCCAGAGAAATGTATAGCAATTTAACCATACAAATGAGAACAAGTACATAATAAACTGGCTCAACATCATTACAAAAAAACCAAACCCACTGCCATCGAGTCAATTCCAACTCATAGCGACCCTATAGGACAGAGTAGAACTGTCCCGTAGAGTTTCCAAGGAGCGCCTGGTGGATTCAAACTGCCGACCTTTTGGTTAGCAGCCATGGCACTTAACCACTACACCACCAGGGTTTCCTCAACCCCCAAATCAAAACCAAAAAGAGATAGCACTCATTATTAGCACTCAAAACCATTAGGATAGCTACTATTAGAAAAACAGAAAATAACAAATGTTGGCAAGGATATGGAGAAATTGGAACCTTTGTTCATTGCTTGTGGGAATGTAAAATACTGCGGTCACTGTGTAAAAAGTATGGCAGTTCCTCAAACAGTTAAACGTAGAATCACCATATGACCCAGCAATTCCACTCCTAGGTAGATAGCCAAAGACTTTAAAGCAGAGACTCAAACAGATACTGTATACCAATGTTCATTGTAGCATTATTTACAATATATAAAAGGTATAAACAACCAAAGTGCCCATCAACAGATTAATGGATAAACAAAATGTGCTATAACTATACTATAGAATATTATTCATCCATAAAGAGAAATGAAGTTCTGATACCTGCTACGACATGAATGAACCTTAAAAACATTATGAAAATAAAATGAGTCAGGCACAAAAGAATATTATGTGATTCCACTTACATGAAATACCTAGAAATCTGGAAAAGGCAAATGCATTTAGATAAAAACATATCAGAGGTTACCAGGGGCTGGAGGGAACAGGAGGGGAATTATTGCTTTACGAGTACTGAGTCTCTGTTTGGAGTGATAATGGCTGTAAAACATTATGAATATAAGTAATGGTATTGAATTGTACAATAAAAATGGTTAAAATGGTAAATTTTGTTATATATATTTTACTGTAAATAAAAAGATTAGGGCTGCAAGACACTGATAGACATGATAATCACAATACTATTTATAAAATTTTCTGAGTGCTTCTAGTCTTCTAAGCATTTACTTAAATGCTATATGGGTATCTTTCCGTTTGATTAGTGCTTTTTTTTTTTATAACCCTAAGAATTCCATCTTACTATCTCTGGTACAGTTTCTATCACTAAGACCGTATAGTCCAACTACTGATCCTTCTTCTTTGTTTCCAACTTTCACATTCCAGTCACTAGTAATTATCAATGCATCTTGATTGCATGTTTGATCAATTTCAGAATGCAAGAGTTTCTTCATTGTTTGCATTAGTGATTGGTGTGTAAATTTCAGTAACAGTTGTAATAACTGGTCTTCCTTGTAGGCATATGGATATTATTCTGTCCTACTGCATGATAGAATTCTGCAAGACCACTGAAATACCTTTTCCAACAGCATAAACTGCAACCATACATGTAGATGTTGCCAGATGGAATACACAGGAATTAAACTGACTATATCTGTGGAAAGCGATGATGGAGAAGCTTGATATCATTGGTCAGTACAAGGCCAGGGGCCAACTGTGGAACAGAGAATAAATTTTTCATATTGCAAGTTCAAGGTAAAGCTGAAGAAAATTAGAACAAGTCCACGATAGCAAATATACAAACTTGAGTATATCCCACCTGAATTTAGAAACTATCTCAAGAATAGATTTGATGCATTGAACACTAATGACCGAAGACCAGGTGATTTGTGGAATGACATCAAGGACATTATACATGAAGAAAGCAAGAGGCCATTAAAAAGACAAGAAAAAAGAAAAGGCTAAAGTAGATATCAGAAGAGACTCTGAAATTTGCTCTTAAACATAGAGTAGCTACAGCAAATGGAAGAAATGATGACGTAAAAGAGCTGAAGAGAAGATTTCAAAGGGCAGCTAGAGAAGACAAAGTATTATAATGACACGTGTAAAGACCTGGAGTTAGAAAACCAAAAGGGAAGAACATGCTCGACATTCTCAAGCTGAAAGAACTGGAGAAAAAATTGAAGCCTTGAATTACGATGTTGAAAGATTCTATGGGTGAAACACTGAATGATGCAGGAAGCATCAAAAGCAGATGGAAGAAATACAAAGAGTCACTCTACCAAAACAAATTGGTCAACATTCAACCATTTCAAGAGGTAGCATATGATCAAGAACTGATGGTATTGAAGGAAGAAGTCCAAGCTGCACTGAAGGCATTGGTGAAAAACAAGGTTCCAGGAATTGAAGGAATATCAATGGAGATGTTTCAACAAATGGATGCAACAATGGAAGTACTCACTCATCTATGCCAAGAAATCTGGAAGACATATCCATATTTATACCCATTCCAAAGAAAGCTGAGCCAACAGAAAACAGAAATTATCTAACAATATCATTAATACCATACACAGGTAAAATTTTATGGATGATAATTCAAAAATAGCTACAGCAATACATTGACAGCCAACTGCCAGGAATTTAAGCTGAATTCAGAAGAGAAGTGGAATGATGAGTATCATTACTGATGTCAGATGGATCTCAGCTGAAAGCAGAGAATACTAGAAAGTTGTTTACCTGTGTTTTTTTGACTTTGCAAAGGCATTTGACTATATGGATCATAACATATTATGCATAACATTGCAAAGAATGGAAATCCCAGAACACTTAGTTGTGCTCATGTAGAACCTGTACATAGACCAAGAGACAGTCACGGGAACAGAACACGGGAATACTGCGTGGTTTAAAGTCAAGAAAGGTGTGCATCAGGGTTGTATCCTTTCACCATACTTATTCAATCTGTACAAACTGTATGCCGAGCAAATAATCCGAGATCCTGGACTATACGAAGACAACCGTGGCAACAGGATTGGAGAAAGGCTGATTAACAACCTGCAGTATGCAGATGATTCAACCATGCTTGCTGAAAGTGAAGAGGACTTGAATCACTAATGAAGACTACAGCCTTCAATATGGATTACATCTCAACATAAAGAAAACAAAAATTCTTTCAACTGGATCAATAAGCAACATCATGATAAATGGAGAAAATATTGATGTTGTCAAGGATTTCATTTTAGCTGGATCCACAATCAACAGCCATGGAAACAGCCCTTGAGAAATCAAACATGATTTCCATGGGGCAAATGTGCTGTAAATGACCTCTTTCAAGTGTTAAAAGGCAAAGATGTCACTTTGAGGACTAAGGTGCCCTGACCCAAGCCATGGTATTTTTAATCACGTTATATGCATGCAAAAGCTGGACAATGAATAAAGAAGACTGGGGATTAATTGATGCCTTTCAATTATGGTGCTGTTGAAGAATATTGAATACATCAGGGACTGTGAGAAGAATGAACACATCTGTCTTGAAAGAAATATAACCAGAATACTCCTTAGAAGAAAGGATGGTGAGGCTGTCTCACATACTTTGGGTACGTTATGAAAAGGGACTAGTCCCTGGAAAAGGACATTACGCTTGGTAAAGTAGAGGGTCAGTAAAAAAGAGGAAGATCCTCAATGAGATGGATTGACACAGTGGCTGCAACAATGGGCTCAAACATAGCAACGATTGTGAGGATGGGGCAGTGTTTTGTTCTGTTGTACACAGGGTTGCTATGAGTTAGAACTGACTCGACAGCACCTGACAACTACCACATAACCCTAAGAGGCGTGCAATATTATTATCTCCATTTAGCCAAGGTGACAGGCCTGACATCCCAGTTTTGCTGTCTCTAAGCCTATGCTCTAACCCACTATTAGAAATTTTTCTGTTCATATGTGTAGGAGATTTTCAGTTGAGGAATATGGAATAAACCAGGGTTTTGTTGCCAAGGCACATCATGAGATGGTAAAGGCAGGTGGCCATAAGAAGGCAATCTTGTTCTCAAAAGAAAGATCAGAGTATAATAATGTGCGGTTCTTTACTTAGCATCTCAAAAAAGTAAGCAAGAGCTTCTCAGGAAAATCTGAGAATGATAGACTGATATATACTATATACCATATTTTAATGTAAAGCAAATTCTTTATACAGTGCAGATACCTTTGCTAACAATAATTTTTACCAAGATTATTTACGGCAAGGCATTAAAATAAATCCTTTTTTCAATTAGTTTCTAATGAAATGTACCAATTACATTTGAATGGTGACATATGGCTGTAATCTATTCCAGTGGGGATAAATCTTGCTTATATAAGTTTTCAGGGGCTCCCTCCTGAACTACATTAATTACAGATGTAAACAAAGATAGAGGCTTATTAGCACATTTATTGATAAATCCTGAATCTCTTTGCAATATAGTTCTCTGGGTTAGGTAACATTAATCATCAGGTAATTTCCAACAGTTATGCTGCAATCTGTGACTCAGCTGATTTTGAAGCAAGTCTATTAATGTGGTTGAATTCTGGAGTAATCAGGGAAGAAGCCATAAGGCAGTTCTGCCTGGTGAATTTGAAAACATAATGCTCATAAGCTGCTGTTGGTCTATCTCCTGGCTAACAAATGAATAACTATCACAGGTCAATGTTGGTCACCATTTCAATATACTTATCTGGGGGCAGCTGAAGAAGAACCAGGCTTTCGCCAGTGCCAACTCTCTGAAACAGCTCCAGACCTTTTGCAGTAACTTTGTTATGAATGAAGCCCTGGTGGTGTAGAGGTTAAGAGTTTCACAACTAACCAAAAGGTCAGTAGTTTGACTCCTCCAGGCACTCCTTGGAAACCTTATGGGGTAGTTCTATTCTGTCCTATAGGGTCACTAGGAGTCAGAATCGACTTGACGGCAATTGGTTTTTGGGTTTGTCATGAACGGGGCTATTATAAGGAATTGGGAGGAGAAAGGGAACAAAGTACCATTACTATGAGAAGCCTAATTTCTTGGCAAAGGAAAATATTTTGACCTCAGTTTTGAGACAGCTTCGTCCCATTTCAGAACTGACCCTGGAATTTGTCATGAAGTCATTCCATTTCTGATTATCTTTTGATCTTCTTTTGAAACTTCTCTGAGTTTTATTGTACCCACATGCTCTATGAGAATAATAGTACTGACCTGATGGGAGTGGTGTGAGGATTAAACCAGGTATTGAACGTAAGTCACTGAGAACAGTGCCTAGCATATTTTACTAGTTCAGTCACCAAAGCCAGTTGTCATCAGGGTGGTTCTGACTCATGGTAATCCCACATGTGAGTCAGTGTAGAACTGTGCTCCATAGGGTTCTCAGTGGCAGATTTTTTGAAAGCAGATCACTAGGCCTTCTTCTAAGGCACCTCTGGGTGAGTTTGAACCACCAATCTTTCAGTTAGTAGTTGAAAGCTTAACCCTGCCACAATAAAGGTTAGCGAAGAATGCGAATTCCAGAACACTTAATTGTGCTCGTGAGGAAACTTTACATAGATCAAGAGGCAGTTGTTCGGACAGAACAAGGGGATACTGATTGGTTTAAAGTCAGGAAAGGTGTGCGACAGGGTTGTATTCTTTCATCATACCTATTTAATCTGTATGCTGAACAAATAATACGAGAAGGTGGACTATATGAAGAAGAACAGGGCATCAGGATTGGAGGAAGACTCATTAACAACCTGCGTTACGCAGATGACACAACCTTACTTGCTGAAAGTGAAGAGGACTTGAAGCACTTACTAATGAAGATCAAAGACCACAGCCTTCAGTATGGATTGCACCTCAACATAAAGAAAACAAAAATCCTCACAACTGGACCAATGAGCAACATCATGATAAATGGAGAAAAGATTGAAGTTGTCAAGGATTTCATTTTACTTGGATCCACAATCAACAGCCATGGAAGCAGCAGTCAAGAAATCAAAAGATGCATTGCATTGGGCAAATCTGCTGCAAAGGACCTCTTCAAAGTGTTGAAGAGCAAAGATATCACCCTGAAGACTAAGGTGTGCCTGACCCAAGCCATGGTATTTTCAATCGCATCATATGCATGTGAAAGCTGGACAATGAATAAGGAAGACCAAAGAAGACTTGACGCCTTTGAATTGTGGTGTTGGCGAAGAATATTGAATATACCATGGACTGCCAAAAGAATGAACAAATCTGTCTTGGAAGAAGTGCAGCTAGAATGCTCCTTAGAGGCAAGGATGGCGAGATTGCGTCTTACATATATTGGATATGCTGTCAGGAGGGATCAGTCCCTGGAGAAGGACATCATGCTTGGCAGAGTACGGGGTCAGTGGAAAAGAGGAAGACCCTCAACGGGGTGGACTGACACAGTGGCTGCAACAATGAGCTCAAGCATAACAACGATAGCAAGGATGGCGCAGGACCAGGCAGTGTTTCCTTCTGTTGTGCACAGGGTCGCTATGAGTTGGAATCGCCTTGACGGCACCTAACAACAACAACAACAGTATTCTTTATGGAGTTTATTTAATATTCGTGAAACTAAAGAGGAAATTTTCACCTGTTCTTATTTCTTCAAACTCCCATGTGTATTTTACATTGAAACAAAACTGGTACAAAGGATGAAAAATGATTTATCAAGGGAAATGTAATGCATTGATTACCTTCCCTGTTCACCACTGTAGTAGGTAATTTATACATATAAACTGTAGTAAAGTTTAGTAAACCATAAACCTGTTGCCATTGAGTCAATTCTGACTCATACTGGCCCTACGGGATAGAGTGGAATTGCCCCACAAGGTTTCCAAGGAGGGGCAACTGGATTCCAACTACCAACCTTTTGTTTAGCAGCTGAGCTCTTAACCACTGTGCCACCTGGGCACTGTTATTTAGTATATGACTTATAATTTATAATTCTAGTATTATCATTTTATACATAAACTGAGACACAGAGAAGAAAAGCTATTTTATTACCTTATAACTACGGTGCAGTGGTTAAGTGCTACAGCTGCTAACCAAAGGGTCGGCAGTTCGAATTCACCAGGCACTGCTTGGAAACTCTATGGGGCAGTTCTACTCCGTCCTACAGGGTCGCTATGAATTGGAATCGACTCGAGGGCACTGGGTTTTATGACTACACAGGTAGGTGGCAGAGATAAGATTCACACCCGGATCAAACATCACAGTTTATATTCTTTTCAAAATGCTTAAGAATTTTGTTTCTAGCACATACTTGGAAATAACACTAATACTGACTTTTTTTGTCAACTTCTGCTGAGTTTTTTGCAACATTTTGAATCATTTTATGAACTTGAGTGTTCTTCAGTTCTCAATGTCCTAAGAGTTGACTAGAAGATAGTATTGGTCTATCTGCATGCTAACACACATGCCTTTACCTGTATTAATCAAATATTGAACACTAACGTTGTCCATTCTACGGATTATTAATGAACTCCCGCTGAGTTTGAGGCACTGTATTGGGTGCGGGGGATATGATTTAATCCTCAGAACAACCCTACAAGGCAAATTCTATTACTTTCCCTGTTTTGCATATGAAGAAACTGAAGCACAGAAAGGTTAAGTAACTTGTCCATTTTCATACAGCTAGGTATGAATTGGATTTGAACCCAAGCCCTCTATCTGACTCTTAAAATCAGTGGTTGTTACGTTGCTTTAACTGAGGAAGACAAACCTGTAAACTGACAATTAAAATATAACAGGAAGCATGAGGAAGAAGCCAAGATGGCACACTAGTCAGATGCATCACACCATCCCTCTGCAGCAAAGACCGGAAAAACCGAGTAAAACAGGTACAGATGTCAATCCTGGAACCCTGCGCATCAAGTGAAGGAATAAAGAACTAGATCAAACAAGTAATGGAAGAAGAAACTGACTAAAAACAGTGAACAAGAAGGAAAGGAGTGGAAGTCCTAGTCAACTGGCATGGCACAATGGGGCCATCTTGAGACAAACACAGAGGTGATTCTGGGTGAAGAGCACAGGCAAATTCATGGAATTTCCATCAGGACACAGAGAAACTGAGAAGACACACCTGGAGTGAAACAAGGTGAAAAATGGCACAACTCTCTGCCCCCACCCCTGCATCCCAGAAGGCCAGGAACCACTGTATGAGCCCCCCTGCCCTCCCTACCCAGTCATCCATCCCATCTTCTCTGCCCACCTGACTGCACCCAGCACCAGCAGGCCTATATGGGGGCAGACCTAGCCACCTGCCATGTCCTATTAGCCCACCCTACTGTGCTGTCCACTGGCAGGCTGCTCTGATGCAGCGTCGGCTGCCCACCCCTCCTTTCTCACTCACCTGATCTAGCTGAGTACCAGTAGGGTGCTCTGGTGTGGACCCGGCCACCAGCCCAATTGAGATGAGTGCCAGCAGGCTGCACCAGCTCAGCTTCATCCCCCTTCACTGCCTTTCTCATCTACCTGATGGCACCAAGCGCCAGCAGGCTCTTCAGGCATGGACCTGATCATCTGACCTTCCCTTCTCTGGAATGGCTTTGGCTATATGGCCTGCCTTTCCCACTCAATTGTGTGCTCATGAGCTAGCCCACCTGTCACCCACTACCCTCACCAGGTGAGTGTCAGCAACCACATGCCCACATGCTCACATGTTCATCACCCACATCCCTCCCCTCCCCAACCTGGCATGTGGACCACACACTCCTATACCCAGCCCCCTTCGCCAGGGCATGTGGTCCAGCAGCGCCTCCTATATTCCCTTCACCACCTGTGCCAGAAGCCCAGTCACTGGCAGCACACCCTCCCCCATGATGTGCTCTAGTGGACAGAAGCAAGCCCTCCAATTGGGCACCTCTGGACTGGCGACATGCCCCCCACATCATCACCCCATAACCGGAGGCTTGTGGCCACTTCAACCACCTCTGCCTGGCCTGCCCGGGACCGTCAGTGACAGTTTCCATACCACCCACCCAGCGACTGACGCACCTTTGTGCAACTGATAGCGTGCACATACAACACCCAACCTAGTGACCATTAAGAACACTCCCTGCACTCATGCCCAGCTGACCAGCCACACAGACACATCATCTCATGAGAAATGACAGCAATGTCCTCAGCTGCCCCGCAAGACCAGTGAACAGAGAATTGCATACGTATATAGTCACCGCCCCACCCACCCAGACACAGAAGGTGAGAGCTCCAGTGTGTCCAGACTAGTGACCCGAGTAGCACACAAGCCCTGCCTACTCAGATATATTAAAACAAAACAAAAAATCAGGACGCAGTTAACAAACATACAATAAATCAAAACATATGCCTTGGAGACGACAGACAATATCAAATCACATAAAGAACCAAGTCAAGATGGCTCCAGCAAGTGATCAAAATAAAGAATGAGGAAAACAGAAGAAATATAGAGAGCTAGAAAAACAGAAGAAATGGTACCGGAGCTACCTGATAAGTAATTCAAAAGACTAAAATACGGGGTTCAAGAAACAGATCAAAGAAAACATAGACAAAATCAAGGAAAAAAGACAAAACAGTAGAAGAATTCAGGAAAGCAATATAAGAACAAAATGGCAAAATAGACAATTAGATACTATACAAAAACAGCAACTAGAAATCCAAAAGTTTAACAGTAAAATTTCATAAATAGATAACTCCATAGAAGGATATGGGAGTAGAACTGACTTATTGGAAGAAAGATTGAGCAAAATTGAGTAAAAATGTCTTGACAACAATTTGAGAAAAATTAGAAAAACAAGTGAAGAAAAATGAAGAAAGCCTAAGAATTATGTGGGACATTATCCAGAAGAAAAATCTGTGCATGATCAGAGTTCCAGAACAATGGGAGGCAATGGAAAACACAGAGAGAATTGTCGAAGATTTGCTGACAGAAAATTTCCCTCATGTCATGAAAGATGAGAAGATATGTATCCAAGAAACTCAGCGAATCCCTTATAGTAAGTCATTAAGACATCATAATCAGACTTACCAAAGATAAAGAATTCTGAGAGTAGCTTGGGAAAAAAGAAAATACAACAGGGAACCAATAAGACTAAGCTCTGATTACTCATCAGAAACCATGCAGGCACAATGGCAATGGGGATGGCATACATAAAACCTTGAAATAAAAAAAACTGACAACTAAGTATTATATACCCACCCACCGCCGTTGAGTTGATTCCGACTCATTGCGACCCTATAGGTCAGAGTAGAACTGCCCGACAGAGTTTCCAAGAAGCACCTGGCAGATTCGAACTACTGACCTCTTGGTTAGCAGCCACAGGACTTAACCACTACGCCATCAGGGTTTCCCAAGAATTATATAGCCAGCAAAATTATCTCTGAAATATGATGAAATTAGGACATTTCCAGATAAACAGAAATTAAGGGAATTTGTAAAAACTAGACCAAGCTTATAAGAAATACTAAAAGGAGTCCTTCAGACAGTGAACCAACAACATCAGACAGCACCATGAGATTAGGAGACAGGACAGCATCAGTCAGATACCACCCAGATAAAGAATTCTCAAAAGTAAAACTAAAAGACATCAGTGTGTAAATGACAACAATGTCAAAACAAAAAGGGGGAATAAGTGGTATAGTTATAGAACTTTCATATAGAAAGGAAGTCAAAAATAAATGACTGTTAAAACAGAAAGATAGAAGTAAATTTCAAAATAACCACAAAGAAAGTTAACAAACCTAAGTTTCAATAATCACAAAATCAACGATAATGGAAGAAATGAAAAGAACATCCACAAACAAAAAGAAGTCAGCGTGGAAAATCAAGCAGAACAAAGAAATTGTCGACACCAACAACAAAAAAAAATGACAGCAGTAAACACATACTTACCAACGATGACACTGAATGTAAATGGCTTAAATGCCCCAGTAAAAAGACAAAGACTGGCAAAATGGATTAAAAAAATACAACCCATCAATATGCTGTCTACAAGAGACACATACTAGACATAAGCAAACTAAAGCTTAAAGAATGGAAAAAAAAATACCAAGTAAGCATAACCAAAAAAAGAGCAAGAGTGGAAATATTAATTTCTGTTAAACAGACTTTAAGACAAAATCCACCATAATAGGAAGGACATTATATAATGATTAAAGATTCAATCCACCAAGAGAACATAGTGATAATAAATATATACACACCCAATGACAAGGCATCAAAATACTTAAAACATTGAAAACAGAAATGGACAGTTCCACAATAATAGTGGGAGACTTCAACACACCACTTTCAGTGAAAGACAGAACTAGAAAGAAACTCAACAAAGATACAGAAGATCTAATTGTTACCATCAACTAATTTGACCTCATAGACATATACAAAATCCACCCAACGACAGCAAAGTATACATTCTTTTCTAATGAACATGGATAATTCTCCAGCACAGACCATGTTTTAGGCCACAAAGCAACCCTCAGTAAAATCCAAAGCACTGAAATAATACAAAGCATTTTCTCTGATCGCAATGGTACAAAAGTTGGAACCAGTAACAGGAAACGCCAAGGAAAAAAAACAACTACATGGAAACTGAGTAACACTTTAAAACCACAGGGTGATAAAAGAAATCAAAGGTGAAATAAAAAAAATTGCTAGAATCAATTGAGAATGAAAACATGTCTTACTAAAACCTTTAGGACACAGCAAAAGCAGTGCTCAGAGGACAATTTATAGCATAAATGTATGCATCAAAAATGAAGAAAGGGCCAAAATCAAAAGATAAACCCTAAAGCTCATATAAATAGAAAGCAGCAAAAGAAGCCCACAGTCACCAGAAGAAAGGAAATAATAAAGGTTAGAACATAAATAAATGAAATAGAGAACAGAAAAATAGAATCAACAAGACCAGAAGTTCGTTCTTTGAAAGCATCAATAAAATTGCCAAACCCCTGGCCAAATTGATAAAAGAAAAGCAGGAAAAGGAGCTAATAAACCCATATAAGAACTGAGATGGGTGACATTACAACAGAACCAACTGCATAAAAAGGATCATAACAGAATACTCCAACAAATTTGAAAACCTATAGGAAACAGACAAATTTCTAGAAACACACTACCTACCTAAACTAACACACACTGAGGTAGAAAAATTGAACAGATCCATAACAAAAGAGATTGAAGACGTAATAAAAAAAAAAAAACTGCCAACCAAAAAAAGCCCTGGTTCAGACGCCTTCACTGGAGAATTCTACCAAACATTCAGAAAAGAGCTCACACCAGTACTACTGCAACTATTTCAGAGCATAAAAAAGGAAGGAATACTCCCAAATTCATTCTATGAAATCATCATAACCCTGAAACCAAAGCCACCACCAAAAAAATAAAGAAAATTACCAACGAATATGCCTCTTGAATAACCTATTATATGGCCATAGTAGTCAAAACAGCCTTGTACTAGTACAATGACAGACATGTAGACCAATGTAACAGAATTGAGAACCCAGGTGTAAATCCATCTACCTATGGACAGCTGATCTACAACAAATGACCAAAGTCCATTAAATGAGGAAGAGACAGTCTCTTCAACAAATGGTCCTGGCAAAACTGAAAAATGAAACAGGACCCATACCTCACACCATTCACAAAAACTAACTGAAAATGGATCAAAGATCTAAATATGAAACCTAAAACTATAAAGATCATGGAGGGAAAAATAGGGACAATGCTAGGGGCCCTAATATATGAGATAAATAGAATACAAAACATAACTAAAAAAGCACATATGGCAGAAAATGAACTAGAGAAATGGGACTCCTAAAAATTACATCTTTATGCTCAACAACTGACTTCTCCAAAAGAGTTCAAAGAGAACCTATGGACTGGGAAAAATTTTTTGGCAATGATGTATATGACAAGGGTCTAACCTCTAAAATTTATAGGAAACTTCAATACCTCAACAATAAAAAGACAACAATCCAATTTAAAAAGTGGGCAAAGGATATGAACAGACCCTTCACCAAAGAAGACAGTCAGGCAGTTAACAAACTTATGAAGACATGCTCTCAGTCATTAGCAATTAGAGAGATGCAACTCAAATCTACAATGAGATACGCCATCTCACCCTGACATTACTGGCAGTAGTCAAAAAACCAGAAAATAGCAATGTTGGGGAGGTTGTGAGGTGAACGGAACTCTTAGACACTGCTGGTAGGAATGCAAAATGGTAAAACCACTATGATAAAAGGTAGGGCGCTTCCTGAGAAAGCTAGAAATAGAAATATTGTATGATCCAGCAATCCTGCGCCTAGGTGTATACCCTAAAGAAATGAGCCATGAAGTGAATAGACATAGGCACACACACGTTCATTGCAGCATTGTTCACAATAGCAAAAAGATGGAAACAACCTAAGTGCCAACCAACAGATGAATGGATTAACAAACTGTGGTATATTCACACAATGAGTACTACACAAAGATAAAGAATAATGACGAATCTGTTAAACATCCCACAACATGGATGAATTTGGAGGACATTATGCTGAGTGAAATAACTCAATCACAAAAAGTTTACTAAAAGAAGGAAAAATTTTTTTTGAAAGTTTACACACAGAAACAAAACAAAATAACATTCTTTGATGGTCACCAGGTATGGGAGGGGGAGGGAGAGAAAATTACCAAACAGATAGAAGTCTCATGTTGCTGTTGGTGAAAGAAAAGAAAAGGAAAAGGAAATATACAATATGGGAGAAGTCAGCACAGCATGACCCAGGCAAGAGAGGACACTGAGAGGAATGTAAGAATAACAGGCAACTGTATAAACAATCCTGCAACAATAGTTTTAACAAAAAATAGTTTTAACAAACAATAATGTAAGGGAGCATGCCCGTGGCAGATACAGGTTTGGTGGTGGATATTTCTACATACACGACTGTAGGTGCTCCCTATATATTAATACAGATGATAGAGCACCCAAGGGGCACAGTCAGGGAAGCCTCTTAGATATAATCACACACCTAGTGAGATGAAGCTCCTGTGCTTGAAGGCAAAGGACCATAGACTTGGGTGACATCTATATAAACTGGCACAGCATAGTCCATAAAGACAATGTTGTGCATTCTGTTTTGGTGAGTAGCGTCAGGGGTCTTAACAACTTGCAAGCAGCCATCTAAGATACAACTATTGGTCCCTTCTTATCCAGAACAAAGGAGAGTGAAGGAAACCAAGGCGCAAGGGAGCAATTGGTCCAAAGGGCATGAACCACAGCCCACATGACCTCGAGATCTGAAGAACTAGATGGTGCCTGGATACCACTACCACTACCTACTGCTCTGGCCGGGATCACACAGAGGGTTCCTGACAGAGCAGGAGAAAAATTTAGAACAAAAAATCAAATTCACAAAAAAGAACGGACTTATTGGTCTGATATAGACTGGAGGAATCCCTAAGACCATGGCCCTAAGGCACCCTTCTAACCTTTATTGAGGCCATCCCCAGAGACCACCTTCTAGATAAAGAATAGACAAGTCCATAAAATAAACAGTAACACCCGAGAGGATCGTGCTCCTTAGAACAATCAATTATACAAGATCAAAAGGGCAGTATTTGCCCAAAAGCAAAGATGAGGAGGCAGGAAGGGGTAGAAAATCAGGACCAAAGGAAACCTGGAACCCAGGGTGGAAATGGGAGAAGTAGTGACACATTGTGGGAAATGCAACCAAAGCCATGAAACACTTTATATATCAACTATCAAATGGGAATCTAATTTGCTCGGTAAACTTTGACCTAATGCACAATAAACAGACAAACACAACAGCCCCTAGTTAAGATTGGAATGCAAGTCTATGTAATTCTAAATCCTACATGCAGTTTAAAGCCAGGAAATACATGTCTGAGGCCAAAATTCCATTCCCCTGTCTGTCCTGCTCTGGTTACATAAGGCAAATAATAGTTACAGTAATTTTAGAGCCCCTTGCTATACCCTTAGGTATAATTAAGAGGCTTAAATGCTGAGTTGCTACCTAAATTCAATATTTGTTTTCCCAAATTATATATCTACCACTGATCTTACTAGTACATCACTGTATGTTTGCATTGTCTCATCCCTCTCCCGCCCCTCACTGATCAATTCTTCTCATGAAACCATATAAAAATTATTGGGAAACATAAATACCAATCCCATATTTTCAATCTACTATTTCTTCAAACTAAATGTGAATGGCATTTAAATTTAATCAGGCTTCCGTAGGATGAATTCAGTATGATGACTTTAACATAACACGAGTAACACAAAGAGCTTGACTGCTAACCAAAAGGTTAGCAGATCGAATCTACCAGCCACTCCTTGGAAACTCTATGGGACAGTTCTACTCTGTCTTATAGGGTCACTATGAGTCGGAATCAATTGGATGGCAATGGCAATGGGTTTCTAATGGTACAGAAATCCTTTTAATAATTCTTCACTGGCCATATTTGGAAATACCAAGGCACATGTTATAAAATAACCCTGTGATGTCAAACAAAGCCTTAAAAAGGACATGGAGGAACAACTCAGAAAAGGAGGGTGAGAATGGTTGCACAACTTGAAGAATGTAATCAATGTCACCGAATTGTACATGCAGAAATTTGAACTGGTACATGTTCTTGCTGTGTCTATAATATATTAAAAAATAAAATGTAACAGGAAGCATTTATTGTGATAGAAGTAGAATGAGGTGAAGGATCTGAGTCAGGGCTGGCAGGTGGCGGATGAGGTTCTCAAACCAGACTTGTGGAGGTATCTTAGGGAAAGCTCCCCAGAAGAAAGTAATGGGAGATAGGGAGGAGATTTCTCTAGGCAGAATAAGTCTAAGGAGCTTGCTATGGATGGAGAGTAGGGTAAAAGCGTGGGGATGGGGAAGGGTGAATGATAGGGTCAAGAGATGAGAACCGGTCCATCAGGGAAGATGTGTGGGCTTCTTCTTAAGGGTGCTATCTTTCCATTGAAGGGTTTTAAACAGGGAGTGGCGTGGTAAGGCTGTGTTATACAGAGACCACCTGGCTTTAGAGCAGATTGCAGGGGGTAGCGGGCAAGACAGAGCAGCCCTACAGGTTAGGAGAGTAATGCTGGGGGAAATGACATCCAGATTTTTGTCATTATGTGGCCCTTTTACTGAGCTTGACAACACAGGATGAGGAAGAGGAATGAAAGTAGGATGGAGATAAGGGGTTTGGTTTCAAGCACATCAAGATGTCTGTAGGAGAGATGAACATCAGTGGGCGGTTATATATCAGGGTCTGAGGCAGTAAAATATTAGGTCTGAGTTTCCTCAGCCTTGGAATTATTGTGTTAAGCAAGGTTTCTGAAAAGGGACTAAACATGCAAAAATGTCAAAAATATTTCAGGAATGGATTGAATTGTGTCCCCCCAGAATACCTGTCAACTTGGCTAGGTCATGATTCCCTTGTACGATTGTATGACTGTCTACCATTTCATCTTCTGATGTGATTTCCCTATATGTTGTAAATCCTATCATTATGATGCAATAAGATGGATTAAGGCAATTATAATACTGATGAAGTCTACAAGATTAGGTAGTATCTTAAGCCAATCTCTTTTGGGATATAAAAGAGAGAATCGAGCAGAGAGACGTGGGAACCCCATACCACCAAGAAAGCAGTGCCAGGAGCAGAGCGTGTCCTTCAGACCTGAGGTTCCTGTGCTGAGATGCTCCCAGATCAGGTGAAGAATGATGCATCACAAGGACCTTCCTCCAGTGTTGACGGAGAGAGAAAGCCTTCCCTGGAGCCAGTGACCTGAACTTGGACGTTCAGCCTACTTGACTGTGAGAGAATAAACTTCTGTTTGTTAAACCCTGCCACTTGTGGTATTTCTGTTATAGCAGCACTAGATGACTAAGACAGGAATTTTCAGAATTTTTAAGCATAGCCATTTTCAAGATGGATTACATGAAGGTAACTACTTAGACACAAAACATGATCAAACAGTGAATTGAGAAGTGGGAAAAATCTCGGGAGATGAATAGAATTTGAGAAAGAAAATCTTAAGATCTGGTTTTATCAGATGCCAGAAAAGTGACAGCTAGATAGAAAATGCAGTAGACAGAAATAATAAGATTAATAATTAATCAAGGAGAAATATGGATGTACAAATTAATAACCGTCAAGATAGGAAAGAGTTGTTGATTGTAAAGCAGAAACCTTTTTTTTTCTTCAAAGATTGGAAGATCTTTAATTATAATGTATTGCTGACATGTTAGTCAATTTTGTCAAAATTTTGTTGCCACAGCTCTGCTGAGTAGGCAGTGGGCCATGTGAAGACTTCCTGGACGGCGATGCTTAGACTTGGTGTGGACCACTTTGACAAGATGTGGCAATAGGATTCTTTTTCCTGGGAACCTGGAGTTGATTCTGGGACTAGCCAGTCTCTGTTGACTACTCAGAGTAGGACTGAGCTGGTCATTTTTTTTCACCTACAATAGAAGTGGGGAACAATGGCCTACAGAGAAAGAGGTAATGTGTTTTACAGATGGTGCCCCAATTCCTATTTATGGAACCCATGACACCCAACTGCCTTTGGGTTACATCTGATATTCCTCTTTCTTTCTAATACATTTCTGTAAACTGCTTCAAGTAGGAACCGGTTGATCTAGTACTTAGGCAGACTTGATCAGATGTCAAAGACTATTTAAGACATTTATTAATGAATCAAAGGAGCCCTGGTAGCACAGTGGTTAAGCATTCAGCTGCTAATGAAAGGTTGGTGGTTTGAACCCACCCAGCAGCTCGGGGGGAAAAAAGACCTGGTAATTTGCTCCCATAAAGATTACAGCCTAGGAAATCCAATGGGGCAGTTCTACTCTGTCCTATAGGGTTGCTATGAGTTGCAATCGACTCAAAGTCACACAACATTAATGAATCATTAGACTCTCAGGGTAGGGAACCTCAAGTCCAGCCTTTCTTGGATATAGTGTTTTTTACGATAATGCTCCTAATATGCAATGTTCTTTGATGGAAATTGGCCATCCCCCAGACAACCTAAGTCTTTCTTAGTCATCATTCAGGACAACTCCTTAGAACTTCAGACTCATAACGTTTACCGACACCACCACTGGGTTTCTCTCTCGGAGATTGTAACTCAGCATATCCCATATTCAGTCATGGAGTTTCCCTCCCCAGGTCTGGCCCTGTTACAGCAATCCCATCCCAGTGAGTGGCACCATTGCTCACAGTCACCACCTAGGATTTGTTCTGGATACTTAAACAGTCCTTTAGAGCACTGTGTGAAAGGCTTAGTAAAAATGAGCACCTGGCACATAAATTTAGAGAAGGTACATGTGATAAACACAAAGGATGCATTTTCTGAAAATCTCACTGGGAGATCTCAAACTGGAGGAGGTTCAAGGAGACAAGTTTCCTCAAGTCTCTCCAGTTCCTCCCAGGGGATCTGCTTGGTTTTAGGCTATGAAATTTTTGTCTGTTCAGGATGAGGTCCTGTCAATTATCAGCGAGCCCCAAATTGGGGGCTTAACAAACACTTACGCTCTCTAAATATATCACTCGAATTCTAGTACATTTGTTGTTGTTGTTGTTGTTGTTGTTGTTGTTAGGTGCTGATGAGTCGGTTCCAACTCATAGTGACCCTATGCACAACAGAACAAAACACTGCCCGGTCCTGAGCCATCCTTACAATCATTGTTATACTTGAGCTCATTGTTTCAGCCACTGTGTCAATCCACCTCATTGAGGGTCTTCCGCTTTTCCGCTGACCCTGTACTCTGCCAAGCCCTCCTGATAACATGTCCAAAGTATGTAAGACGCAATCTCGCCATCCTTGTCTCTAAGGAGCATTCTGGCTGTACTTCTTCTAAGACAGATTTGTTCCTTCTTTTGGCAGTCCATGGTACATTCAACATTCTTCACCAACACCACAATTCAAAGGCATCAATTATTCTTTGGTCTTCCTTATTATCATGATGTTGCTCATTGGTCCAGTTGTGAGGATTTTTGTTTTCTTTATGTTGAGGTGTAATCCATACTGAAGGCTGTGTTCTTTGATCTTCATTGGTACGTGCTTCAAGTCCTTTTCACTTTCAGCAAGCGAGGTTGTGTCATCTGCATAACGCAGGTTGTTAATGAGTCTTCCTCCAATCCTGATGCCCTGTTCTTCTTCATATAGTCCAGCTTCTCGTATTATTTGCTCAGCATACAGATTGAATAGGGATGGTGAAAGAATACAACCCTGACACACACCTTTCCTGACTTTAAACATATCAGTATCCCCTTGTTCTGTCCGAACAACTGCCTACTGATCTATGTACAGGTTCCTCATGAGCACAATTAAGTGTTCTGGAATTCCCATTCTTTGCAACATTATCCATAATTTGTTATGATCCACACAGTCAAATGCCTTTGCATAGTCAAAAAAACACAGGTAAACATCCCTCTGATATTCTCTGCTTTCAGCCAGGATCCATCTGACATCAGCAATGATATCCCTAGTTCCACATCCTCTTCGGAAACCTGCCTGAATTTCTGGCAGTTCCCTGTCGATATACTGCTGCAATCGTTTTCGAATGGTCTTCAGCAGAATTTTGCTTGCGTGTGATATTAATGATATTGTTCTATAATTCCCACATTCAGTTGGATCACCTTTTTTGGGAATAGGCATAAAAGTGGATTTCTTCCAGTCAGTTGGCCAGGAAGCTGTCTTCCATATTTCTTGGCATGGACGAGTGAGCACCTCCAGCGCTGGATCTGTTTGTTGAAACATCTCTACTGATATTCCATCAATTCCTCGAGCCTTGTTTTTTGCCAATGCCTTCAGAGCAGCTTGGACTTCTTCCTTCAGTACCATCAGTTCCTGATCATATGCCATGCCACCTCTTGAAATGGTTGAACATCGACTAATTCTTTCTGGTATAATGACTCTGTGTATTCCTTCCATCTTCTTTTGATGCTTCCTGCGTCGTTTAATATTTTCGCTATAGAATCCTTCACTATTGCAACTCAGGGCTTGAGTATTTTCTTCAGTTCTTTCAGCCTGAGAAATGCCGAGCGAGTTCTTCCCTTTTGGTTTTCCATCTCCAGCTCTTTGCACATGTCATTATAATACTTTATTTTCTCTTCTCGAGAGGCCCTTTGAAATCTTCTGTTCAGTTCTTTGACTTCATCAATTCTTCCTTTTGCTTTAGCTGCTTGACGTTTGAGAGCAAGTTTCCGAGTCTCCTCTGACATCCATCTTGGTCTTTTCTTTCTTTCTTGTCTTTTCAATGATCTCTTGCTTTCTTCATGTATGATGTCCTTGATGTCATTCCACAACTCGCCTGGTCCTCGGTCACTAGTGTTCAATGCATCAAATCTGTTCTTGAGATGGTCTCTAAACTCAGGTGGGATATACTCAAGGTCATATTTTGGCTCTTGTGGACTTGCTCTGATTTTCAGTTTCAGCTTGAGCTTCCAAATGAGCAAATAATGGTCTGTTCTACAGTCGGCCCCTGGCCTTGTTCAGACTGATAATATTGAGCTTTTCCATCGTCTCTTTCCACAGATGTAGTCAATTTGATTTCTGTGTGTTCCATCTGGTGAGTTCCACTTGTATAGTTGCCATTTATGTTGGTGAAAGAAGGTATTTGCAATGAAGAAGTCATTGGTCTTGCAAAATTCTATCATTCGATCTCTGGAATTGTTTCTATCACCAAGGCCATATTTTCCAACTACTGATCCTTCTTTGTTTCCAACTTTCGCATTCCAATCGCCAGTAATTATCAATGCATCTTGATTGCATGTTCGATCAATTTCAGATTGCAGCAGCTGATAAAAATCTTCTATTTCTTCATCTTCGGCCCTAGTGGCTAGTGTGTAAATTTGAATAATAGTCATATTAACTGGTGTTCCCTGTAGGCATATAGATACTATCCTATCACTGACAGTGTCGTACTTCAGGATAGATCTTGAAACATTATTTTTGACGATGAATGCAACACCATTTCTCTTTAAGTTGTCACATTGCCAGCATAGTAGACTATATGATTGTCCGATTCAAAATGGCCAATACCAGTCCATTTCAGCTCACTAATGCCTAGGATATCGCTGTTTATGCAGTCCATTTCAATTTTGACGATTTCCAATTTTCCTAGATTCATACTTCATACATTCCAGGTTCCGATTATTAATGGATGTTTGCAGCTGTTTCTTCTCATTTTGAGTCGCGCCACATCAGCAAATGAAGGTCCCAAAAGCTTTACTCCATCCACGTCATTAAGGTCGACTCTACTTTGAGGAGGCAGCTCTTGCCCAGTCATCTTTTCAGTGCCTTCCAACCTGGGGGGCTCATCTTCCAGCACTATATCAGACAATGTTCCGCTGCTATTCATAAGGTTTTCACTGGGTAATGTTTTTCAGAAGTAGACTGCTGGGTCCTTCTTCCTAGTCTGTCTTAGTCTGGAAGCTCAGCTGAAACCTGTCCTCCATGGGTGACCCTGCTGGTATCTGAATACCGGTGGCATGGCTTCCAGCATCACAGCAACACGCAAGCCCCCACAGTACGGCAAACTGAGAGACACGTGGGGGCTAGTACTTAAATCTTTGCCAAAAAAAAAAAAAAAAATGCTCTTAGAAAGCCCAAAGGAAAAAACCAGACTCATTGCTGTCGAGTCAATTATGGCTCATAGACTCTGTAGGACAGAGCAGAACTGCCCCTGTAGAGTTTCTAAGGCTTTAAATCTTTACAGAAGCCAACTATTGCATCTTTCTTCCATGGAGTGGCTGGTAGGTTTGAACTGGCCATCTTTTGGTTAGCAGCTGAGTGCTTAACCACTAGACCACCAGGCGTCCTCTTTAGAAAGCCACATCACCCAAATTAATATCCAGTTATGATATTTTCCTATGCCAGAGTACCATCTTGCTATTCTGTCTGGAAGTTACATAATGTGACAAAGTGCCCTGTATGTGTGTCACGTTAAACTCTGTAACAATGCTCAGTTCCTCGGTGTGTGCAGTGGGTTATCGTCAATGCCAGATGGCAGGGAGGTGGTAAACTTGATTTTCCTGATCAGGAATTCCTATAGTCATCTCACTCTCCCTTGCCTCCCAGATCCAAATTATCACCATACCTACTGGTTTTCTTTCCTGGAACTCTTGTAAATCTGCCTGCTTTTTTTCTACTCCATTGCTATCACCCTGGTCCAAGACAGTGACACCTCTCCTCTGGACCGCTGTAATAGTTTCCTAACTCTGTCTTCACCATGGTCCCTTCCAATCCATTCTCTATACTGCAGCAAGAATAATCTTTTCTAAATATAAATTTGATCACATCACACTCACGCCTGGCTTAAACACTTCAGTGGCTTCTCACCGCTTGTAGGTTAAATATGGAAATTCTTAACATGGTCCATACCAAACCACTGCTGGAGAGTTGATTCTGACTAGCAGAGATTTTATAGGTCAGGGTAGAACTGCTCCTTAGGGCTCCCAAGGCTGTAATCTTTATGGAAGCAGACTGCCACATCTCCCGTGGAGCAGCTGGTGGGTTCAAACCACCGACCTTTCAGTTAGCAGCTGAGTGCTTAACCACTGCAAACCAGGGCTCCTTAACATGGTCCATAAAGTCCTATATTATCTGGATTTTCCCTACCTTTGAAGCTTTATCTCTGACCTTAACTCTCCTCTCTTCCAACCTTCACACATGCCACACTCCTCCAAAATATGTTGTGCTGGTATGTGGTGTTCTGCTGCCTCCAGATCCCAACTCAAGTACCACTTCCTCAGGGGACACTTCCCCCCTAAGCTTTTTAATTAGCTCAGGTTCCTCTTTGTATGTGCTCTTGTAGCACCCTGAATCTTCCATTCATAGTGTTTGTAACTGTTGGTATTTTACATATATTTGTGAGACTATTTGATTTTTTTTTTTCCTCACCTGAGTATTTCTCATCTGCTTTGTTCACTGTTATATTCCATTGGTAGGATGGTGCTAGCACCTTGTAGATCCACAATAAATATCTGTTGAATGAGTAAGCAAAAGAATGCTTACTGTTGAAACCCCAGCACCTAGCTCAATGATTGGGACCTTCAGGTATAAACACATGATGGGAGAAAGATGTAGAAGGGTGAGTTCCTGATTACAGTTCAATGGGATGAATGTGAACGACTCCTTCATCTTGTCTCTCAATTTCACATAATTATGGTGCATCTTCTATTTCATTCCTTGTAGTAGACCTGGAAGATTAATCACTTAAAAATATAAATTCCTTCAGCTCTAACCTTTTCATTAGATTTGATAGTGCTGCCATTACAAGACCTTTTAACTCTCTCTAGGCAAAGGAATATGTGGAACTCTACTTCAGGTAGATATATTCCTTTCCTTTAATGTTTAATTTACTAGCAGGTAAAGACTATAGAAAAAAGCTTTTACTCTGAATGTGGACATATTTGGGATTCAGAGCCAAAGTGGACATTTACTGGGCATTATGGAGGAGACAAGATGGCTGGCTCCTGGTAAAAAGGAGAAATGATGCTCTTGTTCTGTGCGGCCCTAGACGATAGCTTTGAATCGAGGGTGAGAAGTAGAAGGGAGAGATTTCAGTTTTCATAATGTAGAACTTTTCATAAATGGAATGGGCTGTCTCGTGATGTGTGAGGCCTATAGCTGAGGCTGTTTATAAAGTCTAATGGCTAGTTGTCAGGGAAGTTATAAGAATAATGCCAAAACTGAAGGACACATTGAATAAGACGACTTCCAATGTTCCTTCTCTGAGATTCTATATTTGGTGTAAAGTACATGTTGCATTTTAAGCTCATAAAGAGGTACTAAAACACAGTATGATAAGGGGAGCCTGAACAGCCACAGAAGAATTTATTGTGGTGAATTCCAAGTCTGTAGCACAGGATACAGAGTAAACTCAAAGCACAGCGTAGTGGCTGTATAGATTTTATGACAACACTGTCATCAGAGTTTTGATTATAATTGTGACAACACAAAAATTATTAATGAGCGAGTGTTCACAGCTTTCTCTCCTCCTCATGATGACCAAAAATAAACATGGCCTTGACTGCTCTCAGACTCTTTTCTCTGTCTTGTTCCCTTCCACCACAGAATTGTCTTTGTTCCTGTTTTTTTTTTTTTTCCCCCTCCAGAACTTACAGAATTAGGAAATTTCTAGAACTTGACAGGAAGAGGCTAATCTGGTCTAACTAATAAAAAACAAAGACGGATGCAGAAAGAGAATCCATTACCCTGTGGGAGATAGTGTTGGCTGAGTGGGGTTGAGGATAGTGACAGAAGGGCTGTCTCATGGACGTGAAATGTCAGAAGAAGGAGGTGCCAGTATGTGATTCTATGGACTGTGTGGCTGGCTCCGCATTATGTTTTCTGAGAAATTTGAGTAAAGAATGGAATATTTCTCAATTACTCTTGACTATCCAGTGTGATTTCATTCTAGGGCTAAAACTATAGGGCCCTCAAGATTTACAAGGATTGCACAGTCATTCAACAAATAATAATCACTCGGGTTTCTTCAGGTCTAGTGTTTTGTGATCAATTGCTCCTGTTCTTCAGGAGTCCAGTATGAAAGATTCTGGAATTAAAAGAGAAAGTTGATACTCTTCCTTTTCTTAGCTAATGACCTTGCTTCCTATTTCACTAAGAAAGAAGCAACATTCAGAAGAGGACTTCCATATGTTCCCACCACCCATCAACCTGCATCTGAACACACATAATTTGCATGGACTCTCCATACTCCCAGGATTAAACCCTCCACTTACACTCAAGAGCTTCTCTGCCCTACTTCAGGGTATCATTAATTTTTCCTTCTCTCCTGCATCAACCTCATCAGCATACAAACTTACTGTATTACCTCTGGGGACACCAAATACTTCTCCAGCTACTGACCCATTTCTCTCCCTTTGATATTAAAACTCCTGTATTTGATTTTTTTTTTTTTTGCTCTCTCCATTTCTGTCATAAGGACCAACCCAATGGTCTGGTATAGGTGTCATTAGTCAATATCTCAGCAGTATTTGACATAATTCATCACTTCCTCTTTGAAACTTTCAGTGGTTGGCTTCTGGGGTACCTCTTTCTCTTGATTCTTCACTTATCTCATTGGAAGCTCATTCTCAGGTTTATATACTGGTTCCTCATCTTCCTGATCTCAATCTACACTCACTTTTTAGGTGATCCTGTACAGTTTTCTCTGCTTGAACTCCCCCCCCACCCCAATATTCACACAGGTACCTGCGCAAAGGTCAGTTAATTAGAGAGGCCTTCCCTGACTACCCATATACAAAATTCTCCAAGTGCTTATCATGCTGCTTACCCTACTTAATTTTTCTCCCTACTATTCACCAGTACCTGACATATTATTCTTTACTATTAGTTATAAGGTCTGTGGTACCTACTTGCCACACAGTAGATGCTCAGGGTCTATTCTTTGAAGGAGTTAGATAAAAAGTAATGGATACATACAACCACTGTGGAAAACAGTTTGGCAGCTTCTCAAAGAGTTAAACATAGAACTACCACATGACTGAGTAATTCCACGCCTAGCTATAGACCCAAGAGACTTGAAAACAGCGACACAGACATGTACACACCAATGTTCATTGCACTACTATTCACAAAAGCCAAAAGGTGGAAACAACCTAAATGTCCATCAACAGATGACTGGATAAACAATGTGGTATATATATGTAATGGAATATTACTCAGCCACAAAGAGAAATGAAGTCCTGATACATGCTACAGCATGGATGAACCTTGAAAACATGCTGAGTGAAATAAGTAAGTCATAAACGGACAAATATTGTATGATTTTACTTCGTTGAAATATCTAGACTAGGCAAATGTATAGAGACCACAGTTTATTAGTGATTACCAGGGGTGGAAGGGAGGGGAGAATGGGGAGTCAATGTTTGGGAAGCACTGGGTTTCTGTTTTTGGTGATATGCATAACATGATTAATTAGTGTCACTAAATTGTACACATGAAAAATCTGTACACATTATGTACAAACTATCTAATGGGAATCTAACTTGTTCAGTAAACTTGAATTGGCAAATGTTATGTTATACACATTGTTATGACAATAAAAAAATCACAAAAAAAGAAAATGGCAGATGAAATTTTTAAGAAAAACCATATGAGACACATGAATAAGTAATGGATATGAATGTGTTCTGTGTTGGCTCCTTGCAGTATGTCAAAGTTCTGCCCCTCATTATTCCCTCACACAAAGAAGTTAGGGGATGGAGCTTCTAGGATTAACCAGTAGGAATAAGACATTTTGAATTAGCTTCGTTGGAGCAGTAAGACATCTGGAGGGTGCCTCACTTTTGGAAAGGGTTTCTTTCTAGGTAAGCAGTTGCCATCAAGTGGATTCTGACTCATGGCGACTCCATATGTTTCAAGAGTAGAACTGTGGTCCATAAAATGGGACCAACATGGGTGAATCTGGAGGGCATTATGCTGAGTGAAATAAGTCAATCACAAAAGGACAAATATTGTATGAGACCACTATTTTAAAAAAGTCAAAAAAAGGTTTACATGCAGAAAGAAATATCCTTTGATGATTACTAGGGCATGGACGGGGAGGTAGGGAAAATCACTAACTAGGTAGTAACCAAAAAAAAAAAAAAAGCCAAACCCATTGCTGTTGAGTTGATTCTGACTCACAGTGACTCTATAGGACAGAGTAAAACTGCCCCATAGAGTTTCCAAGGAGCGCCTGGTGGATTTGAACTGCTGACCTTCGGATTAGCAGCCATAGCTCTTAACCACTGTGCTACCAGGGCTTCCAACTAGATAGCAGATGCGTGTTAATCTGGTGAAAGGAAAGGCAATGCACAATATGGGGGAAGTCAGTACAACATGACCAAGGCAAGGGAAGACACTGAGAGGTATGACAAAGGGAAATGGGGAACTCAGGGTAGTAATGGGGAGAGTGAGGATTGCAACCAATGTCATGGAATAATGTGTGTATAAATTATTGAATGAGGAACTAATTTACCCTGTAAACCTTCATCTAAAGCACAATCTAAAAAAAAAAAAGGACCAAGGAGAAGTTTTTAGTGCAGAGGTGAATAGGGATCCTTGTGACCCAAATGGGATACAGCTCTGCTTATTCAAAGCCTGCTTTGGGGTTTGTGGACAAAACCCTACAGATAGCCATAAGATGCTCCTTTGACTGCCCTTGTCTTCTGAGTCTAAGGTCTATGCTAAGAGGGCCTCCTACCTGTACTTATTTATATTTACTTTCCTTCCCTTCCTTCTTCCCTTTCTCCCTCCATCCATCCACCCATTCATTGCCCCTCTTGCAGATCTCATGGGATAAAAAAAGACAAATGGATATTCCAGGAACTCTCCTCTTACTATACCTCCGCTATTTAAAATCCTGGGTCCTGGACATCTCTTGTCTCTTTATGTCTTAACACTACTGAATTTTTATTATATAGAATCATAGCATCCACCATTGACTGACATTAAGGTACTGCACTCTGTAGTGCTTTACAATCCCTCAACAAAGTATTGAGGGCAAACAATGTACCAGATTCAATAGTTAGCAAAATCAGACTGGGTCCTGCCCTCATGCTGTTTACAGTCAAAAAGAGAAGATGTGCATTCATTCTAATAAGCATGACTGTCCAAGTAAGATACAAGAATGTCAAGTGGTAGTAAGGAGAAGCACACGGGGTTATCGAAGTTGAAATTAGGGGACTTGGCTCTAGTTAGAGAGGTCAGAGAAGGTGTCCCTAAAGAAGTGACCCTGAGTTGTGGTATCAAGTGTAAGCAGGGGTCAGGAAGTGAAGAAGGGTATAAAAGAGCATTACAGGCAGAGAGAAGAGATTGTGAACAGACCTGTGGCCTTTTTCCTTTAAATTTTTAAAAGCATGTGGGGACAGATAATATTATTATCCCTATTTTATAGAAAAAAATTGAAGCACAGTGAGGTTAAATGCATTGTCCAAGGCCACACAGCTATGACAGAGCAGAGATGGGACTAGGAACAGCCTCCGGAGCTTGTGCTCATAACCAACTACGGTGTCCCATTCATATGTGGGGGAATTAGGCAAACACTCACACTGTGCTATTTTCTGACTCAGCTGCTACCAAATAGATTCAGCTTGAAAGGTTGCGCCATTTTCAATTCATTTATTTATCCCGCATGTCTACAACAAACATACTATTCCAGGCCTCAGGCTAAGAGCTGGGAGTTCAGAGATGATCCTGATACAAAATCCAGAAAGCTCGGTCTGATGGGGGAGACAGCCATGCTTGTATTACACTACAGCTCAGATAGCAGAGGCAGTAACGAGCTTTGCAAGAGGAATGGGGAAGGCATTAGAGAGAAAGTGACTTTTAAGTGCACTTTGAAGGATGCAAAGGAATTTATTTGGAAGAGATGGGACAGTCACTGCAGGATGAGCCACGGCATGTGCAAAGCCACCAAAGCATGAAGGAGCCTGGAGCTTTTGGAGAACGACAGAGTATGATGTAGTTGGAGCCTAGCCTGCGTGGGTTCAGCTGGAAGTTGGAGTGCAGTACTTGGTAAGGAAACTAGGTTTTATCTCCAAGCAATGAGGCACCAGTAAAGGCCACAGGATTAGATGTATTGGTGAAGACACACTATTTGCATCTTTTTGAGACATCCCATATAACGTGACCCATTTAAAACCCACCCAGCTTCCAAGGATTACTTTAAGTGGAACTCCTTTGAACTGTATATTTACTCTCAACCTGATGCCCAGGTAAATGCTTTAGATGTTTTCCTTCTTAAAATATTCAATGTATTAATTTCACACATGAGGAGAAATCATATTAAATCTCCCTACATAATTAGCCAAACCACAAATACATTTTCCGAGACAAAGATGACTCGTGTCGTTTCCTAATTAAACCTTGAAAGGTTTAATTAAAAAGCCTAATTTGGAGAAAACTAGTTCAGGAGGAACTGAGGCTTAGCTTTCTGAATGCGTACAGGGAGCTTCCCTGGTCCACCTCCAATGAGGGTGGAGGAAGCAGACACGGAAAGGATACAAGCCAGCCTTTACCGGGGATGGTGTTTTATTTTTCTCTTCACAACACACCATCTCAGGGACAACAAGGGAGATGGTTAAAGGTAACGTGCACCTTTTTAAGAAAACAACTCAAATCATTCTCCACTTTTGTGCACTAGACCTAGAGAATGCACTGAAAAACTGGAAACACTGCAAAATAACAATGCCAACGGAACATTTATGGAGTACTTACTATATGCCAGAAACCCTGGTGGTGGTTAAGAGCTACAGCTGCTAACCAAAAGGTCAGCAGTTTGAATCCACCAGCAGCTCCTTAGAAACTCTCTGGGGCAGTTCTACCCTGTCCTGTAGGGTCACTATGAGTAGGAATTGGCTCCACGGCAACAGGTTTGGTTTTGTTTTTCATATGCTTGAACCCTGGTGGTGCAGTGGTTAACTGCTACAGTAACCAAAAGGTCTGCAGTTTGAATCTACTAGCCATTCCCTGGGAAACCTAAGAAGCAGTTCTACTCTGTCCTATAGCGTCACCTGTGAGTCAGAATCGACTTGATGTCAATGCATTTGGTTTTTGGTTACTATATGCCAAAGTCCCTGGGTGGTGCAAACATTTAAACCGCTCGGTTGCTAATGAAAGGTTAGAGATTCAAGTCCACTCAGAGGTGCCTCAGAAGAAAGGCCTGCTGATCTACTTCTGAAAAAAATCAGCCAATGACAACTCTACTGTGCACAGTTCTACCCTGGCACATTCGGGGCCACTGTGTGCTGGAGTTGGCTCTACAGCAACCGATTGTACTGTAGACCCGGGGCTGCTCAGGCCGCTTTGCTTAACACTACGGTGATTCCGCGCAACCGCCCTGTGGGTTGGCGGTCTTATCTCCATTTTCCAATGAGGAAACTGAGGGTCCACAGGGAAGAGGCAGAACTAAGATAACTTGTCTGACTTCAGGGCCCTTTCTGTCACATTCAAGTTCGCTCTGGAAATCAGTGAGCAGCCAGTGTTCCCTGGAGCAGAAAACCAGCTTTTGAACCCCAGCTACTTCCTAGCTGTGAGACGTCTGGCCTCAGTCTCTTATTCATAAAATGGGGATGTTAGGATGTTGGAAAGCTGTACTAGTTTCCTATTGCTGCCATAAAAAATTACCACAAACTTGTTCTTATTGTTGTTCGGTGCCGTCGAGTTGATTCCGACTCATAGCGACCCTGTGCACAACAGAACGAAACACTGCCCGGTCCTGCACCATCCTTACGATCGTTGTTATGCTTGACCTCATTGTTGCAGCCACTGTGTCAGTCCACCTCGTTGAGGGTCTTCCTCCTTTCCGCTGACCCTGTACTCTGCCAAGCATGATGTTCTTCTCCAGGGACTGACCCCTCCTGACAACATGTCCAAAGTATGTAAGATTCAGTCTTGCCATCTTTGCTTCCAAGGAGCATGCTGGTTGTACTTCTTAAGACAGATTCATTCGTTCTTTTGGCAGTCCATGGTATATTCAATATTCTTCGCCAACGGGACAATTCAAAGGTGTCAATTCCTTCTTCAGTCTTCCTTATTCATTGTCCAGCTTTCACATACATATGACGCGACTGAAAACACCACAGCTTGGGTCAGGTGCACCTTAGTCTTCAAGGTGACATCTTTACTTTTCAACACTTTGAAGAGGTCCTTTGCAGCAGATTTGCCCAATGCAATGTGTCTTTTGATTTCTTGACTGCTGCTTCCATGGGTGTTGATTATGGATCCAAGTGAAATGAAATCCTTGACAACCTCAATCTTTTCTCTGTTTATCATGAGGTTGATCATTGGTCCAGTTGTGAGGATTTTTGTTTTATGTTGAGGTATAATCCATACTGAAGGCTGTGGTCTTTGATCTTCATTAGTAAGTGCTTCAGGTTCTCCTCACTTTCAGCAAGCAAGGTTGTGTCATCTGCATAATGCAGGTTGTTAAAGAATCTTCCTCCAATCCTGATGCCCTGTTCTTCATGTAGTCCAGCTTCTTGGATTATTTGGTCAGATTGAATAGGGATGGTGAAAGTATACAACCCTGACGCACACCTTTCCTGACTTTAAACCACTCAGTAGCCCCTTGCCCCTTGTTCTGTCCAAACAACTGCCTCTTAATCTATGTACAGGTTCCTCATGAGCACAATTAATTGTTTTGGAATTCCCATTCTTCGCAGTGTTATCCATAGTTTGTTATGATCCACACAGTCAATGCCTTTGCATAGTCAATAAAACACAGGTCAACATCCTTCTGGTATTCTCTGCTGTCAGCCAGGATCCATCTGACATCAGCAATGATATCCCAGGTTCCAAGTCCTCTTCTGAAACCAGCCTGAATTTCTGGCAGTTCCCTGTCGATATACTGCTGCAGCCGCTTTTGAATGATCTTCAGCAAATTTTGCTTGTGTGTGATATTAATGATATTGTTCTACAATTTCTGCATCTGGTTGGATCACCTTTCTTGGGAATTGGCATAAATATGGATTTCTTCCAGTCAGTTGGCCAGGAAGCTGTCTTCCATATCTCCACAAACTTAATCGCTTAAAATGACACAAACTTTTTCCCTTGCAGTTCTGGAGGTCAGAAGTCTGAAATGGGTTTCACTGGGCCAAAATCAAGGTGTGACAAGACTGTGCTCTCCCCACAGGCTTAGGGGAAAATCTATTTCCTTGCCTTTTCCAGCTTCTAGAGTCTGCCTAAGGAGCCCTGGTAGCACAGTGGTTAAACGCTTGGCTGCTAACTGAAAGGTTGGTGGTTCACACCCACCAGCTACTCCGTGGGAGAAAGATGTGGCAGTCTGCTCCTGTAAAGATTACAGCTTTGGAAACCCTATGGGGCCATTCTACTCCGCCCTATAAGGCCACTATTGGGTCAGAATCAACTTGGCAGCAAAGGGTTTGTTTTTTGCGTTTTTTGGTTTAGAGTCTGCCTGCATTCCTTGGTCATGACTCCTTCCTCCCTCTTCAATGCATCTTCAGCTCTCTCTCTGACCCTCTGTGTTTGTCATCCAGTCTCCTTCTCATCCTCTGATCCCTTTTATAAGGGTCTTCTCATTACTCTGGGTTCACCTGATAGTCTAGAATCATCTCCCCATCGCAAACCCTTAACTTCATGACATCTGCAAAGTCCCTTCAACTATGTAAGGCAGCATTCATAGGTTCTGGACATTAGGATGTGGACATCTTTGAAAACCTTTATGCAGCCTACCACAAAGGCGTTTGTGAAGTTTGAAAAAAAGAACACACCGAGCAAGGTGCCTGATAATGGGTAAACATGTCATGTCATATATATCAGTGGTTAATAAATACTTCCATCACCAGTATCTTCATCATTAACATCAGACAAGGTTCTTGGGTCCCAACAGGATTTAATGTAAGCATATATAGGGACATTGTGGGGTAGCTCAAAGGCATTCAGAGTTGAAGGTAATTAAGGTTTTAAGGGAGTCTTCCAAATCTTTCCTGAAGTCCCTGGGTGGTGCAAATGGTTAAGCACTTGACTACTAACTGAAAGACTGACAGTGTGAATCTACCCAGAGGTGTCTTGGAAGAAAGGCCTGGTGATCTGCTTCCAAAAATGTTACAGCATTGAAAACCCTACACAGTGCGGTTCCAGTCTACACACATGGGGTCTCCATGAGTTGGAACTGACTTGATGGGAATTGGTTTTGTTTTTCCAAATCTTTTTGTTAAAAAAGGAGAGTATATTGCAGAAATTATATTTAATACAAACATTATTTAATTCCAAACAGTGTTGTCACTACCTACTTAAAACCATGCCAAGGCTCCCAGTGTATTTAGGAATTAGATTAACACTCCTTACCTTGGCCACCAGTGATGCCTTGTAGGATTTGGCCACCTCATCTTGTACCACTCTTCCCTTGCTAAGGACACCTTGGCACACCGGCCACCAATTTGCTTCTCAGACAAGTCCTATGGCAGGCACTATGCTGAACACCGATATGTGGATTATCACCCTTAATCCTCACAATAGCCTTATGAGGTGGATACCAGTGTTATCTGTACTTCACAGTTGTGGAAATTGAGGTCCTGGCAGGTTAAGTAACTAGCCTAAGAAAACATAGTTAATTAGTGGTAAAGCTGGAATTCAAGCCCAAGCACTCTCACAGCACAGTCCAAACACTTAAACTTCACACTGTATAACATCTCCACGTCTGACCTTGCCTGGCATCTCAGAGTCTCTCCAAGTAAATGTTTGTTGAATGAAGGACAGACTGGTTATGAAGTGGCAACAAGGATTAGTCACTCAGGATGGAGAGAAGCCAGCATGATCAGCAAGCCAGCTCTGGCCCATAAAAGAGACAGTTTGCAAATCCTAAATGTGCAAGTGTGACAAGCCCACCTTTTTTCAGCTGTCTTCTGCATAATCTTCATTGAGTTTGAAGCTCCACTTCGGGACTCGAATTGCCCTTTGCTGATGAGATTTCACCAGCCTTAGAGGCTATAATCTCTTGTCCTTTCCATTTACTCTGGAGTCAGTCAATTCATAACGATTCTATTGAATTTAATGTTCATTTTTCATCTTATCTATTCCCTACCTCCCCCTCCCCATTATGACTTCTTAATTAATTTTCACACTGTGACAAGTGACAGGCAATACGACGACTGACCAGATACATTAGGAAGAATGTAACATGCTTTCCTGCGGCTCCACTGCCATGGAGGTTGGGTTGCTGTGGACCAAATGTCAACTTTCACAGCTCAATGAGCCCTCTCCTGAGCCTGTCAACAGTGAACTATATGAAACGCAGTCTCTTTTTCTCCAGTTAGCAGTGGAACAGTGAAGTCATTCAGCCCCACGTATTCAGGGAGGTAGGTACAATTTTCACAAGCCTGACACCAGTGGCCTGAGATGAACTTAGACACACAGTAAAGAAAAATAAATTGATTCATTGAAAGGATGCAGATTTTTCGTTGACAATTTGTGTTCAGGATGGCTTGTTCTGGAAAAACCAAGACATGCTTCCAGTAAACATCTGGAAGGTCCACTCAATATGGTGAATAAGAACAGGTATAAACAATCCCTTGAACTAAGTCCTACTGGATTAATATCTATTAGTCACAAGCTTTCAGTTTGAGAGTCTTTCAGTATGTGGGAGTAAACAAGTAACGGGAGCATTTATTTAACATGATCTGGAGCCACCTCCCCACACCCTGATCCTCTCAGAATGGCACAGTTATTTCGCTCTTTGAGCTGGTGAAATAGCTGACTGGATTGGTGAAGGGGTCAGGATCATGCATCTCAAAGGTAGGGCCTGTGTGAGAGGCACGTACTTCTGCTTAGTTGAAGAAATACCAGAAGTTGGTTAAGGCAGCCTTGGTGGAAATTCTTCAGAGTCTCTCCTACCTCGCAATGGTCCTATTAAACTGTCCAGTTCCCCACAACCGTAGCAGTGGGTCCCTTGCTGCTTAATCTGTACTTATATATTCACTCAGTCAACATTCACTGAGTACCTACTATGTGGTAGGCAATGTCTAGATGGTGGGAATATAAAGGTGAACAAGCCCTCATAAAACTTTCATTCAAGTCTAAGGAGAGAAAATAAACAAGTACACAAGTAAGACGGTTTCCCATTACTTTAAGTACTGTGAATGCAACAGTGAGGGGACATAGGCTATTCTGAAAAAAACAAAAAACCAAAGCCATTGAATCAGTTCCAACTCACGGTGACCCCCTGTATGTCAGAGTAGAACTGTGTTCTATAAGGTTTTCAATGGCTGATTTTTCAGAAGTAGACTGCCAGGCCTTTCTTTTGAGGTACTCCTGAGTAGATCTGAATCTCTGACCTTTACAATTAATAGCCGAGTGTATTAACCATTTCCTCCATTCTGGGACTCCATTCTAGAAAAAGGGTTGGGAAATGCCTTTCAGAAGGAGGAGCTGGAGCCTAAGGAGAGCAAGAGAAGTGCATGTGTAAAAGCAGGCAGGAGAACAAGGGCTTGGTGTGTACCATGGAGACATGGGCTTGCCTGGCATCCACATTCTGCTAAGTGAACTGAGGAGCAGAGGGAGTGGACAGGGGAAGCCTAGGTCTTGTTTTTAGGGTTTCCCAAGGCCCCACTGCATGCTGATTCTTGGGCTCTGTGAGAAACCCAGTAAACTTGTAATGTATTTCTTTTTTTTTGTAACCTGAGTCTGTCTAGTTTCTAATATTTACAGCCAATGTTTTCTACCTAAAAGGAAAGTTGATTCCAATAGGTAGGTGGGAATATTACCCTGACTGGGAAAATAAACTTTATCAAATATAAATTGATAAAATAGTGACTAACTTATCTGACTCGAGTAACTCTCTCCCATATCAACAGCTCATCCTAAATGTTTCCTAAAGATCTGCACAGCCTGTAGTATGCCTTATAGTTGTCCAGAATATTAAACTATCTCACCTGTATAGAGATACATATTTATGATGTATTTTGCTTTGGGGAGTTTCAGGAAGCCATTAAAATATAAAACCTGATTTTTTTTTAAAAAAGAATATCCTGGATTAAACTTAAAATAGTAGCTCCCAGGGATCTCTCCCCAAGCAAAGCCAGGTCAGGACCTGGGGACAGCCTTTCCCTGAAGTCCTGGCAGGAAGTCAAGTATAGCAATTACTACTCCTAACAGTGAGGGTCATCCTCTGGCAAAAAACAATGGATTAAAAAGTACTTATGTTGATGCTGATGGCTGCCAGAGCTACTGGCATCAAATGTAATTTTTTTCCCCCAATTTCATTGTCCCTCTTATCTCTGTCTGCTTTGTGAGGGCGATACTGGGAGATACATTTGCAGAAACTTAATGTTAACTTGGCAGGAAGCCATGGGTGTACCCACAGTGTTTACTAACGTTGAAAGTTTTAGAACTTTGCCTCTACATTCTTCCCATGTGGGACAAACATTGTAAAAGCATTCCAGAATATTGCTCTGGGTTTGAAAACTGAAGATAATAGGCTGGTGTGTAACAAAGAGTTAGTGTACTCAGGTAAAAATAAAAAAAAAAAAATTTTTTTTTTTTAGAGGCATATTTTGGTTTGTTTTTCTGAGGCTATAGGCATTGGCAATGACATCCAGTTTTCCACTGGGTGCTTATTGAGCATCTGTTCTCTATCAGGCCTTGGTCTATGAAGAAAGACATGCATCTTTTGAAAAAAAAAATTTTTTTTTTTTTTTGCTTCCTGCCTATGCCTTTTTTTCTACCACTCCTCTTGAATCTAAGGGAACCTGGGTGGTGCAAGCGGTTTGCTATCGGCTGCTAACCTAAAGTTGGCAGTTTGAACTCACGCACAGGCTCTGCAGAAGAAAAGGCTGGTGAACTGCTTCCATAAAGATTACAGCCAAGAAAATCCTATAGAGCTGTTCTACTCTGCAATACATGGGGTCTCCATGAGTTGGACTGACTCAACGACAAGAGGTTTGATTTTTGGTACTCTTCAATCCAGGCAGTGGGAAGGGCTGTAGAGAGGAATCTCCATATTCCAACCACTTTCTGTTTACCAGGCGTGGACAACCTACCATAATCCTTGAGCTGCATAATGAAAAAGAAACACAGAAGAATTGATGTATTTGAACTGTGGTGTTGGTGAAGAATACTGAATATACCATGGACTGTCAAAAGAATGAACAAATCAGTCTTAGGTGAAATACAACCAGAATGTTCCTTAGAAATGAGGATGGTGAGATGTCGAATTGCTTATTTTGGACACGTCATCAAGAAAAACCATTCGCTAGAAAAGGACATCATGTTTGGCAAAGCAGAGGGCCAGTGAATAAGGGAAACCCTCAATGAGATGGGTTGACACGATAGCTACAACAATGGTCTCAAACGTACCAACAATCAAAAGATGGTGCAGGACCAGGCAACGTTTAGTTCTCTTACACGTAAGGTCACCATGAGTTAGAGCAAATTTGTCTGTAACTAACAACATCAACAATAATCTTTACTGGACAAGACAGATGAGAAAATGGAGCCTCAGAAAGCAGGAAAGCCCTCCCGAGATCACATGGCTGCAATGCCTGGATCTTCTCTTGGTACTTCTCAAACTCTTCTATTAAAAGTCCCTAATGGCAGGTGGGGAGTATGAAGTTGGGGCTTAGAGATGTAGTCTACTGTTTTTGTTGACTTCTTTCCTAAACCCCCAGAGGGAAAAGGGGAGTAAAATAAGCAGCAGAAAGTTTCAATTGCTCTGGCCTTAAGCCCAAAATACCCCAAATACAGGAGAACGAGTTTCTACTCTTTCCAAACTCAAGTTTCTTGCCTGGCAGTGTCACTGGTGAGAAGAGGTGAGAAAAAGTAGATGTGCAAGAATATAATACATATCATATAAGAATATAATACATATCATATAGGGTCGCTATGGGTCAGAATCGACTCCATGGCACTGGGTTTGTTTGTTTTTTTTTTTTTTTAAATCATAATACATTTCAGATTACTCTGAATTCTTTCCTCAACATTTTAATCTCCTTACTTTTTGTCTTCAGCACAAATCCCTTCCTTCCTGCTCCTTCTCAATTTTTTTTTCCAAGGTGAAGCTGGTTAGATTTCAAGTTACTCTGCCTTTAGTTGCTATTTACTTTATTTGATTGTAGTTTCTCTTACTACAATATTGTTAGCATGGAGCAAGGCTTTATTACTAGTTGACCAGTGAGGTGGGGCAGGAACAACACAGTCTCATTCGGACTATCTGCTACTTTTGGTCAAACTCCAAAGTGTATCCTTGGCTAGCTCACTTCTCTGCTTACACTGGAAGCCCCCTGTTTCAGACTCTTCCTTTTGTTTCCGTCACCACGTGGACTTGGTGACCTCTGCATACTGTCTTGAATTTAAGGACTCCCTAGATTCTACGCCTACTAACCCACTCTGACAACTTCCCCTTCTCCAGCATAACAGACTTTCCCATTTGTCCAGTACTGCCCATTTAAAAACAAGCAAGGAATGTGTTTGAAAGCCACTGCTTCATCCTGCAAGTTTCTGTACATTTGGCATCCATTTCTGAACATACCTATTTCTATGTTCTGTACGTCTACCCGGCTGCTGAACTCTTCCAGGAAGGTTTATGATGCAGAGATGTACACTATTTTTATTCTGCAGCTTATTTTACCACTTTGCACGCTGCCTCATAAGCTCCAGAGAGGGAAATATAGCTTATACCATGCTGTACCTCACCTTGACCAAAACCAAGGCAAAAACAAAGCATAAAATTGGAGTCTATGAGAAGTTCTCATAGACCACGTGTCTAGTGGTGTCAAAAATTTAGTCATGTACCGTCTACCTGTACTATCATTTCCTTTTCATTTAAGTGAACACTTCCCTTAACTTTTTAAAAGGCAAGTTTGTTCTACTACCATAGATGGGAAATCAACATTTCTTGTCACAAAGAAGATAACCAAAAAATTTATACAACAATGTTTTTTTTTTTCTTAATCTAGAAACTGATATACAACAAAAAACTCTTTAAGGCTTTATGTCTCATTGTTGAAAAACTGGAAAAAGTACCAAGCTCCAAGTAATCTGAAATCTAGCATCAATGAGCCTTTACCTTTGGCTAAATCAAGATGGTGGAGTTGAAAAGGGAATGAGTATGTCACTACATTTGTTTTGTACCACCTAAAATCATCTCAGTGATACCAGTGGAATGCTTTCCATGCTTTAGGAAATACTAACATAGTCCAACCTTTTATTGTTGAGGAAAACATTGCACACAGAAACAAAATGAGTTTCTTATTAATTCTAGCCCCTACTCCAGTGTTTTTTCAAGTACACGATTCTCATTTGAAAAAAGAAAATGACATTTAAAGGTTATTATTTAGTTTCTCCATCTTGATTGTTTACCTGATCACTATTGATTCATAGAGCCATGGTGGCATAGTGGTTAAGAGCTCAGGCTGCTAACCAAAAGGTCAGCAGTTCAAATCCACCAGCCACTTCTTGGAAACTCAATGAGGCAGTTCTATTCTGTCCTATAGGGTCACTATGAGTTGGAATCAACTTGAATGTAATTTTTTTTTTTAATAGCATTAATGGCTTGTCCAATAATCTAGCTTGGAATTCTTCTCAGGTTAAGATTATCTTTAAAAGGAAAGGAATATTTCATTGTCTATTATAAAAAATAACTATTTGTTCAGTTTAATTTTTATAAACTGAACAAATATTTCACATTCATTTGGTTATGTTCTTTTGGCTCTTTCATTTAGTTGTATTCATTTTGGTTGTATTCTTTTCTGTTAGCTCAAGAGCCTGTAAACCAGGAACTATAATAAAACTTTTCTGGTTTGAAGGAAAAATGGGTCCTTGTTGTAAGATCTGATAATGCATTCAACTGAGTAACATTTAAGCACATTCAAGTACTTTACTGAAAGTAATAATTACAATAAATGAAGAGGATGTAAGTTTAAATAAGTAATTTTACTGACCAGAGTAGACATGAAGCCAGTTAATGTGTCCCTTGACATGCTGGTTGACAGAGATTTGTAATATACTCTTAAAAACTGCCCTAATCTGGTCTTAAACACTAGCAGGGGGTCACCTAAGATGCATCAATTGGGCTCAACCCACCTGGAGCAAATGAGAATGAAGAAGACCAAAGACATATGGTAAAGATGAGCCCAAGAGACAGAAAGGGCCACATAAACTAGAGACTACATCAGCCTGAGACTGAAAGAACTAGACGGTGCCTGGCTACCACTGACGACTGCCCTGACAGGGAACATAACAGAGAATCCCTGATGGAGCACGAGAGCAGTGGGATGCAGATCTCAAATTCTGGTAAAAAGACCAGACTTAATGGTCTGACTGAGACTAGAGGGACCCTGGAGTCTATGGTCCCCAGACCCTTTGTTAGCCCAAGACTGGAACCAATCCTGAAGCCAACTCTTCAGAAAGGGATTAGACTGACTATAAGACAGAAAATGATACTGGTGAGGACTGAGCTTCTTGGCTGAAGTATACACATGAGACTATGTGGGCAACTCCTGCCTGGAGGTGAGATGAGAAGGCAGAGGGGACAGGAGCTGGTTGAACGGACATGGGGAATACTGGGTGGAGAGGAGGAGTGTGCTGTCTCATTAGGGCGAGAACAGCTAGGAGTACATAGCAAGGTGTGTATAATTTTTTGTATAAGAGACTGACTTGATCTGTAAACTTTCACTTAAAGCACACACACACACAAAAAGAATTACAGTCGACCTAGGTATATACACAGAAGAAGTGAAGGCAGGAATGGAAACAGAAACCTGTACACCAATGTTCATTGCAGCACTTTTCACAGTTGCCAAAAAGTGAAAACAACTGAAATGTTCATCAAGAGGTGAACGGATAAACAAAATGTGATACATACAAACAGGTGAATATTACTGAGCCATGAAGAGAAATGAAGTTCTGATGCATGCCACAACATGGACCAACTTTGACAACATTATGGTGAATGAAATAAGTCAGTCGCAAAAGACAAATACTGTATGATCTCACTTATATGAAATAAGCAAATGTATAGAAACTAAAGATTATTAGTGGTTACCAGGGATAGGAGGGAGGGGGAAAGGGGAAGTTTTTGTTTGGGGGCATTGAGTTTAGGTTAATAGTAGAATATCTGGAAAAGAATAACAATAATGGTGATACAACATGAAAATCTAATCAGTGTCACTGAGTTGCAAATGTAGAAGTTGTACTGGCGAATATTTTCAGTGTATATATTTTCACAATTTAAACAACAACAAAAGCCCTAATCTGCATACAAGACTAGATGGAAAAGGCTAATGAAAACAAATATGAATCTTCATACCCAAAAATCTGGCCTTTAATGAGAAGATTTTGTACCAAGAGTCCAAGGTCTGTGTTTTTTTAATATATATATATAGAGAGAGAGAGAGATATTAGACAGTGGTAGAATAATATTTATTCTCTCTATATGTATATATATATAGAGAGATATTAGACAGTGGTAGAATAATATTTATTCTCTATATATGTATATATATATAGAGAGAGAGATATTAGTGGTAGAATAATATTTATTCTCTCTATATGTATATATATATAGAGAGATATTAGACAGTGGTAGAATAATATTTATTCTCTATGTATATATAGAGAGAGAGATATTAGACAGTGGTAGAATAATATTTATTCTCTCTATATGTATATATATAGAGAGAGATATTAGACAGTGGTAGAATAATATTTATTCTCTATATATGTATATATATAGAGAGAGAGATATTACACAGTGGTAGAATAATATTTTCATATAATAATTGTGGTTTATGGAACATAGGTTATTATTATTACTAGTTATTCTGTAAATCCTTCCCCTGTTTAGATAACTAAAAAATGAAAGAAAAAAAAAACAAAAACAGTTGCTATCAAGTTAATTGCGACTCATGATGACCCCATGTATTTCACAGTCGAAATGTGCTCTATCCATAGGGTTTTGAAATGTGTTGAGAGGACAATCTGCTTCTATGTCTCCTATCTGGACTATCTAAGCAGAGTCCTTGGGCCCAGAATATTCTCTGGTATGTTCTGGGCTGGGAATTGGGTCTGTCTCTCCTTATTGAAGAAGCCTTCCTCCCTGTTCAGGGCACACAGTAAATTTTTCTGTCTCTTACTTATGCGTGGGTACCATATGGCATCTGGTCAACCCATTTCTATATCTGTTCCTGGTGAGGAGGTAACAAGGATTCTCTTATGTCGTGGCACAATAGGAGTGTGTGTAAAATATCTGCCCTGTACCAGCCATAGAGGGAGACTCACTGGCCATGGAAGACCAGTGCTCACAAGTGAAGCTGATCTCGCTTCTCCATGTGAGTAAAGTGTTTCCATGCGCAGTTAAAACATGTGGTTGGTGCCTTTTGTTGGCAACCATGAACCCTGGTATGATACAATGGCTGCGACCTTTTAGAAGCTGTTGACAAGGCCTTTCTTCCAAGGCTCATCTAGGTGGATCTGAACCACCAACCTTTACGGTTAGTTGCTGTTAGTTGCCATCAAGTTGATTCCGACTCATGGTGATGCCATGTGTGCAGGATAGAACTGCTCCATAGGGTTTCCAAGGCTGTGACCTTTCAGAAGCAGATGGCCAGGACTGATTGTCTCTGAGTGGGTTCAAACCACCAACCTTTTGGCCAGTAGCCTACTGCTTAACCCTCTGCACTACCCAGGGACTTCAATTCAGGTAACAGATACTGTATTTTATGCAAACTACTTCAAGTAAGGCATGACAGAGTAGCATGTAGGCAGTAAGACAGTCAAATTTCTGGATTTTGAATCTCAAAAGGGCTAGGTCAGGGTATAAGCTATGGGTTATAAAATGCCAGTTGAAGAGTCCAAATTCTAAATTTCCAAATGTGATTAAAGATGAGCACATCACCAGATGGAATCAACAATCTCTGGATGAAGAACAAACTATGTAAGTCGAAGCGAGTTTAGACAATGGTCAATTCCTGAGAAGGACTCTAGTCCCTATGTCCGTCCTTCAGAAAAGTCCTCGTGCAGGGAGAAGGCAGACCATTGAAATTTCCAGGTAACTTTTGGGAAACCTAAGAGTATGGGGAACTTGTACCTTCCACTCCCTTTCCAGGAAAAGGCTAGCCAAGTGTCAAGCCCAGGAACAAATGGCTGCATAAGGGCAGACACTTCAAGGGATTTCTGTGTTCTTCTGAGAACAGAAAAGGGCAAATGTTTCCCATTCATCTAAGGGCACCAAGAATGTGATGCAGAGAATGGATGGGGTACTAGATCTTACTGTTAGGATTAGAGGGATGCAGCAATACCCTGCCAGGACCAGTGGCTGAGATCAGGAGGAAATAAAGGCATCTTGGCAGATGACAGTGTGGGTAGAGAATGACAGGGTCCCAGCTTCCATTATCCAGAAGCCATGGCAGATGCTAGTACTCTCAATGCAACTGAGGCAGCCGGAGTGCGGGAGAGAGTAGTGATACCCTAAATTTACTGATATTAAATGTATGCCGTCGAGGCAGAACAGATGTTCTACATAAATGAAAAAAAGGTCCATTTGTTTTTTATTCCACCCTTACAGATTGGAAGTGTACCTGCTACAGCATTTCTGACAAAATTAAATCCTTTTGCACCAGGTCGAATGGAGTATTTTACAAAACATGTGAACTCACCAATAATAAAAGCAAGGTGATACAAACTACTGTTGAAGGGCAAGAACTAGGTCACATCACTACTGAAGGACTGGCCAAGACATAAAATCGAATATTAGAGTTTTTTTAAGTAAAGTAATAAGGGACAATTCAATAACTACTATCATGGAGTCAGAATAAAGAACTCTGCAAGATCTATGCAAAATCAAGGCAAGTTAGTCATACACAGCTCATTGTGAATGTTCAAAGTAGTGAGCTGTTGACTTTCAAAGTGGGAGGGGCAAAGCAGTCTATTTATAGATCAAAAGGGCACTCACATTTAAACTGATACAATATCCTTTCCAAATCTTTGGATTTGTATCAGTCTGCTTAGGCTAAGTTATGCTGTAGTAACAAGGACCCAGAATTTCAATGACTAGCAAAAATAATTCACTGTTAATCATGGCAGAAGAGAAGACAGAAAATAGCTGAACCAAGCAATGGCTCTTAAAGTTTCTGCCTGGAAGTGGAACGTGATGCTTCTGTTTGACAAAACTATGGATTGCCTCCTGAGAATGGAACCCATACAGGGAAAAAAACAGAACTCAGAAATGGGAAGATTAACGTAGAGGTTTGATTACATCATTTGAGTGCCTGGATATAGAAATGTCTGAAGCATATAATCCTTTGGATTTCTTAATTATGCAAACAAAACATTATATTACTCTCTCGCCCTTTTAAAAAATCTGCATGAGTTGGGTGATCCTTCACTTGCAACCAAAGTTCTTATGAATACACCTGTCTATATACACATATATATATAGACTGAGAATTCCCAATCGCCATATCCTGGCACAAGTTAGGTACATAAGATATGTGTGAATAGTGGAATGAATGCTCATGTCGAAATACTGTCTAGTATAGGACACAAATGATTAAGGATGAATTATTTTATTTCAGTCAGTTTTTACAGCATGAACCATCGACTTCTTAAATGCTACTCAGAAAACTTTCCAAATGCCAGCTGTTGAATGGCTTAGATAAACACATGGAAGGAAGGAAATTCCAGGCAGAGGAATAGCTTGAGGAAACTCAAAAGGGAGTAAGTATTGACAAACTTAGAAGTGTATGTTACATGTTCCAGAACCACCCACTATACATTCTAAAGAAGGGTTTTATTTTTTCTATGTGTTAACATTATTTAAAAGTATCTTTTTCACAGTTTTCAGTAACGGTGAGGAGTCTGAGATTTTAGCTCACAGGCAAGTCAACAATTTAGCCTGCCACAGTTTAATGGATGCTGGCAGAAGACGTGAGACTTCTGGGTCAGAGACAAAGGACTTTATTACTCATGGCACAGCAGACAACACTGTTGTTGCTCTTGGGTGTCACTGAGTCAGTTCTGACTCATAGTGACCTCATATGGTAGAGCAGAACTGCCCCATAAGGTTTTCTTGGAGTAATCTTTATGGAAGCAGATTGCCAGGTCTTTCTCTTGTGGAGCCAGTGGGTGGGTTTGAACCATCAACCTTTCAGTTAGCTGGCCGCTTCACTGTTTGTGCCACCAGTGCTCCTTGCAGGCAGCATTAGCACCAGTACATTATTCTCATTTTCCCTTGCTCCCAATCCCATGGGCAGAGGGCTACAGACTTGGGCCCAGATGGATGCCTGAACATGCAGTGGTTTGGGCTACAGGAGAGGAACCCTGGTCTTAGGGAACAGATATTTTGTAATGGTCAGTACCATACCTGCACTTTCCTCTGGAAGGAGATACTGCCTCTGTCTTCTAAAGCTGTTCACCATATAAACATCCTTGAGAAGATTATTCAGAACAGAGGGCAGCTAGTGTCTTACTCATAAGACATGCAGAAGTGCGAGAGACCCATGGAATTGTCTCTTACCAATGTAAAAGAAGTAATAAAAAACCTAAATTAAAATATTAAAGTCTGATTTTTTTTAACCTTGGATGTTTAATTTTCTTTCAAATAGAATTCCTACCATCAGAAAGAGAAGCTATGTATAGCCCATTTGATGCTGGAGTTTCCTGAGGAATAAAAAACAAAAACCATATTGCGTTTTACTGAGAGTCTCTTTCCAAACAAAGTTAGATTCTTTTGGCTTTGGTTTCATTTGGATGAGTTTCAATACATTTCTCCCTGAGCATGTTTTGGGATGGCTTAGGGAGGGAAAGTTCCTGCATTTTTGCTGGGCCATTAAACTTGATGCCCAGGTAGAATTTATGATAAAAGGGTAAAAGAAATCATGGAGAGAAAGGTGTTGAGCTGAGAAATAAGGAGTTCTTAACTGGGCCGGAAATTCAGGGCTGTACCTTTAGAAGTGAAAAATTAACCCCAAACACAGGGTAAAATGGCATGAATAAAGAAATTCTAGTCATACAGCCCTTAAACACTATTTTAAACAACAGTTGAAGTGCTAAATCAACATTTCATTGCCAATAGCATCCTATAATACCCAACACAAATGCATCTAGAGCACAGAGAAGGATCAGGCAATTTCAATTAGTTGATAAGAACGTTCCCTACATAATGCCTCATTCATAAATAAGGCAAACAGAGGAAGCAAGATCATTTAAGTTTCGCAGACGCAAACCACAAAAGCAACCCTAATCTAAAAAAAAAAAAAAGGCTGGATTGATTCTATAGATTTTCTGTTGTCCTATCAGAATTTTTTCTGGTTTTCACATTTTTGGAAAATTATAAAGTTTTGGAAGAGATCGAATCTACTTATTGTCTCCTCCCACCCAAACAAAACAATAACAAAACTCATACTCAGTACATGTTGTTGTTGTTACGTGCCGTTGAGTCGGTTCAGACTCATGGTGACCCTATGCACAACAGAACAAAACACTGCCCGGTCCTGCACCATCCTTACAATCGTTGTTATGCCTGAGCTCATTGTTGCAGCCACTGTGTCAATCCACCTCATTGAGGGTCTTCCTCTTTTCCGCTGACCCAGTACTCTGCCAAGCATGATGTCCTTCTCCAGGGACTGATCGCTCCTGACAACATGCCCAAAGTATGTAAGATGCAGTTTCGCCATCCTTCCCTCTAAGGAGCATTCTGGCTGCACTTCTTCCAAGACAGATTTGTTCGTTCTTTTGGCAGTTCATGGTATAGTCAATATTCTTCACCAACACCACAATTCAAAGGCATCAACTCTTCTTTGGTCTTCCTTATTCATTGTCCAGCTTTCACATGCATATGATGTGATTGAAAATACCATGGCTTGGGTCAGGCACACCTTAGTCTTCAGGGTGACATCTTTGCTCTTCAACACTTCGAAGAGGTCCTTTGCAGCAGATTTGCCCAATGCAATGCATCTTTTGATTTCTTGACTGCTGCTTCCATGGCTGTTGATTGTGGATCCAAGTAAAATGAAATCCTTGACAACTTCAATCTTTTCTCTGTTTACAGTGATGTTGCTCATTGGTCCATTTGTGAGGATTTTTGTTTTCTTTATGTTGAGGTGTAATCCATACTGAAGGCTGTGGTCATTGATCTTCATTAGTAAGTGCTTCAAGTCCTCTTCACGTTCAGCAAGCAAGGTTGTGTCATCTGCGTAACGCAGGTTGTTAATAAGTCTTCCTCCAATCCTGATGCCCTGTTCTTCCTATAGTCCAGCTTCTCGTATTATTTGCTCAGCATACAGATTAAATAGGTATGGTGAATGAATACAACCCTGATGCACACCTTTCCTGACTTTAAACATATCAGTATCCCCTTGTTCTGTCCGAACAACTGCCTCTTGATCTATGTAAAGGTTCCTCATGAGCACAATTAAGTGTTCTGGAATTCCCATTCTTTGCAGTGTTATCCATAGTTTGTTATGATCCACACAGTCAATGCCTTTGCATAGTCAACAAAACACAGGTAAACATCCTTCTGGTATTCTCTGCTTTCAGCCAGGATCCATCTGACATCAGTAATGATATCCCTGGTTCCAAGTCCTCTTCTGAAACCGGCCTGAATTTCTGGCAAGTCCCTGTTGCTATACTGCTGCAGCCGTTTTTGAATGATCTTCAGCAGAATTTTGCTTGGGTGTGATATTAATGATATTGTTCTATAATTTCCACATTTGGTTGGATGACCTTTCTTGGAAATAGGCATAAATATGGATCTTTTCCAGTCAGTTGGCCAGGAAGCTGTCTTCCATATTTCTTGGCATAGACGAGTGAGCACCTCCGGCACTGCATGTTTGTTAAAACATCTCAGTTGATATTCCATCAATTCCTGCAGCCTTGTTTTTTGTAATGCCTTCAGAGCACCTTGGACTTCTTCCTTCAGTACCATCGGTTCCGGATCATATGCCACCTCTTGAAATGGCTGAATAACAACTAAATCTTTTTGCTATAATAACTCTGTGTATTCCTTCCATCTACTTTTGATACTTCCTGCATCGTCTAATATTTTCCCCATGGAATCCTTCACTACTGCAACTCGAGGCTTGAATTTTTTCTTCAGTTCTTTCAGCTTGAGAAACGCCAAGTGTGTTCTTCCCTTTTGGTTTTCCATCTCCAGCTCTTTGCACATGTCATTATAATACTTTATTTTGTCTTCTTGAGAGGCCCTTTGAAATCTTTTGCTCAGTTCTCTTACTTCATCAATTCTTCCTTTTGCTTTAGCTGCTCAATGCTCAAGAGCAAGTTTCAGAGTCTCGTCTGACATTCATCTTGGTCTTTTCTTTCTTTCCTGTCTCTTCAGTGACCTCTTGCTTTCTTCATGGATGATGTCCTTGATGTCATTCCACAACTCATCTGGTCTTCAGTCACTAGTGTTCAGTGCGTCAAATCTGTTCTTCAGATGCTCTCTAAATTCAGGTGGGATATACTCAAGGTCATATTTTGGCTCTTGTGGACTTGCTCTGATTTTCTTCAGTTTCAGCTTGAAGTTGCATATGAGCAATTGATGGTCTGTTGCACAGTCGGCCCCTGGCCTTGTTCTGACTGATGAGATTGAGCTTTTCCATTGTCTCTTTCCACAGATGTAGTCAATTTGATTTCTGTGTGTGTTCCATCTGGTGAGGTCCATGTGTATAGTTGCTGTTTATGTTGGTGAAAGAAGGTATTTGCAATGAAGAAGTCATTGGTCTTGCAAAATTCTATCATTCGATCTCTGGCATTGTTTCTATCACCAAGGCCATATTTTCCAACTACTGATCCTTCTTCTTTGTTTCCAACTTTCGCATTCCAATCGCCAATAATGATCAATGTGTCCTGATTGCATGTTCGATCAATTTCAGACTGCAGCAGCTGATAAAAATCTTTTATTTCTTCATCTTTGGCCCTACTGGTTGGTGCGTAAATTTGAATAATAGTCATATTAACTGGTCTTCCTTGTAGACGTATGGATATTATCCTATCACTGACAGCTTTGTACTTTAGGATAGATCTTGAAACGTCCTTTTTGACGACGAATGCATCACCATTCTTCTTCAAGTTGTCACTCCCAGCATAGTAGACCACATGAGTGTCTGATTCAAAATGGCCAATACCAGTCCATTTCAGCTCACTAATGCCTAGGATATCAATGCTTGTGCATTCCATTTCATTTTTGATGATTTCCAATTTCCCTAGATTCATACTTCGTACATTCCAGGTCCTGATTATTAATGGATGTTTGCAGCTGTTTCTTCTCATTTTGAGTCATGCCACATCAGCAAATGAAGGTCCCGAAAGCTTTTCTCCAACCACGTCATTAAGGTTGACTCTACTTTGAGGAGGCAGCTCTTCCCCAGTCATCTTTTGAGTGCCTTCCAACCTGGGGGGCTCATCTTCCAGCACTATATCAGACAGTGTTCCACTGCTATTCATAAGGTTTTCACTGACTAATGCTTTTCAGAAGTAGACTGCTGGGTCCTTCTTCCTAGTCTGTCTTAGTCTGGAAGCTCAGCTGAAACCTGTCCTCCATGGGTGACCCTGCTGGTACCTGAATACCGGTGGCATAGCTTCCTGCATCACAGCAACACACAAGCCCCCACAGTACGCCAAACTGACAGATACATGGGGGTCAGTATGTGTAGATGCTATTATTTTTCACTTCCCTTGTAAATATAAATTACAAATTGGATATTGCCTATATCCAGTATCTCAAATTCTAGAGGATGCTGGAAATCTTGTGACTATGATCTTCCAGATCTGAATGTATTTTAAAAAACACCATTTTAAAATAAAAAATCTGAGTAATTCCCCTGTTAAATCTCTTTAGAGGCCACCCATTCCACTGAGTATGGTGCAGGGCTTCACACTGGTTTATTCCAGTTTGAACCCCTGCTGAAAATTTGCATTTCCACTCTAGACATAATGAACCACAATTTACATTTTAACAAGACCCCTCCCACCCCTCCACACCCCCCACAGGTGATTCTTATATGTAATAAATTTTGAGAACCGCTGCTCTACTAGTGGTTCTCAGAATTGGTCACTAACCAGAAGGAAACAGTTCAAAATCCTGGTGTGATGATCTAACTCCCTAAAAGCACTTATGGATCCTTTATCATTTGGTGGTCCCTCAGTGTCTCTGCCTCCTCTCTCCTCTCCATCTTTACCAACCACCTACCTACCCTGTGGAAACCCTGGTGGCATAGTGGTTAAGAGCTATATCTGCTAACCAAAAGGTCAGCAGTTCAAATCCACCAGGTGTTCCTTCGAAACTCCATGGGGCAGTTCTACTCTGTCCTATAGGGTCACTGTGAGTCAGAATCAACTCCACAGGAATGAGTTTGGTTTGGTTTGATCTACCCCATTAGATGGTTTTGAGCAAATAAAGTATCTAATCTGACTCTGGCTTATACATAGAAAATACAGAAAGTCAACTGTAGAAGCAGGAAGACCAGTTAGGAGGCTATTAAAATAACGCAGGCAAGAGAGACTGCCAACTTAGGAGAGTGGAGTGACAATAGCAGGAGGAGGTCAGATGTTGGATATTATTTTCAAGACAGAAATAACAGGATTTTCTGACAAATGGGATGTAATGCGTGCAAGAAAGAAAAGACACTATTTTTGCCTGAGCAACTGTTAGAATGGACTTGTCAGTTACTGAGATGGGAAAGACTGTAAGAGGACATATTTGGTGGGAGAAATCAGGAGTTCCCAATTAAGAGTTTGAGATACCTATTAGACAACCAACAGGGAAAGTAACTAGTTAAGAATACAAATTTGGGGTTCCGGGGAAAAGTCTTGGGCTAGAGATAAATAATTGAGAGTAATAATAATAAAGATGGTATTTAAAATCATGAACCTGGTAATCCTGTGGTTACCAGGGGACGGGGGAAAAGGAGGAATGAGAAGTTATTGCTTAATGGGTACAAAATTTCTGTTGGGGTGATGAAAATATTTTGGAAATTGATAGTGGTGATGGTTGTACAACATGGTGAATGTAATTAATGTCACTGAATAGTTAAAATGACAATTTTTTGTTATATATATTTTACCACAATAAAATTTAAATATATATATGTATTATATAATTGGATGAGATTATCAAAAGGGTGAGTAGATAAGGTCTGAGACTTGACTCCTGGATCATGACAATGTTGAGAGGGCAGGGAGAGGAGGAGAAACAGCCAAAGACACTGAGAAGGAGAGGCCAGTGGAGTACAAGGCAATCTAGAGAAAGAGCACCTAAAGCCAAGCAAATGAGAGAGATAAACTATTCAAATGCTGCTGAGATACTTAGAGGTATTTAGTTAAGAAAAGGACTAAAATACTGATCATTGGATATGGCACTATGGAATTCAGGGGCAAATCCAGGTTTTGTAGGGCCCAAAGCTTACATAATTTGGGTGCTCTCTTCGAGAGAGAGAGAGAGAGAGAGAGAGAGAAAGGTATAGTACCTTCAAAGGTCCTGGGGAAAAGAGGGTCCCTGAAGCTTATGTTTTATTAGTTTTAAGGCAAATCCAAAACTGAAGTGGGTCAGTTCTCTATAACTTTCCAAAGAAGTGTGTATACTGTTCCAACTGAGTAAGATTTAAGTTTATATCCAGCAAACATTTATTGAGCATCTTCTGGGTGCTAGAACGTATGCTGTTTGTTCATTTATCTCATTTAATTACTATGGTAAGTATGTTATACGTATTAAGACTGTAGAGACCCAACAGTGAAGAAATAGCAGAAGCCCTACAGGTAAGCAGGACACTATGCCCACTCCCCATTTGCCTTAAGGACTTTCCAAAATCAAAGCAGTTGCTGTCGAGCTGATTCCTACTCATAACAATCCCATGTGTTGCAGCTGACCCCATGTGTGCAGAGTGGAACTGCACTCCATGGGGTTTTCATGGCTGTGACCGTTTGGAAGCAGATCACCAGACCTTTCTTCTGAGGTAAAACTCTGGGTGAGGTAAAACTCTGGGTGAGTTCAAACAGCCAACCTTTTGATTAGTAGTTGAGCGCTTAGCTCTTAGCATCACCCAAGGGCTCTAGCTAAGGACTTTAGTAGGCAAATACACAGGCAGATGTTGTGGTCAGAATGCATGGAAGTTATCTTTTGATCACATCTATTTTTTTTCCACGAAATACGAAAGGCAAAATTGTTTAAAGGCAAAATTATGGGACTGCCCAGACTTCTACATTTAGAACTGCCCTTTGTTCTTTCCTTTAGCTCATTGTTGTTGCTGTTGTTGTTATGTGCCATCGAGTCGGTTCTGACTCGTAGTAACCCTATAGGACAGAGTAGAACTCCTCCATAGAGTTTTCCAGGATCAGCTGGTGGATTTGAACTGCCAGCCTTTTGATTAGCAGCCAAACCTTTAACTACTGCACCACCAGGGCTCCTCCTTTACTTCAGTGGCCATCAAACCTCAAAGTACATTAGATTTATTGTACAGCACTGAACACACAAAACCATATACTGTAGGTGCAATTAAAGACATTTTCAAGGGTAATTTATTATTATTTTTTCTATACTTCATTGTTTTGGTACTGCTGACTTTGGAACCTCACTCCCTTGTAATTTGCTACACCTCAGGAATAATAACTCAAGAAATATGGGTCAAATGGAAAAACAAATACCTTCATTAGAGTAGTTTGCTCTCTGTCAGAGCTACTGAACAAAACCATTATTGCCAAATTATTATGTGCCATGAACTTGAGGGTACAGAGATGGAGTGCAAGTCTCCTGAGGACAGGTGGGCAAGTGAGTACGTTATAAGACAACAATGCAGGCTACATACATAGGTACAGGTGCAGAGATGCTGGGAGAATTCCAGGAACAGATGTTGTCTCAAAGTAAGTAGGAGGCATCTTGATAAAGAGGAACAGAGGAAGGGACTAAGAGCATTCCAGGTAAGGGAACATTAGGTTCAAAAGCACAGTCCTTTCAATTGCTCTAGGCATTGGTCATGGCCAAATTCCCTGAAGGAAAGAAACTTAGATTTTCTTAAAGTTCTTTCATTCAGAAGAAAAAAGTCTTTACTTCTCTCCTGAGCTTGAAGATGTCCCTAGTGGAATCAAACCAAGACTTTTTTTTTGCAGTTGGCGGTAATGACGTAATAAGAAGAAAGCTGGTGACCACAAAGTACTGCCCCATGGTCCTAAGATGAAGACTTGAGGCACTCATTCTTGGTTATGCCAACCTTACGGTCTACTCATGTACATAAAAAAAAAAAAAATGCCTTAAATTAGGTAGTTAACTCTGTCTATGATCTAAATTAATACCATTGAAAAAAAAATTTTTTTTTTTTTTTTTTTTTTGATGAGCTAAATATATCCTCGATGTCTGAGAAGTACTACTGGGTATTTTTTAAGAGCCCTGTCCCCTGGATCTCAGGGCCACTCTGAAGAACAGGTTCTGGTACTCACTCTTCTTTCAGGAAGTAACAAGTAGATGATTGTTGATCTTGGGAGTCACTATAAAACTTACTTTTTTAAACCAAGCTTAACGATCTGACTGAAACTGGAGGAACCCCAGAAGACATGGCCCCTGGACTCTCTGTTAGCCCAGAACTAAAACCATTCCTGAAGCCAACTCTTCAGATAGAATAGATTATAAAACATAAAATAATGCTCGTGAAGAGCATGCTTCTTAGTTCAAGGAGATACATGAGACTAAATGGGCAGCTCCTATCTAGGGGCAAGAGGAAAAGGCAGAAAGGGATAGGAGCTGGGTGAATGGACATGGGAAATATGGGGTGGAAAGGGGAAGTGTGTTGTCACATTATAGGGATGGCAACTAGGGTCACATAATAATATCTGTATAAGCTTTTGTGTGAGAAACTAACTTGAGCTGTAAACTTTCACCTAAAACACAATTAAAAAACAAAAACACACACACAAAAAAACTTTTTTCTTGGCTTGCTGAACTGAGAGCTAGGCCCTAAGTTGGCCTTCTTACTTGTAAGGATACTTCCTGATTATAATGCAAGGTAATTCAGAAAAATCAAGAACAATGGTCTTTTGTTTGAGAAGAACAAGCCAATTTCTTTTAGAGATCAGGCAGAGATTCTAATTATCACCTTGATGAGCTAGGTAATTTCAAGCTTTAGAAAAAAAAAAATTAACTGAATTCGCAGTTGGAGTCATCAGACTCGGCATGTGGGAACCGATACTAAAGAAATGGCCTTTCCTTCCTTTCCTTCCATACTAAGTGATTTATTTCATTTTGTGTTGTCTAGTGGCGTTCACTAGCAGTGGTGGAAGGAACGGCATGCTTGGCAAAGCAAGATGACCAAGGGCTACGTACAGGACCCCCAACGACTTTTTCTTTTTTTCAATTGTGCTTTAAGTGAAGTTTACAATTCAAGTCAGTTTCTCAGACAAAAACTTACACACACTTTGTTATATGACCCTAGTTGCTCTCCCTACAATGTGATAGCACATTCCTTCTCTCCACACTGTATTTCCCATGTCCACTCAGCCAGCTCCTGTCCCCCTTTGCCTTCTCATCTCACTCCAGACAGGAGCTGCCCACATAGTCTCACGTGTCTAATTAAGCTAAGAAGCACACTCCTAACCAGTATCATTTTATGTTTCATAGTCCAGTCTAATCTTCGTCTGAAGGGTTGGCTTTGGGAATGGTTTTAGTTTTGGGCTAACAGATAGTTCTGGGGCCATGACCTCTAGGGTCTCTCCAGTCTCAGTCAGACCATTAAGTCTGGTCCTTTTTACCAGAATTTGAGGTCTGCATCCCACTTTTCTTCTGCTCCATCAGGGATTCTCTGTTATGTTCCCTGTCTGGGCAGTCTTTGGTGGTAGCCGGGCACCATCTAGTTCTTCTAGTCTCAGGCTGATGGAGTCTCTGGTTTATGTGGCCCTTTCTTTCTCTTGGGCTCCTATTTTCCTTGTGTCTTTGGCGTTCTTCATTCTCCTTTGTTCTAGGCGGGTTGAGGCCAATCGATGCATCTTTGATGGTCACTTGCTAGCTTTTAAGATCCCAGACGCCACTCACCAAAGCCCCAAGGACTTTTTTACCTTCTACTCCACTTTTATCCCTTATGGAATTGAAATAGTCCACTCTACACCATGATTCCCATAAAATGAACACTTTTCTTTATATTGAGACCACTAGCAAGCCTCGTCCCATGCAAAGTTGTCTCTTCTTAATAATTCCTAATCCCCAAACCTCTCTTAACTGAAAGTCCATTCAGAGACCTTCATTTCAAATCCTTGTAGAGCCACAGGTCACCATGATTGTTAGAGTAAGATATTGGCATGGTTCGACAATCATGGTAGTTGTACAGGAAGTCCCTGGGTTATGAGCAGAATTCATTCCTAACTGTGCCTTTAAGCATTTGTAGGAAAGTCGGAGCGGGTGCATATGGCTCTTATTTAGCCTCACTTTAGGGCAAGCAAAGGCTCGAAGCCTGTTCAATGATTTAAAAGTTGTATGTGCAGCCAGCGAAGGTGGTTGTGATGAAGAGTTTGTTGCAGTTAGGGGTTGGTTCAATCATTTCAGAGTGAAGGCAAATTTAGAAAACATTAAAGGGCAAGTACGAGTTGTCTCTAAGTCAGACATCTGTAACCTGGGGATTGCCTGTGATTCATTCTGTCCTTAACTTGCACACTATTGTATATGCAAATGTCAGTTTTAGAGTCTGTTAAGAACTCTTCTTGATTTTTTTGATTTTTAGGCTACCATTTATAGAATCGATGGCACTGGGTTTGGCTTTTTTTGTTTTTTATTTATAAAATATTTATTACATATCAGACAACATACTAAATTCTTTGCCAATATTATTTCATTTAATCCTCATAATACAAAGAGTCAGATATTATTGACATCGTTTTTTATAGATGGGAGAAATGAGGCTTAGAGAGGTTAAGTAATTTGTCCAGGAGCCCCAGCTGCTGAGGAGCAGAGCCAGGAGTCAAAGGATGCTGTATTTCCAGAACCTGGACATTTAACCACTGTTTCTCTGGAAAGAACTTTCTATGTCCTCATCCAACAGGAATATCATTTGCTTCCAAAAGTAATGAGTAAACATCACTAGAGATGCACCAAAGAAAAGCTGAATACCACCTGTTCAGGGCACTATGGAAGGCGCTCCTGCATAGCAGGTGGGACCACATCACCTCTGAGGCTCTTTCCAATGGATTGTTATGTTTTGGTAAAGGGTTAGCATACTTTTAAATCTAGGGTTAGGGTACTACTAACTTGCGCACTGCATTAGGTGATTCTTGGAGTCATTAGGGAGGGAGTTATCCACAGACATTTCACTTTTCAATGTGTTATCCTGGCTCCTAGCCTGGTTAGAGACTGCTGGTCCAGCAAATAAGCTCTCATCTCTTGCCTTGTCCTAGTGAGTGATTTCATACCTGGAAAGAAAGAATGGGACATCCCATTTGAGGTGCAATGATGTTTCTAAATTGTCCTACACATACTGCCATCTTACTGTTCCTGTGTTAGAATACAGCTCCCCAACCAAGTTGAAAGATGTTCTGTAATTTATACACAAGTGGGGAGAACTGCAGGACAGCAGAACTAAGTCAATTATATTAGCAAATGTGGATGAGTCACTACCACCAGAGAAAGGCTTCATGACGTACCACTCAAAAAAATTAAGGTTCTGAAAAACAAAATGACCAGTCTGAAGGTTAACATTACTACCTTTCTCCTACCCCAGACCTAGGAGGGAAAAACACATTTTTAGCCTACATTAGTTTTTTTTTTTTTTTAATTTTTATTGTGCTTTAAGTGAAAGTTTGCAGATCAAGTCAGTCTCTCACACAAAAACCCATATACACTTTGCTACATACTCCCAATTACTCTCCCCCTAATGAGACAGCCCGCTCTCCCTCCACTCTCTCTTTACATGTCCATTTTGCCAGCCTCTAACCCCCTCCACACTCTCATCTCCCCTCCAGGCAGGAGATGCCAACATAGTCTCAAGTGTCCACCTGATCCAAGAAGCTCATTCCTCACCAGCAACCCTCTCCAACCCATTGTCCAGTCCAAGCCATACCTGAAGAGTTGGCTTTGGGAATGGTTCCTGTCCTGGGCCAACAGAAGATCTGGGGGCCATGACCACTGGGGTCCTTCTAGTCTCAATCAGACCATTAAGTCTGGTCTTATGAGAATTTGGGGTCTGCATCCCACTGCTCTCCTGCTCTCTCAGGGGTTCTCTGTTGTGTTTTCAGGGCAGTCATCGGTTGTAGCTGGGCACCATCTAGCTCTTCTGGTCTCAGGCCCTTTCTATATCTTGGGCTCGTAATTACCTTGTATCCTTGGTGTTCTTAATTCTCCTTTGATCCAGGTGGGTTGAGATCAATTGATGCATCTTAGATGGCTGCTTGCTAGTGTTTAAGACCCCAGATGGCACTCTTCAAAGTGGGATGCAGAATGTTTTCTGAATAGATTTTATTATGCCAATTGACTTAGATGTCCCCTGAAACCATGGTCCCCAGACGCCTGCCCCTGCTATGCTGGCCTTCGAAGCATTCAGTTTATTCAGGAAACGTCTTTGCTATTGGTTTAGTCCAATTCTGCTGACCTCCCCTGTATTGTGTGCTGTCTTTCCCTTCACCTAAAGTAGTTCTTATCTACTATCTAATTAGTGAATGCCCCTCTCCCACCCTCCCTCCCCCCTCTAGTAACCACAAAAGAATGTTTTCTTCTCAGTTTCAACTATTTCTCAAATTCTTATAATAGTGGTCTTATATAATATTTGTCCTTTTGCAACTAATGCCACTCAGCATAATGCCTTCCAGGTTTCCCATGTTATGAAATGTTTCACAGATTCGCCACTGTTCTTTATCAATGTGTAGTATTCCATTGTGTGAATATACCATAATTTATCAATTCATCCATTGATGGGCACCTTGGTTGCTTCCATCTTTTTGCTATTGTAAACCGTGCTGCAATAAACATGGGTGTGCATATATCTGTTCATGTAACGGCTCTTATTTCTCTAGGATATATTCCAAGGAGTGGGATTGCTGGATCGTATGGTAGTTCTATTTCTAGCTTTTTAAGTAAGCGCCAAATAGACTTCCAGAGTGGTTGTACCATTTTACATTCCCACCAGCAGTGTAGAATTGTTCCAATCTCTCCACAGCCTCTCCAACATTTAGTATTTTGTGTTTTTTGGATTAATGCCAGCCTTGTTGGAGTGAGATGAAATCTCATTGTAGTTTTGATCTGCATTTCTCTAATGGCTAATGATCGTGAACATTTCCTCATGTATCTGTTAGCTGCCTGAATGTCTTCTTTAGTGAAGACATTCTATTCATACCTATTGAAGTGTCTATTCGTATCTTTTGCCCATTTTTTAATTGGGTTATTTGTCTTTTTGTAGTTGAGTTTTTGCAGTATCATGTAGATTTTAGAGATCAGGCACTGATCAGAAATGTCATAGCTAAAAACTTTTTCCCAGTCTGTTTTTTTTTTTTTTTTTAGGTAGGCTTTTGGTGAAGTCTTTGGATGAGCATAGGTGTTTGATTTTTAGGAGCTCCCAGTTATCTAGTTTTTCTTCTACATTCTTAATAATGTTTTGTATACTGTTTATGCCATGTATTAAGGCTCCTAACGTTGTCCCTATTTTTTCTTCCATGATCTTTATTGTTTTAGATTTTACATTTAGGTCTCTGAACCATTTTGAGGTAGTTTTTGTGCATGGAGTGAGGTATGGGTCTTCTTTATTTTTCTGCAGATGGATATCCAGTTATGCCAGCACCATTTATTAAAAAGACTGTCTTTTCCCAATTTAACTGTTTTGGAGCCTTTGTCAAATATCAACTGCTCATATGTGGATGGATTTATGTCTGGATTTTCAATTCTGTTCCATTGGTCCATGTATCTGTTGTTGTACCAGTACCAGGATGTTTGGACTACTGTGGCAGTATAATAGGTTCTAAAATCAGGTAAAGTGAGGCCTCGCACTTTGTTCTTCTTTATCAGTAATGCCTTATTTATCCGGGGCCTCTTTCCCTTCCATATGAAGCTGGTGATGCATTTCTCCGTCTCATTAAAGAATGTCCTTGGGATTTGGATCGGAATTGCATTAAATGTATAGATTGCTTTTAGTAGAATAGACATTTTTATAATGTTAAGTCTTCCTATCCATGAGCAAGGTATGTTTTTCCACTTATTTAAGTCCCTTTTGGTTTCTTGCAGAAGTGTACTGTAGTCTTCTTTGTATAAGTCTTTTATATCTCTGGAAAGATTTATTCCTAAGTATTTTATCTTCTTAGGGGCTACGGTAAATGGCATTGATTTGGTGATTTCCTCTTCGATGTTCTTTTTGTTGATGTAGAGGAATCCAACTGATTTTTGTATGTTTATCTTGTATCCCGATACTCTGCTGAACTCTTCTATTAGTTTCAGTAGTTTTCTGGAGGATTCCTTAGGGTTTTCTGTGTATAAGATCATGTCTTCTGCAAATAGAGATACTTTTACTTTTTCTTTGCCAATCTGGATGCCCTTTATTTCTTTATCTAGCCTAATTGCTCTGGTTAGGACTTCCAGCACAATGTTGGATAAGAGTGGTGATAAAGGGCATCCTTGTCTGGTTCCCGATCTCAATGTCTCAGTGGGAATGTTTTCAGGCTCTCTCCATTTAGGGTGATGTTGGCTGCTGGCTTTGTATAAATGCCCTTTATTATGTTGAGGAATTTTCCTTCTATTCCTATTTTGCTGAGAGTTTTTATCATGAATGAGTGTTGAACTTTGTCAGATGCCTTTTCTGCATCAATTGATAAAATCATGTGATTCTCATCTTTTGTTTTATTTACGTGGTGGATTACATTAATTGTTTTTCTAATGTTGAACCATCCCTGCATACCTGGTATGAATCCCACTTAGTCATGGTGAATTATTTTTTTGACATGTTGTTGAATTCTATTGGCTAGAATTTTGTTGAGGATTTTTGCATCTATGTTCATGAGGGATATAGGTGTATAATTTTCTTTTTTTGTGGGGTCTTTACCTGTTTTTGGTATCAGGAATATGGTGGCTTCATAGAATGAGTTTGGTAGTATTCCGTCCTTTTCTATGCTCTGAAATACCTTTAGTAGTAGTGGTGTTAACTCTTCTCTGAAAGTTTGGTGGAACTGTGCAGTGAAGCCATCCAGGACAGTGCTTTTTTTTGTTGGGAGTTTTTTGATTACCTTTTCAATCTCTTCTTTTGTTATGGGTCTATTTAGTTGTTCTACCTCTGTTTGTGTTCGTTTAGGTAGGTAGTGTGTTTCTAGGAATTCATCTTTTTCTTCTAGGTTTTCAGATTTGTTGGAGTACAGTTTTTCATAGTAATCTGATATGATTCTTTTGATTTCAGTTGGGTCCATTGTAATATTGCCCATCTCATTTCTTATTCGGGGTATTTGCTTCCTCTCCTGTTTTTCTTTTGTCAGTTTGGCCAGTGTTTTATCAATTTTGTTGATTTTTTCAAAAAACCAGCTTTTGGTCTTGTTAATTCTTTGTTTTTCTGTTTTCTATTTCATTTAGTTCAGCTCTAATTTTTATTATTTTTTTTCTCCATTAGTTTTTAATCCCATGCAAAGAAAATCATAAAATGTGTATTAGGGGCTAGGTCATTTATCCATCCATCCATCCATCCATCCATCCATCCATCCATCCATCCATCCATCCATCTATCCACTCCTTTTGTACTATTTTCCAAGCACCAGGGGTCACACTAGGGATTTATAGTGGGCACAATGAAGGTGATTTCTGCTTTCCCAAAGCTAACAGTCTGGTGAGCACGTGATTATGATAGAGTTACACATTCTCTGATAGGGAAAGTGCAAGTTATCAGTGAACACATGGCAGGGGCTCTTAACTCACACTTGCCTGACCAAGGACAACTTCCTGGAGATATCTAAGGTGTTTCCCAAAGGATAAGTCAGAATTCTCTAGACCAAGCATGCATGTGTGGGCTTTGGGGGAAAGGGGCTAGAAGCAAGATAGGGAGAGTTTGCTAGTATACGAAACATGTGAGGAAGACAAGGAAGTACAGTGTTCAGGGAACAGAAGTCCTCCAACTACTTTCTGTTCACCATCTCAGACACAGAGACAAGGGTCCTGGAGAGCTGCACCCAGGAGTAAAAGCTACCAGTGTTTTTGTTTAAAATCTAACCCCCATTTTACAGCTTTATTGACATATGATCCACATACCATATAATTCATTTATTTAAAGTATTCACTTCAATGACTTTTAGTATATTCACAGATTTGTACAGCCATCCCCATAATCGATTTCAGAACATTTTCATCACTCCTAGAGAAATCCTGTACCTTTTCAAAAGAAAGCCCTCACCTCCCTCCCCCAGGCAATCCACTTTTAAACATGTGACTTTCAGATATAAAATAGGTACGCATATCAATTGTCATCTAAGTCCAAAGAACAAAACCCAAACTTTCAGAAGCAATTATGGCTCTCTACATTTGCTGTGGAGATGAAGTGTATAAGTGTGCATGCATGCAGGTGTGTATGTGAAAAGGGTTCTGAGAGACTCTGGAATAATGAGTCAGATTCTTCAATTTTAGTTCTACTACAGGCTCTTGAAAGCAGTGGTATTCAATTGCAAGAGCCTATCTTTTGAGCGAAGATTTTGTGTTCCAGTTGTTCGTTTGTTTGTTATCTCAAAAACATGGAATAGTAAGAGCCTAAGAGTTTGGATATTCCAAGTATGGAGTGAAAAAGAATGCATATTCACATAAGAGCAGTTTTCCTATGCAAAAACTGATAATAGTTCAGCCAATGTAAGAAGAACTAGAAGGGAATCATTAAAAATTTAGACACTGTCTATGGCCCAGGGCTCTGGGACTTTGAACCAAAAGGTATAAGGTCAGCCAACTAGAACTATACATAAGTTTTGGAGGATAATTGCCAGAGCAAAACCAATCATTTTTTAGCTTTATAAGTATCTCCAGGGGAAATTAAAAGTCTCATCAAGAAATCCCAGGACTTTATTGCTATATGAGTAGCAATAACTCAGTGGTGTAACTAAAAAAGGGGGATAATATCTCCCTCTCCTGGCCCTACATGGACAGTTTCATAGAATCTCAAGGTCAGGAAAAAAAACAGTTTCATAGAATCTCAAGGTCAGGAGCATCCTAAAATTCCCCATGAACCCATAGGAGGGGGATAAGTGGCCAAGAATTGGTTGGCAGGTCTTGAGAGGCCTCAGGGTGGGGATGAAGAGAACACAGTATTTCAAGTAGCCGGATAGCTGCTGATGCCTAAAACCAATAGCTCATCTCAGAAAATAGTCAAGTACTGATGGCCATGGGCAGGCATCTCCCCCACAACAGGAAGACATGGAATTCCTCCCCATAACTTTATGTCCCCACTAACTGAATCCTATCAGTCCTTGAAAATGGAACTCAACTACTACCTTTTTCTGGAAGCCCTACCCTACCCTATAGTATTTCTCTAAACTTGTAGCCTATGTCTTATATCACTCATTTCCCCCAAAGAAATGGCCTTTTTTTTTTTTTTTTTTTATCTTGACTCACAAATTAGTAGTCAGACTCTCTGGACTGTAGTCTAATCCACCAGCAGAATACTCTTTGTAAATATTAGGCTAATATAACCCACTGGAGATTCAGTACTCTGGCTTTGGAGTCAGGTTGACCTTCATTTGAGTCCTGGCTCTAGTATTTGGGCAAATGGTTCAGCAACTCGAAACTCTAGTTTCTACTTGTCATGGATTGAATTATGTCTCCTCAAAATATATGTCAACTTGGCTGGGCCATGATTCTCAGTATTAAGTGATTGTCTACCATTTTGTGATCTGATGTGATTTTCCTATGTGTTGTAAATCCTATCTTTATGATGTTAATGAGGTAATACTCAATCAACAAAATTAGGTTGTGTCTTAAATCAATCTCTTTTGAAACATAAAAAAGAAGTGATCAGAGAGACAGGGGACTTCATACCACGAAGAAAGTAGTGCCAGGAGCAGAGCACATCCCTTGGACCCAGGGTCCCTGTGCTGAGAAGCCACTAGAGCAGGGGAAAATTGATGACAAAGACCTTCCAGAACTGACAGAGAAAGCTTTCCCCTGGAGTTGGAGCCCTGAATTTAGACTTGTAACCTACTAGACTGTGAGATAATAAACTTCTGTTTGTTAGAGCCATCCACTTGTGGTATCTCTATTATAGCAGCACTAGGTAACTGAGACAATTTAGTACCAGGAGTGGGGTGCTGCTCTAACAGATACCTACAACATGGAAGCAGTTTTGAAACGCAACAGATAGAGGCTGGAAGAGTTTTAAAGTGCCTAATAGTGAAAGCCTAGATTGCCTTGAAGAGACTGTCAGTGGAATTATGGACATCAAAGACAATTCTGGCGAGGACTCAGAGGAAGTGAGGAGAGCTGTTAACACTGGAGATGGCACAGATGGTGAGAAGCAGCATCAGGGAAATGGCAGCAGAAGAGAAACAGCAACAGCAGAACCAGGAGAACCAGCATGAAACAGTACTGGAGCTGAACCACGAAGCGAGAGAGCTGAGTGCCTTTGCACAGGAGACTTCCTGGTGGAGCGGAGAGCCTCCAGACACTTATCGATGAAGCTAGGGTTGCTGACCCATGGAGTAAGAGAGCTGAGTACATTCCAGCTGAAGTTTACTGGCAGAATGGGGTGCCTCCAGGCACTTATTGGTGAAGCTAAAGAGCTTTGGAACACTTGTCCAAGCAGGGCAGACATGAGCAATGAGGCCTGAGGGGTGAAGAGGCCAAGGAACCAGGAAGCAGAAGCTGAAGAGACAAGGAACGCAGGAAGCAGAGCTGCCTCAGTCTCAAAGGGTAGGGCCATGACCTCTGGGGTCTCAAAGGGTAGAGTTGCTACTCAGATGGACCAGGAGAAGGGGACTGGCCAAATTTGAGGGAGCAGAGCCTGTCCTTTGGACCCAGGGTCCCTGTGCTGAGAAGCTCTTTAGCCAGGGGAAAATTGGTGACAAAGATCCTCCCCCAGAGCCAACAGAGAGAGAAAGTCTTCCCCTGGAGTTGGCACCCTGAATTTGGTCTTCTAGTCTCCTGGACTATGAGAATAAACTTCTGTTTGTTAAAGTCATCCTCTTGTGGTATTTCTGTTATAGTAGCATTAGATAACCAAGATACCACTTCTACAAAACAGGTATAAGTATTCATTTTACTCTGGGTATTGTGAGGATTGAATGTGACAGTATTTTGAAATATTTACCAGTGTTTTATCTTGATACTTTCTTCCTCACTTTGGTCATTCCTCCCATACAAGAACCAGGCAGGTTTTGCTCACTGTTTCAAGGGAAAGATATCACAAAAGAAAGCAGAGAAAACAGGAGCCTCTTGCTGCATTTTGAGTTTGAAAGCTTAGCTTATGAGGGAAATGGGAAGGATTTAAGACATGATGAATTAGACGAGGTTTCTGCACTCCTGGACCAGAAAGAAGTTTGTCTTGGGGATGGCTGAAATATAGAGGAAGGGGTAAGAACACAGACACTGGTAAGTTTCCATACGCTGCTTTATGGACTGAGCCTAGAGAAGAGAGAAAAAAGTATCCAAATTTACTCTGTTATGGATTGAATTGTGTCCACCCAAAATATATGTTAAAGTCCTTACCCTTATACCTCTATACCTGTGAATGTGATCCTATTTGGCAGTAGGGTTTTTGTCATGTTAATGAGGTCATACCAAAGTAGGATGGGTCCTAAATGTAATCCCTTCTGAGTGGTGTCTTATAAATAGGAGTACAAACACAGAGACACACACAGCGCAAGATACCATGTTACAATGGAGGCAGATGCATCACACTTGGCTGTAGTTTTGTATTTAGGAAAAAACAAAGATGTCACTTTGAGGACTAAGGTGTACCTAACCTAAACCATGGTATTTTCAATTACTTCATATGCATGTGAAAGATGAACAATGAATAGGGAAGGCCAAAGAAGAATTAATCCCTTTGAATTATCATGTTAGTGAAGAATATTGAATATATCATGGACTGGCAGAAGAACAAACAAACCTGTCTTAGAAGAACTGTAGCCAGAATGCTCTTTAGAAGCAAGGATGGTGGGACTTTGTCTCACATACTTCGGGCATGTTATCAAGAAGGACCAATCCCCAGAGAAGGACATCATGAAGTAGAGGGTCAGCAAAAAAGATGAAGCCCCTCAATGAGATGGATTGACACAGTGGCTGCAACAATGGGATCAAACACAGCAATGATTGTGAGGAGGGTGCAGGACCAGGCAGTGTTTTCTTTTGTGGTACATAGTGTGGATATGAGTCAGAACCAACTTGATGGCACCAAAAACAACCGATGAATCTACAAGTGCAGGAGTGCAAAGGATTGTGAGCAGCTATTAAAAGGCTGAAAGAAACAAAGAAGGACTTTCCCCTAGAGCCAATACCCTAATTTGGACTTCTAGCCTCCCAAACTATGAGACAATAAATTCTTGTCTCTTAAAGCCACCCCCTTAGTGGTATTTTGTTAAGGTGGCCCTAGAAAACTAAGACATACCCCAATGCTGAAAAGAGCCCAGGAGGGGCAAGACCCTGGATAAGATATACTAACTGGTGTATTTAGGCACTCTAGGTCATGGAATGTCTTAAGGTTTCCCCCTCCCAATGCGATGTAAAACAAAAATAATTTTTTTGCACTCAGATGGCCCACACACATAGCACAAAGAGTCTCTGGACTCAAAGGAACCTCACAGACAAGGATGAGTGCTCTCTCAGTGGTGACTTGTCATGGTTAGGGACCAGGTGAGATAATGGATATTACTGGATATCACTAGGGACATAAGACATCAAGTATCATATAAAAAAAATTATTATTATTATTATTATTATTTTTATCATATAGGCATGCTTCTTTTCTACAAGATAAGCCCTGGGGAAATTATAATGGATGATCAAGTTGTGCCAATCTTACAGAATGGGGGCTAGAATTAGATATTAAGTTGTTACAGAAAAGTAAGGCATTGTAGATATTGCATATTTGAGTTGTGGTTGAAATGTGTACAAATTACCTGCTATAAAAATGGTTGGACACATGGTGAATGCTCAGTATTTTATCCATCAGTCAATTGCTATTGCAATGACTATTAGACAATACCTTTGAGGTATAGAGCAGCTGTCTGCAAACTATAGCCCATGGGCCCAATCTGACCTGCTCCTTGTTTTTATAAACAAAGTTTTACTGGAACACAGTCATGTCCATTTGTTTTCAAATTGCCTATGGCACTTTAGGTCCCTGGGTGGCGCAAATGGTTAACTAACCTAAAGGTTGGTGGTTCAAACCTACACAGCAGCTCAGTGGAAGAAAGGCCTAGAAATCTGCTTCTGAAAAGATTACAGCCAAGAAAACCCTATGGCACAGTTCTACTGTGACATTGGGTTGCCATGAGTTGGAATCAACTTGAAGAGAACTTTTTTTTTTTAATGGCTGCTTTTGAGCTATAGTGACAAAGCTGAGTAGTTATAACAAAGACCATATGGCCCTCAAAGTCTAAAATACTTACTATCTGGCCTCTTACAGAAAAAATTTGCCAATTCCTGGTGTAGTCTTAATTTTTCTAGGATAACACACACACACACACTCTGAAACCAAGGAGAGGGTGCTCTTTCCTCTGCATTCCTTCTAAGATTTCACCCTACTTCGATTGATTTTTAGTCAATCAGGAAGAAAACACCCAAATTGTGCATAATATTCAGATGAGCAATACTCATCACTCTAATAAAGAATATATTTTGCTATAATGATTCATGTTTGTTTTCGAGAATGAGATAAAGGTAAATATTTCACAGTTCCCATCCCTGGTCATTTTGGTGTAACACCAGCATAAAAAGGCTAAAACCAAGCAGATTTTTATTTAAATTAGTTGGCATGAAAAATGACATTCCTTTTTTCTCTGTGGGAAAACCAGACGGGCCTAATTAATAAAATGTATCATACCAATCTTCAATTATGTCTCAGTGGGGAGGGAGGATAATGCAGTCTGGAAGTCTTTAAGCCTTGGAGAATGATGTTTTAATTAAATAAACACGTTTTTATTTTTGTGTTTAGGAAACAGCTTTAAAACAATGTATGGGGAAAAAAGTACTAGGATCTGATTTTAAGAGAAAAGGCTGAACTGCAAAAACCTTTGTTAATAATATCCTATTTTTCTTCTCAGTTTTCTCAGTAGAGTGGATATAATAATACTTGCCCTATCTCTCTCAGAGCGTCAGTGTGAAAAGCAAATAATATTTAGAAAGAATTTGAAAACTGTAAAAGTCTGTACAAATATAAGATGAAAAAGCAAATGGCCAGGATAATCTAGTTGGCTGTAGTTCAGATGAGAATATCAGTACCCAAGAAGTTTTTTAAAAACCCTTTGTGAATGGCTGAATACCAAGCCAAAGCGAAGGTAGGTGAAATGTAATTAAGCAGAATGCAAGAGTAATTCGCTTACCTCAACTCCTAGAACCAGGAGTCAGCGTTTTCTCTAAAAATTACAGTGACCTGGGTGAAGAGGTTAGCTCTGCAGTTTGGACTCCAAAGCTCCCACTGCTAGTGAACTTTAATTAGACAATATATTGCAACCTTAGCCATTTTGGATGTTCTATTTTACCAGACAACCATAGCACCTTCCAGCCTGAAAGGACCTTAGAGTTTATAGAGGCCCAGTTGCAAACACAAATATCTCCAGGGACCAGGCAGGGAATGCGAGAGTAAAATATATCAGAAGTTATTGCAAGTACAGTGATAAATGGCACTGACTCTCAGCCTCAGTGTCAGAGAGACAATAAGAAGAGGTGGGGCCTAGGGAGAATAAGAGACCACCCATCCTTTCTGGAGGCAACAGCTCTATTTGGAGATCCTTGATTCTTGCTATGCAAGAATGGGAGCCCAGAAAACATGTGGAATCCATCATTTACAAATAGTGGCAAATGATTCAAATTAAACAAACAAACCACAATTCATACGCTCAGCTGAACATCTATAGGCCATCAATTGCAATCTCTGATAGAATCTACCCTTCGCATTTTACTAACGGTGAAATAAGACCAGAGAGATGTAACTTGCTCAGCAGTAACCAGTCTGTTAGAGGTCAGGTCCTCCTGCCTCGAAACTATTTCCTCTTCACTACTGCACCATGCTGAGTAGATAAATACATCCTCCAACATTTTAATCGTCGTTGCTGTTGTTAGCTGCCATAACGTCGGCTCCTGACTCAGGGTGACCTCAGGCACAACATAACAAAATGCTGCCTGGTCCTGGGCCATCCCCATGATCTGTTGCAGATCAGACCTGTTGTGATCTATAGGGTTTTCATTGGCTGATTTTCAGAAGTAGATCACCAGGCCTTTCTTCCTAGTCTGTCTTAGTCTGGAAGCTCTTCTGAAACCTGTTCAGCATCATAGCAACATACAAGCCTCCAATGACAGATAGGTGGTGGCTGTGCATAAGATGCATTGGCGGGAAATCAAACCTGGGTCTCTGGCATGGAAGGCGAGAATTCTACCACTGAACCATCACTGCCCTATAACACTAAAAAAAAAAATTTTATCTATTTTTGACGGCATTATACACAATCTCATTAACATTTTAATTGTAGAACATGGATGCATAATTGCTCCCAACTCTTCCTGAAATTAAGAGTATTTTTTTTCTCTCATTCCATATCTCCAAACATTTCTCAAGTTAGAAATTAAGCTATTACAGCAGATCCTAAAGATGGTTTAGAGGTCAGATCACACAGTTCTAAAGTCTGCACTGGTCTATTTTTCGCTAGGCAGTCAGGGCATGTAATCAAATTTCTTGCCTTCCTTATTTCCATGGTCATAAATATTAGCTCTAAACTAACTTGTTCCCCTCCAGGTATCTCTTTATGGTTTTTGTCAAACACATCCAAACTTCCTGTAGCTCTGGATTCAGGTTTCAAAGACAACTTGAGTAGAAAAAGTAAAATCTACCAAATGCAACATCAGAGAGTGGGCTGAATGTGGCAGAGTGAGCTTCATATATATTGGAAGCCATCTTTGATCATAAATTGCACTCTTGTCTTTCCTTCTGGCTGACTGAATGACCTCAGATCCATTATGTAACACCCTTGTGCCTCAGTTTGCATTGTGATAACAATGTTGTTATGAATTGAATTGTGTCTCCCCAAAGTATGTGTTGAAAATCCTAACCTCTGTATCCAAACTCTATCTGGTGGCACAGTGGTTAATGTGCTCAGCTGCTAACCAAAAGGTCAGCAGTTTGAACCCACCAGCTGTTCTGCAAGAGAATGATGTGGCAGTCTGCTTCCATAAAGATTTACAGGCTTGAAAACCCTGTGGAGCAGTTCTACTCTGTCCCTATAGGGTCGCTATGAATCAAAATCGAATTGATGGCAGTGGGTTTTTTTTTTTTTTTTTATACCTGCAGTTATAATCCCACTTGGTAACAGAGTTTTTGTTACGTTAATGAGGAACTATTAATGTAGGGTATGATGTGTCTTAAGCCAATCAGTTTTTGAGATATAAAAAGAGCAAATCAGGCACAGAGGCAAGCAGAGATGGAGCAAGAGAGATACGAAGTCGCATGATGATCACCCAAGAGCAGAAGCTCAAAGGAGAGCCGAAAGAAAGACTTTCCCTAGATATGGCACCCTAAGTTTGTCCTTCTAGCCTCCTAAGTGTGAGAAAATAAATTTCTGTTTGTTAAAGCAATCTGCTTGTGGTACTTCTCTTATAGCAGCAGAAGATAACTCACAAATGTATACAGGGATCTGGAGAAGGTGGAAGATGACTACATATAGTATCTGGCACATAGTTGGCACAGGGTAAATGCTGATTAAACTTGAAGATTCAACATACTAAGAAATGCATACACTATAAATTATGTCTTCAAACTCATGCATAGAAGTAAAGTAGGCTTATTAGATTACAGTGCAGCTAATAGTTTTTTTTTTAAATCAACATTTTTAGGTCCTTTCTAAAATAGCTCAGCCTGACTAATATTACACATTAAAAAATTAACAAATGAAAAGCATTTATTGTAGAGCAACTAAGGCACATAAGGCAAGGTTAGCAACTGGCCAGAAAAATAACTGGTGAATGTTATGATGTTTGTGACTTGTTTCAAAATAATATGGAAGTGGGAAAATGAAATAAGGATTGGCTGTAAGCTGGTAATTGTTGAAGCTGGGTGAGGGTGATGGGTACATAGAGATTCAGTATACAATTATCTCTTATGTATATGTTTAAAATTTTTTGCAACAAAAGGTTTAAAAAAAAGTGTGTGGGGCACAGCCAAATCTTCAACTGGTTCAAAATCTATTGTTTTTTTTTTTTTTTTTTCCCCACTGTGCCATGCTGCTCATACAATGAGGAGAAATAGGTAGCACTTGTGCCATATCTTCCCACACCCTCACCCAAGGTGCATCAATAGTCAGTCCTGACACTCCCCATCTCAAGGCCCCAGGCAGTTACTGCCAATTGATCAGAGTGGGTAGATGAGAGGAAAATTCTTTCCTAACAATGCCTTACAAAAAAGGGAGCTCTTTGTTGTATTTAACTGCATTTTCTTTGAGGACCTTGTAGGGTCTTGAGATGATTAATACTTCAGATAGTAAATGTTGATATTTTAGAAAAATGGGGATTATTTCCAGTGACCCTCTAATTTGATCTTTTATAAGGCAACAAATGTAGTTACCTAGTCACAACGTGAGGTTCTAGCATATTAATATCAACTCTGCACATCAAATTTTCCTTTTCATCCTTATATATGAACAGCTTCTCTTTTTACATTCTAACCACAGCTCATGTAATTTTGATGTGTATTTTTATCTGACTTGTATTATCTAGCTGGATGATGAAGAGCAGATGGAACTCAGCACTGAGATGTATTCATTTTATACTTTTATTCTTGTCCAGCTAAGTGGTGGACTTGTGTTTATTCTGTTGCTGGTATCCACAATGTTCCAGTCCAAGCTACATCCTGTTGGCCAAATATGATCTATTGCTCTTTTCGTATGGCACACAAGTTAAGAATTGATTTCACATTTTTAAATGGCTGGAATTGAATCAAAAGAATAATACTATTATGTGATGTGAAAATTACGTGACATTCAATGTTACTATCCATAAATAAAATTTTACTGGAACAAAACCATACCCATTTCTTCCTGTATTTTCTATGGCTGCTTTTGAGAAACAATGGCAGAGTTGAGTGAGACTGAGACTGTATGGCCCACAAAGCAGAAAATATCTCCTATCTGATTCTTTACAGAAGAAGTTTCCTGAACACTGTTTTTGCTCAACACTGTTCAATAGGAATTCCTGTGATGATGAAAATGCTATATACCTGTGTTGTAAAATATAGTAACCAAATGTAGTTATTGAGCACTTGAAATGTGGCTAGTGTGATTAAAGGATTGAATTTTGAATTCAATTTTAATTAGTTTACATTAAAATAGTTGTATGTGGCAAGTGGCAGTGCACGTCTAGCTGTCTGTAACAATTTTGGTCCAGTTTGTGTTGTTCTAATTGTTGTAAAAATATATATAACAGAACAGTTGCAATTTCAACATTTTTACATGTACAATTTAGGGACATTAATTTCATTCATCATGTTGTGCAATCATCACCACTATTTGTTTCTATATTTTTCCATCACCCTTAACAGAAGCTCAGTGCCCCTAAGCAATAACACCCTTTTCCCCCTCCCTCCTACCCTTGGTAACCACTAATGAAGTAATAAGTGGGATCATAAACTATCTGCCCTTTTGTGACTGGCTCATTTCACTCAGTGGGTCTAGTTTTGACCTTCAGCTACAATGCTGTCCTATGATTTCATCTCCTAATCTCCGACCTTATCAGTCATGATATTTTCCCCATCTGCCTGACCTTCAAGTTACCTAATCCAATATGCTGTTCTTGGTATTCATTTTCCTTGATGTCTCCCAAATTAAACTAATTATCTTCTCCTTTCTTCACTTCTGAAATCTCTTCTTAGCTCTATTTATTGTAGGCTCCCCTTTCTCCCCTTAGAAGTAGGCATTTACTAATGCCTTGGCTGTGTCTTCTATGTATAATTGCTTTCCTGACAATGCCTTTTACTCCTGCGACATCAACTGTCACATCTAAGCAGATGGCCTTCATAGCCGGAACTCTGAGTAGTGGTTCCACAAGTCTGACTGCTTGATCCACATCTCTACTAAATAACTCACCAGCATACAAATCCAAGCTCACCTTTTATCACCCTAGTGGTGAAGAACTATGTCTGCTAACCAAAAGGTCAGCAGTTCAAATCTACCAGGCGCTCCTTGGAAACTCTATGGGGCTATTCTGCTGTCATATAGGGTCACTATGAGTCAGAATGGACTCGACAGCAGTGAGTTCTATCTCCCTAAGCAATCTCTTTTTCCTAAATATTCCAGAAAAACATTTAATTGCAAGGCTCATATGCTGGGAGTTACCTTTATTTCTCCTCTTCTATTCTCATTTGGAGCTCTGGTGGCACAGTGGTTAAGAATTTGGCTGCTAACCAAAAGTTTGAATCCACCAGCTGCAACTCGGAAACCCTATGGGGTAGTGCTACCCTGTCCTATAGGGTCACTGCAAGTCAGAATAGACTCGCCAGCAACAGGTTTGGGTTTGTTTTTTAATCCCCAATTGTATTCTAGGAGTTGCCATTCGTTTTATACTCTTCACCCACAATCTTTCCCATTCATCTCTCTCTCTTCCCACTGCTGTTAACACTCATCTATCTCATTTTAATCACAGCTTTTAAGTAAATAGTAATTTTAAAAAGAAGAAAACAGTGTTGATTAAGGCCGTGGACTCTGGAGCTAGGCTGCCTGGGTTTGAATACCAGCTCTACCTTTTATTAGCTCTGTGACCTTAGGCACAGTACTTAACTTCCCTGTCCTCGCTTTCCTCATTTGTAGAACAGGCATCCAAGTGTGTACAGTGTGAGGATTAAGTGAATATCGGCAAAGTACTTAGGACTGTGCCTGGCAGATAGTAAGTTCTGGAGATGTGTTTAAATAGGAGTATCATTAAAAAAAAATAACATAAAAAGTTATGTTTTTGAATATGACAACAGCTGTTTCATACAAGGGAAGATCTTTTTGTACTATTTTACCAAGATATCGTAGACTACTACAATCCATGAGCCAAGCTTCACATCCAGTTTACTTTTTAACTCGTTTGTCTACATTAAAAGTTCCAATTCACATTATTATTAAAAGGAAGCAATTGCCATTGAATTGACTCCAACTCATGGCACTCCCACGTATGTTAGAGTAGAACTGTGCACTATAGGATTTTCAATGGCAGATTTTTTAGAAGTGGATCAACAGGCCTTTCTTCCAAGGTACCTCTGGGTGGACACAAAACTCCAACTTTTTGGTTAGCAGTTGAGGGGGGTAAATCGTTCTCAGCACCCAGGGACTCCATTTCACATTACAGGTTGCCATCAATAACAGCAAGTGTTTGGTGCCTGTATCAGATAGTTCTGGATATTCAGACAAACACAAACTTTTTCAATGGTGACTACTTCCAGTGCTTAAGGCAGATAATTGATATAAGTTATCTCTTACCTTGAATTTTAAATCATCTTCCCACCATATTTCCTGCCTCCTGCCTCTCTGTCCTAAATCCCTCCTACACATCAAGTCAAAGTATCTTTTTAAAAAAAGAAAAAGCCCTGATGGCTTTGACCAATGGCCAACAGAGAGGAGAAAGTCCCAAATTCTTTATCTGGATGGTGAGGTCTTCTGTGTACCCACCTTGTTTACTGTGTCAATCTACGCTCCAAGGATTATGCTCCATAGTTCCCTCTCCTTGGAGACCCAAGTTTCATGGTCAACTCGAATACCACTTTTTCCATGACTCTGCTTCCAGATTTTCTTGCTTCCTTTGAGCATGTTGCTCTCATATTCTTTTCTCGTGTAGTTACTCCTCTTTCAAGGCTATTGGCTTCTTTGGTGCAGAGGCTGAGATTTTGAGGTCTTTGGGAATTCCATAGTGCCTTGCATCCAGAAGACTATCAGTAAATGTGTCAGTTTGTCCCAAAGAAGCCTGTGGACAGCTACCCAGCTGACATTTTTAAAAAAACACACTTTATTTGGCTTAATTTCAGATTTAGAGAAAGGTTGTAAAGACACTAGAGAAAGCTCTTGTATTACCTTTGCCCAGCTTCCCCTAATTTTACATCTTAACGTCATACATAACCATGGAGCCACCTTTTCATTTTCCTCCTCTATCTTCACTTGTATTCAAAGGGTTGCCATACCCTTTATAATACTTTTGTCAAATTTTCATGAAGACTAAGAAATTAACATTGGTACAATACTATTAACTAACCTATAGGCTTTATTTGGATTTCACCAGTTTTTCCCCAATGGCCTTTTTCTATTTAGGATTCAAACTTTATTACATTTAGTGACTTATTCTAAGGTCTAAATGAATATATTACATAACTATGGTATAAAGGAAATAATGTAGAATTCTGGAGTATAAGACCAATGTTTGATGCACTTTTTGAAACATCATGTGTGTAACTTTGAAGAAATCGACTAAATTCTGAGCCTTGGTGTTTCCACCTGTAAAAGAGATGTGGTAGGTACTTACAGGTTTTTTGGTTGCCCTACATTCATCTCCTCTTTCCCACAGTGCCCTGATTTCCTTTTGAATAATTACCTCTTCTCATTGAATATACTCCAGTGGGGCCATCATCTGGAGCCAATGCTCCCCAAGTCAAGGCACGGGTATGGAACACAGGCGGGAGGAATTTGGCACTCCCTGCCTCAAATATGGATCTTGAGCAGAAGGGACAAGGCGATAGAGACTGGTTGAAGTTCTGTCCTGGCAGTGGCCTCCTGATGAGACTCTTCTGGTTCCCAGAATTTCTACTTTCTCACCTTCTGAAGCCCTTTTAATGATTTCCTGTAAACAAGCCTCATTTTCCAGCCTCCTATTGATTTTGGAAGATTCCTGACATCCTTGCAAAAAATGTCCCCTTATAGGCAATGAAGTCAGAATGAGTTGCCGTTGTTTGCTACCAAGGACCCCTAAGAGGATAGGTAGAGTAGCTACTGTTTTTTGGTTGTTGTAAAGATGAAATAAACTAATATCTATGAAAGCACATTATATACTGCAACTATTATGAATCTCCTAATTGATGAAATCCATTTGATCATGCCTTCATTGAATAAATATTTAAATACCAACTATTTAAACGTGTAAAGCCACTATGTCAAAAATAGAAAATGTTTCAAAATAATTATCAAGGCAATTGTTCTATAATATCTGGTCTACACCAAGGTAGTGGTGTGTGTGTGAGTGTGCATGAGTGTGTGCGAGTACGTGTGTATGTATGTAGGTAGGGGATATTAAGGAGGGCTGGGGTAATGTCAGCAGAATTTCTCATGCTTCCTAGAGTGATTGAACCTCTCCTCTGATCTCTGGCGATGCTGAAGCATATATCTGGGAACTGGTCCTGTGATGATGATGGTTATCACCCTCCTTCCCTGCACTCACCAGCAACGCAGTGATTGGCTCGGAATGAGTAAGGCAAACATAGTCACTGGTGCTAAGTGAATGGCATGTTTCTCATGCAGCTCTTAGCATTGGGTTCATATCATCACTACTTGTCAGCAAATAGCGATTCATGACACAAGCTGATGTCAAGGGATTCTGTTGATATCGTTAGGTGCTGTCAAGGTGGTTCTGACTCATAGCAACTGTATGTACAACTGAACACAACACTGCCCAGTCCTGCACCATCCTCACAATCCTTGCTATGCTTGAGCCCGTTGTTGCAGCCACTGTGTTATTCTATCTCATTGAGGGTCTTCCTTACTTTTGCTCAATGAAGGCAAGCATTACACATTTTCATGACTGGGGCTGCTTATTTGACCAGGCACCTTAATCTTTAGTCTTCTTCAACATGCAACTTTGATAACAGTGATATTTTGGGTCCATTCAGAGTTGAGGAAAGAGAGTCTCAGATAGCTATTCAGTTCCATGACATAACGCCAGCACAAGTTGAAATTTCTACCTCCAACAAAAAGCTCACCTACCCTTTTCTCTTTGTTTTGTTTCATGATCTGAAAGTAAAATGGAATCAAAATACAGGAAGCAAGGAAAGTTTGTTCCACTTGAATGTGTGCCCTATTAATTCTGCTGATTTCCAGACTGCCTCAATCTAGATCCATTTCACAATCTTCCAGGACCCTCATTTGCTTAAATGTCAACTCCTCTTGCTACGTGGGTGGGACATACCAAGATGCTACCTTCATGTAAAGTGCTGTTGCGTGGCTTGTTGTTTGTGGTAAGTTGCTGTCAAGTTGGCTCTGACTCATGGAGACCTTATGTATAACAGAACAAAACATTGCCTAGCCCTGTGCCATCCTCAGAATTGCTGGTATATTTGAGCCCGTTGTTGCGGCTTAGCATTGCATGGCTGTTTCCTGAATTTTGTCTCCATGGTCCTCAGCCTCTGGCCTGCTGTGGCTTCTCTGTTAATCTGTCTTATTACTTTGTCACAGTAGTGCATTTCTAGAAATCCATTATTCCTCTGTGTGCCAGTTTCCAGGAGATTGTTGCATTGTCTGGAGAAGCCTGGGCATATCTGGAGCTGCTGATTGCTGGAGCAGGTGCCTCTGACGGACAGTCAGTGTACAAAGAGCAGCTTGGAGCATGGGCTATCTTTGAAAAATGGGACTGCCTCCAGAGTGAATCAGGCATGCTAATAAATCATAGCCATGGCTGTTAAGTCCGACAGAGGCTCACAATGAAAAGAAGAAATGGTCAGTTTTAAGGACTGGCCCTGTGAAGTCCTCAAGATCAAGCTTCTGTTCTGACTTTGGCCTTGCTGAAAGAATTCCCTAAAGCAAAGCAGATCATAGATTCAAGCAGAGCCATCCCCAGTTACTCAAAGGAGTTACTCAAATTGGTGACCGCAATGCACCTTGCTTAAATCATTTGATGGATCTAAGGCAAATTTAATAATCTGCAACTGTGTAAGCTTTGTACCAAGTAGTTTAGCTGTTTTCAGCAGGGATCCTGTTCAAGGATGAAGACAGCTGAGGATCCATGGTGTATAAGACACTAGCCTGCCTACCAAGGCCATCCATCAGGGCTCTCCTGCCAAAAGAAGCAGTGCCTGTGCTAATAACTGCTGCAACCTTAGCTTCTCCCTGAGCTGGGGGGCAAATGAAGACAAAGGGAAGAGAACGCTGTTGCTTAAGTGGGCCAATTACCACAGTCCTGAACTTCTCTAGGTCTAAGAGTTAACTGCAAGGGTGTGACTGGGTGAGGAGTTCACTGAAATCTGGCCTAGGGGTCTTTGGACTTTAACAAATCTGAGGTCACATGGCAGCTGAGCCATTTACTTGTAGTATGACAGTGGATTAATCAGTTCTTTTACCTCTCAGGGCCTTACTTTCCTTATCAATGAAATGGGGATTAAAAATAGTACCTATCTCACAGAATTGTTTTGACCATTAAACATATGTCAGGTGTCTCCAACAGTGCTCAATATATTGTAGCCATTATTCTTAGTAATTCGTGAAAGAGTAAAATATTTTCTAAAGTGTTTTTCACCCACTTAGGAAAAAGGGAATGAAAGTCTACCCTCATGGCATAAATGAACCTCAGCTCAGCTTGACTTTACTTCAATAAACATTTCTTAAGTAACTACTGGTGTTACTGGCTAGTGCCAAGACACTAAAGTAAATGAGAATATCCCTGTTGACTCCCTAAGTGTACCGTCAACTTCATGACAAGGCACGCTTGTGTGAAGAACACACAGGAAGGGGTCCAAGGATACTGAAATACCTAAATTCTTAGGAGCTACCAAGCAAGGCAAAGCATATTCATCAGAATGCTGATGGTCCTTTCCCCTCAGTGTATGTTTCATCAAATGTTTGGGAAACCAATAAATCATTCTATGACGCAATATGCCTAACTCCATTTCCCTGGAGAAAGTATCATCAGGAACAAAGAGGATTCAGAGACAAAGTAGAATAACACCAACGACTTTTTATCTCATGTCCACCTCCCTCAGTTTTTTCTCTACCATCTTTCATCTCTCCTTTTTCATTGCCTTTAAGAGGGAAAGTCTAACTTGTTTTCCTAATAGTTGCCCTGGCCCAGGAGCTCATGGTAGTTCTTACCCTGCCATTCTTCTCCCCCCTAGAGCACTACAGCAGTTTCCCCCACTCCACCATCCATTTCTTTTCAGCATCTGCCCCTTTTCTTCAAAGGTTTTTTAAAATTCCACTTTGCAGACTGACAATGTCTACTCCTGTGAGAAATGTGTTTTTCCACCTGGCTTCTATAACTCACTCCTTTGTCAGTTCTTTTTCTTTCTCCTGATTGTAAGGAAAAATACATCTTGAAAATAAGAGGTTTTAATTCTCCCTGTTGAAAGTAAGGGAAGAGGCTTCCCTTCTCCCCTGTTCTTTCAGAATTCACTGTAGATAACTTGTAGTTGTAAATTCTTCATCTCTTTGAAAAGTATGTAAGCCTAAGATGTCTCTTCAGGGATACAGCAGTAACTCCTAGAAATGTGACTTCAGGTGATCTTCCCCCACCTTCATTTCCTAGAAAGAGATTGGCATTACCTCAGGTAACCCAGTGCCGTCAGGTAGCCAGCCTCAAATTGCAAATCTACCTCCTTCCATAAAGATATCAGAAAATTAACAATATTATCTTGAAAACGTGAATGTAATGTGTTGAATCCTCTTAGCTATATAAAGGTTAAGATTCCTTCTGTTTTTGCAGTCTCTTTAGTGGATTGCCTGAGATGTGTTACATGCTGGCTTAATGCTTATTCCATAATAAAGCTTTTCTTTCTCTTCCATCTTTGTGGAGAACTTTTTCTCAGTTGGGAGTATATTTTGTTTTTAGTAATGTCCCCCAACTCACTCTATCTATCCATCCACGCATCCATGTATCTATTTATCTATCTGTTCATTCACTTATTAATTCATTCATCAAATGTTTATTAATGACTTACTGTATGTCAGATCCTGAGGTTAGTACCAAAAATAAACCCCAATAAATATGAGAGACTTAATCCCTGGTTTATGGATCTTACAGTTTTGTGTAGGAGACAATCAAATAGTAAACAAACAAGTTAACAAAATTTGTGGGACTGCTATTTTCACAGTTTGATCTTAGCTTTCTCTTTGGTTTCTTTGAATCAATCTTAAACTCTCCAAAGTTTCTCTTGAATTGGCATGGTTATTTATTATATTAAATACCTCTATGCGCCTGGCACTTTGTCTAGCAAACCTTCTAGAGGTCTTACAGGATGAACATATCATGATTTGTCTTTTACAGATGGGGCAACTGAGCGTCCGAGACGTTAGGGGATTCGCTCAAGGTCACACAGTTACTAAGAGGCAGAGCCAGGGTCTATGTGAGTCCAAAGCTCTGGGGACTGTAGGTGCTTAGGTACTTTGCAAGTGCTGGCTTTGTCATTCTTATCAATTCATCTCCCAGAGAGCTGAGTTTTTCTTTCTCTCTTTATTTGGTTTAGTAAAATACTTGGAACTGTGTTAGAAACAATGAAGTACATGAGGTTCTATAATCCAGCAAAATAGGATTGTATCTACAGGACTATCCATATTTTCCTTGGGGCTAACCATAGCAGCTGGCTCTGATTTATTTTCATCTGTTCATCTCTCACTCAACAAGTATTTATTGAAACATTACTATGCATTAGGAACTGTGTTGAACAGTGGGGTGAAACAGAAAAAAAAGTTGCTTTGTCTTCATGGCATTTTTGGCTAATTAAAGACATGAACATGAGTAAAGACTCAGGGAAACTAACAACAAAAGTGAACGTGCAATGTAAATGAAAGCAAATGTTACGAAGGAGAACGTTGGAGCTATGAGTTCAGGGCCAGATGTGGGGTGGGAGCCTGAGGAAGTGATGCCTAGGCTCAGTGTAGAATTTAATTAGGTAATGAGAGGGGACCTAGGAAGTCTTCATGGGAAGGTCACTGAAATCTTACAGAATGAATGAACCCACATTCAGATACGACCTAGTGTGGTCCCTTGATAGAACTGAACATCTCTGTGTCTGGAGCACCTGTTCCTTTAAGACTCCTGCTTGGCTGTAACTTACTCAGGTACCCCACTCCCTTGCCTTTCCCTTCTGCCTTTCATTGCACACTTTGGTGACTTACCTCCGGGCCTGAAATGTGTCTATTGTTTTAATACCTTTTACTTGCCCGAGAATTCTAAGTTAAACTTCCTGTGTGAATATGAGCTGGGAGGAGGCTGCTGGGGGATGAGGAACTCTGACAGCAGCTTTGCTAAATGCCCATTAATCCACCGTGCACACGCGTACCTTCTGTGTCTACGCTTTGGAGACCCTCAGCGTGGATGCTGTGCCCAGAGTCATTATTAAGAGCTCTCAAGTGTAAAACTCAGCTTCCCTCACTCCTTGACCCCTAATATCTCAAAGCCCTGGAGAACAAGCCCCTGCTGATCAAATGGTGTCCTCTGCCTCTTTTCACAGTCGGACTGGCTGGTTTCTTCTATATTTCCAATTAGTTTTCTGCCAAGCACTTTAACATTCCTTGTCCATATTGCACTCTTTTTCTTTATCTTCGTCCCTCTGTTAAACTCTATAGCAAGCTAACGTGTAGCCTGAAGATACTGCCTTGGCAGAAGCTGAAAAGATTGCTCCATTTACACAGTATGATTTTGGAGAATAGGGTAAAGCAAAAGACAAGAGTTGTTTTGATTTTTAAACCTATCCCAGTGTGTGAATGTTTTTCCAAAGAATTCTTTTCTTGCTATTTGCTCACATTAGAAGCTTTTCAACACATATACTTTAACTGATGCCTTCTAAAATTTCATTTTGGAATTTTCAGATGGCTATGACACCCTATGGGAAATCCTGGTGGCGTACTGGTTAAGAGCTACGGCTTCTAACCAAAAGGTCGGCAGTTCGAATCCACCAAGCGCTCCTTGGATACCCTATGGAGTAGTTCTACTCTGTCCTGTAGGGTTGCTGTGAGTCAGAATTGACTCGCCGGCAATGGGTTTGATTTGGTTTTAATGACGCCCTATGAAAAAATTTAAGATTTTATTTCTCATAGAGCAGGGATCTAAAATCTTATATTAATACATTTATGACATCATAGGTGTTGTGGCACACTGTTTTTCTTTTTAATTAAACTCACATTCTACATTACTTTTTCTCTTTTTGAAATTACAAATCCTGAATAAGTCGGCAACATGTGTCATATCTATCCATATCAAGTCCCAGGAGCACTGCAGGCAGAAAATGCACCTGGTGCAAATGGTTAATATGCTCAACTGCTAGCAAAAGGTTGGAAGTTCGAGTCTGCCCTTGGAAGAAGGGCCTGGTAATCTACTTCTAAAAATCAACCATTGAAAAGCCCATGGAACACAGTTCTATTCTGACACATGCGGGGTCGCCATGAGTCAGAGTTGACTCCATGATGACTCATTGGTTTTTATATACACTCAAAGCAGGTTTTCATTAATTAAATCCAGTGACAGAGAACATGTTATTTAAGCTACAGTGAACCCTTGATTATGCCAGCCATCAATTAAATGAAAGCCTGCTGAGATTATATTTTCACCTCATGACACAATTTGGTTTGGCAGCCTCACATGATGTAATCAATTTCAGATGGACAGTGCAGAACTAGAATATTTTTTAAGAGCTATGGCTGCTAATCAAAATATCAGCAGTTCGAATCCCCCAGCTGCTCCTTGGAAACTCTAGGGGGCAGTTCTACTCTGTCCTATAGGGTCACTATGAGTTGGAATCAACTTGATGGCAAAAGATTTTTTTTGGGGGGCGGGGATCTCAAATTGAGAATAAATTAAGAGCCCAGATAACAACGAAACCTTTAAAAATCACTCTAATGATTAATGTGGTGGAGCTTTGTTAATTTTGCTATTATGTTCCTTCTTCCCCAACATCTAGAGGTTAAAATCTATACTTGTTAGCATGGCATTCAAATTCCTTTATCATCCAATCCCAACATACCTCTCCAGTACTGGCTCCTGTCACTCTCTGCCCCTCAAATGCTCTGTTAACATTTTCATCATGTTTCCGATGATGTCTTCCCATGTCTCCATGCTGTTTCATTACCTCTCACTACTAGGATGTCTTTCACCCTCTTTTCTGACAAATTCCTACTCATCCTTAAGACCCAGGACACTATTTCTCTTTTGTTTTGTCCTAGCACTTTATATATAGCCCTATTACAAGATTTTCACACTTACTACGTGATGGTTTCATTAACGTGGACACCATGACTTATTTATCTTTGCATTCCTAATATCTAAGCATCCCTCAGACACACTTACTGATTGAGTGGACTCTACAACACAGACAACCTTTCCAAAGGCCAAAGAGTGCATTTCAAGTTGGATTTTCTCACATAATGGTATTATCACCCCCATTTTGCAAACGAGAAAACAAAAGCTCTTAGGGGTTAAGAACCTAGAAATAAGTGGGAGAGTTAAGGACTGTCTGACTCTAATGTCAAGAGAGTCATAGTCATGATACCAGGCTGGCATGCGATCAGAATAAAGAGTACAAATTGAATGGTCCAGTACCAGAAAGTAGCCAGGCCTGGGCATCTAGAGATTTTGGTTCCTGTACTGACCATCACACTTAGCTGTGTGACTTGAAACAAGTCTCTGCATCTCTCTGGGCCTATGTTTCCCCATTCATGACACGACAGGATTGGACCAGATACTATCCAAGAACAACTTGCATCTTCAACTCCCAGCAACATTCCCCCCTTGCTGGTTCCTTCCTGTGTGTAGCCTACAGAACATTTGCTAGGAAGAAAAAAGCTGCCATATTGAACAACTCCTAATTACAGTTTAGATATTTGTAGCAAAATGTAAAGAAAAATTCTTAACGCTTTCACTAGAATTTCTCTTACAGGAAGAACTCTGGGAAAATACATTGATATGCAGCTTGAAGGAAATAAACCTCGAAGCTCATGGGTCTATAGGAGCCTAAGCAGCCAAGAAGATAACTAAACTGATATACATTAGAAAGGATGCAGAAATTTGGGGGTTAGGAGTAGAGAGTAAGGAAAGAAGGAAGGACTGACAAAGAAGACAGACTGACTAGATAATATGACCTAGGGACTTTTAGGATAATAAATATTTACTATTGAACCTTAAGCTTGCTTTGCTTTCTCAAAACTTTAGTGTAAAATCTTCTGCACACACCAAAGCATTGTGTAAGTAGCCTTTTTGGTGGAAATTAAAAGTGCTGGGTTCTAAATCCCAGTCTATGAATTATTACGGACAATCTGAGCAGGACGAGGAGATGCTCTTTCAGGGACTCCATACACAGTAGCGTAGGTTGTGCACTGCTCAAGGGTGGCATGTGTGTTTATGTGTGTGGGAGCAATTAATATCCTAGGCAACATAGATTTGTGCATTTATTATGGTAACTTTCCAGTATATGGCAATAAACCCTGCTGCCGTTGAGTATGTGGCAATAGGTGTCTTATTTTAACAAAATCACAATGTTATGACAACTTTCTGAAAGTTCAGTGTAAAGTGACCTGAGGAAAGGGTATCTTTTTCTAATTCCCATAAAGGTAATATATGAGCTGCTGGTGGTGCTTGGTTTTAAATTGAATACATTCAGCAGAACAGAAGTTCACAATCAGAGAGAATCTGAAACCAGAAGGAGGTCCTTAGGGAAGGCATTACGTTTTCAAGAATCTGTCAAAGGGGGTTTGCATCAATCACTTTTAGGTACATTAGGGCACATGATAATCTCAGCTGACAGCCAGGTAGCATACTGACCAAGCACTACTAGGTGTATCAACAGAAATGCGTGCAAACACTGCTTTCTTCACTGCTCCCTACTATATACACAGATTTGTTTGGACTTGTAAGAAATAGAAAAAAAGGCATGCCCAACACGGCACTGGCATTTCACAGAATTATCCAGGGGTGTAATAAATGCTTTAACAAGGAAATTGTGGGTTGCCCAGGTGTGGGAGATGCTTCAGTGTCTTTCTCCCATCCCCAGTTAAAATGTGAGTAGGGCATAAAGGACTCTCTCTGTTTTCTGCATTTGGAGGACAGAGAAGGAATTCTCAATCATTCCTGTAGACTTCCCTTTTATTGCTCAGTCTACAAGCAATCATATCACTGCACGGAAACTATGATTTCCTCTTTGTTATCTTTGCATCCTTCAGACAAACACGATTCACCGAAGAAATAATAACAAACCATTACTTTTGATGTGAGCGCTGCCTTAACTGTCGAGATGGGAGTGTGCCGAGACTGGAGATTAATGCGGTATTAAAGAAGGCAAAGTGAATTCCACTTCTAGACTATGGCAGCACCCTGCAGTTTGCTGTTTACTTTTGCATATACTTATCTCAAATTTCTAATGATTTTTTTTTTGGCACAGTAGTATGCAGAAACTGAACAATTATAATGTCAACTGTAAATTATTATCCAATAGTTATTCTAAGAACTTAACTCCAATAACTGTTACAATCATTGGTTTCTTCATCCACTCACTCACTCAACCATCCTTCCATCTCTCCACCCACCTAGTTACTCAATATTTACTGACTGTCCACTCATGTCCTAGGCATTGCTACCTAGTTTATGAGACACAGTGTATATATAGTGGTGAGGGCCTCTGACACAGTACCTGTCCCCCTAGGACCCTGGTTCCTAGCATTGACCACACAATGAAATCACCTGGGGCACTCTAAACAATACCAATGTCTAGGTCACAGAACTAGAGATTCTGATTTAATTGTTCTGGGAGGAAGACTAGGAATCACAGTATTTTTTTTTTCTTCTGTTATTTATTTTTTAATTGTACTTTAGATGTTTACAGAACAAAGTAGCTTCTTATTAAATGGTTAGTACATATTGTTTTATGACATTGGTTACCAACCCCACAACATGTCAACACTCTCCTTTCTCAAACTTGGGTTCCTCATTACCAGCTTTACTATTCCCTCTTGCCTTCTCTCCTTTCCCCTGGGCTGGTGCGCCCCTTTAGTCTCATTTTTGTTTTACAGGCCTGTCTGATCTTTGGATGAAGGGTGAACCTCAGGAGTGACTTCATTACTGAGCTAAAAGTGTGTCCCAGGGCCATACTCTCAGGGTTTCTCCAGTCTCTGTCAGGCTAGTAAGTCTGGTCTTTTTTTGTGAGTTAGAATTTTGTTCTACGTTTTTCTCCAGCACTGTCCAGGGCCCTCTATTGTAATCCTTGTCACAGCAGTCAGTGGTGGTAGCTGGATACCATCTAGTTGTACTGGACTCAGTCTGATGGAGGCTGTGGTAGTTGCGGTTCATTAGTTCTGTGGACAAACCTTATCTCTGTGCCTTTAGTTTTCTTCATTCTTCCTTGCTCCCGATGGGGTGGAATCAGAGTATTTTTTAAAGCTCATCAAATGATTGTAATAAGAAGCCAAGTTGAGAATCACTGGCTTAGAGATTACAGCCCAGTATGGGAGATGAACAAGGAACAAATGAAAAATGAATAATAATTACATGATGCAAAAGGCCACAAAGCCCAATGTTCTACTCTTTCTGGTTAGTGCTAACAAATCTCCATTTTAAGATGAGGCCCAAGGGTTAGTAGACTATGGCTGCAAAGTAAATTTTGTTACTATGTGTTTTCATGAATTTTTCCCATGATGTTTGTAGTAACAGATATTTCCCCTGTGGCAGAATACGAGTATGAGGCAATGGCCAGAGAATTCTACCAAGGACTTTTCTTGTTATATGCTCAAGTTACTTCTTCTGATCAGACAGTCTGGAAGCCTTTCTAAATAAATGCAGTAGAAGGCATAAAAAAGAAATACAGGTACTGACATTCCATAGGTCCTCTTGAGAGCTGATCCCTTTTGCACGGTGGGGTGGTTTAGCAGGAAGAGTAAAAGCTAGTCAGGTAAATGTGAGTTTTTTTTTCTTTGGTTCCTTCACTTCCCTTGGGCAAGTCTGTTACCCTCTATGAGTCTGGTTCCTCATCTGTAAAATGGAGACGGCTATAGTGCTTTCTCTAAGAGGGGGCTCTCCTGATGTAAGGATTAAATAAGATAAGGTACATAAAGGAACTAAGTTGGTACTAGGTATGGGAGTATGTTTAATAAACACTGATCACTTTGCTGGGTATTCAAGGCCTCCCCTGATAGAACATAAAATCCACCAGTGCAAGGACCACAGCTGTCTTGTTCATCATTATATCCTAAGCATATATGCCATACACGTATCAAGCACTTAAATATTTGTGGAAGGAATGAATTCATTTGGGTTATATTTATATGTCTAGCCTGCTGGGTCCAGCTAGAATTTTAGTCAGCTGAAATGTACAAATTCAAGCAACATTCCAAGGCCTTTTGGATGGATGCATCTTGTGAAATGGCACTCCAAGGCTGCTTCCCATTGTGCTACTTCATTGGTTGTGTCTACAGGTCTCACCAAGCTTTTCAAACAGGGTATAGTGTATTGGTGATCAAAAGGGAAAAGGGTTGGCATTGCTTAGCTTGCCTCGAGGTCCTGCCACCCTCCAGGCTGAAACCCTTCATTCCTGTTTTAAGTCCTGCCCCCAGAGAGTCCATGGAAACGGCATTTTGACCTGTGTGCTATTCATTCAATAGGCCTCATTAGTAGTGTCTGGTCGAATGACACTAGTCCTCTGAAAAACACAGCTGGAGCTGGCTTTTATTGGCTATAGGGATGCCTACCTACCTATTACTACCAAAAAGATTTAATTTTCCTAAAAAAATCACAGCAGCCACTATATCTTGCTGGTTAACCTGGCCCAGCAATAAGTTGCAGGTAGGAAGCAAGGGTCCAATGGAAGCAACCTGTGTTTATGAGATAAAAATCCATCCAAGCCATGAGAAAAATAAGCCCCTATTATGGTCTGGAGCCCTGGTGACACAATGATTAGGAGTTCGGCTACTAACTAAAAGGTTGGCAGTTCAAATCCACCAGCCGCTCCTTGGAAACCCCATGCGGCAGTTCCACTCTGTCCTCTAGCGTCGCTATGAATTGGAATCAATTCGATGGCAACATTTTTTTTTTAATGGTCTTGTCTGGGAAGAAAGCAACATAACTCATACAGGTGCAATTTAATGGAGGATCAAAAACTTTATGAACGTACATAAAATAAATGGGCACTCTCTATGATGATACAAAATATTCTATTTGAAAAATTTTAAAAATCTCATTAGAGTTTAATACATAACTTCATTTTCATGCTGTGGTGATGAGAGACCTATTGATTCCTGGTGGCACTCTGCACCAGGAATAAAATGTACCCAGACAAGACATCATGTTTCTGAAGTTTTCTGCTTGGCCTGGTCTCCAGGGAGGCCAATTTAAGCTCCCATATCCCTCCTACAAATGGCTGAAGAAGCCAGCAAAGAGAGTACTTTGGTCATCACAGTGTTTGTGCTAGTGGATTTTAAAATATTCTGGCCAATAAATTCTGTTGTTCTCCATTTCATTTTTCTTGTTTTGTTTGTTTTTTCATGTATATCAGCTGCCATTGAGTTGACTCTAACTCATGGTGAACCCATGTGTGTTAGAGTAGAACTGTGCTCTGTATGGTTTTCAATGGCTGATTTTTTGGAAGCAGATTTCCAGGTCTTTCGTCTGAGGAGGCAGCTCGAGGTGGATTAGAACCACCAATTTTTCAGTTAGTAGCCAAGCAAGAACTGTTTGCGCCAACAAGGTACCTTGTCCATTTTTAAACAACGTTTGCACCCCATCCCTCACCATACTACTATTAGATTCAGAAAAAGTTCAAAAGCCCTTTGTGATGTGAGTGCTTTAAAAACCAGTCTTTTCATTCACAAGCACAATGCTTACCACTCCATCCTGCCTGTTTTTTTTTTTTTTTTTTGGTAGGGGGTTTAATTTCTCTTTTTACCTCTCCTTAGGAAATGTTGAGCCTCCGTTATCCCCTAATGTCAGTGGAAAGTATCTTTGCTACAAGGAAATTCCAAAAGTGAGGTTAAAGTTCACTTCTAATATTGTGACCAACCTGGCAAATTAAACAACTAACACTTGGTTTATTGCTATCTTGATTATACTGACGTTCGCAAAATTGGCTACTAATCTGTTGTTGTTACCTGTAAGACAAACTACTCAGACACTTGGACAGATTCCTAGGCCATTCTCAAAAAAAGTAACAATCTGTTGCTTCAACAACAAAGACTCTGAAATTAATATTTATTAAACTTTAACTTCTAGGTTATGTTTGAAGTAGTTGATAGAAATCACATCATTTAATTCTCACGAAGTTCTTGTAAGATTGGTGACGTTCTTATCCCCTTTTCACAAGTGAGGGAATTGAGACAGGGGTTTTAGACGTCACCCAGAGTCACACCCTAGCAAGTGGAGGCACTAAGACTCAGTTTTCAGTAATCTGGCTCCAGATCTCTGATCATACCATTACTCTATGCTGCTGCTAGTGCACAGAGCTTCTGCCCTACAGACCAATGTTTTAAAATCTTACTGAGATGCCAGAAAGGAGAGGGTCCATTCATTATTCCAAACAGGGAGGTGTTTCATATTAACTCATCAGTCTTTGCATCTGTACAATGGGAATGAAGTCAGTCCCTCCTACGCTACTACAGAGAGTTTCTAACGGAGTATTTGGAAAAATGCTGTGAAATTTACAAAGCACTGTAAGAATGTGTTTCGTTCTTACAGAACAACGGGAAGAAATGCAAGAAATAAAAAAGGAATCGATGCCGCTCACAAATTCTGCCCTTAACTGCCCAATGAATACAGTTTTTTAAGGAATTTAACTTAATGAGAGGTCCCTGGTAGAATCGTGTATCTGTGAGCAACACTTTGAAGACTGACTCTTAAAATCTTCATCTTAAAGCAGATCTGAAAGGTCACTTAGCTAAAATCTTCCCTCCCTCTGATGCTTGACACACCTCTTTAATAGTCCTGATGTGAAAGGTCAGCCCTGCCTTGAATCATTTAGTGAGGGGAACTTCAAACTGTCAAGGAAAATACTACCAGTTCAGACATTAGAAACTGCTTTCTAAAATTAAACTGTTTCTCTTTTGGCTCTGCCTCCTTCACTCCTTAGCCATTCTAGATCATCAGAATAAAGAGCAAATTTCTCTTGTAAAACTACCATACCTTGTACAAAGAGGGGTACTGTGCCTTTACCAGTTCACTTACGTTAATTACTACGTGGCTCAAGCTAGGAGGTCATTATGTGATAGGAGATAGAGCCTTCCATACATCATACTCTAAAACCTGACTTCTAGCTTTAGAATGAGCCATTGAAGTACTGAACGTTTTGTAATAGCTTCTCAAGAGTGGGATGTATCCAATCCATTATTGTTGTTGTCTCACAAATGGTCCTCAAAGCGCAGGCCAGTCACTTTTGGGGGTGGGTAATCAGAAGCCCAATGCCTCCTGCTCTCCATTTGAATCCCATTCATTACGTGTATTGCCTATATCTGTCTGCATTCAAAGCCTGAAGGGCATTTTCATCATTTTCCTAAGAGCTTTCCAAGAGGATCACAGGGAGATCTCTAAACTAACAGACAGATGCATCATGTTAGGATTGTTGTCAACATTTTCTTTTCATCAGTGCGCAGTCAATAGTCTCTATCATGATTAACTAATTAGTTTCTCTACTCCTTTCCTCAGGCGTCAGCTGCAAAAGTCTATCTGAGGAATGTCATCTGCACATAAAGAAGGGACAAGCAGCGTAATTAAGTTTCAAGCTATTTCTTCAGCATGAAGCTGCCACAAAGTATGAAATGACTGTAATTTACAGTTTTAAGACCCTGAATTTATTAGCATCTATTTTCTATTCTAGGCTAGAGGTATGGCACTTGGATTGTCAAAAGGTTCAAATTCTTCTGTGCTTTGTCTTTCTGGCGTGAGTGTGTCTAAGCTCACGCTCCAGGAAAGAAAATTATCATTAATGAGTCAGGTTGTATTTGTGACAAAAATCCCCAAGAATTGGAAGCTCATCTTCCTTTGTGAAGAGGATGCAGTGATCAAATGTGCAACTGGTGAAAGGGTACTTGGTGTTCCTCTATGAATTTCTACAACCATGGTGGAGAGCAAGAACAGGAGCCGAATAGGAGCGGTAGCCTACCAGCTTCAAGGTAATTCTGCTGGAATGTGACTATTGTACAACCCGTGCATGAAAAAGGAATTAAAAAATATGAAACTGCTTATAAAAGCAAGAGGAATGGATTTTTCTCTTTTGGAAGTGACTTCTTATGGATCGAAAAAAGAAAGGCATGGGGTTAATAAAAGCTTGGACAAAATCTGGGACTACAGAAGACTGATAGCTTTCCTTCGTGAATGTGGAGGAAGGAGTTCCTGATCTTTTTGCTGGCTGAGCACCCACTTTGAGCAGAATGGATTTGTAATGACCCACCTAACCTGAACATTGTAAGCAAGGGCAAAATGTGGAGGGCATCTCTGTCAGTAAGTCAAAAAATAAAAGAGGAGTGTAGGACGCTAAGTATTTTGTAACAGGGGTACCGCACCAAGCTGGAGCATGTCAAAAAGGCTTTCTTTAGGAAGGGATGTTTAAGCTGAGAGTTGAAGAATGAACAAATTACCCTTAGAAGAAACACAACCAGAATGTTCCTTAAGCAATGATGCCAAGACTTCAGCTCATTCACTTCAGACACATCATTGGGAAAGACCAATCCCTAGAAAAGGACATCATGGTTGGTAAAGTAGAAGGTCAGTGAAAAAGAAGGAAACCCTCAATGAAATGGATTGACACAATGGCCAAAACAAGGGATTCAAACATACCAGCAACTATCAAGATGGTGCAGGGCCTGGCAGTATTTGGTTCTATTATATAGTTGTCATGAGCTAGAGCCATCTCGGTGGCAACTAACAACAACAATCATTAATATAATCAAAGGGGTAAGAGAAGATCGTGCGTCTATAAAATTAATATGAATGCTAGATACGGAAACTATCATAGAACAAAGAAGGCCTCTTGGACATTAAAATATGAGACCAGGAATTAAAAGTTTGAAAGAAGGATGGAAAATAAAGAGGAGGCAGTGAAAGGAGAAATTAAAAAAATGAAAAGATTGAAATGGAGGGGCGAGGATGGTGGGAGATGAGAGGTTGAGGCAGGGCCACCTTAAGGTTGTGTGTGTTTTCAAACTTTATTCTCAAACAAGGAAGTGACATTTGGCTCAACTTGGCACACAGTCCATGACTAGAAAATCAGGCAAGGTTATCTAGTTCTCTCCAAGACCTGTGTTTCACTCTCATTTTTATCGTATTCTAACAAACCATGGAAAATTCTACATCAAAGAAAAAAAAATGATATCCATCAGCTGATTTTCTTTTTTCCTTTTTTTTATAATCTCTTTCTTGTTTCCCTCAACTTGTTCCAGGTTAAAAAAAAAAAGATGTCAACTTGTTCCTCCAAACTCCCATTACTCTTTGTTTTGAAAAGGTTATAATTGGAATAAAACAAGGCTGGCTTCAAGCCAGGATCATGAAGGGTGTAATTAAGCAAGATTTTCTGTCTATACACCCAGCAGGGCCATCCTACCCAGGAGGAAAAAAAGGGAGATTCAGAGGCACCTGTATGTTTTTCAAGTATAATAGAACAATATACCCCACACACTTTACATAATAAATGGCAGCTTTTTTTTTTTTTTTACTGACATTTTAATCAAGATAAAAACAACAATAAAGTCACCGTGCTCTGTTTTGAGGCAGAAAGGAGCCCAGTCTCAGGAGTTTCAGCAAATAAACACACACGGCCATTCTGTTCTCAAAGACAGGGAAGTTAGCACTTATTTTATGTTGCCATGCCTGTCCTGTCAATATGGATAAAAGTGCAATTTTACACACTCCATTATGGTTTTACCTTTCAATGTTTTTCTTTTTTTTTTTTTTTTCTAACTTTAAACCCTTATATTTAAAAAAGTAATACACAGGATATAATTTTAATTTGTAAATAAAAGCCATTTTTTGGGGGGTGGTGGTGAAAATAATGATGTCCTATTAACCCGTTGCCATCAAGTCAATTCTGACTTATAATGACCCTACAGGACAGAGGAGAACTGCCCCATAGAGTTTCCTAGGCTGTAATCTTTACGGAAGCAGACTGCTAGTTTTCTCTCACAGACTAGCTGGCAGATTCAAACCATCAAACTATCAGTTAGCAGCTGGGCATTTAACCACTGTGCCACCGGGGCTCCTTTATGTCTTATTGCTCCTCTCCAGTTCAGATGACTGACCATTACGGGAACAACTGGGTGCCTCATGGTACGTCACTGATGGATTTGGCTTTTATAGATAGTCTAATATCATTTCCACCACTCATCTGCCATATTGTGGTGACGTATGTGTTGCTGTGGTGCTGGAATCTCTGCCACCAGTATTTCAAATACCAGCAGCGTCACCCATGGTGGACAGGCTTCAGTGGAGCTTCCAGGCTAAGACAGGCTAGGAAGAAGAACATGGCAATCTATTTCTAAAAAAATTGGCCAGTGAGAACCTTACGAATTGCAGTGGAGCACTGTCTGATATAGTGCTAGAAGATGAACCCAGGTTGGAAGGAACTCAAAATAGAACCAGGGAAGAGGTGAGCTGCCTCCTTAAAGTAGAGTCAATCTTAATAACATGGATGGGGGAAAGCTTTTGGGACCTTCACTTGCTGATGTGGCATGACTCAAGATGAGAAGAAACAGCTACAAATATCCATTAATAATTGGAACATGGAATGTATAAAGTATGAACCTAGGAAAACTGGAAGCTGTCCAAGATGAAATGGAACACTTGAAGACTGATATCCTAGGTATTAGTAAGCTGAAATGGACTGATATTGGCCATTTTGAATCAGACAATATGGTCTACTATGCTGCGAATGACAAATCAAAGAAGGATGGTGTCACATTCATCGTCAAAAAAACAATTTCAAAATCTATCTGGAAGTACATTTTTAGTGATAGGATAATATCCATACATATCTATAAGGAAGACCAGTTAATACTACTACTATTCAAATTTACTTACTAACCACTAATGCCAAGATGAAAAAAACTGAAGATTTTTACCAACTTCTGCAGTCTGAAATTGATCAAAGATGTAATCAAGATGCATTGACAATTACTAGTGATTGGAAGGCGAAAGTTGGAAGCAAAGAAGGATCAGTAGTTGGAAAATATGGCCTTGGTAATAGAAACGATGCCAGAGATCACATGACAGAATTTTATAAGACCAATGACCTATTCAGTGGAAATGCCTTTTTTTTCCACAACGTAAAAGGTGACTATATCTGTGGACCTTGCTGGATAGAATACACAGGAATCAAATCTACTACATCTGTGGAAAGAGAAGATGGAGAAGCTCAATATCATCAGTCAGGGCAAGGCCAGGGGATAACTGACCATCAATTGCTCATATGCAAGTTCAAACTGAAGAAAATTAAAACAAGTCCACAAGAGCCAAAGTATGACTTTGAGTATATCCCACCTGAATTTAGAGACCCTCTCATGAATAGATTTGAGGCATTGAACACTAACGACCAAAGATCAGAGTCATGGGATGATATCAAGGAGATCATACATGAAGAAAGCAAAAGGTCATTAAAAAGATGAGAAAGAAGGAAAAAACCAAAATAGATGTCAGAAGAAAATGTGAAACTTGCTCTTGAATGTAGATAGTACAGATAATGATTAAAAAAAAAAGAGAGAGAGAGAGAGAAGAATGATAGCTTGTTGGAAACCAGAAGGAAGTGAAAGAAATGAGAGGGAGATAAAGGACATGTATATGGCCTACTGGTCTTGAAAATTTTGGTGATGTAGTGGTTAAGAGCTACGGCTGCTAACCAAAAGGTCAGCAGTTCAAATCCACCAGGTGCTCCTTGGAAACTCTATGGGGCAGTTCTACTCTGTCCTTTAGGGTCGTTATGCGTCGGAATTAGCTTGACAGCAATGGGTTTGGTTTTTGGGGTCTTGAAAAAAAACAAAAAACAAATCCTTTGCCATTGAGTCAATTCCAACTCATAGTGACACTATAGGACAGAGTAGAACTGCCCCCACAGGGTCTCCCTGGAGCAGCTGGTGGATTTGAACTGCTGACTTTTTGGTTAGCAACCAAACACTTATCCACTGTGCTACCAAGGCTCCTCATAAGAGCAAAATAGACCAGTCTTGGGATTTCCAAGGTACACAACCTTAAAATGAAGTTGGCCTCATTATGCCCTGGTCTGTGGCTTTCAGACCTTTGTGTTTTCTAGTTCAACACTACAGAACATATGATGAAGTGAGATTTAATCCAATCACTTGCATTTTTGGCAAAATGGGAAAACAGAGGCAACAAAATGACATATTATATGGTTAAATGTATTCAATTAATGGGACTGTGTTTTATTTTAAAGTATGTCTGCTCTGTTAGTTGAGGTATCCTTTCTTTTACACAAAATGTAGTTAATTGTAGATGGAAGTACAGTAGTTTTTTCGTACCCTTAATTGAAAAAATATTATTGATCACCATGATTTAATGGAAATTTTTTTTACTGGTCAATGGTATTTAAAACTCAAGAAGTGCCTTGGGCCCCAGTTAAAGAGAGCTCCCCATCCCCCTCCATAGATAAAGTTTAGGAACTAATATTCACTAAGTTTTTTATGTCCCAGGCACTGGGGCTGGAATTGCTTAAGAGACTTGCCCAAGTTCACAAAGCAGATAAGCACTGAGGTCCAGATTCAAACCCGGCACAGACAGAACACCTTTAAATACATGTCCTTGACTAGCAGGGGCATCGCTTCATGATCCTTTGATTTTGTAAGGCCCTTTTATTTATTTATTTATTTATTTTAGGTGACCATGATGGGCTACTTCCATTCTGCTAGAATTTGGTTTACTAGATATATTTTTTCATTTCTCATTATATTACCAAATAATTCTGAATCCTATATATGAAAAACAAATAAACAAAAACTGAGTCATAATTACACAGTGAGTGTAAGTGTGTGTGTGGTAGGGTGAAGTGGAAAAGCTACAAAGAATTACAGAGCATGGCAGGAAAATGTTCAAAGGGGAGAAGATTTAAGGATTTTTCTCACAATGGAATTGTCTCATATATCACGTCCACATAGCTAAGAAGCACAATACAGTTTTTTCTCTCTCTTTCTCTCTATGTATATACATACACATGGAAACCCTGGTGGCGTAGTGGGTTAAGATCTATGGCTGCCAAACAAAAGGTCTGCAGTTCGAATCCACCAGGTGCTCCTTGGAAACCCTATGGGACAATTCTGCTTTGTCATATATGGTCACTATGAGTTGGACTCACATTTACGGCAGTGGCTTATACACACACACAGAAATAGGCACAAATTTATATATGCACACACGTACGTGTGTTTGTGTGTGGATATATAAATAAAAAAAAAATAAGTGTCTAATAAACACTTGTTAAACAATTCCTGCTCTGTGAGTTGGATAATCAGGTCGCTACCTTTATCATAGAGTTACCTGGTGGAAACCCCACGTTCTTACTCAGCGTGACTCATATTGGGCAATAAATGAGAGACCGAGGTGAGAAAACAAAAAAAAGACACCTTTATTTCATTGTACAAGAAAGTGGAGTCAGTCGGTACTTACTGCTGCCAAGACTGCTTATCATGGACAGGCAGGCAGGTTACTTTTAAAGGAGTTTACAAGTAGGAAGTTCATACACTTTATGTCAGCGACATTCTTAATCACACTACGCAGGCACAGTGGGGTTTACATGTAACCTCCAAGAAAAAGCAGAATTCAAACGCAAAGTTGAGGTGGCCAGAGCCCAGCAAAGGGGAGGAAGCCAGGTAAAGAATACAGCATTGTGGGGGTTCTGTCTCACCAAGAGCCCTGGTGGTGCAGTGATTAAACACTCAGCTGCCAACCGAAAGTTGGCAGTTTGAAGCCAGTAGCCGCTCTGTGGGAAAAAGATGTGTCAGTCTGCTTCTGTAAAGGTTACAGCCTTGGAAATCCTATGGGACAGTTCTACTCCGTCCTTTAGGGTCGGTATGAGTTAGAATCAACTCGACAGCAATGGGTATCTTTATCATTTACCACCTATTTGTCAGTATGTCATACTGTGGTGGCTTGTGTGTTGCTACAATGCTGGAAGCGATGCCACTGGTGTTTCAAATACCAGCAGGGTCACACATGGTGGACAGGTTTCAGTGGAGCTTCCAGATTAAGACACACAAGGAAGAAAGGGCTAGAAATCTACTTCTGAAAATCAGCCAATGAAAACTTTATGGATCACAATAGAGTACTGTCCAGTATACACATGTCTTCAAGAAAGACCAAGTGCTAGAAAAGAACATGTTTGGTAAAATACAGTGCTAAAGAAAATGAGGAAACTTTGGACTGACACAATGGCCATGACAATGGACTCAAACATACCATAGATCATCACGATGGCAGGAACAGGCAACACTTTGTTCTGTTATGCATGAGGTAGCCATGAGCCAGACCCGACTCCATGGCAACTAACAGCAACAGCAACAACAACAGTCTTCGTCATAACTGTAAGGCGAGAGCACATCAGCACTTCAACTGAGTGAGGCTGTGGAGGATTTTTCGTAAAGATTTTTGGCTTCTTGCTCTTTGGTAGTTGGTGATATTTAAGCGAACTGACTTAGCCACATACATATAGCAGCCTATATAACCTTCCCTTTTTTTCACATTAGCCATGGCATATGTCTGGGAAATCAGGTTTCACAGTCTGTTTCCTGTTGTTGGAGGAGCAGGGTTGTACAAGAAAACTTTACAGTTGAAAGCAATCTTTATCGCAAGGTAGGCATTCAAGGGCAGCCTCTGTTCTTACGGAAAATACAGATGCAAAACTGAACGGCCTATTTCCTGTCACAGATCATGAACAGGCTGAGATCAGGGATTTTTCCATTTGTCTTTATATAGACTCCAGGAAGAAAAGGGAGGAAAAAATAATAGAGAACACTTAATATATTCACATTACAAGATTGCGAATTTATTAAAATCCAATTTCTATTCAAAGTTAGTTTTTCTCTTTTCAAGGGGGTTGTACAGTGCCTTGTGTACTTTTAAGTATAGTCTTGAACCTAAACAGCGTGTTGTTATTTCAGAACTACCCTGGAGGGGTAAAGTCAATAAACACTGCCCAAGATGGATGTTTGGCAGGGACCTTTGTAAGACTCCATATTTGTCTGCAGAGATGCAGCTCTCTTTTGTGATTTTGAGCTCAAGCCTGGATTATTTACAAACATCTTAAGCAAGAGGACAAATATAGTAACTACGGTAACTCTGAAAGAAAAGCAGTGAACCAAAACCGTGATAGACAAGAAGCTAACCACTTCTTTAGCTGAGCTCTTTCAAGAGGAAATGCCTCGACTTGGTTCTCATTAAAAAATAAACTAAAGACAACAAATGACGAAGACTAGAGGCCAAAGTTATCCTAAGGTAAAAGCTCTCTAAAATAGATACAATTTTCTCACCTTTGATTGTTTGCATAAGGGAATATTTTAATTTTGCTCATTTATTTGGAACAAACGGTTTGCACTCAACTACTAACTTAAAGGTTGGTGGGTCGAACCCCCCCCCAGTGGCACTGTGGAATAAAGGCCTGGCTATCTGATTCCATAAAGATTACAGCAAGAAAACCCTATAGAGTAGTTCTACTCTGTAACACATGGGGTCTCCAGGAGTCAGAATTGACTCAATGGCAATAGTTCTTTTTTTGGGAAAGTCAGTCTACATATATAACTCAAGTTTTTTCCCACTAAAAAGGAGACCAAAATCTGTACATAGAACATGCAAAAGAAAAAAAAAAAATCCACATTTAAAACATTCTACTTTTACTGCTGCAGGAATTTTAAAGATCCATCACTTCACGTCTCAACAAATAGTTTTTTTGTTAAACTTTTTTGCATATGTGCATATACCAAAAAAAAAAGAAAAACCGAAACCCACTGCCCTGCCGTCGGGTCGATTCCGACTCATAGCGACCCTATATATATATTTAATCTATAAAACATTTAGGGGACTATATTCCATATTCGATTCCTGGCCAATGCTACCAGCCGCCTATCAGTGAAGGCTTGCATGTTGCTATAATGCCGAACAGGTTTCGGTGGAGCTTCCAGACTAAGATGGACCAGGAAGAAAGGCCTGGTGATCTACTTCTAAAAATTAGCCAGTAGAAACCCTGTGGATCGCAATAGTGTGATACTGTCATACATGGGGTTGCCATGAGTCCAGGGAGCAGCTCCATGGCAGCTAACAAAAACAACAATCCTTTGAAACAAATCTTATGTAAAGTATAATATTATGGCACTAAAAGTTAATTTCTTAGTTTTGGTAAATACACCACTGACATGTTAACATTAGAGAAAGCTGGGTGAAGGGTACACAGGAACAATCTATGTGAATTTTGCAACTCTTCTGTTCATCTAAAATTTACAGACAGCAGGGCGCCAGGATTAGCTTGTGTAGTGGGTTTAGGGCACACAGTGGGTTTACAGTAGGTGCCTGACTTGGAGTACAATGCTCTTTCTCCTCCCTTGTGCTAACTTCCACAAGCAGAGCACTTCACTTCACCCAACAGCTCACTCATCTCCACCTGCTGGTACAAGTCCCAGGACCTCCCTTGGCTACTCCAATTTCCTAAGGCTGGAAGACACAGCAGCGCTAACGTGGCCAAGTAAAACCGATCCACTTCTAAAACCGGAGGCCAGAAGGCTTTAGTCATCACGTTTATGACGCACTTACTCAATATTCAAGATCAATACCCGTCGACAGTACGGAGAAGCATGTGGCACCATTAAGTGACAAATCTGAGGCATTCATGGAGGCACTGGTCTGGGTTAATCTATCAGTCACACTTGATTCTCTTTCACTCGGTCAGAGACTCTCCCACAAAGTGCAAGCAATTTAAAAAAAAAAAAAATTCCAAAAGGATGAAGGGACCAAACGATCATATTTAAGATCTAACTCTGTCCACAGAAGGTAGATCTAGCACTATGTCACTCCTGTTTCCACTGGTTAGGTTTTCAATACCACAAGATACTAAAGGAAACAACCACTGCAAATCAATGAGTTCTTTATCTCACAGTTACAAGACTGTCCTTCTCTTCTCCAGACTCTCAATCTTCTTACATTGTCAGAGGAAATTTTCTCTTGGAGTAGCTTATTTTTACCCCCACACCTCTCCCAGGCTATGTATTCATATTGTAACACTTTTAGGCTGTATATTCAAAATGAAGCATCAGCCAGTTGCACACAGAAAGGAAAAGCCACCAATTAAAACGAACAAAAGTCAAAAGTTTACCTTAGTTCCTTGAAGGGCTCCGCCCTGACATTAGGTGTTTCTATAGATTTAGGGAACACTGTGCCCTCCGCACCTGTAAGAACAAAGAAAAAAGCAAACACAAGTTGGAGATGTTGGACATGTCACCTGAGGGCACAATCAGCACACTGATTGGAGCTAAATGTAGTGTATCTCTTTCACAACCCAGTTCACACATATTTGGCCACTGGCTTTAGGGTTTCCTGACAGAAAAGCATTGAATCAATTCATGCAAATGGCCTTTGAAGAAACAAGGAACTTCTTTTGAAAGCGTTCTTGCTGAGATCAGAGTGAGGCCACCAGGTGAATTCATTATAGATTCAAAAAAAAAAAAGAAATGGTGCCGAGAAATGGCATGGTCTGACTCTTATCTCCCATAAACTATTAACAGTCACCCAACTGGAAATGTTTTGAAAAACCGCTGCCAAAGCCCTCTCAATGCCACGCAGGGCACAAATCATGGAACATCTATGAAATCTAAATACGGGTTTAGATGGTAGAGAACAATGCAAGGTATTTACCTAAGGACAATTAAGCAAAAGTTTTCCAGTAAATGAAGTGCAACACTCTTATCTTAAACCAAACAGAACATTGTCAGAAATCATCTGAAGTTCAGTGCTCTTACACTTTCAGTATTAGCATTGATCCCTTGGCCCAATCTAGACACTGAGCTCTTGACTTTGCTATAAGCTTTTATCTTTACAATTTGTCAACACCAGCTGAAGCTTTCCAGCCATAAAAACTGTTATTATCTGATTTGTCCGTTCTGAAGTGTTTCCAAATCTTTTAAGCCTCAGTTTATCACACACAATTACACAGGATGTTAGTTTTTCAGTTAAACTTAGCCGAAGCAGAATCCTGTACTTTAAAGGAGAGGTGTTTATACATTTGGTATACCTCCTTCATGCTGTGAGGAGGATGATATGTTGCATCCATGTGTGAATTTCCAGAATCCTCTTGCATAGTTATGAGGTCTAGAAATTCCCTGCTGATGACACATATTCATAATCTCGATTTATCCTTGCATAGTGATGATTCCAGGAAAACGAATCGATTACTTTCACAGCAAACTATAGAAACATTTCATCTTTTTGATATGAGTAACAGACTACTGCAAGAGCCCTGGTGGCACAGTGGTTAAGAGGTCAGCTGCCAATCAAAAGGTCAGTAGTTCAAATCTACCAGCCACTCCTTGGACACCCTATGGGGCAGTTCTACTCTGTCCTTCAGGGTTGCTATGAATCGGAACTGACTCACTGGCAAAGGGTTAACAGGCTACTGCAAGTAAAATCATAAATAATGCCTCATCTTAACATTACACAGTGAAACCTGTGAGAGCCCGAACTAGGTGTGACTGCCTTGTTTTTCCGGGTCTCACAAGTCGCCTGCCTTTGACAGGGTGCAGTCTCACCACTTTTTTATTGCTCTCTATTAGGGGAAAATATTTGAGTTTTCCTTCTCTGACAGATTTCCGCCTTACATAGGTTCTGGTTTTCATAGATTTTGCTTATACGGTCATTTAAGGAATGTCTTGATGAACAGTACCAACCAAAAAAACCCAAACCTATTGCCGTGGAGTTGATTTTGACTCACAGCGACCCTACAGGACAGAGTAGAATTGCCCCATAGGGTTTCCAAGGAGCACCTGGTGGATTGAAACTGCCAACGTTTTTGTTAGCAGCCAAACTCTTAACCACTACACCATCAGGGCTTCCTGATGAACACTAGTAACTATGATCCTAAAGCTAACATTCTGAGAGACCCCACATGTTAGACACCATCATACAAACTTCACACGTATTAGCTCATTTATTCGCAACAACCCCTACAAAACTGACAGATACAATAGGCACAGAAAGATTAAGCATGGGGTCATTTAAGATCTTTCTTGGTCCATAGGCACTCTTACTTTTTAACACTACAAAACACATCATTTCAAACATATCAAAATCTACCCACCAATCTAACCAGTTGCTGTAGCCAGTTCTGACTCATGGAGGCCTTATGTGTATCAGAATAGAACTGTGCTCCATAGGGTTTTAATGGATGACTTTTCTAAGAAAGCCAGGGCTTTCTTCCAAATGTAAAAAAAAAACCAAACCCATCGCTGTCAAGTCGATTTTGATTCCTAGTGACCCTATAGGACAGAGTAGAACAGCCCCATAAGGTTTCCAAGGCTGTAATTTTTATGGAAGCAGGCTGCCATAAAGGCCTGGCGGTCTGCATCCCAAAGGTCACACAGCTTTAAAAATCCTATGGAGCAGTTCTACTCTGCACACATGGGGTCGCTCTGAGTTGGAATCGACCTGACAGCAACTTTTTTTCTTTTTTTAACCAGTACCCAGGACATAGACACTGTGGGGGCTACCTAGTGGACGAACTAGCCTTGCTGACATCACATGGCAGTGAGTAATGTATCAGGATGTGGCCCCAGGCTGTCTGAGATCCAAGAGCAAGCCCTTACCCACCTCTCTGTGCCACCTTGAGCCTGTCATTGAAAAACTCTCATCTGTTACTACTGTTATTAGAAGAGACTTCCCTCTGAAATTCTTAGAGCTGCTTAGTCCTTAGCCAATTGAACTCTACTTTTAAAAATATGATTAAAAGGAACAATTATATATCTCAGTAGGGGAAGGACAGTTATTTTTTTTACATTGTCCACACTCTTTAATCCTAGCTTGACTTGCCCCTTTCTTCTACCAAGATTTCCATGAAAACTGCAATAGAAATAATCACTGCCTCTTTTCAATAGCATAGCCAATAATTGTCTAATTTACCCATTTGACAATTAGTGCACCTGTGGACAACCTTTATAATCTGATCTGTATGGTAACACTATGTAGTGTAGTTTGTCACCTATTTGTTATAACCACTCCTACTATCAATTTATAAGGCTTTTGAAAGCAAAGAACACATATTTCACAACTTTTTGACTTTGGAAAATACTTGCACATAGTAGGACATTTGTTAAATTTTTTTAGGTGAATTATCCAAAAATGAGGAATAACATTTTCTCCTGTAAAATGAGCCTTGAAATCCTAGACTATCGTCTTTATGCAATCCAAATTTTGTGCTCAGCCTGTTTCTCCATTTGTCAGATATAATGATGAAAAGTAACCTAACCCTTTACTTCCTGTGTCTGGTGGTAGGAGGCTGCAGAAGGAATTTCTCTCCTGCAGCTGCAGGCTCTCCACTCTGCCATTCTTCTACGTCACTTCCAGGAAGTTCCAGGGTTGCAATGAAGTCATCCAGCATGGAAGAGGCACTCACTAAATGTCTATGTAAAGAATGTGGTCTCCTTTGAACACGTGAGCTCAGGTCCTCAGACTTCTGCTATCAGCATACTATTTTGCTGTCCTCTGTGCTCTGCATGCCTCAAAGACTGGGAGTATGTCTTGTTCTCTATCAAATTCCCATTGCCTATTACGGTGCCTGCCACAGATTTGTTGTTGTTAGTTGCTGTCTACTTGGCCCTGGTTCATGGCAAACCTGTGCTCAACAGAACAAAACACTACCTGGTCCTATGCCATCCTCAAGATCAGTTGCAGATTTGACTGTTCTAATCCATAGGGTTTTCACTGACTGATTTTCCGAAGTAGATTTACAGGCCTTGCTTCCTGGTCCATCTTAGTCTGGAAACTCCACTGCAACCTGTTCAGCATCATAGCAACACGTAAGCATCCACTGACAGATAGGCGGTGGCTGTGTATGAAGTGCCTTGGTGGGGAATCGAACCCAGGTCTCCTGCATGGAAGGTAAGAATTCTACCACTGAGCCACCAATACCTCACTAACAGAGTAGGGAGTCAATATTTGTAAACTGATTATAACACACATTTAGCACTAACACACACCATCTGAGATTTTTATTTACCTTGCAAACATTTATCCCACCAGCTCTTCAACTAGATTTTAAGCTCTCTGTGACCTGAGATGATGTCATATGTAGAATATAACTAGTCTCCACCTTAAATTCATAAGTCTTCTACCTGACTCATTTCCAACTGGTACTGCTGTTTTGATGGCAATACTAATTTATTGTTATAAAACTCCTCACACGTTGCATGAGATTTTTAATGGATGTTCAAAATTACAATCCAAAAATTCATTTTTTATTCTATCTATAAAATAAGAGCTATGCTAATAAAAAGAATGCTATTTGGGCTCAAGATAAACAAATCCTTAAAGTAAAATAAGACCAAAAGGCATGTGGTCTCTTCCCCAGACCAAAGGAACCTGCCAATTCTATAGACAAGAAGATTGGGGCTAAATGAAGGTGGTACACAGGGTCAGGTGGCCAATGATTGGGAGCTGAGATTCACATCCACGCACTGCATTCTGGAGCCCACTGTCAGCCATTGTGCCCTACTGCCTCGTTTTCTCAATGCCAGGTCAACATGGCTCCCTAAGAAACAAAACCAAAGCAGTTGCTATAAAGTTGATTCAGACTCATGGCAGCTCCATGTGTGCACAGTAGAACTGTGCTACATAGGATTTTCAAAACCATGAACTTTTAGAAGCAGATTGCTAGGCTTTTCTTCCAAGGCACCTCTGGGTAGGTTTGAACCACCAACCTTTAGCTGCATGCTTAAAAATTTGTGCCACCCAGAGACTCTAATCCCTGCTAAATAGCACCTGCTAACCGTAAAGCAAGCAGAAACCAGAGAGGTTGGGCTCTGACAGCTGGAAGAGGTGGGTGGATTGACAGGCTCTGGATATGGGATGGAAGTGAAGTGGAAGATACTCATATTACCCCACCTCCCACCTTCCAGCCAGATACTCTTTAATCTTGTTTCTGCTGGACTTTGACCACCAGGGCCCATGTGTCACATACTGGAAGACAGACTCATGGATATGACCTCCCAGGGGAAGGTATCAAAGCTCCTCACCAGCTGAGTGACCTTGGACAAGAAACTCGATCTCTCTGATGTTGTTTCCTTCTCTGTAAAGAAGGGGCATTGATAGTAGCTACACCTCCTAGGGTTCTTGGGAGAGTGAATGAGATCTCTGGCACAGAACAATGAATAAATGATTGATAGTTACTACAATAACACTACTAATATAAAGTGTTTATGAACCCTATTCTTTCCTCCTCTTTTCCAGATCCTCTGTGACTCATTAAAAATAACATTTTTAAAGCACTTACTATAAGATCAAACCTGGGAATACTTTAGTTTTTAATTTGATCTTCAGAACACCTTGATGAGATAGGGACTACTATTACCTATTTGATGAATGCGGAATCTGAAGTTCAGAGATGTTAAGCAACTTTCCCATGGCCACACGGCTAAGAGGGAGTGCTGGGATTTGAACTCTTATCTTTCAGTTGAGGAGCAAATATCCTTGACAACTGCTCTAGACCATCTCCCTCACTAACTAAAGTCATTCTCTTCTTGAGCATCTTTTTATGAAATGTGAACAAACATCAATGTTTATGCCCTCAACACTTGCTAAATTCTCAATCACTCCTTTCCTAAAACGATTCACATGGACAATGAAATTAGATGATAACACTTTTCAAAAAGTCTGTTTCTTTCCAAGCCTTATCATGGGTCTGATTTTCACACCATTTTTCACGTTCCCAGAAGCTTCAGAGTGGACAACCATCCTTCAGGATGAATTCCTCCATCCCTTCCTTTCTCCATTCTTGAGTAATAAATTATTCTCAATTTTATTATTTCAAAAAGGTTTCTATTAAAGCCATACTGACTGATTCCCTCTTTTGACACGATATAATTTACTAGCAATAAATGTTCATAAACACTTTGAGTGAAAAATCCATAAAGCCATTTCAGCTTTATTTTAAGTTCCATTTAATGTCCCTAAAAAATGATTTCATCAATGTGTTTCCATTAGCTGGTTCTGTGCCCAATAACTTAATTCTACCCAATCAATCAGGAACTTATAAAGCATGTGACAGGATCTATCTGAAGTGTTTTGAATCACCATAAAGATCAGCTCAATGGCTCTTTTTCTTACTAGCACAGGTAGGGGGTAAACTTGTCAAAAAATCTCAAATGCACTCAGTTGCCATAGTAACAAAAAGTCAGCTTCTCCTGCCTGGAAGATGCCCTCAAGAACGGAGCTCAGTTTGGTCATTCTTTCCCCTCAAAGTGTCCTGAATGTCAAGAGACCAGAAGCCCAGTCCTATGTCTGTGACCTTAGGCAAATCAGACAACCTCTCTGACCATCAATTGCCACTACTGTAAAATGAGAGATGGGATGAGAAATATCATAGCTAAGTTTCTCCCCACCAAATCTAAAATGTCATGAGGTTACACCTAATCTAAGCAGATAATTGTCTTCAGCTACCTCCTTTCCCTACCAGAAAAACAAAGCAACCTGGAATAGCAAATGAAATTGCTAAAAATCCTCTCAGTGTTTACATAAGAAACAAATACATGCAAACAGATGTTTGTCCAATTCCAACTGTATTTAATTGGTAGAAATAATCATCGGAAAATAAATCTTGGGAGAAATAAAATGGCAGAGAGCAAAATTTATTAGCAGACGGCAAAATTTACTGCAGACGAAACTAACTAAAAAACAAAAAAAATTGTAACTCTTTAAAAACCTCCTAAAATTGACTTGGGAAAATTAGATTTTGTAAAAAATAAAAAACACCTAAGTGCCTAAAACAGTACATGTAAAAACTAGTCATGGACTAAATGCTGAAAGAAAATTTTAGATCTGCCAAGTTTGATACAGGAAAATAGGACTTGCGAGAAATCCTGGACACAAAAGAGAATTACTACAATAGAAGCTATTATCATTAAAATTTGATATAGAAAAACATTTGATGAATCAAATCTTTATTGTACATAGGAAAGAACTGATCTTAAGGACAACAATTAAAAAAAATTTTTTTAAGAAGATAGACGATGGTATTATTTAGAACACCAACTACATAATTAAACTAAGTTAATATTTGCTCTGGCATATGTTTTCTTGATGAACATTCATTAATATCGTATAATTATGATTAAGGCTATTTTACTAAAAAAATCACGGACTCAAAATCATCTTTGAATTTAAACTGCAGGGTCAAAGTATTCAACAGATTCACTGTGAAGCATCTCATAACATGGATGAATCTGGAGGCATTATGCTGAGTGAAATAAGTTAATCAGAAATGGACAAATATTGTATGAGACCACTACTATAAAACTCATGTAAAGGTTTACACACTAAACGAAACAATCTTTGATGGTTACTAGGGTGGGGAGGGATAGAGATGAAAAAACACTAAATAGACAATAGATAAGCGGTAACTTTGGTGAAGGGTAAGACAGCACACAATGCTAGGGAACTCAGCACAACTTGTACAAGGGAAGGTCATGGAAGCTCCATAGACACATCCAAATTCCCTGAGGGACCAAATTGCAGGCTGAGGACTGTGGGGACTATGTTCTTGGGGAACATCTAGTTAATTGGCAACATAGTTTTTAAAGAAAATGTTCTACATTCTCCTGTGGTGAGCAGCGTCTGGGGTCTTAAAAGCCTGTGAGCGGCCATCTAGAATACTCTACTAGTCTCAACCATGTGGGAGCAAGGAAGAATGAAGGAAACTAAAGACGTAAGGGAAAGATTAGTCCAAAGGACTAATGGATCACATCTACCACAGCCTCTACCAGACTGAGTTCAATAAAACTAGCTGGTGCCTGGCTATCACCACTGACTGCTCTGACAGAGGGCTCTGGACAGAGTTGGAGAAAAATGTAGAACAAAATTCTAATCCAAAAAGAATGACCAGGCTTGCTGGCCTGACAGAGACCGGAGAAACCCTGAGAGTATGGCCCCCAGACACCCTTTCAGCTCAGTAATGAAGTCACTCCTGAGGTTCACCCTTCAGCCAAAGATTGGACAGGCCAATAAAACAAAATGAGACTAAAGGGGCACACCAGCTGTGGAGCAAGGACTACAAGGCAGGAGGGGATAGAGAAGCTGGTAATAGGGAACCGAAGATCAAGAAGGGAGAGTGTTGACATGTTGTGGGGTGGTTAACCAATGTCATAAAACAATATATGTACTAACTGTTGAATGAGAAACTAGTTTGTTCTGTAAACCTTCATCTGAAGTACAATAAAAATAATTTTTAAAAATATTCAGCAGATTCAAAAGCAGGGTTAAAATATCTGATGACTATTGTTTAAAGTCAACATTGTAAGTTTCAAATTCACAATGCTCATGGAGATATAACCTAAATGGCAATTATTTTTTACCATATTTTACTTGATAAGGGTATATTTTTGTACCAGTATTAGATTATGAAATGGCATAAGGAAGTCAATCCAAAAAATAGTGATAAGAAAATAGGAGTGGTTTAATCTCCTGAAACATCAGAGAACTGGGAAACCAAGACCTAATTTTTAGTTCTGATTTTGCATAAACTCAGTAAAAAAAAAAAAAAAAAATTTTTTTTTTTTTTTTTTTCCAGTATGTGGCCTTGGACAATTTCCTCTCTCATCTTATTTCCCCATCTGTTATACTAAGTGGAAATGGGGTAGTTTAAATGATCTGCAAGGTTCCTTCCAGCTCTGCTATTTTACAATCCTGTAGATACCTGTTTATATGAATCCTATGGACTAGGAGATGAGCATAATCCTATGGACAAGGAGATGAGCATGGTAGGCTGAATAAACCTAAAGCTGAATTCATTTAACAAATAATCTATTGAGCAGGATGCTCTAGAGGTGAGCCAAAGAAATGAGTTTATAGTAGAATAGAGTGTAGTGTATTCCACTAGTAATCAAATAGTAATCAAAGGGTCACACAAATAAAAATATACAGTGACAAATGGTGATAAACACTCTAACAGGAAATCAAGCATTTCTTTGAAAGCATCCAATTTGGGGCTATAACCTGGTCTGGCAGGCAGTTTCCCTGAAGAAGTGAAGTTTTGCTAATATTTGAACAATGATTAGGGTTCAACTAGTCAAGAGGTGGATACGGCAGTAGAAAAGATTATGCAAAGATTTCAGGGTTGGGAAGTGCAAGTTAATCAAGAGAGGCTAGTGTGGCCAGACCATGTTTAGCAAGGGGCGAGTGACATGCTCTAAGACTTGAGAGGGAGGTCAGCCCTGGTAATACAGAACCTCGGCGCCACGGTGAAGGGCTTATGCCTAGGATCTGACTGATCAAATTGGCATTTTTCATAGATTACTGTGGCTGCATTAAGGAAAAGAGGTTTCAGTAGAGCAAGAATAAGAGTTAAGGAGGAGAGCCCCGGGTAGAGGTGGTGGCAGGTTAGAGAACTGGCAGGGAGGATGGAAAAGAATAGATTGATTTAGGAGATACTTAAGAGGGATGGGGTAGATGAGAGGGAGACTGAAGGTGACCACAGGGCACAGAGGAAGAGCTGAAATAGATGGCCAAAGTCAAACGATGGATGTTCAGAGTCAGCTGTGCCCACAGACACCTTACACTTCTCAAACAAAATCCAGCTTTTTTTGATATATGATATTTTAATTAAATAGACATTGCCTTTGCTTAATAAAGAAAGCTGCTCTGAATCCAACTATATTTTTCTTAAGAAGGAGCAAACAACATGAAGAAGAAAATTTAAGTTAAGTCTCCTGTGGTATCTATGAGCAATATTAAAAAAAAAACTATGAACAATCTAATAATTCCTTGAATAATAAATACTGTCTTCTGTGTAAGATGATTTCCTGGTTACTGTAAAGTTTTAGCTAAGGATACTTTTGTGTATCTCACATTGCTTAAAATCTTCCTGAATGTGACATTTGATTTTTGCCACCACAAGTCCAGGCTAGTGAACATGTTACACTTTGAAACTTAAATATTCTTTAGTGTTTGGAGCCCATTTTCCAAAAATCAATTAAAATTCTATGCAGCAGTGTACACAATGAAGGTGCAAGAGAGTGGATTGTGGGTTAACTGATCACAGGAAATTTCCCAGAAACAGTTGTTTTGTTTCTAGATATGGGCTTTTGACTTTCTCCAGAAGTAACATGCAGTGAAAAATCCTTTTTAAGGAGGTGAGTTGGGTTGTGTTTAATCGAGGATTTAAAATGAACTGGATAATCCATGAGGATGCACAGTTTCCACAAATTTTAGGATCAAGCACACTGTAGGGGGCTGTCAGCTTCTGAAAACCTTCCCAGACATGGGCAACAGACAGATGCCAGACAGTAGCTTTTAGTGAAAAACATCACTTGTAGAAATTCAATCCCATTGTGTCTCCCCAGGCTGCTGGTGGCATTTAATAAACTGCTAATGCAAAACATCTGTAATCATTACAAGTTGTTTCTAGGATACGTACCAAATATTTTCTTTTTAGGAATTAGGACAGATTTTCCTTACCTAAAAAGTACAGATAATTAATTCATTCAACAAATATTTATGGAGGCCCTACTCCATAAATGGTTTTGTGGGGAAAGCAAACTCAGGCTTTTCTGTCCTGCATAGTTAAGTCATTCTAAGTGCTGTAACATTCCTTGTCTATAAATATTTAATAAATACCTTTGATAAATGCAAAACACAGGAGTTGCTAGGTGGCAGAAACAGTTAACATGCTCAGCAGCTGATTGGAGGGTCAAATCTTTGAGTCTACCAAGAGGTACCTCAGAAGAAAGGCCTGGCAATCTATGTCTGAAAAATCAGTCATTGAAAACCTTATGGAACACAGCTCTCCTTTCACACGCATGCAGTCGCCGTGAGTTGAATTTGACTCAATGGCAACTGGTTATAGGCAAAGCACATTGCTGAGCAGTATTCAAGGAGAAGATTTGCTCTCTGCCCTCATGGGGTTTAATGATAGCTCAAGAGATAGAAACTAGAAAATAAATTTACATTGATTCTTTAATAGCAATTATTGTAAACTATGCATTTTCAATGCAGGTGATGAGAACCTCTCAAAGGGGCAAAAAAAAAACCAAAAACAACTCATTCTATTTCTGTATAAATGAGATGTGCACACAGTAGAAAAGCAGACACATAGTACGGCAGTCCCGCTTATCCACGAGTTTGCTTTCTGCAGCTTCTGTTACCCACGGTCAACTTTGGCTCGAAAATATTAGATGAGTACGTAGAATGATGAAATCTCACATCGTCCCTCTCCATCATTCACATAACTTTTATTACAGTATATTGTTATAATTGTTCTATTTTATTATTGTTGTAAATTTCTTACTGCACTTAATTTATAAATTAAACTTTACCATAAGTATGTATGTATAGGACAAAACAGCATATATAGGGTTCGAGACTATCCGTGCTTTCCGGCATCCACCGGGAGAAGGGGGGTCTTAGAATGTACCCTCTGCAGATGAGAGGGACTACTGTGCATCTGTGGTATTAAAACTTAATGGGAGGGAAGCAATTAGGAAAAATGTATCTAAAAAGCTTCCCTAGAAGGGCAATACTGAAAAAAAGGTTGAGAAACACTGATGTGAATGCTATGAATTGGTATAGGGAGCTGATGGAGCTTGCCCTAGCATGGGAGGATCTGAGAAGGCTTCTCTGGGGAAGTGATATTAAGTTGAGATCTGAGGGAGGATGTGGAGTTTGGCAGGCAAAGAGGTGAAGAGGGGTGGGGAGAGCACTTCAGGAAGCAGCATATCTGTGAAGGCCTGAGACTAGAGGCAGTGTGCTGCTTTTAAGGAATTCAAGAAAATTAGGTTAGTTGGAGTGGAAAGAGCAAGAAAAAGGAAGACGTAAGATGAAATTGGTAAGGTAGTCAGGGTGAGATCATGTAGTAACATGTAAGCCGTGTTAAAGTTTGAGAATTTTATCCTAAGAGGAAACAGAAGCCACTGGAAGGCTTTAGAAGGAACAAAGGGACATGATCAGATGAGTGTTTTTAAAAGATAACTGTGTCAGATACTACGGATTGGCTACCCAAATGTTAATCACAGTCCTATTTTCATTTGCCTTTCTCTATCATAGGTGCTGGAAAGCCAAAATATTCAACTTTGCAGACTCCCTTGCAGCTATGGGTGGCTGTGTGACACATAGATTTAGCTAATGAGATGTAGGTGGAAGTACCTGGGGAGAGATTTTTCTTCCTGAATAAAAAAAACAAACCCTAAAAATAAGGCACTTTGCTCTTTATATTTCCCATTTCTTTTGGAATACAGATGAAATATGTGACTGTGAGAATAAAAACCACACACTGAAGATGAAATGGAATGAAGATTGGAGGAAATGGTCCCTTTAGGACATTGTTGATGTGCCGTACCAGCCCTGGACAGCCTACATCCAGAATTCCTATTATATCATAGAAATAACACCATGATTTGTTGAAGGTGTTTTTTGGATTGTCTGTTACTTCCAGCCAAGTACAACTTCAAATGGTTACAAGAATCTGACTATACTGTGTAGAATGGACTTCAGAGGGTCAACAGCAAAAGCAGGAATACCAGCTAGGTGGCTGTCTCATTGGGCTAGGTGAGAAATGATGGTGGCCTAGGTTAAAGAAGTAATGGTGGAAAATAGAAAGGGTAAATGTGAGAAAATCAAGGAGATAGAGTTGAAAAGACTTGGTGATGAATTTGATATGAGGAGTGAAGGAGTGATTGATTTTTTTTTTTTTTTTTTAATGGAGTGCCACAAGTTCAGTTTTGGATATGGTGAATTAGAGGTATCTGTGGAGCTTTCAGATTAAGGTGTTATGTAGGCAACGGGATGTACAGGTGTATTACTCAGGGTAGAGGTCTAAACTACTGGTATATAGACTTCAAAGTCTTTGGAATATAGACAATCACTGAAGCTAAGAGAATGAGTGACTTAATCCAAGGAATGATTAGAATGATATAAGAAGACCAAACAAAACAAAACAAAACAAAAATTGCCATCGAGTAGATTCCAACTAGTAGCAACCCTATAAGAAGACATCTGAGGTTAAAATTTTAAGGGACACCAACATTTAAAGTTTGGGTACAGGACAGGAGCCACCAAAGGAAACTGAAAAGAAATGGCCAGAAAGGTACAAGGAAAAGCAGGAATGGGATACCGCAGGAAGCCAAGAGAGAAAGTATTTCAGGATGGTGGGAATGGTTATCTGTGTTAAATGACACTGAAAGATAAGGAAAGGAATTAAAATGTCCATCGAATTTAGTAGCATGGAGGTCATTAATATCTAAGAACAATTCTCTGAAGAGCTGGCAGACTTGTGGGCAGAGGAATAAGTTAAGAGGTGGAGAAATGGAGATAACAAGGGTAGCCATTTTTTGACAAGAGTAATATAGCAAGCTATCTGGGCATTATATATTGAATAGTAGTTACTGAGAGCCCAGCTATGGTGAATAACCACACTTTTATAGGGACACTGGTCTCTTCTATGGTATAAGCTAGTAGGGGCACATGTGCTTAGCAGCCTTGATGGAGGCACCCACTATGTGGATGTTTGGGTTTATCCAGGCTAGAGGTTCTGATAGGTACACTGAAAGGAGACTGTATCAATTTCAAGGTTGTACAGGAAGACTGTGAAGGGGAACATGATATTGGGCAAGTTATTTAGCTTCTTCTAGCATCGGTTTCCTCATTTGTGGAGTGAGGATAATAATAGCACTTCTCTCAAAAAGCTATTGTGAGCATTACGGTATAGATGTATGTACGTGTATATGTATGTGTGCATGTATACACACACACATACATTATGTGCCCAGTAACACACACATCAAAATAATAAATGGTAGATATTACTATTATTTATCATAACAGAATAGATGATCATGACATTGATGATGAAGGTAAAAGATAAGCTCAGAAAGATAAATTAGGATACCATTAAGTAACTTGAACATTAACAACATAGAGGAATAAAATAAGCAGTGTGCTTTTTCCAATGCTCTAACAATCTAACTGAACCAGCTATACCATCAAAGTACACATTTTAAGCATTTGTATAGAATGTGAAACCTCAGGGCAACTTAAGATTCATGTATAGCAACATCCTGGCAAGATATGAGTAGACAAGTAGTTTAATTAAACAAACTCTTCTCTAGAAACCAATAGACCAGAACTCATGCTTGGTGTATCATTAAACCAAAACTGGAAAAAGTAAAAGGAACCATTCAAGCAGCAAGCAACCTCATTTCAGTTTCTTATAACTACATTATTTTTGATAGTAAATAAAACCACAGAGTAAAACAAATAATTTCAATCCATTGGTGGTGTATAACACTGATGGAACATTCTGGAACAAGGCAGCCCCTAAGTTAGAATAGTACATGAACAACAGAGCATCAGTAATTAACTGCGAAAGCTGTTTGATGTGAACAGGGAAGAGCAACGCAGGAGGACACTCCTAGGTTCTCAAAGATAATGCACTGTGTGTCCAGTAATTGAGATGAACGTGGCACTCTACCCACATGCCCCTCTAGATCTCTGTGGGACAGGTGGCCATTATCAGGCCACGAGTGCACCGGGGAGAGAGAGAATGAACACGAGCAATGCCAACAAGTTAAGAAGAGCAGCAGTTCTACCTGCACTTCCACTCAAAGAGTGTAAGACTTGGAGTGCGGGTAAGATGCGAGACTTGAATACACCGTTTCCTCAGTGGAGACCTCAGGTCTCCAGTGTCTCTCACAACATGAGAGCAATCAAGGCACGTATAGTCAATGGATGCCAGTGAGACCTAAGAAAACACATGTGCATGATTTTAAGGGTTTCCCTGTCATTGAAAAAGAAGTAGAATGAGTTGCTCCTGTGGCCAAGCAAGTGGGTGGCGATGCCTTCCTATGGAGAAGGAAACTGAAACATTAATTGGGGACCACGGAGAAACAGTGTCCAAAAAATAATTGGAGAAACTTATAAAATCATTTATGGAGGATGAAGATAATGATCACTTGAAAAGCAAGAACCAGTAAGTTGAAATCTTAATAAAAGTGCTGAAAGCTTCAAAGCATTAAAACCCTTGAATGATTTAATTTCTGAATACAATCTTGTTATGAAAGCTTCAAAATGGACACACTTTCCAGGTGACTGAAAGTGTAATTTTGATTAAATGAGTTTTACCTTATCTACTGACTTTATCTATAGTATAGCCAGCATGTCATCTACTTATCAAAACCCATTTTCCACTTTTCCCTTGGAAACAAAATCCCAGTATCGTTTATGAGGGTAAAGGACTCACCTAAATAATCACCTTCCCATATTCTCTTGAAGCTAGGGGTGGCCATACGATACAATTTCGTCTAATAAGATGAGGATAGAAGCCCACTGGGGAGGAACATTGGGGAAGCTTTTACTGTCCTAATAGAATGGTACAGGCATTGCTGGCCCCACTCTTCTTCCTTCTTTCTACTTGAACACCAACATGATAGCAAAAGCTATAAGAGCCATCCTTAGACCATGAGAAAAGACCAAGAACATTTTAGATATGTTCACCCTGATACCACTAAGCCACCAGCAGTTGTCTCCTATTGGACTTCTTATAGGAGAAAGATAAGTCCCTCTTTGTTATTTTTTGAATTACTTTATGAAAATTATGTTACTTGTCTCTGCTTAAGGTTCAATACCACTTAACCCATGACCAAGGAGGAAGAAGCAAACTGACCCTTCAGGATGATCATACTCTTCACTAAGAGCCTTTTTGCACTAAGACAAATGACCAAAAGTTAAAAATAATTGTGCCTTTGTACGCTTTTGGAGCATCTTTTTCTTGATTGTTGAATGGAGTTGGTTTTTTCCACTCTCTTGCCTTTGCTTATGATGTTCCTAGAAAGTATCTCTCTCTTTCCTTTCCAAGAGCATCATATCCTTTAAGGCCCAGCTCAAGTGTCGCCTCCATAATGAAGCCTTCTCTGATCCTCTTCTAGTCATCACTAATTGCTTCCATAATACATAACTTATATGCAGTGGTTAAGAGCTTAGCTGCTAACAAGAAGGTCAGCAGTTCAAATCCACCAGCCACTCCATGGAAACTCTATGGGGCAGTTCTACTCTGTCCTCTGATTATGAGGCAAGGGAAGAAGTTAGAACAGTTACAAAGTCTTTGTCTGTTCAACATCCCTTCACTCCCCTTTTGATACCATAACAATTATTTGCTCTGGGGAAACCTACTGGGGCTAATAATCCCCTGACCTCCTCCTCCTATACACATACAGAGGGAGTGTAACCCAGGCTGACCAGTCAGAATATCCAGCTCCCTAGAAAATAGTGATTGGTCCCAGAAGGTCATGCGATCCAATGAGGGCTAATCAGTTTTGTTTTGCTTTTAAGGATGGCTACAGATGTTAGGACAAGGGTTTCTCTGTCTCCCTCCTTCTGAGATAACTTCTACTAAGGAGTTGCCTGGAGGGAATATCTGAAGGGTAAAGCAGAGCCAATTGAGTAGGAGAGACATAGTGGGAGAGTGACCACTATACCTATACAACTCAACTTCAAATATCTGTTTAATATGAAATGGAAATCCACAGCACAACAAAAGCCAGTCAATTTTCACTATCAGACTAGAGTTGCAAAAAAGAGTGTGCTCAGTCTCCTTCTCGTCCAAATTGGTAGAAGCCATTTTGAGGATGTTCAGCATCTCTCTCTCTCTCTCTCGCTGTTTAACAATCCAGGGGCAAACACATTTTTGTGAACCTTTTTGCAGCTTTTTCCTCCATTCCTATAAACAGCTCCAATGTCACACAGTAAGGAAAAAAAAAAGCAAAAACCAGTGTCTATGAGGTCTGAATTATTCAGTGCCAAGGAGTGTGTTCTTAGATGTTGAACTGATTATCCTTTAAAGAAAAAAAAGTATGTGTCAAAATGAGAATCTGCAGTGCTTTTTAGCTCAACTTGGGTATTTGCTAAGTATATCGTGAACTGCTTTGTCAATCCAAGTGGCAGTCAATCGATACTAATCTCATGCCAGTTGATTCTTCTCTTTCCGAAAACAGGATTAAGGTATGCTATCTACGAATATATTTCACCCCGGGCTGTAAACCCATACATTTTAACCTAAATGCATTAGCATCTCTTTTTAAATGGAGTGCACTGTGTATACAAGGAAATAAAGATGAATTGCCAAGTTGTCCTGAAAAATGCCTTTCTGACTCATTATGAAAATGTTTCAGCTTTCAAGGCAGCAGTAAGTAGATCAGACATCTCCCATTATTTTATATTCTGATGTATACCCCAGTCTGGGGGAGAGTTAGCACTGTGAATATCTATAGCCATATTGCCCTTCCTAGGCTGGAGGAGGTAGATTTGTTTATTTGTTAGTTTATTCCTTCGTTTCTCCCTCAGTCAATATTTATTTAGTGTCTGCTCTGGGTTAAGCACTACCCTAGGTACTGGGGAGCCCTGGTAGTACAGTGGTTAAGAGCTCAGACTGCTAACCGAAAGATCGGCAGTTTGAATTCACCAGTCGCTCCTTGGAGACCCTATGGGGCTGTTCTACTCTGTCCTATAGGGCCATTATGAGTCGTAATTGACTCGATGGCAATGGGTTGGGTTTGGTTTTTGGCTAGGTACTGGGGATAATAATAACATCTATAACCCACTGCTATCAAGCCGATTCCGACTCATAGTGACCCTGTAGGACAGAGCAAAACTGCCCAATAGGGTTTCTAAGGCTGTCATCTTTCTTTATGGAAACCACATCTTTCCCCTTCGGAGTGGCTTTGGGTTAGCAGCTAGGCACTTTACTGCTACACCTGCAGGGCTTCTAATAACATCTATGTTGTCGTTTTTAGGTGCCATAGAGGCAGTTCCGAGTCATAGCGACCCCGTATTTCCAACAGAACAAAACACTGCCTGGTCCTGTGCCATCCTCACAATCGTTGTTATGCTTGAGCCCATTGTTGTGCCACTGTGCCAATCCATCTTGTTGAGGGTCTTCCTCTTTTTCGCTGACCCCCCACTTTACCACGCATGATGTCCTTTTCCAGGGACAGATCCTTCCCGATAACACGTCCAAGTTGTGTGAGATGTAGTTCTACCAACCTGGCTTCGTCTCACCAACTTGGCTTCTAAGAAGCATTCTGGCTGTACTTCCGAGACAGATTTGTTTGTTCTTTTGTCAGTCCACAATATGTTCAATATTCTTCACCAACACCACAATCCAAAGGCGCCAATTCTTCTTTGGTCTTCGTTATCCATCATCCAGTTTTTGCATGCATATGAGATGACTGAAAACATCATGGCTTCAGTCAGGTGCACCTTAGTCTTCAAGGTGACATCTTTGTTTTTTAACACTTTAAAGAGGTCTTTTGCAGCAGATTTGCTCAATTCAGTACGTCTGTTAATTTCTTGACTGCTGCTTCCATGGGTGTTGATTGTGGATCCAAGTAAAATGAAATCCTTGACAACTTCAATCTTTTCTCCGTTTATCATGATGTTGTTTATTGGTCCAGTCGTGAGGATTTTTGTTTCCTTTATGTTGAGGTGTAATCCATCCTGAAGCCTGTGGTCTTTGATCTTCAACAGCAAGTACTTCAAGTCCTCTTTACTTTCAGCAAGCAAGGTTGTGTCCTCTGCATAATGCAGGTTGTTAATGAGTCTTCCTCCAATTCTGATGCCCCATTCTTCTTCATATAGTCCAGCTTCTCTTATTATTTGCTCAGCGTACAGACTGAAAAGTATGGTGAAAGGATATAACCCCGATGCACACCTTTCCTGACTTCAAACCTTGGAGTATCCTCTTGTTTTGTTTGAACAACTGCCCCTTGATCTATATACAGGTTTCTCATGAGCACAATTAAGTGTTCTGGAATTCCCATTCTTTGCAACGTTGTCCATAATATTTTACGATCCACGTAGTTGAATGCCTTTGCATAGTTGATAAAACACAGGTAAACATCTTTTTGGTATTTCCTGCTTTCAGCCAAGATCCATCTGACATCAGCAATAATATCCCTTGTTCTACATCCTCTTCTGAATCCAGCTTGAATTTCTAGCAGTTCCCTGTTGATGTACTACTGCAGCTGTTTTGAATGATCTTCAGAAAAATTTTACTTGCTTTTAATATTAATAATATTGTTTGGTAATTTCTGCATTTGGTTGGATCACCTTTCTTTGGAATAGGCATAAATATGGATCTATTCTTGCATTCCCTTAGCTGTTCCACTTTACCATCCTTTGGAATTGACAAAATAAAAAGGGGATGGCTTGCCTGCATGAGCCAATCAGCTTGTTTATATTTGATGATATGCCCTAAATGCAGAAAAGTGCTTTATGATTTTCACATTACTGATTTTCCTGGGCAATTCTCTTTATTCCCCTCCACAGGAGGCTGGGGAAGCTTGTAGAAACATTCTTGCAAAGCATGACCTCGCTTTTCTGTGGTCCTACTGCTCTGTTCCTTTTTATTTTCTCTTTATTATGCCCCCAACATTTTCAGCAATCCTTGGCTCCCGTATGAGCTCATGCATAATCCAGTTTTTTCCCATTATGCGACTCACTGGGCAGAGAACTCTGTTCTTGTGTTTCTTTGCTAGGGTTCTTTTTGATCAGAATTATCTTGACTTTTATTGCTCCAGTCCTTGCTGGTTGATATTTTATTTGGGCAGTTCAAATTTTCTTTTTGTATTATTTTGTATATCATCCCATGTTTCAGGTATTCATTTAACTGTTGATTTACAGGAACCATTCAAGATTCTGACAACAACATTGAGTGACTTTTACTGTATGCCACTCGCTTTACCTTATTATATCATTCAATTATTATAACCACCCAGAAGTTAGACACTGTTATAATCTCCATTTGCAGATGAGGAAACTGAGGTTTTGAGAAAGGCAATTAATTTTTAAAATGATAATAAAAATAGTTACATTTATTGAGAACTTAATATATCTGAGGAAGTGTGGGACAAATTTACATGGATTAAAACCAAAACCAAAAGCGAAACCCATTGCCGTTGAGTCAATTCCTACTCAGAGTGACCCTATAGGAGAGAGGAGAACTGCCCCATATGGTTTCCAAGGAGCACCTGGTGGATTCAAACTGCAGCCATTTTGGTTAGCATCCATAGCTCTTAACCACTATGCCACCAGGGTTTCCTTACATGGATTAGCTTATTTAATTCCCACAGTGACTATCTAGGAGCACCACTGCACACGTAAGGCTTAGTGAGGTTACTGAGTTGCTTATTATTCTGCCTCTAGTAAAAAAAAAAAAAAAATTTTTTTTTTTTTTTAGTAAGCGGGAAAGGAGGTCTGGTGGCACAAACAGTTAAGTGCTTGGCTGCTAACTGAAAAGTTGGTGGTTAGAACCCACACAGCTGCTCAGCAAGAGAAAGACCTGGCAATCTGCTTCCATAAAGATTGCAGCCAAGAAAACCCTATTGGACATTTCTACTCTGTCACATGGGGTCACTGTAAGTCAGACTCAACTCAATAGCACCCAACAAAAACATCAGTAAGTGGGAGCACCAGGACTCCATATTCAAATCTGACTGAGGTCAGGAAGATGCGTTTTTAGAACACTCAGGTCCAGCCTAACCGAAAGCTCAATCACGAGAACATGATGGTTTGAATTCCCTCCCTCACCGCTTTTGAATCAAATATGGTGTCTCCAAGCATCTCCCTCACTGAATCAATAACTTTATAATATTTTCGTTATTTCCTTTTTGTGGTTCGGTGATTAGAATGGTAGAAAGAAAAGACAAAAGCTGGCACGATGCCTTCTGCTCAAATGTGAATCAGCTTTAAGCCCTCAAGGATGCCTGATCCCAATTATCTCTTTGTGATCTCTTATTTTAAAAAACTAACCTCAGCCCATGTTTTTTGATTGGCAATAGAACAGGGACACTGAACACCTGTACATTAAGAAATGTATTCTCCAAATAAGAAGGCCAATGAGTCACTGCATTTGGCCAAAGGCATTTCTTAGAGATAGTACACTTTTACATCTTAAAGTCCCATATAGTTTGATAGCTGAACCAAGCTACTCTTAGCTCTCACCTCTTCGTCTTTGTGGGGAATGGAATATGAATAGCTTTTCTAAATTGCAAAATTTGATTCTATACTTTACCAAACACTGATACGGCTTGATTTAAGTAGTGTTGATGCTAGAAACGGGGTCTTCTAACTTATGGTTTAGTTTCCTTCCAGTGTGCACTGTAGCACAGGTGTTGTTAGTACGTGCTCATTTGGGTCCTCATCTTGGATTTCTCACAAAGCTGAATGTGAGACTCTAAGCCTTTTAATTGTTCTGGGCTTAGTTTCTGCATATATAAAGTAGGTATAATCCCCTGCCCAACCTATGGTTCAGGTTTATCATGAAGACTAAATGAGAGGCAAACAAGCTTTTCAGCCTGCACAGCAAAATACAAACGTTAGCGATAAATAGCACCGCTTAGGGAATTCTTCCTGGATCAACTGAAGACTTTTTTAATCTTTAAAAGCTGCCCCTTTTATGAGTAGATCCCTTTAAAGTCAGAGAGTTAGCTAAATATGACTAATTTATGATTAAAGGCAGGACTTCCATCTAGCCCTGTTAAACTCAAAACAATCTCACCCCATGGTCCAACTTTAGGGACCCTGGACACTAACGGGGAAACTCTGGTGGCGTAGTGATTACGTGCTACGGCTGCCAACCGAAAGATCAGCAGTTCGAACCCACCAGGTGTTCCTTGGAAACTCTATGGGGCAGTTCTGCTCTGTCCTACAGGGTCTCTATGAGTCAGAATCGACTTGACAGCAGTGGGTTTTTTACCGACAGTAACAAATCAATAAGCCCCGGCTCATTTTTCTGAGTCTTCTTACTCAGTCAATGCAAAACCTCCTTCCAGATTTTCATGACAAATGGAAACAGCTCAAGGAGAAGGCTCACTAAATGGATGAGGCTGACATGCCCCCTAATCCATTAGAGCAAAGGACTTTGAGAGACCTGGGGGCCCACAGAAATCGTCCTCCCACAGGGCCATTGATCATAACTTGAGGAATCATTTCAGGATTTGGCCAAATCAGTACTCTACAAGGCTAACGAAATACCATGGATTTTGGCAGAATTCAGAATTTTAAAGAATTAGATCGAACTGTGAGATCATACCTGTGGCCCTGTAGTCATCTGCAAGGCGTGCCTCACACACTTAGCACTCAACTTAGCGATTGCCACTTTAAATACCTGGATGACAGGTCCAGTCTACTCTTTGCCTGAACAAGTAGGTTTTTGTAAACGAGGAGGCCACCCTAGCTGTCAATGGAAAGAGGAGTGAGGAAGTATCAAAAACAAGCCCCACGTCATGGGGTTAAGTGATGTCATGACTGTAAAGGGTAAAAAAAATACAGAGTACTAAATACATATTAGGTGCTGGACAAATGTCGACATTACCATAAATGCCTTTAAAGGTCTATTTCAACTCCAAGATTATACAAGAGGACAGGATAATCATCTTTTATAACAGGCATTCAGATGGATGAGGAAGAAAGGCCACCAGGCAATCTCCTTGCAAAAATCAGCCAATGAAAACCCTATGGATAACAACACCCTGACCTGTGACCAATCATGAGGATGGCACTGGACTGGGCAGCATTTCATTCTGCTGTGAACTGGGTCCCCCCGAGTCAGGGTCTGACTCAACAGCAGCTAACACCAACAACCATATGCTGTACCAAGTGGAAACAAAAATTTCCATTAGGGATCTGTTGCCCAGGCTGCTGCATTCTTTGCTTCACAGACAAAAGGAGGTCATTGTGCTCACGTAGCCTTGAACGGGAAGCAGGCATTCACACTCCTAGTCACACCACTTCTGCTTTCCCCACTCGAAAGAACATCTCCTGAAGAGCTTGCATTTGGAGTTCCTTGCTTCTGCCTCTACTTTGAGGCCAAGGCTCAGGCTAACGAGACAGCAGAGTTATCCTTACTAGTAGCTAACATTAATTTTGCACCTGCTGTGTACATGGCCTGACACCTGGCACTATGGAGAGAGAGGCCAAGAGTAAAAGAACATATAATCTGCAGCCTCAAGGAATCAAAAAGAAAGTTATACAACCTTCCAAGGGGATGGAGGGCACAGAACCAGGGACAGACACCTGAGTTTATTTCCATGGAACGAGGCTCAGTGTTCTTTGCACCTTCCCCTTGGTCCAGGGTTTCTCTGCCTTGACACTAATGATAGTTTGGGCCGGCTAATTCTTTGTGGTGGGGGCTGTCTTATGCATTGTAGGGTGCTGAGCAGCATTTTTCCCTACCCACTAGATGCCATTAGACAGCCCACCACCACTCCAACCATGACAATTAAAAATGTCTCTAGACATTGCCAAGTATCCCCTGGGAGGCAAAATGGCCTCTCCTGACTGCCTAGTTGAGAACCACTGCCTTATCCTGGTGTGCAGTGACATTCCTCCTGACGGCTCCAGCCTAACCTCATTCTCAGAATTTAATGATGGAGTCCTCCTACCCCCCAACCAGGGAACTCTTCAATTAGGTCCATGATATTGAACGTGAAATGACCTAGACATAACTTACGGTTTGGAATCATGACCCATTCATTCATTGCTACATACTAGCTGAATCCCCAGCTTATCACCATGATTGCACATAACAGGTGATAAGCATTTACATCAGGACAGGGGGATTTACCTGGGGACAACGGACCTCACAGATTCATGGATAGAATTCAATGCGTCTGCGGAAGGGAGAAATTTTGGGAGGGAGGAATTTTACATCATTCTTTTCACTAATCTCTAACTGAAATCTAGTATTTCCTTTGATCCAAAAACAAAAGCCCACTGCCGTTGAGTTGATTCCGACTCACAGTGACTCTATAGGACAGAGTAGAACTGCCCCGTAGAGTTTCTAAGGAGCACCTGGCAGATTCGAACTGCTGACCTCTTGGTTAACAGCCATAGCACTTAACCACTACGCCACCAGGGATTCCTTTCCTTTGATAGAAAGTAGCAAATGACCTGTAACCAGCCTCTGTGACACTGTCAGCAATACAGATCACAGATTATTTTATATCATATTAATGTTGTTGCATACATCTCAAAACATTGTTTACATTCACCACTACTTTGAAATTATGGTACTTATCAGATCTACAACTCTGTTTTTAACAAAGACACACGTATTTTATTGTAATTTTCTTTAACATGTTGATAACTATATTCCAATATAATTGGTTTTCTTTGGTAATCCAGGGTATTTTGTTTAATGCAGTTAAAAATATAATTCTGAGAAGGGGTCTGTAGGCTTCAACAGATAGACAAAGGGGTCCATGGCAGAAAACAGGAGAACCACTGCTTTAAAATGACCACTTAACACAAATTGTTAAGTGTTCAAAGATCATAATCAATCTGTTAGAACTTTCTGCATCATCCCCAGTGGTGTTCTGGGAAAGGCCATAAAACCTGTCAGGAAACCTGTTGCCAACGAGTCGCTTCTGACTCATAGCTACCCTATAGGAAAGAGTAGAACTGCTCCACAGGGTTTACAAGGCGGTAATCTTCATGGAAGGAGACTACTACATCTTTCTCCCACAAAGAGGCTGGCGGTTTTGAACGGCTGACATTTTAGTTAGCAGCCCAGTGCCTACTTAGGTTGAGGAGGCTTTGCTAGCCTGAGCCAGGGTATGAGGTTGAGCAGAAACAACTCGTACCTGTGGAAAACTTGGTGAGTTATTTTGCCTTCACAGGCTTCAGCCTCTTTATTTCTAAAATGAAGGTTTCTTTCTTTTTTTTTTTTTCCATCCTGAGTCCCTTTCAAGAATGTGTTTGAAAGTCAAATAAGATGAGGAGAAAAAAAAAAAAATGCAAACCTTCTGATCCAATTGAAATGCAACTATGTATATGGTGGCTTTACGTTCAGTTCGCTAAGATTTCATTAACTCTTGCATCTTAGCCTACTCATGATTTATGGTACCACAGAGTTTACCAAAAACTGGCTTTTCACACGTATATAATTGTTCTGTCTGGGAGGGAAAGAAGGAGAGTAGGGTCAGGAGAAGATGGAGAGAGAAAAAAGATTACTTAAAAAAAAATCAGTCAAATCAACCCCTCACCCATAATTCATTTTTTATTCCTCAACTGTTCAGATGATAGAACTAAAGTAATTTTTAAAACTAAAGTTCAGTTACAAGGTTGAAACACAAGAGTATGAGTTGCTGTGGATGTTATTTTCTTCCAAGGGGAACAGCTTCTCCTGCTTCCTCTGGCTCCATCCATTAAAATCCTTCAAAGTCTAACTCAAGTCTCCACCCCTTGGTGAAACCCTGTCCTTGGAATTTCTCTGGTCCAAATTCTCTGGGCCACTTTTAAGGCACACAGCCTTGCACGTGAGTCTCTTTTGTACATTTTTTACATCTCATATTCCAGCATGGGTTCCAGAGGCAGGTGGAGACCACACCATATAAATCCAGGGCCCTGGCACCTTTCCTTGCTCTACCAGAAAACTTTGATCAGAGTTTTCTAAGAAGAGACATATTTGCAGAGTCCTGGGAGGATGAATTAGGCCAAAGGAACTTGCACAGGCTCTCATGCAAGGGCGCCCTCATTAAACATACAGCTGAACCACTAGAGCTTGAACACTCCCCAGTAACCACTCAGCCAGACAGATAGGAAGTCAAGAAGGAAAGTCATTTTCTCTGGCAGCTGAGATGCATTTCACAGCCAGAGAAGAAAAGCACATTAGCTTCCTTCATAGCTCATAGGCACCCTGCATATTGATTTCCTATTGACTCTTTCCTTTGTTTGGTTAAATGCAATCTCTTCCACAAATTCATGATACTACGCAAGTACTTTAAATGTGCTTTGACCTCTAATCAGCTCACGACAAGCAGGCAGTGGGAAGAACAATGCACACAGCATTCAGAGCTCATTGGCCATGTCTATTCCCTTTCCAGGACTTTCCTTCCCTTCCTCATATGCTCCACCTGCTTCCTTTGGACTGAGATGATAAAAAAAAAAAAAAAAACAAGGTGAGCTGTTTGCGAATGCTAAAAATGTGGTAGAGCTGGCTGCGACTGTAGAACATTTTTTTCTGAAGTGTCTGAGCATAGACCTCAAGGAATCATTAGGTCACGTGATTAGTGAATCTGTCAGACTCCATGCCCTGGGTAATCCTCCTCACAGCATCCTGAGTGCTTCTTCTAAAACTCAAATCAGATCTTGTCACTCCTGGATTTGAAACTCTTCAATGTCTCCCATTACCCTCAAGATAAAGTCTAAATGCCTTCACATTACACACAGTGACCATTGTAATATTTTGGTTTTATAATGGACCATAACATATATAAAACCCACCCACTGCCATCGAGTTGATTCCGACTCATAGCGACCCTATAGGACAGAGTAGAACTGCCCCGAAGATAAAAACCCCATTGCCATCTAGTCAATTCTGACTCACAGTGGCCCTATAGGACAGCGTAGAACTGCCCCATAGTACTCTCAAGGAGCAGCTGGTGGATTTGAACTGCCATCCTTTGGTTAGCAGCCCAGTTCTTAGCCGCTGTGCCTATACATACATATACATATATTGCCATAATAGATCCATACATATGTAATACTTCTTTGTATACATTTAAATAACATGTATAGTCATGAAGTGTGTAACATCCGCCAGGGTAATGTCCAATCATTTGTAAGTCCATGGTCCCATAAGGTTTTTGTTTTGTTTTTTTAAAGAGAAAGCATCTCTCCTTTTGTTTATTATTTCCCCCTAACGGTTTCAAAGATTCCAAACCTAGACTCTTGCAGCACTGGACCACAGGTTGGATACAGGCAGGTGAGGACATGACTCTCGGGCTTTGTCTGGTAGACAGATGAGAGGCCATGGCGAGGGCTACCCAGCCAGCATGGCTGGGCACGCTCTGCTCCCTCTTTGCTTGCTTCGTCTCGCTCCTTTTCGTCAATGACCTTGGGGCTATCCTGCTGCTGAATATTTAGCAGCTTGCTGAAGTTTATCCCTAAATGCAAAGACACTTTTGCCTCCCAGAGGAAGTAAGTGGGCAGCCCATACCCCCGGAGTGGCCATGCAAATTGGCCAAGCTCTGGCAACCCTTGTTGGAATTGGAGCCCACTGACATTCAGATAAGATGAGTGGGATAGGGTGGGGTGGGGCTGAACAGCAAGGACACAGATAGATATTTCCTGATGGTCCACACCTCTCTGTCTTAGCCTTAGAATCTTGAGGCCAGGACTCTGGGCTTAGTGCGTCTTTAATGACATCGCACCCCCAGTTTCTCTCCTCAGCCTGTCTGCCCCTCCCTGCCTGTCTAGACTCACCCTTGTGGGGCCTAATTCCCAGAAGGGCTCTGGCCCTCACCAAGGCCCGAGCAGACCCCCAAGCTGTGCTAGCAGACACAGTGCAAGCGGAGGCCATCCCAGCCAGCTGTTCATTCCAGCCCCAGTGACTGCATGACTCGCTCTGGTTAAACCCTTCCAGGCTCACCAGGGCACTGACAGATCCTGACCCGCTGCGGGAGCAGTCCAAGGACCCAGCCCCTGACCTCTGTCTATGAGAGGTGAACCCCTAAACCCCAGGTCACAGTCTATGCGGATGTAGCTGCCTCACTGTCACTTCATGGTCTCCAGCCAGCCCCAGGTGGGGCCCTGGAGGTTCCATCCTATAGTCTACACCTGAAAAGTCCCTCTCCAGGAGGCTGCAGTTGTACCTTAACATGTGTGCTCCAGAGCTCGTGCCATCCAGGTAGTGGGAGATGCTGGAGCCCCGCTCCCTCTTGAATTCTTTCTGGAGTGATCAGGTGGAAATCAATAAACCAAGGACACCTAGCAGCAATGAAGACGACCAGAAGCGGGTTCTCATAAGGTTTTAATACAATAGGCTTTACAGGGGTTGGTTCATAACTATGGGTTGTATTTAAGTCTGATATTCATAACCTGGGGACTGCCTGTATATAATATGGTGCTCACGTAATACCCTATTTCACAGAACGTTAACGTTAAGCGATGCATGACTGTATACACAAATACCGTATAACATACATAACAAATACACGTACCATTGTTGTGAGCTGCCATCAAGGTAACCCCTGACTCATGGTGTCCCCGTGCAAGATGGAACTAAACACTACCCAGTCTTGTGCTATTCCCAAGACTGGTTGCAGATTGGGCCATTGTGTTTTTATTGGTTATTTTCAGAAGTAGATTGCCAGGACTTTCTTACTACTCCATCCCAGTCTAAAAGCTTCACTGAAACCTGTTCAACATTATAGCAACACACAAGCCTCCACGGACAGATGGGTACCGGCTGCACATGGTATGCACTGGCCAGTAATCCAACTTGGGTCTCCTACATGGAAGGTAAGCATTCTGCCACTGAATCGTCAACACCCCCACATATACCACACAGACGTAGAAAACATAATACAGATATGTATTTGTATATTTGAGAGCCCTGGTGACACAGTGGTTAACTGTTACAACTGTTAACCAAAACCTCAGAAGTTGAAATCCACCAGCCACTCTTTGGAAACCACATGGGGCAGTTCTTCTTTGTTCTACCGGGTCATTATGAGTTGGAACTGACTTGATGGCAATGAGTTTGGGTGTGGTTATATGTATACTTGTGTCTATGTGTGTGTGATACATGTTAAATGCATAAGCTCTTATTGAAAACCATTTCACTGCACACTTCAAAGGGGTAAATTGTACACTGTGTGAATTAAATCTCAATAAAGCTGCTGTTAAAAATTCTAAACAAAACACAGGATTTTGAGTCTGATTTCCTGGGTTTGCATCTCTGTTCTGCCATTTACCTTGCTACATAACCTTGTTGAGGTGACCTTTCCACTTGTCAGTGTTCTCATCCATAAAGTGCGTGTAGGGATTAAACCTGTCTCAGAGGGCTGTCATGAGAACTATGTGAATTAATGTAAAGGGATTAGAACAGTACCTTGTCTATGTTATTGGGTGCCACTGAATTGATTCCCACCCATAGCAACCCCATGTGACAAAGAAGAACTGCCCCGTAGGGTTTTCTAGGCTGTAATCTTTATGGAAGCAGATGGCCGGGTCTTTCTCTCTCAGAGCCATCGGATGGGTTCAAATCACCAACCTTTTGGTTAGCAGCTGAGAGCTAACCATTGTGCTACAAGGGTTTCTTATCTGGTATATATAAAAAAAAAAGGGGGGCGGGAGTTTAGGGATCATGGCTGCAGGGGACATCTAAGTCAACTGGCATAATAAAATCTTTTAAGAAAACATTCTGCATCCCACTTTGGAGAGTGGCATCTGGGGTCTTAAATGCTAGCAAGTGACCAACTAAGATCCATCAATTGGTCTCAACCCACCTGGAGCAAAGGAGAATGAAGAAAACCAAAGATACAGGGTAATTATGAGCCCAAGAAACATAAAGGGCCACATAAACCAGAGACTCCATCAGCCTGAGACCAGAAGAACTAGATGGTGTCCGGCTACAACCAATGACTGCCCTGACAGGGAATACAACAGAGAACCCCTGAGGGAGCAGGAGAGAAGTGGGATGCAGACCCCAAATTCTCATAAAAAGACCAGACTTAATGGTCTGACTGAGACTAGAATGACCCTGGAGGTCATGGTCCCCAGACCTTCTGTTAGCTCAAGACAGGAACCATTCCCAAAGCCAACTCTTCAGACAGGGATTGGACTGGACAATGGGATAGATAATGATACTGGTGAAGAATGAGCTTCTTGGATCAAGTAGACACATGAGACTATGTTGGCATCTCCTATCTGGAGGGGACACGAGAGGGCAGAGGGAGTCAGAAGCTGGCAGAATGGACACGAAAAGAGAAAGTGGATGGAAGGAATGTGCTGTCTCATTAGGGGGAGAGCAATTAGGAGTATATAGCAAGCTGTATATAAATATTTGTATGAGACTGACTTGATTTGTAAACTTTCACTTAAAGCACAATGATAAAAAAAAAAAAACCATTGCCATCGAGTCAATTCCAACTCATAGTGACCCTATAGGGCAGGGCAGGAAACTGCACCATAGAGTTTCCAAGGGGCACTTGGTGGATTTGAACTGCTGACCTTTTGGTTAGCAGCTGTAGCACTTAACCACTACACCACCAGGATTTCCACCTGGTATATAGTAAGCATTTAATAAATACTATTATAATTATGACCACTTCCATTTCACACTTGGGTACTGGGCTTCTTGATCTCTGCCGTCTGGCTATGTGGACTTCTACAACTTTCTCAGAAAGGCCATGCTTTCCCAGGACTGCCTGAAAGTGCAGCTCCATAATCAGACCCCACAACTCCCTCTGCCTGACTAAATCCAATTCATCCTTCAAGTCTCAACTTATTATCACTTCCTTTGAGAAGACCTCCCCCTACTTACAAAATCAGGTTAAAATTTCCTAATTTTATATTTCCATAGCATCTTGTACTTCCCCTGTGGGAAGACATACTCTTCTCATATAAATGTTTTAACATCTGCCTTTCTTACTTGGCTGTGAACTCTGGAAAGGCAGGGACTCATGCTGTCCATTTGGTCAGCATAGTGGTTGGCCACATTCAGTGCTCAATTAGTATTTGTTGAACGCAACTGAATTTCTTTTTAGTCGAGAACTGACTCTTCTATGGCTCAAATAATGTCAAGAAGCTTCCTGTTGATACCATTTCCTTTTTTTGAACCATGAAAATGCCTGCATCCTAAATCACCTCTAAGTGTCTAACTCTACCGGACTCCTCCGTTAGGCTTTACAGAATCAAAAAATATCAAATATCCCTATTAACATTTCAGCCACATCCTGCACAGTGCACTACCAAGAGCAAAACTCCTGGAGGCTCCAGCAGAACCCTGAGACGTCTCTTTAACTCAGGCTTTCACGGGAAGGAAGCGATCCTGTTTATACATGCTAATAATGACAATCTCTTTCCAAAAGATAAACCCAAATGTGCTTATTTGCTGCGGGGTGGGGGGGTGGGGGAGAAAAGTGGCAGCTCATTCCGACTCCTGTGGCTCACACAGCTGTGCTCAAGGTTCTGCTGATCCGTCTGCCCGAGGGGCTCATTCCCTTGGGTCTGCTAAATCTAACTCTGCCCCATTCCTTCTGTTTTCCCCTCAGTCTCTTCTCCAGGCAGTTTCCTCCTGACCACCGCTCCCTGCCTTGTTCTCCTTCCCCCTGCTCCACCCAGCACATGCCCTCTAGTCCTCTCAGCACAGCACATACTACGGCCAAGTTCTATCTTCTTTTTTCTCTTTAAGTGTTTTTTTTTTTTTTTAAACATTTACATGGCTATTTATATTTTACTGAGTATGAGCTTTGACATCCTCAGTAGACCATAACCTATTTGATATTAAGAAATTTATATGCTTGTGGCCTTACATCCCTTCATTGAACTTAGATTGGTGATACTTGCACAAATGGTGCTCAGTAGGAATTTATAGCAAGACCAGTAATAACAGGCATCGATATATAGGGTACTTATTATGTGTGTGGTACTGTGCCAAGCCTTCCACATATTACTACGTAGCTACTCCAATTATCCATATTTGACAGATGGGCAGTCTGAGGCCTTCAGAATTTAAAAACTTGCCCAAGGTTATACTACCAGGGCCAGTCTGTCTCCCAAGTCCATATTCTTTTAACTATTCCATAGTACTCCTGTTCCAAAGGAGCAAAACTTAGGCACTGGCTTTTACTATTGGTCCTGAAGGCTTCTGGGTATTCTCCCTTTTCTCTCTCCCTATTTCCTTTGTTTGAATTCACCTTCATCACCTTATCCACTCTCCCTAGAGAAGACAGGATACAAAAGGGGTCAAGATTAGAATGGTAGTATGTGGTGGGAGCATGGAGCTAGGTAGGAAAGAAGGTGTATGAAGCCAAAAAGAATATTTTCAGCACTCTTTTCTCCCATTCAAATAAGCAGAATGCAATTCAAGTCCTTCCAATAAAAGAGAATAAAATTAATTTCCCTCCCTGTCCTATTTACTGAGAGTTTCTTATTCACGTTATCATCTCAGTAAATTCCTACCTTCACTCTGGAACACCTTGGCCTCTCATAAAACAAAAACAAAACAAAACAGAACAAAAATCCAACTCAGGTGACTTTCAGTTGCATAAGAATATTCACGGCACTCAATACTTAGTGAGAAAGGAGACAATGTAGCTAGACTATAGGGAGAGCCTCCTGACATTGAAGATGGCCTGACAGAAGTTTACCTCCTCATTTAAAAATGCTCTGTTCTTGGTGTTAACTGGCAACAAGAAAACTTTGACAACGAACAAACAGATGCCTGAAAGCACATTAACTGCAGCTTGACAGAGAAATCAAAGACGATGTCAGCTCCACAAACAAAACAACAAACACATCTTCCTCCCTGGGTAAGTGCTGGAATCCGTTTTCTGCAAAGCAGCCAAATGGTGAACCTCATCAACTTTTTAATCAAACTAGAAGGTTTACAAATGTCCCCAACTGCCTCCTTCCCTCCCCACCCTGCACCCCACAGTGGCGACAATGGCTGAGCGCCTGGGGAGGTCTGCTGAGGCCACGCTGCTGAGACAGCTGAGGCAGTTTACACAGAACGATAGATTCATCACTCATATTAAATCGCAGCTCCCGCCCTCCTCAAGAGAAAAGTAAGACTTAGCCAATGCTTCTTCCTCCTTCCTCAGAAATTAACCCCTCAAGGTTGGTGCAGAAGCTGAACCCTTGGAGCATGTGAAGCTGGATGTTGCTGCCGTTAGTTGCCTTCAGGTTGGCCTCTGGCTCATGGCGACTCCATGCACAACGGAATGAAATGCTGCCTGGTCCTCCGCCATTCCCATGATTGGTTATGGATCAGGCCGTTGTGATCTATAGGGTTTTTCAGATTTCAGAAGTAGATTCCTGGCCTTTCTCAGTAGATCATCTTAGTCTGGGAGCTCCGCTGAAACTTGTTCAGCATCACGGCAACACACAAGCCTCCTCTGAGCGAGGGGTTATGGCTGTGCATGAGACGTACTGTCTGGAAATCAAGCCCATGTTTCCTTCATGGAAGGCGAGAATTCTACCACTGAACCGCCAATCCCCTGTGATGTTGTACGGGGTGGATGAACACATGAAACTAGGTGGCTGAACACATGAAACTAGGTGGCTGTATCACCCAGGCTTTTGGACTGGCTCTTTTTTATATTTTTGGAGATTTATGAGAGTTATACTCCCCGTAGCATTTCAAATGAAACCCCGTTATTATTTCTCTATTGTAGAATTGGGCTTTTTCTCATTAAGTATCTCTGGTTTACTAGGTTGAGGTTGTTCATCTGAGACTTTTTGTATTTGGCTTTCATGCTGCATTATTTATGGGAAACCTATCTTTATGATCTAATACATTATTCCTGTATTCTTGCAAATAATAAACCAACTTTGGAATGAGATGCCAGAGAAGAACTATACAATCAGCAATTCTTTTTAAACAGTTGAATCTCCAGCAGATTATGACTGGACGGCACTGGGTAATGATAAGAGAGAGCAGAAGGAGGGCCTGGTGAGTTCCGGCTCCTCTGATTTGTTGCTCAAATGTTACTACTAGATTAGTTGACTTGCATCTCAAGATTAATGTCTGAATTATTCTGATTTTGCCTCCATCTAAGTAGAACCATGTTCCTCTCTTTATATAATTCTTTAGCTTCTCATGCTTCCACCTACTCACTGATGAGATACTTCAGAAAGGAAGAGAAAGAAGTGAAAAAGGTGGAGGCAAAGAAACAGGAAAGGGGGCGATACTGTTTATTTAGACCTTACAGACACTGGCTAAAAAGATCTGCAAAATGTGGCCAATGTCACATGGCTGGTAAGTGTAGTGGAACCCAGTTCTGTCACATTCTAAAGTCTGAGTTTCTTGTCACTGTTATGGAGAAAGGCAGAGAGAGTTAGGCAAAAATAAACCCATGGGATAAGGCTCTAAACTTCTGAGGATGGCATCCCAGGGGGCAGTCAGGGCCTCAGTGACCAGGCCTGGTGCCTCCTTCAGAGAAAGAAATGGGGCTGGCAGCTCTTTGGCGAAGCTCTATCTGATGAGCTCCTCCAAGAGCTTGCTCTCTAATACTTCCTAAACAATTTTCCCTCTGGAGTCCATCTGTTTGATCTCTGTGGATGATTCTCCAAACCCTCTGCTCAGTCTGGCCTCTCTGTCAGGCTCTACTCTGGCATTTCCCATGGAACAGTAGGACCTCTCCCTTGCAGAGGTCCTCAAGCTCCAAGACCCAGTGCATCTAAAGCTCAACTATTCATCTATGATCCAAAAACTACTGCTGCTCCTATAAATTTCTGTTTATGACAGCACAATCGCCTGATTGACAAGCTCACAACACCAATCATCCCTGATCTCTCTTTTTCTTGACCTTCCACATCCAACTAGTTGTCAAGTGTCATTAGTTCTACCTCAAGTTGATCTTTCCCATTTGTTCTCTTTTCTTTGCATCCCAGTTTAGGCCTTATAATCAAGCTATTATAATATTCTCCTAACTTAGGTATGAATTCTCTCTATCCTCTTCACTATACATACTGCTATCAGACCAATTGTAAGACATTCCGATATTCAGAATCCTTTAATGCACTCATGCAACAAACGTTACTGGGCACTCACTATATGTCAGCCACTTTTCTAGAAGCAAATGTTTTTGAGAAGCAAAATTTCCTGCTGTCATGAAGCTTACATTCTAATGAAGAGGGATAAGAAGAAAATAAACAAATATATGCTAAGTCATGTTATATCATAACATATGCTATACTGCATACTAGCATGATAATTACTATACCAAACCCAAAAACCAAACCCACTGCCGTCGAGTCTATTCCAACTCATAGTGACTCTATAGCGACCCTATAAGACAGAGTAGAACTGCCCAGTAGAGTTTCCAAGGAGCACCTGGTGGATTCGAACTGCCGACCTTTTGGTTAGCAGTGGTAGCACTTAACCACTACACCACCAGGGTTTCCGAAGTAAAAATAAAATCCAGGAGTTAGCAAATTTCTATAAAGGGCCAGATAGTAAATATTTTAGGCTTTGTGGGCTATATGGTCTCAGTCACAACTACTCAGCTGTGCTGTTGTGGTATGAAAGCAACCATACATAATATTTAGACAAATGGGCATGGCTGCATTCAAAGAAAACTTTATTTATAAAACCAGGCGGTAGGCTGGATTTGGTCCACAGTCTGTAGTTTGTCACTCCTGATATAGACAGTGATCCTGAGAATAGGATATTTTTATAAAGTGGTCAGGAAAGACCCCTTTGATGAGGTGACACTTGTGCCAGAAAGGAAGGGACCTATGAGCATATCCCAGAAAAGAAGATTCTAGACAGGAAGACTGAATCCCTGGGCAGTGCAAATGGCTAATGTGGAAAGCTGCTAACTGAAAAGCTGGGAGTTCAAGTCTATCCAGAACTGCCTCAGAGGAAAGGCCTGGTGATCTGCTTTCAAAAAATCAGCCATTGCATCCGATGAGTACAGCTCTACTCTGACACACAGAGGGTTGCAATGCATCAGAATCGACTCGACAGCAACTGGTTTTAGGCAGCGGTAACAGTAAGTACAAATGCCCAGCGGTGGAAACACGCTCGGTGTGTTCAGCAAGGAAACCAGTGTGGCTGGAGCTCAGTGAACGAGAGAGAGAGAATTTACAAAGTATTTTCCACTAAAACTCTTTACAATTCCTGGGTGCCATGGCCATACCTTTCCTTATTATAGTGAGTATTTGTTATTTCCCCTTTTCCAGCATCCAATCCCTCTCCGGGTAACAGCATCCAAATTTCCCTTTAAGGAACTACTCCCTCTATCCCACTCCCTTTACCCACCCTTCGTTCTAGCAGTGGGTGGATGACCCAGGCCTTGCTAAGCAGCATATTATAGCATGTTGATCACAGTGATTGGTTCAAGGCTGGGCATTTGGCCCAAGCCTGGCCAGTCAAAGTAAAACACAGGACTTTGTTGGATCTATATCAGGATGGTGTTATGGACTGAACTGTACCCCGCCAAATGTGTGCTGAAGTACATATAAATATGACCCTGTTGGAAGACAGGTGTTTTGTTATGTTAATGAGGCCATATTGGTAGGGAGGGTCTTAAACCTAATCCCCTCTGAGTGATGCCTTATAAAGGGTAGAATAGACAGAGGCACACACGGGGCGGGGAGGGGGGAGACAGATGCCATGTGAGGATACATCTACAAGCAAAGGAATGACAGGATCACCAAGAGTCACCAAAAACCAGAAGAGAAGCCACTGGAATTGATTTGGAATTTAGCCTCCAGAATGCCAAGAAAATAAATTTCTGTTCTTTAAAGCCACCCACTTGTGGTAGTTTTTGTTACAGCAGCACTAGGTAGTAAGACAGGAGGTGAAGCTCTATTGGTGATGAGTTGAGGATGAGATGCAAGATTGGAACAGAGCTAAGCGATGGTAAGAGAAAGAGAGAGAGGGAGGCTGATTTGTAGTCACAGTGTTTAAGCCCCTGAATCTAACCTAAAGACCCAGACTTTTCAATTATATGAGGCAATACATACACCCACCCCCTTGAGTTGGATTTATGTCACTTATCACCAAGGGAGTCCTGACGGATATGCACATGCTGTTTTTTCCCCCAGGAAAGTACTCTGAGCCACACTCAAATGTCAAGCTCAAACATCCCCCCATTTAAGCAGCTTTCTAAACTCTCTCTCCCACACCATCCCACCACAGCTGGATTCTTTGTTTCTGTCCTGCTTAGGCCACATATTTTCTGCTTGGGTTCTCAGATATCTTCATGTGTGCCTCACCTCTCCGATTAGGCCCAGAGCTCCTTAAGAGATCAGGAAGGTGCATTCCTGTCTGTATGGCGCAGTAGCAGTGATTTGGAGATTGTGTGTGTGTGTGTGCGCGCACGAAGCCCCGGTGGCACAGCGGTTCAGAGGTCGGCTGCTAATCAAAGGGTTGGTAGTTCAAATCGACCAGCCACTCCTTGTAAACCCTACGGGGCAGCTCTACTGTGTCCTATAGGGTCACTATGAGTCAGAATCGACTTGATGGCAATGAGTTTGGTTTTGGTGTGTATATACACACACATATATACACACACACACACGCATACACACACAAACACATGTATGCAGTAAAAAAAAAAAAACCGAACCCGTTGCCGTTGAGTTGATTCCGACTCATAGCGACCCTATAGGACACAGTACAACTGCCCCATATGGTTTCCAAGGAGCACCTAGTACTTATACATTTAATAAATGAGCAGTAGTAAGAACATTGCCATTCCTTTCATTATAATTATCAATTGCCAGGTTGCACTAGAGAATTTCATCAAAAACTAATTCAAAAGGCTGAATGTATCATCAAATGTGGTCTTAAAAAAAAAATTAAGAAGTTAAACATCAGACCACATTTAAATTTCTATAAATCTTACGCTAATTTAAATGGCTTTAGATTTAATTAAAAATGTTTTTCAATTGATAATAATGTAACAGATAATTAGCATCAAGTGGCATCTAAAGGACATATTTTTAAAAAACTAATCTTGAGTATAAATAGATTTAATTAACAATTAGAATAGTACTTTATAATTATGCTTTGTTTATAAATGCTGTAATATCCAATTCATTGTTAAATGGAATTGGTCATTAATTAAAATCAAAGTCATGTTTTTCCTGGTGTCTCCATGAAGGAGCTTCTTAGATACACTAGCTTTTACATCGTCTGCTTTCTTGCCGTTTCTGCCCGATATTTAATAACTTTGCTTTGTAATTAAGGCTAACCTAGATCATGCCTCAGCCTATACCTCAGTTTTCTACCTTTTTCGTCCTTAAATGGGTGGTCCTGACTACAAACCTAACTTTGCTTGTGTCAGACCTAAATAGATACCTCTCTAATATGGAAAATCCAATGATGGCAAAGGCATTCACGTTCATATTAAGAGTGAAAGGGCCTGGCACCTGGATGACAGCAAGGTCTTGAAGACTAGGAGAATGGTGACACCACACAAAAAAAATTAGGGAAGTGTGGGAGGCAGGGAGTTTGGAGGAGGAGACAAAGTTCAGTGGCAGATAATGTGGTAGAAGTGATGGGAAGATCCTCCACGCAGAAGAGTCTAGGCTGTTGGGAATTTGGAACTAGAACTGAGAAGTTCAGGGCATATACAGAATTGGGGGTCATCTGCAAAAAAGTAAATATTGAAACTGTAGATAGTTATGGGATTTCCCATAGAATTGTGAAAAGAGAAACAGAAGGACTGAACATCGTGGGAGTCCAGACGTGATCCCAAGTGTGAGTCCACATGACTCACCTGGTGACAGAAGAGTTAGTGAGGGAAGCAGAAGAACAAGCAGAAAGGTTGGAGAATTGTGGGAATGGTGAATAACCAGAAGCTAATTTTTTTTTTTTAAAAAGGAGGGGGACTATCTAGAAAACGGTTACCTAATTTCCTTGTCCTGTCATTGTGATGCCAACACGCTCTGGAGTTCAGGGAAGCTGAAGATGACTGTAACAGAGAGTACTGGTCAGACAGTGTGGTGGGAACACCAGCTGGATTCAGATCCTGGTTCTGCCATTTACTCTCTGTGGACTCTTGGACAAGGTATTATACCACTCTGTGCCTCGGTTTACTCATCTGTAAATGAAGGTCATAAGCTTGGGCCCTCCTCATAATGCTGATATGAAGATCAAATACATGTATTCACAGTAAGTGTTTCCTTTGGCACCTCACACAGAATAAACACTCAATATATGTGGCGCAGTAGTTAGAAGCTTGGCTGCTAATCAAAAGGTCAGCAGTTTGAATCCACCAGCTGCTCTTGGAAACCCTGTGGGGCAGTTCTACTCTTTCCAATAGGGTTTCTATGAGTTGGAATCAACTTGACGGCAAAGGGTTTGGTTTCCTTTTTTTTCTTTTTTTTTGGTTTATTCGTAGTTCAGTGGTAGAATTCTCACCTTCTGTGCGGGAGACCTAGATTTGATTCCTAGTCAACACACTTCAAGCGCAGCCACCACCCCTCTTTCAGTGGAGTCTTGCATGTTGCTATGAACAGGTTTCAGTGGAGCTTCTAGAATAAGATGGACTAGCAAGAAAGGCCTGGTGATCTGCTTCTGAAAATCAGCCAGAGAAAACTCCATGGACCACAACAGTTAGATCTGTACCCAATCATGGGAATGGCACAGGACCGGGCAGTGTTTTGTTCTGTTGTGCGTGGGGCCATCATGAGTTGAGGGCCCACTTGATGGCAGCTAACAACAATAACTGCTTATTCCTACTCAACTATAGACTAAAATAACTAATTTATGTATGTTTCTCATCATATTTATTCATTCATTCTTCCTTCCATTCTTTCTTTTGTTCCTCTATCTGGGTTTTATACACATGGAACCCAAAGCTTAGAGAGGAAGCCAGACTTGGCTAGGGCCATGCAGATCCTAAGTGTTAGAGGAAAGATTTAAACCCAGGTCTGTTGGACTCCACCCTGAAATACACATCTACGTTCAAACTTCCTGAGAGAGCTTGTGTGCTCTAACAATTCAAAAAGACAAACTTGTCATTCAGCTGAAAATGAAACTGCCTAAACTTCTCTCCCTTGCCAATATGCCGAATCCCAGCTGACAGGAAGCTCATTTCCGCCCCCACAGGAAGCTCATTTCACCGAGTGGGTTGAGTCAAGATTTGCAGGGTGGTCATTTCCAAATCTTTTTAGCAGGGGTAGCAGCAGTGATGTTTGTTGTGCTGCTGCCTTTCTCCACTTTTGCATAAAAAAGCAAATGCTCCTAATCATGGGGAGAGACAGATGTTATCCTACCTCGGTCTCTAAGTGAAATACCACAAGCGTAACTACCACCAACACGAATATCCTCCAGCCTTGAAGTAACAGGAAACTGCTATCATCTTCCATTTATTAATCTAATTGCGGGATGAAGGCAGTTCTTTTTTTTTTTTCTATTTTATTGTACTTTAGATGAAGGTTTACAGAACAAACTAGCTTCTCATCAAACACTTAGTACACATATTGTTTTATGGCATTGGTTAACGGCCCCACGACATGTCAACATTCTCCCTTCTCAACCTTGGGCTCCTTGTTACCACCTTCCCTGTCCCCTCCTGCCTTCTTGTCCTTGTCCCTGGGCTGGTGTGCCCCTTTAGACTCGTTTTGTTTTATGAGCCTGTCTAATCTTTGGCTGAAGGGTGAACCTCGGGAGTGACTTCATTACTGAGCTATAAGGGTGTCCTGGGGCCATACACTTGGGGTTTCACCAGTCTCTGTCCAGCCAGTAAGTCTGGTCTTATTATTATTATTATTTTTGTGTGAGTTACAGTTTTCTTCTACATTTTTCTCCAGCTCTGTCCAGAACCCTCTATAATGATCTCTGTCAGAACAGTCAGTGGTGGTAGCCAGGCACCATCTAGGTGTACTGGACTCAGTCTGGCGGATGCCGCGGTAGTTGTGGTTCATTAGTTCTTCAACCTAATCTTTGCCTTGTGTCTTCGGTTTTCTTCATTATCCCTTGCTCCCAAACGGGTGAGACCAGTGGAGTACCTTAGGTGGCCACACAGGCTTTTAAGAACCCAGACGCTACTCACCAAAGTGGAATGTAGAACATTTTCTTTATAAACTGTGTTATGCCAATTGAACTGGATGATCTCTGAAACCATGGTCCACACAACCCTCACCCCAGCAATTCTGTCCCTCAGGGAGTTTGGGTATGTCAATGGAGCTTATAAGACCCTGCCTTGTACGAGTTGTGCTGGCTTCCTCAGAATTGTGCACTGCCTTACCCTTCACCCAAGTTGCCACTCACATATTGTCTATTTAGTGTTTCTCTCTCCCACTCCTCCTCTCCCTCGTAACCATCAAAGATTGTTTCTTTTTGTGTGTAAACTTTTTCATGAGCTTTTACAGTAGTGGATTCATACAGTATTTGTAACTACTTTACATGAATTTTTTCATTCAATCCTTCCAACATCCTCTGAACGTAGATATTTCTATTACCTTTATTTTATAGTTAAGCAAACATAGGTACAGAGAAGTTAGGTAACTTGCTTAAGATTACACAGCAAGTAAAGGGTAGAGATGAGGTTAAAATCAGAGTGGGTTAATGACAGAAACATAGCTTTTAACAGGAAATAAGAGAAGGAAAAGTAATATTAGTACTAACAGAGCAAAAGTCCACATAAGAAAAAATTCATGTAAGTGTATTAACAACAGCAGCTGTTAATTTACTGAGCATTATCCCTGGATGGTGTAAAGAGTTAGCACACTCAGCTGCTAAACAAAAGGTTGTAGGTTAGAGTCCCCTCAGAGGTATCTTGGAAGAAAGGCCTGGTGATCTATTTCCAAAAAAAATCAGCCACTGAAAACCCGATAAAGCACAGCTCTACTTTGACACACATGGGGTTACCACGAAATGGAACAAACTTGACAGTAACTGGTGGTCATGGATTGAATTGTGTCCCCCCCAAAATATGTGTTAATTGATTTGGGTAGGCCATGATTCTCAGTATTGTGTGACTGTCTACCATTTTGTTATCTGATATGATTTTCCTATGTGTTGTAAATTCTGCTTCATTGATGTTAAACGAGGGGAGATAGGCGGCAGTTATGTTAATGAGGCAGGACTCAATCTATAAGATTAAGTTGCATCTTAAGCCAATCTCTTGTGAGATATAAAAGAGAGAAGTAAGCAGAGAGACAGGGGGACCTCATACCACAAGAAAGCAGGGCTAGAAGCAGAGTGCATCCTTTGGACCAGTGTTCCTGCACGGAGAAGCTCCTAGTCCAGGGGAAGACTGATGACAAGGACCTTCCTCCAGAGCCAACAGAGACAGAGCCTTCCCCTGGAGCTGAGACCCTGAATTGGACTTTTAGCCTACTAAACTATGAGAGAATAAACTTTTGTTTGTTAAAGCCATCTAGATAACCAAGACACCAGTACTGGTATTTTGTGCTAGGTACTGTGATCCGTGTGTATAACATGATCTCATTTAATCCTAGGCACAGCTTGGAATGGTGAACGTTCTTAGCCCTATTGAGCAGAAAACAAAATTGGCTCAGTGGTAACTTGCCCAAAGTCACACGGCTAGTAGGTGACAGCCCAGGAATTTTAAACCAGGTCAGCTCCAGCATCAGGACCCTTAAACCACTATGCTAGACTGTTTCAGTGTCCAGTTGTGGAAGACTAAATCGTTGCATGCTTTCATTGAATGGTTCCCAGTGGTGGGGTCACAGAAGTTCTTGCACATATTCTGAAAGGCAAATTCTCAGGCACTTCTACCAGAGCTTCTTGTTCAGTAAGTCAGTAGTTGGATCTATAAACCTAAACTTTTCAGAAGTTCCCTGGTTGATTCTTAGTATGTAGCCAGGTTAACAAACTGCTGTATCATGTATATAAGTCATGGCTGCTTCTTACAAGATGGCTGGTCTGTGAGGACAGATATGCTATATTATGCTTCTTTGCATGAACACATATCCTAACCCAAAGCTCAATGTTGGTACACATGCCACAAGGATTTTATGGCCTGAGAAACTTTCACCAGGGGACCAGGCTCCATGGATATTCAACTGCCTTGCTCTGAAAGATCCAGGTAATTGGCCTAAATCATGCATTCTTCTAGACACCATGCCACTTTTCCTCTAAAATCTACCAGTAGCATCAAAGCAATTAGATGATGACAATTTCCTTACCTAAAACTCTTAATCGCTCAGCTCCTACTACCACTTCATTGTCATCTGCTGAGAAGAGCAATTTGCCAGAGACGGTTTTTACTTCAAACTTTTTCCCATAAGCTTCTACGGCTTTTGGACCTAGAAAGGAGAGAGAGAATACATTAGCCTCATTGCATTTGATAACAAAAGGCTTTCCATCAAACATATACATCTGACAAGATTGCATTGGACTTTACTGTTAAGTGGATTGGTTTCCAGAAGCCAACCATGAAAATCAGCCTTGTGACTTCAGTCATGTCTTGTCAATTACTTTTAATCACAGGCTCTCAAGCTATAATTTTAAAGTACATCATGTCCTTCCTTCAAACTAATGCTTGCATGAGATTTCGCTCAGCTAGCCACCAAATTACTGTCAAATACTTGTAGTTTTTTTTTTTTTTTTTGCTTGAACATATCAAGACATGAGAAGCTAACTACCTCCTGAGGCAACGCTCACATCTTTGGTCAGTCCTAACTGTCAGAAAACGCTCCTACAAATTCAGCTGAAGTTCAAATTCACAGCTCAAATTCAGCAGTGGGTTTTGGGTAAGGAAGCAAGATTTTGCTCTTGATTGGATGCTATTAGAAAAAAAAAGAAAGTGGGGGTCATTTTATGATTATCATAACAAATCTTAACAAGAAGTAGGGAAGACCAGAAAAATGTTAAAGCTGTAATGGACAAAGAAAGAGCAGTCACTCATATTAGCCAGGATAGGGGGATATTTGGTCATTTTTGTGGTTTGAAAAATGTTTATGATTTGTCTGTGTTCAGACCTGATCAGAGTTGACTGTTTTTTTAACCCCTGTGTCCATGAGAGTCACAGAGTGCCCTTGTTTGATGTTGATATTTTGTGAAATTGTTTCTGTTCAATAGGAGGACACAAAGTCCTAGCTGATAGTATCAGACTAGCCCCTGCCTATCTGAGTCTACATTTCCGTTTCTCATGGTTATTGGGCTAGCTATCAGAAGACATGAATTATGTCCCAATTCTCTCTTATTTTCTGTTCAATGTGACCTTTGGCAAATCATTTGATCTTTCTGAACTTCAGCTTCTACATCTGTGAAACGGAATGATCACTGCCTACTCTACCTCATAGAAAGGCTGAAAGGAGCCAAGGACATTGCCTTTATAAAAAGAACACTCTGTAGACTGAAAAGAGCTGTGAAATGGAGGGCTGCTTTTGTGACCATCATCGTCATCATCAACATCACCATTTTTCTCATGCAATGGTCACACCCACTGAAAAGGATTAATGGCAAGTATCTCTTAGCCAAGGAGCCCGGGTGGCGCAGTGGTTAAGAGCTTGGCTGTTAATCCAAAGGTCAGTGATTTAAACCCACCAGCCACTCCATGGAAGAAAGATGTGGCAGTCTGCTCCCATAGAGGCTGCAGCCTTGGAAACCCGGTGGGGCAGCTCTACTCTGTCCTGTAGGATTGCTGTGAGTTGGAATTGACTTGACAGCAATGGAATTTTGGTTTGGTATCTCCTAGCCCACTTTCCCTATTCAATAATCACATCAATTCAGCAGGCGTGATCTCTTGCCAATACATCCACACTGCTCTAACACAAAGAAAGGATATTGGGGAGCCTCCTTAATGAGCAGGAGTTGAAAGAGCAGAGTTCTACAGACTTTCCAAGCAGGATGGGACCTGGACCTGGGATCCTGTCCGACTGCCTTCATGCTGCAGATGAGGAGAATAAGTGACAGCGAGGCTAAAGACTCTTTCAAGGTCACCAGTGAGCTAACAGCATATCTGGGTTTGCAATGGAGCTCACAGTGTTGTTTCACAAAAGAAAAGAATGTTGATTTGTCTAGGATGGGGAATGAAGATGGTGCCATCATGGCTGGAACAAGTAGGATATGAGCTTTTAAAGGATTAAAGGAAGAAGAAACCTGGAAGAAGGAACATTTCAAAGAACAGAGATGTATAATGAGGGACTTGCCTTAAGTTTTTCTGCGAGGGCTGAGGTTTAGCTGTCTTCTTGGTCATACAAAAACCTTCAGTAAAATCTATCTTACTTGGAGTGGTTATCTTTTTTAAGGGAGGGTTGTGGATGGGGAGGTAATGAGGAGCTAAGAAACGAATGACTGGCCACAGGATGGGTGTCAAGTGAGCAGTTTGCCCCCTCTGGATCCAGCCACATGGCAAAGTCAGCTGTGACTAGGGGAACACAAATCCTGGGACTTGGCCTTCATGGACCTGAGTGATATCAGACTTGATCCCCAAGGAGTCAAGGGCATCTTCACGTGCACAATCTGAGTTGACTCTGAACTCATGACTGGGGTTGTGAGCCACACAGAAGAGTACACAGCAATCAAACAACACAAAGCACAATTAAGTCATTTTGCCTTTCAGAAGACATGATGAAATTTACCAAGGGCCAGAATTATTTGGGTTTATAAAGTTCACTAATTGGTAGCTTTAGCCAAACCCCCACAGAGCAACTGCTGGCTCAATGGTGCAGACGGCTTGCTCTTTTGTCAATTTCATCTGGGTCTGCCAAACTTCCCTGGACATGGCCCGAATCTTAAAAAAAAATGATTCTAGAGGGAAAAGCAAATGGAGCCAGAGACCGTTCAGGAGGTCTCCTGGTAAATACATTGTTTCTGTCTGGGAGAAGAAAAATTGCTATTTGTAACCTAAAACTAATCTTCAGTTAATCCCCCTCTAGGTAGTCTATGTGTGAAGAAAAAAAAAAAATTTTTTTTTTTAATGTGTGAAGTGCCCCCTTAATTAATACCTTAAACAGAGAAGAGAATGAGTGTGGCAAGTGTAGAAAAATGGAGTGTATCAGGATGAATCAGCAGTCTCCAAGTCACGGTGCAGCCACAACTCTGGAGCTGGAAAGGCCTGATGGCCATCTGCCTTCAATCCTTTCCCCAACTCCCCTAACACTGGACCCTCCCCTACTCCTGCATGATGTTGTCAAGGACTCCCCTACAAGTTTCCTCCTTGTGGGTCAGAAGGTTCCCTGATCAGATCAGCTACGGGCCTGATACGAAATCGGCAGCATTATGGGTAAAACAAAAGGATGGCGCAGGACTGGGCAGTGTTTCGTTATGTTGTATACAGGGTGCCGACTCGATGGCACCTAGCGACAACAAAAACATGGGTAAAATATGCATTTGTGGCCTATCCTGGGAACCTTAAAGTATTGTTGCTTGCAAAAAGATTCCCTGAGCTGCTACCATTAGAATTGGAAACAGGCTTTTGAGGCTCGCATTGGATAAGCAAGAGAATTCCTGAGTCCTCAGGATTGCCTTAGTAGATCACACTGATTAGAAGGCAGGAGCAATTTGCTGTCAACTAAGTACACAGTTTAAGAGGCACTGGAAACTACTGTCTGCTGGACTTGTTCTGTGCTTGCCACTGTGTGCATAAATGTGGATGTAAACAGAGTGTCCTGAAGAAAAACTTTAGAGGGTGTATGTGTATATGTGTTTGTGTGTGTGTGCTTGCGTGTTTAGAACTACATTTTTAACACATCTTCCATTCTCTCTAGAAATCATCTTGAAAGGCTCCACTGGCTGGTATCAGAATGGCTTCTTGTCCATATCATTTTAATGTTAGCTATCTTATGCCCTAGTGGTGTAGTGGTTAAGAGCTGCTAACCAAAATGTGGGCAGTTCAAATTCACCAGCCGCTCCTTGGAAACCCTATGGGCGCAGTTCTATTCTTCCCTACAGGGTCACTACGAGTCGGAACTGACTTGATGGCACCTAACAACAACAGCAATCTTGTGCCCTACCTTAAGGGTTAGGGATAGGTGTCTCCCAGCTCCCGTGAGTGCCCTTTTGGGCAAGGGAGACAGAAGGAAGGGGAAGAGGGGAAGGCAGGAGCAAGAGTGGAAGGAAGAAAGGAGGGAGAGAGAAGAGAGAAGGAAAGAGAGGGAAAGAAAGAGACAGAAGGAAAGAGAATAAAAGGAGAGGAGAGAGAAGGAGAACGAGTGGACAGAGGTGGGAGGAGCAAGGGGGAGAAAGGGGAGAAGGAGAAGAGGAAGACAGGGACAAAAGAAAGAAAGAAAGGAAAGAGACAGGAATGAAGAGAAAGAGAAGGGGGAAAGGAGAGAAGGGAGAGGAGGAGGTAGGGATGGAGAGAGGGGAAAAGAGAGGACGGGAGGCGGGAGGGAGAAGAGAGACTGGCTGACTTTTGCTGAATGATAGTCATTTGGGCAGTTCTAGCTTTATCAAAACAAAATCTCTCAAGTAAACTGAATCTCCCACTGCAAATAAATGGCAAATGATCAACAGGCTAAATAAGTTTCTTTTGAATGCGGGAGTCTGGGAGCTGGAGGTTGGATTTATTTCCCTCCTGGAAGCAATTTTCACATATGCTGCTTAAATCATTGCTTACTGAAGCTGTTTATTTAATTATTTAGCATTGTGACTGTGGACCAGATGTTATATAAGCAAGGCCGACAATCCAGTCCGCGCTGAAACAACATGTTTATGGATTCTGGACTCCACTGTGGTACAATTCCTTCAATCCCTCAGTTCCTCTGTTGGTGGATAGTCCAAGGCACCCAGCAGCCCTGAACCTCCAGACATTCATATGAGGCTGTCCTGGGGGCAAGCAGGCTTCCTTCCTCAGCAGAAAAGGCTCTAGGCACAAAAGCACCTGTTTCCCTTGGCTTGTTTATGAGTGGGGCTCCAGATGTTTTAGTCACAGTAATGTTTCAGGGCATTTGGGCAACTGGCTTCTCCAAACGTCCATCTGCATACTTTTCTCTTAGCCTGGAAGCCAAACAAATGGCATTTTCTGTCTGGAAGCTTAACAGTGCCCTTCAGACCTACGCCCCCTTTTCCTTTCAATGGGTGGGTGCATAATGCCGCCTGCTTACTGCAGCTCAGACACTACAGAGGGGGCATTGATCATATCACTCAACACATTACCACAGCCATGATGTCCAGGTTTATCATCATAATCATTATTACGACTAAGTTAAGTCCTTGTTTAAATTTCAGGACTACGCAGCTTAAAACCCAGAGGGTGCTTTCCGCAGCAGTTAGAACAGATCTGCTCTATCAGAAGGGAACATACAACGTACAAACATATTCAGCAGCGATACATCTGCATCTCGCAATTGAGTTAGGTTCAAAGTCAGCACGCATGGCAAATACATGGCATGGATGCAAACTATCACTGCAAATTCCTTTTACAACCCATAAGGTATGGTGTGCACAGCTTTGTGTGCACTACGCTCTCAATCAACCCAGCACAGCCGGTTTCTCCTCTGGCGTAGGGGCAGAGAGCTTTTCTTTGGTTGTGCACCAGATGCAGCAACTGGCTGATGTTTAGGGGCCATGTTACATGAAAAACCGTTCCCCCCCTCCAAAACAAGTATAGTTAAATTTGCATAAGTTAAATGTGTAGATATGATGGGATTCTATGCTTTAGTAGAATCGTAGAATGCATGCTACATTCTTTTTCTTGACCCAGTAAAATGTATTAGCATTCTTCTCTTCAGTTCACACGCTGTTTGACTCAGTTTTGATCCAACCTTCAACATTTTGTGAGTGAATATGAATGCGGCTGCTAAATAAAAGGTCGGAAGTTCAAATCCACCAGCTACTCCTTGAAAACTCTATGGGGCAGCTCTACTCTGTCCCATAGGGTCACTATGAGTCAGGATTGACTTGACGGCACTGTGCTAAGTTCTTTCTTTTTCTTACCTGTTATCAGCTGAGTTAGCACTTTAGTCTGGTCATTGAGAATGTTCACTGTAACATTTCTGGCAGATTTGAAGTACAGGGCATTACCCTACAACGAAAAAAATAAGAGAAACACATGACAATTGCAGCAGATTTCTAAACAAAAAAACTATAATCCCAACTCTCCAACAGGCTAAACTGGTCTCAGCCAAGTTCCAATTGATTTGCCTTTACTTGGGAACTCCAAATGTGTAATCATCTCCACACATATGATACTTCACAGATATTCATCCAAAATAGATTTCCCCCAAAGAGATGGTCACACACTTACACACTCACTCAATATGGATTTCCCTAACACACACACACACACACCCCCCAAAGAGACAGTCACACACATACACACTCACTCAATATAGATTTCCCTAACACACACACACACACACCCCAAAGAAGACAATCACACACACACACACTCAATATAGATTTCCCTAACACACACACATACACATGGAGGCACACACAGATTATTATAGTTGAATCAGAGACAACTGGGACATAGAGGCCTTTAGAACTTAACACAGATATCATCAGTTAGCCTTGGTACACCAACTGATCAGAGATGACTGGTATCAATACCAACACCTATGGGGGCTTTTACAAGGTGAAGAGGGGAAGGCATGACAGCCACCAAGGTATCTTACCATATGCAGACTGACAATCTGGAGTCAGGGTCTCTCTGAACCAAAGTTAACTGATAAAATGGTTAGCCAATAGCCATGACTTGTTTAGACCCTGAGTAAGCAGTTATACTTGGGGGGGAGCTGGGGCCCTACTGTCCAGGAGAGAGATGGTGACTTCTGACCCATCAGGACAAAGGACAACCACTGATTCAGTGCAATCCCCTGCAATGATTTAAAATTAAAATATCACAGTGATTTAACATTAAAACTTCATATAAGTATGCTTATATTATTGGGTCAGGGAAACAGAAAATCATTTAGTTCTAATATCATCATAGATTTCTATATCTGTACATTTGGAAATAAATATTAGCCCCAGATATTTTCTCCTACATTGTTGCATTTAGCAGTTCTGTATTCAGAACTTTAAAACAATTTAATAATGCGAGAATTCAGAACCTGGAACATGGACAGGACGTTATATGTTGCTACAAGTTAATGTACCAACATTTCTATTTGTGCATTTAGCAGCTTGGCACTACAGACAGAGGAGCAAGCTGGAACCAGGCAACTGGATGGATTCCACTGTCATTGATTAGTGTGTGACCTTGAGAAAGTCACTTAGCTGCTCTGTGTTCCAGTCTTTGCACCCTCCTCCTTCTCTACCATCAACATCGATATCATCACCAACCTCATCACTAACATAATTGAGTGCCCACTGTGTGCCAGGTATACAGCAAAAGCTCTGGGTCAGACTGCCTGGCTTCCAATCCCACCTCTACCACATGCTAGGTGTGTGACTTTGGGCAAGTTACTTAATTGTTCCAAGTCTCAGTTTCTTTATTTGTATGATGATACAAATATTAATTATCATTAAAATTATTAAAATGCATGTATTATTATTACAATTATTAAATCACATATGTAATTATTAAAATACACATAGTACAGTGCTGGGTACTAGTAACTCCTCAGTAGTTATTAGGATAAGGGGAGGGTAGGGCAAGGAAGAAGAAGGAAAAAAAAGGAGGAAGATGAGGAAGGGAATGAGAAGGGGTAGGGGGTGAAGGGAAGGAGGAAGAGAGAAAGAGGGAAGCGGGGAGAAAGAAGGAGAGAGAGAGAGAGAGAAATGCGGAAGAAGCCCTTCCTTTGCATTACGTAATCTTCACAACATATCAGTGGAGTGAGCCAATGGTTTCTTCCATTTTCAATCTTTTGTTTCCATGTTCCAAATGGTCTCCTTACATGTGGCTGGCTTACCATTGTCTTTCAAATCTCAATGTCTTCAACTGCTTCCATCTACCCTTAATATTATCTGAATAATTCAATTGCACTAGAAATCTCATAACAGTTTTGCTGAAGATTTACAGCAAGAGATATAATAAAACTACCCATTCCTTTTTATTACCATGTCAAAATATTATAGTTTAGCATTAATTGTTCTAATATGTTAACATCCTGGGAAACAGAATCTTTGCTACGTCATAGTTTAAACAAAGAGCCTCATTCTAGCCTGGGATCCCTTGCTCTAATCCTCCCATATCATATCTCCAGGAAAAAAAGCACTAACTAGCTAACAAATGTAAAGAGCCTTACACTGCAGCTGACTCAGTGCAGTTTTTACTTTGCTCCTTGACTCTGTCCCCTGAGACTAATGGTGGTAGTTGTGGTTCAGTGGTAGAATTCTTGCCTTCTAAAAAAAATTTTTTTTTTTTTTTTTATGCAGGAGACCTGGGTTCGATTCCCAGCCAATGCACTGGTAATCATGCACAGCCGCCAGCCACCTATCAGTGGAGGCTTGCGTGTTGCTATGATGCTGAAAAAGTTTCAGTAGAGCTTCCACACTAAGGTCCACTAGGAAGAAAGGCCAACAAAGACCCTGTGGATCACAAAGGTCAGAGCCCCAACCAATCATGGGGACAGCGCAGGACCAGCAGCGTTTTGTTCTGCTGTACACGGGGTCGCCATGACTCTGGGCTGACTCAGGGGCCAGCTAACAACAATAAGACTAAATCAGGAAAATACCAGCCAAGCGAAGTGTCCTTGAGGCCTCTACGGTATTAGAACAAGTAGAAGAAACACTATGTGTTTGATAAAAAGCCCAATTCTACCCTTTCAGCTTCTTCTTTTCCCCTCCTCTCCCTCCCACTCACACTGCAGCTTCTGGGCCTGGGGAAGTTAATTTCTGTCTTAGGAGCTACTGCTCTGGGGCCGGTGACTTTCGCTAACCACCCTCAAGGCCAGGGGGCATGAAAGTAACTACAGAGAGGCACAGCTATGCTAGGCAGAAAGGAGTTTCTGGCAGACTCATGCCCAAATAATGAAGCTCAGAGCTCCTGACCCGGTCAAGTCAGTCTGGCCAATCAGCTCGTGATTCCTGCAAACACAGGGTGAGGTCACCTGGGAGATACTGAAGGGAGGCAACAACGCACCGTTGTCCCCATATTGAGAGGGAAGAATGGTTCGTATCAATACTTCCCCAAATAACTAAAGTGCCTGGCATTTGGAGCTGAAATTCTCAACACACAATTCTGAGTTAAAGAAAAACACATCTCTGTTGTTCTTTAAAGCAGAATATGCAAAACAGAATCAAATCTTTTCCTTTTGACCCAGGGCCACTAAAACAGGCGTGAACTCCACTAGGCCCTCAATGGGCTACTGTAGGGACATGGCTGTTTGGACATTAAGAGGCTCCATCATACGACATTTCAAATGAGTGTATCTCCTGCTTTTCAAAAAATTATTACTTATTTTTGTATCAAAACAGTACATGTAAAAGCCAAATACTATGAGGATTATAACAAAGAGCAGCAATTCATATCCCTCATCATTACAAGAGCTTTCAACTTGTCTGCATGATCCACATTGTTGTTGTTGGGTGCTGTCAATCGATATCAACTGGTAGATAACACATGTGACAGAGTAGAACTGCCCTATAGGATTCCCAGGCTATAATCTTTACAGAAGGAGCTCTTCTGGTGCAGTGGTTAAGTGCTCAGCTGTTAACCAAAAGGTCGACAATTTAAACCCACCAGCTGCTCTAAGGGAGAAAAGATGTGGCAGTCTGCTTCCCAAGAGATTACAGTCTTGGAAACCCTATGGGGCAGTCCTAGTCTATCTTATAGGGTAGCAATGAGCTGGAATCTACTCAATGGCAACGGGGGAAATCTTTACAGGAGCATATCGCCAGGTCTTAGTCCTGTGGAGTCACTAGGTGGGTTAGTAGCCCGTTGCTTAACTGCTGGACCACCACGATTCCTTTGCATGTTCCATATGGTCCCAAATATGCTTATATGTTGTCACTTGATCAACATTAGACATCATTCATTGAATTTCAACTGAAGACAGGGATTTAGATCTCTTACACACACACACATGCACACACACTCACACTCCTTCATATACTCCACAACTTTGGTTAAATTAATATTTAGAATTTACATTATTATGATTTTGTGTATACTGTTCACAGGTGAACCAAGTAGTATGCTTTGACTACATTTCATTTTTCTTTCTTCCACAGTTTTTATTTCTTCCTGGAGTCAATACACAAATGCTTCATAAACAAATCAAAACAACAAAAACAAAAAACTGCTTAGTTTTCTAGTTTTCTTTCTCTCCTCTTGTTCAATTCTTTTCCTTTTTGTTCTACTTTCTGAGAAATACCTTCAACTTTAATTTTTAATTATTTTATTGATCTAAAAAATTTTTTTCCTACAACCACACTTCTAATTTTTAGGAGCTTTTCTTATTCTTTGAGCCTTCCTTTTCATACTACCCATTACATTTTGAGGGACACACTATCCTCTCTTAAATTTCTGAGAATACTATAAGCATTTTTCAAGTTTTTCTGTTGTCTCCATGTTCTTTCTTTCTCCCAAGTTCTTTTTTTATTTTTCTGCTTGTTCTGCCCTTTGCCACTCAGACTAAAGGGTTTCCTCAAGTGTCTGGTGCTCCTTGACTCTGTTTGAGAGGAATAAAAAACTTGATTAGAAGCTCTGTGCTTCTGAAAGGCTGAACCTTGCCATAGAGAACAAGGATGGGGGTTTTGGCTGATACAATGGAGAACCTTCAAATGTCAATATCTATGGGCTACTCAGTAAAAAAAAAAAAAAAAAAAAAATACCATGGGTTAATTGCATTAAAGAAGAATTATCCAAACTCCTGCCAGGAAGGTGGTGGGTACAACTTTATATGTAAAGGCTCTGGGTGTCAGAGGGAAAGGGGGCTGGGCATTTCACCGCTCAGTTGGCAGACATTCTATTAAACCATCAGCTTTCAGTGCCTCATTCCTGACTTCATCTATGTCCGATGTCCCAAAGTCCAGAGTTCCTGTGGTCCAAACTTTCCAGAAAGCAGTCCTTTTATCTTCTGCTACTGAGGCACTGGTGGTTCAGTAGCAAAATTCTTCCCTTCCATGTGGGAGTCCTGGGTTTAATTCCTGGCTGGTCCACCTCATGCACAGCTACCATCCATGGAGGCTTGCGTGTTGTGATGCTGCTGATCAGGTTTCAGCAAAGTTTCCAGACTAAGACAGACTAGGAAGAAAGGCCTGGCAATCTACATCCAAAAATCATCCAGTGAAAATCCTATGGATCATAATGGTCCGATCTGCAACCAATTATGGAATGGCACAGGAAAGGACAGTGTTTTGTTCTGTTGTGCATGGGGTCATCATGAGTTAGGGGGCAACTTAATGGCAGCTAACAACAGCATCTAAGATAGGTCACACAGGTCACTTGGGGATGCTATCTGGGAGAGCGGTGAGTCAAATTGGTCTTTATGCAGGTTTTCAACCAATTCTGTTTTTCAGTCCCACTCCAGGGCCACATTATGACTTTCATGGGCCCTAGGCACTATACCTAGAATGCCTAATGGGCAAGCCAGCTCCATCCCTACCCACACTCTGACTCTTAGACCTACAAGGGCAACCAGTTCCTGAGCCTCCCCAGGGTCATATATCATGAATCATCTCCCTTCTGTTTTTGCTGATCCCACTGCAAGTCTGTAGGTCCTCACTTCCATAGCCTTGGCAGGTCAGCTACCTCTCACCTATCCACTTCCCATCTTCTAAAATTTATCTGCATGTTTTGTCTATTATCATTTATTCTCCCTTTCTTAAGTCACCTGTGCTTACTCCTTTGTCATTCTTCCATTAACTGTCTTTTTCAGTGAGGTTTTCCAAAAGAAGCAGAGACCTATGAGCTCTCACTGTTTTCAGTTTGTCTACCTCTAGAGTCATGTCATATGGAGTCCTTGGGTGGCGCAAATGGTTAAGCACTCAACAACTAGCTGAAAGGTTGGAGGTTCAAACCTATACAGGGGCACCGTGGAAGACAGGCCTGGCAGTTTGCTTCCAAAAGGTCATAGTCTCAATAATCCTATGGAACAGTTTTACTCTTCACACACGGGTAGCCATGAGTCAGAATCATATAAGACTCACTTCATACCCACTGCCTTTTGAAGAGTAAAGCACGTTAAAATTGTGTGTAAATCAAGAGCAGGTAATCTCTGGTCAAGGACCCCTCTTAGGCCTCCTATATAGACCAATTCAGTGCCTAGAATATGTTAGATACTGTCCTGTTGTTGTGGTGGTTAGTTATTGTCAAGTCAGTTCTGATTTATGGGGACCCCATACGTGCAGAATAGAGCTGCTCCATAGGATTTCCAAGGCTGTGACCTTTTGGCCTTGGACCTGTTTTCTAAGGTACCTCTGGGTGGGTTTGAACCACTGATATTTTGGCTAGTAATTGAGTGCTTAGCTGTTTACACCACCTACAGACTCCTTAGGTGTCCTTGGCTCTGCAAAACGAGAAAGACAGAAACTTTATCTTTGAGAAGCAACTTGCCCAGAAGGAGAGTCGGTCAATGCAAAATAACCGTAACAACAATGTGATATCACTTCAGTAGAGATTTATTCTTTCCTGGTATGAAGGTATGAAAGACACAGGTTTTATATTTCCATTTTATGGCAAACCATATCACTACAGTCTGTGTTGAACAGACATGGCTCCCAGAAGTTACTCATATTGATAAATCCTACCTTGTAGAGTATTTTCATTGCCCTCTGAGGAGCTAACAATCTGGTAAGTGAATTTAGACAAAGAGAGAAAACCACTAGACAACACAGAAACAAGTTCCACATTCAGAAAAGGATTTCAACTCTCAGTGTGACTGAAGTTCAGAGAAGGGAGCAATCAGTGTGGCTGGAATTCTGAGGGGAGTCTTCCCAGAGGAGGGTACCCGACTTTGGCCTTCTCCTTCAAAGCAAAAGAGGTAGGGTGGGTGGTTCACAATAACCCTACTGCTAATTTAGGTAACAAGGGATCCTGCCCTTGTGAAATGAAGGTTCAGAATGTAAACCCTGGAATCAGGCTGATTTGGACTCCAATAACAACACTTATTTACTGTGTGGCCTTGGGTAAGTCACTTATATTCTTTGAGCCTCGATTTCTGCTTCTCTAAATGAAGTTAAAAGCTATATAATGCTGTTGCTATGAGAATTAAGAGAGAAAGTATGTGTGAAGTGCCTAGCACAGTAACTAAAAAAAAAAAGCTTCATAAACAGTAAGCAAAGAAATAAAATTTACATTAGGAAGGCTCCTTGGAGACAGCTGATTCTAGTACTAAGACAAGAAATACACAAGGTGAGCTGGGAGCATCTTGTAGTATCAATAAGAAAAAAAAGAAAACACTAAAATCTAAACCCACTGCCGCTGAGTCTATTCCAACTCATAATGATCCTATAGACCAGAGTACAACTGCCCCATGGGGTTTCCAAGGAGCGGCTAGTGAATTTGAACTGCCAACCTGTTGGTTAGCAGCCGAACACTTAATGACTACGCCACCAGAGCTCTACCAGAAAATAAGGAAGTGCCCCTAAAATCCCCAAAACGAAAACAAAAAACAAGACCCCACAATCAAGGGGGTATGTTAAAGGAACACAGGGGAGCTCCCGATAGCCAAAGCTAGAAGAATTTGAGCAACAAAAATAACACAATATGGTATTGTAACCCAAATTGTAAAATATATATCCATGAGTCCATACTGACATAAAAAACTATTGAATAAACAATTAAATGGGGGAGAATAAACAAATCTCCTGAGGAGAAATGTTCCGGGTAATTTATGTAGATTATCTCCGCTCAAGGAGGTGGAGCACAACTTCCTTTTTCTTAAGTGTGGGCTGCACATAGTGACTTCCTTCCCAAGAGTACAGGATGGAAAGGGGAACAAAGGAGTACCTTTATGGTGGAGAAGCCTGACAATCCCTCCTCCATGTGATCAAGATTAGCATCACCAGTGGTAAGTCATGTGGATGGTATATACCTGTGATGTGATATAATGAAAATCCACTCTACCTCTGAGTCCTTCCTCCCCAAACCCCATAACCCTAGCATCATCATGAGAAAAATATCAGACAAATATCAGCTGAGGGTCATCTATCAAACAGCTGACCAATTCTCCTCAAAAACACCAAAGTCATCAAAAACAAAAGAAGTCTAAGAAACTACCACAACTAAGAGGAGCCTAAAGAGATATGACAGCTAAGTGGAATGCAGTATCCTGGATAGGATCCTTGGGAAGAAAAAGGACTTTAGGTGAAAGCTAAGGAAATATGAATCAAGTATGGACTTTAGTTAGTAATCATGTATCAATGCTGGCTCATGAATTTTGACAAATATTCCAGACTAATGTTAGATGTTACTAAGAGAGCAACTGGGTCTGGGTATGCGGCAACTCTCTGATCTTCAAAACCTTTCTATAAATCTAAAACTATTCTCAAATAAGAAGTGTTTTTTTTTTTTTTTTTTTAACTGTATAAAATGCTAAATTCTAAGATCCTAGAATTATAGGAAGAGATTTTGTAAAGACAACCCATTTCTGCTTAGATAAGGAGCATCACAAGCAACTTTTTCAACTTTGGGGTTGATCAGGTTGTTAGAAAATCCTCCCTTATACTGAGACAAAAATCTATTCTATGGGGCTTTGCAGTTACCAAAAACCAAACTCACTGCTGTTGAGTCGATTCTGACTCACAAGGGTTTCTAAGGCTGTAAATCTCTATGGAAGCAGACTGCTACTTTGTCTTTACCAAACCCATTGCTGTCGAGTCGGTTCCAACTCAGTGACCCTATAGGACAGAGTAGAACTGCCCCATAGGGATTCCAAGGAGCAGCTGGTGGATTTGAACTGCAGCCATTTTGGTTAGTAGCCCAACACTTAATCACTTCACCACCAGGGCTCCACTTTGCCTTTAGGAAGATTGAAATAAATGACAGCATATGGGTCTCTCATAGCCAGTTCTCCACCCACAGGTCTCTATGCACATTGTCATTCTTCCTTGGTCAACATACAGACAACAGAGCAATCAGAAGTTACAGCTTCTTTGCAGAAGGCATCACAGAGTATTAGCTGCAGTGATTGATGTTTACTAAAATAGTACTAACTATTGATATTACCTGGACGAAGACTGATATAAACTTAAATTTGTCTTCAAAATCATCCCCAAAGGGTAGTTTGGATGTTTATCTTCAGCAAATGTCAACCATCTCTATCATAATCATAATTATTTTTAGTAAGATGCTTCAGTTGTCTCTTAATTGGTCCTTTTAAAAATTATCACAGGTATTTAAAAACAATATCATAGTATGGTTATTTTTTATTTTCCTTTGGAATGTTTTTTTATAATTAGAAAAACCTTTCCAGTTGTGAGTAACAGGGTTACACTATGAAACATTTACTCAGAGTAGTCTGGGAAATGGTCCATTTTTCCACTGTAGCATTCCTGTTCAGCTGCTCTCTGCCTTGTGTCCAAATTTGGGTGCATTTAGGTCTTTCTCAACATTTACCTAAGCTGAGATTTTCTATCCTAATGATTCCTTTGAGATGTCATGTTGACATGTTAACACTGCAAGGAATGCCAGCTTTTCTAGACCCCAGCACATTCCTGGCAACCATTAGGCTTTCGATAAATATTTGTTGAATAACTGAATACTCAGATCAAATTAAAAGACAATGAAGAGGGGGAAAAAAAAAGAGTCAACAGTTATCGAATGAAGAGTGATGATAACTGTCAAAGAGAGTTTAGGCATGGGTGATACAACAGGCTAAACATGGATAACTGAGTGATGGGAGGAGGGTGTGTAGATATATAATCAACAAACATCTGCTTAACACCTAACGCAGTGCAAGAAACATAGGTGATACAAATGAGACTTGATGACAGGGAGAAGCAGTGGCACAAATCATCACCCCAAATTCCTGCTGACATAAAGATGAAGTGATGCCTGGAATCTTCCCTGAGCACACAGCACTCATTAGTATGTGGTGTTGAATATGCCCTCTTGCAACTGCCCCTTAGCAATTCATTCCATTAACATTTTTAAAGCATCTTCTAGACAAGAAATACTGCTGAGTGCTGAGCACGGGGCCTCCTGCTTTCCTGGAGCTTACAACATAGTAGGGGAAACAGACATTAGATTAATAGTTCCATCCAGGCTTGTATAACTGCAATGGCAATGTGTGCTATGGATACAGAGTTGCAGGTGGAATGAGACTACATGGGGGGGTCATACCCAAACCTGGGGAGGGTAGGTCAGAAAAGTCCTTTCTCAGGAAGAGACACTGCAGCTGAGATCACAGGAATGAGAGGGAGTTAGTTAGCTGAACCAGAGCAGAAAGAACTTTTTGGAAGGACGAGCATGTGTACCGACTCTGAGGCAGGAGGGAGCTTGGTACATTTAAGGAACAGAGAGAAAGGTTAGCATGGTTGGAGCTTGATGATAAGGTATAAAGTCGAAAACACATATCCCCCACCTCCCAGTCTACCACCAGCTTATAACATTGCCCACACTGTCCTCTGATGAACAGAAATGTTTAATTTTGCTAAGAAAATTTGTTTCTTCCTATGGATGGTGTCTTGGGGTTCATAATGATGTCCTTTCCTGCTCTAGTTCATTTTTTATATTTTTTCTTCTATTAACATTAGAGTTTTATTTTTATACTTACATCTTTATTCCCCTGGAGTCCACTTTTTTGTGTAGTTTAGACAGGAACCCGAATGGGAGCCAGTTTCCTCAACATCACCTACCCAACAATCATTACGTCCCCACCGTTATGTGGTGTGACCTTTATCATATGTCCCCAAATATACACAGAAATGTCTCAAAATCTTCTAGTCTGCTTCAGGGTTTGTCTGTTTTTGCACCGATACCATACAGTTTTACTTCTGTGGCTTTGTGGTGTATCCAAATACCTGGTAGGCCTATTTACCTTCTTTGCTTTTATATAGGCCATGCTAATAATTTTGAACTTTCTCTAAAAATGGAAATTCATTGAAGGTTTTTAAGGACTGATTTGAGTTGGTTATCATTTTAACCTGATAACTTTGGCTACCTTGTGAGGATGGATTTGAGGGGAGCCCTGGTGGCGCAGTGTTAAGTGCTTGGTTGTGAACCAAAAGGTTGGCAGTTTGAATCCACCAGCTGTTCCTTGGAAACCCTATGGGGCAGTTTTATTCTGTCCTATAGGGTTGCTACAAATCAGAATTGACTCCATGACACACAACAACAGGCCTGATGTGAGAGGTCAGGCAGGAGTTTATTGTGGCATCCAGGTAAGAAATGATGGTGGCTTGAAATGGGGTGGAGGGAAGGGAAGACAGGTAGAGAGGTGAAACACATAAATATATTTAGAATTGACAGGGGTTGGTAATTGATTGGACTTGGGGATAAGGAAGGAAGCAGAGACAAGGATGACTCCTATTTCTTAGCAACTGGAGAAGTAGAAGGTTACAGAACAATGGATACAGTAGCTACAGAACAGTGGGTGAGAGCATACTTGAGGTGAGACTTTGGTAGGTGGGAAGTCAGGGACTTAAGAATTCAGCTTGGACATGTTAAGTATGAAATAACTTGGAGAAGTCTGATGTATTGGGTTCAAGTAATGGGTTTTCTCTTAGTTCTCCATCCTATCTTTTAAGTTATGCTGTGCATTCATCCTAGATACTAAAAGCTGCATTATAAAATGTTCATAATTACTCTATCTCAGTTGACAGCTTTCACACAAAACCTACATATTCTCCATGTTGATTCTCTTTTGACAGCTTGAAATTTGCTTTCTGCTTTCTCTAGGCATCATCAGCGGGGATCCCACAAGAGGGCAGATATGTTAAAATACATAGTTAAAGATAACATCTCAAGTCAAATTTCATACAGCTTGAAGATTACAAAGAATTCCAAGAAATTTCTTAGGATGTGAAAACTAGGTGGTTCTTCTGGGGTGTGCGTGTGTGTGTGTGTGTGTGTGTGTGTGTGTGTGTGTAAGACAGAGAGAAAGAGTCAGAGGCCAAAGGCTAGAGGAGGGGTTCAAATTACATACATAGATCTATGAATAAACCAAATCAGCAGGAGACATAAAATTATGAATTAATTTCAATTTGATGGTTAGGTTCCTAAAATGTATTTAACACCAATGGAGGAAAATATACTGATACATTTTGCTCTCTCGGGGTAAGGTGTAGATATGAGTTAAATGAAAATTTATCACACAGCATGCCTTGGCTGAGAATGGCTTCCTCAACTCCCAACCAAAATGCCCATCCTGACATAGTGTAACCGGTGTACAAGTTTGTGGGAACTTGCAGAAATTGCTTATTGGATATGTAAAGAGGCAAATGTTTTATCCTTACTTGGCTGGGGAAGGCCAGGCCCAGAGCTCAATTGGTCTTCGTTTTGTATGGCCAGCACAGTGCTGGGAACTGCTACCAAGAAGTATAAGAGATTGGCTAGAGCCTTCTACTGTATTTGTAAAGACAAAAACGACACTCAAGTAACAATCCAAAACCAATGTGAGATCAGAGACAGACTGTGCAGGTGGCACTTTGCAATGCACTCTTTTCTACTTTATCTCAGGAGATAATTTCATCTTCAAACCTCTTTGAAACCATGAAAGGGCTGATAAATGAAGGGATCTCCATACTGTCTGCTAGATGGGTTAACGTCTCCAACCCAAGGGGAAGGTACTAGTGCCATTTTACATGAGGAGACTGAGGCTCAACACAGGCCTGCATGCTGGTAAGTTGCAAAGAGAGGTCTAGAACTTGGGACTCTAGATTTGAGGGCTTTTCTTCCTGTTCCGCTGCTGTGGGATATGTAGCGTAAGCTGTCAGTGTAATAGCCGTGATGAAGGAGAGACTTCAGCACTGGTTGGGATAGTCAGGGAAGCCTTTGTGGAGGCTTGGCCAAGGTTTCTGAGAAAGCCATTGAGCAGGGAGACCCTGCAACGCAAGAAAGCAGCTCAGTCTTTTCCCCTTGAGGTCAACCTGATTCCAACACTAAAGCATCAAAACTCAGCAGACAAAAAAAAGATTAATAAATGCTTTTCTCACAGAAGGTTGTTTTTCATGACATAGAAAGCAGTGTAGACAAAAACATCCACCCCTGTGCTCTGTGGCAGAAACTTCATAGGCCAGACTCCTTTAGGCTTGTTCATGCATGCGATCTTTGGCCTTGCTGTGGTCACAGAGCACCCCTCGGTCTGAGACCACAAGCTGGGCTTTGTGGTGACCCCCACACATTCCTTAGCTCTGTGGACACGTTTCCCTCCAGTAATGAGGGCTTTTTGCTCAGGATCTTGACCTTTCACACAATGGTGCACAGCATGCTAGGGAGTCAACAGAAGCTTTCAGGGAATGTTTGGGTAAAGATGATGTGAGCTTTTCGGAGAGAAACGAGTGCAAGCTGAGGCGGAAATTACTAACTGAGAGGAAAACAGTTGCTGCAGACACTGGCTTATATTGTGAGAGAGTTGCAATTTGATTTGTTTTAGAAAAAATATGTCCAGCCTAATGCTGACTGACATGACAGAGGATTCACCTCTTCAAATATTAGTTGGAGCAACACAGTGGAAAAAAAAGAAAAACAAAACTACCCACCCTGGGGTGGCTTGACCCTCTGTGGTGTGATACCGTGATTAAGCCAGGCTTGGGGACACATAGCCCTGAGTTCAGATCCCAGTTTTGCCATTTCTGAATTGGTAACTCTTGACCATATAACCTCAGTTTCCTAAACTAGAAAATAGGGATGATAATGTGCAAAATGGAGGTAATAACAGTATGCTCGTTCAGAGCTGCAAGAATTACAGAAAATGGCATATGTAAGGAATTTAGCATCATGTTTTGTACCTTTAAGCACATATTACAAAAAACGGGTGTTAGGTCATTGATGCTGGTGGTTTATAAGCTCTGTCTGCACCCTCAAACTGTGAGATGCATTAGGACATAAACTGTTTCTGCTACTGCACGTGAACGTTATACACAACAAACAACAACCCGTTGCCGTCAAGTTGACTCCAAATCACAGCAGACCTTCAGGACAGAGTAGAACTGCCCCATAGCATGTCCAAGGAGTGGCTGTTGGGTTTGAACTCCTGACCTTTAGGTTAACAGCTGAATGCTTAACCACTGTGTCACGGGGGCTCCATGTGGTAGTTAAGAACATGAAATTTAGGCAGAAAGGAGGCATGGAACCTGGCTGATCCAGACATTTGCAGTGTGAATGCAGGTGTGTAACGATCTCTCTGTGTCCTTATCTGTAAATTGGGGGTAAGGAGTATCTACCTTAGAGGTTGCTGTGAGAATTAGGTAAGACAATACAGAACATACAGCATGTTTTTACAGGCCTAATAAGGAGTAAGGATTCAAGTAATATTAAAGAAGAAGAGTGTCCTGCATAGAATTTATGTCAAGGCAGAGCAGGTGGCTCTCTGGTGTGACTGAGGAGAAATGAAAAGGCATCATGAATATAAAAGGTGTGTGAAAGTTCCATCGCTGCTCCTTACACGTAAACCTTCCAGTCTGAGAGGAGGTAGATTCTTCACCAGCTGCCATGAAGAAGTGGGTTTGCTAAGAATGCGACAGGCTCAGTAACTGTTGAGTCAAAGCAGGGACATTCAAAACTAAGCCCTTTGGGGTCCTGAAGCCAGGTTCATCTGGGTGGGGATTTCGTGAAGGGTAGCATGAAAAGAAAGAGGAGTCTTCAAACCAAATATTTCATCACTTGGGGCATATCGAAAATAAAATCAAAGCAGTTGCTGCTGAATTGATTTCAACTTATGGCAACCCCATGTGTTTCAGAGTAGAAATGAGCTCCACAGGGTTTTCAATGGTTGTGATCTTTGGGTAGTGGATTGCCAGGGCTTTCTTTCAAGGCACCTCTGGGTGGATTTGAATCGCTAACCTTTCAGTTAGTAGCTGAGTGCTTACCCATTTGAGCCACCCAGGGACTCCACTTGAGGCATAGTGTTTGCAAACTTGTACTCATGTAACTTGCAGATTATAGGAAGGTTATGTGGCAATCCAGAGGTCACACTAAACCTCATCTAGAACTCAGGCTCAACATTTAGATTCAGTGCTGTGACTCTCATACCATGAGCCTTCTGAGTCCTTACAGCCCTTAAGAAGAGATATATGATATGTGCTTTTAATTTTATCATTTAAAAAAGAAGAAATGAGCATGTATTACTTTTATAATATAAAAAATTGTGAATATACAATGTATTCATAATCATGAATATCATGAATATAAAATATATTCATAAAAGAACATGAAATATTACTAAATAAGAAAGTATTGAAAAATACAGACAATACATAAGTTTCTTAATTATTCCTGTGTGCTCTTAATTTCTTTCTTGGCAGGCCAAAATTTCTAATTTCTTCAGCAGGTCAAAAGGGAGAGAGGAGAAGTGATTTGCAGTTGTCACTGATCCTCTGAAAAGAAAGTTCAGTTTCTGTAAGAAAAGCACACGTGCTTGCCATTCCTCTCATTTAACTAATGTAAAGCCTGCATTGTATTAGTTTGATCGAAAAAGGAAGATGTCAGAGATGGAAATCAGCTGAAGTAGCCTTTGATTAAAGGCTCAGTGTAGGTCCATACCACTTTGCAAAGATAATATCTCCTCATTCTGTAGAAAAGTAATACAGTGAAACCTGCAAAAGGGGGAACCTGTATAAGGCAAACACCTGTAAGAGAAGAAAAATTCAAATATTTTCCACTGAAACGAGCAAAAAAAAAGTGCTAAGACAGCATCTTGTCAAAGGTGGAAAACTGCAAGACCCAGAAAAACCAGGCAATCCCATCAAGTCCTGGCTCTCACAGGTTTTACTCTAATATTATGTGGGCAGGTACTCTAGCCTGTGGGTGCTTAACTTTGTTGTCCACTTATGAAATATGGCCATAGTTTATTTAAAAAACAAAACAAAAAACTGGGGCTCCAAATGAGATGGAGAGATTGGGTCATGCTTCATTGTACCCCTCTCTTCCAAGCCTATGTAATATTAGGGTAACGACAACAGCAAGAGTGAAAGGAAAGCAAAGAAGTAACGGAACAGTTAGACTCAAAAATTGGATAACCCTTCACACCCACTAGGAGGGCCATGAAAAAATGGAGGAAAAAAAAAAAAGAACAATAGCAATTGTTGGCAAGGATATGGGAGAAACTGGAGCCTTCCTTTGTTACTGGTGGGGGAGTGTAAAATGGAGCAGCTGGAGTAGAAAACAGTTTGCTGGTTCCCAGTAAATTAAACATAGAATTTACTACCTGAGTAGCAATTCTGCACCTTGGTATATTCCCAAAAGAATTGAAAATAGGGACTTAAAAAAAAGATACTTGTACATGAATGTCCACAGCAGCACTATTCGCAATAGCCAAAAAGTGGGAACAACCCAAACATCCATCAACAGATGAACCAATAAACAAAATGTGGCTATACAAGTTTTGCAGTACTGATACATGCTACGACGTGGATGACCCTTGAAAACACTATGCCAAGTAAAAGAAGCCAGACACAAAAGACTACATATTGTATGATTCCATTAATTTGAAATTTCCAGACTAGGCAAACGCACAGATGCAAAACACAGATTAGTGGTTGCCAGGAGCTGGGGAAGGAGGAATGTGGAATGACTATTTAATGGATGTAGGGTTTTTATTTGGGTTGATGAAAAAGCTCTGGATCTAGATGGTGGTGATGGTTGTACAATATTGTGAATGTACTCAATGTCATGGAATTGTTCATTTTAATTGGTTCAAGTGGTAACTGTTATATTATGTGTCTTTTAGTACAATATAATAAATAAATCAAATAACCATCCTCATAGTCCAGAAGCAGAAGCACTAAGTAGTATGTGGGACTACAGCCACAGTTGCTACAGACATGAGGGTCTACAAGAAGGTCACGGCCATTGCAGGCTTAGCTCAGGCAAAGTAAGGGAACCTTAAAGGTTCTCTGTGAAATGGGAGAGCAGGGCCAAGCTCACTGCTGCAAGCCTCTGGTGGCAGTGAGATCTGTGTTGGAGAGGATAAGGAGGAAGAGATGCTGGGGTTTAATGGATAGTTAAAGTAGCCCAATGTCTACGTCATGTTTATTGTTGTTGGGTGCCTCCAAGTCAATTCTGACTCGTAGCGACCCAAAGCCAGAAGTACAGATGCCCATAGGGTTTTCTTGGCTGTAATCCTTATGGAAGTAGATTGCCAAGTCTGCTAGGTTTGAACCACCAACCATTTGGTTAGCAGCTGAGTACTTAACCATTTGCTCCACTAGGGCTCCTTAGGTCATATTTTGGCAGGGGGCATGGATATAATGACTCATTAGGTATACCCATTGCTGTCAAATTGATTTCGACTCATAGCAACCCCATAAGACAGAGTAGAACTAACTGCCCTATATGGTTTCCAAGGAGTGGTTAGTGGATCCGAACTGCTGACCTTTTGATTAGCAGCCATAGCTCCTAATCACTGTACCACCAGGGCTCCAAAACCAAACCCATTGCCATCAAGTGGATTTTGACTCATAGCAACCCTATAAGGCAGAATAGAACTGCCCAATAAGGTTTCCAAGGTGTGGCTGGTGAAGTCGAGCTGCCAATCTTTTGGTTAGCAGCCATAATTCTTAACCACTACACCACCAGGGCCCATGTTAAAAATTAAAGTCATTATAAAAATAATAGAAATGTAATCTATGGTCTTGAAACCAGCAAAGGAGAAAGAAAATAGAAAAAATTAATCGAACAGAAGGAAAGAAAAAAATTTTAAAAAAGAAGGAAAAGCAAAGAAAGAATAGTAGGAAAAAAATACAAATCAAGATGGTAGAAATACAAAATATCTGTAGTATGTAAAAAAAAAGTACATGTTGTTTATAAAAGAAACACTTAAGAGAAAACTATATGGGAAGGTTGAAAATAAAGATATGGCAAAAAGATATTCTGGCCAAATGCTTACTAAGAGAAAGCTAGTGTATCAATAGTAATATCCAACAAAATAGTAGTTAAGGCTAATAGCATTAATGCTTAAGGTAGAGACCGCATATAAAATAAAAAAACTCACCAAGAAGTAATGCAAACCAAGACTATATATATACCTATCAATGTAGATTAGAAACATATTAATTAAAAGTTGTCAGGATTATGAGGCAAATTCAGCGAACCCTAGTGGGAGATTTTTATCAAAAAATCTATTAGAAAATGGGAGCTGCTGCTGACCAAACAACAGCAAGGAATGTGGCTGATCTGAACAACAACATTTAAGCAGTTTGAACTAATGGTTATGTAGAACTCTGCAGCCAACAAATTGAGGATCTGTACCACTTTCCAATACATTAAAAGCACTCACAAAAATTTATGTGCTAGTTCACAAAGAATTTTAAATAACCAGTGCCATACAGAACACATTTTCTGACCACAAAGCAATTAAATCAAACAAAAAAGATGATTAAACAACAACATACCTTGGAAATATAAAAAGAGCTGTTTTAGTCCATATTGATTTCCCTGCTTCCACTCTTGCCTTCTGAAAGCCTATTATCCTCAGGTAGCCAGAGTAACCTTTTTCAAATCCAACACAGATTATGTCATTCTCTTGAAAAAAAAAAAAATCCTCCAATGGCTGCTTGTCACAACTGGGTTTGAATTCAAAATCCCTACTACAATACCCTATAGGATCTGGCCCACTACTATCTCTCAAATCATTCCCTACAATGTCCCCCATGTTATTACTACTCCGAGACACTGGACTCCTTCTGTTCCTCCAACAATCCAGGTGCCTCTCCTCCTACAGGCATCTGTACTTCGTATTCGTGTAGCTGGAATGACCTCTCCCAGCTATCTACCTGGCTGCCTCATCCCGTCTAACACAGTAGCCTCTTCATTCTCCACCCTCTTACACTGCTTTCTCTTCCTCCATTGCGCTTAGTGCAACCTAATATTTTATTATGTATCCATTTGATTATTTTTTATCCGTCTCGATCTACTACAATAAAAGAGTGTTGGAGACAGGGACTTTGTTTACCACTGTATCCCTAGTGCCTAAAACAGTGTCCCATACATGGTAGTACCAAAAAATATTTGTTGGAATATTATATGATCCCACTTATATGAAATACCTAGAAGAGGCAAGTGTATAGAGTCCAAAGTTTATGAATAGTTACCAGGGGCATGAGGGAGGGAAGGGAAAGGGATGACTCATTGTTTAGGGGACACTGAGTTTCTGTTAAGGGCAATGGAAATATTTGAAAACAGATAACGGTGACAGTTGAACAACATAATGAACACAATGTCACTAAATTGTACATAAGAATGTTGAAATGGCCAGTGTTTTTTAAGAAATATATTTACCACAATAAAAATATTTTTTTTAAATGACAGAAAAAGAGTAGCTGCTGAGGCTTCTTATGTACAACCAAAAACCTCATGGGACTGGGTTCCTCGGTTTGGAAGTTTTTGGTCGTGGTTTCATGAGACATCCCAGTTAAATGACCTGAGAATGTGTTTAGTGCTTCTGTTATGCCTCCTAGTTTGCTGTGTAATGCCTGGGGTCTTAAAAGTTTGCAAGCGTTCTCTATATGATATGCCTGGAGCAACATAGGAAGAAGGAGAGTCAGGAAATGGAGGAGGATATGGAATGTGTGACACATTGCCTCCAGAAACAACTGCCATCTTTCCATGAGACCAGAAGAACTGGATGGTGCCTGGCTACCATTACTGAACATTTTGATCAAGGATTCTATAGAGGAATCTTGATCAAAAGGGGGAAAATGCAGAAGAGAAATTTAAAATCTCATGGACTTCAGACTTTCTGGACCTTGGAGGTTGAATGAACCCCTGAAACTATTGCCCTGATATAATCTTTAAACCTTTAACCAAAAATACCCTCTAAAGTCTTCTTAAAACCAAACAATATTTTAACTTAACTAGTAAAAAACGTCTGCCTGAGCATTATGCTCTTTTAAGAACTATATGGACTCAATTTGACAACAGCAGCTGGAAAGATTAGATAGGAACATCAAAGGGCAGTGAGTTTATGTTAATGGGAGAGGAACAACTCAGAAAAGAATGAGAATGGTCGCACAACTTGAAGAATGTAATCAATATCACTGAATTGTACATACAGAACTGGTTGAAGAGGTGTATTTTTTGCTGTGTATATTCTCAACAAAAAACTGTTTTTGTTTTTTTTATATTCTCAACAACAAAATAAAAAAAAAATGATGGTCATGTTCATTGCAGCACTACTCACAGTAGTAAAAAGATGGAAACAACCTAGGTGCCCATCAACAGATGAAGGGATAAACAAATTATGGTACATACAAACAATGGAATAGTACTCAACGATAAAGAACAATGATGACTCCATGAAACATCTCACAACATAGATGAATCTAGAGGGCATTATGCTTAGCGAAATTAGTCAGTCACAGAAGGACAAATATTGTATGAAACCGCTATTATAAGAACTCAAGAAAAGGTTTAAACATAGAAAAAAACATTCTTGGATGGTTATAAGGGTAGGGAGGGAGGGAGAGGGGAATTCACTAACTAGATAGTAGACAAGAATCATTTTAGGTGAAGGGAACGACAACACACAATACAGAGGAAGTCAGCACAACTGGATCAAAGCAAAAGCTAAGAAATTTCCTGAACACAACCAAATGCTTTGAGGGACAGCGTAGCTAGGGCAGGGGCCTGAGGACCATGTTTTCAGGGGACATCTAGGTCAACTGGCATAACAAAATTTATTAAGAAAATGTTCTGCATCCCACTTTGGTGAGTGGCGTTTGGGGTCTTAAAAGCTAGTGAGAGGCCATCTGAGGTGCATCAATTTGTCCTAACCCACTTGGAGCAAAAGAGAATGAAGTAAACCAAAGACACAAGGAAAATACTAGACCAAGAGACAAAAGGTCCACATAAACCAGAGACTCTATCAGTCTAAGACCAGAAGAACTAGATGGTGCCAGGCTACCACCAATGACTGCCCTGACAGTAAACACAGTGGAAAGTTCCAGATGGAACAGGAGAAAGTGCAGAGCAGAACTCAAATTCACGTAAAAAGACCAGACTTAATGGTCTGACTGACACTGGAGAAGCCCCCAGAGCCATGGTCCCTGGATGCTCTGTTAACCCAGAACTAAAACCATTCCCAAAGCCCACTCTTCAGACAAAGATTAGACTGGACTATAAAACATAAAATAATAGTCATGAGGAGTGTGCTTCTTAGTTCAATCAGATACACAAGACCAAATGGGCAGCTCTTGTTCGAAGGAAGGGGAGAAAGCAGGAGGGGACAGGAACTGGTTGCATGGACACAAGAACCCCGGGGTAGAAAAGAGGAATGTGCTGTCACATCATAGGGATTGCAACTAATGTCACATTTATATGTGTATGAATTCTTGTATGAGACATTAACAACAACAACAAAAAACTTCGGGTAAATGGATATTAAAGTCAATATGATTTCTTTGGCTTCACTGGTTTCCAGAAAGGTTAATACACTTTTAAACTGTATTAAGAAAACAACGATACCTGAAAAGGGGAGATGATAGTCTTGTTTAATCATGTATAGTCAGCGCATACCTGGACTACTGTATTCAGGTTCAGACCCTACACTTTAAAGACTGAGACAGAAAAAGCTGAATAGGCAAGATAGTAAATACAGTATGGCCATAAAGTCTGTAAACACTGGTGAATATACATAATAATGGTTTCATGGTATTATATTATGTGATGTGTGCAATGACATTACATAATGTGTTCAATGTGTTGTTCCTCATTAGCAATGCATAGTTCAATGCGCTGTGAAAAAATTGCAGCGAATGCCGTGTATTAACACATTTCTCTCAAGCCTGCATTGTTTCAGATTAGTTTTGTCTCTGATTTTCACTGAATACACCTGGACTTCTAGCATGTCTCAGAAGGTTCAAATTTGGCAAACAGGTAGCCCACTGCACATGCCCACATTGTCCAATCCCAATTTAGAAATGATCAACCAAGCAAGCCCTCACCACTCTGGTGTGGAGCGGCATGCTGCCCTGTCAGAATCACTCTGAGTGACCTACAAGCCAGTCAAGTGTGGGCATTAACTGATCACTTAACATTGTCAAACATGTCAAATGGTCACCTACGTAGCCGTAAACAGTCTTTAGGCTCACCTAGTATATTCTACAGTGATTTTCTCCATAGGAGAAGAGTAGAGGCTAGGGATATAAAAAAATAGTGGCTATGATGTGGACTCTGGAATCAGAGCACCTGAATTTGAATCCTATCCTATCTCTTGGAAGCTCTATATAAGCCTGGACATGTTATTAAAATCCCCTAACTCTTACCTTCCACAATCATACAATAGAAATAAAAGTAAAACCTACTGTGATGGTTAACATTGTGTGTCAACTTGGCTGGGCCATGATTCTCAGTGGTTTGGCAATTATGTAATGATATAGTTCGGCAGTTATGTGATGACGTAGTTATCCTCCATTTTGTGGCATAATGTAATCACTTCCATGATGTGATCTGATGTAATCAGCCCATCAGTTCTAAGGGAAGTTTCCTCAGGGGGTGTGGCCTGCATCTGATATATATGGATGCTCTGCCAAAGCTTGCTGGCTTTTGCTTGCTCTGGATCATACATCCAGCTCCTCATGTCTGACCTCTGGTTCTTGGAACTTGAGCCAGCAGCTTGCCAATCTTGGATTTTGTTGGCCTCCTCAGCTTGTGAACCAGCAGCCTCCTATCTTGCCTGTCAATCATGGGTTCGTCAGCCCCTGCAGCTATGTGAAAAGCCTCCAGCCTGATACCTGGCCCACAGACGTGGGACTTGCCAGCCTCTATAACCATATGAGCCGTTTCTTTGAGACAAATTTCTCTCTATGTATATCTATACTTCACTGGTTTTGCTTCTCTAGAGAACCCAGCCTAAGACACCTCTCTCTTGCAGCGCAGTACGAGGATTAGATAATGTCAGAAAAGCAATGAAAACTGCAGCTGATAGATAACACACTCAATCCATGTTAACCGCTGTTGTGGACATGACTAGTAATAACGATCATAATATCATTATCATCATCCAGACCACAGTCTCTAGGTACCTTAGTTTGAATTTTTGGTAGAATTAGTCATATGCTGGGGCCTACCACATTGCAGTTACCTGTATACTATACCTTGGCCAAACTATTTAACCACACTGAGTTCACACTGTCAATCATGATACTTAATGTATGCTGCTACCAAAAATACTGAAGGGGCAAAACATAAGTGATACTATTGTAGAATTATTTCATATGCAGAAAGATGGGAGGAACTAAGGGAGCCCAGCCAAGAGGAGAGAAGGCCAGCTTGGGTGTGAAAGCCATCTGCAAATATCCAATGGGCTTCCATGGAGAACTTGTTTTAGGTGGCTCTGAAGAGTTGGAAAATTGGTGGGTGCTCCAGGGATGAAGAAAGATGTCAACTTAATGAGAGAAGACCTTACCAAATGCTAAGCTGTCCCAGAAGATGGAATGAGAGGAAGAGAAGACTTCAATCTTACAGGCGGTATTTTCCAAAGCCTGGGACTCAGTGGTATGCAAGGTGATTTTAGCTGACATAGAGCATGGCATTATGTCTAAGAGGGTCATTTCCTTTTCAATTCTTGTTTAATCTCTTTAGGAACGTTAAGGATAATGTCTCATTCTGGTTCTCTTATGATATCAATACTCCACACCTTCGTTTTTATCTAAGACAAAGTTGGCCTCAGGCTTAGTATCTTGCTGTTTATTATTATTTTTATGTCTGCCTTCTATTTATGGGAAATTATACTGATTTTTCACTTAGAGTAGTGTTATGTTTATTTTTTAAATAAAAGTCTTAAAGAAAAAAACAGTCCATTAAAAGGAAAATACTAAGCAAACACTAGTAAAGTAGGCACATGGTTATGTCTCCGTTTATGCTCTGGATACACAGATAATTGAAGTTCGGGCAACACAGACTAGACAAAGATTAAGCAAAGGCTCAAAGATCATAATTCGCCAAGTGAATTCAAACCAGATTAACGTGGGGAGTAGATAAGATTTAACATTTCTTTCAGCCCTGAGATTTTTTGATTCCATAACATGTTGGGCCCTTTAAAATTGGTATGATCTTATTCCAGTAATAAAATAATTTGCCATCTAAACAAAAAAAAAAACAAAAAACAAAAAAACCCAGTGCCGTCGAGTCAATTCCTACTCATAGCGACCCTACAGGACAGAGTAGAATGGGTAAAACAAAACCATGTAAATACTTTCCCAAGTAAGTAAACACTGGAAATACCTTTTTTTTTTTGGTAGATATGCACTAGTTTTTAAGTACTGAGTTTATGTAAATCTTATTTTAAAATGCAGTATGAATAAAAACAGCAAAAAAAATTATGTGTTCACTGTTTGATTCATATAATTTGGTCAATAAACACATGTCTGACTGTAATGATGGATGGGTTGGTGATATGAGTTGAAAAAGAATAATCCGGGGCCTGAAGAGTTTTTTTTTTTTTTTTTAATGAAATTGAAATAACTTCCACTTATAATTAGTTTCAAACATTCTTTGAAGAATCGTCAAATCAGATTTCCCCAAGGTCAATATTTTAACATATTTATTACTTACTGTGGAAAGTAAAATTTTCACAAAACTGAAATACACCCCCAAAAGCAAATTGTTGTGCAAACAAAATGATTAACTTAATTTAAAACAAATGAAACATAATAAATGAGATGAAAATGGACAGGGGGAAATGCCCTACATTTATGATTCAATGGAAGAAAATTCAACAGAAATTTCTATGCCATGAATGATGAGACCATCCTGCTAATTTAGACAAGTCTTCTGCTGAGCCCTGGAGCATTTAGGTCTCTCCTTTTTAGAGGATGGGAGCAAGGAAGACACTTACTATTTTTGAAACTCTACTTACTTATAAAATGATGTGACTTCTTGAATTTAAGCAGTACTACAAGATTCTTAAAATGGGTTTCATACAATTACTTGTTCCTTTTTTTTTCTTCTTGTTTTCCAATAAATCAATTCACAAACCAACCCACCAACCAAAACCCCAAAGGACAAGTTTCTTCTACCATTAAGCATCATGTTTACCTTCCTCATCCTTTGATAATGGTACCACATAGGAAAAAGACTGAGTTTGGCAAATCTCTCTATGATTTAGTCTGAAATACTTGAGGAAGGGGAAGGAAGACTGTCTTTAGGGGAAAAGAGACATGCAGAGTAGGACCCCTTACAGGGTCCTTCACGCGGCATAAACTACGTTCTCATAGCCTAGCTCTGGATTCTGACTGACAGAGTTTGAATCCCTACTCCAACACTTAGGAGATGTGTGAACTTGGGCATATTGCTTGTTCCCTCTGTGCCTCAGAATCATGCATATCTGTCAATAAGAGTTAATAATTATACCTACCTTTTAAAAAAAAAAAAGAAAAAGAAAATTTTTCTTTTTTCATAGGGTTGATGGGTACTTAGCACAGTGCCTGTTTCAGAATAAACGGTCATCTATCATCACCATCTTCTTCCTGTTAATAGCTGTCTTAATTTAACTAGGTAAATACCAAGAGATTAAAGATAAATGAAAAGTGGGACCTTTAAACTATATTCAGAATCTGGCCACTTCTTACTATACCACAGCTCACACCACCATCACCTGTCACCTGGAATTCTGCCGTAGCCTCTAAGTGGTCTCCATGCTTATATCCTTGCCTCCCCCTTCACCCGGCTCTACTGCATGGTTGTCCTAAAATAGGAACCTTAGTGATCTTTCTAAAAATGCCTTTTCTCTGCTCAAAATCTTCTAACATCTCCTTCTTTGCCTGAGAATAAAAGCTAAAGTCCTTACAGTGTTCTGCAAGGTTGTACATGGGTCTGGTTCATATTACCTCTCTGACCTCATCTCTTACTATTGTCCCCCTTAGTTACTCTGCTCCAGCCACACTGGCCTTCTTGCCGTTCCTCAACATGGCAAGTATGCTGCTGCCTCAGGGCCTTTGCACTAGTTGGTTCCTCAGCCAGGAAACCTCTTCTACCAAATATCCTCATGGCTAACTCCCTCACTTCCTTTGAGTCGTTGCTCAAATGTCAGCTTCCCAGATGTCCTACCCTGACCATCTTAATTAATTCTACAACCTTCGCCACACTCTCCCCCATTCCCTTGCCTCCTTATCTCCCATCTACCATGCTATATTTTTCTTGTTTTCCACACTAATTATCATCTTTTCACATATTACATAATATACTTACTGTGTTTGTTGTTTATTGTCTGTTTATCCCACTAGAAAGTAAATGCCACGGTTTGGTTTGTTTTGGTATCCAGTATATCCCAAGTACTAAAATATTACCTGACATGTAGTAAATACTCAGTAGATAGTTTTTGAGCAAAACAATAAATGGATGAATAGTCATTTATTTGTTTATTGAGTATGTACCATACGCAACACGTGTTAGGGTTTTGCATGAGTTATCTTATTTAAACATTATGGCAGTCCTTCAGTATAAGTAATGCTACCCTCATTTTAAACATAAGCTGAGATTCAATGAAAGAAATTAAATAACTTATACAAGATCATGGATGTTGCAGCTAGGATTTAGACCCAAGTTCTTGACTTTAAATTTGGCATTCTTTACACATGACTACATCTTACCATGCCAAAAAAAAAAAAAAAGTGTGTGATATGTCACAAAAATGGGTTCATTTGTGGATTACACTCCTACCAGAAGGAGTGACTTTAATAACCTCTTCAGACACTAGGAAACTACTTATGTCCACTCAAGACCATTAGGCAGATTACTTCTGCCTTCAGATAAGCAGATGTCACTAACTCCTGCCCTAACTCATCAAAACGAAGTTGTCTAAGCCTGAATAGTCAGAAAAGCCCTTGTAAGAATCTCACTGCTTTCCTTATTGGGCTAAAATAAAGCTGGACACATTTTAGTCCCTGCAGATCTCTTGCTACAGTGTTGGAGTTATTAGGTGCCATTGAGTCAGTTCTGACTCATAGCAACCCTATGTACAACAGAACGAAACACTGCCCAGTCCTGCACCTTCCTAACGATCCCTGCTATGCTTTAGCCCATTCTTGCAGCCACTATGTTAATGCATCTCGTTGAGGGGTTTTACTCTTTTTCGTTGATTCACTACCAAGCATGATGTCCTTCTCTAGGGACTGATCCCCCCTGATAACAATGTCCAAAGTACGTGAGATGAAGTCTCGCCATCCTTGCTTCTAAGGAGCATCCTGGCTGTACTTCTTCCAAGACAGATTTATTCATTCTTTTGGCAGTCCATGGTGTATTCAATATTTTTCACCAACACCATAATTCAAAGGCATCAACTCTTCAGTCTTCCTTATTCACTGTCCAGCTTTCATATGCATATGAGGCAATTGAAAATGCCATAGCTTGGGTGGGGTACACCTTAGTCCTTAGAGTGATATCTTTGCTTTTTAGCACTTTAAAATGGTCTTTTGCAGCAGATTTGCCCAATGTTCTGTTTGAACAACTGCCTCTTGGTCCATGTCCACGTTCCGCATCAGCACAATTAAATGTTCTAGAATTCCCATTCTTCGTAATGTTATCCATAGTTTGTTAGGACCTGCACAGTTGAATGCCTTTGCATAGTCAGTAAAACACAGGTAAACATCTTTCTGGTATTCTCTGCTTTCAGCCAAGATCCATCTGACATCAGCAATGATATCCCTCTTTCCATGTCCTCTTCTGAATCCAGCTTAAATTTCATTACCCACAATTATGTTTCTATATTCAGACAAGGATGATTATGTCTAACCGTGGCTTCAACAAATGGCCTGGAACAATCCCAAGCAAATGTCCTGGGAGGACGGAAAGCAAGACTTTGAAATGCCCTCAGAGGCTATCTACTCTGCCTTTTTAGTTTACAGACGTGGAAAATTGAGGGCCAGAGTTCGGAAATGACTTTCAAAGATCCATAATGTAGACAAAGAAGGACCAGATCTAGACAACCGAAGTACCTGATGTTCCTGTATGCAGGTGGGAGTTACAGAATGGTCTGATTCTCCACATTTTCACTAATCCAGTGTTACCCTATGGACTTAGTTCTACTCTGACACACATGGGGCCGCCATGAGTCGGAATTGACTTGATGGCTAGGGGTTTGACACTTCATTAGGACTCATTTTACCTGTGTGCTTCTCTCTTCCTCCTGGAGTGAATTCTAATTAATGAGGTTGTTACTGTACCTCAATGCCTAATAAATAATTGCAGTAGCAGCTATTAGTATTGAGTATTTACTACAGTGAATCAAGAGGCAGTTGTTTGAACAGAACAAGGGGATACTATGTGGTTTAAAATTGGAAAAGGTGTGTGTCAGGGTTGTTTTCATTCATCCTACTTATTGAATCAACATTATGAACAAATAATCGAAGAAGTTGAGCTATATAAAGAAGAACACAGCATCAGGATTGGAGGAAGACTTATTAACAGCTTGAGATATGCTAATGACGCAGCCTTGCTTGCTGAAAGTGAAGAGGCCTTGAAGCATTTATTGGTGAAGGTTAAAGACTATATAGTCTTCAGTATGGTTTACACTTGAACACAAAGAAAACAAAAATTCTTACCACTGGACCAATAAACAATAGCACGATAAATGGCAAAGAAATTGAAGTTAACAAGGATTTCATTCTTCTTGGATCAACAATCAATGCACATGGAAGCAGCTGTCAAAAAATCAAATACTGTGTTGCACTGGGCAAATGTGCTACAAAAGATCTCTTTAAAGCATTAAAAAGCAAAGATATCACTTTGCTAAGATGTACCTGACCCAAGCCATGGTATTTTTAACTACCTCATATGCAAGTGAAAGCTGGACAATGAAAAAGGAGGATGAAAGAAGAATTAATGCATTTGAATTGTGCTGCTGGTGAAGAATATTGAATATACAATAGACTGCCAGGAGAATGAACAAATCTGTCTTGGAAGAAGTATAGCCAGAATGCTCCTCAGAAGTGAGGATGGTAAGCCTTCGTCTTGCTTACTTTGGACATGTTATCAGGAGGCACCAGTTCTTGGAGAAAGACATCAGACATCATGTTTGGTAAAGCAGATGGTCTGCAAAAAAAGGGAGACACTCAATGAGATGGATTGACACAGTGGCTGCAACAATGGGCTCAAACATAGCAATGATTGTGAGGACGATGCAGGATTGGGCAACGTTTCATTCCACTATACATAGGTCGCTGTGAGTCGGAACTGACTTGACGGCACCTGCTAACAACATTTACTACACGCCAGGCTAAGAACTTTACATGCACTAGGTCATTTCAACCTAACAACAGTGTCATTAGTTAGAGATATTATAGAGAACTAAAAATCAACGAGGTAAATTGACTTACCTAAATTCACCCAGCCACCACCCATCTGTCAGTTTGTTGTATGTCAGTTTGTACTATGGTGACTTACATGTTGCTATGATGGTGGAAGTTATGCCACCGATATTTCAAACACTGTCAGAGTTACCCATGATGAACAGGTTTCGATGGAGCTTTCAGATGAAGACTGACTAGGAAGAAAGGCCTGGTGATCTTTTTTTCTGAAAATTAGCCAATGAAAACCCTATGTGTCATGACAGGATATTGTCTGATTTAGTGCTGGACGATGAGTCCCATAGGTTGGAAGGTACTCAAAATACACAGTGGTCACAACAATGGACTCAGTCGCATCAGTGATCATGAAGGTGACACAAGAATGGGCAATATTTTGTTCTGTTGTACATGCAGTTGATATGAGTCAAAGCCAACTTGATGGCAACTAACAACAACAAGTTCATCCAGAGGACCACAGGCAGAACCCAGATCTGAATTGAGCAGGTGTTTGTCTAATTCCAAAGTCAATGTTCATAATCACTTTACTACACTATATTGTTTCTTATTGAAATTATCTTCACTGAGTTTCATTTGCCTGAAACCTAGAGGGTGGAAAACATAAGCAGCATTATCCTAAACCCAAAGAACTAGCTAATATTATCTTACTAATGGAGTCCTGATGGTGTAGTGGTTAAGAGCTTTTCTGCTAATCAATAGGTCAGCAGTTCGAATCTACCAGTTGCTCCTTGGAAACCCTAGGGGGCAGTTCTACTCTGTGCTATGGGGTCACTATGAGTTGGAATCAACTCAACGGCAACGGGTTTGATTTGGTTTTTTTGAACTTACTAATGGGTTGTAAATTACATCTGTCTCTGAGTTTTAAACCTTGTTTTCTATTGTAAAGTCTTTCATCGTTGTGAGATTCCTTGAAGTTCCTTCTTGTGGCATAACTACAACCCACCACTGTACAGAAATGCCACCATCAGTTGGAAACCACATGCCAGCCCTTAGCAGGATTTCTAGATGCAGCCTGGAGTAACTTTCAGAGACGGGAGAATTTCTTTTCAGATTTCCCTCTTCAAATGGCTGATGCAACATTCTTTAAATTTCATTACATTCCATAGAGAATAAGGGCTCTTCCACTTCCAAGAGGCTTTGTTATTGTTTTGCCACTGAGAATGCAGGGGAGGGTGCAATTTTGGCAGAGGGATGAAAAATTACGTTACAGCATGTTTGCTTCTATTAAGAGATGTAAGAGGAAACTGTTACATCTGGCTGGATTTCCTTGCCAATTCCTTTAATTGTTTTGTAATTTGAGAAAAACCAAAAGCGACACAAGAAAACTGATAGAAATAACTAACTATAAAAACAGCAAGATTATAAGAGACTTTTTTAATAAATATTTCATCGGGTTTTTGGTGAGTTTATGCAGCAAACTAAGTTCTCATTTAACAATTTCTATACACATTTTTCAATGACATTGGTTGCGTTTTTCACAGTATATAGGCATTCTCAGGATTTCCATTCTGGCTGCTGTTTCCATTAATCTAGCTTCCCTGTCACGCCTTACCTTCTCGTATTTGGTCTAGGGTAGATGTTTACCACTTGGTTTCATCTAGATGATTATTTAGAGAAGCACAGTATTGATGGGTGTACTATTTATTTTATAGGCCAATCTGTCGTTTGGCTGGAAGGTGACGCTTTGATTGGTTTGATATAACAGAATTCTTTTTTTTTTTTTTATTAACTTTTATTGAGCTTCAAGTGAACGTTTACAAATCAAGTCAGACTGTCACATATAAGTTTATATACACCTTAGTCCGCACTCCCACTTGCTCTCCCCCTAATGAGTCAGCCCTTCCAGTCTCTCCTTTCGTGACAATTTTGCCAGCTTCCAACTCTCTCTATCCTCTCATCCCCCCTCCAAACAGGAGATGCCAACACAGTCTCAAGTGTCCACCTGATATAATTAGCTCACTCTTCATCAGCATCTCTCTCCCACCCACTGTCCAGTCCCTTTCATGTCTGATGAGTTGTCTTTGGGAATGGTTCCTGTCCTGTGCCAACAGAAGGTTTGGGGACCATGACTGCCGGAATTCTTCTAGTCACAGTCGGACCATTAAGTGTGGTCTTTTTGTGAGAATTTGGGGTCTGCATCCCACTGATCTTCTGCTCCCTCAGGGGTTCTCTGTTGTGCTCCCTGTCAGGGCAGTCACTGGTTGTGGCCAGGCACCAACTAGTTCTTCTGGTCTCAGGATGATGTAGTCTCTGGTTCACGTGGCCGTTTCTGTCTCTTGGGCTCTTAGTTATCGTCTCTTGGGCTCTTAGTTATTGTGTGACCTTGGTGTTCTTCATTCTCCTTTGCTCCAGGTGGGTTGAGACCAGTTGATGCATCTTAGATGGCCGCTTGTTAGCATTTAAGACCCCAGACGCCACATTTCAAAGCGGGATGCAGAATGTTTTCATAATAGAATTATTTTGCCAATTGACTTAGAAGTCCCCTTAAACCATGGTCCCCAAACCCCCACCCTTGCTCCGCTGACCTTTGAAGCATTCAGTTTATCCCGGAAACTTCTTTGCTTTTGGTCCAGTCCAGTTGAGCTGACCTTCCATGTATTGAGTATTGTCCTTCCCTTCACCTAAAGCAGTTCTTATCTACTAATTGATCAGTAAAAAACCATCTCCCACCCTCCCTCCCTCCCCACTTCATAACCACAAAAGTATGTGTTCTTCTCAGTTTATACTATTTCTCAAGATCTTATAATAGTGGTCTTATACAGTATTTGTCCTTTTGCCTCTGACTAATTTCACTCAGCATAATGCCTTCCAGGTTCCTCCATGTTATGAAATGTTTCACAGATTTGTCACTGTTCTTTATCGATGCATAGTATTCCATTGTGTGAATATACCACAATTTATTTAACCATTCATCCGTTGATGGACACCTTGGTTGCTTCCAGCTTTTTGCTATTGTAAACAGAGCTGCAATAAACATGGTTGTGCATATATCTGTTTGTGTGAAGGCTCTTATTTCTCTAGGGTATATTCCTAGGAGTGGGATTTCTGGGTTGTATGGTAGTTCTATTTCTAACTGTTTAAGATAACGCCAGATAGATTTCCAAAGTGGTTGTACCATTTTACATTCCCACCAGCAGTGTATAAGAGTTCCAGTCTCTCTGCAGCCTCTCCAACATTTATTACTTTGTGTTTTTTGGATTAATGCCAGCCTTGTTGCAGTGAGATGGAATCTCATAGTATTTTAATTTGCATTTCTCTAATGGCTAATGATCGAGAGCATTTTCTCATGCATCTATATAACAGAATTCTTAATGCTGTCACCATGGCAATGCATATTTATATTTCTAACATCTGCCCTTGATAATCACTGGGTTTTTTTAATAGAAACTTCTGATATTGACCTTTTTTCTTTCCCATTGTAAGAGAAAATATAACAAGACCTATAATTTTCAGTCTTAGAAGAAATACAACCAGATGTTCCTTACAAGCAAGTATGGTGAGACTTTGGCTCATTAACTTTGGACATGTCATCAGGAAAGACCAATCGCTACTGGTAAAGTAGAGGGTCAGCAAAAATGCGGGAAACCCTCAGTGAGATGGATTGACCCAATAGCTGCAACAATGTGCTGAAACATACCGAATATCATGAAGATGGCACAGGACCAGGCAAGGTTTGTTCTGTTATACGTAAGTTTGCCGTGAGTCGGAGCTTACTAGATGGTAACTAACAACAACAACAGGTCGATAAATATTACTAGAGAGAAACTGACACTGTTTTATAATGACTGCAACCTTCTCAGTTCCCTCAGAATCTACAGCTAAAGATCCTCAAGAGAAGTCTTTCGGAAGGTAAATTCCCTCACACAGACAAAGGTGTCTACATCAGAGAATACAAGTGTTTCCTGTGGAGGTTCAGGAATTCAGTGTCTTGTCTAACAGCCGCTGGTACTATGCTGAACTCTTAAATTCTCAAGGAAGTAGCAGTCCTCATTATTCTAATTGTACAGATGAGAAAAACTAGACGAAGTTAGGTAACTTGCTTAAGGTCTTACGGCTAAAAAGTGAATAAATTTGAAATGTCTTATTCCTGGGTCTATGCTTTTAGTTACTGCCCTATTCTCTCTGATCTGGGTATATGTGGGCCACCACAGATTTTTTATGCAGAAGTTGCCTCTATATCTGTCTGTATAGCACATATTTTCTTTGGTATTTTTAATGTTCTAAAATGTACTAAACCCAGGTTCCACTTTGTAAGCCTAACAGTATCGATGAGGCATTCCTGCCTTACCCACTAACACCCTTCTCATGTTGGTGTGGCCATACCTAGAAGAGGGAGCCATGCAGAGACTGAGCCCAGGGAAGTGGGGAAGGGTGGTAGGTGAGGGAGTTCCAGCTTGGCTGGTTTCATGACGGAAAACCTCCTGTCTGAGAGAATCATTTTTAAAACAGAACCAGTGTTCATAAGGCTGGTGTCTAAAAAGAAGACCAGCCCCATCCCTTCCTTTCACTAGGAAGGAGACCACCTTAACAGGTTTCTACTCTGGATAAGTAAACACAAGTACAGATAACCTTTGCTTTCCCCCATATGTAACTCCAACCTCCATGTTAAAGCTAATGCTTACTGAGGTCTTACTATAAAACAGGCACTATTTAACACTTCATATGTATTATCTCATATATTGAATATACCATGAACTGTCAGAAGAACAAACAAATCAGTCTTGGAGGAAAAACGCTCCTTAGAAGCAAATGTGGCAAGACTTCATCTTGCTTACTTTAGATAAGTCATCAGGAGGGACCAATCGCTGAGGGAGAACGTCATGTATGGGAAAGTAGAGAGTCAGTGAAAAAGAGGAAGACCTTCAATGAGATGGACTGACACGGTGTCTGCAACAGTGGGCTCAAACATATCAACGATTGTGGGGAGAGTGAAAGGCCAGGCAACATTCTGTTATACCCAAGGTTGCTATGAGTTGGGGCCAATTTGATGGCACCAAACAACAATGATTTAACACTTTATATATTTCATTTAATCCCACAACCACCTGATGAAGTTGACGTTATTACCATCCACATTTTTCAGATAAAAAAATAGACTAAGAGAGGGGACGGGGCCTGACCAAGGTTACTTAGCTAGTAAATAATGGAGCTAGGACTCAACCCATAACTGTCTGATTCCAGAACAGGCTTCTTACTCTTATTCTCTGCATAGCAAATGGCCCTGGAAATCCACTCACCAAATGCTTCCAGATTATTGTTACCCACGTCACACAATCAAAAACTAATGAGGGCAGAGCTTACACTCAGGTCAGGAAGCCTGGGTGTCTTTTCAATTAGGGCCATGTTCAAGTGCACATGAAAACAGTATCTCCATGAGCCTTGGAAATCAGAAGGCTTAGCTACCCACAAAACTTTACTTTCTGGCTAAAATCTGTAATTCCTTAGATAGAGCTTCATTTCATTTGCTTAGGGTTTTTGTTTGCTCATATAAAAATACTCCAGAAGGGCAATAATCAACCTCCGACTTTCTTTTGTCACTGAGTTACACATCTTTTCTCAAATGGCACATTTTGGATCAGCATACCAGATTATGAAACACTTAAGGATTATGATGACATCTAACTCATCTTTCTATCCCCAATGATGACTGCAGTTAGTGACTGACACAGAATAGGAGCCAAAAGAAGGGCTGTTTGCAACAATGATGTAATCATATGTACAACCAAGTAAAAATTTGGAAGAATGGCAAAACTAACAGTGACACGCTAGGGAGTGGACTTTGGTTTAAAAGAAATATTGAGAGTCACCAGTAACGGCCATCGGTGTTGAACACTTAGCATGTGTCTGGTTCCACACTAAAAACTTTGCATGGGTTATAGCATTATGCCATCCACAACTTCCAAAGAAAACCAGACTCCTTGTAGAGTCAATTCGGACTCATAGTGGCCGTATAGGACAGAGTAGAGCTGCCCCATAGGGTTTCCAAGGAGCAGCTCATGGATTTGAACTGCCGACATTTTGGTTAGCAGCCAAACACTTAACAACAACTTAGGAGGCAGTAACAGTGTTATCGCCATCTTACAGAAGAGGACACTGAACCCGGACAGGATAAGCAACTTGACCAAAGTTTCAGAGCCAGTAAGTGGCAGAAATGGGGTTTTACCTTACGGAATTGAGGTTAAAAGACCACATGTTTAATCACTACCCAAAACTGCCTGTAAAAGACAGTCAAACATTATTTTCTTTATTTTTATTAATAATTCCCTCAGTCTATTCATTCACTCATTCAATATTTTTGAGAGCATTCTTTGACCTACACACTAATATTAGGCACTAGAAAGACATACACACCCTTTCCCTCAATAATAATAATATTTTAGTGAGAGAAAAAGACACATAAATTGGTTATTAAAGATAATATATACGAAGTACTTGAAACTGTCTATGATATTAGAGGAAAACAGGAAAAAGCTCTATGTGCAGCTTGATCGGGGGGGCGGTATCATGGAAGACTTCCTGGAGGTAGTGATGCCTTAGTATAAGCAAACATTTTCAAATCTAAAATGGACACATGCCTCCCATGAAGGTCACAGCAATTTAATGACAGTACAAAATCTACTTCCAATGATCTTCTAGAACAGAGTTCAGTAAACTTCATATAAAGGGTCTAGACAATAGTAAATATTTTAGGGCTCTGCAAGCCATACAGTCTCCACCACAACTATTCAATTCTGCTATATCTTAAAAGCAGTCATGGACAATACATAAACAAATGGGCGTAGCTATGTTCCAATAAAACTTCATTTCTAAAATCAGGCTGCTGGTTAGACTTGGCCCACGGGCTGTAGTTAGCCCACCTCGGTTGTAGTATGAAACACTATAAGGCCCGTTAGTAGTGTTGGAGCCATCTTCCTCCAAACTCATGAATTCACACATAGCCAGCAGTACTTATTGGTCCATAAATTCTGGGAAATCAAATCAGCTTCCGATCCCAGCATGCAACTTGCCTAATTATGACTAACACCTCCCATCCAACAGAAAACAGTCTGTGAACTGACAGATGGTGTTGCTGTGGAGTTTTCAACATCCTTCTCAGCTGCAGATGTGACTATGCTGGTTGCAGGCTGAAAATGATCAACCGACTGATGGCTTCCTGGGAAAATATTTAAAAGATAGAAATACTCTGCAGATGGGAAATTCACAGACATAGTTGGTTTTCTCAAATGAAGAGTACCCATAAGTAAAAAAGCAAAATCAAAGATGCTAGTTCTCAACTGCTAGGAAATCACTTAAATTAAAACCAAACCCATTGCCATCGAGTCAATTCCAACTTACAGCGACCCTACCGGACAGTGTAGAACTACCCCATAGGATTTCCAAGGCTGTAATTTTTACAGAAGTAGACTGCCACATCTTTCTTCTGCAGAGTGGCTGGCAAGTTTGAACCACTGACCTTTCAGTTAACAGCCAAGCACTTAACCACTGTGCCGCTCCTTCACTAAGACTAGGGAAAGCAAAAGCAATTAAGAGTAGACAAGCCAAGATGTACTTATCACTCACAATGTCCTCATAATTCCGGACTCTGAAATTAGCTACATAAACAAGAGAACTCAATTATATGGCAAAACATATGACTCTGTGTTTGTAAATATGATCCTCTGGAGAGTAACCTATACCTTCAGTTACTGATAAGCAGATATTTCCTCTAAATGTGTGAATGTTCTCAAATTATGTCTTGATTTACATAGTTCATCCAAAAAAAAAGAAAATATTTAAGAAAGGGCTAAGGTATTTCTCAGCCAAGCCAAGAGGAAAATGCAAATGACTTGAGTTCCCAGGGTTTCTTACCCCACTTTAAACTGTCTTGAGTCTAGACAGATGTTTCTTGTCTTGTCCATTTTACAAATACTTATTCAGAATACTCCAGGCAAAACAGTGGAGTTGTAGGGATATAAAAAATAACTAAAACCAGTTATGATCTATGAGGACCTCAGGATTAGCTAGAAGTCATTTTAACCCCTTGCTAACCATAAAAAAAAAACATGGATTATTTCCTTCATTTTTACATTAGCATTAAATATCTGTAGCACACCAAGGAAAAGAGAGACTAAGTTGCAATGTGGGATATAGTAAAAGAAGGAAAACTCTAGAGCATGGGACTAGGAGATTGAAGGGTAGACCCAAGTCAGACTTTGGGATGCAGGAGTCTAAAAAGTCACAAGAGAGGATACATTCTGAAAAAGGACTCTCCAAAGGAGGGATGGGGTGGCAAAACCGATGTGGAGGCTTTTAGATGAAAAATACTGTTTTTGTTGTTAGGTGCTATTGAGTTGGTTCCGACTCATAGCGACACTATGTACAACAGAAGGAAACACTGCCCGGTCCTGTGCCATCCTTATAATCCTTGCTATGTTTGATCCCATTGTTGCAGCTACTGGGTCAACACATCTCATGGAAAGTGTTCCTCTTTTTCACTGACCCTCTACTTTACCAAGCATGATGCTCTTCTCCAGGAACTCGTCTCTCCTGATAACATGCCCTAAGCATGTGAGACAAAGTCTTGCCGTCCTCGCCATGGTGAAAAATAACCTTGTGTAATTTCATGTTCTTAAGGGTATCTCTGCTCTAGGGAACAAAGTAAGATGTGAATGGACTTAGCTTATTCGGAAGGAGGTAAATGCATTTATGAAGGCTGACTTTGGGTCCATTCCTGGTATCTGATTTTTTTTTTATCTGATCCAGAAAGTATTTTCTAAGATATCAGACGTTCAAGTCACTGCTTAGACAATTAAACAAGTATATAAGATGTGATAGCTGATTTAAGAAATGGGAATTTTCAGGCACAAAATATAAATATTCAGAAGGGGAAACACTAAGGGCTTGAAAGATTATGAAAAACAATTCCATTTATAGCATAAAATACTTAGGAATAAATTTAACCAAATTTAACCAAAGACGTGCAAGATTTGTGCATGAAAAACTACAAAACATAGTTAAAAGAAATTGAGCTCTAAATAAATGGAAAAACACTTGTGAATTGGGAGGCTTAATACTGGTATGATGGCAATACTCCTCAAATTGATCAACAAATTCAATGTAATCCCTATCTTTCAAAATTCAAACTGCCTTTTTTTTTTTTCCCAGAAGTGGACAAGCTGGTCTTAAAATTCATATGGAAATTCAAAAAGCCCAAACAATCTTGAAAAAGAAGAGAGTTGGAGGACTCATATTTCGGAATTTCAAAACTTACTATAAATCTAAAGTAATCAAGACAGTGTAGTACTGGCATAAGAATAGATATGTAAACCAAAGGGACAGAGTTGAGAGTCCAGAAATAAAGCCATACTTTTCTTGATTTTCACCATGGGTGCCCAGATCATTATATGGGGGAAAGAATAGTCTTTCTAACAAATAATACTGGGACAACTGGATGTTCATATGCAAATGAATGAAGTTGTACACCTACCTTACACCACCAAAAATTAACTCAAAATGGATCGAAGACCTAAATGTAACATATGGGTAAATCTATATGACCTTGGACTAGGCAATGGCTTCTTAGTTGTAACATAGAAAGCACAAGCAATCGAAGAAAAAAAAATAGATAAATTGGATTTCATTAAAATTAAAAACTTTTGCATGTCAAAAGATATTATCAAGAAAGTGAAAAGAAAACTGACAGAATAGGAAAAAATATTTGCAAATCATATATCTAATTAAAAAGGATCTAGTATATATAAATATAAAGAATGCTTACAACTCAACAATAAAAAGACTCCCCCCCCAAAAAAAAATCATTAAAAAGTGGGCAAAGGATTTGGGTAGATATTTTTCCAAACAAGATATACAAATGGCCAATAAGCACAGAAAAAGATACTCAACATCATTAGTCATCAGGGAAATGAAAACTGAAACCACAATGAGTGCTTCACACTCTCTAGGATGCCTATGATCAAAAACCATCCACCTATCAACCAAATGAACAAGATGAAAAAAAAAAAGTGTTGTAAAGGATGTGGAAATATTTGAAAGTCTTATCAAAGCTGGTGGGAACATAAGATAGTATAACCTCTATGGAAAAATTTGGAAGTTCCTCAATAAGTTGAACATAGTTGTCACATGACTCAGCAATTCCAAGCCCAGGTTTATACCAGAAAGAACTGAAAACATGTATTTACACAAAAACTTGAAAGAGAGTGTTCATAGCAGCATTACTGATAATAGCCCCAAAATGGAGATAATCCAAACGTCCATTAACTGATAAATAAACACAATGCAGTATGTACTTTCAATGTAATATTTACCATAAAAAGGAATAATTACTGATATATGTACAACATGAATGAACCTTAGAAACATACTAAGTGAAAGAACCAGACACAAAAGGCACATATATGATTCCATAAAAGGCACATATTATATGATTCCATTTGTATGAAACATTCAGAATAGGCAAATCCATAGACAGACAGAAGATTAGTGCTTGCCAGTGGGTGGCGGGGAGGGAATTGGGACTAAGTGCTAATAATGTATTTTTACACAAATCAGGCAAGCTATCTACGTTTATTTGCAACTGCTCCCTTCCTCCACGAGGTATTTTGTAAGTGTGCTATGCTAATTTTTTCATAGCAACATGTAAAAAAATTTTGGCACGGCAGCACTTACGAAAGTATCTCACAGGGGATAGGGAGCAGTTGGCAAACAAAAGTAGAGGTGTGCATGAATTGTGTAAAAAATATGGCAGGTGTAGGGCTTCTTTTTGGAAAAAACTACATGTTTTGGAATTAGGTAGTGGTGGCTAAGCACTCAGCTGCTTACTGAAAGGATGGTGGCTCAAACCTACCAGCTGTTTCGTGGGAGAAAGATGTGACAGTTGGCTTCTGTAAAGATTACAGCCATGGAAACCCTATGAGGCAGTTCTAATCTATCCTAAAGGGTTGCCATGAGTCAGAATTGATTCCACAACAATAGGTTTTTTTTTTTAGGGGGGTTGGGGGGATGGAGGATGGTTGTAAAACACGGTGAGTATGCTAAAAACCACTGAAGTGTACCTTTTTAAATTGTGAATTTTATATTATGTGAATAGTATCTCAATGAAAAAGATTATGAAAGTAGGAAAAAGATAGTCAAGAGCTGGTACTTAAATGGATAAAATCAGGGAATCTTATGAAAAATGTGGTAACTAGTGATTTTAGGGCATCTCCCTGGGAGAAAAGACCTGGTGATCTGCTCCCATAAAGATTACAGCCTTGGAAACCCTATGGGACAGTTCTACCTTGTTATATAGGGCCTCTAGGAGTCAGAATCGACTTGATGACACTCAGTAACAAAATGAGAAATATATTTGTATAACTTGATACCCTTTAAGTTAGAATGAGCTGGTGATGAAATCCACCTAATTTTAGGTGAATTAACAGATGAAAAACATGTTTCAGGCTGATGACATGCACAGAAGACAGCTATGCCCTAATGTAAAATGTTCTATGCTATTAGTATTGTTATTATCCATAGTAATATTATTGCTATCATAGAGAGAAATAAAAGATGGACATTCTTATTTTCTAATGAGCTGATCTGTATTCTTAGTAGTTTAGGAAACTTCCCACATTCACCAAAAAAAAAAAACCCAAACCCACTGCCACCGAGTCGATTCTGACTCATAGCGACCCTGTAGGACAGTGCAGAACTGTTCCATAAGGTTCCCAAGGTTGTAAATCTTTTGTGGAAGCAGACTGCCACATCTTTCTCCCAGGGAACAGCTAGGTTCGAACCATCAACTTTTTGGTTAGTAGCCAAGCACTTTAACCACTGCACCACTAGGACTCCTTCCCCCATCCATTTGTACTTGAACCATACATGTGGTAGGGAAAGAAAAGTGTTCTGTTTGAATTTGGTTTTACTGAAAAATGAATAAATGATTAGTAGAGGCATTGCTTGCTTTGAATGAGTTAATCAGAAACAAAACTACAGAATGCTAGAGCCTACTAGCAGAGGGATGGCAAACACTAAGGCCCCCCTCTTAGGCCCATGGCAGGCACTGCTAATTGATAACTGCTTAGTTTCCTCACTAAGCTCAGGTTCAGTTTCACAATTTCACATTTGCCATTGAGTTGACTCTGACTCATGCCAACTCCATGTGTGTCAGAGTAGAACTATGCTCCACAGGGTTTTCAATGGCTAATTTTTTAGCGGTACATCAGAAATCCCTCTTTCTTCCGAGGCACATCTGAGAGGACTTGAACCTCCAACCTTTTGGTTAGCAGCCAAGCACTTTAATATTTGCAACACCCCGGAACTCCCCAGAGTTGGTAACCAAGAGGAACCTATCTGAATACTTGCCGTGCAGGCTTTTACTCTGATGTAATCAGGGGAAATGAAGAGGCAAGCGGAGTGCTAGAGAGAAGCACGTGCTATGTGTCCGTACAGCATGAGTGATGGGGAATTCTAATACACTGTCAATATCTGAATGATAAATCCATAGACAGCAATTCCTATTGATAGATGTCCATGCTATGGACAAAGGCCTGGACAGTGCATAACGGATATCACTCTTGAGGGTTAAACAAGACAAATCAAACGTCCCAGTGTGAATGACTAGGTCAAGTGAAGAGGAAAATAAGGAATAACACTTCATTCAAGTTCCTCAGGAAAGGCTTGATGGCAGAGATGACATTTTTATCGGGCCTTTGAGGAACGGGAGAAACTTGGTAGAAGTTATGGCGAAAAGCAGAAGGTAAGCAAGCACAGAATGGACAAGTTGGGTAATGGTGATTTGTTTCAAGGGTGGCATGGGGTACATCAGCAACTATTGATGGAGAGATTGCCAAACCATGAGCGGTATCTGTTAGAACGGGAGGCCACTGTGACTGGGTTAAACCAACCAACATGGGTAAAGCAGAATCATGCATGGTTTCTTTCCTTCTTTTCTCTCTCTCTTCCCCATTCCCTCCCTCCTTCTATTTCTTCCCTTGTCCTTCCCTTTCTCTTTATTTATTCTGTTCACTCAATGACTATCAATTTCTCACCATGTTCCAGGCACACACTAAGCTAGGCACTGGGGACTCAGAATACAAAAGAAAAAAATCCTTGCCCTCTTCCTTATGGACATTTCATTTGAGGGGAGGAGCAAGGAAGGACAGACTGGACTGTGACACTGGGACAGCAGGGGTCAGGGAGATCAGAGGACAGAATTGAGTGTGTTTTGTCTGGGGCAGGGAGGGCGAGGTAGGGTTACAGTGAGACGGACAAAAATAAATAAGTATAAAATATGTTCAGTGGCGATAAGTGCTAGGAAGAAAAATAAAACAGGGTGAGTATAAGGGATGGCCTGGTCTTCATAGGAAGGATGTTCTGAAATAGTGACAATCTGGGCAGAGACCAAGATGAAATGAGACAGGCAGATATCTTAGATAAAAAGTTCCTTGGCAGACTGGAAGAATTAGATGGTGCCCGGCTACCACTGATCACTGCCCTGACAGGGAACACAACAGAGAATCCCTGGAGGCAGGAGAACAGTGGGATGCTGATCTCAAATTCTCGTAAAAAGACCAGGTTTAGTGGTCTGACTGAGATGACAGGGACCCTGACAGTCATGGTCCCCGGACACTTTGTTAGCCCAAGATTGGAACCATTCCCGAAGCCAACTCTACAGACAGGGATTGGACTGGGCTGTAAGACAGACCACGATACTGGTGATGAGTGAGCTCAAGTTGACACTTGAGTCTATATGGGCAATTCCTGTCCGGTGGCGAGATGAGAAGGAAGAGGGAAGGGGTCAGGAGCTGGTTGAATAGGTAAGGGGGATACAGAGTAGAGAGGAGGAGTGTGCTGTCTCATTAGGAGGAAAGGAGCTGGGAGTGCGTAGCAAGGTGTGTATTCTTTTCTGTATGAGAGACTGACTTGATCTGTAAACTTTCACCTAAAGCACAATTAAAAAAAAAGTTCCTTGGTTGTAAGAACAGTAAGTGCAAAGGCCGTGGGGTGGGGGAAGTTTGCACTGTTGGAAGGGCTGGGGCTAAAGGACTGATGAGATGAGAGTTGGGGGATGAGGTCAGAAAATGCTTGGGGGCAGGATCATGGTTAGGTATACAAATGGGCGTAATAACTGAATATAGGTAGGAATACTAGAAGTGCAAGATGGTAAAGACATGAAAGAACAGGTACACCAAGTGAGGCAACTCTCTTGAAAACTGCTTCTTTGTCTCGTAACTATTTACTTCCTAAAAGCAAAGAAGACCCACAAAAGCAAAAAACAAAACAAAAAGCAAAGTGAAAATTCAAGTGCCATATTATCACAGCATGTTCAATTATTGAAGCCTTCAGTAGCACAATTAAAGGCATTAAGTTAAAACAATTAAAATTTGTTAAGTGTCTGTTTACTAATAAATGTCTTTAGTCACAGAGGAAAAGTTCTTAAGCAGGTCCGTGTTGGCGCCTTAACTCAGAGGTAACCATAGACCAGGAGAGGAGGCTCAGGGAGCAGGACTCAAATAATGATGTTTTATTTCAAATGACTCCCTCACAACTGAAGCCACTTGTCTGCACAAGCAAGGGAATAAAATTGAGTCATAAACCTCCCTTCGCTGACTCTGGGGGCAGCAGTGCTTGGTGATGTATCTGTGGATCGAGGGATCTGGGGACAAATCAGTGGTCATAATAAAGCCAGCTCTCCTGGGCTGCACTGGGGAAAATGTGCCCCAGCCTCAGGGCTACACACCATTTGGGAGCAGGGTAACTGGGGGCCAAAGTGGGAGCAAAACCATCACAGAATATAGGTTGTGAAACAATTTCCCCAAGTAAACACCAATATCTCTTCCTTTTTAGCTCACAGCTGGAATGCCTTTAACTTGGAATGACCATTTCTATACTTCTGTACAACCAAATCCTCCTTTAGGGGCTAGATTGAATCCTACTTCTTCCCCTAAAGTTAACTCCTCTAAGAAATACAACTTATCTGTACTTAGAATCCTTATCACTTGTAACCTTGTGATATGGTTATGAGAGGTAGCTCAGTGGCTATAAACTGCTAAATTGCTGAGAGAGACGGCCTGGTTTAAAATTCTGGATCCCCCTCTTTCTAACTCTACGTGTCTCAATTTTTACCTTAGCTTTCTGTGCCTCAGTTTTCCCCATTTGTGCAATTGGTATAATCATAGTAGAACCCTCATGAGGATTTTTGTGATAGGGAATGATTCACTCCATACAAAACATCTGAATGGTGCCTGGCTTATACTAAGGGTCCATACTGTTAGTTATTATTTTATGATGATGATAATGGTTATTTATGTTTAGTTTTAACTCTTCTACAGGAGTTTTAATTCTCCTATGGGAGCCCTGGAAACCCTGGTGGCGTAGTAGTTAAGAGCTACGACTCCTAACCATAAAGGTCAGCAGTTCAAATCTACCAGGTGCTCCTTGGAAACCCTATGGGGCAGTTCTACTCTACCCTGTGGGTCACTATGAGTCGAAATGGACTCGACAGCAACAAGTTTAGTTTTTGTTTTGTTTTGCTTTTACAGGAGCCCTGGTGGTATAGTGGTTAAGAGGTATGGCTACAAACCAAAAAGGTCAGCAGTTTGAATCCACCAGCCACTCCTTGGAAACACTATGTGGCAGCTCTACTCTGTCCTCTAGGGTCACTATGAGTCGAAATGGACTCGACAGCAACAGGTTTCTTTCTTTTTTTTTAATGGGATAGTAACTTCCTTGTTGGCAGTGACACTTCTTGGTCCACCTATGCAGCAAAGTTATTTGGAGGAAAGGTTTGAGCACCATAGTCAGCCAGACATTAATTAGCATTTCAGTTCAGAGACCAAAATAAATGGAAAGACATCCTGGGTTAGAAGGCTTAGTATTATTACAATGTCAATACTACCCAAAGTCATCTACAGATTCAACACAGTTACTATAAAAATTCCAACAACCTACTCTGCAGAAATGGAAAAATCAGTTCTCAAATTCATATGGAATTGCCCATCCCCCCAAAGAAAAATAACAAAACGTTACTGTTGGTTCCATTCTGACACGTAGCGACCCTGTAGGACAGAGTAGAACTATCCCGTAGGGTTTCCAAGGAACAGCTGGTGGATTCAAACTGCCTGCCAACCTTTTGGCTAGCAGTTGACCTCTAAACCACTGGGTCACCAGGGCTCCTACAGAACTGAAAGGGGCCCTAAATCGTCAAAACAATCCTGAAAAAGAAGAGCAAAATAGGAGGACTCACATTTCCCAAATTCAAAACTTAATACGAAGCTACAGTAATCAAAGCTGTGTGGTACGGACAGAAGGGCAGACACAGACCAATGGAATAGAATTGAGAGTCCAGAAATAAATTCATATCTATGGCCAACTGAATTTCGACAAGGTAGCTAAGTCAGTCCAATGGGGAAAGAATAGTCACTTCAACAAATCGTGCTGGAACAAGTGGATTTCTACGTGTAGAAAATTGAAATTGGACTCCTACCTCATGACATACATGGTAATTAACTAAAAATGGAGCAACAACCTAAATATAAGAGCTAAACCCATAAAAATCTTGAAGAAACATACGGGTAAATCTTCAGAATCTTTATTTGGCAATGGGTTCTTAGATATGTCACTAAAAAGTACGAACACCAAAAGAAAACAAAGAGGTAAGTTAGACTTTAATCAAAATTAAAACTTTGGTTATCAACAAAGTGAAGAGATAGCCTACAGAATGGGAGAAAATATTTGAAAACCATTTATCTGATAAGGACGTAATATCCAGAATATACAAAGAACTCCTACAACTCAACAAAAAGACAAATAACCCAATTAAAAAATGGACAGAGGACTTTTAGACATTTCTCCAGAGAAGTTATGCAAATGGCCAACCAGCACATGACAACATGTCCAAAGTATGTAAGACGCAGTTGTGCCATCCTTGCTTCTAAGGAGCATTCTGGTTGTACTTCTTCCAAGACAGATTTGTTCGTTCTTTTGACAGTTCATAGTATATTCAATATTCTTCACCAACACCACAATTCAAAGGCGTCAATTCCTTCTTCGGTCTTCTTTATTCATTGTCCAGCTTTCACATGCATATGATGCGATTGAAAATACCATGGCTTGGGTCAGGCGCACCTTAGTCGTCAAGGTGACATCTTTGCTTTTCGACAGTTTAAAGAGGTCCTTTGCGGCAGATTTGCCCAGTGCGATACATCTTTAAAAAAAGATACATCTTTTAAAAAAATAAATAAATAAATCAAAACCACAATGAGATACCACTTCACGCATAGTCCCAAACCCAAAAACCCATTGTTGTCGAGTTGATTTCAACTCAGAGGGACCCTGTAGGACAGAGCAGAACTGTCCCATAGGGTTTCCAAGGCTGTCGTCTTTACAAAAATAGACTGCCACATCTTTCTTCCACAGAGTGGCTGGTGGGTTCAAACTGCTGACCTTTCGGTTAGCAGCCAAGTGCTTAACCACTGCATCACCAGGACTTCTTTGTCACACACACTAGGATGACTAGTATCCAAAAACAAAACAAATAATGGACAATAACAACTGTTGGCAAGCATGTGGAGAAATCAGAATCCTTATCTATTGCTGATGGGAATATAAAATGGTGCAGAATGTGGAAAACAGTTTGGCGGTTCCTCAGAAACTTAAGCATAGAGTCATCTCAGGGATGACTCAGCAATTCCACACCTAGGTATATACCCAAATGACTTGGAAGCAGGGACTCATACAAGCACTTGTACACCAATGTTCTTTGTAGCATTATTCACAATAGTCAAAGAGTGGAAACAACAGTGTCCATCAACAGGTAAGTGAAAAAGCAAAATGTGGTATATCCATAAAATGGAGTATTATTCAGCCATAAAGAGAAATAAAGTTCTTACACATGCTACAACATGGATGAACTTTGAAAAAATTATGCTAATTAAAAAAATCCAGACATAAAAGAATACTGAATGAAACCACTCATACGAAATGTCTAGAATAGGCAAATGCACAGAGATAGAAAGCAGAGTAATGGTTACCAGGGAGTTGGGAAAACAGGAAGTGGGGAATTAATGCTTAAGGGGTACTGAATTTCTGTGTAAAGTGATGAAAAAGTTCTAGAAATAAATAGTGGTGATAACTGCATAACACTGTGAATACACTGAATTGTACATTTAAAAACTGTTAAATGATATGTATATATGTTATCTATTTTACCACAAAAAAGGTAGGGGGTTCACAGATGTATGTTATTCTATCCCCTCAACTTTTCTTTGATAATACCATGGCTTGGGTCAGGCACACCTAAGAAACCTGTTGCCATTGAGTGGGTTCCGGCTCTATGCCATGGTCTTTTCAATTGCCTCATATGCATGTGAAAGCTAGACAATGAATAAAGAAGATCAAAGAAGAATTGATGCCTTTGAATATGGTGTTGGTGAAGAATATTGAATATATCCTGGACTGCCAGAAAAATAAACAAGCCTGTCTTGGAAGAAGTACACCCAGAATGCCCCTTAGAAGTGAGGATGGCGAGACTTCGTCTCATGTACTTTGAACATGTTATCAGGAGGGACCAGTCCTGAAGAAGTACATCATGCTTGGGAAAGTAGAGGGTCAGCGAAAAAGAGGAAGGCCCTCAGGGAGATGGACTGACACGGTGGCTGCAACAATGGGCTCGATCATAGCAACGATTGTGTGAATGGCGCAGGACCGGGCAGTGTTTTGTTCTGCTGTACATAGCATCGCTATAAGCTGGAATCAGCTAGATGGCATCTAACAGCAACGAAACTTTTCAAGTTGTTACGTTGCAAAATAAAAAATTAATTTTTGCGTATCCATAAAATGGAATGTTGTTAAGTCTTGAAGAAGAATGTGGTGAAATATATAATGTATTCTGTCATTACAAAATGACTGTGATAGATACACATGTGTGTGTGCGTACATATTTAATTTTATTGTGGTGAAAACATACACAACAAAACATACGTCATCTCAACAATAATGTACATGTACAATTCAGTGACACTGATTACATCCTTCAAATTGTGCAACCATTCCCGCTACCCTTTCCCAAATCACTTCACCATCCATGACATAAACTTGATGTTCCCCAAGCAAAAATTATCCCTTGCCCTTTTGGCCACCTCTGGTAACCACTAATAATCTTTGGTTTCTACATATTTGCTTATTTCATTATTTCAAATATTGAAATCATACAATATTTGTCTTTTGTATGTGACTTACTCACTCAGCATGATATTTTGAAGATTTATCCCTGTAGCGACAAGCATCAGATTTCATTTCTCTGGGTAGCATTCTATTGTGTGTTTATACCAACCATATTTTGTTTATCCATTCATCTATTGATGGACATTTTGGTTGTTTCCAACATTTGGCTACTGTGAAAAGTGCTTCAATGAACATTAGTGTAATGGTTTGTGTTTGTGCCTTTACTTTTTCTGGATATATAACTAAGATTGGGATTGCTGGGTCATAGGGCAGTTCTATGTTCAACATTCTGAGGAGCTGCCAAAGCGTCTTCCATAGCGGCTGTACCATTTCACATTTCCAACAGCAATGGATGAGGGTCCCAGGTTCCAGGTTCTCCACAACCTAACCAACATCTGTTGTTTTCTGTTTTTGTTTCACTTTGTTATTATTATTGCCTTTCTAATAGGGAGGAGGTGGTATGTCATGGAAGATTTTATTTGTATTTCTCTAATGGCTAATGACATTGAGCATCTTCTCGTGTACTTGTTGGCCACTTACATATCATCTTTGATGAAATGTCTATGCAAATTCTTTGCCATTTTTTTTTCGTTATTAATCCTGTGATATATTTTAAAGTTACAGGCAGAATTCATAGTATAATCTGATTTTTATAACAACTCAACAACAAAAAAATGAAACAAATCTGGAAGTAAATGTACCCAATTTTTTTTTTTTAGTTGAACCCCTTATTCACTCTGTGAGTTTAGGCAATGGATTAAGAAGCCAAGAGTCCAGAGAGGCTATTAATGAATACTCAACATTTGAACAAAGTACCTAAGGACCATATAAGCAAAGAAACACTGATGTCCCAGTTAAAGGACTTATTTATTGAGCATCTGCTTTATTGCATTAAACGGACTAGAAATAGACTATGCTAGATAGAAATGCATGTGTTACCTCGTCTAACCCACATCATCACCTTGTGGCACAAGGCTAGGCTCACTGTCTATTAAGGTCTCTATCCCCTACTCCGCCTAGGCTTCCCAGCACTGGCACTCAGCTAAATCCATGCCCTGCATGTAGTAGGTACTTGACAAATGAATGTTTGATAGAATGGGTGAATATTTGTAGCCAAGTATGTTAAACAGTAGAAGACTATTTTTAAATAGGTTTATAAAATCCAGGGCTGTAAAATACCACCACAGTCACATCTCAGCTGATGATCTGAGTTTATCCTGCTTTACAAATGTAAACACTCTAATTCTGTTTTCCTGAGAATTCTATGGAACAGATGTTTTCCCTTAGTACAAGTCTGTGATCAAAGATAATATTGCACCTTGGGCAAGGTAATACCGTTATTTAAATGCTCATGGAGTGTTAAATATTTCTAATATCATTGGACATGTTTTCCAGATTTAGGTTTTTTTTTTTTTAGTTTAAATAATTAGATTTTGCCTTTTGCCATGAATAAGGGAATGAGGTGGTAGATGGGGAAGGGTGATCTAAGCAGTTTCCAGCCTGAGCTGGAAAATTTTATAAGATGATAGGGCCTTAAACACTTGAGGGCTGAGCCAAACTTTAAAATACTATGCTACTTACCTGGAGGTAGAGTAATTTAGAACATTATTTAAAGTTCTTCAAGCAGTCATGGCCTCCAGTAAGATCAGAGAGACCTGCCCTGTGCTTCTAGCACCCTCTCCTTTTACTCCTCCCAGGGCAGTAACAGCCACCTCACCCACCACCTCACCAGTGGATTAGATGAAACGACACACACACATTTCTATCTAGCATATTCCATTTCTAGCCCATTTAATGGAGTAGAACAGTTGGAGAGATGGGCCTCTCCAGTGCCCATTATCCATTCAGCGCTACTTGCCTCACTTAATCCTCTCACCACTATTATAAGGAAGGTCTTATTCTGCCAACTGGACAAATGAGGAAGACAAAGTACATAAACGAATAGTGATTTGGCCATGATCACACACCCAGCACCTGGCTGAGCCAGCTTTCTTCAGAACCAAGACCAATGCTCTTAATTATCCATCGCCATTTCCCCCAAGATTATGGTCTTTGGTTTTCTATGCTATTTTCTCTTTTCACACATCCTTGGCAAATTCTTTCTTTGGGTGTTTTCACAAATACCGTATTCAGTTTGGCTCACAATGAGGTACCACATTGAACTTAACATTCTCTGTAATTGTCTGATTGTCTCTTTTCCTTCCAGAGATTGTGTAGGGAGCACTATGGTTAAGAACCCAACATCCATACTACATAGCTGATCTTATCCATCTTGCCAGTTAGAAGCTCAGGGATGGTGGTGGTAGGGGAGTAGAGAGCTAAGCCAATTTGGGCCAATAATACACGAATAGAGGATTTCTAGTGGTTTCCGGGGACGAAGTATTCTCAATATTTAGTGAGTCAGGCTATCTATCTATCTCCACTGGACACAAATAAGGAAGCAATTAGACACAATTGCCTCTGGTAGCTGTCTTATAACCCTGAGGGGGAGCAGCCCAGTGCTATTGGTGACAGATCCAGAAAGAATATGGGTCATGATGATATTGTGAGCTGCAGAAAAAATAAAACCTGGAGTCTGACTTGCCTCGAGAGTACCTAAGTGAGGTAATACATTTCCTTCTTATTCAAGCCCTTTTTAAAAAATTTTATTCTTCTGCTGTTGAGAATATATACAGCAAGACATATACCTATTCAACCATTTCTACATGCATAATTCAGTGACATTGATCACATTCTTTGAGTTGTACAACTACTCTACCCTCCTTCTCTGAGTTGTTCCTCCTCCGTTAACATAGACTCACTGCCCCTAAGGTTCCTATCTAATCTTTCCAGTTGCTATTGTCACTTTGATCCTACATAGATTGTTCTTAAAAGAGTATAATGCTGAAGGCAGACATTTTTTTACTAGTTAAGCTAAGCTATTATTTTTTTATTATTTAGTTTTTAGAAGATATTAGGGGATATTTTTGGTTTAACATTTCAAGATTATCTCAGGGCAATAGTTTCAGCAGTTCATCCAGCCCCTTTGGTTCCAGAAAGTCTGGAGTCCATTTTAAGTCTACAGATTTGACACTTGCAGCCGAAAGCATCATAACTGATACAGATTTTAGTCCTTCCTTCAGTTAGATAGGTCTACATCCTTGAAGTCAATTTTCTGTCTTACCAGTCTTTTATTTATGCAAAAATAATATGAACATTGCCACCATCTTTGGGGACAGTGATTTCCTCTATGCACGACACCTCTGGAACCATGGTTTTGCCTCCTAAGGGATGTTTGGCAATGTCTGAAGGTATTTTTGGTTTCATAGCTGCAGGGACTGGGGGTACTGGCATCTAGCAGGTAGAGGTCAAGGATGCTGCTGAATATCTTACAATGCACAGGGCAACCACCCACAATGACTTATCTGGCCGCAAATGTCAATAGTGCCAAAGTTGAAAGACCTGCTGTGGAAGAATGCACGTGTCATTGGTAATTATAATTGCCAATTTGAAGAGGAAATGCATAGATGAGACAGAGGGGTGTCAAAAGCTAATATAATTAGTTTGAATTCAATAATTAAAATCAATTATAAACTACTTATAAAGGTGGATTTTAAAAAATACAAATGCAATTTTTCTTACTTGAAATCCAATGTATTTTTTTTTTTCCCTGCATGACAATGCCTCACTATACCATGTTACTTTTCCTGGGATTATTTCAAGTGCCTCCTATGTATTTTACCTCCCAGCTCTCTCTTCACCGAAACTCATTCTGACCAAGCTATTTCTGTGCTCTCTGACTTACGGTGGCTGCTAGGGTCCACTCTAAGAAGTCAAGGCACTTTCCCTGCCGTTCAAATCTTGGGTCCGTTCCCGTCTATTCCATATTATTACTACTTGACCCATCATATATCACACGTTTTCAAAGTCTAGGCAAAACTGCATTTATTCTACAAAGCTTTCTCTAACCACTTCAGCACATGATAAGCTCTTCTATGTTTCCTTCTATAGCCTTTAATGCCAGGTAACTCAATGAAATAAAATAATCTGTAAATTATTACCATTACCTGTTACCCGTTGGTGTTGAGTCGATTCCAACTCATAGCGACTTTACAGACAGAGTAGAACTGCCCCATAGAGTTTCCATAGAGCGCCTGGTGGATTTGAACTGCTGACCTTTTGGTTAGCAGCTGTAGTTATTAACTACTATGCCACCAGGGTTTCCTGTAAATCATTAGGCAGTAGAATTTCTTTCATAAATAGTAAAGTCCACAATAGAGGTGGTGGTGGTTGTTGTTAGGTGTCATTGAGGGGGAACGGTATTTTATGCTGTTCTTCCATTGTCCATTGAATCTACCATAGTAGTAAGCACCCAAACCAAAACCAAACCCGGTGCCGTTGAGTTGATTCCAACTCATAGCGACCCTATAGGTCAGAGTAGAACTGCCCCATAGAGTTTCCAAGGAGCGCCTGGCAGATTCAAACTGCTGACCCTTTGGTTAGCAGCCGTAGCACTTAACCACTAAGCCACCAGGTTAGTGTTCAAAATACTTGCTGATAAAATACTCACACATGCATACCTGCTGGTGCCCAAACTAAGAGGGCAAAGATAACTATATGTGAAGGAGGCGGCCAGACGAAAAGAAGGAAAAATGATCCCCAATACTTGTCCATATAACCCAGATGCGGCTTTGCAACAGGTACATCATAGTCTCTGTGTATAATTCCTCAGAGAAGCACACCATCTAGTCTTCAATTTTCCAAACGTTATTTCATGGGATATTAAAAAGCATTCCAGAGATAAAAGGTTCCATGGTCAATTTAATTTGACAGACAAGTTAAATAAAACTGAATGTGCTTCTTCACTGCAGAGCATCTCAAAATATGCTAATGCAGACTGTGAAATCTCTAAGACAGGGATAGAGTATGCCGGATTTTCCAAACTCATGTTCCTCAGATATTTTTGAGGGACATTCATTTTTTTAAAAAAAAACTCTATTGTGCTTTAAGTGAAAGTTTACAAATCAAGGCAGTCTCTTATACGAAATTTATATATACCTTGCTATATACTCCTAATTGCTTTCCCCCTATTGAGACAGCACACTCCTTCCCTCCAATTTCTCTTTTCATGTCCATTCTGCCAGCTTCTGACTCCCTCTGCCCTCTCCTCTCCCCTCCAGATAGGAGATGCCAACATAGTCTCCTGTGTCTTTTTGATCCAAGAAACTCATTCTTTACCAGTATCATTTTCGGTCCCATTGTCCAGTCCAATCCATGTCTGAAGAGTTGGCTTTGAGAATGGTTCCTGTCTTGGGCTAACAGAGGGTTTGGGGTCCATGACCACTGGGGTCCTTCTAGTCTCAGTCAGACCATTAAGTCTGGTCTTTTTACAAGAATTTGGAGTCTGCACCCCACTGCTCTCCTGCTCCCTCAGGGGTTCTCTGTTGTGTTCCCTGTCAGGGCAGTCATCAGTTGTAGCCAGGCACCATCTAGTTCTTCTGGTCTTAGGCTGATGTATTCTCTAGTTCATGTGGCCCCTTCTGTCTCTTAGGCTCATAATTACCTTCTGTATTTTGTGTTCTTCATTCTCCTTTGCTCCAGGTGGGTTGAGACCAATTGATACATCTTAGATGGCTGCTTGCTAGCATTTAAGACCCCAGACACCACTCTACAAAGTGGGATGCAGAATGTTTTCTTAATAGATTTTATTAAGAAAATAATTGACTTAGATGTCCTCTGAAACCATAGTCCCCAAACCCTGCCCCTGCTACGCTGGCCTTTGAAGAGTTCAGTTTATTCAGGAAACTTGTTTGCTTTTGGTTTAGTCCAGTTGTGCTGACCTCTCCTGTATTGTGTGTTGTCTTTCCCTTCACCTAAAATAGTTCTTGTCTACTATCTAATTAGCGAATACTCCCTCCCTCCTTACCTCCCTCTCCCCTCTCATAACTATCAGAGAGTATTTTCTTCTCTGTTTAAACTATTTTTCGAGTTCTTATAATAGTGGTCTTACACAATACCTGTCCTTTTGCAATTGACTAATTTCACTCAGTATAATGCCCTCCTGATTTCTCCACATTATGAAATGTTTCACAGATTCATCACTGCTCTTTATCGATGCGTAGTATTCCATTGTGTGAATACACCATAATTTGTTTATCCATTCATCCATTGATGGGCACCTTGCTTGCTTCCATCTTTTTGCTATTGTAAACAGTGCTACAATGAACATGGGTGTGCATATCTCTGTTTGTGTAAAGGCTCTTTTTTCTCTAGGATATATTCCAAGGAGTGGGATTGCTGGATCGTATGGTAGTTCTATTTCTAGTGTTTTAAGGAAGCACCAAATCAATTTCCAAAGTGGTTGCACCATTTTACATTCCCATCAACAGTGTGTAAATGTTGCAGTCTCTCCACAACCTTTCCAACATTTATTATTTTGTGTTTTTTGGATTAATGCCAGCCTTGTTGGAGTGAGATGGAATCTCATTGTAGTTTTGATTTGCATTTCTCTAATGGCTAATGATTGTGAGCATTTCTTCATGTATCTGTTTGCTACCTGTCTTCTTTACTGAAGTACCTGTTCATATCTTTTGCCCATTTTTTAATTGGGTTATTTGTCTTTTTGTAGTTGAGTTTTTGCAGTATCATGTAGATTTTAGAGATCAGGAGCTGATCGGAAATGTCATAACTAAAAACTTTTTCCCAGTCTGTAGGTAATCTTTTTACTCTTTTGTGAGGTCTTTGGATGAGCATAGGTGTTAGATTTTTAGGAGCTCCCAGTTATCTAGTTTCTCTTCTGCATTGTTAGTAATGTTTTGTATACTGTTTATGCTACATATTAGGGCTCCTAACATTGTGAGGGACATTCATTCTTGATGCATAGTTTTAGAAATGCTGATCTAGGCAGACGCTTCCATTTTTCAAATGAAGAAACTGATACCCTCATGATATTGGCTAATTAGTTATAGAATCAGAAGCCAGGTTTACTACTGTGGAATCCTTCTCCATTCTGTTTATTTTATGCCTTCAACACTCTTTCAACCTCCCCCAGGGCTTATCTTCTCTGGGACATGCACAAGCTTCTACCTCAAAATCCTGTGTGGCAAACTGGGCACGTGTGGTTCCCATTTGCTAGGTGACAAAACCGAGGCTTCAGAGAAGCTTAGCAGTTTGGGCAGTGCCATGTAAGCCATTGAAGAGCTGGGATAACAAATCCAAGGATCCTTACTCCATGCTAATCCACTCCTTTTTCTTTTCACTGTAGCAATAGATACTATTTTTAACAAATTTTGAGGGGAAGGGGTTATAATCTACTGATCCTTGGCATTAAGTTAAAACATGTCCTTAAAGTCTTTTACTTCTTGGGCTGAACATCAAAACAAACAAACTGAAAATTATTATCTAGAATAATAGAATATTAAAACAAGGAGGAGTTTTAAGAATCTGGTCCAACCTCTTCATTTAACAGTCCAAGAAACTGACAGCCTGAAAGGAGATGAAACATACAGTTAGTGGCAGAGCCAGGACTTGAACAGGCTGCCTGACTCCCAGTCAAAAGATTGCTTCTTTCCCTACCAGTACCAACTGCTGTCAAGTTGACCCCGACTCATGACAACTCCTTGTCTGTCCTAGTAGAAGTGTGCTCAATAGGGTTTCCAATGGCTGATTTTTTAGAAGTAGGTTGCCAGGACTCCCTACCAAGGTGCCTCTGGGTGGGCTCAAACCTCCAATCTTTTGGTTAGCACAGAATGTCCATAAGGACCATCTCCAGTCATACCTGGGTCACTGTTTTTCAGCCTTTTTAAAATCTTTTTTTTTTTTTTCTGAAGAATACAGAAGTATTTTTTTCACTTAATGATGCAACACACAAATATTGACAATACATAGTCGCACATAACTTTTTTTAAAAATAATTTTTATTATGCTTTAAGTGAAAGTTTACAAATCAAGTCAGTCTCTCACACAAAAACCCATATACACCTTACTACACACTCCCAATTACTCTCCCCCTAATGAGACACCCTGCTCTCTCCCTCCACTCTCTCTTATCGAGTCCTTTTCGCCAGCTTCTAACCCCCTCCACCCTCTCATCTCCCGTCCAGGCAGGAGATGCCAACATAGTCTCCAGTGTCCACCTGATCCAAGAAGCTCACTCCTCACCAGCATCCCTCTCCAACCCATTATCCAGTCCAATCCACGTCTGAAGAGTTGGCTTCGGGAATGGTTCCTGTCCTGGGGCAACAGAAGGTCTGGGCGCCATGACCACCGGGGTCTTTCTAGTCTCAGTCAGACCATTAAGTCTGGTCTTATGAGAATTTGGAGTCTGCATCCCACTGCTCTCCTGCTCCCTCAGGGGTTCTCTGTTGTGTTCCCTGTCAGGGCAGCCATCAGTTGTAGCCGGGAACCATCTAGTTCTTCTGGTCTCAGGATGATGTAGTCGCTGGTTCATGTGACCCTTTCTGTCTCTTGGGCTCGTAATCACCTTGTATCCTTGGTGTTCTTCATTCTCCTTTGGTCCAAGTGGGTTGAGACCAATTGATGCATCTTAGATGGCTCCTTGCTAGCGTTTAAGACCCCAGACGCATATAACTTTGTCTCTCTCATTTACAATCAAAAGATTGGTGAATCCAGAGGAACTCTGTAATTGCTATATGGAGCATACTATGTTGGTATTTCAATAGTTTATTCCAACCCATTTCTTCTTTTATACACTAAAACATCTTCATTGTATTGTTTGATGAGATAGATCCACGGGAAGGCTCTGGTGCCCAAGGTTAGTCCACCTTTAAGCCAATCAAGCTTGCTATTTGGCGGCTCTCGAACATAGAGCCTGGGCCAAGCTGAAAGGCTGCTCGGGAGCTGGGCTGGGGCCAACAGCTGGAAGATGGGGTGCAGCAAAGTGGACGGCCCTATCTTGCTGGCCGGGCTCCCTAAAATGCTACTTTCTACTTTGTTAGCCAAAAGTAAAACTATTCTGACCATTATTTTTGTTTTGCTAGACCATTTATTGCTGCCAACACTCTAACACTGTATTTCTTTCAAACTCATTGGAAGCAAAAATTCAAACATCTTCATGGTCCAAGCAGTAGAGAGAAGTGACATTTAGAATTGATGGAAATGTTCATGTTCACCCAAAGGCCCACAAACTCCAACATTTTGAAAACAGTGGGATGGCAAACTTGCCACATACGAGGTTCTTATGTGGGGGCTGAACCTGAAAACCTACTTAATGCAGAACAAGTCTTAATAAATGACTTTTTCTTCTCTCTGATCCCTTTCTAAATTCTTCCTATAGTCCCTAAACAACTCTAAATACAACTTTATCCTGTTCCCAATCTGTAGTGGGTGGTTATAATTTAAAAAATGTCAACTTTTAGCCCCAAGGTATAAAGAAAATGCTTCCTCTAGCCATAAGCCCATCCCTTGCTCTGGAACCTTCTGGAGCTTTCATTTTGAACTCTGGAGTCTTCAGACTGAGAAATGAGGATTGGAGGGAAGCCACCCATGTCCAGGGGTTCCAGACTTGTGGGGAAAAAGTAACTGGAAGCTGAATCATTAACATTTACCCCACCTGGAGGAGGTCTTTTGAACCTAGAGTGTCCTCAGAAAGCTTAATGACTGGGGAATTTGTAACTCTGATGGCCTGGTGGTTTTCCAGTTGATGACTCTGTGACATTCACATGTCATTATTCAGCAACTCATTTCAAGGCAGCCAACATTTATGTGCCACCATAAGGTCCACACTGGGCTAGATGCTGGGGCTCTGGGCCTGGAAGCAATTCTCAAATTAGGCAGTCACACATGTCAGATTTTCAGATTCAGCAATTTTCAAATTTCACAATCTGGCAGTTCTCAAATAATCCTCTTATTTAATTTAGAGGTAAACTGATGTCCAGGTAGGTTGAATGACCTGCCAAAGTTCTCACATGAAATTACTCACAGGACAGAGAATTAGATGGCCAGCCTCCTAGCTAGCTCTTCATTGCGCTGTATCAAAATTTCTCTCCCTGGCTAGGGACAGGAGAGAGAAAGATGAAACTTGTCTGTACTCTCCATGGTATTCTTGCTAATATCACCTAAACATGGGGTTATCATTTTGACTAAGTAACCAGCTACTTGTTAATTTGAAATTGGGGTCCCCCTCCTCACTTCTTACATGTGCACATAGATCTCGCTCTTTATAGAGGAGACTTTATTCAGAAAATCCCTCTTCATTGGAATAAACCCAAGTGAGCTTTCCGAGCTACTTCCTGAAGAGATCCCGTTAATCTCTTAAATCCTTTAATCACAGAATTGCAGTGGAAGCTGAGCCAGTCCACACTTTGGCCTGTCTCCACAGGTTCCACCAGAGTTTGTGGAAAAGTCTGCCCACAATCAAGGAAAAATAACCACTTTACTGGCCACTTATTTACCCTTGTCCTAAAACTAAAGCAATAAAGGTGGGTTCAGCAACTGCTGGCTCAGAAGACCAAATGATATCTCTTGGTCCCTTTGGATGTGGTAGCTCCGACATCATTCATCATCAAGATCACTTGTGCATTTTCTGTATGTCTGGCACTTGGCCCATTCTCTTACTGTTATTATCCCAGTTAAACCTCATCACATACCTATGAATTAGGTGTTTTTGTATAATCAGAATTACCTCTTGTTTGCAGAGAAGGACTTATTAGCTCAGGCAGAATGACTTATCCAAGGTAAAGATGCCCAAACTCCAAGTGGATTAGACTCGGAACAGACTATCCCAGTGTGTATGCCCTCGGTGACAGCGCCATATTTCCCGAAGTCTCCAGACCAGTATTCTAATTCAGGAGTTCTGCATTAATACTATGAAAAGGACCTGAGTAGCAAGCACCTGTTGAATGAATGGATGGATTTTCTTGCATCAGTTCTTCATCTGTAACAGTAGCTATCAGAGGGCAGGGGCCATACCACCCTCCCCACAAGACATTTTGCAATATTTGATTGTCTCAACTGTTGTGTATGGATGGTGCTAGTGGCATTTAGTGGGTAGAGGCCAGCGATCCAGTAGTTGCATAGGACAGTCTCCCACAATAAAGAATTTTGTAGCCCAAAATGTCAATAATGGCAAGATTGAGAAACCCTGGTCAAGATGAAGCTAGCCAAGGATTTCTGCTAGTACCTATAAATCATAAAGGCAGCTCCCACCTTGAGAAGTTTCTTAGAATCAAGATATTTTTCTGGTTTTCAGATCCATGACTTGACCTGGTCTTCATCTGGATCCTGCTCTTTTTGTCTGAAATGTGGCTTTGTTTTTGTTGTTGTGTGTTCTTGAGTTGACCGGACTCATAGAGACCCCATTTGACAGAGTAGAGCTGCCCTATAGGGTTTTCCAGGCTGTAATCTTTATGGGAACAGATTGCCAGGTCTTTCTCCAGGAGAGCCACTGGATAGGTTTGAATCACTAACATTTTAGTTAGCAGCAGAGCACTTAACTGTTGTGCCACCAGGGCTCCTTTACACCTTGGATATCTGCCTCTATTTACCTGGTTTCACATACATAGGTTACATGGTCTGTCACTTCTAATCTCAAAATATTGTGGACTAGTATCAGGCTCTTCTGTTCTGGAATCTTTGCTCTGCAGTTGCCCTGGGTTTGCTGTGATACTCTGTACAATTCTCTATCTTGAGTCACAGTGTGGCAGGCAGCATAATGGAAGCCATGGAGTTAGTTATTGCTAAGGTGAGGCAGCCTAGAAATTAAAGCTTGTTCTAAAGTCAGACTGCCTAAGTGGGAATGCTGGTTGTGTAGCTTAATGACTGTGAGACAAGTTACTCCATCTCTCTGAGGCTCACTTTCCTGCTTCTTGCCTGTAATACAGGGATAATAATAGTACCCACTTCACTGGGTTCCTAGGAGCATTGCATGAATTAATATGTGTAATGCATATTGCCTAGCAGTGTATGAAAGAATGCTTAACTTTTTTTTTTCCCCCAGAAAGTCACGTTGCACTCACATAATGCAAATAAATGATTCTGATAAATCCTTACATTTAGATGCAGAATTCTGAGATGACTATATTTAATAAACCCACTTCAAACTAGGTGACCTTGAGGGGCAAGTTATTATTAATAGGTGAGATGGTTGGTTTAAGATAAAAAGGAAAAGTAAGGGCTGTGTCAACCTGAGGGATGGCATGCCTTGCCTAAAATAGAAAATACATACATATAATTAAATTTTTTTTTTAAAGCTCACATCCTCCATTCTCTCCCCAAACAGACACATGTGAATACACGCATGCATGCACACCCATACACAACACAAAATAAACCTCCAAATTGAACTGGTTGTCATTTAATTTGTAAACATGAATGTTTGTTTCAGTAACTCCTAGATTACCAAGTTATCCTCTTTTCAGTATAAACTTCATGTAGGGACTTGTCCAAGGTAAATATGCTCAAACTCTAAGTGGATTAGACCCAGAGTGTTCTGACCCAGAGCACATTGTAAATAAACATACAGAAAGCCAAGCAAAACAGGAGTTATCTTTCCAAGAGCAGTGTAAAATCCTCTGATCAGCTTAGCATACACACTGAATTCTCTCCCTTCTCAACTGTTCCAACACCAACTATTTAGCCATTAAGTCTGAAACTTCCATTGGCAGCTTTTACTACGGCTTGTATTTAAAGACTTAAATTTATATATTTTTGGGATCTATGCTTCATTTCACCCATTCTCATCAATTCCTCGCCAATTCTGCAAGTTCACTGGAGAGGTGAGACAGTGCTTCCACACTGTAGGTATATAAATAAAGGTTTCCTTTTTAACTTTGCCAATTAATATCCTTTCTAACATTATGATTAACTCATCCTGAAATACACTGTACTTATTTAGGTTCACTAGCATTCAAAGCCTTTGGCCTTTCAATAAAGGCAAAGGTTTACACTGATTATTTAAATCTATTACCTAACCAGCGAGAAACAGTTTTTAATTCTCCTGGAATCCACGTTTCTGGGGCCCATGGAGCTGAGGGTGACTCACTCAGGCCACTGACCTGAAGGTGTCCTTTTGAACCTTGAGCTAACTTAAAGTCACCTTTCAGTCAAATAGCCTACTAAGCAGCTTAGTGAAGATCGTTTAGCCTTTGGCATTGAACTTTTTTGAAGAACTGTCTAAATATAGTCAATTTTGGAAACAGAAACTCCAGAGTCAGACTGGAAGCTATGTTTTAGGATAAATTGTTATTATGTAAACACTGTTCTGGTCCTTTTTATTTTTCCCATAGCAATGCCAATAACATGGGGTATAAGACCTTTTGGAAGTTCTTTTCATCTTTGGAACATTCTTGACTCTAGCTGAAATGTTACGCTGGTATATTAAATAAACTTCAATTTTCATCATTGGCTTAATACGGTTTTTATTTTAACACCAATTTTTTTTTTTATACAGTGAATAATTTTTCAAGATGTTATCCCTAGTTTGTTATGATTCACACAGTCGAATGTCTTTGCATAGTTAAGAATATTGCATAGTCAAGAATACTGAATATACCATGAACTGCCAGAAGAATGAACAAATTCGACTTGTAAGAAGCACAGCCAGAATGCTCCTTAGAAGGGAGGATGGTGAGAGTTTTTCTCACGTACTCTAGACAAGTTATCAGGAGGGACCAGTTCCTGGAGAAGGACATCATGCTTGGTAATGTCGCAGGTCAGAGAAAAAACAGCCCCTCAACAAAATGGATTGACACAGTGGCTGCAACAATGGGCTCAAATGTAGCAACAATTGTGAGGATGGCACAGGACCGGACAGTGTTTTGTTCTGTTGTACATAGGGTCAATGGCACCTAACAACAACAACAATACAGTGAACATTCAATCGATAGCCCAATATGCTAATCACTTTCAAGGAATAAAATATCTAGTTGGATGACATTATCTTAGCCCTTGGAAACAGCATGGGATTGTAGAAAGAGAAAAGACTATAGATAGATAAATCTGCTCAGTTTTGGACTCCCTTATTTACCAACTCGATGAACTCTGGTAAGTTATATAATTTTCCTAAGGCTTCATTTCCTCATATGTAAAATGTGCATATCATAATGTTTACTTTGTAGGATTACTATAAAGTAGAGGATTAAATAGCATACGCAAGGTTAGCAGAATGCCTGATACATGTTAGGGGCTCCATAAATGTTAGATCTCCCATCCCCCCCCTTTTTTTTTTTTTTGCAATAGCCCCCTTCACTACCCTCCATCTGTGCTTAGTTTATGATCAAGGCAAGATTTAAGAACAATCCAAGAATTGATTCCTCCCGTTCACACTCCCAGTAGTTGTCTCTGTAGCCCCTGTCAACTGCACGTCCAGAATACTTCTCCAGTCTCCCAGTTCTCACTCTCCTTCTTCCCTGGCATCATCTCATTCAGAGTTGTCATTGTCTTTCCCTTGAACCACTGAGCAGCCCTCTTCCTGGTCTCCTCTGCTCCCATTCTTGCCCCCCTAGAGTCCATATTTTACACATCGGCTACAATAAACTTTGTTAGATTTATATTCACAATTCCCCAGTGTAAAATCCTTCACTGACTTCTCAGCTCATACAGGATAAAGCCCCAATCCCTCAATTTAACTTACAGAGCCCTGCTATAACTCAGTGTGGACAACACTTCCTTTCTCAACTCTCTCAGGTATATTAGCCTCCTCTCTGCTACTTGAGCAGTCTTTACACCTTAGAGCCTTTGCGTTCACATGCCTTCTGCCTGAACCATCCTCCTCCCTCTTCTTGCTGTGGTTAGTCTCTTTGGGTTTCAGAGATACCTTCTATAACTACAGGACTGGGCTAGGTATCGTTCTGTTATACATCAAGGTTGCCATGGTCAAAGCTGACTTGATGGCAATTAACAACAAAAAGAGTTGCTGTCTAGTTAGTTCTGACTCACGGAGACCTACCAGTGTCAGAGTAGAATTGTGCTCCGCAGAATTTTCCAGGGCTAATTTTTCAGAGATAGATTGCCAGGCCTTTATTCTGAGAAGCCTCTGGATGGACTTGAAGCTCCAGCCTTCAGTTCACACCACCAAGTACCTATATTAGATCCTCCTAATGTTGCTACTTACCACAATTGTCACTTACTTACTTGTTTTTTGTGGTTTATCTCCCCCACAGGTCACTAACTCTGAAAGCTGGAAAATGTTTATCTCTTGAAAAAATTACATTCCCCAGCCCACAGACCCAGAGGGTACTTGACACATCTTTGTGGAAAGAATGGACAACTGATCTGCTACCAAAATTATATATGTGTTTGAATCCATCAGGCACTCCTTGGAAACTCTATGGGGCAGTCCTACTCTGTCCCATAGGGTCGCTATGAGTTGGAATCAACACAATGGCAATGAGTTTTTTTTTTATGTTGATGACAAGGCAGTTAGATAAATACCACATTTCTGAATTACTGATTCTCCTACGGAGAACGTGGCTCATCAGGATTTGATCAACACTTTGGTATGTGCTGATGCAAAGGAGCAAACCATGTGGTGCATGGTGAGGATCAATAAATACTCGTTAAATTAATTACAAGTTTAAGCCACAGAAACATTTAAGGTTCAGGATTTTCATGTAAATATTCAGGAGGGAATGGTAGTTAAATTCTATTTAAATTACGTGGCATGGTTAAGGTTATGTATGCAGAGAAGTAAAGGCATCTCTCCTTTTTCCATCTTTGTTAATTCCGAGTACTGCCACAGATACAATTACGGAGAAAAAAAATATCTGCTATAACAACTACTTCCCTCAGAGAGAAAGTTATATTTCTGACCTCTCCCTTAAATGACTAGCTTATTAAATACCAAAAGAAATCATAAATAAAACAAATAACGAACAATTATAACTTCTTACTGTTTGAGAGCCTAGCATATGCTAGGGGCCATATTAAGTGTTTTTCATACATTATTTCTATCTTATTTCTAGCCATCCTGAGTTTGAAATAATTAGGCAATATGATATCATGGTCAGGAATATGGACTTTTAGAGTCAGGGAGACTAGGGTTCAAGTTCTAACTACCTGTAAAACTTCAGACAAATTAAAAACCTCTCAGAATCTCAGTTACCTCATTTATAAGATGGCTCATATTTCAAAGAGGTGCTGTATATATAAAATGGAAAAATTTATTATTCACATAATATGCTTATTAGGTTCTTGACTCCATGAGCTCATATTCATATTTTACAATGGAAGGAAATGAAAATTCAGCAATTTGGCCAAGACCTACCTAGCTCCTAAGCCTATGGAGACATACTTTGTTGCCCTTCAGATGAAATCTACCTTTTGAAATGTATCACAGTTGGAACTCATATAAAGAGGGAGACCTGCCAAGTCCAGCAAGGCTCCCTTCTCCCTACAGCTCCCAAAAGCACTACTTGACATACACAGGTCAAACACAGACATTGGCAGCATAAATCGTAGCTTTTTTTTTGCCATGGTTTTATAAGGATGCAAGATACCATAGTGGAGAGCCTGCCCCTCTCCTACAATTCCTTCCTTCCCTCCTTTTCTCCATTCTTACCTCCTGTTCATTCAGTAAGCATTTATTGAACACCTATTCTGTGCTAGACTTTATCCAAATACTTAACGCAATGCTTGACAAATAGAAGGAGCTCAGAGACATAATTTTTAAGTGTTGTATACCAGACAATGCAGAGTAGGAAGAAATGAAGGTGGTTCAATTCATATTAATTCCATAACCACTTGCAATGTGCCTGATCTGTACGAGATACTGGGAGCAGGGCAATCATAAGAGGCCTAGGAACAGAGGTGCTGGGGATGAATGGCAGTGAATTCACAGGCAGTATCTCTAGTCAATCATGAAAGGGAAGCCTCCAGGCAGAGAGTAAAACTCATTCTTGCCCTTCGGCCTCATATGCTCCAAGATAAGTGAGATGCAGTTATTCTCATCTTCTCTCCAGATATTTGCTTTCATGTTTTAAAAAAACAAAGCGAATCGTTCCAAATGACATCATCAGAGCATCCGCTGAGAGCACCTTTAGCCAGACACTGAGCTGATCCTCATTCAATGACTGCTGTTGCCAAGTGTACTGTTCTAGAGATACTGGGGCTCTGAAAAAGCCAAGAAAGATTTATCACTAACCAAGATAAATCTTCTGAAAGTACCCCTGAATAGGCCCATAGAAGCCCAGCTGCAAGGAAAAATGCATCATCTCCTTTTTAACCAGTTGCCGTAAAGTCATTCATGTCAGACTAGAACTGTGCTCCCTACGTTTTCAATGACTCATTTTTCAGAAGTAGACTGCTAGACCTTTCTTCCAAGAAGCCTCTTGGTGGCCTTGGGCTTCCAACCTTTCAGTTAGCAACCAGGCATGTTAACCGTTTGTATCACCCAAGGACTCCTATCTCCACTTTAGTTAACCCCCACAGGAAGAAGAGTCAGTATGACTCTCCAGGCAGTGGTACAAGGCAGCAAGAAAAGTCATAAAAGCAGAAACATCTCTCTTCCAGTCACTGGCATTCTTGGCTTTCTTTCCATTACCTTGTACAACCTGAGTGGGTATAGACATTGTCTTCCTTCCATCATGGAGTCAAGAAACTTATACTTGGAATGAGGTAGGACTAGGGAAAGTAGTACTCCTAACTATTTTACTTTGAACATCAGCCAATCACAAGGATATTTTTACAAGGATGTCAAAAATGAAGTTTCAGCTAAGCATGAAGATACAATTGCTGTGAAATTCCTAAGTAAGGTACCAAACTAAAATATGTAGAATTGACTAAGCGTATATCTAAGAACACATTTATTGGCATTAAGAAGATAAAAAGGTCAAGAGAGTGGACCTTCTAACTCAAGCCCAGTGAGAAGAGGATTCAATGTGTTCAGTTTGAGATCATCAGTTCCCTACCACTGAGGTCACCATAGGCTTTCTAGCAGCGAATCCAGAGGGTGAGAAATAGGCTTATAATGTGGTATTAGAGGCAGGAGAGGGGTGATTCTTCAGAAACAGGCTGTACTCTCGGATGCTGTCAGGTAAAGGGTATATAATGGCATTCCATGAAATAGAGGCGGGCCACGTGGGGGAAAGAGCTGTCCTGGAGACATTTGAAGCTTTTCCTCAGAGGCCCTCCTAGGAGGCAAACAGTTTTGGCATAAGGATGAAACAGCCTGTCCAGGAATGGAAGACTTCACTGCTTTTTCCATGGGTGTTGTAGGAGATGCACGGCAGCTCCAGGATTGGGAATCTCCAAAGAATTCAGAAAGTGTCTCACGAGAGAAGTCAGCTTAACCAGCTACTAGTTTCAGAGGGTACAAGTCGCTCAGCCAAGGAAGAACTGCCCTATCCACCACTCTGCCCCTACCACCATCCAGGTTTGGTTTAACACTGCAGCTAGGAGTCAGCAAGCCAGGAGGAGCTGACAGGAGAGAGGGCTGAGGTGAGCGCCTATCCCTACAGATAAGGAGCCCCAACTAAGGCTGTAGCTGGTACAAAAACAAACGATAAAAAACAAATACTTAACTTTGAATGAGGTTTGAAGTGTTAATATCAGAGATGAGACATTTAAAATTTCTGAATTGAGCCTGTATTTTGTCACTTCTAGTAACACAGAACTGCCTACAATCTTTGACAGGCAGAATATTTATGAGACATATCCAAATTTTCCTGAGGGGAGGGGAGGGGAAGACAACCTCCCCCACTCAAATTTCAAAGGAACAGTGAAGACAAAACTAAAGTTACATTTTAATTATGTTATGAGTTATGCATGTTTACCATACCAATTACATATTTATTCAATGAATATTTACTGAGTGCCAAACGCTGTGATAGACAAATGAATACAATGGTGGACAAGCCCGGCATGACTCCTGCCTGCAAATAACTTAAGATCCAGTAGGATAGGATGGGGCTGCCTTGACATGATTTGTTCTCCAAAGAAGATCAATACTGACATAAGAAACATGCTTTGGAGTAATTCATATCTGGGTTGAGTCCCAACTACCCCTACGCTTGTTGTTGTCATTGTTATTAGTTCCTGTCAAGTCAATTTAAACTCATAGCAGTGACATGTAGCCAAGTAGAACTGCCCCATACAATATCTTAGACTGTAATCTTTACAGGAGCAGATTGCCAGGTCTTTCACCTGAGGAGCTGCTGGGTAAGCTCCAACCACCAACCTTTTGATTAGCAGCCAAGCACTTAATGGTTGTGCCATGAGGGCTTCTTGCCACATCTACTACATAGAGAAAATTACCTATTTTGCACCTCAGTTCTCCTTACCTGTAAAATGGAGATAATCTTATCTACCTTATAAGATTACCAGGAGGATTTAAGGAAAATACATATAAAGCACACAGTATATTTCCTGATCTATAAGATCGTCAAAAGTGGTAGGAGGAGTCACCAAGGAGATGGAGATATGGTTTGTCACCCTTTCGAACCAAAAGGATAAAGGAAATTGAGAGTGCCATTAAATATCTCCAACGTAAATGTTAAAATGACTGATCAATAGTATTAATTCTCTCTGAATAACTTGTTTCACTATGTATCTTTCTTATACTCTATACAAATTCTCCACTCAACTTGATGTAATTTTGTATTTCCTGAACTTTTATTGTATAATCAGTACCACATAATCTACAATTTAATCATCTCATTTCTTACCCTTTAAATTTCTTCTCACACAAAGCCTTATCTCCCAAATTATATTGTAAGAGCTCACTGAAGGCAGGACAGGCAACAATATTTTGGAACATCTGCTAGCATGTTTTAGATCTTCAACAAACGTAGACTGAATTGAATAGAAAAGGGCTTCAATTTTAAAATCTCTCAATGTGTGAAAACTCAGGTTGCTCTGAACTCCCACTATAAGCACAAAAACATGGGGGAACATCATTGTAATCTTTTCTTAAACTGGAAAACTCTCTCATTGTCAAAGCAGAAACACAAGCAGATCACCCCATAAGTGATAAGAAACTTCTTTTTGCCTTGAGGGAGGTCCCATACATTACAAAGAGAGACAGGCAGTTAACAAACTTGCCCAAACAATTCTTCAAGTAGAATTTCAACTGGAATCTCATCGAGTCTGCCGATGGCATTTTGGAAAGAATTTCATTAAATGCTGCTAACATGTCATAAAAAAAGGATAGCTCCCTTAAATGGAAGGGTAACGGCTCATAACATTTGTAAGCTTTTTAATTTCATGGAATATGAGCAGCATAATCAGGACCTATTAAAGTCAATCAACTGTGCCAAACGGGGCTACCTACCTTTGCTTTTGTTTCTATTTTCCTTGTGGGTACACTCTGTGAACCATGAGGCAACAAGCCCCAGTGTCATTCTTTAAGGTTAACATTGGCGTGTGATATTCTGAACAACCTGTGATGAAACCATATAGCTGCATTTGTATGTCTGGGTTGAAGAGATACCTCTTGGGTAATGGCCTTTTGCTTCCGGAAAAAGAGATTTCCCTTTTTGGTTTACTTCAGCTCGGAAGGTGCAATTTTGCTGGGATTCAAAATCAGTCATTTGACTAGTGTAACTGGAATTAGCAAACAGAGACAAATAGAATCTTATTTACATTTTCTATATTTGTTTATGACATAGGGATGTACCTACTACATACCTTCAGGATTTATCTCAGGGTTTTCTTTTACCTTGAAGCTTTAATTTATAGTGGGGTAGCTGAGTGCCAGGCACTGTTTTAGGCACTCTGTGTATGTTTTCTCATTTAATTTTCAAAACAACTTTATATACTGCCATTTACCCCATGTTATGGATAAAGAAACTAAAGTGCTGAGAAGTCAAATAATATGCCTCGAGTTACAAAGCAAGTGAGAAGCAGAGCTGAGCTTCACACCCAGTTTTTATCAGACTCTAAATCACGTGTACTTGGCTACTATGCTATATTACCTTCAAAATCACCCTGTTGCAAGTCTTTCCATGGGAATGGAGATATCCAGAGAGAGTATTTCCACATGGGGACCAGGGTGCACCACGTAGGGTGATAACCTCGGAAAGCTGAAGGCTCTAGAGTCAATCTGGGAGAATCCACACCACAGTTGAGGGGTAGTGTTTGCATCAAAGTTGGAGAAGCAAAGCTGAGTGTAAGAAACCAGAGAAGTTGAGGCCAGGAACAGAGGATGACTTAGAAATGAAGAAGTCTGGGAACAGCGCAGGGAAGGAATATAGGATGGCCTATGGCAAACGGTGAGAGACTCAGACTGTGCGGACATGGAGTGAGTTAGATTAAGAGTGTGTACCAGGGAAAGGTTAGAGTTCCCTTTTCATGCACTGTAAGCTGCGTATAAAGGAACCCTGGCGGTGCAACGGTTAAGCACTCAGCTGTTAATCAAAAGGTTGGCAGTTCGAACACACCTAGCAGTTCCAGGGAAGAAAGATGTGGCAATCTGCTTTGCGAAGATTACAGCCTAGAAAACCTTCTGCGGAAGTTCTGCTCTGTCACAAGAGGTAGCTATGAGTCTAACTTGATTCGATGGCATCTAACAACAACAACAGCTGTATATGGTGGGGACATTTCTGATGGCTCAATGGAACTGGGTAGGAATTCATCATGTAAACCTCTACTGCAAAAAAACTAGAATGATGGGTACATAGACTATGTCCAAATACACTGTCTTTGTTTAGTTATAAATTAAACAAATGACCAGGAAACATTTAGGTACTCCCCAGACTGCTATTAATGACTACCGGACCATGGAAATACACAAATTAATCGTGTTACACTGACTGACATGCTCATCCACAGTAATAGCTGAGGGAGACAGAAGAAAAAGGGAAGAAAACTTCATCTAATAACATTTACTGTGTATGTGTATATTTTGTACTTTTAACCATATTGTGAATATGTCAGATGAGAAGGATGAGAAATGAAGGATCAGTGGAAGGAATGAGAATGGTAGCGGGTTCTCACACTTACAAAAATTTAAATTTACAATAACAAAGACAGAATCCTTTCTCCAAAGTAGTTCCCAGAGGTAATTAAGCCCTTACATCCTAAGACGTTCATTATGTATAACGAATTAACCTTGCTTCTACGTATTTAAAACCATACTAGATATCTTGAAGAACTGAGAAAATAGTCACTCATGTTTTCTTTATTGTGTGGTTCACACGACAACTCCAGTTAAGAAAGGCCCTTACTGTTTTGGAAATTTCATGGGTTTTTATGACTTCATCTCAGTCTATTTTGATGAACTCGAAATGAGAAACCAGTAGCTTGCTTAGGAATTTAAAACTTAATTTGTAATCTGAGGTTCTGCAGGAAAACATATGCATAGAACCCAAGATCTCTGGAATACCTTGGTATTTTTCCTCACTTGGGGACTTAATTTGCACATGAGTCCTTGATTGTTTTCAAATAGATACTGTAATACAATTCCAACAAACGGTATGGCCAACGTGAAATAACAGTCTAGTGGAAGACAATTTAGGAGGTCTGTGGTTTGAAAGAAAAACAGGCCTCCATAGAAAGTTATGACTCCATAAGGACAAACTACAAGAAGGAGCCATCTGGAGGGGAGACTAGAAAGATGGTGTTATGTGTTGCATTGTGTCCTCCCAAAATATGTGTCAACTTGGCTAGGTCATGATTCCCAGTATTGTGTGGTTATCTGCCATTTTGAAATCTGATATAATTAGCTACGAGTTGTAAATCCTGTCCTTTATGATGTTAGTGAGGCAGAATTGGAAGCAGTTATGTTAATGAGGCAGGGTACAATCTATAAAAAAAAAAAAAAAATTTAGGATTAGGTTATATCTTGAGTTAATCTCTTTTGAAATGTAAAAGAAGCAAGCAGAGAGGAGAGAAACCTCCTAGCACCAGGAAAGAGGAGCTGGGAGTAGGGTGCATCCTTTGGAACCAGGTCCCCACGCTGAGAAACTCCTAGACCCAGGGGAAGACTGATGACAAGGATCTTCCACTAGAGCCAACAGAAAGAGAAAGCCTTTCTCTGGATCTGGCACCCTGAATTTGGACTTCTAGCCTCCTCGACTGTAAGAGGATATATTTCTGTTAGTTAAAACTATCCACTTGTGGTATTTCGGTTATAGCAGCACTAGATAACTAAGATAGACGGCAACGAGGAGAGAGAGGAAACAAGATGCTTTTCTCTTCACAGAGGAGCCCAGGGAGTGCAAACAATTTACAACCAGTTGCTAACCTAAAGGTTGGCAGCTTGAACCCATCCAGCAACTTCACAGAAGAAAGACATGGTGGTCTGCTTCTCTAAAGTTTACAGCCTTGAAAACCCTATGTAGCAGTTCTACTCTGTAACACATTGGGTTGCCATGAGTTGGGGGCCAATTTGATGGCAGCTAACATCAACAACATCTCTTCATGGAACTGTCAAGGACTCCGCATGTTTCTTAGGGTCTCAGAGAAAGCAAGTTAGACAAACAGCACAGGTCAACCTATAATTATTGTCTCCCAGTTAAGTATAGTATTCCAGTTAAGAACATAGGGTTTAGAGTCAAACTTGGTTGGAATATTAGATATTTACTCTTCTAAAACCTTTATAAACATTTGGTGGCTCATTTCCAAATACAAAATCTGAATAACAGATCCTTCATAGGGTTACTGTAAGAAATACATGATAGAATTTCATGTTAGCAACATGTCTAGCATGAGGATCACTCAAATCATGTACCTATCACAATAAAAAAAATGATGGTCTAATTGCACATTGTTTAAACTCAAATTCAGAAAACATTTATGAGCAATTACTATGGGCCAGGCCCTCTGCTAGTTGTTTTCATACCTATTAGCTCATTTAATCTCCACAGCAGCAAATCTATTAATACATATTAAAGTTAGAGACATTCAATATTAAAACAGAACAGCAAAATCTACAGGCACCTAGGAAATTTGAAATTTTTCTAACCATCCACCCACTCCCTGGTAGGAATTGTCAAGAGAACTAGTGGTTCTCCTGGGCATTAGATTTACCGTACAGATTGTACACATAATGTCACAGAGACTGTTCTTTAAGAGCAATTTAAGGGTTTTTCAAGGGTAATTAAAAATATATAAAAATATATACACTTTTTCCCAGTTGGGTGAACTTTAAAAATTATAATATGCAACTCTGTTGTATAATTATCACTGTTGGATCCCACAGGACCATAACACCTGTGATGTTGCGCTGTGGTAGTGAAGATCTTAATGGAAAGTGTTTCCAGTACTTTCACCCATTAAGAGGGTGGCATTTGTCCTATACCATTCATGACTGTTGGCGTTGGCCAACTTTTTATACTAACTTCTACCATAACATTGTCAAATCCTGTTGTCATTAAACTTCTTCCTATACCTCCCTAATCTAAGTGCTGCTAAGGTATGATGAGAAAGAAAGGAGTACTTTACAACTTAGTGAACCCCATGGCAATTGTAGAAAGCAGCGTGGAGGTGAACTCAGAAAATTCTCATGTTAAGACAAGTAAAAAAAATAATCTGGAATGCTAACAAATATGTGAAAGAATGGTTTGTTTACAGCCAAAGCCAGGAGCAAACATCCAAACTACATATTTATCCGGTGATATGAATACCCACATATTAATTATTTAAAAAATAAACTCAGCCCAATTTCTCATCTCTTAATGAGCTACAACCTAAGGATAATTCAGCTTTCCATAAACATTCCTCTCGTATTTTTTTAACATTTTTTTTGTCTGAGCCTTAACTGATGGCTAAAACCAATCTACACAGCTTGATGATTGTTGTTGTTGTTAGGTGCCGTTCAGTCGGTTCCGATTCATAGTGACCCTACGCACAACAGAACAAAACACTGCCCAGTCCTGAGCCATCCTTAACAATCGTTGTTATGCTTGAGCTCATTATTGAGGCCACTGTGTCAATCCACCTCGTTGAGGGTCTTCCTCTTTTCCACTGACCCTGTACTCTGCCAAGCATGAAGTCCTTCTCCAGGGACTGATCCCTCCTGACAACATGTCCAAAGTATGTAAGACACAGTCTCGCCGTCCTTGCCTCTAAGGAGCATTCTGGTTGTACTTCTTCCAAGACAGATTTGTTCGTTCTTTTGGCAGTCCATGGTATATTCAATATTCTTTGCCAGCACCACAATTCAAAGGCGTCGATTCTTTGGTCTTCCTTATTCATTGTCCAGGTTTCACATGCTCTCGTGGACTTGGTCTGATTTTCTTCAGTTTTAGCTTAAACTTGCATATGAGCAATTGATGTTCTGTTCCACAGTCGGCCCCTGGCCTTGTTCTGACTGATGATATTGAGCTGTTCTATCATCTCTTTCCACAGATGTAGTCAATTTGATTTCTGTGTGTTCCATCTGGTGAGGTCCATGTGTATAGTCGCTGTTGATGTTGGTGAAAGAAGGTATTTGCAATGAAGAAGTCTTTGGTCTTGCAAAGTTCTATCATTCGATCTCCAGCATTGTTTCTATCACCAAGGCCATATTTTCCAACTACTGATCCTTCTTCTTTGTTTCCAACTTTCGCATTCCAATCGCCAGTAATTATCAATGCATCTTGATTGTATGTCCGATCAATTTCATACTGCAGCAGCTGATAAAAATCTGCTATTTCTTCATCTTTGGCCCTAGTGGTTGGTGCTTAAATTTGAATAATAATCGTATTACTGGTCTTCCTTGTAGGCATATGGATATTATCCTATCACTGACACGTTGTACTTCAGGATAGATCTTGAAACGTTCTTTTTGATGATGAATGCAATATCATTCCTCTTCAAGTTGTCATTCCCAGCATAGTAGACTACAAGATTGTCTGATTCAAAATGGCCAATACCAGTCCATTTCAGCTCACTAGTGCCTAGATATCGATGTTTATGGGTTCCATTTCATTTTTGACAATTTCCAATTTTCCTAGATTCATACTTCATACATTCCAGGTTCCAATTATTAATGGATGTTTGCAGCTGTTTCTTCTCATTTTGAGTGGTGCCGCATCAGCAAATGAAGGTCCCAAAAGCTTTTCTCCAACCACGTCATTAAGGTTTACTCTACTTTGAGGAGGCAACTCTTCCCCAGTCATCTTTTGAGTGCCTTCCAACCTGGGGGGCTCATCTTCCAGCACTATATCAGACAATGTTCCACTGCTATTCATAAGGTTTTCACTGGCTAATGCTTTTCAGAAGTAGGCTGCTGGGTCCTTCTTCCTAGTCTGTCTTAGTCTGGAAGCCTGTCCTCCATGGGTGACCCTGCTGGTATCTGAATACCGGTGGCATAGCTTCCAGCATCACAGGAACATGCAAGCCCCCACAGTACGAGAAACTGACAGACACATGGGGGCAGCTTAATGATAGAAAAGTACAATTATCGTTCCGTCTGCACTTGTCTCCTACTATAGACAGATGCCACTTTTCATTTCTGGGACTCTGCTGTTGCAAAATGGAAGCTGAGGCATACTAGGTAGAGAAATTTCACATTTGTTGCACCAAATGGGAAGGAACACTGAAGAGTCCTGTTGTTCACTCTTTCAACATGGCTGTTTTGCCCAGTCTACCTTACCTTTCCTCTCCCTCCAACACGCAACAAGTGCCTGTGAAAAATATTTATCAGTCTTTAAATCTTGATTTACTTTGTAGGCCATTTGATATTTGCCTAGAGGCAGAATCACTGCTAATAAAAACAGAATCAGTCATGGAAATGTAAAGTCCCCCACTCATAATTTAGGCAACTGCCATTTAGACATCAGCGGTGATAATTTTTAGAGAAATGCATCATAAGGCTAGGCTTAGATGCTGATACAGTTCATAAAATCAAGGAAGAGTTATTTGCTTATACTCTCACCCAGCAAAAAAGGGATTTTTAAGCCTCTGAAATTACATCTCTGGAGAAAAATTCAAACGGTTTTGACAATGAACAAGCTTTCTAAAAATTAAGACTAACAGTCCAACATACCCAGAGCAATTAGAAAGCACTGATGTGACAAGATGTGCCAGGAGAGGGGTATGGTTTGATTGACACACGAAGAAAATAATTTTTAAAGCATTTTTTTTGGGGGGGGCAATCCTTCAGGAGTGAAGAACAATACAACTTTTAAGAATATATAAAAATATCTTTCTCCCTTAAAGCTTGCTTCTCCCTCCATAAATCTTCCCAAGTATTACACCAGTATTATTGTCTGGGAGGTGCCACCTAACTGAAGTAGGACTCTACCTATCATTAAAGGAGCATAAAACACACTAGACTCTGGTGTATAGTTTCTTTCCTCTTAAGTTTTTTTTTTTTTTTAAATATGCAAGAAGCAGACTCAGCAGCAAATAGTCATTACAGGTGCCTGGGATGTCCCTGAAACTAAAAGTGTTTGACAGTGTTGATATGCCACAGTGATGACGAAGAGGAGCTCAGAGATGTGAAGGGCTGGGAGTGCTAATTTTGTTCTATTGAACTGTTCTGTGGGTGACACAGTTCCCCATTTGGAAGCTTTTGTTATCCTGTGGGTGGCACGAATCAAGGCTTAGGGTAGGGCTAAACCGCAAAGCAACCAAAAGTGGTCATTCAATACCTTTAGTACCACTTTTACCTCTTTCACTTAGCCTGGGCCCCAGTCCCCCAGGGCTTCACCCCACTCACTTGCTCAAGCCCTCTTCTACTTAATTGACTACTTAGTATGCAGGTGATGCACATAATGGATCAACTTGTAAGTTCTTGAACAAGAGAAACTTGTCTCTCTCTCTAGCTGAGAGTCTCTCACAGAATCTTTGTGCCAGAAGAGTCCTAAGAGATCATTCATTCATTCAAAAAGACATCTGCTTTCCTTCTATGTGACAAGAACTAGGCTAGGAACTAAGAATGCATTGATAAATTTACAAAAACAAAGGTTGATAATAAATGTTTATTATATTCAGCTTTTATACAGTGCTTTATAGGCAACGCACTGTTCTACAAACTTTGCACAAAATAACTCTTGCAAAGCTGTGGTAAGTTTACAGGGTAGTACCATTGTTCTGCCCCCTTTACATATGAGGAAAGTGAGGCACAGAAAGGTTAAGTAATTTCCCCAAGATCATAAAGCTTGACAAAGCCAAGATCTGAATCCAGATCTTGGTCCAGATCTGCTCCAGAGCTTGGTCTAAAATACCACTTAGCACTGCCTTTTACAGTGCATGAAGATTATATATTACCTATTAGATTATACATTATGCATATACAAGATTACATATTGTATATACATATCATATATATTATACGTAAGATTATATATTCATAGGGGAAGCAAACAAGTATCTATATCAATATAAAAAAAACAAAACAAAAAACAAAACCTACTGCCCTTGAGTTGACTCTGACTCATACTCACCCTATAAGACAGAGTATATCTGCTCCCGCAGGCTTTCCAAGGAGCAGCTGTGGATTAGAACTGTCGAAATTTTTGTTAGCAGCCGAGCTCTTAACCACTGTGCAACCAGGTCTCCTCAATATATAATAGTATAATTAAAAAAAAAAAAAAAGTAATTGTCCAGTAGATTCTGACTCACAGTGATCCTACAGGACAGAGTATAACTGCCCGACAGCATTTCCAAGGGTATAAATCTTTATGTATGCAGGAGGCCACATTTTCTCCGACGGCGCAACTGGTGGGTTCAAACCTCCGACCTTTCCGTTAGCAGCGGAGCTTTTAACCATTGAGCAACCAGGACTCCTTCAATATAATACCATAATGCATATATATATTCACACACACATTTATATATAAAGCAAATACTATATACACAACAGATGAATATGTAAATAAATATGTTGTTAGGTGTCATCAATTTGGTTATGACTCATAGTGACCCTGTGTACAAAAGAAAGAAACGCTGCCTGATCTTGCACCATCCTCTCAATCCTGGCTGTGTTTGAGCTCACTGTTGCAGCCACAGTGTCAATTCATCTCACTGAAGATCTTCCTCTTTTTCTCCGACTCTCTACTTTACCAAGCATGATGTCTTCCTCCAGGGACTGGTCCCTCCTGATAACATGTCCAACGTATATGAGTGCTTGAGTACACGAGTACATGAGTCTCACCATCCTCTCTTCTAAGGAGCATTCTGGTTGCACTTCTTCCAAGACAGATTTGTTTGTTCTTCTGGCACTGCACGGTAAATTCAATTTTTCTTGCCAACACCATAATTCAAAGTATCAATCAATTTTTCTTCAGTCTACCTTATTCATTGTCCAGCTTTCCCATGCATATGAGGTGACTGAAAATACCGTGACTTGGGTCAGGTAACACTTTAAAGAGGTCTTTTGCAGCACATTTGCCCAATGCAATACATCATTTGCTTTCTTGACTGTTGCTTCCTTGTGCGTTGACTGTGGACATAAGTAAAATGAAGTCCTTGCCATCGATCTTTTCTCTGTTTATTTCGATGTTGCTTGTTGCTCCAGTTGTGAGGATTTTTGTTTTCTTTAAGTTAAAGTGTAATACATACTGAAGGCTCTAGTCTTTGATCTTCATCAATTAAGTGCTTCAAGTCCTCCTTCACTTTCAGCAAGCAAAGTTGTGTCAGCTGCTTATTGCGGGTTGTCATTTGGTTTCCATTCTATCATGATGCTGTGTTTGACTTCATATAGTCCAGTTTCTCGGATTATTTGCTCAGCATACAGACTGAATAAGTACAGTGAGAGGATACAACCCTCACACGTACCTTTCTTGACTTTAAACCATGCAGTATCCCTTGTTCTATTCAAACGCAGGCAAACATCTTCCCAGGTATTCTCTGCTTTTGGTCATGATCCATCTTATATCACCAATGATATCCCTTGTTCTGTGTCCTCTTAATGAATCCAGCTTTAATTTCTGGCAGTTCTCTGTTGATGTTCTGCTGCAACTGTTTTTGAATTATCTTCATTAAAAATTTACTTGCATATAGTATTAATGATAATGTTAGATAATTTCTCCATTCTGTTGGATCATCTTTCTTTAGAATAGACATGTATATGGATCTCTTCCAGTCAGTTTGCCAGGTAGCAGCCTTCCAGATTTCTTGGCAAAGATGAGTGAGTGCTTCCAGCATTGCATCTGTTTGTTGAAACATCTCAACTGGTATTTTGTCAATTCCTACAGCCCTGTTTTTCACCAGTGCCTTCAGTGCAGCTTGGGTTTCTTCCTTCAGACCATCAGTTCTTGATCATATGCTACCTCTTCACATGGCTGAACATCTACCAATTCTTTTTGATACAATGACTCTATGTATTCCTTCCATCTTCTTTTGATGCTTCCTGCGTTGTCTAATATTTTCCCCCACAGAATCCTTCAATATTGCAGCTGGAGGCCTGAATTTTTCCTTCAGATCTTTCAGCATGAGAAGTGCCAAGCATGTCCTTTCTTCCCTTTTGGCTCTCTAATTTCAGATCTTTGCACATTTCATTATAATACTTTGCCCTTTCTTTGCAAGTTGCCCTTTGAAATCTCCTGTTCAGCTCTTGTACTGCATCATTTCTTCCTTTCACTTTAGCTACTCTAAGTTCAAGAGGGTCACTATGAGTCGGAACCGTCTTGATGGCACCTAACAACAACAACAACAAGTTCAAGAGTAAGTTTCAGAGTCTCTTCTGACATCTATTTTGGTCTTTTTATTGTTTTAATGATTTTTTGCCTTCTTCATGTATGCTGTCGTTCCCCAACTTATCTGGTCTTTGTTCATTAGTGTTCAATGCATCAAATCTATCCTTGAGACAGCTCTATACTCAGGTGGTACATACTTAAGGTCGTACTTTGACTCTTGTTGACTAATTTTAAATTTTCTTCAGTTTCAACTTGAACTTACATAGGAGCAATTCATGGTGGGTTCCACAGTCTGCCACTAACCTTGTGCTGACCGATGATATTAAACTTCTCTATCATCTCCTTCCACAGATGTAGTCAATTTGATTCCCGTGCATTCCCTCTGGTGAGGTTCACGTGTATAGTAGCAGTTCATGTTGTTGAAAAAACGAATTTCCAATGAATAAGTCGTTGGTCTTGCAAAACTCTAATATGTGATCTCTGGCATCATTTCTATCATCAAGGCCATATTTTCCAACTACTGATCCTTCTTCTTTCTTTCACATTCCAATCACCAATATTCATAAATACATCTTGATTGCATGTTTGATGAATTTCAGACTGCAGAAGCTGGTAAATATCTTCAATTTCTTCATCTTGGGCATTAGCGGTTGGTGCATAAATTTGAATAACAGTCGTATTTACTGGTCTTCCTTGTAGGTGTATTGATATTATCCTGTCACTGACAGCATTGTATTTCAGGACAGATCTTGAAATGCTCTTTTTGATGATGAATGCAATGCCATTCCTCTTCATTTTGTCATTCCCAGCACAGTGGACCATATGATTGCCCAATTCAATATGACCAGTACCAGTCCATTTCAGCTCACTAATGCCTAGGATATTGATCTTTATGTGTTTCACTTCATTTTTGACAATGTCTAATTTTCCTTGATTCATACTGTTTACATTCCACATTCTGATTATTAATGAATGTTTGCAGCTGTTTTTTCTCATTTTGAGTCATGCTGCATCAGCAAATGAAGGTCCCCAAAGCTTGACTCCATCCACGTCATTAATGTCTTCTTTACTTTGAGGAGGCAGCTCTTCCCTAGTCATATTTTGAGTGCCTTCCAACCTCATGGACTCATCTTCTGGCATCGTATCAATGTTCCATTGTTATCCATAAGGTTTTCACTGGTCGATTTTTTCAGAAGTAGACTGCTAGGTCCTTCTTCCCAGTCTGTCTTAATCTGGAAGCTCTACTAAAACCTGTCCACCATGGGTTATCCTATTAGTATTTGAAATATCAGTGGCATAGCTTCCAGCATCACAGCAACACACAAGCCACCACAGTACGACAAAGTGACAGATGGGTGGTGGAAAGAAATATATCAGTAATAAAATATATCATAACACAACATGATATAATGAAGGAAAATAAGGCCAGTGGGTAAGGGGTATTTTTTAGATTGAGTAGACAGGGATGGGCACTGTGAGGTGCTATTTGAGAAGAGACCTAATGAATTTCAGGCTTAATTTTCATCCAATCTGATGGTTGTCAGACTGCAGTCTGTAGAACCCCACCTTGGGAGAGCAGTGGCATCCTAAGGTTACTTGTGAATATGACAAAGTCTTAGTCAGGGTGACAGGGCTGCAGGGTCCAATCCTTGGAAAACCATAGCAGCTTAGCTTCCCTCTGGTTTGGATTTTGGGATTCCAAGAAAAAAAAGGTTTCAAAAGGATTAGAAAACCACTGATCTAGTCCAGCCAACTGAGTTTATAGATAAACTGAGACATGAGAAGTCACTTGCTGGAGGTCTCATTGCTGGCCAGTGGGACAACTGAGAAAATACCCAAATTCCCTGACTTTGAAACTAATGTACTTTCTAGAATACCAAAATGCCAGCTTTATTCTCCTCCTCCAGTATAATTTTAATTTAATATCTTAAGGGTACAGATAGATGGTCTCATCCAATAGGCTACATCTTTCTGTTTGGAAACTTCAAAACCAAACTCCAGGCTTCACGAAAACAACTATATGTGACCTTCTGGCCTTCCCCCTGAATTCCATTAACTGCCACCATCTCCACCCACTATTCTAATTTATATTTTTCCTGGTCTTGACCCATCATAGCTTTTATTACTATGCTACTGTACGAATTTCTTATAAGCTGCTTCAAATCCTTTGCAGAAATGTATTTGCATATGGGGAGTGGTGGTGTTCAGTTGGAGCCTGGAATAAGTAAACATTTTTGAGACTCAAGAGTCTTCAATTAAATGAGATTCTCACGGGGCCCTTCAGGTGCCATGACAGGCAACAAGGAAGAATTTGGGGCAGCACCTGCCCGATGTCTCTCAAATCACAGAAATTGGACATTCCCTTCCTCGTTTTAACTTTGGCCTTACTCCTTCCAAAACAGTACAAGAGAGATAGGATCAAAGCTCTCAGTAACTCTTTTATGTTCATCCTGTTTTTCATTAAAAAAAAAAAAAAACAGAAACAAAAACAAAAAATAGCATGTACAGTCAATTTCTCCCAAATTAAAGAAACAACAAAGACTTCGTCAGCCCATTTTAATTCTAAGGCAACAAAAATCCTTCAAATAGTTATCTGTTTTCCAGGATAAACAAACCAACCACACTCTTAAGTGTCAACATATTCAAAGTTTGTGTGTCTGCTTAAAAAAAAAAAGTAAACAGATGGTTCACACTATGGTCCACAATAAATTACTACACGTAAAGAGACAGATTCATTTTGGGAACGGCTTTCAACTTTACAGTGCAGATGGGCTTAGAGATGACCCGTCCAATTTTTCATATCTCCCTAATTTATGTGTGCACAAAGAAATGCAAAGATGCCTAATGCACCCCTCTGACTTAGTAAAATCACTTTTATTTACTCAGGCAATACTTCATGGTCCAGTTAACTTCTTAATTAAAGACAGCAAGATGCTCATGTTCCATGCAAGTGGCAAGGAATACACTGTTTTGTGTGCAATATGTTCAGCTGAGAGTTAAAGCTGTTTTGTTCACTGCGGAGAAGCCACCACGGTTTTCAATTGGTTTCTATACTAACCAGGGCTCTGCTCACTGCAACTAAATTGACAATGGCGCCTCTTTAAACAAAGCTGGCAAGTCTGCCATCCCATGTCACTTCTGGGTTGTTTGCCTCATGCAGAGCATGCAGAATTCAAATTTTCACATGTTCTTCTCCCTGTCTGCCTCCTTGCCCCTGCTCATGCTCTGTAGTAATTCCAGGAATAAACTTAAAAAGGAGGAATGTTCTAGGAAATAGTGGAGAATGGATGCTGTGGGCCGTACCCTCCACCTCTAGAGATGAGGCTTTAATACCTCAAGGCCATTCAACTTGCATATGATTTTCAGCAACCCAGAGGAGGTGGACGTTTTCATGATGTCCTAGGGAAAACTGGGGCAAAAGAGATAAAAATGAGAAGCAAGGAATAATGAGTCACTAGGGAATACGACTCCTGAAAAATCAACCTAATTTCCTCTCCTCTACATGACTTACATGACAAGATACATATACATTCACAATTCCATCAACCAGGGTATGGACCCCCAGGGGACTTCAGAGATCCATAATATAAGTGAGTTAAGCAGGCTGGGTGAGACACAATAGTGACGAGTGGGGACTGTGGCAAACTGGAGACCAAATGCTCCATCTAAAGAGGGCAGGTGCGGCTCAGCTCCAATCCGTGGGAATATCAAACCATTCTGCCACATTTTCTGTTCTTTCATGAGAATCAGGAAGTGCAAAATTTCTAAAATGTGAAATCTTCAGACCTTTAAATATTAGAAATAAATGCATATTAAAAGGAAGATACTTATGTGAGGCAAACTATTGCCGTGGGCTGGATTCAGTTTGTAAATTTTGTCATAAATTTTAATGGTTTATAAAGTGTGTAACTTAAATTATTTCATTTAATCCTCACAATAAAATTGTAAAGTAGAGACTATCATCTCGGTGATTAGATCAGTCACAATTAAGCCTGGCTTTCTTGTATAATCCACTCTTGTTTCTGGTTTCTTTTTCCTCGCGCTTTTGAATTCTCTCAGGGTGACAATATTCCTTCCAGTCAGTTATTTCTCCTGAAAGGGGAATGGCCACATATAACTCAACTTCTCTTACTAAGCACAGTGTTATGAGAAAATTAATTACCATGTAAAGAGTGTTAAAACAGAAAAAAATAATACAATACTGAATTTTAGTTCTGAATTTAGCTGGGTATACCCATTGCCATCCAGTGAATTCTGACTCATAGCAACCCTATAGGACAGAGAAAAACTGCCCCATAGAGTCCCCAAGGCTGTAATCTTTACAGAAGCAGACTGCCACATCTTTCTTCTGCAGAGCAGCTGGTGGGTTCGAACCGCCAACCTTTCAATTAGCAGCTGAGCCCTTAACTACTGTGCCACCAGGGCTTCTTTAGCTAGGTACAGTTTGGGTAAATCCCATATCTTTTCTGGGACTCAGTATCCCTCTCTTTTAAATAAAGCGACTCGTCTAATTGAATTCTTAAGAGTTTTCAACCTCTAGCCTAGATTATTTTGGTAATTCAGGCTGGTGGAATAATTTCAAATTAACATCATGCTAAAATCAAAATAGATCTTAAAGAACATCTTTCTGTAAAACAAAGAGATGATAGATCCAAATGTAAAAATTCACGGTGAGGATGACCAGCTCAGAGTTTCAGAGTATTCAGATGTTTCTCTTATTTTACACATATTAACAGGCTTGGAAACCCTCAAACTCCATTTTTATGTGGAATTCAGACTTTCATATGAACCACCACTTAGACTGGTCTTTGTACAGTACTGGTATGTGTGCAGGTGTTTTGACCTTTAAATATTTTATTACATTTTGCTTTTACTATTTTTATAAAATAAGTGGAAATGTCATCACTGAATCAAAGATACACACTTTATTAAGGAACTTGACATATACTGTTAAAGTATTTTTTCAGAAAGATTCTGCCAATAGTCTATGAGTTTCAAAGCTCTCAGAAAAATTTAATCAGAAGAATGAGAGCAAAGTGAGTTGAACATTGGCAGGCTGTAACTGAGTGAAAGGAAGAAAAATTTAAAACTAAAAGCTATTGAATGTGCAATTCTTCCTTAGAAGATAGCTAGTTTGTCATTAAGAAGACACGTAAGTAGAGGCTGAAAGATTATTGGTTTAGAGAAGTTCAAACATCAGATGAGATTTGGACTAGATGATGTTAATAGTGAAAAATCATCATTATCATCACTGCCTTCATCATCAGGAGAAGAATATAAGGATAGGAGTTACCATTCCTGGAACACTAACTTCATGACAAGCCCTGTATTAAGAACGTCACCAACATTATCTTACCCATTTAGGAATCCATGGGTGGCGCAAATAGTTAAGCACTCAGCTACTTACTGAAAGTTTCATGGTTTGAGTCCACCCAGAGGCAGTTCAGAAAAAGTGCCCGGTAATCTACTTCTGAAAGATCACAGCCACGAAAAAACCCAGTGGAGCACAGTTCTACCCTGACACACATGGGGCTGCCATGAGTCAGAATCCAATTGATGGCAACTTTTTTTTTTTTTGAACCTTACTTATTTACAGACACTCATAATGTAGGTATTAATGTCATGTCAATTGTACCGATAAGAAAACAAAGATCACCCGCTAGCAAATGGTGGCACTTGTTGCCATCCAACTCCGATAACACAGTACATGTCTTAGGCATGTGATGCCTCTTGGTATAGGCAACCTCTGAAAAATCTCCTTTACACATGATTTCATAAATCTATAAACAGATTATGGTAGGTGAGAACAACTTAGAATATGTGAGTTTTGTATGCCACGTTTTTTAAAAGGCATAAAAATATCCTCGCCTTATATAATTTTCTACTTTATTCTCTTAATATGAGTTAATTTTTTGACCCCTCCTTCAACTTCTCTTCCTACGCTCTTATTTTCTGAACTTCTAAATTCAATACAGGAATGGGCTAGGACCTTTACACCCTCCTCAAGTTTAGTCTGAGGCGAGGATGGAGATAAACTCATTTGTAACTTTTTCTCTAATAAATTTATGAATCTTTCTTGTAGTCACAATAGTGCCTGGCACACAGTATGTGCCCAATAAATGCTAATTACCCTTCCTTTGCCATTTTCCATTAAGTTACACAAAAGCATCATCTAGTTCCAGCATAAAAGGAAGCAAGGGCCTCTCTCAAGTAGTGGGACTCTTCTCCTGTCATCCAAAATTATACTTTGTAGTTAAAGGTCATCTTGGTGCTTATTTATTCAGTCTATCTACTGGTAGTTTCCTGCCAAAAATTTGTAGTTGTATGCAGCAATTAAAGAGATGCTTACCATGTTGAAATGGTGATAGAAACATAGACTGCTGTGATACTAAGTCCCTTAGATTTACAAATTTCTGTGTTCATATATTCAAGTGGTATTTCAAGGGACATTTAGTGTGTGTCCTTCCCAATCTATTTTCTGAATGGCATGATTCCTTGCCACTTAGAAGCTATGCACCCATGAGGCTGACGCTAGAAGTTCCTGAGACTTTCATTCAATTCCCAGATGGAAGTTTTATAGATGTGAAAATTTTCTTATTAACTCATCTTTCTAAGTGACTGCTATCACGCTAATCAATTTGTATTGACTTTACCCAGGACACAACCTCCAATAATGAAATCAGGTATAGTATCGAATATTGCATAGGTTACTTAACTAACCTCAATTTCTCTCAGCTCAGTGAAATGCAAAACCAGAATGAAGCTAAGTGTTACTTAATTAGTTATCCTTGCTTAGGATGGCTGACTAATCTTGTTCAACTGGACACTGATCTCTTTTCAATGGGAAAAATAGAAGGCTATGCCACATGAAATAGAAGAAGCAGCTGTGAGCTATGCAGAAATTATATTTCCAATTGTTCTACAGAGAAGTGTTATTCAGAGGTGGTCTTCAAACCGGACAGGTGTATTAGGAAAGACACAACAGTGCAGGTGACAGAGGAAGTGGCTTGAACTAGGGTGTAGCATACAATGGAGAACGCGTTACAGGTAGAGCTGATTTCAATATTGATCTTAAAACTCGCTGCCATCAAGTCAATTCCAACTCATAGTGATCCTATACGACAGAGTAGAACTGACCCATAAGGTTTCCAAGGAGCAGCTGGTGGATTTGAACTGCCGATCTTTTGGTTAGTAGCCAAGTTCTTAGCCATCAGGGATTCAAAGACAGATCTTATTAGGTTCATATCTGTATGTGTTTTTTAGTCTTCAGATAGAAAATAATTCTTTTTTCACCGTAAAAAAGGCTAAAAAGTTTTATATTATTTACTATAAGAAAAACTGCTTTATCAAGGAGAAAGGAAAAATAGTGAATTCTAACACTGTATTTGTTTTTAAAAAGGTAATTCGAAAGGACTGAATTTAACTCATTGATTTTTCAATATTAAGTTAAAAAAAATATTATTACTTTTTTAAGCTACGAATCAAAAATATCTCTAAGTTGAGGTCAGCTGGCTCTGTCAGCTTGCACATAGGATGGCTGACATATTTGTTAAAAGTTGAATTCCTGCACATGGGCCTAAGAGACATAACAGCTACCCTTTTTCAAGTCTTCCAAAACGTAGTTCTCAATTCCTTAACAGGGCACTAGTTCTAGACCAAGGGAAATTATTTCAAGATGTTCTGATTAATACATATCAATTATAATACCCAGGATCTTAAAATCTGCTTTCTTGAACCACATGCAACCTAATCATCACATTTATATATTTATGGAAATATCATCCATATAGATTACAAGGATTTACAAACTATGGCCTATGGGCTATTTCCGTATTGGCCTTGAGGTAAGAATGGTTCTCATTTTTTTAAAGGTTGTAAAAAAAAAAAGACTAGAATATTTACAATCTCACCCTTTGTAGCACAAGTCTTCTGACCCAATTACAGGGAAAATACCAATCTAAACTAGAAAATTAAAACAAAATGTAATATAGATAATATTATTAATCTAGAATACAACCAGTAACTCAAACCAATGACTTAACAACCAATTTGCCAGGTTGGGAGAACAAAACAGAGATCAAAAACAATGTATACAACAAGTGTTTCTTGAATGTTTGAAACTGACTGCTTCCATTCAGCCCTAGGCAGAATCATCGCCAAATTAAACAAGGGCTGACCCACTTCGTTGTAGATTCCTCCCATCACCCTAGGATATTCTAGGATATACTCTCTTCAAAGACCGACGATGCTTTTACTTCTTGTACTTTAAAATGCCCAAGCCAGAGCGCTATGGGTTCCCCTTAAATTTTATAGTTCTTCTGTGGTTGATTCGATTTGTTATTTGTGATGATTTTAACATCATGGCTCCCTGTTTTTTGAGGCCACTCAATAGTTCCTCTCAGTTTCATACAATCGCATACTTTAGATGGCATTCAGATAAAATTACCACTGCATCAAGTTGGTGAATTTCATTAATTATGCTAATCAATGCACACAATGCAAGTGATGCCTTGGGGAAATTTTCATGATATTCCTTGCCTGCAGGTGGACCCAGATAGGTCCCAGGCAGAGTAAATGCATTAATTATCCTTTTCAATGAGCTAATCCCCCATCCCACTAAAAAACAAAACCAAAGAAACAAACAAACAAAAAATCAACCAACAAAGTCCACTCTAAGGATTTGACAAGATTGGTTAATAAAAGCCACGGACCTAGGAATCACTACTACCTTTTAAAAAAAAAAAAAGCAAAGAAAAGAAACTGAGAGTAAAAAATAATGTAGGAGGCTGTGGTTAACAGAAAAGGCTTTAAAGTTAGATTTTCTTAGTTCAAATCTTTATTTTGCTACTTTGTAAATACATGGCTTTGGACAAATTTTTTCTTTGAGCCTCAGTTCCTTTATCTGTAAAATGGAGACAATAGTCCCCACCCTGCTACGTTGCTCTGTGAATTAAAGTAGGTAATCATAATGGACGCAGAGCAGTGATATGTCGGACACAGAGTACACACAGAGTACACACATTACAGTGACTATTTAAAGACCATTTCAGAGCATAGGTGTTGACGTTGCACTGCTTCTTACTAACCTTGGCTACATTGTTCAGATTCTTAATGAAAAACAAAACACAAGCAAAAAAGTGCCTTGGAAGCACTGAGCAACTAAAACCAACAGGAATATTACCTATGTTTTATACTGTATTTAAAACACTTGGAAACCATGGTGGCGTACTGGTTAAGAGCTACGACTGCTAACCAAAAAGTCCGCAGTTTGAATCCACCAGGCGCTCCTTGGAAACCGCGTGGGGCAGTTCTACTCTGTCCTGTAGGGTCGCTAAGAGTTGAAATCGACTGGGCAGCAATGGGTTTGGTTTTTAGTTTTAAAGCAGTTAGTTGATTAGCAAGGATTCTTGCCCTGTAATTAAGCAGGCATGGAAAGAGGCTCAGAGAGATTATCTCCCTTGTTGGCAACACCACAGCCATGATTACACTCAATGCTTTAGACTCAAAACACCATGTTCAATTTACTATATTCCCTTCTCCAACCCTCTATATTCAGGTGACAGCAAGACCATTTTCTCCGGATTTAGACTTCCAGAGGAACAATCATCCTTCTTCTCTCAGCAAAAACTTACTGGCCGGGAACGGATTTCTTTGGCGTAGAGAGGTTGTAAGAATTCTGAGTCTCCTTCGAGCTTTAGACCTTTTTCTGTGATTCTCAAGTTTCCCATTCCATCCTGAAAGAGAGGCACGGGAAGAGAACAGGGAAAATGTCATTAGCCAAAATTTCAAAGTACCTCAGGCTGTCAAAAATTGAAACTAAGTTATTGCTCTCTCTCTCTTTCTGTCTTTTTTTTTTTTTTTGAGAGTTGACTGAGGAAGGGTCCAAAGGAATACATAAAATACTTGAAGGCATTGTTCAATGCAATTATATATATTATCCTCTTTGCTCACTTACTCTGAAAAAATTCTATTCCAAGCAATCTGTAGTGCCCCCAGTCATTCATGTGCACAGATGAATGAGGCCCTTGATAGGCGGTGCAGAAAGAATCTATGAAGGTGGTGAGTGGGAGGGGATAAAAGGATGGTTTTCCATGTTCAAGCAAAATATCTTGTTTCTAAAACTCTATGCAAAAATTTCAAACTGGCAGTCTGCTGGTCACATCCAGCCTTTGGACATTGTTTGGCTCACAAAACATTTAGGAAGTTAGTTCCTAACATTTTTTCCTAATATTTTATTCTGGAAAATTTAAAAATATATACAAAATTACAAAGACTAGATAGCAAACACCTAAGTGCCTATCACCAAGCTTCAACAATTATCAACTCATGGCTAATCTTGTTATTTATTACACCCACCCATATCCACATCCATCTCTTTTATTTAAACATACCAATATAACATTACCACATTAAAAAAATCATTCCTTATTATCTGCATATGCAAACCTTAAAATTGAGGTATTGGCATAACTGAAATGGGGTGATTCCAGGCCTAAATTGAAGCTCCGTTCTGAATTAAACTGAAATCTTCATTTCTACTGTTCCAAAGAGACGATTCAGCCTCTTTGTATAAGTTTACTTGTAGCACAAAGAGGGAGCCCTGGTTGTGCAGTGGTTAAGAGCATGGCTGCCAACCAAAAGGCTGGCAGTTCGAATTCAGCAGCTGCTCCTTGAAAACCCTATGGGGCAGTTCTACTGTCTTCTATTGGGGGGCTGTGAGTTGGAATCGACTTGACAACAACTGATTTTAACACAAAGAGAGCCGGAGTCAGAATTTCTAGGTTGGATGAGAAATTATTTGTTGAAGGTATCTGTTAAGAATGTTTACTCAGCTTGGTCTGAAAATAATGCCTTGTGCATGGTCCCCAGAGCCTAGGAAACAAGATTAGAATTGATAAGGTTAAGATGGAGCCTATAGCTGTCTCATAACTCTGTAACCCAAGTGAAGCAAACATCACTTAACCAAGTCTCAGTTCTGATTTCCTGTCTCCCCAAATTAGACGTCATTCACTGAGATCTTCACTCCAATTCCTGTTGACTCTTTGTAAATCAGCAAAAGCATAAGCTTGTTACCTTAAGATAAGAGGACATGCAGGCTGCAACTGTAACAGAACACTGACTTAATCATCCTTGATAGAATGCTAACAAACCTCAGAACGTTAACTGATGTTAGAAAGTTTAAGAGTATACTTTAACAAACCCTTGTAACTTCTTGCCATGCTTCCCCATACCTCTTCTGTGCCCAGGAAGTACAGTTCTACTGTTTGTTTTACCTGATAAAAACTGCTCCCTCTCTCTATCCCTCTCCCTACAATTTGGAACACACTCTGCAGCCTCTTGTCCGGATGCTTTTGTGTCTCCTCATTTTGCAGAATGTTTTGTTTTTATATCCTTCAATAAAACTCTTTGTTTTTGTTTTCTCTCAACAAAGATACGGAAGAGCTAAAGGGCACGATTAGTCAACTCGATCCCATAGGCATATATAGAACATTCCAACCAACAGCTGCAAAGTACACATCCTTTTCTAACACATATGGAATGTTGTTCAGAATAGACCACATCTTAGGCCACAGAGCAACCCTCAACAAAATCCAAAACACTGAGATGATACAAAGTATCTTCTCTGACCAGTACACCATCAAAGTAGAAATTAACAACAGGAAGCGCAAGGAAAAAAAAAAATTACATGGAACCTGAATAACACCCTGCTTAAACACCACTGAGTAATACAAGAAATCAGGGATGGAATCAAAAAATTCCTAGAATCAAACAAGAGTGAAAACACATCATACCAAAACCTCTGGGACACAGCAAAGGCAGTCCTCAGACGTCAATTTATAGCAATAGATGCACACATCAAAAAAGAAGGGACAAAAAACATTAGCTACACAACTTGAACAAACAGAAAGAGAATAGTAAAAGAAGCCCACAGCCACCAGAAGGAGGGATATAATAAAGATCAGAGCAGAAATAAATAGAGAATAGAAAAACAATAGAAAGAATCAACAAAACAAAAAGTTGGTTCTTTGAAAGGATCAACGAACCACTGGCCAAGTTGACAAAAGAAAAATAGGAGAGGACACAAATAACCTAAATAAGAAATGAAATGCGGGACATTACAACAGACCCAACTGAGATAAAAAGGATCATAACAGAGTATTATGAAACAGTATACTCCAACAAATTTAGAAAGCCTAGAAGAAACGGACAAATTTCTAGAAACATACTACCTACCCAAACTAACACAAAATGATGTTGAAAATATGAACAGACCCACTACAAGAGAAGAGATTGAAAAGGTAATAAAAAGAAAAAAACTCCCAACAACAACAAAAAAAAAACCCTGGCCCAGATGTCTTCACTGGAGAATTTTACCAAACATTCAGAGAAGAGCTTACACCAGTACTACTCAAACTATTTCAGGATATAGAATAGGAAGCGATACTCTGAACTCATTCCATGAAGCCAGCATAACCCTGATACCAAAACGAGGCAAAGACACCACAAATAAAAGAAAATTATAGACCAATGTCTCTCATAAATATAGATGCAAAAATTCTCAACAAAATTCTAGATAATAGAATTCACCATCATATCAAAAAAAAAAAAAATAATCCATTACAACCAAGTAGGATTCATACCAAGTAGGATTCATACCAGGTATGCAAGAATGGTTCAACATTAGAAAATCAATCAACGTAATCCACCACACAAATAAAAGGAAAGAAAAGAATCATATGCTCATCTCAATCGACACAGAAAAGGTATTTGACAAAGTCCAACACCCATTCTGATAAAAAACTCTCAATAAAATAGGTATAGAAGGAAAATTTCTCAATATAATAAAGAGCATCTATGCAAAACCAACGACCAACATCATTCTTAATGAAGAGAGGCTGAAAACATTTCTCTTGAGAACAGGAACAACACAAGGATGCCCTTTACCACTACTCCTATATAACATTGTGTTGGAAGTCCTAGAAAGAGCAGTAAGGCAAGAAAAAGAAATACCAAAATTGGTAATGAAGAGGTTAAGCTGTCCCTATTTGTGGATGATCTGGTATCACACATAGAAAACCCAAAAGATTCCATGAGAAAACTACTGGAACTAATAGAAAGATTTGGCAGAACAACAGGATACAAGATAAACATACAAAAATCAGTTGGATTCCTACAAACCAATAAAGAGAAGGATGAAAAGGAAATCAGGAAAACAATACTATTTATAATAAAAAAAAACTAGTACCATAGTTTTTTTTTTTTTTATTATAGCCCCTAAAAAAAAAAATACTCGGGAATAAATCTGACCAGGGATGTAAAAGACCTATACAAAGAAAACTACAAAACACTACTGCAAGAAACCAGAAGAGATCTACATAAATGGAGAAACATACCATACTCATGGATAGGTATACTCAACATCATGAAAACGACAGTTCTACCCAAAGAGATTCACAAATACAATGCAATCCTGATCCAAATATCAACATCATTCTTTAAAGAGATGGAAAAACTAATCATTAACTTTATATGGAAAGGGAAGAAGTCCTGGATAAGTAAAGCACTACTGAAGAGGAAGAATAAAAAATGAGGACTCACACTACCTGACCTCAGAACCTACTATACAGCTACTGTAGTCAAAACAGCCTGGTACTGGTACAACAACAGATACATTGACCAATGGAACAGAATTGAGAACCCAGATGTAAATCCATCCACCTATGGTCACCTGATTTTTGACAAGGGCCCAAAGTCCATCAGATGGGGAAAAACAGTCTTTTCAACAAATGGTGCTGGCAAAACTGGATGTTCATCTGCAAAAAAAAAAAATGAAACAGGACCCATACCTCACACCATATACAAAAACTAACTCAAAATGGGTCAAAGACCTAAATACAAAGCCAAAAATCATGAAATTCATAGAAGAAAAAAATACAATCAATGCTAGAGGCCCTAATACATGGCATTAACAGGATACAGACTACAATCAACAACACACAAACTCCAGAGGATAAGCTAGATAACTGGGATCTTCTAAAAATTAAACATTTATGCTCATCAAAAGATTTCACCAAAAGTGTAATAAGAGAACCTACAGACTGGGAAAAAAAATTTTGGCTATTACAAATCAGAAAAAGGTCTATCTCTAAAATCTACAAGAAAATCCAACACCTCTACAACAAAAAGACAAAAAATCCAGTTAAAAAATGGGCAAAGGAAATGAACAGACATTTCACCAAAGAAGACATTCAAGCGGCCAACAGACACATGAGGAAATGCTCAGGATCTCTAGCCAGTAGAGAAATGCAAAACAAAATCACAATGAGATACCATCTTATTCCAGCATTACAGAAATCAATCAATAAAACAGGAAATAACAGATATTGGACAGGCTTCAGGGAGATCGGAACTTTTATGCACTGCTGGTGGGAATGCAAAATGATATAATCATTTTGGAAAATGATATGGCGCTTCCTTAGAAAGCTAGAAATAGAAATGCCATGTGATCCAGCAATCCCACTCCCAGGAATATATCCTAGAGAAAAAAGAGTCATCACACGAATAGACATATGCACACCCATGTTCATTGCAGCATTGTTCACAATAGCAAAAAGTTGGAAACAACCTAGATGCCCAACAACAGATGAGTGGATAAACAAACTGTTGTACATACACACAATGGAGTATTATGCAACAATAAAGAACAACGATGAATCTGTGAAGCATCTCATAACATGGATGAATCTGGAGGGCATTATGCTGAGTGAAATAAGTCAGTCACAAAAGGACAAATATTGTATGAGACCACTACCATAAAAACTCATGAAAAAGTTTACATACAAAAAGAGAAAATCTTTGATGGTTACAAGGGAGGGGAGGGCTGGGGATGGAAAACACTAAATAGACGATAGATAAGTGGAAAATTTGGTGAAGGGTAAGACAGTACACATACTGGGGAAGCCAGCACAACCTATACAAGGCAAGGTCATGGTAGCTTCATAGATACATCCAAACTTCCTGAGGGACCAAATTGCTGGGCTGAGGGCTGTGGGAAACATGGTCTCAAGGAACATCTAGCTCAATTGGCATAACAGTTCATAAAGAATATGTTCTACATTCTACTTTGGTGATTGGCATCTGGGGTCTTAAAAGCCTAGGATACTCCACTGGTCTCACCCCTTCGGGAGCAAGGAAGAATGAAGAAAAGTAAAGATACAAGGGAAAGATTAGTCTCAAAGGACTAATGGGCCACATCTACCATAGCCTCCACCAGACTGAGTCCAGTAAAACTAGATAGTGCCTGGCAACCACCACTGACTTCTCTGACAGGGGTCACAATAGAGGGTCCTGGACAGAGCTGTAGAAAAATGTAGAAAAAATTCTAACTCCAAAAGAAAGAATAGACTTGGTGGCCTGACAGAGACTGGAGAAACCCTCAGAGTATGGCCCCTGGACCCACTTTCAGCTCAGTAATGAGGTCACTCTTGAGGTTCACCCTTCAGCCAAAGATTGAACAGGCCCATGGAACAAAACAAAACTAACGGGGTGCACCAGCCCTGGGGGTAGAACTGGAAGGCAGGAGGGAACAGGAAAGCTGGTAATAGGGAATCCAGGGTTGAGAGGGGAGAGTGTTGACATGTCGTGAGGTTGTTAACCAACGTTATGAACAATGTGTGTACTAACTGTTTGATGAGTAACTAGTTTATTCTGTAAACCTTCATCTAAAATACCTGTTATTACCTTGTAACTGAGACTGTCTGTCAGTGGTTGTAGTTACACTTCTCCCCGCCCAGCCATGCACCATCATGGGTTCCCGTGATTAAAATTTCTATGCACTATAAACTTTTAAAGTGACCAATATGACTTCAGTGTGCAGTAACCCAGAGACCCCACCCTGCTCGCCAAACATAAGCCCTTTCCTACAATTCTAGTTCGTTGTTACTTTATCCCTGAGTGCAAACCCTTGTGTCCTTGTGTCAGGGCATGCTGTGTGGTTTCTCCTTTGGGACCTGTGAGCACTAAATTGTTTGGTTTTTGGTCTTCTTGCATGAGTCTCACTTCCTTGGGCCTCATCTGTTAGACCAACCAAGATACCCACAGACCCCCTTTGGGTCAAATTTAATACAGCGGATCCATGGATTTTGGCATGGGGACTTCATTCCTTATTTAGCTCTGATTGGTTGGTTGGTTGTTCTGAACAGATATTTTCGACAAGAGGAGTATAGAGCAGATTTTTCAGAGTGGCAACACAATAGACTGAAAAATTAATTTGTTTCCTTCCTCACATCTCTCACGCTGACCGCTGACCCCTTTCATCACCATTTCAAACAGGTTGCCAGGCTTTCTAATTACTTGGCTTGAAGATTTTGAGAGCAAAGAAGCAGAGGCAGCATGAAAGCAGTAGGGTTTGCTATCCCTTGTTAAAGGTAAATCTCACTGAGTGAACTATACTAGGCATGTTGGAAAGAGAGGCAAGAAGGAGAAAAGGAGATGCTGCCAGAGAGGGGGTGGGCTGAGATCTGAGTCCCATGAGTCATTGTCTTGTCAGTGTCCTCAGGATGGATGAAGACCTCAGAGGACAATGGCTACATGGCTCCAGACCCTCCACAGAGTCCCTTTCCCAGGAGTGGCAGAGCAGCAGCAGAACTGCCAGACCTAAAGGGATCACATGGATGGGACCACAGTTCCCTCGGCCATAGCCCATGCTGACCTGTGACTGGTGACCCCGAGGGATTTTCCACTGGTGCCAGGCAAGACACAAGACCTGCATAAATTCCTGAGTGAGGCTGAATTTCTTGCTGCCTCTTGTGGGATGGGGGCTGGAAATTTGTATTATATTGATTTAAAGAAAGTGTCATTTCTTGCTCCTCTGATTTTCCTGCTGCATAAGCATCAGCCAGGTTTTTAATTCTGTCAGCACATTTTCAGGCTTGAAGTAATGCCAAGTCCTGCTTTAGGAAGTCAGTCTCAAGACCATCTCTTCTTGGAGTATTTTTAATGGCAGGCATTACTTAGTCAAAGAGCTGAAGCAGCTTTATCGGCTGGACCTATAATATGAATTGCATTCACATGTAAACTTCATGAGGGGTGGAGTTTGACTGTTTTGTTCACACTGCATTCTCTACACATTACCTTTTGGTTGGCACATAGTAAGTGCTCAACAAATATTTGCTGAGGGATAGAGTTTATTCATTCTAAATAGTTACATTTTGAAAAGTGCTGTGGTTATATAGGGTTGTTGTGAGTCGGAATCGACTCAACGGCAGTGAATTTTGGTTTTGGGTGGTTATAACAAAAATGTTAAAGACCTGCTCCTACAGCAGATTACAATCTATTAGAACACGCATTCCCAATCAGGGTGATATAGCACCCAAGGAGGTCAAAACTGGTCACTGGGTGTTAAAACTGGTCCTATTTTTTGTGTATAAGGCACAGGTGTGCTCATGTATACAGTTGGTATACAGTATATCTGTAGTATTAAAATTTCATGGGAAAGATAATAAGGAAAAGAAAATGACCAAAAATTCTCCCTGGGTGCGTGGGGGAAAGGAGAGGCAATAAAAATAAGAAGAAAAGGTTAAGAGACACTGTGTTGGAGAATTCTAATTTTGAGATTGCTCTAACTTTCCTTCTTGGAGTCTATCAATGGCCTATTCTGCCATTCATGCATTGAGCCGTTTTCATTGTAGCTCCTCAGACTTTAAAACATAGTAGAAATGTAGCAGCAAAGATAAAGAGCAAACCTCTTAATGTGATATTTAAGACTCTTCTAGATCTGGCACGTGCTCACTTCTCCAGCTTCTTCACTTGCCAGTCTCCCTGACTCTGCATGCAACATGCCAGCCATTTATCCAAACCTTCTCTCTTTTTGGGCTTTGTAAATGTCCTTCCCTTGGCCAGGAGTGCTCTTTCCCATGCTTCTGATTGATGTCTTCTCTGGGCCTGGCATCCTTCCTTGGAGGTCCCCTGTAACCCATGTGTACCTTTACCACAACACCTATCACATGCCAGTGGAATCATCCATTTACGCCTATGTCCTTCCTTACTAGACTTCAAATTCCTTGTGATGAAGGAGTGTGTCTCACTGGTTATTCTATTGTTGGGGCCCAGTAAACTGCCTAATACCTAGACATGTGATTGCAAGAGAAAAAAGGAAGTAGGATAAACAAAGAGTTCAGAAAGTGCTCATCAATGCAAATTTAAAAACCGTAATACTCTAAGTTACCATTTCTATATGCATTAGACAAAGCAGTTTATCTACATCATCTTCATCAATCCTCACTGTAACTCTGGTAAGTAGGACTGCTAGCCCTATTTCACAATTGAGAAAACTAATGTCCAGAGACCATGTAAGTCTGACTCCAAAATAAAACCCCTTAACTACACATCCTGTGCCGCACTGGGAAGCTCCAACTGCTTGCCCAGTTCTGCACTAGGTGCTAGATAAGGAGGTATGAAAAGCAGCAGAGAGGGTTGATCCCTTCTGGGAGCTTGTAGTCTAATGGGAAAAACATGAGTAACTCACATGATGGTGAGGAGGTAGAGAAATGGGGATTCTTATACACAGCTAGTGAGAATGGAAAATGGTGCAGAAACTTCGGAGAACTGTTTGGCTGTTAAAAAGCTAAACACAGAGTTACCATATGACCCAGAAATTTAACTCCTAGCTATCTAATCAAGAGACATAAAAATCTATGGCCATACAAAGACATGAATATAAATGCTCATAGAAGCATTATTTATAATAGCCAAAAAGTAGAAACAATCCAAATATTCACCAAATGGTAAATTGATAAAATATTCTATATCCACTTGATGCAATACTATTTAGCGGTAAAAAGGATGGGATACTAATACATGCTATAGCATGGATGAACTACAAAAAAAATCAGGCTAAGCGAAAGAGTCCTGACACAAAAGACCATATATAGTATATGATTCAATTTCTATAAAATGTTTAGAAAGGCAAATCTACAGAGGCAGAAAGTAGATTAGCGGGGCTGGGTATGAGAACAGAGAGTGGTTGTAAATGAGCTCAAGAAATCTTACTGAGGTGATGGAAAGGTTCCAAAATTGGATTGTGGTGATAGCTGCACAACTTGTAAATTTACTAAAAATCATTGAATTGTACACCTAAAATGAGTGACTTTTATAGTATGTAAATCTAAACTTAATAAAGTTGTCTGAAAAAGAAGCCAAAACACAGTAACACACTTGGGATGATGGTCATATAAGAGAGGAGTCCAGTTCAGTCAGAAGACATGGCTTAAGTGCTTTGGAGTTCCCAAAATCAACAAAGAGATCTGGTTTGGAGATACGTGCTGGGGGAACCAGGTAGCAGGCTAGAGAGGGAAGAGGTGAGAGATGGCTCTGTATTTGTCTATACTTGTATGGAGTTATTAAAGGAACATTCTGGCAAATGCTCTGTTTCCATCAAGGACCAAGCTCGGGAAAGGATGTCTAGAGCAAGGCAAGATAGAGCTGAATTAGACACAGGAAGTGTTTTGTGATCAAGGAAATGAAATTGTGGGATTCACTGACAAAGGCAACAACTGATCTTCTTTTCTAGGGAGCATTAAAGATGCTACGTCCAGTCCTGGATAATTCATACAACAGGAAGGGACAGAATCAGCTGGCCCTCCGGTGTCTGGGCCACAGCCTCCAATCCTTTTTGGCATTAGCTATGTAACCTCAATTTCCTTCACATTTTCTTCCTTTTTACCACTGATGTATGTACATCTTTTATGTTAGGTTTTCTTTCCTCTCCTTATTACTTCCCAGTTACCATAAAGCTAGAGCTCACACGTTGGTTAGAACTGTGTCTCTGTATGACAGAAAAAAGAGACAGACAGACAGACGGAGATGCAGATACAGAAAATATGATATATAACTTGTTGAATTGCTGTGATGCCTCAGTGAGTTAAGATTGTGATTTTTCACGTATGTTTTATAATATCTCATAAAGTTGCTTTTAATGATTTATAGATCAAGGCCATGGTATTTGAAGCATTCTGTATTTCCTGATTGCCAATAATAATGTATGTATAGACATTCTTTGCTCTAGGCTTTTCCTGGGGGTGAATAATTCAGCCAAAGAGGGGGGGAGTGCTCCCCTCCTTGCAAGCACACACACAAATGGGACAAGCCTAATTTTCCAAATGACCTAATTCCTACGTGCCCTTTAGGACTTAGCTATCAGTTTCTTTGGGAAGACTTCCTTGAGTCTCTTCGATCCTTTAACTGGAATACACACACACATACACACACACAAACATAGTATTTTGGCATATTGGCTTAGAATATGAAGTTCAGAATGCTGGCTCGGTCACTTACTTGCTGGCATTCTTTCTAAGCCTCAGGGCCGTTACTTGAATACTTAGATAATAATACCTTCCAAACTGAGGATTAAGTCAGACAATCCATGTGTATCAGTCAAAAGAAGTTATACTATGGTATAACTATGGTAAGAAACAGCAGAATGCTCAGTGGCTTCAAACAACAAGGATTTCTCACCAAAGCTACATGTCCAGGGAAGGTTGGCAGTGGCTCTGCACATTGTAGACTCTTAGGGACATAGTGTGACAAAGTGGCCACTACGTCAACCATTGCTGGTGCCGTGTATAACGAAAGAAAAGGATGACGAAGCACGCGCTGGCTCCCAAAGCATCTGCCTGGAATTAACATATGCTCAGATTTCATCAGCTAAAGCACACGGCATGGCCAAACCAATCCCAAGTGGGCGGGGAAGTACGATCCTACAGATACCCAAAGAAATTGCAGGCAGAAATATTGGTAAACAGCCCTAATGCCAAACATCATACTTAAGCACGCCTGCACTGATGGATAGAGAGTGGCTGTGCATACGATGCATTCGGGCAAGGATCGAATCCAGGTCTCCTCCACAGAAAACGAGAATTCCGGGTAGCTGGGCAGCATGAACATTAAGGTCTTGTCCATTGAAAAAAAAAAAAAAAGAAGGAAAGAAAACGGCCTATTCTATGATGCACAGGACTGAATGTTATCCAGACAATTACAAATTCCAGATATCACTGGGCCCCGGTGCCCACAATTCAGAGTCTGTAATTAGGCCGTAATGTGTGAAATGTCACTTTGCCCAAGAAATTCTCGAAAAACTCCTGCAATTCACTCCAAACGCACTCCCAGATTCAGGGAGGATTCAGGTATAAAAACCAATGGCAGCACATTGTTCTGAAACAGAAACCTATAAGCAACCTTTCAAAAGAGACATTGGCAGAGAATTTATCGATTGTTTGAAGGGAAGAAAATGAGAGATGGATAACAAAGCGCAAGTCGCTACATCTCCTGTCCCTGGTGAAAAATGTGAGCTTATGAATCCTGAGCTATTGTTGCTAAAGGAGGGGAATCATTTATCTTAAGCAGACACATAAAAGAAAATAAGTGAAATATGATTAGGCCGATGCCAAGTGCTCAGATTAAATTCCTATCGTGGCAAGCCCTGCTGCTAGGTGAACGCTTCCCACCAGTAAAGCCTGATGAAGACGCCAGCCTCAATGATATTAAAAATGCACACTGTGAAAATCCCTCCCCAAATAGATTATTTTCGGGGTGGACATTCCAAGGGAGCTAACTGTCCTGCCTGTTTTCTATTTTCATTAGGAAAAGCTGTCACTTCTACACGACAGAGTCTTTTATAGGACTTCAAGTCATAGCTTCAAAGGGCCCAGTGCCTTTTTGGTACTTGTGAGAAAGGTTTCCAGGGAAAAGCTGAGAAACAGGAGGGCTAGTACTCAGATTCGCAGCACTACAACTATCTTACCTGTTAATTTGGCCCATCTGTTTAAATTCTGATGTCCAAATTGGGCTACCAAAGGACTGTATTAGATATACTCACAGTCTTTCAGATAAGTTTCTCATTGCCACAATTATGCTTAATCTTACACTATGTGCTGAAATTCTTTAAGAAGATTTCATTTGCCTTTTGTTTCTTTTTAATCATCATGCCACATATTATTACCACATTGCTCTATTGCCCCAACCCCCAGCCCTTAAAAAGTGAATTTTGAACAATCTTAACAGTTTAGGGAGCAGAGTTAGGACAATTCTTTGGGCAATAAGGGCATACAGAAGTAAAGATTAAAAATCCCTAATGAACAAGTAGATATTTGTACAATAATGTTCACTGCAGCATTAGTCACAATAGCCAAAAGGTAGAAACAGCCTGTGTCCATCAACAGATGAGTGGATCGACAAAATGTGGTATAGCCATACAATGGAGTATTACTCTGCCACAAAAAAGAATGAAGTTATAACACACGCTGTGACATGGATGAACCTTGAAAACATTATGTTAAGTAAAATAAGCCTGACAAAAAAGAGCAGAGATTGTATGGTCTTGTTTTTATGAAATTTCTAGAATAGACAAGTGCATAGAGACAAAGTAGATTGCAGGTTCCTACGGTCTGGGGGGAAAGGGAGGGGAGAGAATTACTGCTTAATGTGTACAGCATTCCTGCTTTGGGTGATGAAAAGGTTCTGGAAACAAAGAGTAGTGATGATTGTACAACATTGTGAGTGTGCTTCATGCCAATGATTGCATAATGGAAAATGGCTCGAATGGAAGATTTCATGTTGTGTATATTTTACCACAATAAGAATAAGTGAGTGAACACAGAAAAAAGAATCCGTAGGGAATCCAATCATAACCACTTTTTTAAATCTTATCGGGGATAACAGTAGACAAGTTTATCCCCAAATTCAGCTTACAGAAAGAGAACTGTACATATACGTACATACATATATATTTATGTGTGTGTGTGTGTGTGTGTGTGTATATATATATATATATATAAAATACCAAGGGAACATGACTTTGAATTAAAAGAAACTCAAAAAGTATTCATACATGTGACACAATCTCTGCATCTACCACACCCGTCTTTAAAATGTACAACTAAACTTTCTTTTGGAGAGAACACAAGGACTAGACCTTGCTTGAAGACAATAGTCACAATCGTCACAACCCCAATACGTGACAGCACCAGAAGTTCTTAAGCCCCACATTAGAGCTTTTTGGGACTTCTCTCAGAATGGATGTCAGGCTTTAGATTATTACGTGGCTATATGATCTTTTTTTTAGTTTTTTGATATGATCTTTGGAGTCCTTGTATGGCGCAAGCCTTTTACATACTCAGCTGCTATCCAAAAGTTTGGTGGTTCAAGTCCACCAAGAGGTGCCTCAAAAGAAAGGCCTGATGACCTCCTTCCCAAAAAACCAACCACTGAAAACCCTATGGAGCACAGTTCCACTCTGAACACATGTAGTCACCATGAGTTGGAATTAACTTGAGGCAACTGTTTTCAGTTTTTTGGGGGGTTTGTTTTTGCTTTTGTTTGTTTGTTTTATGTGAGCTATGTCAGAATTACAAAGAGCTGCAGGAAAGTCGACCTTGCTGGGAAGGTGAGTTATTGTAGGTACTAAGGAATTAATCACATAATAAAATATAAACTTGTTGAGCATAGTTTGGTAGAAGTTTACAATTACTGTAGCCAACTAGAAGTAGGAAGTAAGGTACTTCATCTTGTTTGGTTTGTATCCCACTTGTTTATAGAACGGTCTATGGAGAATTGTCCCTATTTTATTAATGAAGCTACTTTGGGTATAAGGAAGACATAGTGAATAGGATACTTTTTTTTGTACATTCTGCACAGTATATAAGAGAAGCTCAAAATCAAGAAACTTCCTTCTTTTGAATTCAAGGCACTGCAGAAAGAAAGAGCTGCATAAAAATGAGCAGATGGAACAAAGCCTCCCTAACACCATGTTTGGAAACCCTGCTGGTGTAGTGGTTAAGTGCTACAGCTGCTAACCAAAGGGTCGGCAGTTCGAATCCGCCAGGCGCTCCTTGGAAACTCTATGGGGCAGTTCTACTCTGTCCTATAGGGTCAGTATGAGTCGGAATTCACTCAACAGCACTGGGTTTGGTTTGGTTTTTTGGTAACCCCATGTTTAAACAGGACAAGGGGAGACTTCAAGCTAACTGGAAAAATGTTCTTCTAAGGAACACCTCTGTTTCTCAGCGACGTCAGGTATATGCATTGTGGTAGTGACTTCTTACGCTTGTAAAACTCTTTACATTTAAAAAAAAAAAAAAATGTGTCCCCAAAGGTTACGTGGTGGAGATTCCTCATTTACTTTACTAGCACTTTCAATTTTGGCCCAAATCCTATTATTCAGGAGCTATGAATTGGCCAGTGGGAATATTTCCAGCAACAATATTTCAGAATTAAAATCTAATTTAACCAAGATGACCTCTGGAAATTACCAAGCTCAGGTAAAAGGGGACTCTTTGACATAAATGGCCATGCGTTATTCATTCCATCCAGAGGGTGCTGGGAAAACTTTCCAATCATTTTTTATCATTTAAGTTACCTTTCTCATCATACAATGCCTTGTAATGGGCAGGCCTTAAAAATTATATGTCACCGTAACTGACACATGTGTGAGGATGAGATCAGGTCTGGGAACCACAAAAAAGCCATTTCAGAGTGGTTGAATAAGAGGGCACTGCGAATACCTTGAAAAATATGTAGTTTAACAAGCAATTACGCAATGAAGATACTAGCTCAGGGAATAACTTGATACTTTTTTTTTCCTCTGTAACTTCAGATATAGCAACCTATTTTTTACAAAGCAATGCAGTAGCAGCTTTAGTACTGAAAAAAAAAAACATTCTCAAATGCTAGTTCTGTTATTTATCAACTATGGGACCTTAAACAAGTCCCTTAATATTCTGAGCCTCAGTTTCTTCATCTATAAAAAATGAAAAAGCTACCTAGGTGGATTAAAGAAGAAATTGAAGTTGTCAATGATTTCTTTCTGCTTGGATCAATAATCAATATCCATAGAAGCAGCAGTCAGGAATATCAAACAATGTATTGCACTGGGCAATCTGCTGTAAAAGATATCTTTAAAGCATTAAAAAGCAAAGATGTCACTTTGAATGACTAAGGTGGGCCTGACTCCAGCCAAATTCTTTTCAATCACCTTATATGCACATGAAAGCTGGATAATAAAAAAGGAACACAAAAGAAGAATTCATGCATTCAAACTGTGGTGTTGGCAAAGAATGCTGAATATATCCTGGATTGCCAAAAGAATGAACAGCTTAGTCTTCGAAGAAATACAACCAGAATGTTCCTTAGAAGCAAGGATGGTGAGACTCTGCCTTGCTTACTTTGGACACGTCTCCAGAAAATGCCAATTGCTAGAAAAGGAGATCATGCCTGGTAAAATAGAGGATCAGCAAAAACAAGGAAAATCCTCAAAGAGACGGACTGACACAGTGGCTGAAATCGTGGATTCAGACATAGCAAGAATCATGCAGGTGGTGCAGTACTGAACAACATTTCATTCTGCTATACCTAAGGATGCCTTGAGTCAGAGCCAAATCAATAGCAGCTAACAACATCTAGGTGGATATATGAGAGCAGCTAACAACATCTAGGTGGATATATGTGAGCATTTAACATATTTAAGTCATCTAGCATAGTAAGTGGCACACTGCGTGTATGGCACGTATGTTCCATAATCAGCACCCATAGAAGTAGCAGTCAAGAAATCCAGATGCATTGCATTGGGCAAATCAGCTGCAAAGGACCTTTAAAGTGTCAAAGAGCAAAAATGTCACCTTGAAGACTAAGGTGTGCCTGACCTGTGACATGGTATTTTCAATTGCATCATATGCGTGTGAAAGCCAGACAATGCATAAGGAAGCCCAAAGATGAATTGATGCCTTTGAATCATGGCATTGGCAAAGAATATTGACTATACCATGGACTGCCAAAAGAATGAACAAATCTGTCTTGGAAGAAGTACAACCAGAATGCTCCTTAGAAGCAAGGATGGTGAGACTGCATCTTATGTACTTTGGACATATTTTGAGGAGGAATCGGTCCTTGAAGAAGGACATCATGCTTGGTAAAGTACAGGGTCAGTGGAAACGAGGATGACCCTCAACGAGATGGACTGACACAGTGGCTGCAATAATGGGCTCAAGCATAACAATGATGGTAAGGATGGTGCAGACCTGGGCAGTGTTTCATTCTGCAGTACATAGGGTTGGCATGAGTCGGGACCGACTCGATGGCACCTAACAATGACAGCAAGAGTTGGGAGACATTACAACAGACCTAGCTGAAATAAAAAGGATCATAACAGAATATTATGAAAAACTGTACTCCAACAAATTTGAGAACCTAAATTAAAAGGACAAATTTCTAGAAACACACTACCTACTAAACTAACACAAAATAAAAATTTTCACACAAAACCAACAGCCAACGTCACTCTCAATGGAGAGAGGCTGAAAACATTGCCCCAGAGAACAGGAACAAGACAAACATGCCCTTTAACACCTCTCCTATTTAACATTGTGCTGGAAGTTCTAGCTAGAGAATAAGGTAAGAAACAGAATAAAGGGCATCCAAACTGGAAAGGAGGAAGTAAAACTATCCCCATTTGAAGATGTTATGATCCTGTATATAGAGAGCCCAAAAGATTCCACAAGAAAACTACTGGAACTAATAGATTCAACAGAGTAGCAGGATCCAAGATCAAAAGACAAAATTCAGTTGAATTCCTATACACCAAAAAGAAAACTTCAAAAAAAAAATTTTTTTTTTTTCAGGAAAACAACACCATTTATAAAAACGAAACCAAACAAACCTGTTGCCATAGAGTAAATTCCAACTCATAGCGATCCTATAGGACAGAGTAGAGCTGCCCCATAGGGCTTCCAAGGAGTGCCTGGTGGATTCGAGCTGCCAACCTTTTGGCTAGCAACTATAGCTCTTAACCACTATGCCACCGGGGTTTCCTATAACATTTATAATAGCCCCTAAAAAGATCAAATACTTAGGAATAAATCTAATCAGTAACATAAAAGATCTATACGAAGAAAACTACAAAACACTATTGCGAGAAACCAAAAAAGACCTCATACATTGAAAAACATTCCATGCTCATGGATAGGAAGATTCAACACTGTGAAAATGTCAGTTCTGCCCAATGCAATCTACAGATAAAATGCAATCCCAAACCAAATACCAACAGCATTCTTTAACAAAATGGAAAAGCTAATCACCAACTTTACAAGGAAAGGAAAGGAAAGATGTCCCAAAAAAACAAAGCATTACCAAAGAAAAAGAACGAAGTAGGAGGTCTCACACTACCTCATCTCAGAAGTTACTATACAGCAACAGTAGTCAAAACAGCCTGATACTGGTAAAATGATAGACGCATATACCAATGAAACACAATCAATAACCCAGAGGTAAATCCATCCACCTATGGTCAGCTGATCTTTGACAAAGGACCTAAGTCCATTACATGGGGAAAAGACAGTCTTTTTAACAAATGGTGCTGGCAAAACTGGATGACCACTTGTAAAAAAATGAAAGGGACCCATACATCACACTACACAGAAAAACTAACTTCATTTGGATCAAAGGCATAAATATAAAACCTAAAACGATAAAGATTATGGAAGAAAAAATAGGGACAATGCTACGGCCCTAATACATGGCATAAAGAGAATATAAACCATAACAATGTACAAACACCAGAAGATAAACTAGATAACTGGGAGCTCCTAAAAATTAAACACCATGCTCATCAAAAAATGTCACCAAAAGAGTAAAAAGAGAACCTACAGACTGGGAAAAAATTATGGCTATGACATATCCAGTAAGGGTCTATTAGGTAAAATCTACAGACTACTTCAACACCTCAATAACAACAAAGGCAAATAATCCAATTAAAAAATGGGCAAAAGTATGAACAGACTTCACCAAAGAAGACACTCAGGCAGCTAACAGACACAAAAGGAAATGCTCATGACAATTAGGCACTAAAGAAATGCAAATCAAAACTACAGTAAGATACCATCTCACCCTGAGATTACGGGCACTAATCAAAAAATCAGGAAACAAATGTTGAGGGGAGATTGAAATTCTTATGCACTGCTGGTGGGAATGCAAAATGGTACGACCACTATGGAAAATGATAAGGTGCCTCCTTAAAAAGCTAAAAATAGAAATGCCATTTGATCCAGCAATCCCATTCCCAGGAATATACCCTAGAGAAATAAGAGTCATCACCCAAACAGACATATGCACACCTGGGTTCATCACAGCATTATTTACAATAGCAAAAAGACGGTAACAACCTAAGTGCCCATCAACAGAGGAATGGATGAACAAATTATGGTACATACACACAATGGAACACTACCCAATGACAAAGAAAAATGATCATTTGAGGGACAGAGTAGCTGGGACTAGGGCCTGGGGACCATAGTTTCGGGGGACATTTAGGTCAATTGGCATAACATAGTTCATAAAGGAAATGTTCTATATCCTACTTTGGGAGTAGCATCTTGGGTCTTAAAAGCTTGAGAGCTGCCATTTAAGATACACCTATGGGTCCCATCCTACTCAGAGCAAAGGAGAATGAAGAAAATCAAAGACACAAAGGAAATACCAGCCCAAAGGACAAACGGATCAAATGAACCAGAGACTTCACCCACCTGAGACCAGAAGAACTAGATGGTGCCTGGCTACCACCAATGACTGTCCTGACAGGGAACACAACAGAGAGTCCTGGACAGAGCAGGAGGAAAATGCAGAGTGGAATTTAAATTCACATAAAAAGACCAGATTTAATGGTCTGACAGAGATTGGAGGAAACTATGAAACTATGGCCCCAGACACTCTGTTAACCCGGAACTGAAACCAGTCCCGAAGCCCACTCTTCAAACAAAGATTAGATAGGACTATAGAACAAACCCTGGTGGCATAGTAGTTAAGAGCTACAGCTGCTAACCAAAAGGTTGGCAGTTCGAATCTACCAGGCACTCCTTGGAAACCATATGGGGCAGTTCTACTCTGTCCTATAGGGTCACTATGAGTCTGAATCAACTCGATGGCAATGGGTTTGGCTTTTTTTTTTTTTTTTTAATAAAACAAAAAATAATATGCACGAGTAACATGCTTCTTAGTTCAATCAGATATACGAGACCATATGGGCAGCTCCTGTCCAAAAGCAGGATGAGAAAGCAGGAAGGGACAGGGACTGGTTGAATGAACAAAAGAAACTGGGGTGGAAAGGGGAGTATGCTGTCACATTGTGGGGACTGCAACCAATGTCACAAAACAATATGTGTATAAATTTTTGAATGAGAAATTAACTTGAGCTGTAAATTTTCACCTAAAGCACATATACACACATAAAAGAACAATGATGTATCCACAAAACATCACACAACATGGATAAATCTGGAAGGCACTATGCTGAGTGAAATAAGTCAATCACAAAAGGACAAATATTATATGAGACCACTATTATAAAAACCCAAGAAAAGGTTTACACACAGAAAAATAATCTGATGGTTATGAGGAAAGTTAGGGGTGGAGAGGGAAAATCACTAACTAGATAGTAGACAAGTGTTAACTTTGGTGAAAGGAAAGACAACACACCATATAGGGGAAGTTAGCATAACTTGACCAAGGCAAAGCCATAGAAGCTTCACAGATACATCCAAACACATTGAGGGACTATGGTGTTGAGAGCCTGGGACCATGGTCTCAGAGGACATCTAGCTCAACTGGTATAACACAGTTCATAAAGAAAACGTTTTACATCTTACTTTGGTGAGTAGTATCTAGGGTCTTAAAAGCTTGCAAGTGGCCATCTAAAATACTTCTATTAGTCCCATCACGTTTGGAGTGAAGGAGTATGAAGAAAACCAAAGACACACAAAAAAAGATTAGTCCCAAGACATGAACCACACCTCCACCAGCCTGAGCTCAGAAGAACTAGATGGTGCCCAGCTACCACCACCCACCACTCTGACAGGGATCACAATAGGGGGTCCCAGACAGAGCAGGAGAAAAATGTAGAACCAAATGGAACTTCACAAAAAAAGACCAGACTTATTGGTCTGACAGAGACTGGAGGAATCCCCAAAACTATGGCCTCCAGACACCATATTAACTCAGGACTGAAGTCACTCCCAAAGTTCACCTTTCTGCCAGTGATTAGGCCTATAAAATACACAATAACATATGTGAGTAATGTGTTTCTTCGTTCAGTCAAATATCTGAGACCAAATGGGCAGCACCTGCCCAAAAGCAAAGATGAGAATGCAGGAAGGGACAGGAAAACTGGATGAACGGACACAGAGAACCGGGGTGGAAAACATAAGGGGGGAGAATGCTGACACATTGTGGGATTGCAAGCAATGTCACAAAACAATTTGTGTATAAATTTTTTAATGAGAAACTAATTTGCCCTGTTAACTTTCACCTAAAAAACAATATATATATTTTTAAATTCTGCTTTCATAGATAAAAACCTTCTGTTAAGGGTGGAGATTCTTGAGGCTAATTTTAATTCAGGTTTTTTTCTTTCTTTAATAGTGACATCATGTACTAGAGTATGATTTCTTTAGTGGACCCAGATTGAAGCCCACAGATTTATTTCCCTTAGGCCAGGTCTGACATGAGGGATTCACCTGAGTTAGTTTCTCTGTTATTAGAAAGACCTGGCTCCTAGGATGTCAATTTCAGACTACTAGAAGGATAAACAAAGTTTCTTTCTGTTGCTGTAGATTTAAGTTTCAAATCCTAAAATACCTACTATCCCATCAGAGATGGCCGTTCTAACCGGCATTAGGCCATTCCCTCTCTCGCCTGGATTTAGTCGCAAAGCCTAGGTTACAGTGAATTCGAGGATTTTTATTGAGCTCTGTTCCAAAGTCGGTAAGAATGTTAGCGGGGATGCCCCAAAGCTGGCTCTAATCTCCTGGATGATGTCAACTTTGCAAACTTGAAATGGAGAGGCACTCTAATGACTAGCAGCAGTGTTTTACTGAAATTCAATACCTAGAAATGAGCTTGCCATGTCAGTTATATATAAAAAAAAAAAACAAAAAAATCAGGCATTTCATACAAAAGTGGGAAGCTGACCAGACTGACAGGTAGAGTTTAAATGGGTAAAGCAGCATTTGGCTCTTATTTTGGGAATTACGATGACACACTTTACTCAACACACAGCATGTGCAAGGCACTCCGCTAGGCTCTCAGAAGAGAGATTAGTAAACACAGTAGAAAAGAAGGGACCTGGATTTCCCCTGAGGTTGACTACACACAAAGGAAACTTCAGAATGCTGGGATTTCCCCTCCATTTGGTTGACCAAGCGTGCAGACAAACAAGAGGTAACACCTGAACGCGTGTGGGTAGCTGGAGCCAGGAAGGATTTAAAATGGGTGTGCTGTGTCAACTGAGATTTGTATCAATTCTCTCTCCTCAACCTTTAGGTGACTTCTTTCTGTCCACACCTCAGATTGTGTTGTCCTCTAAAAATGTCGTGATATTTTATTAAATATCAAGTGTGCACACAATAAAGAGAAGAATTCTGTCTTAAGACAAGCCCATGGACTTGGAGCCCAGGAGGCAAAGTGAAAAGAACACAACTCCACTCCAGTCACCAAGGCCTTCTTGCTAGTCTAAACACACTGAACAGGTGTGTTCAGGGCCTTTGTGCTTACTGCTGCCGCTGCCTGGGATATTCTTCCCCAACTCTCTGCTTGGCTGGATCCTTCACTCTGCACAGTTCTTTGTTCAAATATTACATCCTTTATGAGGCCTTCCCTGACCACTCTATCTAAAGGAGTACCCCTAGCTCCATCTCTTCCTTTATATGGCTTTGTACCTAAAAACTCATTTTTCTTTAACTGTGAATGGTTAATATTCCTCACTAGGACACAGCTCCGTGGAGAGAGGGACATTCTTTTAGTTACTGCTGGAAAAATGCTTGGAATATAGGGGGTCAATAAGCAGCTTTTTAAATAAATGTGTTATTTTGGGCAAATCAATAAAATTGGGTATCTTTTTTCTATCTATAAATTCAGATAATAATGATACCTACCATCATAAAGTTTTACAAGGGAATTAAAACAATTTTAAAGACCACTTGACAAACGATAAAATGCACTGAAAATATCAGTAATTGCCATTATCAACTTTATTGTTAACTAACTGTTCTATCAGAGTCTCAGGTAGCAATGGATTATGAGGCTTTGGCTTAATTTATCACCTTATCCATGAGTAGATAAACTTCTTGAAAGCTGTAATTGTAATTTTTTTTTTTCTTTAGGCCTGACGTAGACACTTAATACATTTTCCTTGGATGGACAGACGGATAAGTGGGTGGTAGAGCAAATAAAACGCCTATGGTAGGGACGTTAAATATATATATAAAAAAGAGATGGGGCAAGTGTATGGTTCCAACACCTGAAGCTGGGAATTAAGACATAATACTTGATATGGTAACAGGCCAGTGCCCAAAGACCCCAGCAGACATCCCAAAGAGGGCCTGGATTGGACTCCAATCCAGAAGCTCAAGACGAATCATTGGTCGAAAATAAATAAAATTTTCAAATCATATGCTCAGAAACAGGAGGTCAAACTCAAGCCATGGATCTACAGTCTGTTAAATGACAATGGATACAAGGCCATGGGAAGAGACAGGAATTCCTGCACCTTAGGGTATGACCAGACAAGACCTAGAGGTTAACAGCAAGTGTATTTGTATTATGTTAGAGGGGAAAGAAATAAGCTGACATAACTGAGTTTACCAGTATGTGGCCCGAAATGACAGCAGATTCAGCCCTGAGTGGGTCTGGGCACTGCAGACTTTATTTGATAAGATGTACATCTCTCTAATTACATTGCCACCACCCATCTGTCAGGTTGTCATACTGTGGTTGCTTGCATGCTACTATGATACTGGAAGCTATGTCAATGGTATTTGAAACACCGGCAGGGTCCCCCAAGATGGACAGATTTCAGTGGATCTTCCAGACTAAGACAGACTAGGAAAAAAGGCCTGCTGAACTACCTCTGAAAATTATCCGGTGAAAACCCTAGGGATCACAAGAATATTGTCTGATAGAGTGCTGGAAGATGAGCCCATCGCTTAGAAGGCAACAATGGATTCAAGCATGCCAGTGATCACGAGGCTGGTGCAGGACTGGGCAGTGTTTTGTTCTGTTATAGGTGGGGTTTCCATGTGTCAGTGCCTGCTCAATGGCTACTAACAACAACAATCACATTTACCTCTCATAAGATCCACACTGAATATAGAAGATCTACTCCTTAAAAACTTCCTTGTTTGGAATCCTGTCTTATGAAGACAGATTAGATCAGAAATAAACTGAATGTATGCCTTGGCATAAAAGTAAAAACTTTTAGAGCAAGAAGAGACCTTGGGGATCATATAACCCAATTTTTCCATGTAACAGGAAGAGAAACTGGGGCTTAAGGCACTGGGGTGCTTGCCCACAGTCACACAAGTCATTAGTGGCAGGACTTGGGCTCTGATTTAGCTCTCCTGACTCCCCACCTGGTGCTCTTCCCACATCACTGTTCTGTTAGAGTACTGACGGATTCCCCAATTGGCCAGACCTTTCCAGAGTTCCCCAGGAACTAAACAATCCAAAATGTCACACAACTGAATTAACACGAAGAACTGTGGTTTATAGAAACTTCGACATGTAAGTCATCAGTAAGAATGCCCCAGATATTCAGGAACCTTAACATTCTCTCAACTATTTAGAACTTATTTTAGAGCTAGAAGGCCCCTTAGCCATCATGAAGTACAGTTCCCTTTTATTATTCCAATCAAACTAAAAGGACTTGCTAACAGAAAATGTTACAATGGAAGTCAAGGGTAACCAGCATCTAGGAAAAACACTCCAGAGATGATGTCATTTTCTCTCTGACAACTGAAAAGGCAATTCTTTTTATCCGACAACATGTGAAAGACACCTAGGTTGGATACAATTCCCCAATCCAGTGTTTAATATGGGGCTCAAGGCACTGGGATGACTTACCCACAGCCTGATCTAGAGTAAGACTTAGTAAATTATTGTTGGATGGATAAGTGGATGGACAGAGCAAATAAAAAGCCTATAGTAGGGTTGTAAAAGGAAAGGAGATTGGGCCAAGTGTATAAATCAGACTCGTGAAGCTGGGAACTAAAGCAAAACTGGATATACTAACAGACCAAACCAGGCAGAAAGACCCCAAACCAGGCACTCTGAAGAGTGCCCCCAAACCAGGGGTCCACACTCAACCGCTGGTTCAAATGAAGAACTGAGATCTCTAATTAAAAAAAAAAAAAAATGAATCTGCTGGGCAGGGGTGGGCGAACAAACAAAATCCTTGCTGGACTAAATTTAACCCTTACATTTAGTTATAAACAGACTCTAGACTTTTACTGGTTTTTGGCTATAGAGAGCTTTGGGCAGATGAGGAGTCTTATCACAAAATATCCAGACATTTGAATATATGAACTGTATCTATTAACAAAACAAAACAAGATTATAACAAAAAGCAATTGGCGGGGTGAACTACTATGGACAGGCCAGATATGAACACCTCCAGCCTAGTTTTTTAAAAAGCATTTCATCCTTTTGCTCACTGGCATCTGCATTACTCACCTCATTGCCATCCATCCTCCTTTCATGAAAAATTATCCTCCTGTTCACCTGCACAGCTCTTCTGCTAGCTCTCCACGCCCCAAAATAGTACTCTTTCTGCCTCCTTGTTCCCACCCTATTTTATTCCTACGGGTTCCAGAAGAAAGCAGGGGACCAGGCTTCTGTGACAAGCTCTTTTACTCACTAACTAAATGACTCTAGACCACTGGTTCTCAATCAGGGGTGATTCCTTCACCCCCAGAAACATTTGGCAGTGTCTGGAGACATTTTTGGTTTTCACAAAGGGTGTAGGGGGACCTAGCGGCATGTAATTGGTTGATGCCAGGATTGCTGCTAAATAGCTTGCAATACACAGGACAGTCGCCCACAATAAAAAATTATCTGGGCCAAATGCCAAAAGTGGTGAGGTTGAAAACACCCTGCCCTAGACAATTCAAATACCACTTTTTGTTGTTATCTGCTGTTGTGTCAACTCTGATTCATGGTGACCTTATGCACGACAGAACAAAATGCTGCCTGGTTCTAAGTCATCATCATGCTTGCTGGCATGTTCAAGTCCATTGCTGTGACTATTGTGCCAATCCTTGCCCTTGCTGGCCTTTTACTTCATCAAACATGATGTTCTGACGATGCATCTAAAGCAAGAAAGTTGGACAGTGCTCTGTTGTAATCTATAAGGTTTTCACTGGCTGATTTTTGGAAGTAGATCGTCAGTCCTTTCTTCCTAGTCTGTCTTAGTCCGGATGCTCCACTGAAACCAGTCTACCATGGGTGACCCTGCTAATACTTGAAATACCAGTGGCAAGTATCACTAGGCCTCCATTTTTTATTTGGCCAACAGGATGATACGACCGGCTCTGCTTAACTCACTCTCTTGCAAGGAGGAACTGGTAATGTATGTTTGAAAGAGTGCTTCATAAATGTTACTTTTCTTTTTTGCTGTTGATACTCCTTCAGATCACACAAGGAGGTTTAAATACAATACTTTGAGTCAGAGAGGATCTTAATCCTAAAGAGAACAAACATGAACTTCCTATTTACCAAAGGCCTAGTTAGCAAGCGTTACTGTCCCTGTTCTGGGGATAAATTGGCACGAGGAAGATCTGACCCTTTCCTGAAGGAATGAACAATGGGAGTTATCATCACTTTGCTGATTCAGTATTTAGTATTTGATCTTAATATGTACAAAAAAATAAAAAAAATAACACATATCCCTTACTATATACTAGATACCGAGCTAAGTGTTCTATGTATGGACTCCTTGTAACAACCCAGAGGTAGGTCCCATTAGTAAGCACATTTGTGTATATGAGAAAATTAAGTCTCAGAAGTAAATTATTTGTCCATGACAAATAATTAATAAACAGTGAGGCTGGAATACAAAGTCAAGTCTTGTCTAACCCTAGTGGTTATGCTCTTAAACACTGTGCTATATTGTGCTTGGTACTGAATGTGTATTCTAGGGGCTGGAAGGAGAAGAACCAAAAGATGAATCAGATATGGATGCCCCCAATTAGCTAGCAGTCTCCTAGAGGAGATCAGACACAAACACGAAGGGAGAAAGTAATAAGTGACAAAGATATATCAGTGACATTTGGGAATGGGATTCTAAAATTTAAAGCATAAATACATATGGATTCAAAGGCACTGAAATTATAATTAACGAGAAAATGCAGAAATGGAAGAAAGGCACCAAGTTGAGGCAAGGCAGGTCCCCTAAGTGAAGAACACAGTTTAACTACTTTTAGTACGTCTGAAAGAGCCCTGAGTTCTGATAATTCAGTAGAGAGAGATCTAAGGAGCCCTGGTGGCACCAACAGTTAAGTGCTCGGCTGCTAACCAAAAGGTTGGCAGTTCCAACCTGCCCAGCGACTCTGCAGGAGAAAGACCTGGCAATCTGCTTCCACAAAAACTACAGCCTAGGAAATCTTATGGGGCAGTTCCACTCTGTCACATGGGGTTGGTATGAGTCAGAATCTACTCGACAGCACCTAAAGACAACAACATACGTAGGTCTAAGCCAGTGCTGTACAACAGAAAAAACAATGTGAGCTACGTGCGTAATTTTCAATTTTCTAATAGTAACATTAAAATAAGAAAAAAAAAAACAGACAAAATTAATTTGAATAGCATATTTTATATAACCCATTATAGCTAAAATATTATTGTTTCATTATGTAGTCAAAATAAAAATCATTAATGAGATATTTTTTTCTTTTTTAACTAAGCCTTCAAAGTCTGGTGTATGGTTGATTTTACATTTACAGCACCTGTCGTCTTGGACTCACCACATTTCAAGCCCTCCGTAGCTTTGCATGTGGCTGATGACCTCCCATGGGACAGTGAAAATCTAAGCATCTTCTTCCCTTTAGCATTTTTTTTGTTTGTTTATGATTTTAATTTTTGAAAACTTCCATCAAGCACCCACATTGCTATGATTATTTGGGCTACAATGACCTCTCACTCCACCTTCTTTACCCTGGAATCTAACACCTGCTCCCTGAGATTTGGACTTGGCTCGAGGGTTGGAATTTCAGTCCCAGCAGCTGCCCTGATTTCACCAACTCAACATCCCATTAAAAAACTGACAGCCAGACTGAGGTACCCAGGCATGGAGGTGGGAAAGAGAAGGCTTCTCCTTTGAGGGGGCTGGGACCAGACTGTCCACTCCATGGGTCCTGCTGGTTTCCGAGCCATTGCCTGCAGTGGCCCCAGCAGGTGGTGTCTGTGATTATCCAGAGTTAAGGAGGCAAAGGGAAAGCTGGTAGAGGCCATAGGCAGTGGAGGACACCGCTCTTGGGTGCCCAAGCCTGGGCTCGGTGCCGGGTATGCCCCTTACCTCTGGTGCTTCCATGAAATATGCCTCTTTAGCGGTTTCTTTTTATAACTTGCCTTTAGGAACAGGTCTGAAACTCATGGTAGAGACTCCTCTTATTCTTCCCTAAAATCTTATGGGGCCAAAGTACTTTTATTACTTTCTCCTTTTGACATTGCAGATGTGTAAAATCCAGGCTCATGCAGATCAAGAGACATATAATAGCATAAATTTCAAATTAGGAGCCTGTGGGCTATTTTATTTTAGGCCAGCAGATTGATTTTTTTGCAACTATAAACTGTTTGAAATTAAAAAAAAAAACAAAAAAACCTAAGACATTTGGACTTCTGATTGTTCTTGAAAGTCACAAGACAGGGCGCAAATTCCCACAGGATAACAAATGGTTGAGGCCGAATAGTGACTTCCTTTTTCAAGTGGCGGAAACCCTGGTGGTGAAGTAGTTAAGTGCTACAGCGGCTAACCAAAGGGTTGGCAGTTCGAATCCACCAGGTGCTCCTTGGAAACTCTGTGAGGCAGTTCTACTCTGTCCTATAGGGTCGCTATGAGTCGGAATCCACTCGACGGCACTGGGTTTGGTTTGGTTTTTTTTTAAGTGGCCAGGACTCCAGGTCCGGGGCATCACAGTTCCCCTGCCCCTTAACAGTCCTTCCCTGCCCCTTTTCATTCATTTGTCACTGACGAGTTCTTGTAAGTTTTTGAATCTGAGGCCTGGCTTAATGCATTAGATTAAAAAGAAACAAAAAGAAGCCGCCATTGAGTCAGAATCGATGCATGGTGGCTGCACGTGTGTCAGACGAGAACTATATTCCTTAGAGTTGTCAATGGCTGATTTTTTGAAAGTAAATCACCAGGTCTTTGTTCTGAGGTGCCTCTGAGTGGACTTGAACCTCTAACCTTTTGGTTAGAGCCAAGCATGTTAACCTAAACGTATATAAATTTTTAGAAGGGGGGAAACTTTAAATGAAAGGAATAAAAGTCTCACATAGAATTTTAGATACCGATTCCTTAGGTGACAGAAAAATACTGAAAAAAAGAAAATTTCTCTGAGTTTTGAAACCATATCCTAGTACCATATCCTTTAAAATATTATCCTAATCTCCTCCCCAACATTATGGAATTCTTCTGATTATTATACTTTTGATTTATAAGTGAGAAAAACAATGTCCAGAGAGATTTAGAGATCTGTTCAAACCATGATCATGTAACACTGTGAATGGATGGATTGGAATTAGCTCCCTGAATCATCTTCCTATTTCTTTATATTGCTCCTGTCACCCAATTCTTAGGGATTACTGTGGCCCTTTACATGATGTTGTACAGGGATGGCCTTTGAAGCCAATATAATCTGAGTGTTACTACCTAATGGGCCTCTTAGGAAGCTGAGCAAGCTCCATAACCTTCCTAAGATTTAGCTTTCAGAGTTTTCTTTTTATATATATATATAATTTTTATCGTGCTTTAACTGAAAGTTTACAAATCAAGTCAGTCTCTCACACAAAAACCCATACACACCTTGCTACACACTCCCAATTACTATCCCCCTAATGAGTCAGCCCGCTCTCTCCCTCCACTCTCTCTTTACATGTCCATTTCATCAACTTCTCACCCCCTCAACCCCTCAATCTCCCCTCCAGGCAGGAGATGCCAACATAGTCTCAAGCGTCCACCTGATCCAAGAAGCTCACTCCTCACCAGCATCCCTCTCCAACCCACTGTCCAGTCCAAGCCATGTCTGAAGAGTTGGTATCGGGAATGGTTCCTGTCCTGGGCCAACAGAAGGCCTGCGGGCCATGACCATCAGGGTCCTTCTAGTCTCAGTCAGACCATTAAGTCTGGTCTTTTTATGAGAATTTGGGGTCTGCATCCCACTGCTCTCCTGCTCCCTCAGGGGTTCTCTGCTGTGTTCCCTGTCAGGGCAGTCATCGGTTGTAGCCGGGCACCATCTAGTTCTTCTGGTCTCAGGATGATGTAGTCTCTGGTTCATGTGGCCCTTTCTGTCTCTTGGGATCTAATCGCCTTGTGTCCTTGGTGTTCTTCATTCTCCTTTGATCCAGGTGGGTTGAGACCAATTGATGCATCTTAGATGGCTGCTTGCTAGCATTTAAGACCCCAGACACCACTCCTCAAAGTAGGATGCAGAATGTTTTCTTAATAGATTTTATTATGCCAATTGACTTAGATGTCCCCTGAAACCATGGTTCCCAGACCCCTGCCCCTGCTACACTGGTCTTCGAAGCATTGTTTATTCAGGAAACTTCTTTGCTTTTGGTTTAGTCCAGTTGTGCTGACCTCTCCTGTACTGTGTGCTGTCTTTCCCTTCACCTAAAGTAGTTCCTTTTATCTATTATCTAATTAGTGAATGTCCCTCTCCCACCCTCCCTCCCTCCCCCCTCTCATAACCACAAAAGGATGTTTTCTTCTCACTTTAAACTATTTTTCAAGTTCTTATTATAGTGGTCTTATACAATATTTGTCCTTTTGCAACTGACTAATTTCACTCAGCATAATGCCCCCCAGGTTCCTCCAGGTTACGAAATATTTCACAGATTCCTCACTGTTCTTTAATGATGCGTAGTATTCCATTGTGTGAATATACCATAATTTATTTATCCATTCATCCATTGATGGGCACCTTGGTTGCTTCCAACTTTTTGCTATTGTAAACAGTGCTGCAACAATAAACATAGGTGTGCATATATCTGTTCGTGTAAAGGCTCTTATTTCTCTGGGATATATTCCGAGGAATGGGATTGCTGGATCGTATGGTAGTTCTATTTCTAGTTTTTGGTTTTTAAGGAAGGGCCAAATCGATTTCCAAACTGGTTGTAGCTTTCAGAGTTTTCTAAGAAAGCGCAACTGATTTTTGGTAGCAATTACAAGGTAAGTAAAGCACTTAGCATTATTCCTGGAACAGAATACGATTTCAAAGAACGTTAATTCCCTTCCCCAAAGAATCCGGTTAACTAAATAAGCCGTTAGAGCACATATCACCCACCCACCATCCATAGTAGTAGGCATGTGATTTGGGTAGGACTGACTCTTCTCCCAGCCAAAGGAAGATCCTGACTGACTCATACCCATCAGGTTCATCTATTCCCCTACACAGTGATGGGTTTATGTTGGGCATATGAAATAAGGTGGTCCAATAAGAAATAAGCCCACGGTTTTTATGTAATGAGAGGAGAAGAGAGCTGTTTCATGTCTGGATGTATGGTGTGCAAACTGATGCCTGGGGCAATTGCTGCCATTTTACTACCGTGAATGAAACCATTTGAGGAGAAGTGAACTGAAGAGAACAACAAAGCTGAGGGAATCTAGAAAAAAAAAAAAAAATTCCAATCACAACCTCACTATCTCTGAACTTTTCTATTCTCTAACAGCCAAGTACTTTCTCTCTAAGCCAGGGAGAGCTGTCAGATGAAAGCTCTCTATGGGTAAGTAAAGAATAATAACTGTTAGACAACCCTCAGGACCAAAAGAACATGCTCACTAGAGTATTTCTCCACCAGCTGCTGAAAGTATTCATGGCAACAATTTGTCTTGGCTGCTGCTTCAACCATCACAGTGAGGGTGGAAAACAGTTGCTAGGCAAGACAGCTGGGGGGCTGACCCTTCCACCCACAAGGGCTCCTCCTGAACCAGCACACTCGGCAAGGAAGCAGCTGGTGGCGTCTGCTTTGGTTTGAAGTTGTAGCAAGTTCATATATTTGGGTCAAATCAGGTCACGTCTTTGTGGAAAGTGTTGGAAGAACCAGGAGACCAGACTCTGTCACTTGAAATATCAGTCAGTGACCAGTTAGAGGGTGATTTGTTTCACTTTGTAAGTCCCTTCACTGTCCCTTCCTTACCTTCTCTGTTGTTGCATGCCACCTAGTTGATTCTGACTCATAGTGACCCTATATGACAGGGTAGAACTACCCCAAAGAGTCTCCTAGGCTGTAATCTTTACGGGGAAACCCTGGTGGCATAGCGGCTGCTAACCAAGAGGTCAGTGATTTGAATCCACTAGGCAAATCGGAAACTCGGAAACTCTATGGGGCAGTTCTACTCTGTCCTATAGGGTCTCTATCAGTCAGAATCAACTCGATGGCAATGGGTTTAATCCTTATGGGAGCAGATCTCCAGGTCTTTTATCCTGTGGAGCCACTGGGGGGAGTTCGAACTGCCAACCTTTCCATTAGCAGCTGAGTGCTTAACTATTTTGCCACCACAGCTCCTTTACCTTCTCTAGAAGCACACAATTGTACAAAGAAAGAGGAGGGACGAAATCATGCCAAGACTTACCAAAAAGCCAGGTCTGATTGACTATTTCCTGAATTTCTTTTGTGTCTTCTCTGCCTCTTGTGCCATTGTCCTTTTCAATGGCAAGAGCCATATGGACCCTTAGAGTTGCGAGCATGGGTAAGATACCACAGTTGACAGGAAAAAAATGAACAGATCCTTGTCCAGTCTCAGTGTTTTCAAGTCTTAAGGCCCGCTTCCCAAATTTTAATGCTGACAGATGCTGGGCAAGTGATCTTAATGAGTAAAGTGGGCACATAAGTTAGACACCTGGGGAGTGTAGACCCTGACTGAGGCAGCTCAAACATTTTTGATGTAATCTTGAAATCTGGATTTTTTAAGTTGTAAAATTTCCTTAATTTTAAAATTTCATATCTGTTGTTTTTTTCAAAACTGAGAAGATCAAATAAAACTGTTGAGTGGATGGACTTGGGTGTCAGGCTGAAGACCATTGAGGGACCTGGCTGGATTATCAGAAAGGAGTAAGAAGTGGTAGCTTTTGGCTACCAAGGATTATAAATGGAGAGTGATTCACTAAGGCAGGGAAGGTAGGTGGAAGGTTGTGGTTCTCTGCGTGGCTTGAACACAGACACCAGAGGCGAGAGGGTGTCAGATGGGGACGGTAACATGGATTCCCATCAGGACTGATAGCCAACCTCTCCTGACCTGGGAGCTTCCACAAATATTCACATGGCTAAGAGTGGTACAGGAGAGCTGATTTGCCTGCAAAGCCACGTGTTCTCCAAAGGACCTCACTCATGGAGAGGTAACATTACCAGTGACCCCACCAGGGTCTGAACTCCAGTCCATCTATTACAAATTGTTCCACTGGGGGAAGGGAGCCCCCTCAAATTCCTGATACAGACTTCTCATCCATTTCGATGAGGTTAACTCAGAAATTTAATGAGGATAAACAATGAAAATAAATTTGACACCTTGTGGAGCAGTCATGACTGAACGGTAGGGACTCTTATTCCCACTCTAAATCACTTGCCATTGAGTTGGTTCCTACTCATGGTGAGCCCTAGCTGTTACAGAGTAGAACTATACTATGAGGTTTTCAACGCTGTAATCTCACGGAAGCAGATCACCGGCAGCGCCACTGGCTGCCTTCATCAACCTTTCGATTAGCAGTCAAGATCAAAGAGTTTGTGCCACTCATGGACCTTATTCCCACTCTGCAAAGAGGGGAATTAAGAATCTGAAATGCGATATAACACACAAATTTCACATACCTAATAGAAGGCAGCACCTGCACCCTAACCCTACACTGCCTGACAGCAGTCCCTGCTGATCTATGCCGCCCCCTCGTGTGTTCTTCCTGCATTTTCCCTCTTTCCTTCCTTGATTATTTCCTGCATTACTAGAAAGTGATGGCAATCTGACCCAAAGATTCCAAATGTACCTGATTAAAACTTTTTATTTTTTCTCTACTATCAGTTAACCATCTGTGGAATGAGAGGGTTCCACAGATTATACTTTGAGAAATGCTGCATTATGCACTTAATGACATAGAAAATCACTGATTAAAGGTAAATTTCAGCTGCCCATTTTACCTCCATTATTATTAGTTCAGGTCATTAAAACAAAATTTAGATGAAGTGCCTATGGCCTTGATATCATTTTTTTTTTCCTTCTCTTAAGCATAAACTATGTTCATTATAAGATCCTGAGTTGAGTGACTATGTAACCAGAGCTTCATTTCAACAAAAACTTTCTGAAATTGTGAAACAGTATTATTGAAGGCTTTTATACCAAAAAAAAAAAAAAAAAAAATTTACTATAATCTAATAAAATTTTGACTTTAAAAAGTCAGATTTCTTGATTTCCATGGGGTCTATCCATCAACACAATTCTCAGTTTTGGTTAACTTTCATCAGATGGTTAACTTTTGTTTAGTCTCACAACAAACTATAGTAGTCCTATCCGGATAAGGACTTGTACAGCAATAGAGACTACTAGTTCAAAGGAAAGAGCTTTTTTCTGTGAAAGGAATATATAGATTAGTGTTTTGTTTGGCCTTTTTAAATCAGCTGTCCATTTGCTAACCACAATTATGACAGTAGATGAATGGAATATTGAACACAGACTAGAAAGACCATCCTATGTCTTCCCAGGCCATGTTAGGCTGGGAAGGCTAAAAATGTAAAAAATGAGAGGAATCATGACAATCATGATCTTAATGAGAGCAGTAACCACCACCACCACTACTTATGAAGTTATCGTAATGTGTCAAACAGTGTACTAACCACTTAATTTACATTAACTGAGCTATTCTGTTCAGTCATCCTATTTGGTAACGGTATTAACTCCATTTTACACGTGTGGAAATTGAAGCTTGCCAAATACTGTAGCTGGGATTTGAACCCAAGTGTATGTGACTTCCAGTTCTATGATGTTTTAACAGGATGTTGAATAGAACTCTTCATCTCAGTTTCTACAGAAGCCCTAAAACAGGGGTCAGTAAACTAGGGCTCATAGGCCAAATCTGGCCTGGCCACTTACTTTTGTAAATAAAGTTTTATTAGAAATAGCAACGCTCATTTGTTTACATGTAGTCCTATGGCTGCCTTTGTGCCCGCAAAAAGAATTGCATAGTTGCAATAGCCTAAAGTAATTACTAATCAATACTTATATATATTTTGGCAAACTTAGGCAAGTTTGTCAACCCTTGACTAAAAGGTCAGAAGCAAATGATAGTTCACAGGTGTCTCACATTTCAACGGGAGGTGCAGAACTTGCAAAAGAGGTGGTAGAAAACTAGTTCTCATGATCCTTAGGTCATCTCTTAATTCTAGTCTATAAAAGAAATAAGAGAGCAATTGGGAGTCAAATTCTCTGGAGAAATTTGTAAATGCTACATCATTCCTCACCCTCCCTGGCCTCTTGGAAAGGGAAGGAGAGAAAACACTTCCCTCTCACTTCAGGCACTGTGAGAGGAGCTTCGGTGAGACTATTAAGCATGCTTGAAAGGTGTTCCTTGCAGTTTGGGGGACATGGGAAAAGAGTATTTGACCCAGCTGAAAAAACGTCCACTGTTGAGAGTTTGACTGAAGTGGCCTTTGGCAAAAGAGTAGAGGTGGTTGACTCCACGGTGAGGGTTTCCAATAGCCAGATGAGGACCATGCTGAGATAGATCCTGTCTGGTCTTAGATCCCATTCAAGAGGCCCACCTGAGGGAGGAGCCCTCCTTGGCAGATCAAGCTGCAGAAGTACCACAAGCTGTCAAAGGCTGAGAGACGCACCATAGCAACCAAACAGGGAGATGCAATTGTCAGAATCAAGGCAGCAGTTAGTGAGAGAACCCCACAAAGTCCCTCAGGAGAGAAGTCAGTGTTAATATAGGCCCAGGGCAAAGAACACTGGAACCAACTACAATAGTTCTAGTCAAGGAAGAATGTTCTGCCCTTTGATCTCTTCTCCCTGAAATTACTGAAATGAGACTTTTTGTAACTTGAAGTGTCAAAGTGATTTTTCATTATCTGAGACCAGAAAATTCATGGGCTAGCGCTACATTTTATCCAGGAATAGGGCAAAGCTGGGTGTATGGAGTGGGTCCCTAGTGGGTTATATTGTGTTGGAAGATAGAACCTTTCTTTTTTTTATCCTACGAGTCTCACTTGCACAGTGTACTGGTTCCATTATGTTATTATATAAAAACATATACGCGCCTAAACAAATACCACATTCTGTTGGTTTCATTCTACTCAATGGAGCTCAACAACACTGAAGGAATCCTGAAATGTGAAAACAGAACATAGGAAGAACTGAGTCTGCAATGTTCTTTCAAACGGCTTTTCAGTTCATTTGGCACCGACAATTGTGTGGGTTTTCCTTATTTTTTCTTTTTCGTTAAGTTGACTGAATTAACACTCAATGTCTAAAATTGCTTTTCTTTGCAGCTCAGGGATACTGTGAGTTTCAACAAAGCTTCTTTTCTAGGCCCACAACATATCTTTCTCTAAAAAGGAAATCCCTCCTGGGATCACAGTGCTGAGATCTGTTTCGGGACAAACCTGTGACTTAGATCGGCTGTATCAGCGGCTCTCCATGTGTATGTTAAGGCAAAAGGACTTAGTTTACGTATCAGACACCTGATTAGGATTTCCAGAGTCACCGTTACAGCTGAAGCAGCCTAGATGGGTTCCTCCCTCGGGAGACAATTGTATTCTACAATGACACTGCTGAGGAAGTTCGGGATTCACCATTCACAGTGTGCCCGTTCCCCCGTGTGCAACATTTAGCTATGGAAGCATCATACTCTGCCCTGTTTTCTTGAAGGCACTTTTCTTTTCTTTTCTCCAGCTTCAGATATGGTTCTTCTACACCTTGATCTCAAAACTAATTTCAAACATCTCCCTTTAAAAGTCTTAAACTTTAAGTTTGCTATGCCCATATATGAAAAGAATGGCTAAGCTTGAATTAGATCTTTCAGGATGTTAGGGGTAAAAAAAAAAAAAAAAAAACCATGATTATGGAGACTTTCATCTCTTCTAATCCACCCAGATCCACTCCCTAAATTAATTCTGTTGCCACTTTGGCTGCTCTCACTTCTGTCCCCTATTCTTAGCTGGAGTACTATCATTTTTCCCTTTTTATGAATATTGCTAATTTTTCAAAGGCTAACTCAAAACTCACTGCTGTAGTGGATGAAATGCAAACCACAGAATGGCAAGTGGAGGCTGACAACAGGCCTGTAGGCCTCCCCCAAGTCTCTGTACTATCCTCCCACACCCCAAGTTCAATAAACAGTCCTGTAGGGAACTCCACCCAAGCTGTCCAGATCTCAGCTGGGTTTGATGATAAATCACATGGAGACCTGGGTTAGCCACACCTGCTCGAGTATTAGTCATGAGGAAAAGGTCACCGCTGACTGTCACTTTCACCAAGACAAAACCACCACAAATCAAATGAGTGGCTTCTTTCTCTGGTTTGTCACTCTGTGGCCCTTAGGAACTTAACCTTCAAGCCCCAATGCACCTGCTCCAAGGAATGTGCTGCCTCTCCTCTGCATCTTTATTTCCTCTTTGTGCCTTCTCCTTGTCTGGCCTCCTTCTCCAGAGAGGGGCTCACAGCTCCTCTTTCTGTGCCTCTGCCCCAAGACTCTAGCATTCAAATGTTTATTGTCATGAGCTGCTGTCCAGTAAGCCCCCAACTCACGGAGACCCCCCATGTACAATGGAACAACAGCTGCTCAGTCCTGTGCCATCTCCATGATTGGCTGCAGTTCAGGCTGCTGTAATCCACAGGGTTTTCACTGGTTGATTGTCAGAAGTAGACTGCCAGGCCTATCTTCCTAGTCTATCTTAGCTGAAATAAGTCCCGTATAACAGCAATACACAAGCCTCCATTGACAGACAGATGGTGACCGCACTTGAGGTACACTGACCAGGAATCAAACCTAGGTCTCCTACACGGAAGGCTAGAACACTGCCACTGAACCAACAATGCCTTGTAAAATTCTAATAGGCCCTCTCATAATTGTAACATGCTGAGCTGGGGGCCTGAAACTGCCAAAGAAATAAGCATATTTGCAGAGCCCTTCAGGGGCTGTTTGTAGCTGTTGACAGTTTTGGGAGTGTTTATTTTGTTTCTGGGGACTTGCTAAAAGTGTTGGCTTGTGGAAATGAACGGGAGAAAAACAGGAGTCATAGAGTATCTTGTCTCCCCTTATCCTTTGGGTGGATTGAAGTCTCTTTGGTGGGAGAAGCTAGAAAAATAAACTGATAGAACTAGTCTGCACAAATTTCTAAACAAGAGATGTGCTTCTGTGTGGCCCATAAGAATAAAAAGGCACAGAGGTGCAGGAGACTTTTCTTCCTCTTTTTCAGGGATCCCAGATGTGCTCTGACCTCTCCAGTATTACCAGCCTCGGAAGAAGCCATGGTCTGAACCACTGGCATGGACGCTGGCATCCTAAAGCCATGCTGTGGCAGGGAAGGGACAGCTTCAAATGGGTGTGGGCAAGGGAGGTGGCTCGGGCAAGGGAGGCGGCTCAGGCAAGGAAGAATAGGGTCCAGGGTAAGGGTGAATTATGTCCCCCACAAAATATGTGTTGTAAATCCTAACCTCTATGCCTGTGGTTATAATCCCATGTGGGAATGGGTTGTCTTATGTTAATGTTATTATAGGGTGTATCTTGAGTCGATCTCTTTTAAGATATAAAGGAGATTAAACAAATAGGCAAGCAAACAAGCAGAGGTGGGGGAAAATAGATACCAAGCCACATGGAGATCTTCAAGGAGCCAGGAAATAAGCTGAAAAGATAAACACCTTCCCCCAGAGTTAACAGAGAGAGACAGAAAGCCTTGCCCTAGAGTTGGGCACTGAGTTTGGGCTTCTAGCATCCTAAACTGTGAGAAAATAAATTTGTTTGTTAAAGCCATCCACCTGTGGTATTTCTGTTATAGCAGCACTGGATAATTAAGACAGGTGGCTGCATCTGAAAATTGATTGATGGGATCCCTTTGTGGGTGGTTAAAAATAATGGAGTACTTTGAAGGGGACCTAACTTGCAGTAATTTAGGCAGCAGGAACTTGTGCCAACATGATAAGGAAGAGGGGGGCTCATTACATAGTCAGAGGCTGGTGGAGTCTGATGAATTTTGGAAGGCAATGGTGCAACCTTTTGGTTAGTAGCTGAGCTCTTAACCACTGCACCACCAGGGCTCCCGAACACATATGAATCAAGTTAATCCTACCAAATATCAAGGCCAAATGGGCTCAATAGACTCTTGGCACACACCAAGCACCCACCCTTCCTTATACCCTGAGTTATGAAGTTTCTTTTCTACATATTACCCCAATTATCCTTTAAGGAATTCCAAATTAGAGAGGTCACATCTCTAAACCAGTTTCTGCTTCAAAAAAACATTAAATCTGTTTCCTTTCAAACCCAGCTGGCTGCCTCTTCCTGTGACCAGCTGGAGCTTCTTCTACCTCACTAGAGAGCTGTCAGCAGGGTCAGGGTGGCCCCCACACAGCTTCCTGCCCTGCAGCTGGCAGGTGCTAGGTCAAACAGAGGACACAAACTGCCATAGAAGCGCTAAGGAGTCAGCACCAGCTGCCAGCAGGAAAGTCCATCCATTGGTTTGCTCAGGAGAGAGATGTCTGCAGCCAGGCCTCAGGCTCAGAGCCAGGATGTGTATGCAAAAGCATCTAGTGTAGTATCCTGGGTGTTTGGGGAGATCCCAGATACAAGCTTTGCTTGCACAAGGTTGTATTATTTTAAGAATATCTAAAACCTAAAAAAAAACAAACCCATTGCCATCAAGTCGATTCCGACTCATAATGACCCTACAGAACAGGGTAGATCTGCCCCTTAGGTTTCCAAGGAGTGGCTGATGGATTGGAACTATCGACCTTTTGGTTAGTGGCCGAGCTCTTAACCACTGCACCACCAGGGCTCAACATTGACTATTCCAATATTCAATAGGTAGTTTCTTCACTTTAGCCCTTTTGACATCTTTGGCCCTATAATTCTTTATTGTGGAGGACTGTCCTGTGCATTGCATGATGTTTAGAAGCATCTGTGGCCTCTACCCACTAATTTCCAGCCACACCCAGGTCCAATTGTGACAACCAAAAGTATGTCCGTGCATTGCCACCAATGGGAGGCAAAAATGCCTCCGCACAAAAGCAATGTACCCACCATTTTGATAAAACCATGACTTGGCAGAGTGAACTTGAAGAGGTTGGCAGTGGAAAAACTGGAGTTTCAGGCCCAATTCAGCCCTCACTGGCTATATGACCTTGAGAAAGTCATTGCATTCTCTAAGCCCCAGTTTCGACAACTGTAAAATGAAGGGACTGGGGGAAATTATCTTTTAATTCTTCCTTCTTGAAAGGATATCTGAAGTTTCTAGTAGTGTCATACAAAATAATGCAGCCAAAACTCATATCAGAGCAATTCCAACTTTTCTAATTTATTGATTGAACGTATAACTTATTGTTCTACAGTACTCAAACTTTGTGGCTATGATATAAACAATTCAGATATGATCTAGATCAATGTTTTACAAAAAGCAGTCAGTGTAAATTACCTTGGATACTGCTTAAAAACAGATGCCTTGGCTCAATGCCGAATCTAATCATTTTAGCTTCAGGGAAAGTACTAAAAAATTTGCATTTTAGTAACCCCCCTAGTAATTCTTGTGCATATTAAAGTTGGAGAAGCACTGATATACGTGACGCTCCCAAGGAGTTTACAATCATTATTAGGAAATAGCAAACCACTGGAAAAACCAAAAAAGCCACACATCATTAAATAAAGGTAGTAACTGCCGTCAAGTTGCCAAAAGAGAGGAAAATGGATGAAATGGTCAGGTCTGCAATGAGATTTTAGTTGGAATTTGAAGGATGTGTAGGCGTTGGTAAGATGGATTACATAATATTAAAACAATAATAACAAAGAACAGTTGCTTCATGACGACCCTATGCGTGTCAGTACAGCTGTGATACATGGGGTTTTCAACGGCTGGTTTTTCAGAATTAGATTTCTAGGCCTTTCTTTTGATGTGCCTCGGGTAGACTAACCACCAATCTTTCATTAGCAGCAGAGTGTGTTAACTGTTTGTACCACCGGGAATATTAGTTTACTTTATTTGAATTTTACCAGCCATTTTACTCTTTTTCCTTTATTATTGCAGGCAAATGTACGTCCTGTAAAATGTGCGGACAGTAAATTTACAATTCACACCCATGAAACCACCATCTCAATCAATACTATCACTCCACAGTGTCTCCTAGCATCCCCTTTCAGTCAGTGCCTACCTACCTATGACAGACAAATATTGTTCTGATTTTTATCACATAGATTCGTTTTGCCTTTTCTTGAAATTTATATAAATAGGCTCGTACAGTTTGTAATCTTCTGTGTCTGGTTTTTCTTCACTCATCATCCCATTTTTTAGATTCATTCATGCTGCGTATGTCAGTGGTTCATTTTATATTGCTGAGTATGAGTAACTGCAATTTATCCATTCTTCTTTTGATGGGTATTTAATTGTTGCCAGTTTTTACCAATTGTGAATAAAGCTGCTGTTAACATTCTTTGAAAAGTCCTTTTGGAAGCATGTTTTCAATCTTCTTAGTTATAAACCTAGCAGTGGAATTGCTAGGTCATAGGGTAGGTATCCATGAGCTGGAATCGACTCAGGGGCAGTGGGTTGAGGGTCTTTTTTTTGGTTTGGGTAGGGTAGGTATATTTTTAACTTTATAAGAAAATGGCAGACAATTCTCTAAGGTGGTTGTACTGTTTTGCACATCTATCATCAGTGTATGATAGCCCCAGTTTCTCCATAGCCTCACGTTTGATGCACTCAGTCTTTTAATTTTAGCCACTCTAACGTTTGTGGGGAGCCGTGGTACCACAGTGGTTAAGAGCTACAGCTGCTAACCAAAAGGTCAGCAGTTTGAATCCTCCAGCTGCTCCCGGGAAACCCTATGGAGGCAGTTCTGCTCTGTCCTTTCGAGTGGCTATGAGTCGGAACTCACAGTAACAGGCTGGTGTGTGTAGAATGGCATTGCCCTGGCGTTTTAATTTGCATTTCTCTGATAACTAATGATGTTGAGAATATTTTCATGTGCTTATTGGCCCTTCTTTTGTGAAATATGTATTTAAGTTTTATGCCTATTTGTCTTACTGTCTATTTTTCATTGAATAAATCTTCTTTTGTGAAATATGTATTTAAGTTTTATGCCTATTTGTCTTATTGTCTATTTTTCATTGAAGAAATTTTTATATATCATTAATATAAATCCTTTGTCAAATACATATATTGCAAATATTTTCTCTATATCTGTTGTTCACGGTTGCATTTTCTTAATGGTACCTATTGATGAATAGTTCTTATTTTGATAAAGTCTAATTATCTACTTTTTTTTTTAATGTTTCATGTTTTGTGCCCTAAGAAATCTTTGCCTTCCACAAATTCATGAAGATAATCTTTTTTATTTTTTCTAGATGTTTAATGTTTAGTTTATGATTCATTTCAAATTAATTTGTGTGTATGTGTGAGGTAGGAGTTGAAGTTTTTTGTTGTTTGTTTTGCGTTTAGTAAGTTTATCCAGTTTTTTCCAGCATCACTTGTAGAAAAGACTTCCCTTTCCCCAAATTGTCTTGACACTTATGCCAAAAATGAATTGACCATATAGGTGTTGACTATATACGTATGAGTCCACTTCTGGGTGTTTTCTATTCTTTTCTATTGTTTGTCAATCCTTATGCTAATAGCATACTTTCTTGATTCTAAGACTTTATACTAAATCTAGTAGTGTTAGTTCAAGTTTTTTTTTTTCCCCGAGGTTGTTTTGAATAATATGTCAATTTTTACCAAAAACAAAGAAAAAAAAAAGTTTAGCATTTTGATTGTGGTTACATTAAAACTACAGATCAGTCTGGAGAGAAATGGCATCTTAAGATATTGAGTTTTTCAGTTTATGAATATTGTATATTTCTCCATTTATTTCTGTCTTCTATAATTTCTCTTCTGCAGAACAGTCTCTCTCCCATTCCATGTAGTCCTGCTGTGTTTGTCCATTGTGGTGACACTCACCATCTAGCAAGGGGTGAGAAGCCACCCAACTAATGACACCCAAATTGTGAGTTTAAATTTTAAAGAGTTGAATCCTTCAGATTTAGTATCTAAAAAATACAGCTTAGGATTTTTGAATGACCTCCTGAGAGATGATCTAGTGCCTGTTTTTCTATAGGCTTTAGTTTTAGGAGCCCTAATGGTGCAGTGGTTAAAGCACTTGGCTGCCAACAGAAAGGTCAGTGGTTCGAACCCGTCAGCCCCTCATGGAAGAAAGATGTGGCATTCTGTTTCAGTAAAGATTACAGCCTTGGAAACCCTCTGGGGCAGTTCTAATCTGCCCCATAAGGTCCCTGTGAATCAAAATCAACTTGATGGCAGTGAGTTTTTTGGTTTGATTTTGGTTGTTAAGCGTTTCCTTTAACTTAGTAAGTTACCTAATAACCTTCCAAATGTTTCCTTATGTAAGGTAAACCATTGCTTGTGATCAAGAAGCTAATACAAAAGTTAACATTATTACGAATGAAAATAACTTGAAACAAATTAGCCCTATGATTACTCTTGAGATACTCTATGACGATTCACATTCAAATGTCTTGACATGGTACAAATTTGTAAATTGGAAAAAAAGGTTTCCAAAGACACTTCAGAGCAAAGGGAATAATAGAAAAAAAGATAATCTCTAAACATCAGTAACTTCATGAGTTGTACAGCAATCATTCACAGTTAATTAGAAGCATAGCCTGTAGAATAATTCTTCTTAGACAATATCCCAGAAGTGAACTAAGAAGATAATGAAGCATATACAAGTATTTTCCTATATAAATTTCTGTTTTCTCTAAGGTGCTCAAGGAATGATGAATTTGAATTTAGAGAGCGTTTGTTCACCTCCAGAAAGAGGCTATTTCCTCATGTAAGCCAACTTCTTTTCCTCAGGGCCTCAGGTCCCTAGCCTGTCTTAAAAGTATTGTTTGCAGGCGGGGCCAAGATGGCGGACTCGGTGGACGCTACCGCGGATCCCTCTTGCAACACAGACTCGGAAAAACAAGTGAATCGATCACATACTAACACTCTACGAACTCTGAACAACAAGCACAGACTTAGAGATGGAAAATGAACAAATACAGGCAGACAGCGACTGTTTTCAGAACTGGGAGCCAGCGTACCAGGCAGGTGACCTTCGGAGCCCGATCTGGGGCAGAGCCCAGGGGGGCAGACGGCACAGACAAGGGGCCCAGCCCTATCCCCGCGAACCCATCCCGGGAGAGAGTCTAGCTAGTTGGTGCGGGCGGCGTAGCGGTGCAGCTGGAGGGAGAAGCACCCAGGAGGCAGTGACTGATCTTGGAGCGGGGAAAGCAGCGTCCCAGCCGGGCAGCCGTCCTGCCGGGAGTTTGGCGGGAAGCGGGCGGGGGGTGAGCGGGGGGGGGTCAGCTATAATTCCCTAAAGCAACCCCGGGGTGGGGCCCACACATTCGTGCGGGGGGACGCCCACCCAGTTCGCGTGTGTGGCGTGGCTCACCGGAGGGAGAAGTCCCCGGGAGGAAGTGATTGGTCTTGGAGCGGGGAGAGCAGCGTCCCAGCCGGGGAGCCGTCCCGCTGGGATTTTGGCAAAAGCGGGTGGGGCATGAGCGCGGGGTCCAATTATATTCCCCTGAATTGACCCAGGGGGCTGGCCCACCTGGTCGTGCGGGTGACGCCCACCCAGTTCGAGCGAGCGGTGTGGTGCACCGGAGGGAGGAGTCCCTGGGAGGAAGTGACTGGTCTCCAAGCAGGGAAAGCAGCGTCCCAGCCGGGGAGCCGTCCCGCTGGGATCTTGGTGAAAGCAGGCGGGGCAGGAGCGCAGGGTCCAATTATATTCTCCTGAATAGACCCTGGGGGCGGGCCCACCCGTTCATGCGGGAGACGCCCACCCAGCTCGTGCGAGCAGTGCAGCGCACCGGAGGGAGAAGTCCCCAGGAGGAAGTGACCGGACTCGGAGTGGAGAGAGTAGCGTCCCAACCGGGGAGCCGTCCCACCCGAATTTTGGTGGACGGGGGCGGAGCGTGAATGCGGTGATCAGCTCTATATTCTGTGGTGTTACACTCCTAGCTCTCTGATCCCTCCCTCACCCTCCCCAGGCGGCTCCATTAACATCCGAATACCTGGAGCCAGAGGGAGAATTCAGATAGGGATTTGACTGCATTTTTTTTAGCTGATTACTTGGAAAATCTAGTTTCCCAGTGATGGCTCGGAGACAGCAGTCCATATCAAACCACATAAAGAAACAGACCATGACAGCTTCTCCAACCCCCCAAACAAAAGAATCAAAATCTTTCCCAAATGAAGATACAATCCTGGAATTATCAGATACAGAATATAAAAAAACTAATTTACAGAATGCTTAAAGATATCACAAATGAAATTAGGATAAGTGCAGAAAAAGTCAAGGAACACACTGATAAAACTGTTGAAGAACTCAAAAAGATTATTCAAGAACATAGTGGAGAAATTAATAAGTTGCAAGAATCCATAGAGAGACAGCATGTAGAAATCCAAAAGATTAACAATAAAATTACAGAATTTGACAACGCAATAGAAAGTCAGAGGAGCAGACTCGAGCAATTAGAATGTAGACTGGGACTTCTGGAGGACCAGGGAAACAACACTAACATAGCTGAAAAAAAATCACATAAAAGAATTAAAAAAAATGAAGAAACCCTAAGAACCATGTGGGACTCTACCAAGAAGGATAACTTACGAGTGACTGGAGTCCCAGAACAGGGAGGGGGGACAGAAAACACAGAGAAAATAGTTGAAGAACTCCTGACACAAAACTTCCCTGACATCATGAAAGACGAAAGGATATCTATCCAAGATGCTCATCGAACCCCATTTAAGATTGATCCAAAAAGAAAAACACCAAGACATATTATCATCAAACTTGCCAAAACCAAAGACAAACAGAAAATTTTAAAAGCAGCCAGGGAGAAAAGGAAGGTTTCCTTCAAGGGAGAATCAATAAGAATAAGTTCAGACTACTCAGCAGAAACCATGCAGGCAAGAAGGGAATGGGACGACGTATACAGAGCACTGAAGGAGAAAAACTGCCAACCAAGGATCATATATCCAGCAAAACTCTCTCTGAAATATGAAGGAGAAATTAAGATATTTACAGATAAACACAAGTTTAGAGAATTTGCAAAAACTAAACCAAGACTGCAAGAAATGCTAAAGGAGATTGTTTGGCCTGATGACCAATAATATCAGGTACCAGCACAATACAAGGTCACAAAACAGAACGCCCTGATATCAATGCAACTCAAATAGGGAAAGCACAAAAACAAACAAATTAAGACTAATTCTAAAAAATAAATAAATAAACAAAATAATACACATAACAGGAAATCATGGAAATCAATAGATAAACGATCACAATAATCAAAAAGAGGGACTAAATATAGGAGGCATTGAACTGCCAGATGGAGAGTGATACAAGGCGATATAGAAGGATACAAGTTAGGTTTTTACTTAGAAAAATAGGGATAAATAATAAGGTAACCACAAAAAGGAATATCAATTCCATAACTCAAGAAAAAAGCCAAGAAAAACGTAACGACTCAATAAACACAAAGTTAAACATTATGAAAATGAGGATCTCACAAGCTACTAAGAAAAACGTCTCAGCACAAAAAAGCATGTGGAAAAATGAAATGGCCAACAACACACATGAAAAGGCATCAAAATGACAGCACTAAAAACTTATTTATCTATAATTACGTTGAATGTAAATGGACTAAATGCACCAATAAAGAGACAGAGAGTCACGGACTGGATAAAGAAACACAATCCATCTATATGCTGCCTACAAGAGACACACCTTAGACTTAGAGACACAAACAAACTAAAACTCAAAGGATGGAAAAAAATATATCAAGCAAACAATAAGCAAAAAAGAAGAGGAGTAGCAATATTAATTTTGGACAAAATAGACTTTAGACTTAAATCCACCACAAAGGACAAAGAAGGACACTATATAATGATAAAAGGGACAATTGATCAGGAAGACATAACCATATTAAATATTTACGCACCTAATGACAGGGCTGCAAGATACATAAATCAAATTTTAACAGAATTGAAAAGTGAGATAGACACCTCCACATTTATAGTAGGAGACTTCAACACACCACTTTCGGAGAAGGACAGGACATCCAGTAAGAAGCTCAATAGAGACACGGAAGACCTACTTACAACAATCAACCAACTTGACCTCATTGACTTATACAGAACTCTCCACCCAACTGCTGCAAAATATACTTTTTTTTCTAGTGCACATGGAACATTCTCTAGAATAGACCACATATTAGGTCATAAAACAAATCTTTGCAGAGTCCAAAACATCGAAATATTACAAAGCATCTTCTCAGACCACAAGGCAATGAAGCTAGAAATCAATAACAGAAAAACTAGGGAAAAGAAATCAAATACTTGGAAAATGAACAATACCCTCCTGAAAAAAGACTGGGTTATAGAAGACATCAAGGAGGGAATAAGGAAATTCTTAAAGCAACGAGAATGAAAATACTTCCTATCAAAACCTCTGGGACACAGCAAAAGCAGTGCTCAGAGGCCAATTTATATCGATAAATGCACACATACAAAAAGAAAAAAGAGCCAAAATCAGAGAACTGTCCCGACAACTTGAACAAATAGAAAGTGAGCAACAAAAGAACCCATCAGGCACCAGAAGAAAACAAATAATAAGAATTAGAGCTGAACTAAATGAATTAGAGAACAGAAAAACAATTGAAAGAATTAACAAAGCCAAAAGCTGGTTCTTTGAAAAAATTAACAAAATTGATAAACCATTGGCTAGACTGACTAAAGAAAAACAGGAAAGGAAACAAATAACCCGAATAAGAAACGAGAAGGACCACATCACAACAGAGCCAAATGAAATTAAAAGAATCATTTCAGATTACTACGTAAAATTGTACTCTAACAAATTTGAAAACCTAGAAGAAATGGATAAATTCTTGGAACAATACTACCTACCTAAACTAACACATTCAGAAGCAGAACAACTAAATAGACCCATAACTCAAAAAAAGAGATTGAAACGGTAATCAAAAAACTTCCAACAAAAAAAAGCCCTGGCCCAGACGGCTTCACTGCAGAGTTCTACCAAACCTTCAGAGAAGACTTAATACCATTACTATTGAAGGTATTTCAAAGCATAGAAAAAGACGGAATACTACCCAACTCATTCTATGAAGCTACCATCTCCCTGATACCAAAACCAGGTAAAGACATTACCAAAAAAGAAAATTTTAGACCTATATCCCTCATGAACATAGATGCAAAAATCCTCAATAAAATTCTAGCCAATAGAATCCAACAACACATCAAAAAAATAATTCACCCTGATCAAGTGGGATTTATACCAGGTATGCAAGGCTGGTTTAATATCAGAAAAACCATTAATGTAATCCATCACATAAATAAAACAAAAGATAAAAACCACATGATCTTATCAATAGATGCAGAAAAGGCATTTGACAAAGTTCAACACCCATTTATGATAAAAACTCTTACCAAAATAGGAATTGAAGGAAAATTCCTCAACATAATCACTCTAAATGGAGAGAACCTGAAAGCATTTCCCTTGAGAACGGGAACCAGACAAGGATGCCCTTTATCACCGCTCTTATTCAACATCGTACTTGAAGTCCTAGCCAGGGCAATTAGGCTAGACAAAGAAATAAAGGGTATCAAGATTGGCAAGAAGGAAGTAAAGCTATCACTATTTGCAGATGACATGATCGTATACATGGAAAACCCTAAGGAATCCTCCAGAAAACTACTGAAACTAATAGAAGAGTTTGGCAGAGTCTCAGGTTATAAAATAAACATACAAAAATCACTTGGATTCCTCTACATCAACAAAAAGAACACCAAGAGGAAATAACCAAATCAATACCATTCACAGTAGCCCCCAAGAAGATAAAATACTTAGGAATAAATCTTACCAAGGATGTAAAAGACTTATACAAAGAAAACTATAAAACTCTGCTACAAGAAATTCAAAAGGACATACTTAAGTGGAAAAACATACCCTGCTCATGGATAGGAAGACTTAACATAGTAAAAATGTCTATTCTACCAAAAGCCATCTATACATATAATGCACTTCCAATCCAAATACCAATGTCATATTTTAAGGGGATAGAGAAACAAATCACTAATTTCATATGGAAGGGAAAGAACCCCCGGATAAGCAAAGCATTACTGAAAAAGAAGAAGAAAGTGGGAGTCCTCACTCTACCTGATTTCAGAACCTATTATACAGCTACAGTAGTCAAAACAGCCTGGTACTGGTACAACAACAGGCACATAGACCAATGGAACAGAATTGAGAACCCAAATATAAATCCATCCACGTATGAGCAGCTGATATTTGACAAAGGACCAGTGTCAGTCAACTGGGAAAATGACAGTCTTTTTAACAAATGGTGCTGGCATAACTGGATATCCATTTGCAAAAGAATGAAACAGGACCCATACCTCACACCATGCACAAAAACTAACTCCAAGTGGATCAAAGACCTAAACATAAAGACTAAAACGATAAAGATCATGGAAGAAAAAATAGGGACAACCCTAGGAGCCCTAATACAGGGCATAAACAGAATACAAAACATTACCAAAAACGATGAAGAGAAACCAGATAACTGGGAGCTCCTAAAAATCAAACACCTATGCTCATCTAAAGACTTCACCAAAAGAGTAAAAAGACCACCTACAGACTGGGACAGAATATTCAGCTATGACATCTCAGACCAGCGCCTGATCTCTAAAATCTACATGATTCTGTCAAAACTCAACCACAAAAAGACAAACAACCCAATCAAGAAGTGGGCAAAGGATATGAACACACATTTCACTAATGAAGATATTCAGGCAGCCAACAGATACATGAGAAAATGCTCCCGATCATTAGCCATTAGAGAAATGCAAATTAAAACTACGATGAGATTCCATCTCACACCAACTAGACTGGCATTAATCCAAAAAACACAAAATAATAAATGTTGGAGAGGCTGCAGAGAGATTGAAACTCTCATACACTGCTGGTGGGATTGTAAACTGGTACAACCACTTTGGAAATCCATCTGGCGTTATCTTAAACAGTTAGAAATAGAACTACTATACAACCCAGAAATCCCACTCCTCGGAATATACCCTAGAGATACAAGAGCCTTCACACAAACAGATATATGCACACCCATGTTTATTGCAGCTCTGTTTACAATAGCAAAAAGCTGGAAGGAACCAAGATGTCTGTCAACGGATGAATGGGTAAATAAATTGTGGTATATTCACACAATGGAATACTACGCATCGATAAAGAACAGTGATGAATCACTGAAACATTTCATAACATGGAGGAATCTGGAAGGCATTATGCTGAGCGAAATGAGTCAGTTGCAAAAGGACAAATATTGTATAAGACCACTATTATAAGATCTTGAGAAACAGAAAAAATGGAGAAGAACACAAACTTTTGTGGTTACAAAGGGGGGAGGGAGGGAGGGAGAGGGCTTTTTATTGATCAATCTGTAGATAAGAACTGCTTTGGGTGAAGGGAAAGACAACACTCAATACAAGGAAGGTCAGCCTAATTGGACTGGACTAAAAGCAAAGAGGTTTCCGGGATAAAATGAAAGCTTCAAAGATCAGCAGAGCAGGGGCTAGGGTCTGGGGAACTTGGTTTGAGGGGACTTCTAAGTCAATGGGCAAAATAATTCTATTATGAAAACATTCTGCATCCCACTTTGAATTGTGGCGCCTGGGGTCCTAAATGCCAACAAGCGGCCATCTAAGATACATCAATTGGTCTCAACCCACCTGGAGCAAAGGCAAAGGAAGAACACCAAGGTCACACGACAACTAAGAACCCGAGAGACAGAAAGGGCCACATGAACCAGAGACCTACATTATCCTGAGACCAGAAGAACTAGTTGGTGCCCGGCCACAATCGATGTCTGCCCTGTCAGGGAGCACAACAGACAACTCCTGAGGGAGCAGGAGACCAATGGGATACAGACCCCAAATTCTCATGAAAAGACCATACCTGATGGTATGACTGCGACTCGAGGAATCCCAGAGACAATGCTCCCCAGAACTTCTGATGGCACAGGACAGGAACTATCCCCGAAGACAAATCATCAGGCATGAAAAGGACTGGTCAGTGGTGGGGAGAGAGATACTGATGAAGAGTGAGCTAATTAAATCAGGTGGACACGGGAGAGTGTGTTGGCAACTCTTGACTGGAGGGGGGATGGGAAGATAGAGAGAGAGGGAAGATGGCAAAATTGGCACGAAACGAGAGACTGAAAGGGCTGACTCAATGGGGGAGAGCAAGTGGGAGAAGGGAGTAAGATGTATGTAAACCTACATGTGACAGACTGATTGGAATGGTAAATGTTCACTTGAAGCTTAATAAAAATTTATTAAAAAAAAAAAAGTATTGTTTGCAATTTATAGATAACTTCCTTGTAGAGGCTGATTACTTCAGGAAATGTGCCCCTCTCTATGGCCAGCACATTATCTGAATTTATTAAGCCAATATGAACTTTGGAGACCCTAGAACTAGCATCGCTAGAGAACGTAGTCTGACCTGGCCCATGTCAGCACCTCTCTGACTGTGATTTTTGACAGCTGAGGCTCTCAAAACATTTCTCCTTACAGCAGGTCCAGCCAAGTAGTCATTACTAACGATAACTAATGGAATCACGTTGTTTTTTGCAGTTGCTTTCAGCCTAGGCATCACTTGATACAAGCGCATGAAAGGACTGATATCAACGAAGATACCAGGAGTGACTGTGAATTATCCTAGGGTTGTTGCAAGGACTAAACGGTATAATATCTATAAATTGCTCTTTAAAAAGAAAAAAAAAGGTACCTGTAAAATACTAAGTACATATCAGCTATTACATTTTCTAAAACAATGGCATCATTAACTCAAAATCAATTCAATTCAGTTGATTTTCCAAAGTACTAAGATTCACACCTTTAGATGACTTTTATCCTTTCACATGTAAGTAAGTTCTTTAGCACCTGGAAATATTGCTAACGTATATCGTTACGCATCCTTGGGTATCTCCTTAAATACAGTATACTGATTTACGTGAACAATGTCTTGATAACTTGAGTTATCATTATAAGCAATTACAACACCCCAAACCAAAAAACCAAACCCAGTGCCGTTGAGCCGATTCCATCTCACAGCAACCCTAAAGGACAGAGTAGAACTATCCCATAGAGTTTCCAAGGAGCACCTGGCAGATTCGAACTGCCAACCCTTATGGTTAGCAGCTGTAGCATTTAACCACTACGCCACCAGGGTTTCCAATTATAGCATTGGCTATAACAAATGTCCTTAACGCAATACAGACTATTTGCTCTAGTGATGTAATTCCTAATGCCTTTGGGTCATGGCTCATAGCAGAGCCCTGGTGGCACAGTGGTTAAGAGCTATGAATAGGAATTGACTCCACGGCAACAAGTTGCGAGTTTTGGGTAAGGGGTTCATCTGTAAAATGGATGAAAATTACAGACCTTTACTCTAGGAAAAATGCACAGATGGACCAAAAAAAAAGCTCTGGTAAACACACTTCTAAGAAGATTCATGTTCCCTTAAAGACTACCATGCATCTCTAGGGAGACTCCAGATTAAGAACACATGCCTCACACTAGGGAATAATGATGCTGGGGAGGGGGATAAATATTTACAACGTGCTAGGCATTTTGAAAAGTGTCTTATCAAAGTGAATTATCACATTTAATATTTTCAGCAGCCTATGTTCAATTTTTCAGATGAGGAAACTCAAGACAAGGAAAAGTAAGGAGACATGTGTGGTGCAACCTAAACGAAAAATATCCAAACCTGTTGCCATCCAGTCTATTCCAACTCATAGTGACCTCATAGGGCACAGTAGAACTGCCCCACAGAGCTTCCAAGGAATGGCTGGTGGATTTGAACTGCTGACCTTTTGGTTAGCAGCTGCGTTCTTAACTACTGCACCACCATGGCTCCACAACACATCTAGGAAAACTGAAATCCTAGAGTCCCAACTTTTAGCACTTGCTCTTCCTCTGTTCTCCTTCCTCTGCTGTCACCTTTCCCAGCAGCGTCTGTCACTACCTCTAATAGAAATCAAAATGCAGCCATTTACTGAGCACCTATTTCATACTTATCAGTGATATAGGGACTTTCACATGTACAATCTCATTTGCCATGTACAATGTATAAAACAGGTATTCTTGACCCTGTTTTATAGTTAAAAGAACTGAGACTTGGATTAAATTAACCAACCTAAAAACCATGGAGCCTCTGGGTGGTGCAATGATTAATGCACTCAGCTGTTAACTGAAAGGTGCCTTGGAAGAAAGGCCTGACAATCTACTTCCAAAAAATCAGCCTCTGAAAACTCTATATAGCACAGTTATTCTCTGACATACATGGGTTAACATGGGTCAGAACTGACTCTATGGCAGTTGGTGGTGATGCTGATGGTGCTTCCCACCACACAGCAAGCAAGTAGCAGATCCAGAGTTTCAGTCTAAATTTACTCCTACGGCTATGTTCTCTCTCTTCCTTCTAGCCACCACTATTTTATACATACTGCCAACAAGTTGAACTATTTGTTCTTTAGATCAAACCTGAGAACTAAAATTTTGGCTTCCATAAGCTGTGAACACGGGCCCTTCCTCTACATTCAGGTACATACCTTCAACACATGGGCTTATGACAATAACTTCAGGGGATTATAGTTCTTTATACCGAACTAAGGAAATGGGAATGCTGTGGGGCAGTTCTACTCTGACCTGTAGGGTCTCTGTGAGTCAGAATCGACTCAATGGCAATGGGATTGGTTTTTTGGTTTGGAGGCTTAGCTTGCGAGACCCTCCTGCAATTATCAAAGATCGCTTTTCTTCAAGCGACAGCCTAATCTTCCAAAAGAATCACAGGGAGAGACTCATATCTTCACATTACAACAGAGAGTCGCACAGCATAACTGGACACACTGCCATGTACAATTTCTGTTTGTGGATTTGTATAAATACAACATTGCTCGTTAATACAGATTGCTGGCATTTTACAAGTGCTTTATTTCTCATACAAGGTGGTCCTTAGGAACACTGAGGTGTGACCACAGGATTTTGTTATCTTATGCTTGACTTCTTCCTTTAGTACGCTGGAGGAAAACTCGATGGCTTATTCAAGCTAGACAAGTCCTAAATAACTGGGATTTTAATGGGGTTCTTGTATTTTGGCTGTCTTGAATACCCCAAAGTACACTACTTATAGCTTCCTATCTTGTTTACATTCTCCTGGGGACATTTTGTAGATAACTGAATAATTAAGACTAAAATTCTGTTCAGTAATATTAACACCAAGAGTATTAGTTTAAGTAAGGAGGCAGCAAACTAAGGCAAATGAACTAAATCCAGGCTTCTGCCTGTTTTTGTAAATAAAGTTTTACTGAAACACAGCTTTGAGGGATTGAATTGAATCCCCTCAAAATATGTATTGAAGTCCTGGCCCCTGTACTTACGGATGTGATTCTGTTTGGAAATAGGGTTTTTCTCTTGTTATGTTAATGACATCATACCAGAGTAGGGTGGGTTCTAAACCTAATCACTTCTGAATTACAAAAAGAGTGGAATAGACACAGAGACACACAGAGGGGGAAGACAGATATCAAGCAAGAACCCATCTGCAAGCAAAGTAATATCAAGGACTGCCAGCAGACATGAGGGATGAAGAGAGAAGATCAAAAGAGGATTTGACATAGCCAAGACCCTGATTTGGACTTTTAGTCTCCAGAACTGTGAGAAATTAAAATTATATTCTTTAAATCCTGTGGTCTATTCTTTACCTCCTTTTGGTATATCTGTTATGGTAGTACTAGGTAACTAAGATAACAGCCATGCCCACTTGTTTATGTATTGTCTACGGCTGCTTTCACACTATAACAGTCGAGTGAGTAGTTGCAATAGAGATTGTATAGTCTGCAAAGTCTAAAATATTTACTTTCTGGCCCTTTACAGAAAATATTTGCCAACCTCTGGTTTAGTCGTTATATGATTCCTATGGACCAGTCATTTGCTAACTCATTTACATCCATCGAGGGCCTCATTATGACTTTTGTGGGCCCTAGGCATGTCTGCCTTTATGGGCCCCTTCTATCATTAAAAAAAATAAAATAAAATTATATTCAACAACTGCATTAGTATAATAATAAATTATTAATATTAGATAATATTCTTTGACCTGAGAATTTATTTCTTTTTCTTTTGATTTTAAAAGAAATTAAAATAGGGGAGGTGGGGCCAAGATGGCAGAATAGTCAGAGGCTTCCGGTGATCCCTCTTACAACAGAGACCCAAAAAACACAAGTGAAATGATTATATTTATGACAAGCTAGGAGCACAGTACACCAAAGGCAGAGTTAGAAAATGGGCTGAATGGCAGGAGGCAGGAGAGATAGTTCGGAAACAGAGAGGAATTGCTGGACCTGAATCTCTGGGAATCCTCAGGCACCTATTCCCTGGAGTGACTGTGGCAGGGCTGCAGTAGCATTCTGAATGCGGTTTCCTCAGGAAGAGCCACCAAGCCACACAGCTCACTCACACCTCCAGAGCCAGAGAGGAACAGCACTCTCAGCACAAGCTAAGTACTTGCATTTATTTTACTGTGGCCCCAGCCCCCAAGTTGGCTTCAGTGGCTATTGATTTCCCTGGGCCTGAGATAGGTCCTGCTGCATGTGCTAAGCCGTTCTCCCAGCCTTGGAGAAGGAATAAATTCACAATTGGGGGAAAAGATAATCTGCCAGCTCCACTACGCTGGGGAGCTCTGGACAGAAGCGTCTCCTGCCCAGGCACAAACAGTCTGTGAACTGTGAACAGCTTTCCCCCCTGCCTGGACCTATGTGGGCTCATTTCAGGAGAATAGGCCCTTTTTGGCAGACTACAACTGTTTCACCTGTGCAGTGAAGAGGTGGGTGTTTGATATTTGACACCACTTTGCCTATTAAACAGGGTCCACACCTACATACATCAGGGGCCTAAGCACTGGTGGCTCCACCCATGTCATCTAGCCAACCACAAAAGGGGTCTAAAGATAAGTGGTACCTTCTAGTGCTTACAACCAAAAACGTGCAGTGGCCATGGTCCAGCTGCAGAACCCACCCACCTGTGCGCTCTAGGGAACAGGGACACGCTTTCCTCACAGACACTCAGGGGACAGTTGTCAGCCCCCTGCCTTGTTGAGAGCATAACCCCTGCTGCAACTAGATACCTCTACCTACACCAATCACTCCTGCCCTCTAAGACTGTAGAACAGAGCCTGTATCACACACTTGATGACCAACTACCTGGACACCTGAGCTGAATCCATATATCATATACCTGAAAGCAGCTCTAGCCATCTGGTGACAGGACGTTAGAGCTTCAAAGGTGAAAATATTCAAGGTAGCTCACTCAAGCAGCCTATCTGGGCATATCAAAACAAAATGAAGCAAGAAGCTAGGATACAGTAAGCAAACATAAAATAAACTAACACAATAATTTCTAGATGGCTCAGAGACAACAGTCAATACCAAATCACATAAAGAAGCCTACCATGATAGTTTCAATAAGCTCTCAAAATAAGGAATCTTCCGAATGAAGGCGTTTTCCTGGAATTACGAGGTGCAGAATACAAAAGATTAATATACAGAACTCTTCAAGACATTAGGAACGAGATCAGGAAGGAGATCAGGCAATATGCAGAAGAAGGCAAGGAAGACGCAGATAAAGCAGTTGAAGAAGTTAAAAAGGTTATTCAAGAACAAAATGAAAAACTTAACAGGCTGCAAGAATCCACAGAGAGACAGGAATCAGAAATTCAGAAGATTAAAAATAAAATTACAGAATTACACAACTCAATAGAAAGTCAGAGAAACAGAACTGAGGAAGTGGAAGGCAGAATTAGTGAGACTGAAGATAAAACACTTGGCACCAATATATTTGAAGAAAAATCAGATTAAAAAATTAAAAAAAAAAAAAAAAACCTAATAATCATGTGGGACACTGTCAAGAGAAATAACCTATCAGTTATTGGAGTACCAGAACAGGGAGGGATAACACAAAATACAGAAGAATTGTTGAAGATTTGTTGGCAGAAAACTTCCCTAATATCGTGAAAGATGAGAAGATATCTATCCAGGATGCTCATCGGATTCCACATAAGGTAGATCTCAAAAGAAAGTCACCAAGACATATTATAATCAAACTTGCCAAAACCAAAGATAAAGAGAGAATTTTAAGAGTGCCTAGGGATAAACGAAAAGTCACCTACAAAGGACAGTCAAAAAGAATAAGCTCAGACAACTCAGCAGAAACCATGCAGGCAAGAAGGCAATGGGACGACTTATATAAAGCTTTGAAGGAAAAAAATTGCCAGCCAAGAATCATATATCCAGCAAAACTGTCTCTTATATATGAAGGTGAAATTAGAATATTTCCAGATAAAAAGAAGTTCAGGGAATTCGTAAAAACCAAACCAAAACTACAGGAAATACTAAAAGGAGTTCTCTGGTTAGAAAGTCAATAATATCAGATATCAACCCAAGAATAGAATAGAGGACAGAGCAACTAGATGTCAACCCAGCTGTCAACCCAAAAATAAATCAAGATAAAAAAATACTCAAAACAAGGAAACAGCAATGTCATTGTGTAAAAGAAGACAACATTAAAGCAATAAAGACGTACTAAGCAATGCAGTCACAGATCTTTCATATGGAAAGGAAGTCAAGTCGATATAAAGAAATAAGTTACATTTAAACTTAGAAAAATAGCGGTAAATATTAAGGTAACTACAAAGGAGACTAACAATCCTACTCATCAAAATAAAATACAAGAAAAAAAATAAAGACTCAGCAAAAACAAAATCAACTCAAATGATTAAGAGGAAAAGACAATATATAAAGATAAACTACTCAGCACAAAAAGTTAAGTGGGAAAAATAAACTGTCAACAACACACACACAAAAAAGACATCAAAACGACAGCACTAAACTCATACCTATCCATAATTACACTGAATGTAAGTAGGCTAAATATTCTAATAAAGGGACAGAGAGTGGCAGAATGGATTTAAAAAAACACAATCCGTCTACATGTTGCCTAAGAGACACACACTAGACACAGAGACACAAACAAACTAAAAGTCAAAGGATGGAAAAAAAAAATATTAAGCAAACAACAATCAAAAAAGAGCAGGAGTAGCAATATTAATTTCTGACAAAATAGACTTTAAAGTTAAATCTACCACAAAGGATAAGGAAGGACACTATATAATGATTAAAGGGGCAATATACCAGGAGGATATGGAGGACATGCGTATTGAATATTTATGCACTCAATAATTGGAGTGCAAGATACATAAAACAAACTCTAACAGCACTGAAAAGTGAGATAGACAGCTCCACAGTAATACTAGGAGATTTCAACACACCCCTTTTGGTGAAGGGCAGAACATCCAGAAACAAGCTCGATAAAGACACAGAAGATCTACATGCCACAATCGAACAACTTGACCTCAGAGACGTATACAGAACACTCCAACCAACAGCAGCCAAGTATACTTTCTTTTCCAGTGCACATGGAACATTCTTTAGAATAGACCACATATTAGGCCATAAAGCAAGCCTTAACAGAATCCAAAACATCAAAATATTACAAAGCATCTTCTCTGACCATAAGGCCATAAAAGTAGAAATCGGTAACAGAAAAATCAAGGAAAAGAAATCCAACACTTGAAAACTAAACAATACCCTGCTCAGAAATGACTGGGTTCTAGAATACATTAAGGAATTTGGAATAAAGAAATTCATAGAATCCCATGAGAATGAAAACACTTCCTACTAGAACCTTTGGGATACAGCTAAAGCAGTATTCAGAAGTCAATTTATATCAATAAATGCAAACATACAAAAAGAGGAAAGGGCCAAAATCAAAGAATTATCCCTACAACTTGAACAAATAGAAAAAGAGCAACAAATGAAACCCTCAGGCACCAGACAAAGACAAATAATAAAAAATTGGGAAGAATTAAATGAAACAGAGAGCAGAAAAACAATTCAAAGAGTTAACAAGACTAAAAGCTGGTTCTTTGAAAAAATTAACAAAATTGATAAATCATTGGCCAGACTGACAAAAGAAAAACAGAAGAGAAGCAAATAACCGAGTAAGCAATGAGATGGGTGATATCACAACAGGCCCAAATGAAATTAAAAGAATCATATCAGACTGCCACAAAAAATTGAACTCTAACAAATTTGAAAACCTGGAAGAAATGGATGAATTTCTAGAAACACACTACCTACCTAAACTAACACGAAAACAGATAGAACAACTAAATAAACTCATAACCAAAGAAGAGATTGAAATGGTAATTAAAATACTCCCAATCAAAAAAAGCCCTGGCCCAGAAGGCTTTACTGCAGAGTTCTACCAAACTTTCAGAGAAGAGGTAACACCACTACTACTAAAGGTATTTCAGAATATAGAAATGGACGGAATACTTCCAAACTCATTCTATGAAGCCAGCATATCCCTGATACCAAAACCAGGTAAAGACACCACTAAAAAAGAAAATTACAGACCTATACCCCTCATGAACTTAGATGCAAAAATCCTCAAAAAATTATAGCCAATAGAATGCAACAACATATTAAAAAAATAATTCACCATTACCAAGTGGGATTCATACCAGGTATGCAGGGATGGTTCAACATTAGAAAAACAATTAATGTAATCCATCATAAAAATAAAACAAAAGACAAGAGCCACATGATCTATCAATTGATGCAGAAAAGGCATTTGACAAAGTTCAACACCCATTCATGATAAAAACCTCTCAGCAAAATAGTAATAGAATGAAAATTCCTCAACATAATAAAGGGCATTTATACAAAGACAACAGCCATTATCGTTCTCAATGGAGAGAGTCTGAAAGCATTCCCCTTGAGATTGGGAACCAGACAAGGTTGCCCTTTATCACCACTCTTATTCAACATTGTGCTGGAGGTCCTAGCCAAAGCAATTAGGCTATATAACGAAAAAAAAGGGCATCCAGATTGGTAAGGAAGAAGTAAAAGTATGTCTATTTGCAGATGATATGATCTTATATGCAGAAAACCCTAAAGGATCCTCAAGAAAACTACTGAAACTAATAGAAGAGTTCAGCAGATTATCAGGATACAAGATAAGCATACAGAAATCAGTTGGATTCCTCTACACTGACAAAGAGAACAGAGAAGAGGAAATTACCAAATCAGTATCATTTACAATAGCCCCCAAGAAGATAAAATACTTAGGAATAAATCTTGTCAGCAACATAAAAGACCTATACAAAGAAAACTACAAGACACTACCCCAGGAAACCAAAAGAGACCTACATAAGTGGAACACATCTTGCTCATGGATAGGAAGACTTACCATTGTAAAAATGTCTATTCTACCAAAAGCTATCTATAGATACAATGCAATTCCAATCCAATTTCCAATTATATTTTTCAATGAGATGGAGAAACAAATCACCAACTTCATATGTGAGGGAAAGAGGCGCCGGATAAGTAAAGCATTACTGAAAAAGAAGAACAAAGTGGGAGGCCTCACTCTACCTGATTTTAGAACCTATTATGCCACCACAGTAGTCAAAACAGCCGGGTACTGGTACAACAACAGATACATAGATCAATGGAACAGAATTGAGACTCTGGACATAAATCCATTCACATATGAACAGCTGATATTTGACAAAGGCCCAAAGTCAGTTAAATGGGGGGAAAGACAGTCTTTTCAACAAATGGTACTGGCATAACTGGATGTCCATCTGCAAAAAAATGAAACAAGACACATACCTCACACCATGTACAAAAACTAACTCAAAATGGATCAAAGACCTAAATATAAAATCTAAAGCGGTAAAGGTCATGGAAGAAAAAATAGGGACAACGCTAGGAGCCCTAATACACGGCATAAACAGCTTACAAAACATTACTAACAATGCAGAAGAGAATCTAGTTAACTAAACCAAAACCAAACCCAGTGCTGTCGAGTCAATTCTGACTCAGAGTGACCCTATAGGACAGAGTAGAGCTGCCCCATAGAGTTTCCAAGGAGCACCTGGTGGATTCAAACTGCGGACCCTTTGGTTAGCAGCCATAGCACTTAGCCACTATGCCACCAGGGCTTCCTCTAGATAACTGCAAGCTCCTAAAAATCAAACACCTATGCTCATCCAAAGATTTCACCAAAAGAGTAAAAAGATCACTTATAGTCTGGGAAAACATTTTTAGCTATGAAATTTCCCATCAGTGTCTGATCTCTAAAAACTCTGCAAAAACTCAACTACAAAAAGACAACTCAATTAAAAAATGGGTAAAGGATGTGAACAGGCACTTCACTAAAGAAGACATTCAGGTGGCGAACAGATACATGAGGAAATGCTCAGGATCATTAGTCATTAGAGAAATGTAAACCAAAACTACAATGAGATTCCATCTCACTCCAACAAGGCTGGCATTAATCAAAAAAACACAAAATAATAAATGTTGGAGAGGTTGTGGAGAGACTGGAACACATAATCACTGCTGGTGGGAATGTAAAAGGGTACAACCACTTTGGAAATCAATTTGGCGCTTCCTTAAAAGGCTAGAAATAGAACTACCATACAATCCAGCAATCCCACTCCTTGGAATATATCCTAGAGAATTAAGAGCCTTTACACGAACAGATATATGTACACCCATGTTAATTGCAGCACTGTTTACACAATAGCAAAAAGATGGAAGCAACCAAGCTGCCCATCAATGGACGAACAGATAAATTATGGTATATTCACACAATGGAATACTCAAAAAAAAAAAAATAAAGAACAATGATGAACCCGTGAATCATTTCATAACATGGAAGAATCTGGAAGGCATTATGTTGAGTGAAATTAGTCAGTTGTAAAAGGACAAATATTATATAAGACCACTACTATAAGAACTCGAGAAGTAGTTTAAACAGAGAAGAAAATATTCTTTGACGGTTATGAGAGGGGGATGGAGGAAGGGAGGGAGAGGAGTTTTCACTAATTAGATAGTAGATAAGAACTATTTTAGGTGAAAGGAAAGACAACACACAATACAGAAGAGGTCAACACAACTGGACTAAACCAAAAGCAAAGAAGTGTCCTGAATAAACAGAGCGCTTCGAAGGCCAGCGTAGCAGGGGTAGGGGTTTGGAAACCATGGTTTCAGGGGACATATAAGTCAGCTGCTGTGATAAAATCTATTAAGATAACATTTTGCATCCCACTTTGGGGAGTGGTGTCTGGGGTCTTAAACGCTAGCAAGCGGCCATCTAAGATGCATCAATTGGTCTCAACCCACCTGGAGCAAAGGAGAATGAAGAACACCAAAGACACAAGAGAATCATGAGCCCAAGAGACAGAATGGACCACATAAATCAGAGACTACATCAGATTGAGACCAGAAGAACTAGATGGTGCCTGGCTACAACCGATGCCTGCCCTGACAGGGAACACAACACAGAATCCCTGAGGGGGCTGGAGAAAGTGGGATGCAGGCCTCAGATTCTTGTAAAGAGACCAGACTTAATGGTCTGACTGAGACTAAAAGGACTCCGGAGGTCATGGTCCCTAGACCTTTTATTAGCCTAAGACAGGAACCATTCTCAAAGCCATCTCTTCAGACATGGATTGGACTGGACTATAGGATAGAAAATGATGCTGTTAAGGAGTGAGATTCTTGGCTTAAGTGGACACACGAGACTATGTGGGCAGCTCCTGTCTGGAGGGGAGATGAGAAGGCAGAGGGGGACAGAAACTGGTTGAATGGACACAGAATTAGAGGGTGGAGAGAAGGCGTGTGCTGTCTCATTAGGGGGAGAGCACCTAGGGGTATATAAAAAAACAAAAAAACCTAGTGCTGTCAATTCGATTCCAACTCATAGCAGAATATATAGGAGTATATAACCAAAAAAACCATATAGCAAGGTGTATATAAATTTTTATTTGAGAAAAAAAATCAAAAATTCAAAAAAAGAAATTAAAATATTTTCATGGACCCCCAAAATATTTTCAAGGGCTCTGGACATTGTGTCCACTTGGCACTATTGGATAAGTCAGCCCTGCCTACAGCATCACCAGTAGTGTTCACTTAGAGACGAGGAAAACAAATCTCAGAGCATCTGAAGTCATCTATACAAGGATACACAGCAAGTAGAGACACAAGCCCAGGTCTTCTTGGACTCGAGTGTGACCTCTTCGTCAGTTTCTCATACATTCTTCCCAACTTGCCTTGTCCTGACGTGACTGAAGGGACAGCTGGGTAAATGAATCAAGAGCCATCAGAAATGGAAGAAACACTTCCATTAAGGCACTAGGGCTAACTGAGTGCCTTGTGGTCCTCATTCTTAAAAGCTAGCGGGCAGTTTAATTAGTGTTCATAAAGCATTTTGAAAATAAATAGTTGTAAACAAAGGTTAAATATGTTTTTTGGGGGAATGCTTTCACTCCCTGGAGTCGTTGTAGAAGCCTTTATAGAGAGTAGAGATGAAATGACTTCTGTTGTCACTGAGTCCTCTTCGACAGTTCCCCAGTTAAGGAAACACTGAATTTTTATAGTTGGATCTGTTCGCTAAAATATATGACTTGGCGTTTTTGCTCTCAGAATATATTGAAAAATAATTTAAGCTGCCTTCCGGTGTTATCTACAACTTGTATATGACATTGCTGGCTGCAGAGAAAGCTCAGGAGACTGCACAGAAATGAGAGATTTGAAAGATATTGTCCCAAAGGGGAAGGAATAGGTATATTACTTTCTTTTTCTTTACAAACACAGACCAACTAAGAACTTCTGGAGCAAAAAGAAAATGCCTGTTAGCCGGGAAGCCTGATACAGCCTAGAGAAACAAGTCAAGGGATCGTCTGCAGAGTAGAGAGAGCAACTGCAAACAGTAGCCAACAACTGTGGGGCATAATCTCAGGGATTCCAGGGATTACTTCTGCTCCAAATTCTCTCTCCACCCAACTTCCCTCAATCATTTGTTTTTACACAAAGGGTTTAAACGGATTAGATTGGTACCAGCTTGAGGTTAAAAGCTGTGAGTGTGTGCCACAGACGCAATTATCTTGCGATGTGGGTTAGAGGGACCAGTTGCTATGGAGTCAGTTCTGACTCATGGCAGTCCCAGGTGTGCCAGCGTAGAGCTGTGCTCCACTGGGTTTTCAATCACTGATTTTTTGGAAGTAGATTGCCAGGTCTTTCTTTTGAGGAGTCTCTGGTGGGCTCGAACTTCCAACTTTTTGGTTAGCAGTCCAGTGCATTAATCATTTGCATCACCTGTGAGTCCAGAACGAGTGAAGAGAGGGAGAGGTCATGGAGATGTAGGGCCTGGTGCATGAGGCAGAGAGAAACTACTGAAGACCTCTTGGATAGAACAGCACGGGCACTCAATGACTTGATCATTAGTGTTGTATAAGAAAAGAAGAGGTATATGTGTATATTTAAGAAAACCTGTTGCCGTTGAGTCAATTCTGACTCCTAATGACCCTAACGGACAGAGAAGAACTGTCCCACAGGGTTTCCAAGGAGTGCCTGGTGGATTCAAACTGCTGGCCTTTTCGGTTAGCAGCCGAACTTTTAACCACTACGCCACCAGGGTTCCCATATATTTAAGGGAAAGTCTAAATTAAATTTTTCCAAGCTCACAATGCTCCCATCAACCTTATGACAACTAATTGTAAGAAGTAGCACAAGGATTTTTTTCCCCTGTAGGTAGATTTACTATGCCAATTCCTTTCACTAAGATCCAGAAGAGTCTCTGGGTGGTACAAGTTGTTAAGCAATAGACTACTAGCTGAAAGGCTGGCAGTACAAACCCACCCAGAGGCATGTCGGAAGATAGGCCAGGTGATCTGCTTCCCAAAGGTCACAGCTTTGAATACTCTATGGAGCAGTTCTACTCTACATACATAGGGTCGCCAGGAGTCAGAAATGACTCAATGGCAACCAACAGCAACAAGGATTCAAAAGAGTGCTTTAGCATCTTGCTGCTCAAAGGCTAATGAGTGGACCAGCATTAATAGCATCACCTGGGAACGTGTTTGAAGTCAGGCTCCACCCTACCCAACCCAATGCACCCTAGACCTACTGAATTTGAATCTACCTTTTAATAATATTTAATTCCATTGATTGTGATGCACATTACAGTTTGAGAAGCACTGACCTGCTAAGACACAGCTGGGTTATTTACTGCAGGGAATTCTAGAAGGAGAGACCCTGACTCCCTCTGGTAAACAAACCCCTCTGTGGACGCAGAGCTGTGCGTAACCTCCCGATAACATCCAATTTATTCTCAAGTTGCAGCTGAGACGCTGGAGATTTTGCCTCCGACATAGCTCAACAAATCTGAAATATGCAGAATGACCTTATCCTACGCAGCATTTCAGTTCAACTGCAGAAAAATGCTGTAATTAACATTATAGCCAGGGAATTGTTGGGAGTTTTGACTTGAAAAAATCAATAGCAATTCAAAAGCCTTTCAATTATTTGGGGGCTGAAACACTTCTGCTACTCTCTGCCCACTCCTAAATGTCACTACATTATTGGACAAACATAACATGGAACATTCATGAACTGTGGTGTGTTGTACAGATCATATTTGTTCAGGAGGAAAAGAGCTTAAGGGGGAAGTTAAAACATAATTCCCAGTTTGCTTCTAAAAAAGGGATCTTGTGAAGCAAGCACCCTTTCTTGACATTGCTTTGATTTCAACAAGCGTCTTTAAGAGCGCTACACAAATAATTCCCTGCATTTCTGTCCATGTCTTTTTTCCAAAATGCTTTCATATATAAAATAGTGGTTAGGAGTACAGATGAAAATCTGGGTTCTTCCACTTACTACCAATGTGACATTGGGCAAGCCATATAATCTTTTTGAGTCTCAGTTTTCTCGTCCATAAAGGGGAGCTAATAATAGTAACTATGTCATAGAATTAGTGTATTTTAATTAAGATAGTGCATATAAAGTATTTAGTACAGAACATGGCACTTAGTAAATTTAGCTAAAACATAGCTATCATTATCATCCTCATTATTAGCTAGAAAGTTTTCATTAGGCCCATTTTGAGTGACGTAATTGAGACTCAGAGAAGTTCAGTGGCTCTTGCAAGGTCATATGCCTTGGGGATTTGGAGAGCCAAGATTTACTCATGTCTGGCTTGTTGCTCCTACTAGGTGTCTGTAACTTCGTAGACACCACATTCATTTCAATGCAAACTACACTGTCTCTATGCTAATTCATCCAAAGAAATGTACAGTTCAGGTAAAAATTACAGCTCAAAGCCTAATTACCATAGAACCTCATTACAAGCGCATCTTTTGCTCCAAGGCCAAGCATTGTATGTCTGATTCCTAAAGAGGAATTCTTTGAAAAAATTCAACACTTTTTCCTTTGCTCTTTTAACACACCTTTCACTCTGTTTCATGGGGCTGCTCACTCTTTTCTGGTGTCATCACGTATAGAGAAGAGTGTGGGGAAAAAAGACAGATGAGTTTGCTTCCTGGGTAACTTTTCTCAAGAATAGCAAATTCTTGATGAGGCAGAATACAATCAGAATCTTATTAATCATAATTGTTTCTTCTTCTCAATTCTATGTTGCCCCCAAAATTACATTAATGCCTTCTTTCCTTCGGGAAAATTATTTTCAAAATAAAGAAAAAACTCTATATTCTAAATACTCATGCTTTACTCATTAAAGAGTACTTGCCCTCTTTCCTCACTCCTATATCCACTACCACCTCCAATTCATCCACTCAAAGTCACTTAACCTCTATTTACACACAATTCTAACAAGCTTGTACCGTGGAAAGAACGTTATATTAGAATTAAAAAGGCCAAAATTCTATCTTGTTGTTGTGTGCTGTCCAGTCGATTCTGACTCCTAGCAACCCTATAAGACAGAGGAGAGCTGCCCCATAGGGTTTCCTAGGCTGTAATCCTTTAAAGAGCAGGTCGACAGGTCTTTTCTCCCACAGAGTTACCAGTGGGTTTGAACTGCTGACCTTTCGGTTAGCAGCTGAATGCCTAACTATCTACCCTCGCAAAATTCAGTAAAAACGTTAAGCCATTTCCTTTCTTTAGGTCTTGATTTACACCAGAGCTAAATAAGGGTGGTTAAATTAATCTTTTTGGTTGCATTCAGTTCTAAAGTTGTATAATCTTATGAATTTCAGCTGAATAGCATCTAAGTAGGGAGAAAACCAAATATCAAAAATAACAGATGGGGTAAAAAAAATTTTTTTTTAATATGCATGTATATAGTTAACTTGGAAATTTTCTTAAATTAGCCCTCATAGCCAGGAACTGGGTTCTGGAACAAAAAATACAGAATTATCTTCTTTTATTTCTATTTGTATTTTGGTTGTAGATTCCTGGTCCATGGGACTGAAAACGCCGAAGTCTCATTTGAACAGGGAGAGGAATACAGAATCTATGACTGTTTCCCTCTTCTCTCCCTCCTTCATGTAGAACACTATGTAATTGAACTTGGCTATTTAACGTGCATGTGCGATGCTGTTTTATTATATCCATCTTTTCACATATCTCTTCCTTTGCTCATAGCTTAACTTGAATCTGTAATATTTATAAGAATTATATAGGCAGAAAGCTCAAGATCCCAAGGTACTACTAATAGTGCCTAAGGCTCAAACTTTCGTTTTTTGTTGTTGTTGTACTTTAGATGAAGATTTACAGAACAAACTAGTTTCTCATTAAACAGTTAGTACACATATTGTTTTATGACATTGGTTAACAATCCTATGACATGTCAATACTCTCCCTTCTCAACCTTGGGTTCCCTATTACCAGCTTTCCTGTCCCATCCTGCTTCTAGTCCTTGCCCCAGGACTGGTGTGCCCCTTTAGTCTTGTTTTGTTTTATGGGCCTGTCCGATCTTTGGCTGAAGGGTGAACCTCAGGAGTGACCTCTTTACTGAGCTGAAAGGGTGTCCCGGGGCCGTACTCTCAGGGTTTCTCCAATCTCTGTCAGGCCAGCAAGTCTGGTCTTTCTTTTTAAGCTAGAATTTTTAGGGCCCAAACTTTCTTGATTTAATATAGAGCTCTGAGGACAATGCAAAATTGATACATCTATGAAGGAAGGAAGGAAGAAGTCACTTGGTCAATCGCAAAGGATGTTTTCAAGAGAAAATCAAATGCATCAATGTGGAATTCCATGTGTCCCCTTCCTCTTAAATGGAACCAAAAGGTGTATTGCTCCTTGAGCATATTATAATATGGGTGACTTGGGATTTAATTATTTGAAATGAAATGGTGACAATTCACTCCAGAGTAGAGCCCCTATCTTTCAGGGTAAGGAGAGTTTAAATGACCTAAAAGAGTGAAAATCCATGGCAAAAAATGAATTTTCTAACAATTTTTCATATGTTAAATGTAATTTAGAGGGTGGATTTTTTTCTTAAGAAACTTTGTTTTCATCATAGCCACCTGTAACCAAAAATTAAAAGTATTTTATTTTAGCCAATTGTTTGGTCACATTAAAATTTACTCTCCCTGAAAAATAATTGAAAATTCTCTCTTTTCTTTTTCCTTCCAGAATTATTGGCAATGTCATCCTGTTATAGAAATTCTTATATGATGTTTATTTTTACATTTGTTAACCGAACAGGAAAGATAAAAACATCAAATTGTCTAATTATATAAACTATTTTCTACCATTAAAAAACAACATGTTTTTGAGAACGTAATGTACATCTTACGCCACATACTGATATTTTCCTGGGCTTCTTAGAACCGAAGTTATAAAGAAGAGTGTCATAAGAAATGGAAAAGCTAGATATAGCTAAAAGCTAACATTAAAGGCTACTCATAGGTTTCATAAAAGCCTAGCCAAACAAAACCCTGTTGTTGTGAGCACTCCCAAAACATGACTTGGAAATATTTCTCTGAGGAGATGCTCTGGGGGAAAAAAATGCATGTGTGTGTGTATGTGTGTAAATACACCACACTTAATTCTTTCTTTCTTTCTTTCTGTGGTCATATAATTTGGGGAAATGCTCCATACTCTATTAAACTACTTAGAAAATGGCAAGGCATAGTAGCCCGTTCAAGGTTCCGAGCAGCCTGTGGTCAAGTGTGACCTACTTAGTCCAGTGTTTAGAAAACTTACTTGGCTAGGGAAGTCTACCTTTAAACATCCTGTATACTACAGGAAATGTTATTATGATACATCTCTTAGTTTGGACAGCATTAATCTAGGGTTGATATACCCTAGATTGAGCTATCCCTTAGGTCAAACCATTTCAGGCTATGGAATGAATGGGCTTATAGGTAAAGAAACCCCAGAATATCATTTATCCACTCAACAACATTTGGGCCAGATGCCATGTTAAGATGCTCCATGTCATGCCCTTCTGGTCTGTCTGTTTGTCTGAAGCATGTACTACTGAGGCTGGACCCCTTATCTCCCATTCTTCAAAGTCCTGGTGAAATCCCACTTCCTTTATGAATTCTACGGCAATGCCTATTATCCAATGGATCTTTTCCTTCCTCTAACTCCAAAAGCATTTAGCATAGTCACAATTATGATAATGACCTCTAAATCTTTTAAAATCTCTAAGTCTTGATTTGATGCTTAAATTTTTACGTTCTTAAAAACACAGGGGCTATATTTTATATATTTCAGTCTCATAGGCCTATTGTGGTCTTGGGTCCAATAAATCACTGCTCATCTGATATATGCTGCAACACTGTACTCTCTGGCCTTGTAAATTACATCATCCTGCACTGCCCACAGTGGAGAGAAGTTGTCCCCTCCTTGAAATACAGCAATCAATACTGTGTTTCCTACTCTGTATTTATAAACAGGAAATTAACTGCCTTCCATCATTGTTCTAATTGACCTTCAGCTCAAGTTTGAAAGATCTCAGCCAAACGAAAGACTTTATCGATAGTATCAATCCATTAGTGGTGCCTTGGTTTCATTATAATGGTGCCATATGCAATAAAGAAACACATTTCAATCATCTTAGGTGGGGTGGGGGCTGTCTCTAACAGAGGTTTCCCTGTAAATGAATAGGGAACCTTTCAGGCAAATACTTGTCTCTTGCTTGAATTCAAACCATTAGGGAATATAGAATGGAAATCCTAGCTAAATGCAAAGGGCAACAGAAGTGGGTAAACATATACTGCCCAATTGAACCAGGACTTTTCAAATTCATTTAGTTAATCCATAAAAATTGCCTCACTTAAAAAAATTAAGTCAAGATGTCAGCAGGTCTTTTCTAATTTTTGATGCAGTGATGTTAGGTTAAATGCATTAGTCCTACTTCTTAAATCATCGAGTATTTATCAAAGAGTTGATACATATTTACAGATAGTCTGCTGGGAGAAGACAAGGAAAATAGAGCAAAGTTATAGATACACAAAGTTCCTTCCTATGTAAAAGATAGTCACTTAGCAAGAGACTTTCTGAGCTCAGAGAAGCAAAACAATACTTCCAAGCACACACAGGCAAAATGGGACATAGTTGTTACATCTCTTGACCCACTTAGTCCAATGTTTTTATTGTGTGTGTGTGTGTGTGTGTATGAGAGAGAGAGAGAGAGACATGGCTTCTTCCATTCCCACTTAGGCATCCTGGTTTCTATACAAATTAGAGAGGGTGTCTCTCCCATACCCTAAATCTATGATGCTCCAGTCCAGAGAAGTGAGGAGGTGGGGCGGGCAGAGGCTGTCTCATCTTTGGGAGTGAGGGACCTGGACACACATTTGAGTCTCCCCATTCCCTATGCTCCTCTGCCCTGCCAATGGGAACAGGAATAATTACATGGGGGTCAGGTGTAATCTTAATTCTCCTTTCTTTGCTTTTCCACCTGCAAGATAGCACCAGGGAGGCAAGTGGGGCCCTTCAGCTTGGGAAGAGCCAGAGTTCTGCTCTCTGCCCCAGGCCTTCCTCTTTATGCCATGACTTTGGCTCAGGGTGATTTTTGGCTCAGGTTCCCCTGGTCTGGAGGAGGGAAGTCCAGTGTTTCTCAAATTAAGAAAATGTGTGTTTTTAGCAAGTTCTCCAAGTGATTCGTCCGCACGCTAAAGTTTGGGAAGCACTGTCTTAAAGAATTGGAATGACTGAGATAGTAAACAAGTCTGTAACTCTAATATAACTTACATTGTGAATTTTCTTCTAGGACACAGGACACTTGAATGCAGGGAATGTTATCTATATGTCCCAGCATCTAGAATAGCGATAGCCATATAGTGTACACACAACATGTACTTAAAAAGTAGAGGGTAGGAGGGAGGAAGAACAAGGAAACAGGAGAAAAAAAAAAGGGTAAAAAATAAGAGTTTTTCCTCCAGGGTGCTTGGACAGGGTTGATTTTTTTCTCTGACTTTGGTACCCAATTAAGAGTTTTCCCACTCTTTGATATGCTATCTATTGAATGAAAAATAAGATAACCTCAATATTTTCTAGAGGGTTTTTATTTAATCTTGATGATGCAGTTTTAATAACTTTAAAAAAAATGAGAAATTACCTTTAGCTTCTAATAATGCCCTGCTAATATTGGCATCTTCCTGAATGGTTTCAAATTTGGGCCGAAAGGAAGAAATTAAATTTACTGAATACTTACTATGTACCAGTCACTGTGTGGGACACTTTAAACAGGCACTATCTATGTGATGCTTATAATCACAATACCCTTCAGTTTAAATCACCATCTTCCCTAATTTGCAGGTGATGTTCACTACGATGGTGGTGCTCTTACAATGTGGCTGACACTGTGCTTATTCTTTACGTAAACTATCCCATTTAAGTATTATAACATCTGCATTAAAAGAATATTTTATTTTTCCCTTTTATAAATAACAATCTGAGGCTTAGAGATGTGAATCAATCTGCCCAAAGTCACTCTCCTAGACTGCAGAAGAGCCTGGACTGGCATCCAGATCTCTTTATCCATCACTTGTATACAAATACCACAAATGAGAAAAAAAGATGGGAGGAGTTAAATGGCCTCTCAGCCTCTAAGCTGCCAAATGAGAATGAGAATACAAGTTTCCAATGAACCATGAACAAGGCATGATGGGCAATGAGCCTTTTATATCCATACCTAAGAGTCCCTGGGTGGTACAAACAGTTAACTCACTTAGTTATTAACTGAAAGATTGGAGGTTCAAGGCCACCCAGAGGCAGCTTGGAGGAAGGGTCTGGTGATCTACTGAAAAATCAGCCATTAAAACCCTATGAACATAGTTGTACTGTGATACTCATGGAGTCGCTGGGAGTGGAAGTTGACTCGATGAAGGTAGTTCTTAACTGGTATCCTTACTAAGAGGGGAATGGGGAAAGTATTTTGCTTTTGAACACTCTTAGGTTACTCTATGTGCCTTAGGCTCAGATACTACTGGGCAGGGAGCTTTGGGGTAAAGGTAGAAATGATACCAGGGCAAAAATAGGAATTACATTTTGTCTCTGTGTTTTTCTTAACGTGAACTAAGACAATGGCATAGATTTGGTGCCTTAGTGAATACTTCAAAATATGTGAAACATTCATCCAAGAATATGATATTTCATACATTCTAGAATGGATGTGACAAATATTTATTGAAACGGTTTCCTGTTTGAGTATTTCACTTTTCTAAGTTGTAAAAGCTGTAGAAAAAAAAGAAAAATCCTGTGAATAACCACTGCATATTTAATTGATAAATGTCAAGTCAGCACTTTATATATGCCAAAAATTATTTTAGGAGCTAAGAGGCTTAGCATTACTGATCGATTTTAAGAAACAAAGCTAGTTAAAAAAAAAAAAAAGCTATTTAAGATATATAAGGTATTCATACTGATACATTTACTATTTCAAATAAAGCTTCTGAATGGGGTTTGACAGTGAAACACAGATGTTCACACATGGAAAAAAACAAAATTTAGTACAACAATTCGTTTTGGTCATGTCAATAATGTATATAAGTGAACAATGCTAAAACCTAGAAAGTGAAAATATTTCTTCAGAAAATGGTTTTAATCAATGCACGTTCACTGAGACCAAATTATTTTTTAATATAATTTTATTAAAAAATTAAAATTTTGACTGTGTCTTAATCATTAAATAAAATATAATTACTAAATGTACTTTAAAATTTAGCATGAATGCTAAGAATCTAGCATCCAGAAAATAAAAAGAACTCTTACAACTTAATTACAGACAAAATAACTCAATTTAAAAATGTCATTTGGCAGTTCCTCAGAAAGTTAAGCACAGAATTACTGTGTTGTTGTTAGGTACCATCGAGTCAGTTCTGACTCACAGTGACCCTATGTACAACAAACGAAACACTGCCCAGTCCTGCATTATACTCACAATTGTTGCTGCGTTTCGGCCCATTGCTGCAGCCACTGTGTCAATCCATCTTACTGAGAGTCTTCCTCTTTTTCACTAACCCTCCACTTTACCAAGAATGATGCCCTTCTCCAGGGATTGGTCCCTCCTGATAACATGTACAATGTACTTGAGATGAAGTCTCTCTATCCTCTCTTCTAAGGAATATTCTGGCTGTACTCTTCCAAGACAGATTTGCTCGTTCTTCTGGCAATCCATGGTATATTCAGTTTTCTTCACCAATACCATAATTCAAAGGCGTCAATTCTTTTTTGGTCTTCCTTATTTTCTGTCCAGCTTTTGCACACACATGAAGTGAATGAAAATACCATGGCTTAGTCAGGCTCACCTTAGTTCTCAAGGTGACATCATTGCTTTAAAGAGGGCTTTTGCAGCAGATTTCTTGACTCCTGCTTCCTTAGGCGTTGACTGTTGATCCAAGTAAAATGAAATCCTTGACAACGTCAATATTTTCTCTGTTTATCATCATGTTGTTTACTGATCCAGTTGTGAGGATTTCTGTTTGCTTTACGTCGAAGTGTAATCCATACTGAGGGCTGTAATCTTTGATCTTCATTAGTAACTGCTTCAAGTCCTCTTCACTTTCAATAAACAAGGTTGTGTCATTTGCATATCGCAGGTTGTTAATGAGTCTTCCTCCAATCCTGATATTCCATTCTTCTTTATGTAGTCCAGATTCTCTGATTATTTGCTCAGCACACAGATGAATAAGTATGGTGAAAGGATACAACTCTGAGGCACACCTTTCCTGACTTTGGTCTATGTACAGGTTCTGCATGAGCACGATTCCTGTATTTTTATGCAAATAACATGTACCTTCTACGTTTGTTTGCTAACCGCACCCTCAACCCATGAGGTATTTTTGTAATGATGCTATGCTAATATTTTTACATCAACATGTAAAAAAATTTGGCATGGCTGCACTTACTAAAATACTGCATGGGGGTAGGATGCAGTTGGAAAACAAACATATAAGGCACACGTTATTTTCGTAAAAATACACTAAGTGTTCTGGAATTGCCACTCTTCAGAATGTTATCCATTTGCTATGATCTACACAGTTGAACGTCTTTGAATAGTCAATAAACCATAAGTAAACATCTTTCCAGTACTGTCTGCTTTCAGCCAAGATCCATCTGACATCCCTTGTTTCACGTCCGCTTCTGAATCTGGCTTCAATTTCTGACAATTCCCTGTCGATGTACTGCTGCAATCATTTTTTAATTATCTTCAGCAAAATTTTACTTGTGTGTTATATTAATGATATTTGAGAATTTAAGCATTCTGTTGGATCATCTTTTTTTTTGGAATGGGCAAAATATGGATTTCTTCCAGGGGGTTGGCCAGTCAGCTATCTTTCGAATTTCTTGGCATAGAGTGAGAGCTTCCAATATTGCATCCGTTTGTTGAAACATCTCAGTTGGGTATTCCGTTCATTCCTGAAGCCTCGTCTTTCCCCAACGCCTTCGGTGCAGCATGCACCTCCTTCAGTACCATTGATTCTTGATCACGTCACCTCCTGAAATGGCTGAACATTGACCAATTCTTTTTGGTACAATGACTGTGTACTCCCTCCCTCTTCTGTTGATACTTCCTACACTGTACAATATTTTTAACATAGTCTCCTTCAATATTGCAACTGGAAGCCTGAATTTTTTTCTTCAGTTCTTTCAGCTTGAGAAATGCTGAGTGTGTTCTTCCCTTTGGGATTTCTAACTCCATGTCTTTGCACATTTCATTATAATACTTCACTTCATCTTTTTGAGCTGTCCTTTGACACCTTCTGCTCATCTCTTTTACTTCACCTTTTCTTCCTTTAGTTTTAGCTACTCTACATTCAAGAGTAAGTTTCAGAGTCTCTTCTGACATCCATTTTGGTCATTTATTTATTTCCTGTCTTTTTAAAGACCTTTTGCTTTCTTCATGTATGATGTCCTTGATGTGATCGTTGGTCATTAGTGTTCAATGCATCAAATCTAATCTAGAGATAGTCTCTAAATTCAGGTGAGATATATTTAAGGTTGTAGTTTGGTTCTCGTGAAGTTGTTTTAACTTTCTCCAACTTCAGCTTGAACTTGCATAGCAGCAACTGACGGTCTGTTCCGCAGTCAGCCTCAGGCCTCATTCTGACTGATGATATTGAGCTTCTCTATCATCTCTTTCCAGAGATGTGGTTGACTTCATTTCTGTGTATTCCATCTGGTGAGATCCATGTGTAAAGTAACCATTTATGTTGTTGGAAAAAGGTATTTCCAATGACTATGTTATTGGTCTTACAAAATTCTATCCATCTTAGTCTGGAAGCTCTGATGAAACCTGTCCACCATGAGTGACCCTGTTAGTATTTGAAATACCACTGGCATAACTTCTAGCATCATAGCAACACACAAGCCACCATACTACAGCAAACTGACAGATAAGTGGTAGATAATCACCATGTTGTTGTTGTTGTTAGGTGCTGTTGGGTCACCACCTACGTGCAACAGAACAAAACACTGCCCGGTCATGTGCCATCCTCACAATCATCGTTATGCTTGAGTCCACTGCTGCAGCCACTGTGTCAATTCATCTCATTGAGGGTCTTCCTCTTTTCCAATGACCCTCTACTTTATCAAGCATGATGTAGTTCTCCAGGGACTGATCCCTCCTTGTAACATGTCCAAAGTTTGTGAGGTGTACTCTCCCCATCCTTGCTTCTAAGGAGCATTCTGGCTTTACTTTTTCCAAGACAGATTTGTTCATTCTCTTGGCAGTTCATGGTATATTCAATATTCTTTGCCAATGCCACAATTCAAAGAACTACATGCATATACTGAGTAGGAAAGACTCTGAAGTCAGACTGTCTGAATTCAAATCCTTGACATGCCCTTCACCATCTCTGTGACACAGAGCAAGGTAAATAGCCTTTCTCTGCCCCAGTTCTCTTATCTATAAATTAGGAGTAATGCTAATACCTGTACTTACAGGGTTGTTCAAAGATTAAATAAGTCAAATAAATAAATAAGCTCAATAAAGGTCAATTGTTTTACTGTCTACCAAGGAACCACAAAGAGAAATTCTGTTATCCATGTCTACTTAAGTGTGTCAATGATTTCTTAGTGCAGATAGAATGGAGTATGTACAATAGCTACGTACCATGTTGTGGTTTGATGTTATTATAGTCCACAGCCACATAAATTATCTAGTAAACTCTGTAGTTCACTCAGTATCATTGTTGTTAGTTGCCATCAAAATGTCTCCTTACAACAGAAAGAAACATTGCCCAGTCCTGTTGGTAAGCCTTAGTCCACTATTGTTGCCATTATGTATTTTCCGTGCCTTCCAACCTACAGGGCCCGTCTTTCACCACTATACCAGACAATATTCTGCTGTGATCAGTAAGATCTTTATTGGCAAACATTCTGAAGTAGACAAACAGGTCTTTCTTACTAGTCTGTTTTAGTCTGGAAGCTCTGCTGAAGCCTGTTCACCACCGGTGACTCTGCTGATATTTGAAATTCCACCGACATAGCTTCCAGTATCGTAACACCATGCAAGGTGCCACAGTATCACAAACTGGCATACACTATGGATACTGCTAATTTTTCAGTCTCTGTCTTCTTGGAAAAATTCTCGGTCGAAAAAAACTCCTCTAGATTCTGTAACCACCAATGCTGGAAATCAGGTTTCTGTGTGTCCACAGCAATATGAAGCCCACTAGCTCCATTTTCATGTTTCTGTTCTTGAAAGGGAGTCCAGATGGCACAGTGGTTAAGAGCTCAGCTGCTAATGAAAAAGTCGGCAGTTGGAATCCACCAGCCACTCCTTGGAAACACTATGGGGTAGCTCTACTCTGTCCTCTAACGCTGCTATGAGTTGGACTCAAAGGCAACGGGGTTTTCTTTTTTTTTTGGTTTATTCTTGGAACATTGCTTCATCATTGACTAATGGAATTTGATTGAAATCTGCTGTTGAGATTTCAGTATCCAGACTGGGCAGATAAGTACTTCCTAAAAAAAATGCCTTAACCAGGAGCATCCCTGGGTAGTGTCTGAACATAGGATCTGCTTAACGTACTCACAAATGGCACTGGGGACCTCCGTGCGGGTTGACATCCATGCATTAATCAAGGCCCTTTGGGTACTACTGTTCAGCCAGCTGTGAACTCACCTAATTGTCCTGCCATTCGGACCATATTTCTCCATCTTGTCCACAAGCATGTAATAAGGAACTTTGTCAAATGCCTCACTGAACCCAGATCTGACACATCTGAGGTGTTAAACTGATCTACTCATCAAAACCCATCAACTTTTAGCTGGAAAAGAAGGATTTAAAAGGGGAGGATCACCCAAACAAAAAAGGAAAAAGAATAAATCATGCCAATGTGTCTACCTATCTCTGGAAAGATACAAAGCAAAAGATTAACGACAGCTATTTCTGGGGCAATGAGATTCTGGATAAATTTTCATGTTTTTTGTCATCTATTTTCAAACTTGTGCACATATGTCTGCATTGCCTTAACGTGAAAGTTCCCCCAAATGCTATTAAAATACTTCCTTAATTTGTTTCTGCTATTGATTTAAGTCCCAGCTACCTTCCTCTTAATTTGTTTTCATTTAAAGAGTAATTGAGATTTTACATGCTATTTAAATTTTTCAGATTCGATAATGAATATGAGTTCTTTACAAGCAATAACCCCCCATGCCTCAAATAATAATAGAAAACAAGTAGAACACCGGTTCTTCTTATCTTTTAATGTGGAAGACAAAAATTCTTTCTGAAGAGGAAGCAGTTAATCCAAGCGATCCTTGGATGACTATCTCAGCTTGCTCTACACTATCCTGGTTATTTGACTTATTTTCATTTTTGGGAAAAAAAGTGCTGAGGTTTCTGCATCCATTTCCCGCCTTGGGCAGCTTTGTTCCCATCAAGCCTTCCCGTCCGACGTGCAAGGGTACAGTGACCACGAGCCTGGCAGCCTCTAACGCCTGCCTACATTTCCTTGCTCTGCACCTGGCTTCCTATTGATGATGTGGACATGAAAAATGGACTGTTTTGGGCAATTACATCAGCTAAACTGCCAACAAGGTGGAAAATCCAATCTCCAGGATGATCCAAATTGCAGCCCTCTGAAGCTTCTGGAGAGGACTAAGACAGAACAATATTGAAATATAGTAGCAACTGTAAACGGGGCTCATCCGACCAGCTGTCTGGGTGTGAAGGGTACTGAAAGGAGGGCCTTACAATAAGTTTGCTCCCAGATGTGCTCAGCCTTCTTCCCATCTGGAGGACGCACAGTTTCATGCTTCCAGAAACTAAAAATAAATACGACCATCCATCTTAACGAATCCAAACAACTCCAACCTTGTACACACAGAATTTATAGCAGGACCAGTTCAGGAGAAATTCCGAAGTTGGTTAAGTTTCTTTTTTATTCTCTTCATCTTCTTATGTGCCTCCTTCCAGTGGATTCTTATCCTTCCTTGCCTTACTCCCTTCAATTAATTCACTTATTCATTCATTCACTCATTCATTCATTTAGCAAACATATACCTAAGATCTTCTATGTTCCAGGGGAAACCCTGGTTGCATAGTCGTTAAGAGCTACAGGTGCTAACAAAAAGGTCAGCAGTTCAAATCCACCAGGAACTCCTTGGAAACTCTATGAAGCAGTTCAACTCTGTCCTATAGGGTTGCTATGAGTGGAAATCGACTGGATGGCAACAGGTTTTTTTTTGCGGGGGGGGCGGGGTTTGTACCAGGTATGGAGCCATGGTGGGGCAGTGGTTAAGCACTTGGCTGCTAACTGAAAGGTCATCGGTTCACACCGACCAGCCACTCCACAGGATAAAGATGTGGCAGTCTGCTTCCATAAAGATTACAGCTTTGGAAACCATATAGGGCAGTTCTACTCTGTCCTGTAGGGTCACTCTGAGTCTTAATTGACTCGACAACGAAGGGTTTTATGTATCAGATGGAGTCCTTGGTGGCATAAATCCTTAAGTTCTGACCTACCAATAGAAAGGTTCATGGTTTGAACTCACCCAGAGGTACCAAAGAAGAAAGGCCTGGTGATCTGCTTCCATAAAGGGTACAGTCAAGAAAACCCTATGGAGCAGTTCTACTTTGTAACACATGGGGTCACAATGAGTTGGAACTGGCTCGATGGCAATGAGTTTGGTGTTTGGTTTTATGTACTAGGCACCACGCTAGTTACCAGACATTCAAAGGTGAGCAGATTCAGCCCTTACAAAGTTTACAGTCTAGGGTGAGACAAACATAAGCCAAATTATTGGGCAAATGAAAGTGAATTCAAAACTGAGATGAAGTAAAGAAACCTGTTTAATTATGTTTAATAAACTTAACTGACCACAGGACCATTTTTCAGAGTAAAACCTATTCAGTTCTATAGAAAGAATCTTTTAAAGACTATACTGTAGTAAGCGTAGTCGTTACAAAAAAAAAAAAAAAAAAAGAAGGAATAAAACACGTTTTGAGGGTTTTGAAAGGCTTTTACAAAAATGAAAAGTAAAGACTTGAAACCTTTTCACATGCTTTTAAGCATTCCTGCGGATGAGGTGTTTCCTGCCCGTATACACATCAAGGGCAGTTGCCTGTCCTTGGGAATGCTGAAATGCCCTGAAAATTAATTCTCAGGTCAAGTGAGGCTATTTCAACCTCAGCCTTCAGCACATGCTTCACTCCATGAAAAGATGAGATAGATAAAGTTGTCCCATGGAGAGCTTGCTGCCATTTAGCGTTGTATCACAAACCACGCTAATAAAGAAATTAAAGAACATCTTTCCTTTGTCATGCTATGATTGAGAAATCAATATAATTCAGCCCCAATAGAGTGTTCTAATTAATGTGATCTCATTTTACCTTGTGCAAACCCAAGCAGGTGGTCAAGTTGAAATTGATGTCTTAGGAAAAAGTATAGCACCGGGCTCAGCCAACGCAAATAGCTGGGAAATGAGTGGGAGGCATTTTCAGGAGTGAGATTAGGATAAGGTGTGGAATAGTGGAAACCACCCCATGGTAGTTGTGTTTTAGTAAGCACTGAGTTCCAAGTCACCAGGGTTGGGGAACTTCAAATAGAGAAAGGATGACTAGCCTTGAGGATACTGTTGAACAGGGCTTTCCAAATGTAGAACAGAGCAGATAGCAAGGCTGAGATTTGGACATACCTGGGTTGAATTCTGTCTCCCGAGTCCAAAAACTGATTTTGCCTTGTGCAAACTGTTTAATCTCGCTGACCCTCATTCCTTCTCCTATAAAATGCCAATTAATAGCAGTGTCTATACCTCAAAAGGCAGTAGTGAAAATTAAATACAACAATGGAGATAGAGTACTTCCCATGGGACCTGACACATGGTAAGCACTCAGTAATCAGAAATGATCATTGTTACTTTTTTAAATGTTGTAAGTACATCCATCCAAGTTGCTCATTGGAATGTTTATATTCTATGAGACATGTCAAGACTATAGGTGGAACACAAATTTTCATTAAGGTAATATGACCATTAGAAAACTAGAAAGTTTGGTTGGGGATCTAGTAAGTATGAATTATTCCTGGCCACACTTCTGTGTTCTTAGAATGTCAGATGAGTTCTCCTTTGTACGAATATTGTGTTAGATTGAATCTCAGAGAAATTTCCATTTTTATATATTGAAAAATGATCAAATACCAGCAGTTTAATATGGTTCAATCCATATGGGGACGATACACCCTAAATCATGCCTTCCTACCAGGTTTAAGGAAAGACTTGATGATGGATAGAAGTAGTATAAATTAATTTCACTAAATTGTTTCTTTCCAATTCTTTAGGGTTCTTGATAAAGTGATGTGCAATTTTCTTTGGACTGTTTATAAAAAGCTACTTTATCCCATCTCTAGAGTCTTGTTCCTGGATGGTACAAACGGTTAACGTGCTTGGTTGCTAACTGAAAGGTTGGAGGTTCAAGGGCATCTAGAGGTGCCTCAGAAGAAAGCTTTGGAGGTTTACTTCTAAAAAATCAGTCACTGAAAACCCTATGGAGCGCAGTTCTACTCTGACGTACATAGGATCACCATGAGTCAGAATTGACTCAACAGCAATTGGTACGTCTGAGCAATGTTCTCAGGACAGTAGATAAGGTCTCTGCCCTTGCTTGTGGAAACCTGGCCTAAAGTCTTAGGTCTCTCACTACTTGGGAAACTCTCACTTAACTTATTCAGGCCTCCATTTCCCCATCTGCAAAAAAAAAAAAAAAAGGTGGAATGGAGGTCTCCCAGATCCAGTCCCAAAACTTCACGAGTCTATAGCTGGGCTCTCATGTAAGGGGTCTAGGATTCAGTATTCTTTCCTGTATTACCTCATCCTTATAAAATCATTCCATTCCAGGAATCTTACCAAGAGCTAATTTACACATCAGTTATTCCCACCTGGCCAGCTTTTTCTTGGATCTGGCTCTTCAGGCCAGGGAAGGAGGGAGGTAGAACTCTGGCCATCTGTCTCTTTATACTACAAACTGCATTTTTGAATGGTTGCCTAGCATAAATTTAATTAGGAAAGTAAACCTGTTGGGAGAAATCACAAAAAACATCGTAAAATAAAAGGGATTTTGAATATTTGTTTTCCTCTATAATCCTAGTCTGATGCTAGCTAAAACTCCAGGCATTTCCTTACTTTACAATACTAGTATTGCCCCAGTTCTCTTCAGCTGTCAAAACCCTCCCTACACTTGAAGTCCATTAGAATTTTCATACCCTCTACAAATCTTCTCTTACCTCCTACCCTACCGTGACTGCTTTTATGACTTACTTTGTCTTACAACTAAAAACAAAAAACAGTTGTCATCAAGTCAATTCTGACTCATGTGACCCCATGTTTTGCAGAGCAGAACTGTGTTCCATGGGGTTTTCAATGGCTGTGACCTTTTGGAAGTAGATCACCAGGCCTTTCTTCCAAGGTACCTTTGGTTGGAATCCAACTGCCAACCTTCCGCTTAGCAGCTGAGCACTTAACCGTTTGTGCCATCCCGGGCAACTCTGTCTTACAATACCTTTTCCATTTTGGTTTTCAAACTCTCCCATACTTTAATATCATTAATATATGCTAGTAAAATTTTGCTGAAGATCATTCAAAAGCGGTTGCAGCAGTACATCAACAGGGAACTGCCAGAAATTCAAGCTGGATTCAGAAGAGGACATGGAACTAAGGATATCATTGCTATGTCAGATGAGTCCTGGCTGAAAGCACGGAATACCAGAAAGATATTTACCTGTGTTTTATTGACTACACAATGGGATTCAACTGTTTGGATCATAACAAATTAGGGATAACATTGCCAAGAATGGGAATTCCAGAACACTTAATTGTGCTCATGAGGAACCTGTACATAGATCAACAGGCAGTCATTCAAACAGGACAGGGAGGCACTAAGTAGTTTAAAGTCAGGAAAGGTGTGTGTCAGGGTTGTATCCTTTCACCATGCTTATTCAATCTGTTTGATGGTCAAATAATCTGAGAAGCTAGACTACATGAAGAAGAACATGGCATCAGGATTGGAGAAAGACTCATTAACAACCTGTGATACGCAGATGACACAACCTTGCTTGCTGAAATGAAGAGGACTTGAATCACTTGCTGATGAAGATCAAAGGCTACAGCTTCATTAAAGAAAACAAAAATCTTCACAACTGGACCAATAAGCAACATCATGATAAACAGAGAAAAGATTGAAGTTGTCAAGGATTTTATTCTACTTGGACCCACAATCAACACATGTGGAAGCAGCAGTCAAGAAATCAAAAGATTCATTGCATTGGGCAAATCTGCTGCAAAAGATCTCTTTAAAGTGTTAAAAAGCAAAGGTGTCACCTTGAAGACTAATGTGTGCCTGACCCAAGCCAAAGTGTTTTCAATCGCCTTATATGCATGTGAAAGCTGGATGATGAATAAGGAAGACCAAAGAAGAATGGATGCCATTGAATTGTGGTGTTGGCAAAAATACTGAATTTACCATGGACTCCCAAAAGAACAAACAAATCTTTCTTGGAAAAAGTACAACCAGAATGCTCCTTAGAAGCAAGGATGGCAAGATTATATCTCACATACTTTGGACATGTTATCAGGAGAGGCCAGTCCCAGGAGAGATATCATACTTGGTAAAGTAGAGGGTCAGCAAAAAAAGGAAGACCCTCAATGAGATGGATTGACACAGAGGCTGCAAAAATGGACTCAAGCATAACAATGATTGTGAAGATGGTGCAGGACTGGGCAGTGTTTTTTTTCTGTTGTAGATAGGGTCACTATGAGTTGGAAGCAACTCGATGGTACCTAACAACAACAAACAAGAAACACACTTTGCTTTTCTGTATCTATTTTTGTTACTCAGCACCTATTCTGCCTTCTTTTAACAAAAGTCAGTCAATTTTGCTTTGGGGGAAACATCCTCTGTGACTGTGTTTCCTAGGGTTCTGGGGGCAGAGCTCAGGATCTTGGCTAAGCCAATTCATCCGCTCTGTAAGTATCCTTTGAACGTATTCCACATGCTCGGCACTGAAGATACCAGACTAGAATGAAAAGGCTCTATTTTTCCTGAGCTTATATTCTTACAGAAACTCCTAGAGATTGGAGACTGTGTTTTTGCATTTTTCTGTCCTTAGCAACCAGCACAACGCATGGTATACACTATACATTTCCCCAAAATTTGGTGAAACAATGAATGAATACAGCAATCTCAAGAGCAAGTAGTAGTAAAAACATGTTTGTGTGTGTGTGTGTGTGTGTGTGTGTGTGTGGTTATTATGTAAACACTATTTGTCAGGACTGTTCTCCAAAGCTTCACCTGGATTAATACATTTAATCCTTACAACAATTCTATATGATAGATACTATTATGATGCCCAGTTTACACAGAAGGGGACCAAAGAACAGAAAGATTAAGTGACTTGTCCAGGGTCACAGTCAGCAGACAGTATGGAAAAGATCGAAACCCAGGAAGTCTAGCTCCTTAGATCATGCTAGAATCACTCTGCTACACTGTCTCAGTCTCAATTATGAACAGCAGATTGAGGGAAGGACAACACATTAAAGGCAGGAAGTTATATTTTTACTTCCACCTTACCATTCAAAAGATGGTATTTTATATTTTTCTGCATCCTCAGATCAAATAAATATTCTTCCTATTTTGAAACTATTTGGATTGTATGGGTCTCACTTGACCAGCAAGGTGAAACGGTCAAGATCTATATAGATCTGTAGTTTTGGCTGATTTTGATAAAATACAGAAAAATAAGCCACATACACACATATTCATTCATACACATAACACAATGAAAACTGAGCTATTTACCTACCACCTTTTTGTAGCACCCCATAAGATCTTCCCAAAATCTTCTGGATCAGAGGAGTCAAAGGTAAGGACTAGAAACCCACAGAGTTTCTAGGGCAACCTTTTAAGCCAGGGCCTCTCAGTGGCAAAGAAAATCCATCAGTGAGCATTCCATAGAGTCCTGTTTACAGTCTGCAGGAACATTCACTGGGTATAATGAAGAATACCAACGCTCTCAATTACACCTAAATTAAGATTAAGCAGTAACCTAGTTACTGTAAAAGTGGTTTTATTTATAGACAGCAATTTAATCTTTAATATGCAACCACCGTCTGTAAAACGACTTAGCCCCATCCATCCCATTTATGTCTTTACTATCCTCTTGTAAAAACACATGGAGCATTCTTAGTTATAGATGCGAAATGAGTTCTTTCTCTAACTGTTTTTTTCAGCTTAAAAATGTTGATGTAATTAAAGTAGATAGATACATTTTCGTGCTGGATGTCCTTCATCCATTATATCCTATAATGAAATTAGCCACAAATTCTACAGAAAGGAAAAGCTATTTATGGCAGTTGAAAAAGAAGACCATTTTCCTTCTCCAGTGGGAGCATTTGTCTGGGTGGCAAAGAGGTCTGGGGCGGGAGGAGGTAAGGGAGGCACAGAGAGATTCACGTGCTTGGGACTGTCAACCTTTTTAACTAAATTATCTCTCAGAAGAAAGCAAGCCTCTAAGCACATTCAGCCAGCTGGGCACCTTCAGCCAGCATTGCTGGAGGCCCAGCTTTCAAAGTGCAAACAGCGTCCTGCATCTGAACACATTTGGAAACCCAAGCAGCTTGTAAGCCAAGCATTTTTAGCAGAGGCAGCCTGTCTTCCCAAAGGATTGAAATGTTATTTTCTGAGCAGGGTTCCTAAGTACTCAAGGAGCTATACAAAGCCTGACAGTTACTGCCATTCCTCTAATGGTGATTAGTTGACAGCTGGAGGGAAAAGCAAAAACAAACAAACAAACAAACCCACAGAAAAAAAAAGTCCTGAAAACCTGATGGGACTTCCAACATCAGCAAATCTCTCTTCTGTTCAGGCTTGTCTTTAAAATGCAGGAAATCTCAATTAACTGAGACTCTTATTTATAACGGTAGCTGATTTTTGTCATTACATAAGTAATTAGACTAATTCAGGTGTGGCAAACGCATGCCAAGGGTGTCACAATATTCCTTATCCCTTGCCGTGGCAGACATACCAATCAATTGTGGCACTCTTACTGGGCAGCCACGCAGTGTTCTATGTTATTAATGGCACATGGGCAAAATCTAGAAGCTACTGTGTGCCAAATATACTCCACTAATTTTTGCAGCTGAGAAGCTAAATCCCAGAGAGTTTTTGTGAGACACAGAAAACTAGTGTCTTAGACCGGAATGGAATGCATGTGCCCCCACCTTCTGAGCCCAGGTTTTTTATATGACACAAGAGTCACTGATACCCAATTAGCAGTGAATGAGGGTGTAGTAAAACATAAACCTGCAAACCAAACTCAAAGAGATGACCCTGAATTCAGTGTCTGTTCAAGCAAACTTCTAATACCCCCAGTCCTGGATGATGGCCAGAGAGCTCGGTCTAGTGATTCACGGGGCAGGGAGAGCACTAAACCACATACTGCTGTGGCTGATTCCTGTTACTAACCCTGTGTCTGACCAGAATCTAATCATGCATTCTACCAAGGGTCTGTGAAACTGTTAATAACTTCTGAAATGTTACTGTCAAATTCAAGCATGTTTTAAAAGGAAATAGTCCACAAGAAGGTACAAAGGGAGGCTACATGCATGGAAACACATGTCTTCTCTAAAGTAGGTCCTCTCTCTCTTTAGCTCCATCACAACTCTCTATTTCCTCAAAATGCCAGCCACCATCTGAACTCATTTTATTTGTTTTCTTTTTTACCATCTGTCGCCCTGCTAGAACATAAGCTCCATTAGGGCAAGGACCTTGTCCCTCTTAGTCTCTACCAGATTCCCAATGTCTTGCACGGTATCTAGTACATGGCAAGGGCTTAAACAATATTGATTAGCTTAAAAAATGAAAGAAAGTTTAGAGGCATTTACAATAGAAGACAAAGGGGTTTTACCTAAATGAACAGCTAGGGAATAGGAGCTCACTAGGCAGGATGATAAATGATAGTTACAAAGATGGCATGGAAACTTAGGGGAATGCTCATAATGTAGTAGACAGAGAAAGGAGCAGGTACAAAATCACAAGCATGTTGTTGTTAAGTGCTGGCAGGTCAACACTGACTCATTGCCACTCTATGTATAATAGAATGAAACACTGCCTGGTCCTGCACCATCTTCATAATCGTTACTATGCTTGAGCCCATTGTTGCAGCCACTGTGTCAATTCATCTCCTTGAGGGTCCTCCTCTTTTTCGCTGACCCTCTACCTTACCAAGCATTATGTTCTTCTCCAGGGATTGGTCCCTCCTAATAACATGTCCAAATTTCGTGAGACAAAGTCTCACCATCCTTGCTTTCAAGGAGCACTCTGGTTGTACTTCTTCCAAGACAGACTTGTTTGTTCTTCTGGCGGTCCATAGTATATATTCAATATTCTTCTTCAATACCATAATTCAAACGCTTCAGTTCTTCTTTGGTCTTCCTTATTTATTGCCCAGCTTTCACAAGCGTATGAGGCAATGGAAAATATCATGGCTTGGGTAAGGTGCACCTTAGTCCTCAATATAGTGGGGTTGGAATAAAATCTTTTGTACAATTGAGTTTTATTTTATGCAATGTCTATGTACTGCCTTTTATAAATGAAGTACGTTAAAAACCACCAAATGAACTTTTTCTCTCCAGTCTTCTTATCGTACACTTGGGGAAACTGAGTTCTAGGGGTGTGGAGACATTTGCAAGGTCCATAGGTGGAAAGTGGTAGAGCTGAAGTTTAAACCGGGGTCTCCCAATGCCACTCCAATGCTTATCTACTCTATTAGGTGGCCTCCAAGGATTAAGAGTATCTTTACAGTGCTCAGGCCTTAACTCAGCCACATCTACAGAACATACCCAAAAGATCCGAATGCATTTCATCAGCTCACAGAAAAAAAAAAAAAAAAGCCCAGTTTCTTGAAGAGTTACACTCAACCACTTCCACGCCTGGAAAAAAAAAACCCTGCTGCCACATTCTGAGCTAAATCTATTTTCTTCCTGAATCCTGCTAAATTGTTACTGCCACCCAAGCCAACAGACCATCATTTGGGGCCTAAGCAGACTATCAGTTTTAGAAGCCTCTGACTCTCAAGTAACCGGCTACCTCCCTACTTGGATAAGGAGTTAATTTCACAGTTAGGAAAGTGTTCTTATGATAGTGCACAGAGTCACAAATCATTCCTTCCATTCAAATCAGCCATTTCCAACTTGGGTGGCTGCAAGCAATTTACCCATTTGTAGCACTCAGGGAGTGCATGAAATTAACCCTGAAAGACTGATGACATCCTAATACTAAACTGCAGAGCTGAGGTAAGGAAACAACCTTGGCTGGATTCCATACACGTTTCTAGAGAACTTCCCCTGCACTTAGGCAGGTGACCAATAGGCCTCTCATTATAAAACCCACAGGGAAAGGCAGAAGCGAGTGACATGGAAATGGCAAATTTTGATTGCAAAGAAGGAAGTTTATCTATGCAGTCATCTTTCAATTAGTCACACTAAAAGAGAGGAGCTGTTGTATAGATAATGTGGAGCCACTGGATATGGGAACGATCATTTTTAGTTTCGTGACATATGTAATGACTACTAAAGAATAAAGTAAGAATTATTAATAACATGGATAACAATGGTAACATTCATCAAGCATGTGCTCTGAACCATACACTGTATTAGCCTATTCACGAAACATCTTCATGAAGGAAGGTATTATAATCCTCCCTTTATAGGAGAAGAACCCGAGAGAGATTCACGCACTTGATCAAACACACAGAGCCAGCAAAGAAGTAAACTCAGGTCTGTTTGACAACAAAGCTGTGCCTATGACCAGTGCACTACACTTGTTTCAGGTTTATATTCTTCCTTCTCTCTAGACTGGTTACTTTCATGTTATGTACCCAGAAGTCATAGTTTGTTCACGGAGTCCCTCTAGGCTCTGCTGAGTGATGGGGTGCATGGGTGAGATGGTAGACACTACCACTCCCTTCCAACATAGTCACCAGTTAACAATTGCCATCAAGTCGATTCTGACTCACGGCAACCCCATGTGTGTCAGAGTAGAACTGTGCTCCACAGTATTTTGGATGGCTGATTTTTCAAAGTAGATTACCAGGCCCTTTTTTAAAGGCACTTCTGGGTAGACCCTGATCTGCCAACTTTCGGTGAGCAGCCTAGCAATATTAACTGTTTTCACCACCCAGGGTCTATTCCAATACAGCAGTTCAGTGTTAAGCTGTCCAAACCAGATATAGAGGAAGGCCCCATTCTTTTCTTTGTTCCTTCTACTCTCCTTTAACCTATTCCTTCAACTGTGCAAGCCAGACAACATCCCTTTTTATCATTTCTGGGAAAATGAGGGGGCCATTTTTCTCTGTCCAGTGGTCCCTTGTTGGGTCTACATAAACAATGCTCATAAAATACTGGAGTTTCTAAAAGAAAATCTGAAAAAGAGACTCGAGGTACCTAATATTATAGGTGGTTAAAATATCAATCTGTGTATCTTCATTACGATCTCCTATGCCATTAACATCTTGAGTCTTAAAACAATGAGAAATTACTGTACTTCATAGCCTGTGTTCATAAAACAGAGATTCAGTTTCTCTCCGCGCACTGTACTTATTAAGGAGGATCATGGGGTCAGGGTGACTTATTCTATGTTTAGAATAGGTAGCTGATGACACATCAACTGGAAGGACACTGCTATAGGCCACTACACCAAAACTGGTCAGGACCCATCCTACTGTAGGGCCTGAAGTCACAGCACTGGAAATTCATTTCTTTGGGGTAAGGTTTTAATGGCTGCAAGAATCCCATTAAAATGTTGACGCATCTGGGACAGTGTCAAAAACATAAGTGACAAAAAATTTCACCAAAAGTAAAAACGTTTGCGTTCCAAAGGACACCATCAAGAAAGTGAAAAAATAACCCACAGAATGGGAAAAAAATAAAAATAACCCACAGAATGGGGAGAAAAAAAAAAAAAAAAACCTTGCAAATCATGTATCTGAAAAGGGACTTTTATCCAGAATATATAAAGAACTCTTACAACTTAAAAGCAATAAAATAATAATAATAATAACCCAATTAAAAAAAATAGGCAAAAAAATTTGAATAGTCATTCTGTGAAGAAGATGTAGAAATGGTCAATAAGCACATGAAAAGATACTCGTCATCATTAGTCACTAAAACAAAACAAAATAAAAAACCAAACTCACTGTCATGGAATCGACTGTAATTCATAGCCACCCTATAGGAGAGAGTAGAACCTGCTCGACAGGGGTTCTCCATGGTTATAATCTTTACTGAAGCAGACTGCCACATCGTTCTCCTGGGGAGCAGCTGGTGGGTTCGACCACTGACCTTTCCGTTAGTACCCAAGTACTTAACCACTTTGTCAACAGGGCTCCTCGTTAGCCATTAGAGAAATGCAAATCAAAACCACAATAACATTTTACATCCACTAGGATGGCTGTGATAAAAATAAATAGACAATAACATGTGTTGGTGGAGGATGTGGAAAAACTGAAACCTCATAAATTGCTGGTAGGAATGGAAAATTGTGCAGCCACTTTAGAAAACAGTTTGGCAGTTCCTCAAAAAGTTAACTATAGAGCTACTGCATGACCTAGCAATTACACTTCATACCCAAGATAACTGAAAACATATGTCTACACAAAAACTTGCATATTATTTATTATGGCAACATTATTTGTAATAGACTAAAAATGGAAAAAAAAAAAACAAGTATCCTTCAATTGAAGAACAGATAAACAAATGTGGTATGTCCATACAATGGAATATTATTCAGCAACAAAAAGAATGAACTACTGATCCATGCTACAACATGGATGATGCTTGAATAGATGCTCAGTGAAAGAAGTCAGACACTAAAGTCAATATATTGTATGATTCTATTTGTATGAAACGTACAGAATATGCAAGTCCATAGAGATAGAAGGAAGATTAGTGGTTGCCAGGGGCTGGAGGCGGGAGGAAATGATGACTGCTAATGGGTATGGAGGTCCTTTTGGGGATGACAAAATTGTTCTGGAATTACATTTTTTTTTAATGGTTGCACTGGAGAGAGCACAGTACAATCATTGTTGTGTACCGTGGAGTTGATTTTGACCCACAGCAATCCAAAAGGACATAGTAGAACTTCCCCATAGGGTTTCCTAGGCTATAATCTTTATGGGAGCAGATCAACAGGTCTTTTCTTGAACACAGCGGCTGGTGGATTGGAACCACTGACCTTTGGGTTAGCACATCATGAGCACACGTGCAAGTGAATGCAAGGTGGAAATGTTCACTCATCTATACCAGGAAATTTGAAAGATAGCTAAAAAGCTACTTGGCATATATTCATGCCCATTCCAAAGAAGGTGAGTCAATGGAATGTGGAAATTATCGAACAACTTCATTAATACCACATAGAAGTAAAATTATACTGAAGGTAAATACAGTTGCAGCAGTACATCAGCAGGGAACTGCTGGAAATTCAAGCTGAATTCAGAACAGGACATGAAACAAGATACATCATTGCTGATGTCAGATGGATCTTGGCTGAAAGCAGAGAACACCAGAAAGATGTTTACCTGTGTTTTATTGACTATGCAAAGGCATTTGACTATGTGAATCGTAACAAATTATGGATAACATTTTGAAGAACAGAAATTCCAGAACACTTAATTGTGCTCTTGAGGAATCTGTACATAAATAAAGAGGCAGTCAATCAAACAGAACAGGAGGATACTGAATGGTTTAAAATCAGGAAACGTGTGTGTCTGGGCTGTATCCTTTCCCCATAATTATTCTATCTGTATGCTGAACAAATAACCCAAGAAGATGGACTATATGAAGAAGAATGGGGATCAGGACTGAAGGAAGACTCATTAACAACTTGTGTTACGCAGATGATACAACCTTGCTTGCTGAAAGTGAAGAGGGCTTTAAGCGTGTACCGATGAAGATCAAACACTACAGCTTTTAGTATGGATTACACCTCAGCATAAAGAAAACAAAAATCCTCACAACTGGACCAATAAGCAACATCATGAATAGAAGAGAAAATATGGAAGTTGTGAAGGATTTCATTTTACTTGGATCTATAATCAACACCCACGGAAATGACAGTCAAGAAATCAAGCGACGTATTGCATTGGGCACATCTTCTTTAAAGTGTTTAAAAGCAAAGATGTCACCTTGAGAACTAAGGTGCGTCTGACCCAAGCCATGGTGTTTTCAGTCGTCTCATAAACATGTGAAAGCTGGACAATGAATAAGGAAGACTGAAGAATTTGGTGTCTTTGAATCACGGTGCTGGTGAAGAATGCTGAATATACCATGGACTGCCAAAATAATGAACAAATCTATCTTGGAAAAAGTATAACCAGAATACTCCTTAGAAGTGAGTATGGTGAGATTTTGTCTTACGTACTTAGGACACATTATCAGAAGGGACCGGTCCCTAGAGAAGGACATAATGCTGGGTAAAGCAGAGGATCAGGGAAAAAGAGGAAGACTCTCAATGAGATAGACTGACACAGTACCTGCAACAATGGGCTCAAACATAGCAAGGACTGTGAGGATGGTGCAGGCCCCAGCAGTGTTTTGGTCTGGTGTACATGAAGTCTCTATGAGTCATAATCAACTAGATGGCACCTAACAGCAGCACCAGTCTTTATGGGAGCAGATCATCTTTTCTCCCACAGAGCTGATGCTGGGTTTGAAACACTGACCTTTAGTTAGCAGCTGAACCCTCAACCACTGCACTACCAGGGCTCCTTGTGCAGCCATTACCTCTATCTAACTCCAGCACATTTTCAACTACTAGCGGAAAGGTTAGCAGTTTGAACCTATCTAGAGATGCCGCAAAAGACAGGCCTGGCGATCTGCTTCTGAAAGGTCCAAAACCAAAACGAAACCCAGTGCCGTCGAGTCAATTCCAACTCATAGCAACTCTTAAGGACAGAGTAGAACTGCCCCATAGAGTTTCCAAGGACTGCCTGGTGGATTCGAACTGCCGACCCTTATGGTTAGCAGCTGTAGCACTTAACCACCATGGTTTCCTCTGAAAGGTCAGTACCTCGGAAACCCTAAGGAGCATTTCAACCCTGTAGCGTTTCTACAGGTAGGGTTGCCATGAGTCAACTAACAATAACAACAATGGCTGCACATTTGGGAGAATATACTGAAAAAACACTGGATTATACACTTTAAAAAAAGGAATTACATCTCAATAAAGCTTTTTTTTTTTTTAATTCCAAGGTAATGCATTATCAGTAGTTAGCTCTTTTGTTCTTAAAGTGGACTAGGCTGTGCTATAAGGTTTGGGAAGAGAAAGTGGTCAGTCAGGGGTCAAAAGCAACTGAGCATCTGTCAGGCAGGTTTCCCAGGAGCATGAGGTCTCACGATGTTGATTGGAGGCAGGAGGCAAATCTCGTTGATTTTTTTTTGGTTTGCTTTTGGAACAATCGGATATAACCGAGCAAGGTATTCAATAAGGGTGCAAACAAAGGATTCCTGGTGCATCCTAACAGGGAAGCATCCTGCACAGCGAGCCCTCAGTTCAATCACAACTTCACTGTGCACTGCATTTCAAGAGCTTAAGTAGTTTCAGACTACCCGCTGCTGTCCAGTCGGTTCCAACTCATAGCGACCCTATAGGACAGAGTAGAACTTCTCCATAGGGTTTCCAAGGCTGTAATCTTTATGGCTGCAGACTGCCACATCTTTTTCTGATGGAGCAGTTGGTAGATTCGAACTGCTGACCTTTAGGTTAACAGCTGAGTGCTTCAACCACTGTGCCACAAGGGCTCCTAATTTAAGAATGGGGGCCTAGAAAGATTCACCCGTGCATTCTCAATGGGGGTGTTGCTGCCCCTAGGAGGGTAGAATTGGTTCTCAGGTGGCTAAAATTTCTTACTCTTTTCATGTATGAAGCACAGCTATGCGTACTGTACATTAGCAATTACACGTAGTATGTGGCATTAACGTTTCACAACGCAGCAATTAGGAAAAATGTCTAAAAAGACTCCTTTAGGGGACAATCATGAAAAAAGGATTCAGAAATACTGCCCCGTATGTATATTAAGAAAACTGGAAACTATTTCTTTTGAGAAATGAGTAAGCTTCCTTAAGGAGGAATCTTCAGGTAAATAAGATTTGTTCACCACCCAGGTAAATACCAAGCAGGTGATGAAGCACGATGCCATGGATGGTTCTGTGATCTGACTCCTCAGCTGTTACACAAACTAGCTGCATAACCTGGGGCAATCGTAACCTCTCCAGACCTCACTTTCCTCTAAAATGTAGAGTTGAGTTGCCTCATGGTGGCCCTATGTACGTCACAGTAGAACTGTGCTCCACAGGATTTTCAATGGCTGGTTTTTCAGAAGTAGGTCACCAAGACTTTCTTCAAAGGGGCCGCTGGGTAGACTCAAACTGCCAACCTTTTGGTTAGCCGCTGAGGGCACTAAAGGTTTGTACCATTCAGGGACTCCTCAAATAGAAAAGGGAAATGGAAATAGCACCTACTTCCTACTTAGAACAATTCCTGGAGCAGTCTAACTTCTCAGTAAAGGTTGGCGGCTATTCTTTATTTTTCACTACGTGGGGAAAGAAAGCTATGTGGTTAAAAGTGGGAGCTCTGGAGCCAGACTGCCTGCGCTTGAGTACTCCCTTTGACCTTGGGCAAGTAACTTAATATACCTTAGTTTTAGTGCTTCTCCAATGTGTCAAATGAAGAAAATAATAAGTAACTTTCTTAGGGTTGTTCAAAGATTAAATAAATGAGTTAATTCATGGAAAATCTTAAATAGCTCCCGCTACCTGAAATGCATTCAACAAATGTAAGTTGTTATGACCGTTATTATTACCACAATTACTACCACAGCTATTATTATTATAAGCCTATCTGGAAGTCATAATTAAAGTAGATGCTCTAAAGGATAAAAAAAAAAAAAAGGCTTTAAAAGATGTAGAAAATGGGTCACTGTTTGGTTAAGTTTCCCTGTGAGCAATGGGAAAGAGAAAAAGAAAGGAATGATACAAAATGACTAATTGTTAAATCTTGCAGGTAAAGTTTCCTTTCTATCATTCAGAAATACAGCAAAAACCAAATCCACTGCTGTCCAGTAGATTCTGACTCACAGTGACCCTGTGGGATGGAGTAGAACTGCTGCCCTGTAGATTTTCCAAGGCTGTGATGTTTACAAAAGCCAATGGTCACATCTTTTTCCCAAGAAGCAGCTGGTGGGTTTGAATTTCCGACCTTTCAGTAAGCAGCTGAGCGTTCAACCACTGTGCCACCAGGGCTCCTCTGAGAAATATAAACACCTCTCATTGGCTATGTTCTCCTTGCTGCTGTACATGAAAACAACCTTTTGGAAAAGGTCCTTCCATTTTTATTTAACTTCCCACAGGTCTTTCTCCCTTGCTGCAAATTGCCCACCTTCTCAAAGCAAATCTAGAAAACGGAGCCAAAGTCCACCTCATAGAATAACAGGTCCTTAAGCTACAGTGACCGCCAGAAAATGCCAACTCTCAGAGCAGTAGCATATGGTGAAAACTGCCGGAAAGGCAGTAGTAATTTTTCCAGCAGGTTATTACTACAAACCTCCTTAGAGGGGCCAGTTCACAGCTTGTCCTGAACACTACATTAACTCGTTTATGGTTTTCCAAAAATGCTCAATTTCCTACTGTCCTCAAATCTGACAAATATGCTGTCCTAATTCAAAGCCCTCATGGAGATTTTTTTAAACTCCCAATCGAGTGTGGTGCCATTTCCAAGTTGCAAATCCAGCCTTACCATGCAGCCTCTATCTAGGTGGCACATTTAGCCATAAGCCTTCAATTCCTATAAATGTAATCTTTTTTTTTTTTTCAGGCTACCAAGATTCTCATAGCTTCTCTGCTTCAAATCTAGAAAACGAGCAGCTGAAAACGATCTGAAGTGCTCATTCAAATACCCGCTTGTAACGGGTCCAAAGTATTCATTCAAAAAACTTGAACTTGGTTTACATTTTCAAAAGTTCTTTTAAAAAAAATGTATTTTCTTCCCCCTCTTGTCCGAAAGAGTGATGTTAGCTGTTTCCTCTATGTTTTCCCTGAATTGCCATCTCCCTCTGGCCCAGATTTAAACTTCCGCAGTCAAAATTGTGACTCTCCTTTGTTGCTAGATAAATATCAATCATTTCCATCAGTTACCAGGACTGTTTTCTTGAAAGTGATGTGAAATTTAGATGCTGGTGCAACACTGTTTGCATTGTTTAATCACACCAATTTAACAGCTTTCGTATACTGTAAAATTTGCCAGACATACGAAGAAACCTGAATTTCTACCTGAGCAACCTCTGTGCCATCTGTCATTCCTTAAAAATAACCAAATAGCTCTGGGTACAATATTAAAATAGAAGACTTGTCAAACATGCGGTGCCATAGGCAATACTTCAGAAGAATTACGATGGCTCTACAGATAGGATCTTTCTTTTCTATTATATTAAATTAGCTCTTAAAAACATTTCTTGCTGAAGTTTACTGATACTCCTCTTTGGGGTGTAATGGAGAGATTATAGAATTCAACCAAAATAATGAGTTGTAGTCCTATTCCAGGGAAATCTGGTAGTGCAACGGTTAAGCACTCAGCTGCTTACCCAAAGGTCAATGGTTCAAACCCCCCCAAGTGCCTCCTTGTGACAAAGAACTGGTGATCTGCTTCTGTAAAGATGATAGCCAAGAAAACCCTATGGGCCAGTTCGCATGGGGTTGCTCTGAGTCAAAATTGACTCTACAGAGGCATACAGCAAAAACAATAACATCCCCATAGTCCCTCAACAGGAAGTTGTATCCCAAGATGTGATAGGGATATGATTGACTGCATATAAAACCAGACAATAATGGCATTTAACATGATATTTTGAAATATATACTAGAAAAAATAATTAGTATGTTAAACCTGAGATTCATGAACATTACTATTTAGTATGAATCCAATATACAGTCGTATCTCGGAATCCAAGGGGGATTGGTTCCAGGACCTTTTCGAATACCAAAAGCCATGGATGCTCAAGTCCCCTAGATAAAATGGCATAGTATTTGCATAGAGCCTACAAACATCCTCCCACATACTTTAAATCATCTCTAGATTACTTATAATACCTAATACAATGTAAATGCCATGGAAGTAGCTGTTAATGCTTATGCTTAGCACTTAATACTTTCTCAGTCTTTGCAAGCTTTTTGGAACTTTCTTTTTTCTTTTTAACATTTTCAACCCGAGGTTGGTTGAATCCACGGATGCAGAACTCACAGATACAGAGGGCAAACTGTATATATTTTTAAAGTTCATTCAAAAGAAAATCTTCGGTATTTGGGTATAGCAAAAACTGTAAACACTGAATGAGGATCAAAGAAACCTGAGATACTGTGGTAGCAAAGCCCTTTCCAGCCATGAGATGCTCCAATTCCATGTGGCCAGACGCCCTGATTGTTTATTACAGCTTGAAACAAACAGAACCCTGACATTTTGATAAGAGCCTCTCTGTGCCTTAGACTTGACCGAGTTGCTTAGCTATAAGGGAACAGTCTTTGGGATATGTGAGTGTCAGATATGTGGGCACTGTTAAAAATTTGATTCATTTCTAAATCTTTATAAAACAAGAGAAATTTTTGGACCTTTTCTGGAGAGGTGGACTTGATGGCAACGGGTATGGGGGCTGCAAGAAAAGCTTTCCTCCCTCACTCTGTAGAACTGCAGCCAGCAGAACTGGGGTGTAATAGGAAAGGCGAGGGACTCACATAACAATATGGGTCCTGATTCAGTCTCTGCCAATAATGTGCTCTGTGACCTCAGGCAAGTCTCTTTCCATCTGTTTGTCTCAGTCACAAGGACCTTTTTAACTTTGAAAATTGTATAATTTCTAAGCTTCTATAACATTAGAGATAAGAAATGGGATCCTATACTAGCAAAGCTACAACTCAGATTCTTTGGAAATGCTTTTACTATGGGATCTGATGACTGATTACTATATAATCCGAATTAATTAATTCATTATTTCATTCTATAAATGCATACTACTTCCTATGTGCCAAGCCCCCGTTCAGGTAGTGGAGAGAATAAGGGAGTGTTTTCAAATCTTATGGTCCCAGGGCTCCTTGTTTTTTGGTAAGGAGCGTGCTAAACTTCAGTTTCTATCTGTTCCTCCACCCCCCATATATCTATATATATATAGATATGGAAGTCCTATACCCCTATACCTGTGAATGTGACCCTGTTTGGGAATAGGGGTTTTCTTTCATTCTGTTAGTTTATGCCAGAGTAGGATGGCTCCCAAAACTAACCATTTCTGAATGGTATTTTATAAAAAGAGCAGAACAGACACATGCACCAGGGGAAGATGGGCATTATGTGAGGACCTCTCTACAAGCAAATAAATGCCAAGAATTGCCAGAAGACACCAGAAACCAGAAAAGAGACTCACAGAAGGAATCCGTATGGCTGAAACTGATTTGGACTCTAAGCCTCCAGAACTGTGAGAAAACATATTTCTATGCTTTAAAGCCACCATTTGTCATTCTTTTGTTATGGCAGCACAAGGTAACTAAGACACTGGGGTACAGCCAAGGTCATTGAATTTGTAGCAACTCAGGTAATTTTGACGTGGGTGGTGCATGGACCACACTTTGAGAGACTGTGCTTTAGCGAGAGAGCCAGGCCAAGCCAGTTGCTGTCGAGTTGATTCTGACTCATGGTGCCTCTCTATGTCTCTGAGTAGAACTGTGCTTCACAGGGTTTTCAATCGCTGATTTTTTGGAAGTAGATCACCAGGCCTTTCTTCCCAGGCCCCTCTGTGTAGACTCGAACCACCAACCTTTTAATTAGCAGCTGAGCACATTCAATGTTTGCACCACCTAGGGATGCCTTAGTGGTAGCAGTCTAATTTAAATCAGAATGAGAGCTGCCCTGATAAATGATAGTGCTGTGGCAAAGATGGGGTTCCTACCTGGGCTAGGATCCAGTGGCGGCCACTTAAAAGAAAGATTATTCACACTGAACGCTGAAAGATGAGTGGAATTTCACCAGCTGGAGATGAGAATGAAATTCATTTTGGACAGAAAACACCCCGGGAAAATATTGGGAGCCAAGAGTCTCTTCCCTTCCTTTCATGGATTGAATTGTGTCCCCTCAAAACATCTGTCAGCTTGGCTAGGTCATGATTCCTAGTATTGTATGACTGTCTACCATTTTGTCATCTGATGTGATTTTCCCATGTGTTATAAATCCTATCACTATCATGCTAATGAAATGGATTAGAGGCAGTTATATTGATGAGATCTACGAGATTAGCCAGTGTCTTAAGCCAATCTCTTTTGAGATATAAAAGAGAGAAAGAAGCAAGCAGAAAGACACGGGGACCTTGTATCACCAAGAAACAGCTCTGAGAGCAGAGCACATTCTTTGGACCCAGGGTTCCTTCATGAAGAAGCTCCTAGTTCAGCAGAAGATTGATGAGAAGGACCTTCCTCCAGAGTGGACAGAGAGAGAAAGGCTTCTAGAGTGGATGCCCTAAGTTTGGACTTGTAGCCTACTAGACTGTGAGAGAGTACATTTCTCTTAAACCCTTCCACTTGTGGTATTTCTGTTATAGCTGCACTGGATAACCAAGACACTTCCCAATGCACAATTCTCCAAAGGCCTAGATGCAACGATGTTCCTTACTCCAAACTAGTTCTCAGAAGCATTTGTGGAGTTAGCAAATAGATGGACGGATTAATTTATGAAATGATTAATAACCCTCAGATGTTAGTGTATTTGGACTTCGGTGACATATGCGGGTAACAGGATACAGAACTTGTAAAGGAATGTCTTTATCATCACATCACTTGCCAAAGAAATGTTCAAGGGTACAAGCAGAAAATAATTTAGTACTTGATATATCAACAGCTGAAAAAAGGACTCATTACTTCCAGCACTTTCACATGTATTTATCCCAGGCCAAGAAATAAACAATCAAATTGTATTTATCCATCAAATGGCTTTTTCATTTTCCTCCCAATTACAAGTGTAGCTAGAGCATAATCTTTTGACATAAATGTCTCCTTAAAAATGTTGGAAAATGTCCTCAGCTTTGTGATAAAAGGGGGAAGTACCATTTACAACACTTAATTCAGACATTAAACCCCATGGACTCCACATGGAGTTTTGTAGCTATAGCAAAAATTTTAAAATGTGCCAGTGGTGTGGCCTTGAGCAAGCAATATAGCCTCCCTGTGCCTCATTTTTCTTCTTGTAAATAGAATGGCATGAATTAGATAATACCCAAGAATAATCAAAGTAAAGCACATTTCTAGTGGAATTAATTAATCCTCTGGGGATAAATGAGATAAGCATTTGCTTTTATTCTACTTTGCACTGCAGATGATCTCTCCTTTGCAACAATCAGAGCTGGAGAAAAAGACCACGTGAGCTGCTTAAGTGTAACCAGGCTGATTTCTAAGAGATATTGTAAATTAAGGAATGATTCTGTGCAGTTGAGATGACTTGCTTGGCAGCAACAATTTTACCTCTTCAATGACTGAGCCAATTTGCTCCTCCAGCTCTCTTACACACCTTTAATGAATACATGTTTCCTTGATTAAATTAACATTTTTGTCTAGCTAATTAGCCTGAAGAACCTCTGCTGAACTGATTTGGTAGCAACTTCATTACTGCTCATTGGTGCATGTTTGCGACCAGTCACTGTCAGCTCCATTGGCTAATGATTAGGGGAACATTAAGGTTGTCTAATTTGGCTTTCTGTGGCCATCATCACGTTCCCAGTGATGGGCGCCAATCCCCGCCCTGCATCGACCCTGCTTGACAGTGACAGATGTTTTAATCACAGTTTCACTCATTAATGTCCATCAGCATTGCTGGCCAGGTTGGCAGCAAATACCTTGATTTGAAACCAAAACAAATTAAATACTATCTTCGTAATTACTTTATATAGTTACCCTTCCCTAAGTGGGCCAATATGACATTGGCTAAAAAATAAAGCCTCAAACGAGGTTAGAGAGGAAGGGAGCATGCGGATGGCTGGCTTGCATTTCCCCCCTTCACGTTTAAGAAATGGTGCGCATTCATGGGAAGCCGTCCCTCCCTCTATATGTAACGTTCAGAAAAGCATGGCTCACTTTTACCCGTTACACACCAGCCAGGAGGTGGAACACACTGCTTTCTCGGCTCTGTGATATTTTCATAAGATCACTCACTCTATACACATATCTGGAGACCTGGTGGCACAGCGGTTAAGAGATCAGCTGCTAATAAAAAGGTCGGCAGTTCGAATCCACCAGCCACTCCTTGGAAACCCTGTGGGCCAAGTAGAACTGTCCTGTAGGGTGGCTATGAGTCAGAATCAACTCAACAGCAATGGATTTTTTATACATATATTACATTGAAAGGATTCCTCTGTGTCTTCCTTACAAATATAATCACCCTTTTTCTGATATTACCCATATAGAGACCCATACCTCCCAGCTGCCATTTCACATGGTTCTGATGGTGTTGGCTCCACCCTTTGCTACAGGGATGATGTGGCCTGGGCCTAGCCAATCATCATTTGGCATCTCTTGGTACAGTGATTGGTTTACTACTGGGCATGTGACCCAACTCAGGCCAATCACAGGCATTGAAACTTAATTCTGAGGGTCTCAGTCTGTGCTGTGTAGGAAGCTGCCCTTACCTTTTCTGAGGCATTTGATTTTGAGAAACAGAAAGGTCAACAATTGCTACAGCCATCTTGTAACCACAAGGGAAGGTGTTTTTCAGAAAGGGGCTAACATCAAGGAAAATAGAACCTACAAGATGGATGAGGAGAAAAGAACCTATGTTGGCCTTGTTTCAGCCCTTGTATCAAGCTGTATATGTTGGCAGATCTGTTCCCAGAATCTTCAGTTTTATGACCTGATAAATGATCTTTTGGCTGAAAGATCTATGCAACTAGGAGAATAATAATTGATATAACTCTTTTTAGCCATTCAAAATACTTTTACATTTGCTGTCCTATATGATCTCCACAGTAACTGGGTGACACAAGAGCTTAAGTGCTGGGTTACTAACTGAAAGGTTGGCGGTTAGAACCCATCCAGAGGTGCCTCAGAAGAGAGGCCTGGTGATCTGCTTCTGAAAGTTCACAGCCTTGAAAGCCCTGTGAAAGAGTTCTACTCTGTACCCATGGGGTCGTCATGCATCAGAATCAACTTGACAGTAAGAGTTTTGGTTCGTTTTTTATGATCTCCACAATAATGCCATGCAGTTGATGGGGAAGGAATTGTTATCTCAAGTCAGGAACAAGAGAGCTGCGGTATAGAGAGATGGGCCTTGCTATTGCTCACCAAGCCAGTGCAGAGCTGGCACTTCACACTGAGTTGGCCACCAACTTGTCCTTTGTTTTGTTGCTTAGTTCATGTATACTCGTTTCCCTAAACTACATCAACCTAGATTACCACTCAAGTAGTGTTTTGGGATGGCAGTAGAGTAGTACATGGTTCAGCCACGGCTTTGGCATCAGCCTAATTCCAATCCCTGCTCTACAACTTCCTAGCTAGGTGAAGTTTGGCAACTCTAACATCCATAAGCCTTAGTTCACATACCTACAATGGGGATCAGGCAAATGCGTGAAGACTGCTTGCCACACGGTGTGCTGCTCTTCTTCCTCAACCAAAGTTGAGAAAAAAGTCAAAATTTGTTGTCTAAATTGTTTGCAATTTCAGAATCAACCCAACTTTGTGTGGTAAACTACTGGAGACCAGCCTAAATTAACAAAAGAGAATGATCAAGTTTTTGAAGGCAGTTTAAAAAACAAGCTGCTTTCTAGGAAGCTTGGTGATGTAGGAGAACAGGCAAAGCTGACTCTCTTCTTAGCTCTGAGACCTGGGGCAAGTCATTCAACCTCCCTAAGCTTCAGTGTCCTCATTTTAAAATGAGAATATTATTATCTGCCTTCCTGGGCCATGGTGTGCATGACAGAAAATGAAAGAAAAATGTGCAGAAAAGAGTTAGCACGGCAGTCCAGACTGCTATTCTTTGAAAGGTGTCCTCATGAAGTTGGCCCTGGGCTGGCATCTGGGAACTTGGATTTCAGGAAGGTTCCCACCATTCACCAACTGACAGGAATCCTTCACTTTGCATAAATGATTCGTGTAAACAATATGGTTTAGGTTGAACACCTGGTTGCCTTCTGAGAGTCTGAGATTTTGATTAATATATGCCAGGCAGAGGCTCCCTTTGTGATGAGCCCCCAGTAAAAACCCTGGGTGCTGAGTCTCTAAAGATCTTTGCTGGGTGGCAACACTTCACACGTCTTGTCACAATTAAGCATGTCCCATGGGACTCCACTGGACAAGAACTCTGGAAGCTTGCACCTGGTTTCCTCCAGACTTCACTCTATGTGCCTTTTCCCTTTGCTGATGGTGCTTAGTACTCTTTTTCTGCAGTAAGTCATAGCCATGAGTATGACTATATGCTGAATCCTGTGAGTCTGTCTAACAAACTATTGAACCTGAGGGCGGCCTTGGAGACCCCCCTAACAGATAAAATACCTAGCATAGTATCTAGCATGTAACATCTGGACATTGATGTTACTGCTCTGAATGAAATTGCAGGCAATACTTACATTGATGTGGCAAAACTGAAAATCTGGAGTGCTCTCCTACCTCAGTTTGGTGACAGGAATGTGTGAACATTATATGTCCCAAGTTAATCCTCACACTTATCTTACATGTACATGAACCAGGTTATTCATGGTCATGCTATTTGTGTTGGAGCTGAAAGCCACTTGGGTGCTTATCAGCAGGAGAATGGAAAGGTACAATGTGTCCTATGTATATCATAGGGTGTGATGTGATCACAAAGGAGTAGTATATGAACAATCGGTAACATGCTGAGTGAGAAGAAAGAAAATAATTGGATATGGCACAATATCATTGATGTAAATTAAAGATATGTGCATACAAAGCAATATATATTTTGTAAGAACACAAACAAAAACATACTCATTCATGACATCAGAATGACTTAATACAGAGGGAGGGAGGGAGATGAGAGTGGGGTATGGAAATACAAGGAAGTAAATAAATACAAATTTTAAATTAGAGCCCTGTACAGATTAATAATAAAAATCTGCTACAAATGGAAGATTATGATTAACTCACCAAACTGCACCTGAGGTCCAAATAAAGTGTATTGCCCCAGTACATGACAGTGATGATGATGATGATGATAGTAAGCATTTTAAACTAGATGAGGCGCCGTCAAGTTCATTCTGACTCATGGTGATCCCGTGTGTGTCAGAGTAGAACTGTGCTCCATAGGGTTTTCCATGCTTGATTTCTCAGAAGTGGATCGCCAGGCCTTTCTTATGAGATGCCTCTCGGTGGACTTGAACCTCCAAACTTTCTATTAGTAGCTGAACACATTAGCAATTTGCACCACTCAGGGACTCCAATAAGCAAGTTAGGTAGGATAAATGGAGGATATAATGAGCCAGGGACACACGGGTCCATTACTTTATTTAATTCTCATCACTATCCTATGAAGCATGTACTACTGATATCCCACGTTATAGATGAGCAAGCTGAGGCACAGAGCAGTAAAGTAACTCGCCCAAGGTAACACAGCTTGTACGCATTAGGGTCAAGATACAGACAAAGCATGGCGCAGGAGCAAGTTGGTGATATAGGACACTGAGGTTTAGTCTTGCCTACACGAACACTGGATCTTGAAGCTATTTTTAAGAGGTCTTCCTTCTTTCCTCCTTCCTTCTCTTTAACATTTATTGAGCATCTACTAAGTACTAGGCACAATTTTAGACAGACAGAGATAAAATTCTCACAATCCAAAGTGTGACACACAAAGGAGAAATGATGCAAGATGCCAGGGATATCTATCCATCCAAGAAGCCTGAGGCTCCAGTAGGCCTGTACCCTTTGCTGATTTAACATTGCCTGTTTCAGCTATTTCTAAGGGCCCTTGTGAAAGAGTGTTATATACTTTTGCTAAGACCAATGGCAAACTATGAGTTTTGTATTTGAATCAGTCAGTTTGTGAGTAATCACTGCAGGCCTCCCAGCATTCACAACTTGCAGATTTCTTGGTCTCACCGTGCAGATAATTTCCTTTAATCCTCCTGGCAGTCCACTGAAGGAGGCATTCACCTCACTTTACATCAATGGTTTTCAATGGAGCTGGAAGACAGTTTTGTTTCCCAAGGGACCTTTGGCAATGTCTGGAGACATTTTTGGTTATCACAACTAGATGGAGGGATATGCTACTGGTATCTAGTGGGTAGAGGCCAGGGATGCTGCTCAATATCCTACAATGCACAGGGCAGTCCCCATAACAATTACCCTGTCTAAAATGTCGATAGTGGTGCTGTTGAAAATCCCTGCGATATGTATAAGGAAATTGAAAAACTAAATGACTGTGTTTATGAATTTGGAGATATGGGAAGTTTTCAGGTTATCTTGCTCCTGAATGTCAAGGATCTAGTTGCACGCTCATTATCAGTGGCTCCCTCTCCATTGTTATTGTTAGGTGCCATCGAGTTGATTCCAACTCATGGTGACCTAACGTGACGGAGTAGAACTGCCCCATAGGATTTTCTAGGCTGTGATCTTTCAAGAAGCAGATCACCAGGTCTTTCCCCACAGAGGCTCTGGGTGGGCTGGAATCGCCAACCTTTTGGTTAGCAGCTGAGTGACTGTTTGCACCACGTATTCTGAGTGTGGATCCCTCTAAAAGGTGCTATGATGCTGCTGCCATCAATTATGCTTGACTAGAAAGTGGGAAAAGCAAAAAAAAAAAGAAAAAAGATTCACTGCTAGATGCCTGTTCAAAAACAGGCTTTACTTTGATGTCTGAACAAGAGGAACCAAAGACAGAAGGAAAAACAAGTGACTTTGTTACTGGGCTACGTCACTGTGAGAGAAATACATGGGTCAGATCCCAGGTTTGGGGAGCAAACGGTGAGATTATTTAGGACATTTTGTTTCTTGCTTATACAGCTGGATATTTATTTTTACTTAGGCTCCTGCTCACTGCAAACATTTCCCCCAGGTGAGCAGCTCTAAGCCCTCGAAAAGCAATTGGAATGGGAAAAAGAGGTTCAGTGATAAGATCACGATATGAACTATCAGCCCTGGTGACTGGGTGATAAGTTTAACTTTCTGACCTTCATCAAAAATCACATTAGTGAAGTGCTGATAAAACACTTTGAGCTGTTGGGTGTAAGGTGTATGTTTCAAAAAGTATTCCGTGGACTCGCAGGCCCAGCATAATACGGGACTGCAGTTATCTTTGTAATTTCCGGAGGGCACACACTGTCATTTCACATTTATCCCAACTGCTGGGCCTACGAAAGGCTTGCTGATTGGGTATTAGAATTTATACTTAAATCAGAGCCTAATCAGAGAAATTTCCAAACGCAATAAGGAGTAAGTGAAGGAATTTCCCGGGCTTTATAGGTAGCATCTGTGATTTCATAGTGGGCCTCTTCAGGTCACAACTGAGAACCTCAATTACTAAAGACTCTTGTTTACTTAAGGACCATTTTATCCATCCAAATTCGATGGGTATTGACATGTGACCTGTTTGCTCTTAGGTCTCCCACTCTCCCCGTCTCAAGTTACCATACTCCATACTCCCTTGAGAGGCTACTGCAGAAGCATAAGGATGAACCTATGAAGCTATAAATCACACATGTGGCTGAGTTTCTTTAGAAACAAGGACTGACCTGCTGACCTATGTTTGTCAAGTTCATTGGCTGCTGTGAAAAAAAGCTGTCAGCAAATCACATAATTGTTTGGAGAGCCGCATACAAATAGCAGTATGATAAGAAAAAAAAAAAATTAGCTACAAGGGCCAGAGTTCCTCTAAACAAGAGAACTATCTCTGTGTGATATAATACTCAACAGACTTCAAGCATACAGACTGAATGAGAAAGAGGGGCTTAGCTAAGCAATATGGCGGAAGGCAAACCCTGCAGAGAAAGGGAGCCAGTAAGAAACGCCTGAGGGGGCTTTAGCCAAAGGACTTCTAATAAGAGGAACATGTGCTATTCAATTTTAAGTAACGTGTGATGGAAGTTACTTCTGTGGTCCCAAATCATCAGTGACAGTTTGCGTGACCCATAGCCTTCTGTTACAGGACCTTTGGGGGAGTGATGATTTGGAGTATGCCCAGTGTACAAAACATGAACAGTGTGGTCTGATTGATGAGAAGACCCATAAACTGCACCAATGTAACGAAAGCAAGGATCCAGAGCCTGAAGTAAAAAAATATAACCATCTTTTTCCTCTGACAATTCTTGAAGATAACCAGGAGAGATACTGAATTACCTGATGGATGCAGAACAGGAAGTTTGAGTCTACTTAATCTAAACCTCAAAGGACAGGCTGCCACAGCAGACATCTGGGGTACAATAGTAATATTAACTGCTGTTAAGATTTATTAGAAGATCAGCTTCATAAGGACAAAGACATGGCCTGATTTGGGTGTTTTTTTTTTTTTTTTTTACCGAATCCCCAGAGATTTATGCATTGCCGGGCACACGACAGACAGACAGACAGACAGACAGACAGCTGTTATTGAGTCAGCTCTGATTCATGGAGACCTTATGTACAACAGAATGAAATGTTGCCTGTTCCTGCATCATCATGACCGTTGCTGGCATGCTGGAGTCCATTGTTGTGGCCACTGCGCCAATCCATCTCAGCGAAGGTCTCCTTCATCCTTGCTGGTCCTCTACTTCATAAACACCATGTCCTTCTCCAGCAACTGATCCCTCCTGGAGCCCTGGTGGTGCAGTGCTTAAGCATTCAGCTGCTAACCAAAACATTAGCAGCTCGAATCTACCAGCTGCTCCTTGGAAACCCTATGTGGCAGTTATGCTTTGTCCTACAGGGTCACTATGAGTCAGAATTGACTTGACAGCAACAGGTATGGATGATGTGTCCAAAACAAGTGAGTTGAACAACATTCTGTTATGATCCATAGGTTTTTCACTGGCTAATTTTTGAAAGTAGATTGCCAGCCCTGCCTTCCTAGTTGTCTTCATCTGGAAGCTTTGCTGAAACCTGTGTACCATGGGTGACCCTGTTAGTATTTGAAATTCTGGTGGCAGCGCTTCCAGCATCACAGTGACATGCAGCATGACAAACTGACAGATGGAGGGTGGAGGTACATAATAGAGGCTCAACAGATATTTGAATACGGATGGAAAGAGCTGCTAACCTAAGAGTAGCTTCCCCAGTTTACAGACAAAGAAACCAATGCTAATGAGTTCAGCAACTTATCCAAGGTTTGTAAGTTCAGAGCAAGAATGCAAATCCAGGTTGTCAAAACACTGTTCTTTCCCCAATACCACCGAAAGTTCCACAGCCTGATTATGACTATGGTTTAACTGAGCTGATCTAGTATAAAACCCTTGACTGACTGTGTAATCTAGGCTGGGGTATTATACTCTTTATTAATAACAGTTTAGAGGGCATGAGAGAACATAGGCAATTTCCATTCTAAAACCCTCCTTGTACTTCTTTATGCCTCTTTATAACAGTTTTCTGTAAAGTGTCCCATTGAGACCATTTGGAGTTGTTTTTTTATTTTCAGACTCTGCTGAACTAAGCATTTGATTTAGAGGAAATAACAGGTTTGAAAGAAAGACATCAGGAAACTCATACATAACATACGCTTGTTTGCAGACACCTGATTTAGCTGAATTGAAAGCCCCAGTCTAAGTCCTAAAAGCCATAAATGTCTGCTGACTAGAACTGAATCATAACCACTTTGAAGCATGGATCACCAACAGCTAGCCATTTCAGAATTGTACCAGCCAAATGGCTCTTCATCTCGTTAACACTAGTGAGGAGGGACACAATTCTTACGGTGGGAAGCCGTTTTCATTTCTAAGAGATAGGAACTGTAGCTTGCAGCTAATTGTCCTGGCAATTACACAGCAAAGAATATCTTTAAAAAGCCATGATGGAAATATCAAATTGATCTCTTATCTTGGCAAAAACCCGAATGCCGTTCGCTGCCCCAGCACGCTGAGAAGAAGTAGAGTAAGTTTCTTTGTAAAGTAGAAATTGAAATTAGTATCTGGCTGCTGTTGAGGTGGATTTTATGTAAATTGCATAGAAATATCAGGCAAAGAAATTCACAGCCCTGTGAAATTCACACAGAATTAGTAACCTGAGTTATTTGGCACATTTTAGAGAATTCTTTCAATATTCTCTAAGCTACTAATGGTATTGGCTTAGTAAGAATGCCCCAAGCACAAATTTCATTTGCTACTTCCCTCATGCTTTGCATAGATATTGTGTGCTTCATGTTTGAAATAACCTCCTTTGCATTTATGATACACTAAACATTTACAGGTGTAAAATCGAATGGCAGGAATTCATTGAACATTTCTAATCTAACTCAAGCCATAGGATAGGTCCATAGGTGGTTAACAATGAAGTAGGCACTGGTAATACTTAGAGAAGAAGAAATTAGGTGTCCTGAAGAAAAACAAAGGGAAAGTTGAGGGCAAGTCTGAGTAAATCCTTTTGCAAGGTTACCTTGGGAAGAGAACGAGGAAGTGAAAGCAGGCTACACCATTGCCAATGTATTATATTCTAGTCTTTGTGATAAAGTCAGGGGGCAAAGCCACGTCATAAAAGTCCTGCAAGTTTCTGTCATCTGCTGGCATGAAATCACCCGGGGCAAGGATATGTGGAAAAACATCCCCATTGCATTAATACACAAATTTCTTCTAAAGGCCTAGCGCAAATCACATAGACATACACTCAGCTTGACAACTGTCACTTACTAAGATGGTATGCCCATTCTGCCATCTATCCGTGGAAAGAGGACTAGGTCTTACTCCAGAAAGATGTTTGGAAAAAACTGCAGATCTAGAACATGAATCAAGACAGTCTTCTGTTCTCTCTTGTCTACTTGTCAAACCAAGCAATGTTGCAAATGATGGCCACCAATCCCCCCCTTCCCTTGCTTCCTGTGGAGTAGCCAGTAGCTGACTAGCCCTCATTGCTTGCCAGCACCTAGAAGGGCAATTCCATCTCGTTATTAGATTGATTCATGAATAAGCAGCCAGATGCCATTCTGAGCAGCAGTATTTCTATTCTGCAGAAACTGTAAATCTGATCCTAAAAACATGAGTGATGGAGATGCTAGTGCCAGGGACTAGGTGAAGATCCACATATTATCTCATCAGCTGGGCACCAGTTTCTGACCTGCCTGTCTTAGCTGTGCTCTAAGGGTTACATGGTAGCCATGGGATGTGTACCAAAAACCCACAGTAGACACAGCATCTGGGACCACAATATTGCTGCTGACAAACCTTCCTTCTTATTGTTAAGATAAACACATCTCTTCCTGCTTGAGGGCCAGGTGACTGAGATTGTTACTTCTTTTTTGGTCTAATCCACAAGAAAAAAAAAAAAAAATTGCCATCAAGTCAATTTCAACTCATAGTGACCCTATAGGACAGAGTAGAACGGCCCCATAGGGTTTCCAAGAAGTGAGAAAGTGAAACCGCGTGGTCAAATACTCAGAATTGTATATAAATTTTTTGGGTAGCCAGCCCATGAATAATAAATTTGTCAGAATTCTGTGGTTGAATGGAAAAACACCCCCAAGAGTGCACTGAGATTTCTCTTGTAAACTACAGGAAGCTAACAAAGTAGGTTAATAAAGTTTACTTCCATTCTGAAGCATCCAAGTTGCTATGTATCTCCGGAGTCACAATGGGAGCAAAATGCTGAAATCGACATACGTAACAGAAGAAAACTCAGCATGAGATTTCATTCTGAATGGGAACAAAATGGGGACAATGAATGGTAATGCCGAATGTATGTCAGCTGTTATGGACTGAGTCATCAAAATGGGGACAATGAATGGTAATGCCAAATGTATGTCAGCTGTTATGGACTGAATCATGTCCTTCAAAAACCTGTGTTGCAAAACCTAACCCTGATACTTGTGGAAAGGACCCCTGGTGGCACAATCGTAAGCACTCAGCGGCCAACTGAAAGGTCAGTGGTTCCAACCCACTAGTGGCTCCGAGGGAGAAAAGACCAGGTGATCTGCTCCTGTGAAGATTACAGTCTAGAAAACCCTATGGGGCAGTTCTACTCTGTTCTATAGGGTCGCTGTGAGCCAGAAACATACCTACGGATGTAATCCCATCTGGGAATAGGGTTTTCTTTGTTATGTTAATGAGGCCATATCAGTGTGGGGTGTGTTAAGCCAATTACTTCTGAGATATAAAAAGAGGAGACTAGGCACAGAACCAAGGAAGCACAAAAGGGAAAAATTGATGCCACGTGGGGATCACCAAGGAACTTAGGACGAGAAGCTGAAGAGACAAGGACCTTCCCCCAGATCTGACAAGAGACAGAGAGCCTTTCCATAGAGCTGGTGCTATTAATTCAGACTTCTAGACTCCTGAACTATGAGAAAATAGATTTCTATTTGTTAAAGCCACCCACTTGTGGTGTTTCTGTTACATCAGCACTAAGAAATGCAGACACCAGTCTAGGAATAGGCTAGAGAGCATGGGGGAAAGCTGAAAGATGAAACTTGGAATGAACTTACCTTAGCACAAAACAGCTTTAACTGTAGAAAGTCCCACAGCTGCTCCTGCACTGGAGACTGTAGCCAGTATTACGTTTTTGCTCTGTGTTGTTTTTTGGCTGTCCTGCAGCTAACCGTTGTCTACTTTGGAGTATCCCCCACTTGCATGTAGAAATAGGGTTCATGTTCCCTTGTCGAAGATGCAGGGGCCAGATCCTTCTTTTTCATTACCAGGCAGGAAAGGCATAAATGTATGATCTAGAATAGGGTGACTGGAAACCTCCTTCCTGGCACTCTGACCTCGTATGGGCTACCGACCGATGGTGAATTTGCTCCAGCCAATGGTGGTAGGACCCTGCCCCTCCAGCAGTTCCGTGGTGTCCTGTTAAATGATGCTGGTGGTACTTCTTGCTCTGTGGCCTGATGGAACTACCAAGGTCTCTGTCTAGTCACCAAAGCAAGACCTCCTCTGACTCACTGATTCTGTGAGCCCCCGATAACCTTTTTGCTTAGGAGTAAGAGTCAATTTATATTATTTGCAAACACATATATCCTAACTGATACCAAGATTTATTCCATGAAGTTAGTTCTCATTTCCATAAAATCTACCATTTGCAGACACATTCACATCCACCACCATACTGAACACTTTAATGAGAGTTGGGAGGCCTCCAGGATCATATTGGTAACTGACTATCAGAATGATCTATGGCAAGGCTTTTCATCTTGCTGAACCTCAGTTTCTGTCTGAAAACTTAGGCATAGTGTTTGGTCCGAGGCATTGGTGGTTCAGTTGTGGAATTCTTGCCTTGCATGTGGGAGACCTGGGTTTGATACCCTGCCAAGGTAACCCATGCATAGCTACTATGCATCTGTCAGTGGTGAACTGAATATTGCTATGAGGCTGAACAGGTTTCAGGGGAGCTTACAGACTAAGACCAACTGGGAATAAAGGCTTGGTCATCTACTTCTGAAAATCAGCCAATGAAAACCCTATGGATCACAGTGGTTTGATCTGCAACTAGTCACAGGGATGGTGCAGGACCAGGCAGTGTTCCCATTGTTTATGGGGTTGCTGTGAATCAGGGATCTACTCAATAGCACCCCACAACAACTACAGTGTTTGGTCTAGATGATCTTTGAGGTCTATGAACCTACAATCTTACCAGATCCTCACAACTACCTTTTATTACTGACAAGGCAGTGGGCAGAAGTTACCCAAAATCTGTCCTGAATCTTTTCATCCATTTCATACTTCTCAGAGGGGAGACCACTTGAAACACTTCTGATACTCGGAAGCCAATCGTGACAAAGAGTGAGGGCAAGAAAGTATATTGTGAAATTGGCAACTGAGCCCAAGATGAGCAATAGTTCAATTTCTGTGTGTACACTCAGGACTTTTCCTGAAAATTGTTTGCAAAGACTAAGTGAACTTCAAATAATTCATTTACTTTCCCCTTTGCCTGTGAGGTATTCTTTTTTTTTCTTCTTTTTAAATTGTGCTTTAAGTGAAAGTTCATAGCTCAAGTTAGTTTCTCATACAAAAATTTATATACACATTGTTATGTGACCCTAGTTGCTCTCCCTACAATATGTCAGCACACTCTTCCTTTCCACCCAGGATTTCTCATGTCCATTCAACCAGCTCCTGTCTCTTTCTGCCTTCTCATCTTGCCTCCGAGCAGGAGCTGCCTATTTAGTCCTGTGAGGTATTCTTACCATCATTATTGCAAAGTATTTACATAGTGTTTTGCATTTTGCAGTACTCACAATCATTTATTAATTACTAGAGAGGCATGCTGAAGCCTTGTTCCTTGCGATATTATCTCCAAAAGTGAAACTGGAATGGAAATAAACATGTGGCATTTTGAATTAGGGTGAAAACAGAGAGATTGAGGATTTTCCCTGGGGAATGAGATGCAGTAATTCAATCAAAACATTTGAAGCATCGCTGCATTATCAATGTGCAATGTGTTGTAGAAACAGTTTTCTCAAATAGTTTTTTCCCCTAAAATGAGTTTTTAAAAAGCATTGTTCTCCCCTGCCTTTTCTTCTACTCCCGACCACTACAAAATAATTTTCTTAGTAAAGAAATCCTAAGAACGTGATATGGAATTGAAACTGCATATGACTTGGAGTCAAAAGTGGTGCGTTCTTCAAGTTCACTAATAATATAAGAAGAAAAAAAAATTAAACAATCAGTGCCATGTTTCACTCATTTAAATGATTAAAATTTTTAAAAGGACACAAAGTCCTTATTGGTAAGGTTATGATGAAACTAGTGTACTACAAGACCGCAGATAGCACTGCAAATTTGCCCAGAACTTTTGGAAAGCAACATGACAATGTAAATTTCTAGGATCTTCCCGAGGCTGCAAGCTCCTTTAAATGATTTTCTTGTAGGTCACCAAGCGCAGGAGACCAGAGACATGAAGGAGTTTACCCAAGGTCACACAGCAAGTTAACGACTCCTATATCTACAACACGCAGCACAGGGCCTGTCATGTTGTGGGAAGGAGCCTTGGTGGCACAGTGGTTAAGAGCTACCACATGCTATGGCTGCTAACAAAAAGGTCAGCAGTTTGAATCCACCTGCTGCTCCTTGGAAATCTTATGGAGCAATTCTACTCTGTCCTATAGGGTCGCTATGAGTCAAAATCGACTCAACAATAAAGGATTTGGGTTTTTTGGGTTTTTTTTTTGAAGGGTGGAGTTTATCAAATGTTTGCAAATGAATAAACAAATTTAGGAACTAAAGTAATTTATACCCCTTCTAGACATTTCTCCAGAAACCCTAGTGGCGTAATGATTAAGTGCTACAGTTGCTAACCAAAGGGTTGGCAGTTCAAATCCACCAGGTGCTCCTTGGAAACTCTATGAGGCACTTCTACTCTGTCCTGTAGGGTCGCTATGAGTCGGAATCGACTCGACAGCAATGGGTTTGGTTTTGGTTTAGACATTTCTCTGGGGTAGTTAAAAGGAGAACATACTTATATACCCAGTGATATTTATTGGGGAGTTCATTGTTGTTGTGGAAGTATAACGGAACAATTTTAATTGCTGTAAAATAGGAAAACAGCTTAAATAATTCTTTCTAGCAACTTGATCAACTGTCAGACATCCATTAACTAAATACTTATCGCACCAATATATTTGAAAACACAAAACGTATTTTAGTTGAATATTTTAAGGAGACTTTTCTCTAATTAGGAGTAAATTAGAAACTATAGCTGTGCCTCATTTAACTACTTTTTGAAATCCATTAAATGCAGGCTTCACCAATATAGATACATTACTAGGTAGGGGGATTGTTTGGCTTGGTATTCTGCAGTCAAGCCATAAGTACATCATGGGACACTGAGAGTTTAATTTCTCCTTCTATTTTCATTAAAATAAGTTCCATCCTGAGCTATGCTTTAATTTTCTTACTCCGTCCACTTGACCTGGATACTGAATCACAAATGCTGAATTATGTTCATTCATTTCATCCCAAGACCAGTCAAGGACTTGAACCATACAAAGCCCTCAGTCTGATCAACAGTAGAATCGTGAAATTAGAGAACCTTGGGATGAGAAGGCACCTACAGATTTAGTCACATCCAACCACTGGTTCAGTGCTTGAATCTCATCTTCTACACCTTCCTCAGGCCAAGTCACTACCCATGGAGAGAAGACTTTCAGACAAGCTGCCTTCTCTTTTCAATTGTGTCTGTTAATGCCATTCCATTCAGTCCCGTTGCCTTTGAGTCAATTCTGATTCATAGCGACCTTATAGGACAGCATAGAACTGCCCCCAAAGGGTTTCCAAGGAGCAGCTGGTGTATTCCAACTGCCGACCTTCTGGTTAGCAGCCAAGCTCTTAACCACTGTGCCACCAGGGCTCCATTATTAATGTCATATTATGGGGAAAAACAAGACAAAACTAAGGGCATCTTCTAATCTAAGGCAATACCATGCAAAAGAAGAGCAAAGCTCGGATTGCAGAGAAATCTCAGACCACTTACAGTTTGCAGGTTTTATTATATTTTCAGATTTACATTCCCTATGTGGCTTTCATCAAGGCTCATCTTCTCCTAGAATATGTGATCAGGGTGAAACTAAAGATAGAGACCGTCCCTGTCTAGACACCCTTCAACTCAAGACTTTGAAAACTTATCCACTACTTGGGGTAACTGCACTCTGTTGTTGTGTAAATTTAATTAGCTCGATTCTATACTTCTGGTTGCTCTCTCAAAAAATAAAATACCAATAATTACTCTAAGGATATAGTAAAAATAAGTTAAACTTTACTTATTTGCACTGAGCCACCCCAAATTATCGCAAAGTCTGACGTGTTTCTTCAAAATAGAAGTATCTTTACTGTTTTTGCTGATTACAAAAGCAATCACTGCTTATCATAGCACGTCAGATGCTAGTCAAATTGCCCCATTATTCCATCTCCAAAATATAGTCAACATTTAACAATTTGGTATACATCCTTCCAAATATTGTTGTTTAATAACAACTAATTCACACACTCTATGTATTCTATAGCAGGGCCAGCCAGCATACTACAGCCTATGGCCCCCCTGCCTGTTTTTGTAAATAAAAGTTTTATTGGAACACAGCCAAGTTCATTTGTTTAATAAGCACAGTCTATGGCAGCTTTTGTGCTAAAATAGCAGAGTGAGTAGTTGCAATAGATACCATATGGCCCACCAAAAACCAAACAAAACCAGTTGCACTGAGTTGATTCCAACTCATGGCAACCCCATGTGTTTCAGAGTAGAACTGCACTCAATTGAGTTTTGTATGGCTGTGATCTTTTGGAAGTAGAATGTCAGGCCTTTCTTCCTAGGCACCTCTGGATGGATTTGAACTACCGACCTTTCTATTAGCAGCCAATCATGTTAACTGTTTGCATCACCCACACATGTCTATAAGGCCCACAGAGCGTAAAATATTTATGATCTGGGCCTTTACAGAAAAAAAGTGCTGACCCCTTCCCTATAACCTTTTTTTCCTGTTAACATTATAGTATTGAAAATATCTTTTTATGATAACATTTTCTATATTTACCCTCCTTCTTTTTAAGAGCTACATGTTACTGAATTTTCTGAAATTTTTATAATTCAATCAATACCCTAGTGACAGGCATTTTAAGTTAGTTAGATTGATTTTTATAATTTTCAAGTAAAAGAGGGATCAATGAGACTTTTAAAGGTGATGTTTCGTAGACATATAAAGGACATTTGCTTTAGAAAACTGCAATATAAGGTTTATAGAACCATTTGATAATGGGTTTTCCCTTGAGTGCTTAGGAGGAGTTTAACATTGAGTATTACTTTACGTATTTTAAATATTCTCCCCCAAATCCTGGGAGTAGAGAAAGGGATTTCCAGGATACCACATTATACTATTACAGAGGGAGTGGGTTGCAAAGCAAAGTTAAATATTTAGTCTTTCTGAAAGTTCAGATGTTTAGGGTTACCTAAATTCAGACAGATCCGTTCTCTCTCTCATGTAGCACCATCTTCAGGAAGGCAGCCCCTGTGACTCCTTCTCCAAAGCCTAAGCACCTCATTACCCATCGGCTCTTCCCAAGCTTTTCATGAAGGTCCTTGCTTCTAGTAAAAAGGCACTTTTTACACAATTTTCTAGCATAGTTCGAAGAGGCTAACGTGTTAGACAGAAATCCATTTTGAATGTCCCTGCCTCTGAAGACAAGGTTCATTTTACATGCTGAGGAGCCTCAAGAACCAGGTAAATGCTAGTGAGGTAAACTGGGTAGCTGCTGTAAGAAGTCTGAGGTTTCAACTAGGAGAAAGGAATCCCCTTTCACTCTCTAGGATGTTCTGTTCCACCTTGCCAGGTTTGAAAGGTGCAATGCCTTCTTTGTCTAATGTAACATGTTAGGTTTGGTCTTCTCTGTGCTCTGATCCCTATTGAACAGCTAAGTTCTGGTGTTTCATATGTGCTAGGCTAACTCCTTCTTCTCAGCTTATGGGGTCTTAGCATAAATATCATCCCTTCCAAGAGACCTTCCTTGAACATCCAACCGAAATAGAACTCTCCCCTGACCCTTTGTTCTCCAACTCAGCACCTGCCAGTTTTAGTTATCACATGCATTTATCATAATATTTTTCAAATCCATCTACCCCATCAGGCTACGAACTCTATGAGAGCAAGAACCATACCTAACTGGTTGACTCTGGTACTTCTGTGATTCCCATCACCTGGCAAATAATATGTGATGAATAAATGTTTGCTACATGAAGGAATGAATGAAGCCCAAGGGTGAGGGCTTTCTCTGCATGACTGTTAATGACCACGGTCTCTAGAGACAGACTGCCTGCATGTGAATACTGGCACCTCTGATTACCAGCTGTTTCGACCAACCTCTGTTGGTCAAAAGTAATTTAATTTCTCTGTGCCTGCCTTTTCCACATTACTAAAGGGGAAAAGAAATATAGCTAATCCACAAGATTCCTTGAGGCTCAAATTAGCTAACTCATGAGACACAAGAATACCTTTAAAGGTGTTATCTATCTTCAGTTGCTACTTCTATGACAATATTATTTTCTAATTTACAAACATAGGTAGAAAACAAATATCCATTTTCATATGGAACAACAGTTTCTAATGCACTTTTTATGTATACACGGTCTAACTTTACACTTAGAAATTCTTGTACATTTGGTAAGCTGAGGGTCACTCTAACCACTTTGCAGTTGAAGAAACTAAAGACCACAGCATGGGTTTGTCTCACCCAATGAGGATGGGGCCACGGTAGGTGCTACCCTGACCTCACCCAGTCCAACTTCTCAACATTCAGTTTCTCTAAGTCACGTTAAAAAGGCAAACAAAAATCACAAAGGTAGAGCAAACATTCAATCAGATTCCACCTTGGAACGCATGACTATAAAATATTAGCCAAACTACACACCGACCTATTGAATTCTCCTGTTTGGGGAACATAAAAATCGATCAGCTCTTGAAAATTCAAATTAAAGGAGAAAGGTAATTTTCAGAGTATTCTTTCTGGCTGTCAGGTAGGAAATAACAAAAATAACAAAAACAGCCCTAACTCTCAGACGGATTTGATCAAGTTTCCCTCCTGCTAAGAAAGAATAGCAAAATAATCAACTCTTTAAACCTGACTGTATGGCAGCCTGAATGTGAGTGAGAAGTTCTTTGTGAGGCTTTTTGGTGTAAGCATCAATGCTTTCTGCAGTACGGTCCATGGGAGGCATCCAGACATCTCTGGAACTGAAGATTGTTGTTAGGTGCCTTCCAGGTGCTTCTGACTCATTGTGACCCTGTGTACAACAGAATGAAACACTGCCCGGTCCTGTGCCATCCTCACAATAGTTGTTATGCTTGAGTCCACTGTTGCAGCCACTGTGTCAATCCATCTTGCTGAGGGTCTTCCTCTTTTCTGCTGACCCTCTACTTTACCAAGCATGATGTTTTTCTCTAGAAACTGGTCCCCACCCCCCCTCCAACTCCCCAATAATGACAGTATTAAATGTCTACTCTGTGCCAGGGACTGTATTAGAGGCTTTTCATGCAAACTTTCTAATCCTCCAATAATCCTGGTAGGCAGGTGTTGCTGTTGTTTCCATTGTATAGATTGAGAAACACAGATTCAGAGAGGTTAGCTGATTCTGCAAAGGTCTCAAAGCATATAAGAGGGAGTGCCAGCACCTGAGCTCAGTTCTTTCTGGCTCCAAAGCACTTTCCAAAGAACAAAGTTGTAGCTGCATCATTTTTCAACGTGCCTTGAGGGAGTAGAACCTGAACCACGACTTGAAAAACTTGAGCCCACTTCTAACTCCCCCGTGCTCCATCTGACCCCTACTTATGCTTAACCCAAGGGGGATGCCCTCTGGCTTTTGCAGTTGATTAAAAAGATAGGAAAGGAAATGATTCATGAGCTAATTTTTACAAAGCAGATAGAACTTCTCAGAGAAAAAGCTTCTCTGAAAAAGGCCAAGAAATAATTGGTACAGCCTAGGGATCAGACAGTACACATGCTGCAAATTTCATGAAAATCAGTCTAGAAAATCACCAATAGGAGCTTTTACTGTTTAACTGCTCAACGCCCTCGCAGGCATCAGAAGATATGCACAGTTAGCAAAGATAAAGCCATCAACCAAAATCAAGTATACAAAACAATATCATTTTAAATAACAAAAAGTGTAAAATCATTGGTTAATGTGATTTGTTGATATACTAAATGTGAAAGAATTCTTGATACAGACTGGCATGGTAAGGTCTACAGCAGAAAGTATATATACATATATATCTCAAAACAGCTGCAATGTTGAAATCACTTGTATGTTTTCATTTGAAGAGAAACAGTTGATTTAGTCATGGGAGAACAAGAGGGTTTGGAAAAAGGGGTAGGAGAAGTGGTTGGAATTCCAGAAAGGGGGAATGAGGAAAGGGGTAGGACAGAGGCTGAGAAAAATGAGGCCCCTTACACAAGTCAGGCAGCTCATGTGAGAAGACACTAGAAAGCAAGACAACAATGGCAGCTGAAAGGAAAGGTTGAAGCCTAACTGCGCATACATCTGACTGTGCAACCAAGTTCTTTGGAATTCATTCTTTGGGTTAAAGACAGCCTCCCGTATTTGAGCAGTGGACTTACGTAGTAGCTACTGCTATCACTTACTGAATGTGAACACTATGCTATGCACTATGCTCCAAACCAAACCAAGCCAAACTCACTGACGCTGAATTGATCCCACTAACAGGGACCCCATGGGATTTCCAAGGCTGTAAATCTCTACAGAGGCAGACTGCCACATCTTTCTCCCTCAGAGCCACTGGTGGTTTCAAACCACCATGCTTTAACCACAGGTCCACCAGGGTTCCTAGGCACTATGCTAGAGGTTTTATATTTTTAATTCCCACCCCATACCTGCGTGGTGTTATAACTCTATCAGAAAGACGAAACAATTGAAAGTCAAATTAAGAACCCAAATCAAATTACCCAGCTATTAAGTAGTAGAATAAGGATTCACGTCAACATCTGCCATTTCCAAATCCTATACTGCTATTTGCAATAACTAAGTCGTTGCTCTTGCAAAATTCTTTCATGCAATCTCCAGCATCATTTCTATCACCAAGGCCGTAGTTTCAAACTACCGAACCTTATTCTGTTTCTGAAGGTTGCATTTCAATTGTCAGTAATTATGTCTGCATCTGATCGCATGTTTGATCAATTTCAGACTGCAGAACCAAGCCCAAAACCAAACCCAGTGCTGTCAAGTCGATTCCGACTCATAGCGACCCTATAGGACAGAGTAGAACTGCCCCATAGAGTTTCCAAGGAGCGCCTGGCGGATTCAAACTGCCAACCCTTTGGTTAGCAGTCGTAGCACTTAACCACTACGCCACCAGGGTTTCCCCAGACTGCAGAAGTTGGTAAAAATCTTCAATTTCTTCATCTTTGGCATTACTGGTTGGTGTATAAATTTGAGTATCGGTCATATTAACTGGTCTTTCCTGTAAGCATATGGATATAATCCTATCACTGACAGCACTGTACTTCAGGACAGATCATGAATTGTTCTTTTGGACCATGAATGCAATGGCATTCCTCTTCAATTTGTCACTACTGGCATAGTTGACCATTTGATTGATTCAAAATGGCCAATATCACCCCATTTCAACTCACATGTTTATGTGTTCCATTTCAGTTCTGACAACTTCCAATTTTCCCAGATTCATACTTTGTACATCCATGTTCTGATTGTTAAGGATATTTGCATCTATTTCTTCTCATTTTGAGTCGTGCCATATCTGCAAATGAAGGTCCCAAAAGCTTTACTCCATGTCATTAAGGTCAACTCTTCTTTGAGGAGGCAGCTCTTCCCTAGTTATATTTTGAGTGTCTTTCAACCTGAGGGGCTCATCTTCTGGCAGTATTTCAGACGATGTTCTGCCACTTTTCATAAGGTTTTCACTGGCCAATTTTTTCAGAAGTAGACTGTCAGGTCCTTCTTCCTATTCCATCTTAGTTTGGAAGCTCCACTGAAACCTGTCCACTGTGGAGACTCTGCTGGTATTTGAAATACCAATGGGATAACTTCTGTCATCATAGCAACACACAAGCCACCACAGTACGACAAACTTACAGACAACATAAACGGCAACTATACACAAAGACCTCACTGGATGGAATATACTACATCCGTGGAAAGAGATCTGGAATCAATCGACTGTATCTGTGAAAGCAGACAGTGGAGAAGTTCAATATTATCAGTCAGAATAAAGCCAGGGGCCAACTGCAGAACAGACCTTCAATTGCTCATATGAAAATTCAAGTTGGAACTAAAGAAAATTACAACAAGCCCATGAGAACAAAAGTGCGACTTTGTCCCACTTGAATTTAGAGATCATCTCAAAAATAGATTTGATGCATTGAACATCAAAGACCAAAGATCAGACGAGCTGTGGAAGAATATCATATATGAAGAAAGCAAAAGATCATTAAAAAAGACAGGAAAGAAAGAAAATACCCAAAAGATATTAAAAGAAATTCTGAAACTTGCCTTTGAACATAGAATAGCTAAAGCGAATGGAAGAAATGGCTGAATAGGAAGTTTAAAAGAGTGGCTCAAGAAGACAAAATAAAGTATTATAATAAAATGTGCAAAGATGTAGAGTTAGAAAACCAAAAGGGGAGAATACGTTCGGCATATCTCTCAAGCTAAAAGAACTGAAGGAAAAATTCAAGCCTCAAGTCACGATATTGAAGGATTCTATGGGCAAAATTTTGAATGACACAGGAAGCATCAAAAGAAGATAGAAGGAATACACACAGTCATTGAACCGAAAAGAAATTCGTAGACTTTCAACCATATCAGGAAGTAGCATATGATCAAGAATCAGTGGTACTGAACAAAGAAGTCCAAGCTGCACTGAAGGCACTGGAAAAAAGCGAGGCTCCAGGAACTGATGGAATACCAACTGAGATGCTTCAACAAACAGCTGCAACACTGGAGGTGCTCACACATCTTCCAAGAAGACAGCTACCTGGCAAACTGACTGGAAGAGACACATATTTATGCCCATTCCTAATAAAAGTGATCCAACAGAATGTGGAAAGTATCAAACATTATCAATACCACACACAAGTAAAATTGTGCTGAAAATAATTCAAAACTGGTTGCAGCAGTACATCAACAGGGAACTGCCAGAAATTGAAGCTTGATTTAGTAGGGAACATGGAACAAGGGATATAACTGCTGATATCACATGGATCTTGGCAGAAAGTACCAGAAATACGTTTACCTGTGTTTTATCGACTATGCAAGGGCATTTGACTGTGCGAATCATAACAAATTATGGATAACATTGAAAAGGATGGGAATTCCAGAACACTTAACTGTGCTCATGCAGAACCTGTGCATAGACCAAGAGGCAGTTGTTCAAACAGAACAAGGGTATATTGCATGGTTTAAGACTGGGAAAGGTGTGCATTGAGGGTGTATCTTTTCACCATACTTATTCAATCTATATGCTGAACAAATAATTCTGTGTGCTGAACAAATAATCTGAGAAGCTGGACTATATGAAGAAAAACATGGCATGAGGATTGGAGGGAGACTCATTAACAACTTGCTATATGCAAATGACACAACCTTCTTGCTAAAAACGAAGAGGATTTGAAATACTTACTAGTGATGATCAAAGACTACAGCCTTCAGTATGGACCACACCTCAACATAAAGAAAACAAAAATCCTCACAACTGGACCAATAAGCAACATCATGATTAATGGAGAAAAAATTGAAGTGGTCAAGGATTTCATTTTACTTGGATCCACAATCAATGCCCATGGAAGCAGCAGTCAAGAAACGAATAATGTATTGCATTGTGCAAATCTGCTGTAAAAGATTTCTTTAAAGTGTTAAAAACAAACAAACAAACAAACAAAGATGTCACTTTAAGGACTAAGGTACACTTGATCCAAGCCATGGTATTTTCCATTGCTTTATATGCATGTGAAAGCTGGACAATGAATAAGGAAGCCTGAAGAAGAACTGATGCCTTTGAATCATGATGTTGACAAATACTGAATATACCATGGACTGCCAGAAGAATGAATAGATCTGTCTGGAAGAAATAAAGCCAGAGTGTTCTTTGGAAGTGAGGATGAGAGACTTTATTTCATGTACTTTGGACATGTTATCAGGAGGGACCAATCCCTGGAGAAGGACATCTTGCTTGGTAAAGTAGAGGTTCAGCAAAAAAGAGGAAGACCCTCAACAAAATGGATTTGACAGAGTGGCTACAACAATGGGCTCAAACACCGCAATGATTATGAGGATGGCACAAGACCAGGCAGCGCTTTGTTCTGTTGTATGTAGGGTCGCTATGAGTCAAAACAGACTAGATGGCACCTAACAACAACAACATACTCTTATTATTGTAATCAAAAACCAAACCCGTTGCTGAGTCGATTTCAGCTCATAGTGACCCTATAGGACAGAGTAGAACTGTTTCATTGAGTTTCTAAAGAGCACCTGGTGAATTTGAAGGGCCCACCTTTTGGTTAGCAGCATAACTCTTAACCACTACACCACCAGGGTTTCCATTTTGATAACAGTACTTCCTAAACCTTCACGACTACTCAGTAGTAAAATTGATCTAATATTGCTATGAAGTTCAGGGTATTAGATGGGGGTTGGAGGGAGAAAGGCATAATGATAAGATTCAAACAAGATGACTACCACTTGTTGCAGTGAAAAAAGCCTAACCAAGGTGGTATGGGGCTAATGATAGCTAATGTGACTATTTAGTACATGAATTAATGGGGCTCACTGTTAATTTTGCTTAATCTTCACAGTTATTCTTTGAGGTAGAAACTATTATTATTACCATTACAGATGAGGAAACTAAAGCTTAAAAAAAAAAAAAAAAGCTTAGGCAAGTTAAATAGTTTGTCAAAGGCCACAAAACAAATATGAAATCAGGCAGAGATTCAAACACACCTACTGTGTCTCCAGAATGCGAGAGAGAATGTATGAGCAGGGAAGTACTACATGGGAAACACATGGCCAATGTGGACCCAGCGGGGCCTGGTGATTGGTTGGGAGTGAGCAAGTAAAACAAATGAGTGATTCAAAGTTTGTGCCATGGTCTGCAGCTTGGGATAGCAGAATAGTTGTGCTATCTTTAAGAAAAACAGGGAGGAGGTCTTCATTTAGACATAACAAAGAGAAAAATGGTGATGGTGATTTTAAAACAGAGGAACGTGACCATCACAGTGCAAAATACTACAGAGACATCAGGAGAAGAAAAAGTGAACAAAGGTTATGGGATTTGGAAAGAAGGTTATTGGTAACCCTCAAGAGAACAATTTCAAAAGAGAGAAAGGAAGAAGGGGGATTTTAAGGGGTTAAAAAGTGAAAGAATCGGTATTAAGATCATGGAGACAGAGAATAAGGTCTTATTCTCTTGCTATGTGGCCAGACAAAATAAAGATGATGTTTAAAGGACACAGAGTCAGAGCCTCAGAAAATCTGTTTCCTTTTAAAGGATAAAGAATCGCTATGTTTATTCAGCCATAAAAAGGAGTGAAGTATCAATACATGCTACAACGTGGTTGAACCTTACAAATAGGCTAAATGAAAGAAGCCAGGTATGAAAGGTCACATATTGTATGATTCTATTTATATGAAACAGTCAGAATAAGAAAATCCAGAGAAACAGAAAGCAGATTGGTGGTTGACTGGGTCTGGGGTGGGGTGGGGGGAGGCATGGATAGGAATTAATAGTTTAATGGATATGACGTTTTATTTTGGAGTGATGATAATGTTTTGCAACTAGGTAGAGGTGGTAGTTCCACACCAATGTGCACTGTACTTAATGTCACTGACTTGTTCACTTTAAAATGGTTCATTTTATGTGAATGTCATCTCCCTGCAAAAAAAAAAAAAGAGCCCTATCATGTTTGTAGGTACTTTTTATGTTTATTGTTCTGTGTGTGTCTTCTTGCTGCACACAGAATACAAGCCCCGGGAGGATAGGAGCTTTGGTCTGTTTTGTTCACTGATGTATACCAAACCACAGGACAGTGTCTAGAACACAGTAGGTGCTTAGTCAGTATATGCTGAATAAATGAATGAATGGCTGATGAATGAGTGAAAAGGGGACACAGAAGGTAGGAGCAAGAGAATGTCAAGCTGATGGAAGCAAGAGGGACAGAGAGAGGATGGAATGGAAGATACGATAATGATAAATCATGAAGTAAAAGCTAACTTTGATTGAGAGGACACCCTGTGCCAAGTGTATTGCAGACATTGTCTCTTTTGAACATCACAATATCTCCCGCCAGGTGGAAGGACTGTGGGGGTGAGAACCAAAGCTGGTTTGTTTCCGAGAGGCCAGCACCGTGCTTTTGTGAGTGCTTTCTTGCTTGCTTTTTAAAGTTTATAAATATTTTATTATTCATTCACTGGGGAGAAAATGAGCAATAGGAAAGACAGGAGGCATACAGAATGGAGGGGCCATTATCCCTTTTTCACAGATGTGGAAACTGAGGCTCAGAGAAGCTCAGGGGCTAGAGCTAAATCACCCCTGGCAGGTAGTAAACCCGAGTCTAGTGCTTTCTCTATCCAGGTTGTCCTTTTTCCCCAGACGAGGAGGTCTTGGACTTGGGAAGGAAGGGTACAGATTCCTCAGAAATGGGAAGGAAGTAGAGCATGACTGAAGAGAAAGAGACACTTTGAGGAAGTAAAGAGAATGTGGTGACAGGGAAGAAGAGAAGCAAAAAGGAAGCAGGTAACAGACAACAAAAGCTGGGGACGAGCAAACTAAAAACAACAGGGACACCTGCACAGGAAGCTGACGAGGTGACACAAAGCTCTCAGAGCTGTCGCTATTGTAAATCCTGTTCTTGCAAGTCCAGACAGCGTATGGGGGCTGCTTAATTTGGTTTTGCTAGATGTCCTCTTATCCCTTGTAAAATGTTTGAATCATTTAGAAACATTTTTTATACTTATAGATAAAAGAACAAAGGGGTTAAGGGGGCAGTGATGAACTTTTATTAGGTTGTGGCGTGATTTTAAAATCTCCAATTACATATTCAAAGGTAATACTCATGTGAGCCTGTAAATATGACTTTGCACAGCTCTTCCTTTCCACCACTACCAGCCCTGAGGTGAACGTTTATATTCCCCAAACGGAGTATTAAACTCCCTCGCCCCCTGCTTCAATGCAAAGATCTGCCTTCCCCACGTGTGTTATATATGATGCCATTAGGTGGCTAGTTTGGGAAAATGAGCTTTGGGAGTGGGCTGTCTTAAAACCATCCCTCTGAATGCTCCAAAATGGCATAAAGCAGACTTCGTCCAATATTTATTAAATAAGCAGAATTAAACATCGATGATACAATAAAAACCATATGCCTGTGAGAGAAATGGACTTATTTTCCTCTCTCCTTTATTTCCCCTCCTCTGTGTGGAGCTCCTTCTTGTAATTTTTCTTTTCCCTTTGATGAAACAAAAGCTCAGTTCGAGGCACCCCCTAGTGAGGTCAGTATTGGCCTCACCTTAGAAAGTTTAATTTTGAATAAATTATAATTTCCCTCAGAATTTTTTTTTTCCTTTGATGTCTGTTTCCTTTTGTTCACTTTTAAAAATTCTGCATGTATTAAGCTCAGGGTGTATAAGACATGTCTGATATTTTACGAGGCACTGGGGATATGCTGGGGTCCCTGGGTAGCACAAACGGTTTACACGCTCAGCTGCTAACTGAAAAGGTGGAGGTTTGAGTCCACCCAGAAGTACCTCAGAAGAAAGGCCTGGTGATCTACTTATAAAAAAATCAGCCATTGAAAAACCCTATGGAGGACAATTCTACTCTGACACACATCGTCGGGTCACCATGAGTCTGACTCGAAACAGAGGCAACTGGTTTTCGGGGGGAGATATGTGTTAAGATGAGGAGAACACAGTCTACCTCATCAAGGGTCACAGACCTTTGTAGAAGACGTATTTTAACAAACAGTGCCAGGAAGGACTGAGTGTTCACTCAGAGCCCATGCATAAGGTGCTGCGGGGCCTGGGAATCAGCATAGTGCAGCGCTTACACTGATTACGGGTAGGGTTGCACAGCCAGCCGTTGTCATGGCTGTCAGTAAAAAGTAGAACTGGCAAAATTCTGTGATAGATATATTTACAATCAATCACACACAAACACACAAAGAGGAGCTGCTGAGGCTGCTTATGTGCAGCCAAATACCTCCTGGGATTTGATTCCTTGGTTTGAAGGTTTATGGTCATGGTTTCATGGGACATCTCAGTTAACTGGTGTAATAACATGTTTAGTGTTTCTGTTCTATCTCCTAATTTGTTGCATAGTACCTGGTGCCTTGAAAGCTTGTAAGCGGCCATCCAAGGCGTGACAACTGGTCCCCATTCAGCTGAAGCAACAGAGGAAGAAGCAGTGTCAGGAATAGAAGGAGGAAACGGAATGTGTGACTAATTGTCTCCTTGAATAACTGCCTCCTTTGCTTTGAGATTAGAAGAGCTGGGTAGCTCTTGTCTGCCATTACTAAACATTTGATCAAAGATTCTGTAGAATACTGATCCAAAGGGGGAATATGCAGGACAGAATTTGAAATTCTCATGGATTCCAGACTTTCTGGAACCATGGAGGGTAGTAGATGAACCCTGAAACTATTGCCTGAGATAATATCTAAGCCTTAAACCAAAAACATTCCCTGAAGTCATTTTAAAATCGAACAATAGTTTAGCTTAACTAGTAAAAAGATCTGCCTTGAGCATTATGCTCTTTTAAGAACTATCTATATGTGATCGAATTGACAACAGCAACACAAAACGTTAGATAGGAACCTTAGGGGGCGGTGAGTTTATATTAATGAAGGAGGAACAACTCAGAAAAGGAGGGTGAGAAAGGTTGCACAACTTGAAGAATCTAATTCAATGTCACTAAATTGTACAGGTAGAAACTGTTGAATTGGTGTATGCTTTGCTGTGTACATTCTCAACAACAACAAAAGAAATAAAATTCAGGGGAAAAAAGAAAGAAGTGTGGAATACAGATTTTCTAGAGCCATGGATGCTGGATGAATTCCTGAAACTACTGCCCTGAGAAAATCTTTAAACCTTAAACTAAAAATATCCCTGAAGTCTTCTCATAACCAAACAATAGCTTAGCTTAACTAGTAAAGAATGTCTGTCTAGAGCATTAAACGCTTTTTTAAGGCCGATCTATATGGGATAAAATTGACAACGCCAATTCAAAATGATCAGAGAGGAAACTTAGGGGGTAATGAGTTTATGTTAATGAGGGAAGAACAACTCAGAGAAGGAGGGTGAGAATGATTGTACAACTTGGAGAATGTAATCAATGTCACCGAGTGGTACACGTAGAAATTGTTGAATTGGTGTATGTTCTGCTGTATATATTCTCAACAACAACAAAAATTATATAAAAATAAAAGCATGAACTAGATAGGTTGTATTATCTAAGTGTCTTATTTCAGGATAATAATTTTTAAGCAACAAATTGTTAATAAAGGCAGGCATTGGCTCTGACAGGGTTTCATTAAACCATTCTGATTCTCCTTGGGACCAGTGCTCTGGTCATTAAGGGAAGAAAATACACTCTTTAGAGTCAGTGGCAATAGGTTTCAATTAGGTTTGCCTTCACCATAATGCTGAGTCCTGAAACCTGTCCTCCTAAAAGGCCTAGGTGAGGGCCCTGCCTCATTAATATAGCTAACGCTTGAAGTCTGTGCCTCTTTTGCTCCAATATACTTACATAAATTAATGCAGTGAACAATGAGGATATTCATGCCACTTGCAAAAGCAAAAATCTGCTCCCATAATTTATCCACAAGCCTCTGGGTATTCAATACATATATGATTATTCTGATGATATCATTCTCTCTTATTGTGTATGAAATGGTAATTTAAATCTTACACAATAAATTAATTTTAAATAAAAAAAGAGAGAGAGAAGCACCTTGACATTATAAACATGGGTTTTGGATTAAAACATCCCTGGGCTTAAATCCTGGCTTAGTAGCTATATATATGTAGACAGGTAACTTAACCTTAAGCCTTGGCTTCATTCCCTGTAAAAAGGGAGGCAACAGCCACCTCATTGGGCTGTTGTGAGCATTAGGTGAGGTAACTTGTATGAAGTACTTAGCATGAAAAAGCATTTAACAAATGTTTGAGAAAAGGTCTATTGCCTGCAGAGGTCACGGTCACGGAAGGCTTGGTAGAGGAGATATTTGAGGGAAGTCTTGATGGATAATCATAAATCTCTGGATGGACAGCATTAGGGGAGAGGCTGTAGGAAAGTTCTCTGGAACAGGCAATTGCAGGCACCAAATTTGGAGGTAAGAAAAACCAGGGGTGTGGGAGCTACAAGTAGGTGAGAAAAAGCAAATCACAAACCTGCATGGGGGCAGCAGTAGGGACAAGGCTGGAAGGGGATGAGAGCCTGGAGTGACACCTGGAGGTGTTGGATGTTTTCCTGCAGTTAACGAGAAGCCACTGAAGGGTGTCCCTGCACACGGCCCAGGAATTACAACATGACGCCTCAGGAAGGATGGCACCACCGACAACCCTTTCTCTGCCATCTCCAAGATCTCGGGCTCTCCAGTTATTTCCTGCATTACACAGAACTCCTGACTAGCCAACCATAGTCTAAACACATTAAACTAATTCAATCTTTAGTGCTACGGACCAGCTGCTTCTAAAATGATTTCTCTCTCTCTGAAAGAGGGATTTATGCCCTGAGGTCTTCTTTTTTTTTTTTTTTTCCTTTTCCTTTAGCAAAGGTGGGGTCAACACAGCAGGTGGTTTCTAAACAGAGGAGTGGATGAAGAATCTTAAAGGTGAGTTTATTGCCTCCACTTAGTAGGGAGTTTTGGTCCTTGTGTTGTAAAAATCAATCAATCCAAAAATATTTGGCAGCACCAACGTGCCTAAAGCACTTGGCTAGGCTCAGCGGGGGATACAAAAGTTAGAAATTGTAGTCCCATCTTAAGGTCTATAGTTGGGGAGGCAAGACAAAAAGCGGGAACAGTAAATGATATAGAACATAAAACTACCTTGAGAATGAAATGAAAATTATTGTCCAAGCACAGTCTTTAGGGGCTCCCTATTATGAGGAAGGAGAATTCTGAGGGGTAGGAGATACTTAGAAACCCTCATGAAGATGCTGACTTGAAACCCACTTTGTATTTGACTTGAAGTGCACTTGGCAGAGGGCTAAAATTTAGATGGCTGAAGGAGAGAGAGGGTATTTTCAATCCATGATTCCCAGGCTTGGCAATTTCAATGTTTACAAAAAATTTCTAGCAAATCTTAAAGGGCATGTGAGCGTTAACACGGGTTTGTCATTTTTTTCTTTCGTCAAAGTGAGAGCATTTTATTAAGAAAGGAAAAAAAAAAAAAACTACTCTCTACTAGCACCATTGTTTCAAAAAAGCAAGCATATGCTAACATCGAAATTGAAAACAAGCTCAAATAAAGTGCATGTATTAATTTTCTATTTCCAGGTTACAGATTGAACAGCTTAAATGAAAACACCCAGTTTTTATCTAACAGTTTCTGTATGGTAGAAGCATAGGCACAGCTGAGCTGAATTTTCTGCTTAGGGTCTTACAAGGCTGAAATTAAGGGTTCGGCTGGGCTGCGTTCCTTTCTGGAGCTTGGAGTGGGGGGAGTCCGTTTTCAAGCTCATATGGTTGTTGGCAGAATTTAGTTCTTTGTGGTTACAGGACTGAGCCACCTGTTCTCTTGCCGTTTGATGGCTGGGGGTCACTTTCAGATATTAGAAGCCACCCACAGTTCTTTATCATGTAGGTTCTTCCATATGCCTGTCTGTGATTCTAATTCCTGACTTCCTGTTGCTGACCTCCAGACCCGGAATTGATAGAGCTCTTGTGATTTTATCAGGCCCGCTCAGATAATTTCCCTTTGATTAACTTAGAATCAACTGATTAGCAACCTTAATTACATATATCAAAATCCCTTATGCCATTAACACAACATAATCACAGTAGAGATATTTCATCATACACATTTATTTCTCCCACACTCAAAGGGGAGAAAGTCATACAAAGTGTGTACATTAGGGAGTGGGGGGCTTAGAGGACATCATAGATTTTTGCCTACTACAATATACTTCTTCCAAAGAAAGGAAGTGACTAATTCATACCAAAATATTTTAAAGGGTATCTCCAAAAATCTTGAACACAGAAAAATTACATTTATTATATAAAACTTATTTTTTAATGAATAAATGAAAAAATCATTATCACTGCCTCCTGAGAAAGAGGTATAAGTACAAAAGCCCTTCAAAATGGAAGCTGAGGTGGCTGAACCGCTCTGTATAAATAAGGGGAAGGTGACATGATGGAGGGAGGAAACATGCAAAGAGATTCTGGATGCACTACAGGAGAAAGGGAGAGGAGGGGAGTTCCCCTAATGATTTCAAGGGAAAGAACTGACTTAGAAGAGAAGACACACCTGATGAGATTTTAAGGTCTTTGCTGTGGGAGGTGAGAATATTTGTAACAACCTCATTGCTCTGGCTCCCCTATGAAATCTTCAGTAAATTTACATTTCTTTCTAATGCTTTCTGTATGCCTGGAATTTTCCTGACAAATGCAAGCAAGTGCAGCATTCTGCATCAAAGAAGAGTGTGGGACAGACGCCCGGAAAGTGCATATGAACACAAGGACACTGCACACACACACACGCAGGTAAGGGGAAGGTAATAGAAGCAACATTCTTAATGCTATTTGTGCTCAGTTCTGAATATTCTGGAAGAAATAAGAGATGTCAGGGGATAGTAGGTCACGCTCCTTGAGATGCATTTCCATCTCTTCCTCAAAGGTCCGGGAGAAAACTACCTCCACGGATAAAATATTTAACTGTAAGGGAACAGGGTGCTTCCCACTCAGAGATGAACATCTAAAGGTAGGTCAATCCCCATGAAGCAGTGAGGACATTTGCTGACAGCGACATTGTGACCAGCATTTGGGGACTGCAATTCTAGATATGGACACAAAGACACGGAAGCAAGAAAGCCTGAGACTTTAGCAGTCAAGTGAGCACCCTGCAAAGGGCTTTGCAAACATCCTCTAGTCTATCATTACGTATTCCTTACCACTAGCTCTGGAGGGAGGTCATTACAATCATTTCAGTGAGTCAGAAGACAAGACGAATTGTGGAGGTTAAATGACCTGCCTGAGGCCGCCATACAGTATGGAGCAAAGTTGAGGTTAGAACTCCCCAGCATCTCTGCCCCAGGCTTTAGCTCAACCTTAACAGAGCCCAAATTCTTTAAAACCAGCAGCTTCTCCTCTGGGGCGTGGCAAGAGGATTACAGAGAATTGTAGCAGGGACGGAAGAACTGATTTCTGATTTCGCAGGGCTGTGTTATAGACCACCTGACCCAGGGCTTGAAGTCTTTTGTCTCAATTTCTTACTGAATGCTGAAGTGGAGTATTGTGTCTTTTCCTCACTGGAGACAAAGGATGGAAGAACAGATGAAGGCAGGAGGAATTTGGGACCTGGGGCTACAGTATGGCCCCAAAGTAGCCAACCTCAATCTTTTTTAAATCTTTTTTTTTTTTTTTTTATGACCAACACATACAAAATTCTTACAGGGATGACACCTTGCTTTCCTCCTATCTAGCTAAAGGACCACAAGTATTTCCTGGGACCTTTGAAGGAAGGGACTAAATATTTTATCTTAACCCCAGTGCTTTGCACAATGTTGGGCACATGGTCAGTTCTCAGTAAATATCTACTAAGTAACTGAACTAACCCAGGCCCAAGCTTGTTGACTGAAATCATCTGCGACTTCCTTCGTCATGGTGCCTTGCTTTTTGACAATTTACTGATTGTGTCTCTTCACACTATTTGGAGATTGCTCTCACTAGGCTAGGTGGCTCTCTGGAGCTGGGTTAACGGGAGCCCTGCCTGACTTCCCAACCTTTCAGTTCTGTCTACCAAGAAAGGAACAAGACTAGACAATGCAGACTCTATATTGTTGACCATACATACAGAATATGTCATCTGAACTAAGAAGAACTTACAACAATGGTGTACAATATAGCACCATAGGTACAGTACTGTAATATGGTAAAATAAGAATTTTACTTTTTGACAGGATTTCAGTCCTGCCTGGTCATGAGAATCAACTAGGGATCTCATTCTCAGATAACACACTCTTGAGATCTGATTTAGAGGTCTAGGATGGGCACTAGGAGTCTCCGGGTTGCACAGCTAAGTGCTTGGCTACTAGCTGAAAGGTTGGTGGATAAAATCCACTCAGAGGGACCTTGGAAGAAAGAAAAGCCTGGCAATCTACTTCTGAAAAATCACAACCACTGAAAACCCTATGGAGCTCAGTTCTATTTTGCACACACGGGATCACCATGAACAGGAATTGACTGGATAGCAATTTTTTTTTTTTTCTTTTCTTTTTAGTATGGGTTAGAAGGACCTGCATTTTTGGTTTGCTTTTTGTTTTCAAGCTACTATGCAAATAAGTTTGGAAATCTCTGCTCTAATTACTTCATAATTATTTTTTTATGCAAATAAGTTTGGAAATCTCTGCTCTAATTACTTCATAAGCACCTCTACTGTCCCAAATTAGCTTATTTTTTGCCCTCATAGAACTTATATGTCTTATGTATTTTGTATATCACAAGTGATGTCCAGGAGATTAGATAGTACTGAGTTTAGTGATTAATGAAGTCCCTGGTTAGTGCAAATGGTTAACATGCTTGAGTGCTAAACATAAGGTTAGAGGTTTGAGTCTACCCAAAAGCACCTAGGTAAAAAGGCCTGGTGATTTATTTCTGAAAAATCAGCCTCTGAAAACCTTAGAGAGCACAGTTCTTCTCTGGCACACATGGGGTCACCCTAAGCTGGAGTCGACTGGGCAGCAACCGGTTACTGGTTGAGTGGTTAATATTCCTTTGAGCAAGAAACAGCACACAGTTCTGGGCTATCCGAAGCTACTTCTTCCATCTCAAAACATAAAGGCCCGAATACAGCTCTTCATCCTAATGGAAAAATATCTATATTTTGCCTTTTGGAGTAATATCAGCAAGAGCTGATTACTCCTTTAGGTCCACATCTGTTCTTTCAAACACTTGGAATTCAGCAGACTCATGAATAACTCATTTCAAATCATGGGAGAGTCCAAGAGGCAAAAAGCTGTATGTTGTCAGGGCCCAGCAATGTGTGTTTAAACTAGACCAGCTGTGTATAAAAAGCAGTCGAGTTGCTTTAAACAACAGTAATGTCAATGATATGAGGTATAAACAGTTCTTTTTCAGGCAATATAGGTTATTATTGGCTCCATTTTATAACCATGAAAAGTGATTTTTCTTTTTTTTTAATATACCACACAAAAGTTTTGTCCTCATCATTTTGGAATGATGTCTAAAGTCTACCAGGAGCAACACATGTTTCGTGTTTCAGGTGGAGCTCTTCCAAGGTGTTCCCTTTAAATTGTGGATACATTAGTTTATAATTCATTGACACTTTAGTAGGAACTAGGTTGACATACCCTAACATTAGACAGAGCACTAGGTTTAAGAAGACCTTTAGTCAAACACTTTGAGGAAATAGTGAAAGCTCTATCTTTTCTCAGAGTCAAAGACACACCCTCACAGTGCTTCTCAAAGTGTGTTTCATCAAGTCACCAGGTGATTCTGATGCTCCCTAAAGCTCTATTACCCTTTTAATGGCCCCGAGAAGTCCTGCAGTAACAAAATATGCTTATTTAAAGCAGCATTAGTGAAGCACACTTGCCCCCACGCCCTTTTACGTGTAACACTTATTAACATCCCGTGGAGCTTGTGGTTCATGACGTGCACATCAGAAATCACTACACCAGATTATGAAAACAGAAAAGACATTTATTGCACAACTGACAATATACAATGGCTGTAACAAATATTTTTTGTATCACACTATGCGCCAGACCCTGGGAATACCCTGGTAAATCTGACAGAGGTAATCCCTCCCTCAACAATGTATAGAGTTTACTGGGGAAGGCAGATAAAAACAATGAAACCATGAAGAATGTCACGTGTGAAGTCCACGCACTATAAGAGGATGTGAGGACACGTAAGGACATTCAACATTACTTGGGTCATTAATTTGCTTTGCAAGCCATTCTTATTCTCCTTTCGTCCTCATTGCCTTGGCCAAGTGGACTAAAGCAACAGCCTTAGGCGGAGATAGTCAGGTTACTTCATTCATAAACACTTTCAGGAAGCTCCAAGGACAAAGACTTTGGGTAGGTAATGACCACGGCTGGCCAGTAAACCTGCAGTGCACGCCCTCCCAGACAGGCCTGTGTTCTCTCAGGTCAGTATCTCTCATCCAATCTTCTGAATCCCTAAAATCAGGGCTCTGGCTTGGTGGCCTGCTGTCTGGGAAATATCTGAGGTCTGGGAAACTGGTAAAAGAGAATGATGTTGCTGCTAGAGATGTCAGCATAAGCCTGGATTTGTGCCTTGAGAAGAAATCTTATAGCCAAGTGGCAATGTCAACTCACATGAGCTCAAGGAGGGCAGGGAATTTTGTCTACTGTGTTTACTGAAGTATTTTCAGACCCTAGAACAATGCCTGACATACAGTAGGCAGTCAGCAAATACTTGTCTTTAATGGGGTTCATCAAATCTTCCTCATCAGTCTTTTCCTGACCTTGTATATTAGTAAGAATAGGCTTATTGATAAAATAAAATAAAAGTAGTGTCAAATTATTTAACAGATCAAATACAATAGAGTAGAGCTATTCAACAGAGGGGGTCCCTGGGTGGTACGACGGTTAACTCACTTGCTGCTAAACAAAAGTTTGGAGATTCAAGTCCATCCAGAGGCACCTTGGAAGAAAGGCCTGGCTATCTACTTCCAAAGAATCAGCCATTGAAAATCCTATGAAGCACAGTTCTACTGTGACACACATGGGGTTGCCATGTGTTGGAGTCGAGCTGATGGGAACTGCTTTTTGTTTTTAATCATCTATGCTGTGCCCTAAGGTAGCCACTAGCCACACGTAGCTCTTTAGCACTTGACATGTGGTTGGTGTGACTGAGGAACTGGGAATTTTAATTTTTAAATTTTACTTATTTTAAATAGCCACATGTGGCTAGCGGCTACGATACACGACAACACAATACTAGCAGTGTACGGCCCAGGCTAATGGACCTCTGCCTTCCTCAATGTATGGTGCTCAAGGTCATGTCGGAAGCTGTCTCTACCCAGCCAGCTGGAAGAGGAAAAGGGCATGGCGAAGCAAAGGTGGGGCAATTTTACGGGCCAGGCATGTAAGTGGCACATATCGTTTCCATTTACACTCCATTAATGAGAACTAGTCACATGGTCACACCTGAATGCAAAAGAGTCTAGGAAATGTAGTCTTCGGGTGTGTAGCCGCCCGTGAGCAACAGCCCCACATTACGGAAGAGGAGACATGATTGTTGTGGTGAATAGCCAGCTCTCTCTGCTATGAATATGAGGTGAGAAGCTTATTTTCCAGGATCCTGTATCACCTCCTCATAGAATATTAGCATTGGGTAGAAATTTCAAAATCACTGCATTCAATTACCCATTGGATATGCAGGCATTCCCTGCTCCAGCATTCCCAGTGACTGGCTTCTCTGCTTCTAAATGGGTTCTTGAAGACATCCATAGGGAGGCTTGTTCTCTCCACGGCATTCTTCACTCCAGCCTTCCTATTTCCCTCACATCATCCTTAACTGCACTTTCTCTCAGAGCCTAGCTGGATGAAGACACTAATCTGATTATCATTTTCATGTGAATAAGGATACCTACAATCCTATCACTCAACACTATCCAGTAGGTATCCCAGATAACACATCTGCACATTAAACTAAGGACTTTAATGTCTAAGCAGAAGGAATGACCAATAGGAGAACTTAAGGCAAGGCCCTGGGGGAGACATTTATCTAATCAATAGGGCAAACCCTTAAAGATCCTGAAACACTCATAAAAAGGCGTTTACAAGAATTGGATGTTGGCCTCAAAGCACAGGGTACTATGCTGCTAAATCCTTCCTTTGCCATCCTCGGGAGATTCAAAAGCATTCCTCAATAGGCAGGCAAGATGGAGAATAACAGACTACTGTGTCCAGAAACTCATGTGATGTGCTCCTGTCCTTGGCTAGGGGCTATCAAAATCAGTCTGCCTGCAGCAGTCCCTGCTTCCTTGGAATTCGGCATTTAAAAAGTTAGTCGTTTTCCTGGCAGTTACTTAAACACCACTTTGGGGAGGGCTCTGTATTGTTGGTCAATTGACGTGTTTCAGTCTTGTCTCTCCATAGACTCTCAACTGATAAGGGAGCCAGGATGCTCGTTCCCCATATGTGTATCTCCTGAGCACTTAGCTGTGTGTCTGGCATGCCACCGTACAGAGTGAATATGGAACAGCTCAGACTGGTCAACCAGGCCCACAGGGCTATTCTGGACGATCTGAGTTCTGGTCCTGGCTGTGTGGCCTTAGGCAAATCACTTCTCCTTTCTGAGCTTTGGAATTTATCTTCTAAAGCAAGGTTTAGCAAATTATAGTCCACAGGCCAAATCCAGTCTACGGCCTGTTTATGTATAGTCTGTGAGCTCAGAATGGTTTTTACTTTTTTAAAGGTTTATAAAACACAAAACAAAAAGCAAAGAAGATACGTGACAGATCATATATGGCCCACAAAGCCTAAAAAATTTACTATCTAGCCCCTAACAGAAAAATGTTGCCAATCCCTGCTCTAAAATGAAGAAGAAAAACTATTAAAAAAAAAAAATATATATACATATATATATATAATTCCCACTCTACTTGGAACCATCCTTCTAAGCAGATCGCATATGGAATCCAAATACTATATGTTGAACCCAAATGCTAAGCTGCTCAGGATGAGCAGGGGTGGAAGTGTGATCAACACCTTTTCCTCCAGGGAAATCCCTCAGACTCCTGGAAGTACAGTTTGGAAGTCACAAATCAAAATATCAGTAAACCAGTAGGCACTGAGTTGAGTCTGACTCCTGGAGAGCCCATGTCTGTCAGAGGACAACTGTACTCCATAAGGTTTTCAATGGCTGACTTCTTGGAAATACATTGTCAGGCCTTTCTTCCAGGGTACCTCTAAGGAGGCTCAAACCGTTAACTTTTCAGTTAGCAGCCAAGCATGTGAACCGTTGGTACCACCCAGGCACTCCAAAAACATCAGTAATGCTGCTATTTTTTAGGCTCTGATGCTCTTTGTTACTGGGAGGCAACAGGGCTTGATGGTTACTGCTTAATCTTGGAAGTCAGAATGCCTGGGCAGAGTCCTGTCTTTATCTCTTATTCCCATTAGGTATTGGTTTAAGCCTCTGGTTGGTACAGAGGGTTAATGTGCTCGGCTGCTAATGGATGAAAGGTTGGAGGTTTGAATCCACCCAGAGGTGCCCTGGAAGAAAGCCCCGGCGATCTATTTCCAAAAAGCCACCCATCAAAAACCCTATGGAGCACAGTTCTACTCTGGCACACAGGGGGTCATCACGAGTCAGAATTGACTGGACAGCAACTGTTTTAAGTATTTAACTTCTCTGAGCCTCAATTACCTCAACATAAGGATCATGATAGCACCTACTCAAGGGTTGCCGTGAAGGTTAAATAAAGTAATGCATGGAAAGCATTTAGCAGAAGGCCTGGCACAGAATTAAGATGTCGATCAATGTAAGCTGTCTTTATTATGGCAAGAATACACTCTATTTTTCTGTCTCTCACATATGCTTGCCTCTTGAAAGCTTCAACAACACTGGCCACAGGTCAACAAGCCACACGTTGTAAAGTACCCTACCATGCTGCACACCAGGGAGCACTCAATACATATTAACCGATCAATACTGTTGGCAAAAGGCTCAGCATCCCTCAGCTGAGAAGCCCAGCAAGGACACAAAATATTTTCCCTGAATTCCTTGCCAGAGCTCTGCTTCCCTAAGCCCAAAGCCAGCCCAAACCCCTCTGTATGCAACAATAAAAACACAAGCAAAACCACATATATAAATTAAATATTTTCGCTGCTAATGAGAGGCAACCCGGCAGTTTTCTCATCACTCCTGTGACAAGTTTATGTGCTCTACAATCGCAGTCGAAATATTTTTGCTATTTTCATGATTTTCTTGGCTTCCTTCCTGAGGAATTAATCATTTCTACAGCACTGGGGAGAAGCTGAGAAATCGGAGACATGACTGAATGACATGATAGTGCATTATCTTCGCCCACGCCACATCTTTCCCTGTGCATGAAATTAAATCGTTCCAGGGAGAATGGCTCGCTGTGGCGGGGGAGGTATGGAAGTGGAACTCCTTCCGGGCTCTTGCTTCATGGAAAGGGTTCAGTTGGCATGGGAGATTGACTTTAGTTCTTTCGAGTTCCTCAAATTGTAGGTGAAGAAATATGAACATGCTCAAGGCTCTGTGGGTATGTCTAAGTAAAACTCATGGTGTCTTTGGGGAGGCAGGAAGCAGTTGCCCTAATGGACCAACCAGAATTATAACTGAAAAGGGAGACTTGAGTCAAGTTATCAGTCAATGAATTTGACCTAGAAGGGAATCCAGAGATCATCTCATCAATCTCTTCACTTTGAAAGTGAGGAAGCTGTCCCCCAGTAGAGCATGTTAAACCAACAGGCTTTGGAGACATGTGTCTGTTAACCTAGCTTCTGCCTTTTACTAACAAGTCATCTGACATCTCCAATGGTGTCCTCTCTGTGAATGTTAACATACCTTTTTACCAACAGGATGAGATGGAGGAAATGAAGAGGTTTAGTTACCAAGAGGATGACATTTACAGGGCTTGGAAATAGTAAGTACAATCACACACGTGTGTCACACATTGCATGAAGGCCAGACCTGACTCTTGAAAGCAGTGCTGGGATTTTCAGTCCATGGATAAAGCCAGTAGCAAAGGAAGTAATCACCACAATATGATTATTTAAGTCTGATCCATCCAATATCAATTCTAAAAACAAACAAACAAAAAAACTGTATATTTGCATTGTGCTTATTCTTCTTTAGAGAACTTACCTGATTGTTCCCACATTGATCCTCAACTTTGTGAATGGGTCAAAAACAGGGTTGACCTAGCCATTCAGCACAGGAGACACTGTGCCCAGGGCCCACAATACTTTTTTTTTTTTTCATATTATGTGATTTTATTTAGATGACATTCTTTGTTTTTTATTGTGCTGAAAGTTTACAGTTTCTCATGCAAAAACTTATACACACCTTGCTCTGTATTCCTAGCTGCTCTCCCTCTAATGAGACAGCAGCACACTCCTCCTCTCCACCCTGTGTCCATTCAACCAGCTTCTGTCCCTTCTGCCTTCTCATCTTGTCTCCAGACAGGACTTGCCCACATAGTCTCATGTGTCTACTTGAGGCCAAGAAGCTCATGCCTCACCAATATCACTTTCTCTCTTACAGTCCAGTCCAATCCCTGTCTGAAGAGTTGGCTTTGGGAATGGTTCCAGTCTTGGGCTAACAAAGGGTCTGGGGACCATGACCTCCAGGGTCCCTCAGTCTCAGTCAGACCATTAAGTCTGGTCTTTTTACGAGAATTTGAGGTCGGCATCCTACTACTCTACAGTTCTATCAGGGATTCCCTGTTGTATTCCCTGTCAGGGTAGTGATAGGTGATAGCCAGGCACCATCTAGTTCTTCCGTTCTCAGGCTGATATAGTCTCTGGTTTATGTGGGCCCACAATACTTGTAAGGGCTCTTTTTCTAAAACTTTATTTTTTGTTGTTACTGAGAATACACATAGCAAGACATACACCATCAACAATTTCTACATGTACAATTCAGTGACGTTAATTACATTCTTCAAGTTGTGCAACCATTCTCACTCTCCTTTTCTGAATCTAAGGGCTCTTTTAGCACAACTGGAAACCCTGGTGGCACAGTGGTTAAGAGCTACGGCTGCTAACCAAAAGGTTGGCAGTTCAAATCCACCAGGAGCTCCTTGGAAACCCTACTGGACAGTTCCACTCTGTTCTATAGGGTCGCTATGAGGTGGAATTGGCTCGAAGGCAATAGGTTTTTTTTTAAAATCACATTTGTTCTAGGCCTCCTGACTTACCAGACTGTAGGTTCTATGAGGTTGAAGACTCTGCCTATTCTTCAGCACTCTATTCCTGATGTCAGAACCTCAATAAATAAATGCCTGGTGAATGATCAGATGGAGGAAAAATGAGAGAATTTTCTTTGCTGTGTCTTGTCTTAACTATATCACTTTTATATTAACATGATAATAATAATGCCACAAGAAGCTCTCAAATCTGCCGAATATTTCAACACCTCAATAACAAAAAGACAATTAATCCAATTAAAAAATGGGCAAAGGATATGAACAGACACTTCACCAAAGAAGACATTCAGGCAGCTAACAGACACGTGAAGAAATGCTCATGATCACTAGCCATTAGAGAAATGCAAATCAAAACTGCAATCAGATACCATCTCACCCCAACATTACTGGCACTAACCAAAAAAAAAAAAAAAAAAAACTGAAAATAACAAATGTTGGAGAGGCTGCAGGGAGACTGGAACTCTTATGCACTGCTGGTGGGAATGTAAAATGGTACAACCACTATGGAAGACAATATGGTGCCTCCTAAAAAAGCTAGAAATAGAAATACCCTACAATCCTGCAATCCCACTCCCAGGAATATATCCTAGAGAAAAAAAAGCCCTCACACAAACAGCCATATGCACACCCATGTTCACTGCAGCATTATTCACAACAGCAAAAAAATGGAAACAACAGATGAATGTATCAACAAATTACAGTACATACATACAACGGAATGCTACGCAATGATAAAGGACAATGATGAATCCTTGAAACATCCTATAACATGGATGAATGTGGAGGGCATTATGCTGAGAGAAAGAAGTCAATCACAAAAGGACAAATATGATATGACACCACTATTATGAAAACCCGAGAAAAGGTTTACAAAAAAAACCAAACCAAGCCCACTGCCATCGAGATGATTCTGACTCATAGCGACCCTTTAGGACAGAGCAGAACCACCCCACAGAGTTTCCAAGGAGTGCCTGGCGGATTCGAACTGCTGACCCTTTGGTTAGCAACCGTAGCACTTAACCACTACGCCACCAGGGTTTCCAGAAAAGGTTTATGCACAGAAAAAAACAATATTTCACAATTATAAGGGAGGGATTTTTACATAAACCAAAGAAAAAAAAAGGAACCCAGGCCCACTGCCGTCGAGTTGATTCCGACTCATAGTGACCCTATAGGCCTCTCTAGCCCCATAGAGTTTCCAAGGAGCACTTGGTGGATTAGCACTGCCAACTTTTTGGTTAGCAGCCGTAGCTCTTGACCACTATGCTACCAGGGTTTCCAATACATATATACACACACACATATATATACGTACACACATATATACATACACACACACACATATATATATTTGTTGTTGGCGCTGTTAGGTGCTATAGAGTCAGTTCTGACTCATAGCAACCCTACGTACAACAGAACGAAACTCTGGCTGGTTCTGCACCATCCTTATAATCATTATTACACTTGAGCCCATTGTTGCAACCACTGTGTCAATCCATCTCATTGAGAGTCTTCCTCTTTTCTGCTGACCCTGTAGTTTACAGAGCATGATGTCCTTCTCTAGGGACTGATCTCTCCCAATAACGTGTCCAAAGTATATAAGACATAGTCTCGCCATCCTTGCTTCTAAAGAGCATTCTGGTTGTACTCCTTCCAAAACAGATGTGTTTGTTCTTTTGGCAGTCCTTGGTATATCCAATATTCTTCACCAACATTACAATTTAAAGGCGTCAATTCTTCTTCAGTCTTCCTTATACATTGCCTAGCTTTCACATGCGTATGAGGCAATTGAAAATACCATGGCTTCGGTCAGGTGCACCTTAGTCTTCAAGGTGACGTCTTCGCTTTTCAAAACTTTAAAGAGGTCCCTTGCAGCAGATTTGCCCAACGCAATGCATCTTTTGATTTCTTGACTGCGACTTCCATGGGTGTTGACTGTGGATCCAAGTAAAATGAAATCCTTGGCATCTTCAATCTTTTCTTCATTTATCATGATGTTGCTCACTCGTCCAGTTGTGAGGATTTTTGTTTTCCTTATGTTGAGGTGCAATCCATACTGAAGGCTGTGGTCTTTGATCTTCATCAGGAAGTGCTTCAAGTCCTCTTCACTTGCAGTAAGCAAGGTTGTGTCATCTGCATAACGCTGGTTGTTAATGAGTTTTCTTCCAATCTTGATGCCCTGTTCTTCTCATATAGTCCAGCTTCTCAGATTATTTGCTCAGCACACAGGTTGAATAGGTATGGTGAAATGATACAACCCTGACGCATACCTTTCCTGACTTTAAACCACGCAGAATCCCCTTCTTCTGTCCAAACAACTGCCTATTGATCTATGTACAGATTCCTCATAAGCACAATTAAGTGTTCTGGAATTCCCGTTCTACACACACACACACACACACATATTACTACTATGTTCCTGGCACTATTCAAAGTTCTTTACATGTATTAATTCATTTAGCCACAGAACAACCCTCGGATGCAGGGACTATTATCACAAAGAAACTGAGGCACAAAGAAATTAAATAACTTACCCGAAGTTAAGAGCTCTGGTGGTGCTGTGGTTAAGAGCTTGGCTGCACTCCAAAAGGTTGGCAGTTCTAATCCACTAGCCATTCTGTGGAAATACTATGGGCAGTTCTATTCTGTCCTATAGGGTCTCTATGAGTCAGAATCGACTGGAGGGCAATGGCTTAAGGGTTACCCAAATTTAGAAAGTGATGGGAGTCCAGCTCCAGAATCCATATTCTAATCATTATACTATACTATTGTTGACAAAACAAACAATGCTAAAACACCCTGATGTCCTAGGAGTTGTATTCCTCTGCAGTTAGTCTCAGTTATCAGAAGCCGGAGCTATAATCTTTTAAGCAGATCTTTGGAATGAGTATCTAGTCTCAGTATGAGTACAGATACTACCAAGACTAATTTGGGGGCATACGAACGTCATCCTTAACCAGTGGAACAAGTCACCAGGAATTCCTATCAGCTGTCCAACTTTGAGCAAGCCCTCCATGGTACCAGTTCAAACAGAGATACATCCTCTGGGAAAGAGGAAGAATTTGTTAAACCTCTATTTATGTCCCCTCTCCTCCCTTGAGTTTTAGGAAGGGTTACCTCATCAGATTAGGTAGCTCAAAGGTGGCCTACGGAAATGAGATACAAAGGAAGCACCTTTTGAGGAGGGTTGGAAGGGGAAGCTTCAGAAGTCTATGCCTCTTCAAGTATTTAAGTGTGTATGTGCATGTGTTTGTGGAAGGGTGGTGGGAGGGGATGTACAAGTGTCTTGTCAGGCTTACTTTAGATAAGGATCATACTTTGTAGACATAGATAAGAATCATACCATCTAGATAAGGATCTTACCTTCTCTCCTCTCCCATGCCCATTACAAAGTCAAATCCACATTTCAGGTATGTACAACATGTGGGCAAGATTATAGTAGGTTGTACAAACAACACTGATTTTACAAGGCTAACACTGGGACCTCCTGATTTCAACAGTCTACATTTTAAAATACTATCTATATCAGATTTTTACCTCCAAAAATGCTTAGATATTTAAAATATAATTTATTTCACTATCATTCCTTTTCAGTTGTTAAAAGTTATAAATTAAAAATATCTTGGAATCTTATACACAGAAAACCCTAAGGAATCCTCCAGAAAACTACTGAAACTAATAGAAGAGTTCAGCAGAGTATCAGGATACAAGATAAACATACAAAAATCTGTTGGATTCCTCTACACCAACTAAAAGAACATTGAAGAGGAAATCACCAAATCAATGCCATTTACAGTAGCCCCCAAGAAGATCAAATACTTAGGAATAAATCTTACCAGAGATGTAAAAGGCTTATACAAAGAAAACTACAGTACACTTCTGCAAGAAACCAAAACAGACTTGCATAAGTGGAAAAACATACCTTGCTCATGGATAGGAAGACTTAACATTATAAAAATGTCTATTCTACCAAAAGCGATCTATACATTTAATGCAATTCCCATCCAAATCCCAAGGACATTCTTTAATGAGATGGAGAAACAAATCACCAACTTCATATGGAAGGGAAAGAGCTTCTGGATAAATAAGGCATTACTGAAAAAGAAGAACAAAGTGGGAGGCCTTGCTTTACCTGATTTTAGAACCTATTATCCCACCACAGTAGTCAAAACAGTCTGTTACTGGCACAACAACAGATACATAGACCAATGGAACAGAATTGGGGATCCAGACATAAATCCATCCACATGAGCAGCTGATATTTGATAAAGGCCCCAAAACAGTTAAATGGGGAAGACAGCCTTTTTAACAAATGGTGCTGGCATAACTGGATATCCATCTGCCAAAAAATGCTCAAAATGGATCAAAGACCTAAATATAAAATCTAAAATGATAAAGATCATGGAAGAAAAAATAGGGACAACGTTAGGTGCCCTAATGCATGGCATAAACAGTATACAAAACATTATTAAGAATGCAGAAGAAAAACTAGATAACAGGGAGCTCCTAAAAATCAAATACCTATACTCATCCAAAGACTTCACCAAGAGAGTAAAAAGATTACCTACAGACTGGGAAAAAGTTTTTAGTTATGACATTTCCGATCAGTGCCTGATCTCTAAAATCTATATGATACTGCAAAAACTCAACTACAAAAAGACAAATAACCCAATTAAAAAATGGGCAAAAGATATGAACAGACACTTCACTGAAGAAGACATTCAGGTAGCTAACAGATACATGAGGAAATGCTCTTGATCATTAGCCATTAGAGAAATGCAAATCAAAACTACAATGAGATTTCATCTCACTCCAACAAGGCTGGCATTAAACCAAAAAACACAAAATAATAAATGTTGGAGAGGCTGTGGAGAGATTGGAACACTTATACAGTGCTGGTGGGAATGTAAAATGGTACAGCCACTTTGGAAATTGATTTGGCACTTGCTTAAAAAGCTAGAAATAGAACTACCATATGATCCAGCAATCCCACTCCTCCGAATATATTATAGACAAATAAGAGCCTTTACACGAACAGATATATGCACACCCATTTTTATTGCAGCGCTGTTTACAATAGCAAAAAAATGGAGGCAACCAAGGTGCCCATCAACGGATGAATGGATAAATTATGGTATATTCACACAATGGAACACTACACATCAATAAAGAACAGTGAGGAATCTGTGAAACATTTCATAACATGGAGGAACCTGCAAGGCATTATGCTGAGTGAAATTAGTCAGTTGCAAAAGGACAAAAATTTTATAAGACCACTATTATAAGAATTATAAGAACTTGAAAAATAGTTTAAACTGAGAAGAAAACATTCTTTTGTGGTTATGAGAGGGAGGAGGGAGGGTGGGAGAGGGGTATTTAGTAATTAGATAGTAGATAGGAACTACTTTAGGTGAAGGGAAAGACAACACACAATACAGGGGAGGTCAGCAAGACTGGACTAAACCAAAAGCAAAGAAGTTTCCTGATTAAACTGAATGCTTCGAAGCCTAGCCTAGCAGGGGCAGGGGTTTGGGGACCATGGTTTCAGGGAACATCTAAGTCAATTGGCATAACATAATCTATTAAGAAAACATTCTGCATCCCACTTTGAAGAGTGGCGTCTGGGGTCTTAAACACTAGCAAGCAGCCATCTAAGATGCATCAATTGATCTCAACCCATCTGGATCAAAGGAGAATGAAGACACCAAGGACACAAGGTAATTACGAGCCCAAGAGATAGAAAGGGCCTGAGACCAGAAGAACTAGATGGTGCCCAGCTACAACCGATGACTGCCCTGAAAACACAACAGAGAACCCCTGAGGGAGCAGGAGAGCAGTGGGATGCAGACCCCAAATTCTCATAAAAAGGCCAGACTTAATGGTCTGAGACTGGAAGGACCCCGGTGGTCATGGCCCCCAGACCTTCTGTTGGCCCAGGACAGGAACCATTCCCAAAGCCAACTCTTCAGACATGGATTGGACTGGACAGTGGGTTGGAGAGGGCTGCTGGTGAGGAGTGAGCTTCTTGGATCAGGTGGACACTTGAGACTATGTTGGCATCTCCTCCCTGGGGGGAGATCAGAGGGTAGAGGGGGTTAGAAGCTTGTGAAATGGACACAAAAAGAGAGAGTGGAGTGAGACAGCAGGCTGTCTCATTAGGGGGAGAGTAATTGGGAGTATGTAGCAAGGTGTATGTAAGTTTTTGTGTGAGAGACTGACTTGATTTGTAAACTTTCATTGAAAGCACAATAAAAATTATAAAAAAAAATCATGGAAAATTAGCAAGAGGAGGACTGAAGAAATTTAAGAAGTTTACATTTATTTTGTTAAAAAGGACCAGCGCTTTACTGAAGATGTTGGAGGAACTAGTCTGATTAACTGATCCAAGCCCCTGGCTGTATTTATTGTAGACTGTAGATCCTGGCACAATGGGGTCTCCGATCTGCCAAATTCAAAATCAATGTAGGAGAAAGAGCAATCAGTCATTAATTGATTTCTGATTCCATTCTGCTTTAAATTAAAGGACACCTTTAGGGCCTTGCAAATGAAATAATGATCACTGATTGGACACATCTGATAGCAATTTGCTTGCTGTCCATTATCAGACCACTGGGTTTGCCAAGGACTGCCATTCATTGGGCACTCAGTAGTTGAATCAATCTGCCTTCTGTACTTAACGCAACGAAGGTCCTTCTGCTAATGGAGCAGGGTCCATGGCACAACAGTGGTTTTCTAGAACACTACATTTAGGAGGCTTTTCAAAAGAACAAACATAGTTCTTGTATTCACATCTTGAATTTCTCAAAAGGCACCTTACCCTTCTATCACACTTTTGTATTTGGTTGTAATCCAGGGTCATAAATTCATGGTGGCATCAGTAAAAAATGCACTCACTCCAAAGTTTAAATATGACTTCTTTGCAGTCTCAGAATGTGAAATCAAATTTTCATAGCTTTGCCTAGACATCCACTCAATATCCACTGAGCTTGAAAGGATGACTTAGCACAACTTAAAAAGCTATTGAGTCTTATTTAGCATCTGTTTCTGTCTTCCCTTCTCTTCCTCCCTCCCTTCTTCTCCCTGTCCCCCTCTAAGATGAGGACTTAGAATGGAAAGGGCAGAGCACAAGAATTGGACTCAGAGCAATCTTTGCTTTCAGAGATATCAGAACTGATGAGGTCAGTTTTAGGACTGTACTATGAATGTGGGCGAAGGAAGACTAATGTCCTCCACAATCTTGTATATTTTGCTTTATGCCAAAGACAATGCTCAGTGCTCTTTCAACCCATAAATTCTCCTAAATAAGGCTATTTTTCTTGGGATTGTTTTTGGGCCACTTTTTTTCCTTTTTGGAAATGCATTTTCTTGCCAACATCTCAGAAAGTTATTTAGAGACCACAGTCTATGCCAAACAATAATTCTTGCTTTTATAAAGCAATGTCATGCTTCAACATCTCATTCTTCATCTGCTAAGACAGAGTTAGCAAAGAATATTTTATCTTCAGAGGGGCCCTGTTACTCTTTCCACTCAGCTTATAGGTGCAATGCATCATGTCTAGAGGCCCTCTGGTATTATAGAACCTCCCATGCATAACTTGAATTAGCAAGGAAATGACATATTTATATAGCAATTAAAAATATGTTTAGCATTCCCTGAGGTGCCACCCCTCCCAGTTATTTAAGCTAAAAGCACATTAATCATCTGGCAGGGTGTAGTACCATAGAGACAATAGTTGTTTCTGTACACAGTGTTTAACATCACACGTGGAAATGGAATCCGAATTTCCACAACCTTGAAATGTCACCACACATTGATTATTCTTATGCTTAAACACAGCATGTTCTTTTAAACAACACCATTTGGAGCTGTCACCTACCCAAACACACGAGGCACAGAAGCTTTTGTGTTACCCACTTCACAATGAAACCATTCACTACTGAGCATGAACAAGAGGGAAAGGGGAACCCAAAGCTCATTCCCAAAGACCTTCTTAATTGGACAGTCTAAGCTAGATGGTTCTCCAGTGCTGTACAATCCCAGAGTTGGTTAGACATTCCAGAATGTTCATCTTGGACTGTTCATAAATGAGGAGTGCACTTGTAACGGCTGCTGTGTACTTCCCCAAACAAACCACAACGAAAAGAAGAAAATACAGATAACTTAGATGACCATTTAGAAACACGCTTCGAAAGTGCTTAATTTTTTTTAAATACTAGGATAAGCCTGTGATGGTTTTGGTTGATCCCAGAGGAATGACAGTCACACACAGAGCAACCAAAAACTGAGTCCATTCCTCCATTGGATGGCACATTCTAAAGGTACAGGCAGTGAAGGAGCCTTCTAGACCAACCTGTTTGACATTATCATCATCAAAATACCAGCAGAGCATTTGTATGGGGCTTTGTGCTTCAAAAAACATTTCCATATACTTTATTTCATTTAGGTACATAGCAACATCAAAACTAGTTGTTACAGAGTTTATTCCAACTCATGGCAGCCTCTTAGGTGTCTATGAGTAAAACTATGCTCCACAGAATTTTCAATGACTGATTTTTTGGAAATAGATAGCGAGGCCTTTCTTCCAAGGTGACTCTGGATGAATTTGAACCTTCAACCTTTGTCTTAGCAGCCTAACATATTAACCATTTACTTCATCCAGAGACTCCATAGCAACATCATCATGTGCTCCTGAGTTGGAGCTGACTCAGTGGCAACTGACAACAAAAACATTTTGACCTCAAATTTACAGTTGAGAAACTGAATTTTCTGGATTTTATCTAACTTTGTTAACAATACATATTAAAAAGTTTAAAAAGTTGCAGTCAAACTCGGATATTTATACTTAAGTCCAGTCCTTTGTCCAACCAGTATGATAATACAGGTGATGATTACAACAATTAGTCACATGTATTGTATTTTCACTGTATGCTATGTAACATCTGCATTATAATTTCAAGTACATTAAATCATTTAATCCTTACCACCTATTTTATCTCTTAGTCTAGAAAATCTAGACTAAGAGAGGTCAGGGGACTTTCCCTGAGTTACTTATGCAGAATCCGGCAGTCAACCCCAGACAGTCTGACTACACAGTCCACTCACCTTACTACCCACAATGCAAGGTCCCACAGATCTTACTTAATATGGGGCTTTTAGTGCTTCAAGAATACTAGTGAAATGTGTAAACTAACACAAGCTGGAAGGCTTTGTCACCAATTTTACACCTAATGGACTAAAAAACATTTTACCATGACAACCTGTTGTACGGTCTTCTAGACTTAAGGATTCAGAGTTGACACTCTGACTCTAACTAGCTATAAAACTCCTGGCAAATCACTTTCTCTAAACCACTGACTTGTACAATTGCAGGTAGTAATGGAAAAGACCTCTCAGGGTGGTTTTGGTGACTATATGAGATCATGCACTTAAATGATTTAGCACAATGCCTGGCAATTCTTAAGTGCTCAGTAGGAATGTCTATAATACTCTACAAAAAACCCTGGTGGCACAATGGTTAAGAGTTTGCTAACCAAGAGGTGGATAGTTTGAACCTATCAGCCGCTCCGTGGGAGAAAAACTTGGTGATCCACTCTGGTAAAGGTTACAACCTAGGAAACCCTATGGGGAAGTTCTACTCTGTCCTTTATGGTCTCTATGAGCCAGGATCAACTTGTCTGCCCCTAACAACGACATAACATTCTAAACATTAACATTACACCTAAATCCATCCCCCTGAGCACACAAAGATTTGGTTCTTTGCTCAAGGTGTTCCTTTAACCTGGAAAACCCTGTTAAATGGGGAAAAGAAAGTCTTTTTAACAAATGGTGCTGGCATAACTGGATATCCATCTGCAAAAAAATGAAGCAAGACCCATACCTCACTCCATGCACAAAAATGAGCTCAAAATGGATCAAAGACCTAAATATAAAATCTAAAACAATAAAGATCATGGAAGAAAAAATAGGGACAACGCCCCACCTTATAATCATTGGACTAAGTACTTTCCTTATTTGCAGGTACATGTAAGCTCTTTCCTCCTTCAGAGAGAGTTCCCAGATTGTTACCTGAACTGCCCTTTCAGAACTTGGCTCAAGTATATTGTGAAAAGGCAACACCAATAAAGATTGGCCAATTTGAAGAAACTTTTTTCCACTGTTGGTTTTGATTTTGCCTTCAAGATGCATCTTCCTTGTGAAGACATAAGTAATCTTCATAGCCAATCCCTCCCCTCACCCCACTCCTTCTATTCTCTACTTCTTCAAGGTTCTAGGTTACCCATATTTGAGACTGGCTTGGGTCTTGTCTCAGGCTGAATTCTCTAGAGAAGCAAAACCAGTAAAGCATATATATAGAGAGGGGGAGAGAGAGAGAGAAAGAGATTTACATCAAGGAAATGGCTCATGCGGTTGTAGAGGCTGGAACATCCAAAGTCCACAGGTCTGGATAGAGGCTTCTCCTGGTTCACACAGCCGCAGGGGATGGTGAACCCAAGATTGGTGGTTCAGAAAGCAGGGCTCTTGCTCACAGGCTGTGAAGGTCAACAAATCCCAAGATGGGCAGGCAAGGCTGCAGGTAAGCTGCTAGCTCAAGTCCCAAAAGTCAGATGAACAGGAGCCAGCTGCAGGATCCAGAATGAGCAAAACCCACAAACCTTGCCAGAATACCCACTTATATTCAGTGCAGGACACAGGCCCAAGGAAACTCTCTTTCAACTGACTGGCTACACACAGCAGATCCCATCATGGAAGTGATCACATAATATCAAATCTCATCATGGAAATGATCACAACATCATATGACTATCAAACCACTGAGAATCATGGCCCAGCCAAGTTGACACATAACCTTAACCATCACAGGTCTTAAGCAGAAAATTTCTGTGCAGGGGATTCCTGCTTCTAAGCCTCCTACTGACCAAAAGGCTACTTTGGTGTCCCATTTCCCATTGCCCAGAGAGGAATATAGACTTTAAATGTAGGACGGTAGCACAATCCCCTCATTTTATAGGTACAGAAAATGGAGCTAGAAAGGGGAAGTGGTTTGTCAAAGGTCATAGGGCTGGTTACTAGCGAAGTTGGATCTAGGACCAAGGACTTGGAATTTCTCCTTTATTCCTCTTTTCACTGTACCTCACTGCCTCTGAAGGTAATTCCTTATAACCCAGACTTTTGAGTAGGCTTTTGATACTTTCAATGGCCTATTTTTCTGAGTGACTTCTTGACCCTCTCACCCATACTTCAAAAGGCACTCTTTGTGCTTTCTCTCTTTGCCTTGGCCAACCCTTCATCTCCCCTGCCTGGCTGGATTCATGCCATAACTGCTCCTCCTCCTGTCTCACTTAACTATTCCAGCTTCACTTCTGGGCCATCTGGCTTTTAGTACCTGCAAGCCCCCTCCATTCAATCCTGACTTGTTGTTCAGGCCAGGTTCCTTCTCTAGTCATCCAAGGCTTAAAGTGACAATCAAATCTTACACATACAAATGATGCAACTTCTGTTTATAGTCTTGTATTAGAGAACATTTTTCTAGAATGGGAATTCTAAGATATCTTAGACTCTATCCTAAAGTACACCTGATGCCACGGGCTATAATATAGGAGAGAAAAATTTTTTTTTGTTATCACATGACATTTTTTAAAATGTTAAATTGCATTTATTATGGGACTCTTCTTGGTGCTCTTCTCTATAGATAAAATCCTGAAGACGTCATCGTTTTTTGGCATTTAACTTTATTTGTGCATGTATTCAATGACTGAACACATACTCACTGTTCTATCTTCACTGCCCAGAACAGTGTCTGGCACACAAGAGGAGCTCGATCAAGATGAATGAGGTTCATTATTCTCACGGGATTCCTAGATTCGTGAGAAGACAGCCAAGTCACCAAGCAATACTACAGAATGAGAAGGGCTTCACTAGGAAACATCTAGGATGACATGGAAATGCACAAGAGAGACAACCGACTTAGAATTAAGGGATCAAGGAAGGCTTCCTGGAAGAAGGAACTTCTATGCTAAGATCTACTGAAGGAATGTTGTTTTTGTTAGGTGTCGTTGAGTCAATTTACAACTCATAGAGACCCTATGTGACAAAGTAGAACTGCCTCATAGGGTCTTCTTGGCTGTGATCTTTACAGGAGCAGATCACCAGGTGTTTCTCCTGTGGAACATCTGGGTGGGTTTAAACCACCAACTTCTCAGTTAGCAGTTGAGCAATTAACCGCTGAGCCACCATAGATCCCTCACTAGAAGAATAGGAGCTAAGACAGTAAAGAAGGAATCACAGAGACCAGTGTTCCAGGAAGAGACAACCATATTCGAAGACCTATAGGTAAGGAAGAACGTGGTCCATTTGAGCAATAAAAAGTATCCATTCCCCTTGGTCCCTCTTCTTAGGCTCCTCCTGAGGTCAAGTGCAGCTGCACACATTTAACTTACATGATTCGAAAGCACACACTTGATCAAAATAACCCTACCTAGGCCACTAAATACACAGAGATACACATATAAATGCACATACACACATGATCTAAGCAGCAAGGACTTTAGAGGAGCATGAAAGATTTGATACTCAGTCAATGATATATACTTTTTTCATGATTGCCCCTAAAAATACACCCAATACTGCATCTGGCATTTGACGCATGATCTGTTCCAATACTGGAAGAATATGTAAAGAAGCTGCTTCAGACTTCTGGGGAGATGACATGTAGGTTTCCAACATAGCACCTCCCAAAGTGGTATTCAAGTGCCATCTTAAGCACATCTGTGCTTTGCATTGTAGGCGGTAGATCAACCTCACTTTAGATTCCAATGAAAGGCTGCATGTTATAAAACAAGGTATCAAGGTGTTAAGAGGAACAGTGACTTGTCCAAGCTTCACAGCAGATGAGAGGCAGAGCAGTCCCAGGAATCCAGTCTTTCCAGTAAATATCCCTATGTCCAAGCACTGCATTTCCCATGTTGATAAACTCCACTGACAAACACAGGATGACCCGTAGATGCTTGGCTTACGTTTCACAACAGTATCACGGTTAACCTTTCTGCCTCCCAGTCATCCTTTACAATATCAGTCTTTTAAACCAGGTCATGGACATCAATGCCTGTCTACTCCATAATGTCTCTAATAAAACATGGCTGGTGGGCTCATTTTACACAAGGGTGAGCATGGTGGTTGCTAAGGATGCAATCAATTACACTAAGTATAGATTTTACTGTGAACGGAGTACTGTAGTTTTTGCTGCTGCCATGCCCTTATCAACTAGATTAAAATCTAATATGTGTTTTTCCTCTTAAAATGTTGCCATAATCTTTGAAAGTCTATGAAATTTCTTATGTAAATTACCAGCTCTAGTAACCTCAAAATAGTTGAGAGAAATTTACTTTGTTTACATGTTGCAGCAGTAACACAACCACAACTGGATTTAGGAAATGTTACATTCCTACCAATACTGTTACTCCAAGTCAGACTAAGAGTTCCTAAGTACTATATTACTTTTTGTCTTAAACTCTCCATCATAGCTCTTGAAAAACACAACATTAATGTTTAGGTTTTGATTAACAACCTATTGGCATTTCAGTGAAAATGAGACAGAAACACTGAAAAAAATGTAGCCTTGATCTGCAAGCAAGTGAAGTCACAGGAGTGTCCTTTTCATTCTTCTTCTATACTTTGAAGGCCATTAAACTTGGTTCTTCAGCATTTTGGTAGTTTGAGCCCAGCGAGCAGCTCCCCAAGAGGAAGACTTGACAATCTGTTGCTGTCAAGACTATCACCTAGAAAACCCCATGGGGCAGTTCTACTCTGTCACATGGGGTTGCTATGAGTGGAATACACTCAATGGAAGCTAACAACAACAGGTTGTATATGTCTTCGTAGAAGTTTTACTTTTGTTAATTATAGTGACATGAGAGAGCTCCTGCAAGTCTTCGAAGCCTGCAAAAATCTCTTTGCTCACTGCTTTGGGCAGGGGAAAGTTCACCACAGAGAAGGACATGGGTTTTGGAATGGGACACACTGGGGTTTGATTACTGTCTCCACTATTGTCACATATATTTTTTTAACATTCCTGAGCTTTGGTTTTTGTAGCCATAAATTAAGGATAAAAACAGAATATAATTTAACAAGGAGAGAGTATAAAAATGATGTTTACAATAATAATAAAAACATATATTGAGCACTTATTAGGTGCTAAGTGTTTTAACATAGATTACCTTGTTCAATCCTCCTAACAATCCTAAGAAGGATATTCTACTATTATCCCATTTTTTGGATAAGAAAACTGAGCCATGGAGTGTTTACATGACTTCCCAAGATCACAGAGGTTTAAACGGTGGAGTCGGGCTCCAGGTCTGAGGAGATTGCCTCTAGAGCCCACAATCATAACGACCAACCTGCTTTCCCTTAGTGTTATGTACCAAAGCCTTTACAGGTCCCTTTCAGCTCAAAAAATGCTATGATTCTGTGGCTTCTGTAACAAAGCGTGTCTTTCAACACAGACACTGATGATTTAACGACTTGTGGCATATAGCAAATGTCTAAAAAAAATCTAAAAAATGTTTAAATCACCTATATGTATGTTTACATGCGGGCATATTATCTGTCTTAGCAAAACAAAGCACGCATATTGGAACCTAATGCTTATGGGTGGATTATAATAAACAACTCTGCCATGCCCCAGTACCCAGCCCCCAGAGCCACCCCTAGGGTAAAGACGGATGTTCACATTCTCTGTGAAAGCTGGCGACTGGTTTTTCTTGCTCAAAGAGTGAAAAATGATACTCCAAGATGACTAGAATTCGCAAAGGCCGCCCATTCTCTGCACCAGCAAACTTCAGCTTCCTATTCGTGAGATTTTTTTAAGCTTCTGAGCCGATTACATAATCATCCGAGGTGTACTCAAGCAGGCTTTGCTTTGCTGCGGCACTGTTTTCTCACTTCATAACCTCACTGCTTTTATTTAGAAACCCTCAGAACTGGTGCAAAGCTGCAGGCAATTCTCAAACCTGATTACCTTGGACTCCACCCTTGTTTCTTTTGATACCTCCAACTTAATTCTTCCTGAGATTTTTTGTGTCTGTCATTTCTAAAATGACATTATTTTTAGCTGATATCATGGAAGGGGAAGGGAAGAGACTGTTCGGAGAATTTTATTTACTCTCAATTTATTCTGTTACCTAAGCTACTGAACCATTATCTCCAACACTAGTGATACCACAATGGGCTCAATAGCTTCTAGAAGAAGCGTCCTGCTTCTACTTAACGGAGAAAAGGTACACCATCTCAGCTCTACCTTCACGTGCTTATGTGCTTTCTCATAATTGAAGGTTGGAATGAAAACCACAACGTACCTATATATAATTCCAGGCTCTATACTACACATGCTCCTTTTATTAATTCATTTGCTTTGTACAACAATCTTGTAAGGTTAGTACTACCATCCCCATTTTACAGATAATGGAACTGAAGTTCAAAGAAGTTTACAGATACATTTAACACCATATGGAAACCCTGGTGGCATAGTGGTTAAGTGCTACGGCTGCTAACCAGAAAGTCGGCAGTTTGAATCCACCCAGCGCTCCTTGGAAACTCTATGGGGCAGTTCTACTCTGTCCTATAGGGTCGCTATGAGTCGGAATCAACAGCACTGGGTTTGGTTTCGGTTTTTGTTAATACCATATGGCTAGGAAGTGGCGGAACTGGTATTTAACCTACATTGATTTTAACTTCTAAACCCTTGTTCTAAATGTCTGATACTCTGGTGTCAACCATCTTAAAAACAACCAAACAATAAGTCTTCTAGTTTTGTAAGTCACAATGGTTATTTTTGGTAAGCATTTCTGTGAATGAATGAATAAATGGGTGGGTGGATGGATGGATGGATGGACGGATGCAATTCCTGAAAGCATACTCCTCCAACTCCTATAAATTCATCCTGATCCACTCCTTCTATTGAAGGTTTGAAGAGTAAGATTGTGTTTATGTTTTTTAAATAAGAAAAAGAAATAGAAAATACAAACTATGACCCGATCAAGTTAGGGTTCTTTAAGATTTGGTTAAATAGTATAGCTTTTTTTGATACCAAAGGGTCAGCAGTTCAAATCCGCCAGGTGCTCCTTGTAAACTCTATGGGGAAGTTCTACTCTGTCCTATAGAGTCGCTATGAGTTGGAGTCAACTCGACGGCACTGGGTTTTGGGTTTTTTTTGATGCCTGGATTAGCCTTTGGTGAAGTCTGCGCAGTACATTAACTTCTTTATTACTGCAGAAAGTCCCTTTGAGGCCCAGAGGAAACACAAATGAGCCCACACGACCCTGGCAAAATTATCTAAAGCAGATGCTTGCCATGGTGATTTCCACTGGGAACAGAAAATTAAAGGGTGGGGCCACTAATAGCTTTAAGGAACACACAAAACCATAACTGTGGTGCCTTGGATAGGCTCTAGTTCTGGGAGGGCCCAAAATACGGAACTCTATGCTTCTGTTCAAACACAGGAAAGAAAAAAAAAAAAAAACGCTCAACAGCAGATACCCTAAGCCAAAAACAAGCTCTTACAATGGGCCATTTGCCAAATACACGTGGGTGTTGCTTTTTTTTTTCTCCCTAAAATAATTTTCTGAACTACTCTGATGGAACCTTCAAAGTAAAGAGCTGGTGACATCCTGGATTCCTCTCTCTTTTCTTACTATTGGTGTCCTACCCAGCAGCAAATCCTATTAACTCTACCTTAAAAATAGCTCCTTTCTTATTTTGCCATCACTGCCAGCCAGTATCATCTTGTGTCCAGATTATTGTAACAGTCTCCTATTCTGCTTTTTTCTTGCCTCTCTACAGTGTATTCTCATCACAGAAGCCAGAGTGAGACTCTTACATGAAAAAAATCTGATCATTACTCTTCTGCTTAAGACCCAATGAAGGCTTCCTCTGTCACTCAGAATAAAGGGTCAAACCTTGTTCTGACCTTATAGATGCTCCATGATCTGGCTCTGCTAACTCTGATCTTATCCCTACTGTCCTCTTCCTCATCGTGCTGCTTTAGCCAAACTGAAACACACTCCTTGGTGTTCCTTGAACAGGCTACCCACAACAGACTCCTACCTCAGGGCCTTTGCACGTCCCTCTGCTGGGAATGCTGGTCCATCTGCTGGGAACGCTCTTTGCCAGACGACATCTGCTTGGCTAACTCTCCCACTTCCTGCAGACCTTTACTCAAAGTAATCTCAGTGAGGCTTTTCCTGGACTATATCAACTTTTAACTCCAAAGCTCTGATGACATTTCCACCTACGATTTATTTTTCTCCCTTAGCAATTATTATTATCCAAAATACACTGCGTTTTACTTTTTTATCTTGCTCAATATCCAACTCCACACTAGATTGTAAGCTTTATTAGAGAAGAGATTTTTTTTTTTCTTTCCTTTTGCATCTTCAGAACCTAGAATAGTGTAAGGCACATGGCAGGAACTCTGAATAACTAATCATTAAAAGAATGGCTGAATAAAGCAATTAATATATAGATTTGTGGGCAGATAAGTAGATGGTATAGAAGTAGATACAAACATTTGGCACAGAGCAGTCACTAATATATGTTTAACGACCTAATGGATGAAAAAACAGGTGAACCATATAAAGGTAGTTTCTGGGCTCATGGTATTACAGGTGATTTTACTTTATTCCTTAGGTGTGTCTGGTGGCTCAGTGCTTACGCACTTGGCTGGTAACTGAAAGGTTGGCTGTTCAAACACCAGCTGCTCCATGGGAGAAAGACATGGCAATATGCTTTCATAAAGATTACTGCCTTGGAAACCCTTTGGGGCAGTTCTACTCTGTGTAGTAGGGTAACTATGAGTCAGATTCAGCTCAACGGCACTGAATAACATCTATTTTTTTATCACATGTTAATAGTTATTAAATTAATAGATATTAATTTTTACTTGTTTAAAACCTTATAGTTTATAAATGTGTTCACATGCCACATCTTATTTTATCCTCACTGTAACCCTCTTGGATTATAGTCTAATTTTACATAAAAATAACTGGGGCCAAGTGAGAAAAAATGACTTATCCAAGAGTTCACAGTTAGCAAGTGGCAAAGGCAGAAAAAATAAGAAGGGGTAGATTCTTATGCTTATATAAAATGACAAAATAACAGAAAAAGCCTTTTTTGAAATTTTTTTTCTTTTTCCCAACCTTACCACTTCAAGAGGGAGTCTTTCCACAAACAGAAGGCCGAAAAAGAAAAGAAAAATGTAGTGAGTAAGAATTAACAAGAACACTTTGATCCAGTAGCAAATGGATATGCACACTCTTCCATTTCCTGCACGTGATTTTCTTTGAGCCCTGCGTGAAATAAGTTGTTTCTGGTTTTAGAACCAAAAGGAAGTAAATCACATTTTCTTCTGAGAAACACTTAGTGAATGATTTCTAACCAGAGCACAAAACATGGCTTATACCAGAACTAATACACACTAAAACAAACAAAAAACCCCAAACCCGTTGCAGTAGAGTCGATTCCTACTCATAGCGACCCTATAGGACAGAGTAGAACTGCCCTGAACAGTTTCCGAAGAGTTCCTGGTAGATTCAAACTGCTGACGTTTTGGTAAGTGCCCACAGCTCTTAACCACTACGCCACCAGGGTTTCCTAATACACACTAGGAGCTTATTACTCGACAGCAATAGGTTTGGTTTTGGGTTTAGGAGCTTATTGATGGTAATGTAGTTGGGTAGGTTCTAGACCTGAGGCTACACTTACATAACACTGCACACAGGGTGGAAAAAAAAAAATCTTTTTTTTTTTTTTTAGCAAAAAAGAATGTTAGTTGCCGTGAGTCGACTTCGACGCATGGGGACCCTCATGTGTGCAGAGTAGAATTGCTCCAAAGAGTTTTCAAGGCTGTGACCTTTTGGAAGCAGATCACCAGGCCTGTCTTCTAAGGTGCCTCTGGGTGGGTTTGAACCACCAACCTTTCAGCTAGTAGGTGAGCGCTCAGTAGTTTGCTGCCACCCAGGGACTCCTAAAAAAATAAAAGGAGAACTTAGTGGACATCGTTGGTAGTAGATGGATGCCTAAGTCTATACTGGGCTTGCACACAAGAATACAACAGGACACACGATTCCCATCTCAAAGATGACTGCTAGCTTTAATTTTAGCAAGACATGCATCCCTATATACTATTGTTTTCTGAATGCCTGCCATTTACTATCCATTGCTGTGGACTCGACCTTGACTCATCGCAACTCCATGTGTTTCAGAGTAGAATTGCTCCATAGGTTTTCTTGGCTCTAATCTTTATGGAAGCAGATCATCAGGCCTTCCTTCCGTGGGGCCACTGGGTGTGTTCAAACTGCCAACCCTCCAGTTAGTAGATGAGCACAAGCCATTTGTGCCATCCAGGAAGCTTTGCCATTCACTAGGCTCTGAGGCTTCAACAATGGCCAAGACAGAAACAAGCCTTGCTCTCAGGGAGGTTGCCATCGTTTAGAGAAGAGGGGCAAATATTATATAAATTATATCATAACCAATCATTGCTTTGTGGCTGCAAAACGTGATCTCATGAGAAAAAACCATGTGCTGTGAGAGTATTGAACAGGCTAGCCCGGGAGGTGGGGGTACAGAGAAGGCTTCTGCAAGAATCAGAATAAATTTGTAAGGTAACTGGAGTGGGGCACCCATTAAAACATTAAATTTATTTTGCAGTGTAAACCACCAACACTGAGCATCATTAATATACTCCTTCCAAATTTCAAAACCATACTTCAGAAGACTGAGAATAAGGTTAGCAATATTCAGAAGCTCATTAGATGAATTAATTAGACTGACTAACTTTAATTAAATAGTAGGTATTAAGTTTATTAACAACCTAGTGCTTTTTTTTTTTTAAGGAGACATTTTGGGATTTTACATACAATTCTTCTCTTTTAAAATGTTGTATTTTCTATCTTAATAGTTTTAAGGTATGTTATACATATTTTTTTTATATCTTATTTGAAACTGTTGAAGAGACAAGCTTTAACTTTTTGTTTTTTTAATCATTGCTTTTGTTGACAATCAGTTTTGGGTCTCATCTGTTACCCAGCCAGGTGTGCCCAAAATGAAACCTGGTAATTTAAAAGCCAAAACCTGCCTACTCTAACCGTGACCTACCAACAAATGGAAATGCTTTAAATATTAAACGAACTTCTACTTAAACTATTCCAAAAGACGGCAGCTTGGCTCAGTGTTTGACGATAATTTTTCAATAAATTAGGAGCACGTAGCAAGTTCATTAACCGTGTTCTCCTCAAAAAAAAAAAAACAAAACCATAATTCATGCTAAAAACATGAAATATTTATAAAAATACTTGATTAGGAACCCAAAAAATCAACTCATGACACACATAAACCTTTTTATTCCAATCACTTAACTGGAGCCTCACTTCTTTCGTTTGCAAAATGGGGATGTTTATACCTGTTCTAATGATCTTGATACAGCCAATGCAAGAATCAAATAACATCAACGATTCATACAAAATAATACAGTAACAAACTTGTAAATGATTTATATGTATATATACAGATTTCTAGACAGTTATACCCCAAAGATTTAAGAGTTACAGCTGCTAACCAAAGGTCAGCAGTTTGATTCCACCAGGTGCTCCTTGGAAACTTTATGGGGCAGTTCTACTCTGTCCTATGGGGTTGTTACGAGTCAGAATCAACTTGATGGCAATGGGTTTGAGGGTTTTTTTTTTTTTTTTTTCTTTTTCATATTCTTGAGTTACTTAGAAGCAGCTACCCAATCAAGAATGGCATCTCTAAGCCCCTCTTCATCAATTAAACCTTGTGGCCGAATGCATGCCAACTGAATGTATTGTATAGATGATAAAGGTCAGCCCCATAAATGCTTTCTCTACAATTCTCCATATTCTCTTGCTTGCTCCATTTTGCTGACTAGATGTTGATACTTGTTTTAGTTATCTAGTGCTACTATAATAGAAATACCACAAGTAGGTGGCTTTAATAAATAGAAATTATTTTCTTATACTTTAGGAGGCTAGAAGTCTGAATTCAGGGTGCCGGCTCTAGGGGAAGGCTTTCTCTCTCTGCCGGCTCTGGAGGAATGTCCTTGTCTTTTCAGCTTCTGCTTCCTGGTTCCTTGGAGATCACCATGTGTCTCTCTTGGCAACTATCTTCCCCCACCTATGCCTAATCTGCTCTTTTTATATCTCAAAAGGGATTGGCTAACAAAATACCCTGAATTTACATGGCCTCATTAACACAACAAAGAAAATCCTGTTCCCAAATGGGATTACATCCACAGGTATCAACACCAAACCCTTTGCTGTCGAATATTCCAACTAATAGTTGGACCCTAGAGGACAGAAAACTGCCCCATAGGGTTTTCAAGGAGTATCTGGTAGATTCAAACTGCCGACCTTTTGGTTAGCAGCCATAGCTCTTAACCACTGCACCACCAGGGCTCCTCCACAGGTATAAACCCAAAACCAAACCTGTTGGTGTTGAGTCAATTCCAACTCATAGCTATCCTATAGGACAGAGTAGAACTGCCCCACAGAGTTTCCAAGAAGCACTTCTCTGACTCATAGTGACCCTACAGGACAGAGTAGAACTGCCTCACAGGGTTTCCAAGGAACACCTGGTGGATTTGAACTATTGACCTTTTGGTTAACAGCTGTAGCACTTAACCACTATGCCACCAGGGTTTCCTCCACAGGTATAGGGGTTAGAATTTACAACACATATTTTTGAAGGCACAATTCAATGCATGACAACACCCAAGGTGATTTGGGGAGACAATGCAACAAAAATGGCAAAACTTCCTTCAGCTTGGATTCTTGAGTCACTCAGTCCGAGGAGAAGAACGTTGATCCGCCACTGACAATGTATTTCATGTAAGTGAGAAACACACTTTAAGCCATTGACAATGGGTTTACCTGTTACAGAATCTACTCATACTGATTTGTCTTACACATAAAGGCACTGCTGTGAGGTCAAGGATGTTATATTTACAATTACATATAGAGCAGATGTCAAGAATATTTTAGGCATAGATCTTATACTTTTTATAATAAAATGCTACAGTCATTTTTAAAGCTCCAAATGAGGGTTGGCTTGCCCACAATTAAAAAAAAAAGAGAGAGAAAAGTGAATTTTTCAAGTAAAATAAATATTGCAAACATTTAAATCAGCATTTCCCAAATTGAGCTACTTAGATGAGTATGTCAGGTGGGTGTTTTATGGTCAAATAAATTAGAGAAACCCTAGGTTTAATAAATAATGAGATCTCTTTATGCTGTAAGTGCTCAGAGCCTTTTGTAAGCCAATGTACACTGAAAATCTCCCAGAAGGGTCTGAGTGGGTGGGGTGAATATTGTTTAAGCTTTTCCCCAACTTTGAACTCCAAATCTTTATTTTCTGTAGCATTTCATGAAACAAGTGTTTTGTGGAGCACACTTGGGACATGCTAGCACAGTGTATCTACATCCTTGAGATTAGTACTACAGAGGAGTGACCATTCTGCTTTCTCTCAAAGCCTCCCAATGTCTTTTTAAGAGTCAGCCTAGGGGACCACAGGCAACATTACTAATGCTTTAAGGATTGCTGGGAGGTTGGGGGACAGGCGGCAGCATGAAGCTGTGAAAGGCATTACTGGGACTATTGAAATTTGAGTATGGACTGCATTTTAGAAAATAGAATTGTATCAATTTTAAATGTCCTGATATTTAATTGTTGCACTATGGTTATGTAAGAAAATACGGTTTTTTTTTTTTTTTTTTTTTGTGAAAATGTATCTTGAAATATTTAAGAGTAAAGGGGCATGATATCTCCAACTCACAAATGATTAAAAGGATAAAGTATATATAGAAGAGAAAGAAACAGAAAGAGGGAGGGAGGGACAGGGGAGGGAAAGAGAAGAGAGGGGAGCAGAGGGAGGAGGGCAGAGGAAAAAAGGGAGGGGAGAAGAAAGGAAGTCGGAGGGAAGGGGAGAAAGATAAGCAAATGGGATAAAATGTAAACAACTCTTGGTCAACTGTCCGCAGATCTGTGGGAGTTCCTCCTAGCACTCTTGCAACTTCTATACAAGTTTCACATTTTACACACACACGCACACAGAGGCAAGTAATCAAATGAGTATGAAAAGCGAAGTCTTAAGAGGGTTCACTACTCATTTCAGTTGTGATTTAGGAAATAATATTGGGATCATTATTCCCTGTCCTTGAGCATAGAGAATGTGACCCAGCTGAAACTGGGCTCACAGGGACTCACAAGGATGCATCAACTGGGCCCTGAGATAGAGATAAAAGATGGGACGATCTTGGAAAATATCTTTAGGGAACCTTTCACATAAGCCAGAACACAAAAGACTTTCCATTTTTATCTTTTTCTGTTAACATTTAGTGACTAGAAATTTGTTGGACCAATGAAGACTCTCCTGCCTGACTGTTGTTACTGAAACCTGTACCAATGATCGTTGAGAGGGACAATTCAAAACGTAGGATCACAGTTTCTAGCCAATCTGTGAAAAGGTCAAGATTTTAATGGTTTTGCCCATTTGTAATGTTAATACATACTGCGACCCTGTAACCTTCTGTGGCTGTGGTAGCATGCTTGTCTGTTTTCCCATTCTTGCCTACTCTGTAATATTCTCTGGACTTGGGCAGGCATGGCTCTAGCTTGTCGACATGCTTCCTGACTTCCCACTTTTGTCTTTTTGAATATATGCCAAATAAAACTTTCTTTTTGCCTTACTAAACTTTATGATGTTTTTTTCCCCTATAACAGTTGTTTCTTTTCAAATGTGTCACAAGGTGTTTTTTTAAAACTGGGCTTCTTGGAGGCTGCACGACACCAACAAGAGCACCCATAAGTTTTAACTTTAGATGGCTCTTATCACCGCTGGAGTGGTGGCATGCTGGTATGCTATCATTGTTCCATGGCCAAAAAAGACGCAGCTGCTCTATGTTGTTTATTCATACAGGATAAAGCTTCGCATTTAAGAAACAATTCATTTTTTTTTTTTAATTTAGCTTTTTTTTTTTTTCTAGTCAAAATCGGGAATAGCCTCTCATTTTTCTCTAGTTTAGTGAACAGACCATTCTGAAAAATAAAAGTCCCAGAGAATTTACCAGGTCTCTGTTGCTCTTGAGGAGAATGACTAAAAAGTCAATAGTTGTTGATCAAGAAAACTATTAATATTTTGCAACCAAGTCAAACTCACTGGCAGTAATTACCCACAGATTACTTCTGCACTGTGCTATGTCATGGATTGCATTGTGCTATGTCCCTCCAAAAATGTGTATGTCAGTTTGGCTGAGTGATGATTCCCAGTTTTATGTGGCTGTCCTCCATTTTGTGATGTAATTTTATGTTAAAGATGATTAGGGTGGGATGTAACACCCTTACTAAGGTCACAGCCCTGAGCCAATGTAAAGGGAGTTTCCCTAGGGTGTGCCCTGAACCACCTTTTATCTTGCAAGAGGTAAAAAGAAAGGGAAGCAAGCAGAAAGTTGGAGACCTCATACCACCAAGAAAGCAGCACCAGGAGCAGAGCACATCCTTTGGACCTGGAGTCCCTGCACGGAGAAACTCCAAGTCCAGGGGAAGACTGATGAAAAGGCTGACAGAGAGAGAAAGCCTTCCCTGGAGCTGACACCCTGGATTTGGACGTTTAGTCTACATTACTGTGAAGAAATAAATTTCTCTTTGTTAAAGTCATCCGTCCACTTCTGGTTTTCTGTTATAGCAACACTAGATAACCAAAACATGCTATAATTATCCATTTGTAACTTTTCCCATACATAGCTTTAAAGATCCAGAAACTCCAGTTGTTGTTACCAAGCCAGGCATGGGTGAGCTTACTTCACAGACAACTTCTGTGAAACAGTTTCTGGCTAAAGAAGCCCCTTAGAGTCAAACATCTATTTTAGATTAGGTAATGGGATGAATAATCTGAACACTGAGATACTGGTACGTACTTTTGTCTTCTGAACACTTTCTTCCCTCCTCAGGTCTTCGTATCCTCTGTCTGGCTTTATTAATTTCTGTCCACAGTGAACCACTTCCATCATAGTTACTGCTTATTTCAAATAAAAACATGACGACCCTTGAATCCACACCTCCTTTACCTACTGTTCAATTTTTTTTACTCCTCTTTTCAGCCAAACTTCTTGGAAAGGGGCATTTAAGGTCTTTGTTCCCACTTCCTCATCTCTACAACCCAGTTTAAATGGGCCTTCTACATGCCCCCTACCCCCCCCCCATGCTGTTGTATAGTTCTTGACAGTCATAAACACAACACAAACTCAAACAAAAAGATCTCCAAAGGTATGGCACCCTCTTGGTCTGGATTAACAACTTTTCCCTTTTTGTTTCTCATTTAACTGTTTAAATGGCTTTAAAATATCTTAATACAGGTGGTGGTATTCTGGCTATCCATTTTCTTTCACTGCTGAAATTCTGTAAGCCTAAAACATTATTATTATAGTCAAGAGTCATTGAGATTTCTGAAAATTTAAGGAAGTATTGCTCACTGTGGCATCCTCTAAAATTAGGCCTAATTTTTCTGGATAATAAGTGCTTTCACAGAGATGGAAATAATTCTGGTGAATTTCCAAAGTAAAATGTGTAATAGACTCTTGTTAAATTAATTCTTAAATGACGTGATTTTTTCCAAATATAGGCTAGCCTCGGGCAGTCCTAATGCATTACTTACTTTTAAGTGATTAAAGGTAACACCTACCAAGTCAATAGCAGAAGAGGCACCAAAGAGGGAGCATTAAGACTAAAATTAGCAATGACTGAGGATAGATATAAAAGTAATATGGGATCATGTTTTTCTTTAAAAGCCCAACAAAATTATTGGAGGTTGTAGAAAAAGTAATGGGAAATTAGAAATGTAATTGGGTTGGCAAGTGCCTTCCCTGAAAGATATATCTTAGAGGAAATTATACTCTTCTCCTCTAAATTACCTAAAAGACATGAATGTTAACACCAACATAAATGAAACCTTTGCTGATGTCCAGACAGTTAAATTATGATCAACTGTTAACTGTGCATTTAAATACCAAATATCACTAATGATGAAGAATCCTCATTCTATCCTTCAGGGATGGTACAAAAGAACACGCAAATCAGTATGACTCCCTACCTTTTATAAAATATCATCTTCGTTAGAGTGTCTCAGATCAAAAACATAAAGGTAAAGAAGTGATACCTGATTGAAATCTCAGAAAACCTGAAGGGAATAGCAAAGGGAAATACAATCACCCCCCAATTCAAAATTCTTTAAGCTTGAAAGAGAAGCACTTAGAATAAACAAAATAAATTTTAGCACTCGATGGACAGTACACTGAAGAGATTCAGTGCCCAGAAAAATGCTGAATACTGCTTTAAAAGCTTCAACATATTTAATTCATAGGAAGCAAAGCTGCATTCCCCACTTGAGGTAACTAGCTAAGATAGCCCTTTGTGTTCCCAAAGTATGCTTTAAGCTAAAACCAAACCCAGTGCTGTCGAGTCGACTCCGACTCATAGCGACCCTATAGGACAGAGTAGAACTGCCCTATAGAGTTTCCAAGGAGTGCCTGGCAGATTCGAACTGCCAACCCTTTGGTTAGCAGCCATAGCACGCTTTGTTCTGGGTCAATTGTTATGCATGCCTTCAAGGAACTCCTTTAGTAGTTCATAAGACAAGATGCATATACAAAATAATCAACAAGTAAATGTCAAATGTAATTAACACATAGTATAATTTCAGAGCAGCCCAGAAAGGAGGAGAAACGTAAAGCAACTGAAGACAACTTCTTGGAGAAGGTAAATCCAAATGAACCCTGGCTGATGGCTTCTGAATGGACTGAGAGGAGCTGAGAGATAACTGGTGAGAACAACAGCAAAAGCTGCCCATTGTTGATGACTACAGACCGTCTTCTCTGCTTGCATCTCAAACAGGCAAAAAAGTGTGCCAAGTCAAATAATGGATTAACACACCATAGAGGTGCTATGCGCGTACAACCTATCAAGCCATGCCTTTTGCACCATCTTCAATGATATACTTCCTGCATTTCATCGTGTTCTTCAACTTTGTTCTTTTCTATTTTAATTTCACATATTCGACTAGCTTCAGTGCAAGCAGGGCCTGGTAGAGAATACGGGTTCACCCCTATCAGCATACCTAAACATATTTATTTTGCATTTATTATAATAAGAGAATTATGGGAAATGAAGTGCATTTCCAAAGGTGTGGCACAAACCCTGCTGCACTGATAGACCTCGGACAGGCAGTCACTATGCAATAGTTTGAAATGGTAGTTGCCGCATACAAGTTGAAATTCAACACGTGAAAGGCAGGCAAGTGTAGTGAAGACATCCTGTATCTTCTGTCACATGAAAGTCAAAGATTTACTGTAAATAACAGGACCACAGACCTTGAGATCATAAGGAGTCATTCAGGGTACAGGGAACACGTCTTTGTAAGTGATACGGGGGAACATTTGTTGGAGAATGTCAAAAGTCAGACAGGTAGTTGGAGGGCAGCTTGGTTGGAGAGCCTTTCCACTGAGGCAGTTTAGCCTTTATATAGTAGAATATCGGGAAATGATTAACATTTTTGAGGGGTGTATGACAAATAAAAGAATTTAAGGGGGATTAGTTGGGCAGGGCATGGTGTTCAAGAACCAGTAGGAATTAGACAGATTTAAAAAAAAATCATCATTGAGTGTACTTCAACTCATGGCAACCCCATGTGTGTCAGAGTAGGGTTTTCAGTGGCTAAATTTTCAGAGGTAGATCACCAGGCCTTTCTTCTGAGGCACCTCTGGATGGATTCTAACCTCCAACCTTTTGGTTAGCAGCGCAGTGCATTAATTGCAGTGGTGACAGTAAAAATGGAGACAGAAAGGGAGAAGGATGTGAGAAGCATTTGCGGAGAAGTAAGTTTCCACAACACTGTGAGAGACAAAGTAGTGACATGGAGACAGTATTGCAAACCTTGGGTTCTAGAGGCAGTTTACTGGAGATCATGTAGGAGACTCACGTTCTGTCTCAGGCTTATCTCCCCCATTCCCTAAAGGAATAATTCCAAGACCAGGGCTGGAGGGAACCTGGCCCTTAGATGTCTTTTCCCTTCTTTCCTACCTGTAGCATTCATTGTGGTTAGACATTGTATCCAAGAGATAACTTGTAGAATTTGTCATTCCCGTCCTAGACATACGGCTTTTCTCCTTGTTTTTTACTCTTTAAGTATCATGAGTGTTTCTCATCAAGCCTAAGGAGCCCTGGTGGCAGAGTGGTTAAGAGCTTAGCTGCTAATCCAAACGTTGGCACTTCGAATCTACCAGTCACTCACTGGAAATGCTACAGGTCAATTCTACTCTGTCCTATAGGGTTGCTATGAGTGGCAATCGACTCAAAAGCAGTGGGTTTGGTTTTTTATATCAATTCTAAGACCACTTAGTATGAAATAACCTTAATTAAAGACTATTTTATTCCTCTGTTTACCATATTAAAAAAAATTATCCCTAAAGATAAACACCCTCCAAAATTATTATAGTTCTTGAATGCTGTTGAGGCAATTGTGACTCATAGTGACCCTATGTGACATTGTAGGACTGCTCCACAGGGTTTGCTTGGCTGTGATAGTTACAGAAGCAGATCACCAGGCCTTTCTCCTGTGTAGCTGCTTGGTGGGTTAGAACCTTCAACTTTTCCATTAGTAGCCAGGCTCCTTCATTCCAGAGTAGGTAAATAAATAGATAGATGATAGATAGATAGATAGATAGATAGATAGATAGATAGATAGATAGATAGATAGATAGATAGATGATAGATAGATAGATAGATAGATAGATAGATAGATAGATGATAGATAGATAGATAGACAGAGATAGATAGATAGATAGATAGATAGATAGATAGATAGATAGATAGATAGATAGACAGACAGACAGACAGACAGACAGACAGACAGACAGACAGATAGATACAGACCTACGGTTTGCACGATGCAAATACCAGAGAATTGCCTGCTTAAATAGGTCTCAATTCTGCTTAAAATAATCCCTAGGCATGGAAATACAGGCATTGTTCTCTATATTTAGCAGAAAGGTAAGAAAATGAATTCAACACATTTTAGTTGCAGGTTTCCTAAGTAAGGAAAAAAAACATGCTCAGGGACTAAAGTAAAAATAGAAACCTAACCTGGTAACTGCAAAAAAAAAAAAAAAAAAAAATTCTCTTTTTTTCCCCCTCCAGTACATGAATCATCTACTTGCTGGTTTGCAAGTGGGGGAAAAAAATTACAATAAATCCTCTATCGCCTCCCACAGGATTTTAGGAATTAGAGGGCAATCATTTTTTAATGCATAGTGGCTTGCTGACCAAATGAATATCCCACTCACTCATCACTCTTCATCTTCTGCTGGTCCACAGATCCCCTCCCCCTTTTTGGGTTCCTATTAATGTCATGAAATGATCCCTTTAACAACTCCCTAAAAAACAGAACAAAAAATGTTTTGCATCCATGACACTCCCTCTTGGAGTGGATATGCTTCAGACTTACAGGTTTCATGCTGACAATCCCACGCAGGTGACAAAAGGGTTCTTATGTCAACATTTACTAGAAACTTATTTTCAGACATCATAACATCATAATAAATGAATAAAATTCATAAATCATTCATCAGGCACCAGTCTGCAGAGAATAGTAATGTGTCCTTCATGAAATACTGTGCAAACTCTGAAAGAGCTCTTACCCAGGCAGGTTACAGCAACCTGCCAAGCCTCAGTTTCCTCATCTGTTAAACCAGTTGCTGTCCAGTGGATTCCGACTCATGGTGACCCCATGTGCATCCGAGTAGAACTGTATGTACTCCACGGGGTTTTCAATGGCTGGTTTTTTGAAGTGGATCACCGGGCCTTTCTTTTGCGGCACCTCTGGGTGGACTGCAACTTCCAACCTTTTGGTTAGCCGCCAGGCTCCTTAACTGTTTGCATCACTCAGGGACTCCCCCTCCCCCATCTTTTACCTACTGTTTATTTTCTAAACCAAAAAAACCAAACCTGATGCCATCGAGTAGAACTGCAATATATGGTTTCCAAGGAATGCCTGGTAGATTTGACTGCCAACCTTTGGGTTAGCAGCCATAGCTCTTCACCACTATGCCATCAAGGGTTTATTTCCTAGGCTCCTGTTTTGGTTGGTGGTATTTGCCATTGAGCCGATTCTGATTTATAGTGACCCTCTATATAGAGTAACTATGAGTTAGAATTGACTCGAAGGCAATGGGTTTGCTTTTTATTTTTATGACCAAGTAGAATTGCCCCATAGGGTTCCTTAGGCTGTAATCCTTACAGAAGCAGACTGTCAGTTCTTTCCTTCTGAGGAGTGGCTAGTGGGTTGTAGCCACCCTCCTTTCAGTTAGCAGCCAAGCAATTAACCTCTGTGCCACCAGGGATCCTCTCCTAGGCTCCTAAACCAAAACCCAACCTGTTGGTGTCGAGTCAATTCTGACTCATAGCAACCCTACAGGACAGACTAGAACTGCCCCATAGGGTTCCTAAGGCTGTAATCTTTACAGAAGCAGTCTGCCACTTTCTCCCTCAGAGCAGCTGGTGGGTTGGAACAGCCTTTCGGTTAGCACCCGAACGCTTAACCGCTGCACTAATGACCAGGGCTCCTAGTGAGGATGAAATGAGATAAGGCATTTGAAGCTCTTACAGCGTTTGACCTACAGGGAATTCTCCACCCTCTTCCTTAGCAATATGCAGCCCCTGGTTGAAGAAAAACCTCAATTCAATAGCACCCTCACTCCCAGCACTCCTGTTTGTCCCCAGCCTCTTTGCTCCTCTCGCCATTGCTGACCAGTAGTCTCCCTCCACACAGCTGGCTGTGCCTTCTGAGGCCTGCGTCTAACAAATAATTCTTCTCCCAAGATCGCCGAACAAAATCTGCAATCTTAATCTTGGATACTGATTTCTGGAAAGTGACTGACCTTTAAGGAAGGTGCCCTCAGAGTGCACCTGACTTAAACCATGAAACGCTGAATCATTAACAATTTCAAGCAGAAAAAAATTTAACCAAGTTAGACAACCTGTAATAGCTCTTGTGACTGGGACCATTAGGACCATTTTGGTGTAGTTCAGGCCAAACTAATGACTGTGACGAGAATGCACCTGAAAACGAGTTGACTGATTCAGCTTTTCTATTTCTGTTTTAAAATCCATTTGGAATTTCTCCGGTGTGTCTTCCAAGGTTGACATTTTTTTCCCCCACATCCATCCATTCTAATTAGTCAAATAGTTTTTAACCTCTAAAGTCTATTAAAAAACTACCTTTGCATATTGCCAATCCAGTTTGCAGGGCAGAGAGAGTGCTAGAAATACAAAATTAAACCCCCAACCCACATCTTTGATTGCTCTCAAAGGCCAAAGGTCTAAGCAAGCAAACATAAATGAATGATGTGGACTGGGGTTAGGCAACAGGGAGTGGTGTGGACCGTAGTAAAGTGCAGGGTATGCACACCTCCTTTAAAAGCTTTCAAATTAACAGCAACAAAAATGTCAACACCGTATAGACCTAAGAACACACATTTGCTAGTCAGTTTGATCAACTACCAGCAATAATTCCCGGAACTAATCTAACATTTCATTTTATAAATGAAGAAATCTAAGCGGATTTTCTTAGGCCATATACAATGTTGATTTGCCAGTGTAATCTCTTGAATTCTAATTTAAAACTCCTATTTCCTTTTAGATCTACTCCTGTATCCTTAAGTGACATGAGGAAGAACAACATCCCAAAGGGAAATCTCTAGAGGGCATCAGCTATGTCTCCAACTCAGTGCTAAGCTCTGGGGTGGACAGAGAAGATGTCAATTTATAGCCTTCACCCTGAAGAACATAATAAACCTTTCTCTCACACACACAACCACCCACAAACACTTAGAGATCTTAGAGCTAGAAGACACCTCAGAATCATCTAGTCTACCCCATTCCCTTCAGGCACACAGTGCTATTACCCTTTTAAAAATGAAGCTATAGAGTCCCTGAAAGAGTAAGAGATTTATAGTAAGCAACAAAGAAGGCTGTTTTCTTGCCTTTTAGGACACAGCTTTTCTTTTCTCGGGAGGAGACAATTCATTAACAGATGATAGAACATAATAAATATAACCAAGTGCTCAAGTATACAGTACAGACTATACATGCTGAAGACACTGAAGAGAAACCCCAACGTCTGCAAGGCTCAATACAGCCTGGAATGGGCCTTAGTGCTTCCTGGAAAGTTCCCTACTTAAATAGATAACACGCTTCAAGAGCCAAAGAACCGTGAACAATGGGTACCATATGATACCACAGATTCCACAGCATTTCTGAAGGTCAAGCTTAGCTCAGATAAGTCTGCGTTTGTCTCTGGGGTACTGCTTATGCTGTGTCACCAAGCTCATGTGGCACCAGCAGAAACCATTTAACTTCCAACAGTAACGGCAGCAGAGGGGAAAGACACCAGGCAGAGTCATGGGGTGGCTGGGCCACAAACAGGCTTGCAGTTCCCTCTCTGCCAGGCTGTGGTCAGGACAAATTACCAGAACTGCTGTGTTGCTTCACAAGTACTTCGAGAGCCTTCCATGTTGGGTGAGGGAGAAGAGTGCCTAATCGGCCCTTCCTTGTCCAGTGTTCTATGACTAAATGCTGTTCTGCATATTCAAATATGCCATGAAAATACATGATTGTTTCCACATGAAAATTAGCAAATAATTAGATTTTGCCTTTTAACCTTATTTGAATAACCTTCATGCTTGTTCTACTGACTAGTGCTTTCTGTCTGTTGCTTTTGAATTATAATTTTTTTTTCTGGGTTTGGAAGAAATACACTCATACAATTTTTTTTAAACATTCTTCAAACCATTTCACTAAACATCAAAGTGAAGACAGCAATGGTAGCTTCTGAATTGTTCCTAAACAATAAATACAATTTTTCACAAGTTTATATCATTATACCCCTCTCTCCGCATCTCCTGTCTACCCCTTTCTGGTCTTGGTAGATGTAATCCAGCATTTTGGGCATATATTTTTTAATTATTTTACATCATATGTCCTCTTTCAACTTTTTAACAATTCCATTTCATAATTTGCAAAAACTCTTTTGAAATTTTTTTATATGTAAATGGTTCCAAAGTTTACCCACCCGTCATTTGTATCACAACTCTCTCATTTTCGGGTTCTTTTTAAATTTTTATTTAGTTTTTGACTGGCTGGAGCAAATAAGGAAGGTCACAGGTATGTCCTGTGATGCTTGGAATACATGAAAAACGTTTTCGTTTTTTTTGCTATAAGAACAACTTCTTTGCTATAACAATCATGGAATTCATTTTTCCCTTCAAAAAATTCTAGATGTTCCATTGTCTTCTCCTACATTGTTCTGAAGGAGAATTTTTTGGTCAACACGACTTCTGTTCTTTTCTAAGAGTTTTCTTTCTTTACACTTGAAATTTATATTATTTTGTCAGGATGTGTCTGGTTGTGGTTGTCTTTTCATTTATTTCTTTTGATTCTCAATGTCCAGCTTGGCATTGTGTTTTTATACTATATCTTTGATGTATTAGTCCCAGTTTTAATAATTATTAAAAATTATTTCTGTAACATCTTTTCTGTTGCCCAAAGCAATCTTTATTTCCTTGATTTCCATAAACCAAAAAAACCAAACCCAGTGCCGTCAAGTTGATTCCGACTCATAGCAACCCTTTAGGACAGAGTAGAACTGCCCCATAGAGTTTCCAAGGAGCGCCTGGCAGATTCAAACTGCCGACCCTTTGGTCAGGAGCCGTAGCACTTAACCACTATGCCACCAGGGTTTCCTTGACTTCCATAGTCATCTTAATTTCCTTAATCATCTTTACTTACATCTGCTTTATAGCTTTTCCTCCTTATTCATTCTGGGAAAGCACGTCCTTTTAATTTTTCACATATTTAACTTTCCTTAATATGACTTCTTTTCCTTGCTGATTCAGAAGTAGATTTTAATTCTGCTATCTCCTTTGTGTCCCTGGGTGGCGCAAACGGTTAAGCATGCAGCTACTAACCAAAAGGATGGCGTTCGAATCCACACAGGGGCACTTCAGAGTAAAGATCTGGTGATCTGCTTCCAAAAGGTCACAGCCATTGAAAAGTTTATGCTGAAACACGTGGGGTTGCCTGAGTCTGAATCTACTCTCCCGAAACTGTTTGTTTGTTTTTAATTGTCTTTTTGGTTTTCCTACCTCATTCCCTTCCCCTCATTATATGGCCTTCTCTCTGCCGTCTGATCTCTCCTTAGAGATTTCCATTCTTACTGCATGGAGAAATCACACCTCGTTCCCCTCCCCATCCCAACTGCCTCACAGTTTTTTCTAAATCTTTTTTTTGGTTTATAAAACAAATCACTTCAGCCGTGTGCTCTTTCTCCAAATCTTCAGAATGACGTTCCTCTTCTTATTTTGTAGTATTTTTTTTTTTTTTGGTAGAATCCATATTCCCTTTATTCACATGTTAAAGAGGAAAGACCTATCCAGATGTGGTGCTGCTGTTGGCTTCACACACTATCGATGTGGGTATGACTGAATTCCTTTCTCACAGCTGTAATTTAAAGTTTCCTTCTGGGTTGGGAAGGCTTTCATCTTTGACACTCTGAAGAAATGACATTCTTTTTTTTTTTTTTTTTTTTACACATACACACACATACATATGTTAATATTTTATTTATTTTTGGTGGCAATATGTACAACCAAACATACATATATTCATTCAAAATTTCTTCGTGAATAGATCAGTGACATTGGTTACATACTTCACATTATGGCACCCTTCTCACTATTTCTACCCATGCAGTTCTGTGCTGTAGACTAACTGTTGTCAGTTTAAGCTCATATAGATAATTCTTCATAAGAGTGCTATACGCTCAAGGCAAACAGTTTTTATTAATTGGGCTAAACTGTTCTTTAGTTTAAAGACGGCTTCATGGGATGGTTCTGGTTCAAGATTTAAAGGTTATTTCTGGACATTAGTTTCACGGTTCCCTCAGTCTCAACAGATCTAGTAAGTTCCATTCCATACGTGTCTGAAGTTCTTTTCTGTACTTTTCCCCCTTTTGATCAGGCTCCAACAGATGACATTCTTGCAGAAAAGCATTTTGCAGTATGCATGGTTACTCACATCTTGTAGCTTTCCTTGCCTTACCTGTAGGAATGACACCTTCCAAGGTACAAGGTGCTATTGACAAGCTGTATCCTATTTCAGACTCAATTATTGGGGGGGGGGGGCTTATAGCCTCTAACCAGTTGATATATATCTATACAGTCAATTCTTGTTATTTGTGATAGTCATGTTCCATAAAATTCCTCAAACGCTGAATTAATGGAATTCTGAAGCAGACAATGTCAGCTGAGAATGTGTGCATCAAGTAGCTCAAATTTTCCACCACCCTGAGCAGGTGCCTGGCCACCAATGACAGTGCAAGTGCCACGAGTATCAACTTTGAGGTTACAGATAAATTGTAGCTGTAGGTGAATTTGCAAAAAGCAGAATCTGCAAATAATGTGGATGGAGTGTTTCTCTGCCTTTGCTCCAGTCTTTGAGGTGGAAGAGAACTGAGAAGACAACCTACTCAGAAACAGCACTCATGCAGAAGAGAGAATGCTTGACTTTCCAATTGTCCCTAATACTGGATTTTGCACTCAGGATGCAAATAGTAGGTCAAAAGATAAAGCCTCTTCTAAGTAATTCCTAGTGAAGGGGAGGATTCTCTATTGCTGATGGTATAAAAAGCATACAGTAACTTCAATTGTGTCTTTTAATGCAGTTTCATAAACCTTAAAGGTTCATAAAAATTCTTTCCAAAGTTTGGCAAAGGTTGACTGCCATTCCTAACTTTTGATGATGTAATACTTTTTCATTCCCTATTTTACCTTAGTTTTTTTAGTAGATAGTTGTCATGGATTGAATTGTGTCTCCCCAAAAATGTGTGTCAACTTGGCTAGTCCATGATTTCCAGTATTGTGTGATTGTCCACCATTTTATCATCTGATGAGATTTTCCTATGTGTTGTAAATCCTACCTCTACGATGTTAATGAGGTGGGATTATCAACAGTGATGTTAATGAGGCAGGACTCAATCTACAAGATTAGGTTGTAATCTTAAATCTATCTCCTTGGAGGCATAAAAGAGAGAAGCAGCAGAGAGACAGGAGGGACCTCATACCACCAAGAATCAAGAATCAGGAGAATAGCACATTCTTTGGACCCAGGGTCCTTGCACTGAGAAGCTCCTTGACCCGGGAAGACTGATGACAAGGACTTTCTCCCAGAGCCTACAGAGAGAGACTGCCCCCCATGAGCTGGCAGCCTGAATTCAAACCATGAGACAATAAGTTTCTCTGTTAAAGCCATTAACTTGTGGTATTTCTGTTACAGCAGCACTATAGATAACTAAGGCAATAGTTAAGGGAATCAGAGTAAGGTACATTTTTAAACCAGAATTCCCATTTTTACTTCTCTCCATTGCAGATGTGGACAACTTTACGGATAAAAGCTATCTGATACATAGTTTGGTTTGGTATACCTTTGCAAGTCTCCATTTTATCAGCCTCCACCATGATGCCCAGAGGGGACAAGTAGTATGCCCAAGGTCCCATAGCTAGTGGCAAAGCCCAGACCATAACTTTGGTGTCCTGACTTTTATACTGATAAGGGTGTACAAGATTCTGGAGAGAAAATGGGAATGATAGCTACTTAGAAAAAGCTACCAGGTCTGTATGTATTTTTGTTTTAGCAATCCTTAGGGAAAGGAGGAGTGATTCATTATTGTTGAAGCACTGTCCTGTCACTAACAATAGCCGGTCCCCATTTCTTATCCTCTGAAATGAGCAAAAACCCTACAAAGGCAAGGGAGGCTGACTTCATCCACATAGCGGGGAAATGACCTTCCTATAGTGTGTGTACAAGACTACAAAGGTATTGAACCTTGACGGAGCCTTCGAAAGTCATGCACGTACTGAATTTCTCCTTTTCTAACTGCCTACAATTAACTGCAGGCTAGAGACAGGCCAAAGGTTTTTCAACTCGTGCAACTGCCAAACACTTTTCCTTCCAACTATAAGCCATGCACAGCCCCCAAAGCCAATTTCACAAAGCACCACATTCTTTCTAAATATTCCATGGATTTCATTATGCATTAAAAAAAAAAAAAAAAGGTAGCCCTGAAGCTAATAATAAGATAGGCATGGAAAACATGTTCCTTTTGAATTGGTTCTATAATACTGGTTGTTAATGAACCTCAGAGAAATATAGTAAGGAAAAGCACTTTTCAGATTGAAAATTCACATACACTGACCATCTTGAAGCAAAAGTCACTCTAAAGTCAAATGTTCCCCAGGCTTCTGCTGCTGCAGTCGCACTGTAACACAGTACATTCAGCTCTGTGAGATGGAGCTGGGACGGCCTTCCCAACACCCCTTCTCTTTCACATGGTATGAAGCTCATTTTCCTTCTGCTGCCACACCTCCCCTGCACAACACACAGGCCTTGGGGACTAGGCATGGGACACGTGACTCAGGCTCAGCCAATGATCATAATCACAGTTATTGGTTCAGATAGCCTTGTGACTTCATTCAGGCCAATGACATACATGGTGAGTTTTTTGCTGGGTGCTCTTGGGAAAGAAGCTTCTCAGCCTTCTGGAAGAGTTCCTGAAGCTACTTCCTCCTTCCTCCAGAACAAGAAAGAGAGAAGAAGGGAGAATTTCACTAGCTTCAATCTCTATGTCAGATTTATTAGGGAAATGATGAAGGAACAAATAAGAAAGCTTAATTGCTAATCAACTGGAAAGGCATGATTTTAAAGAATAATTCCTCTTTATACCATGTTCAATGTAGCACTTTTCACAACAGCCAAAATGTGGAAATAACCAAAATGCTCATCAACAGATGAATGGATAAACAAAATGTGGTCTACACACACAATGGAATATTACTCACCACGAAGAGAAATGAAGTCCTGGTGCATGTCACAACATGGATGAGTCATGAAAACATGCTGAGCGAAATACGTCAGTCACAGAAGGACAAATACCATGTGATCCCACTTACATGAAATAAGCAAATATATAGAAACCAAAAATAATTAGTGGTTACCAAGGGTGGGAGGGAGGGATAAAGAGTGAGTTTTGGCTTAGGGACATTGAGTCTGTGTTAATGTTGGTGGAATAATTTGGAAAAGGATAGCGAGAATGCTTGCAAAACTTGAAGAATGTAATCAGTGTCACTGAATTATACATGTAGAAATTGTTGAGTTGGCATATATTTTGTTCTGTATCATTTCACCACACACACACACACACACACACACACACACACACACACAATTCCTTAGGATTAAACATGGCTTTCTAAAGACTTCTACAAAAGGAACAAACAGTTCACCCAGCAAGAGAATGTAGCTCAGTATATGGTAAAGTTACCATTTTTCTCAGGAGCAGAAATTCTGAAATATCAAGAGATTTAAAATATAATAGCTATCCTTTTTGACATTCAGTTGATCAATGTAATTTGACTGTCATTCAAAAAGACTAAAAAAGCCTAGGTAAGTTTATAAGAAGTATTAAATTTAAGAGAACATCCCAAAATCATATTTCTAATTATTTTCTGGTTTCTAACAAAAAAAAAGCAATGATATTCTTGTATGTTTTCATTCTATTTTCAAAACATGAAACATGGGTTGCAGACATAAACACAGACTTCCATGATGAAAGTAATAAATCAAAGGAAAGAGTAATAAATAATGTTGGTATTATGTGAGTTGATTTAGCATTACCAGAGAAGTCAGGGTAGATGAGGTCGTGGCTCGTGTAGACATGCCTGTTCTCTGAGCTTTTGGTTACTTTATTTTGCTTCTGGTGAGAAGAGACCAGTAATTATGTCTTAGATGGCAGCTCACAAGCTTTTAAGACCCCAGGTGATACCCACTTTATTAGGATACAGATCCTGATTTTCATGAACTGTTATGCCAATGCTTGGTAAGGTAGAGAGAGAGGGTCAGGGAAAGCGAGGAAGACCCTCGATGAGATGGACTGACACAGTGGCTGCAACAATGGGCTCAAGCACAGCAACTGTGAGGATGGCGCAGGACTAAGCAGTGTTTTTGTTCAGCTGTACACAGAATCTCTATGAGTTGGAACCCACTTAATGGCACATAACAACATGTTATACAATTTGACTGAGTTGTTGCCAATTGACTGAGTTGTCCCATAAGACTATGTTCCTAAGCTTTCAAACCCAGAAAACCAAACTTGGAAGGTGTCTGGTTATGTCTTAGGAGTATCCATATTTGTGTGTTTAAACCATATAAGCTTTTATCAGAAACCCCTGCCCACCCATAAAAAAAAAAAAAAGTTAAAATCATAGTTTTTAGGAACCATCTGGAAAAATAATTTAGGCTGCAAAGACAGAAATTATAGTCATTTATCCAAAATGTAAAGCCAGATTTTGAGGTTATTCTGTCCTTCATCTTCTCAAGAGTAGCCCTTAATTAAATGCAAATAATCAGAAATGGCAATAAATAGATTACTATAATTCCCTGATTAGATAGTAGAGCCCATTTACAATACTTTAATGTTGCTGTGGACTCGGAGAAAATCCAAATGGCACGTATATTCATAAACTGCTCTCAAATGGATCCTTTATTGAAGAGTTTTTCTACAATGATGCTATCTCAAAGGTCAGCCATGCAGTTAGGAGCCATCACACCATCACTGCTATTTCTAGGGCATTTGGACATTCAATCTTCATTGGCAGATAGGGATGTTAGCTTTGTATAGACTAGCTATGGGGCAGTCGTGGTTCAGCAGTAAAATTTGTCCCTTCTATGCAGGAGTTTTTTTTTTTTTTTATGCAGGAGACCAAAACCAAACCCATTGCAATTGAGTCGATTCTGATTCATAGTGACCCTATTAGACGGGGTAGAACTGCCCCATAGGGTTTCCAAGGAATGGCTTGTAGATTCGAACTGCCAGCCTTTGAGCTAGCAGGCATAGCTCTTAACCACTCAGTGTTCAATTCCTGACCAATGTACCTCCTGCACAGCCGCAACTCATCTATTAGTGGAGGCTTGTGTGTTGCTGAACAGGTTTCGATGGAGCTTCCAGACTAAGAAGAAAGGCCTGGTGATCTATTTCCAAAAAACAGTCAATGAAAATTTGGTGGAGCACAACAGCCTGATCCATAATCACAGGGAAGGTACAGGACCTGGCAGAGTGTCATTCTGTTTTGCATAGGTTGCCATGAGTAGAGGGCTGATTTGACAACAACAACATAGACCAGCTACAGGCACAGAGTACCTACAGGACGTCAAAGAGGGCAGGAAATTTTGAATCACCTGGTGTACAGGATCACATTGTACAAATCAGGAACAAGCCATTAAAGGCCAAATGGCCTCTCATGAATGAGTGCAGATTAGGGACCAGAGAGGATGCTTAACGTGCCACCCATTGCCTCTTACCTAGGAGGTGTATTCCTACAATAGATACTCTCTGAGTGGCATAGCCCTCTTTCTCCCTTTTCTTGTCACTATGCAGTGACTGCCTTCCAACTCTTTTCCCCATCACAGCCCTCTGCCTGGAATCTCCCCCACTTCTTCCATGGTGGCTCTATCTCCTCCTAGCCTCTACTAAAACTCACCCCTTCAGAGAGGCATATGGTGACCCATGTCTAAAGGATGTCATGCCCAATGAGGCATTATCACTTCTCTCTCCTTTACTTTCTTCAGAGGTTACCTTGCAACCAATAATGCTTTCATTTAGTAGTTTGCTTCTCTATAGACTACCTCACCCACTCAAATAATTATAGTTTACTCTGTTTCACATAAAAAAATCCAAACCAAACCCATTGCCAAACTCTGACTCATTGCGACCCTATAGGGCAGAGTAGAACTACCCCACAGGGTTTCTAAAAAATGGCTGGTGGATTTGAACTGCAGACCTTTGGGTAAGCTCCTTCTGCTTCACACAGTTCTTAAACTTTTAAGTTAAATCAGCAATAATATGTACATAAAAAAATATTGGAGTGACTGTAATTCTCATAGCAATGAAAACTTTGAGTAACACCCGACTTAAATATATTTTTAAGACTCTATAAGTCATTCCTTTAAAAGTCAGCTTATGACTTTGTGCTGAATTTTAGCAATTGAATCCTCTCTCCTCTTTGTGAAGTAATTCTCCAAGTGTTTGAGTTGACAGTAATCATTGAGTTGTCTACCATACTTTACTTTCTCATTATCTCTAATCTCCAGAACAACCCAGCAAAGTAGGTATTATTGATCCCATTACTACAAAGAGTAAAGAAATTATGCTATTACCCCAGTATCACTCAGATCAGCAGAGCTGAGGTTTGAACCCAGGCGTATCTGCTCTAAGCCTGCAAAACCACACTGCCCCTTTCTAAGATCACATTTCTTACCCATTAGTACCTTTGCAAAGCATCAGTTGGCACCATGGCTTCAGAACAACACAGGACAATGAGTGAGTGATGGAAAATGGGCCAAGAAGCTGGTCAGTCTGGATTGAGAGGATCTGCTTCAGCATAATTAAGTTTGCTTGCTGTGAGGCCTCTTAACCTCTCAAATTCAATCAGTAATTCATCCAATATGAGAGAAGAGAATCAATACAGTCCATTAGAAAACACAGAGAGAAGACAATTTTTCAATAAACTACGTAGAAGGCATAGCACCAGCCAGGAATAAGAAGTATTCATCCTAATGTGTGGGCATTAAGAAGGTTCTAGAAGCGCATGCATCCTAGGGGTACTGCAGATGATCAGCATTCCCCACGTGTGCTGCTGTTGACTCCCCGAGCCATGGCAATAATGCCACAAGCATGGGAACTGAGGGCTCTGAAGAATAAGGACAGTGACCTCTCTGACTGCGAGGGTCTGGGTAGGTGCATGGCACAGCTATCAGGAGTTCTGGGATCAGACTGGCTTCATATCCCAGCTCTGTCATTTACTACAACCTTAGGAAAGTGTCTCAACCACTCCTCTAAGCCTCAATTTCCTCATCTGGGAAAAGGGGATAATTACAGGAGTCATCTTCTAGGGTTGTTATAAGGATTACGTAATAGACACCATAAACCCAAACATATTAAGTGCTTAATATCATGCCTGACTGTACATGTTACCCTATGAACTACAATGATCTATTTGCAAATCCTGTGGTCAGTGTACCTGTGAGCACCCAAATGCTGTTTTGCGCCAATGAAGAAAAGACTTGTTACGACCCAACTTCCTTGTCCTAATGCAGAAAGTGATTGTATCGAGGGCAGGGAATTACAGTCTGTATTTTTTTTTTTAATCTTTCCTCAGAGATGAGGTCCCCAGTTAACCGACTGACCCTTAAGGACAGCTACTATCACCACCTCTCCTCACTTCTGTTTATTTATGCTTTTTTTCTCTTTTTCCTTTTAGCTTCTCAGTTTTTTGTTTTTCTTGAATCCCACAAGTATTATGTAAGTGCATTCTACTTACAAAATGTTCAATCACATAGGATAAAGCAGGAAGGTCTCCCTCCGCTGGCCTCTCCCATCTTCCTCTCTCCTCCCCTGGAAATTAACTGCTTTCCCCAAAGGAAACCTTGGTTATTAGATTTTCTAGGAATCCACCTACAATGTTACTATATATGTATTTTTTTTGCTTCCTTCGTGCAGTTTCCACTTCTGATATCTGTGCAATCATCTTGTCTTGAAACCCCCTTCTTTGATTATGTAAAGTGACCCTTCACATATGCTTATACCAGTTGCCATGGAGTCGATTCCGACTCATGGCAACCCTGTGTGTGTCAGAGTAGAACTGTGCGCCACAGGGTTTTTAATGGCTGATTTTTTGGAAATAGATTGCCAGGCCTTTCCTCTGAGGCACTTCTGGGTGGACTTGAACTTCCAACCTTTTGGATAACAATGGAGCACATTAACCGTTTGCACCACCCCTATAATAGCTATAGTTTTTACCTTTGTTGGAGCATATGATTAATTCCTGTCTCCGCCACTAGACTGCAAGTTCCATGAGGGAGAAGCTGCATTCGCTTTCATTCACTGTTGCATTTCCAGCACCAGGTACAGTGCCTCATCCACAGAGGGTGCTCAGTGAACATTCACTGAATAAATGACTATGATTGATTCTTTAGACGATCACCAGAAAAGAGGAGTTGAGGCTTTCGAATAGGAGCCATTCACCTGACTGGGGCCAGGCAATCACTTAAAAAAGAAAACCACAGAAAGTCAGAAGCTCCAGGCTTTTCACTAGCGAGAGCCCCCATTCTCATGACACTTTCCTTGCCAAGAACTGCAATGCGGGCTTCGACTGAGAGTATCGAAATTTGCTTCTGTGAATTATGAAGCACTCATTATCTTTTACAGCAATTGGCATGAGGCTGGTTTAGCCCAGTGAGTGGCCAAGTGATCCAAGTGATCAGTTTCCCCTACCTCTGACTATTAGGGATGCTGCTTCCTTTTTTCCTCTTGTAATTAAGAAATTTATCAGAGAGAGAAAACATGCTTCCTCACCATTATGAATTACGGTCATGTGCATTGATGATCAAAGCTCCCTGATACTAAAAAAATAATACTAGTCAACCCAAATGTGATGTCCAGCTAAAGGGACAAAAATGTGCCTAGCCTTTTACTATATACCCCATAGACGCCAGCTCAGTGAGCTGCCACAATCTGCAAAAGGCAAATGTCGCCAAGTTCTACTGCCCATTGTTCATTCTTATTTAATCGGAAGTTTGGAGGTTGACTGTTCTCCTTAAGCAGTTAACTAAGCCTCAGCTACCCTTTTGATCAAAACGGTAAAATTAAATTATCCCTGCCACGCCTCTCTCATGAGGAATGTTTGTAAAGAATCACATAAGGTAATAGATGTGAAAAGTTTTCTAAGGTGTGAAGAACTTATCAAGTATAAGGGATTTAATGAGGGCAGAATAGGGGTTGTCACGGATTGAACTGTGTCCCCTCAAAATATTTGTCAATTTGGCTAGGTCATGATTCCCAGTATTGTATGATTTGTCTACTATTTTGTCATCTGATACGATTTCCCTATGTGTTGTAAATCCTATCACTATAATGTTAATGACATGGATTAGTGACAGTTATATTGATGAGATCTAGAAGATTAGGTAGTGTCTTAAGCCAATCTCTTTTGAGATATAAAGGAGAGAAGTGAGCAGAGACACGTGGGGACCTCATACCACCAAGAAAGCAGTGCCAGGAGCAGAGCATGTCCTTTGGACCTGAGGTTCCTGCACTGAAGTACTCCCAGACCAAGGGAAGATTGACGACAAGGACCTTCCTCCGGAGCCTACAGAGAGAGACAGCCTTCCCCTGGAGCTGATGCCCTGAATTTGGACTTGCAACCTACTAGACTGTGAGAGAATAAATTTCTCTTTGTCAAAGCCATCCAGTTGTGGTATTTCTGTTATAGCAGCACTAGATGGCTAAGACAGAGGTCTTTCTTCTCCTTTTGTTTGCCTTGGAATATAGTAGGCATCTAAAAATACTTGTTGAAATACAATGATAATGATGGCAACAGGTTTTTGATAATGAATTCATAGGTGCTTCTACTGTTAGGCTTTTGCAGAGGGAATGACAGATTAGCACTCCATCATGGTGTCATAAAACCGAAAACACCAAACCTGTTGCCATCAAGCCGATTCTGCTTCATAATGACCCTGGAGGACAAAGCAGGACTGCCCCATAGGGTTTCCAAGGCTATAAATCTTTACAGGAGCAGGCTGCCACATCTTTCTTTCACAGAATGGCTGGTGGATTCAAACCTTTCGGTTAGCAGCCGAGTGCTTAACTACCGTGCCACCAAAAAGTGGGTATTAAATGACTCAATACTCTGCTGTTTTATTTTCTATTGAAAAACACTTGAAATTACCCCAAGTTCCACTCAGTAACTGACCGTTTTGACAATAAACACTTACAGAGCAACTACTATTAGCAAAGCAAGATTCAAGAGAAGCTAAGATATTCACCACCTAATGAAGATGGTTGATAATTAAAAGCTGGCCAAAATGCATACCTAATTTTATCTACACACACATTCTGTCTTGGAAGAAATGTAGCCACAACGCTTCTTAGAAGCAAGGATGGCGAGACTACGTCTCACAGACTTTGGACATGTTATCAAAAGGGATCAGTCCCTGAAGAAGGACATCAGGTTTGGTAAAATGCAGCGTGAGCGAAAAAGATGAAGACCCTCGATGAGATGGATTGACACAGGGGCTGTAACAATGGGCTCAAACATAGCAGTGATAGTGAGGATGGTGCAGGACTGGTCAGTGTTTCGTTCTGTTGTACACATGGTCACTATGAGTCAGAACACCTAACAACAACAAGGTGTTCTCCAATTAGCAAAATTGATTGATAATCAAAAGCTGGCCAAAACACATACATAATTTTATCTATACACACATTCCAGTTAGAAAGCTTCTCTGAGAAATAGGAAGTCTACCCTCTTATGAGAAATCTTTTCCTGTCCTTTAACTCCTTATTTATCAAAGCAACAAGCAATTACATTATTTACATGTATTTTAGTAAAGGCAGGAAAAAAAAAAAAAAAAAAAAACGCAAACCTACTGCTTTCGAGTTGATTCTGACTCATACTAACCCCATAGGGTTTCCGAGGCTTTAAATCTCTATGGAAGCAGACTGCCACATCTTTCTCCCACAGAGTCACTGGTGGTTTTGAACCACTGACCTTTCAAATTATCAGTGATCACTTTAACCACTGCACCACCAGGGCTCCTTAAAGGCAGAAAACTCAAAAAGCAACCAAATGAAGTTCTGATACATGCTATAAAATAAATGAATGTTGAAAACAGTAAAGTTTTACATTAAAGTGAAATTAGTCAGACTCAAAAGGACAAATATATGATCCCACTTATATGAAATATTTGGAATAAATAAATTCATAGAGACAGAAAGTAGATTAGAGTTTAGCAGGGGCTGGAGTTTGGGGAAACAGAGAGTTATTGCTTAGTGAGTACAGAGTTTCTTTTTGGAGTGAACAAAAAAGTTTTACAACCCAGCAGTGACTGTTACAACACAGGGGCTAGATATACAGTTTGTATGACGCCTTAAAATACTGGTGCAGAATAAAGCTGCATGAGAAGCCAATGGCCAAACCAGTACTGAAGTCATCTCAAAAGGTCCATTCCTCTTTAGTCCTAGCTATACACTGACCACCACTGTCACTGAGGCTTATACAAGTAAAGCGATCACTGGTCTTGACACATAAAAGGGAACCATAGCTTCTTTTCTATTTTGACAGTAAACATATCAGGAAATGGTTAAAAGCCTTTGAAATTGGACATACTGACCATGCTACTTACTAATTGAGGAAGTTGGGCAGGTTAATCAACCTCTCTGTGCTTTAGTTTCTTCATACATAAGTGGAGATAATAGCATCCACTCACAGGGTCCTTGGGAGGTGTAAAAGGGAAACCACATGTAGGCACTTAGCATTGTGCCTGAAGAGCGCTCAGGACATGGTGGCAGTGCGTGCATGGCTAATGACTGCACGGTCAATGCTTGCATGGTAGGGCTTGCATGCACCTGCTGCTGTTGGTGTTATTATTGTGGCAGGTTATATTTCCAAAGATGGCCACAACCAATATCTCTGTGTTAGTTTCCCGTGGCTGTTGTAACAAATTACTACAAACTTGGTAGCTTAAAAACAACAGAAATTTCTTCTCTCACAATTCTGGAAGCTAGAAGTCCAAAATTAAGGTGTTGGCAGGGCCACACTCCCTCTGGAGGTTCTAATGGAGATGTTCCTTGCCTTTTCCGCCTTCTGATGACTATCAGCATTCCTTAATTTGTTGCCATGTCACTCCAATCTCTGTCTATGTGGTCACATTGTTCCCTCCTCTTCTACCTGTGTCGAATTTCCCTCTGACTTATTCTTACAAGGACACATGTCATCGGGTTTAGGGTCCCCTGGATAATCCAGGATGATCTCCTCAACTGAAGATCTTTAATTTAGATGAGACCCTTTTCCCAAAAAAGGGTAACACTCACAAATTCCAGAAATTAGATATATCTTTTGGAGAGGCACCATTCAACCCACTAGGGAGTCTCTGGGCAATACAAACAGTTAAGCACTTGACTACAAATTGAAAAGTTGGTAGTTCAAATCCACCTAGAGGCACCTGGAAAAAAAGCCCTGACAATCTACTTCCAGAAGTTCACAGCCTTACGGAATGCAATTCTACTCAGAAACACTGCCATGAGTCTAAATTGACTCAACTCAATGGCAACTGGTTTTTTGTTTCTGTTTTGTTTTTTTTTAATTCAACCCACTAAATCTACAATCCCGCAGGATCTTCTAGAACTCCCTCATGAAGAGGTAGATTCTATGTGCCCTCCCTTGAATCTAAGCAGAACCTTGTGCCTGCCCTCACCAACAGAATATTTTGGAAGTCACACAACCTGACTTCTGAGTATGGGTCATAAAAATGTCATCACTTCTTGTTTATGTGGAACACTCACTCTAGAACCCAGGTGCCATGCTGTGAGGAAGCCCTCTGTAGCCTACAGGGAAAGACAAAACAAAGGGGGCCATGTGTAGGTGTTTTGGCCAGCTGGGGTTCCAGCTGACAGCCAGCATCAACTGTCACACCTTTGAGTAAAGATGCTTCTAGATGACCCCACCCCCAGCTGTTGTGCCACTCCCAACCTTGGGATCTCTTCAGCTCAGATGCCAGACTTCAGGAAGCAGAGACCAGCCATCCCCACTGAGCTCTTTACCCCCACTGAGCTCCACCAAAATTGAAGATTCATAAGCAAAATAAATGACTGCTGAGGTGATTTGTAGTGTAATGCAGATAATTGGAACAACTATTCATTAAATAAAGCATTAAGGCTAGAAATACAAAACACGTATACAAAAAGAACATGGCATTTAGCATCTTAGATCTTAGCCTTACAAAATACAGTGTAGGCAAATACACATAATAACAAACACAACATATGCACACACTTCTAGAGGGGAAAAAAAATGATTCTATGTCTCATCCTGAGTCAAGGAGTATTGGATAACGCAATAGTTAGACATGGGAACTATTCAAGCTGTGAAGAACCTGAAATACCAGATGGTCCAAACTAGGTATTTTCACAGACTGAGAGAATAAGACCCCAAAATTGTTCCTGACCCTGCCTCCCACCCCCCTAATATAGATCTTCACCCAACAAAGGTCCATCTTGATCCTCACAGGTAAGACAGAAAATCTCGCACAGTCTTACCACGTTCCCAAGTAGGAATATTGAAGTGAGGAGAGAATGTAGAGAATGGGAGTATGGAAAATGCACTGGGCACCTATCAACATAGTTATTTTTGGCCATCTGTTCATCAGATTAGGAAATACTGCCTTCTCTACCTCTTTCTGTTAAAAGAAACTTTTTTTTTTTTTTGGTGGTTTGTTTGTTTTCCTAACCTAATCCCATTTTCCAGGTCTTGAAAAGAAAGAAGAAAAGCAAACACTGCTCTGTGGTTAGTAATAGAAGATTTCTTTATTCAAGGGTCTTACCTGGCCACTTAGCACGCCCTTCAAGGCTTATCTAAGAGATAGGGTAGTAGCTTCTAGACCAGAGCTGTGACATAAAACCCTCTGCAGTGATGAAAATATTTCATATTTGCACTGCCCACGATGGTAGCCACACATGGTCACTGAGCAATTTGTCATGTGACCAGTACGACAAAGCACCTGAATTTTAAATTTTATTTCATTTCAGTTCCATGTTGGACAGTAAAGTTCTAGACAGGGAAGGCGTAGAACCACCCCAAGCCCAAAAATCCTAATTTATGTCTCTCAGGTAACTCAACTCTCCTGAAAGACCTTCAAATTTACTGTGTTTCTTTCTACAGTTTAAATATTCTAAGCACTGCGGTCTACTTTGAAGGACTGACCCTCAAGTTCTCCATGGTAACATGCACTTTGGGATTTGGAATTTCTCTCCTATGATTACTTACTGCCTCAGTAAAAGTGAAGAGAGCTCTGAGATGTGGCCACAACTTCCGATTTCTGAGAGTTATTCAGAATTCACAGCCAAACGACCACAAAGAACCAAACGTACCATGTGTGAGCAGCTGGGTGGGATGTGTAAAGACAGAAATAACTTCAAGGAGATTTTCATGACATTTTTCCTGCTTTCTCAATTTTAAGGCCATAATAAAATGAATTTTGAATGTATGAAACTCTAGTAAATGGTAAAAAAAATATATATATATATTTTCTAAGTATTCACCAAATCGTAGGCTAAAACTGCGCAGGAATTAGTTTACAACTGAAATTCGAGTATCTCGGTTTGCCCTATCAAGGATATCTATAACTGGAATGCTGCTCAACTTTACTAGTTGCAGCTCCTCTCTGCCTCAACCTTGCCCAATACTTCCCTTCCTCCATGGTAGCCCAGGCTCTCAATCCAAGAACTACAGTGTGGGAGGCTTCCCAATCTGGTCTGAACTCACCCACCTCCAGGCTTCAATCATGCTGCTTTCCCTGCTGTAAATGCCTCTCAAAAAGGCCTCGTTCATTCCTTAAGACTCAACTAAAGAAGCCTGCCAGTGCCTTCTAGCTGTAGCTGACTTCTTCCATACTTCCTTGAAACACTTGTCATTTTTGGTAAGTATTAACACAGCCACGCGATCTTGTTTTCCCTAGTAAATTAAAAAAAAAAAAAAAAATTTCCCTAGTAAATTAAAAAAAAAAAGTAAATTAGGAGCTGTTAAAACATAGGCTCCTTCTTATTTATCGTAAGCCCTAGCATCCACATAAAGCACAGTGTACTGCACACAGTGTATTTAAAAATATAGACTGAAGCAAATATGCCCAATAAATTATATAAATTTATAGCAAGCTTGATTTGTCTCATTCTGCAGCAATTACATTGACCAAAATCATTCTTGATGATTTACGTTCTTACAAGTGTATGAAACAACAGCAAGCAGTCAATCCCAATGGGACATTACAGAGCCATATCCTAGGACTGGTCACTGGGCTACTTTTGTCTCTATTTCTCTCTCTCTTCCCCCCCGCCCCCCCCCCCCCCACCGTGGAGTATAATTTTCATGCTGCCTTGAAAAAAATAACACTTTGGTGATTTTTCAGGCTGATGAATTTGAGCTAATGGATTAAAAGTGACCGCAAGAATCAAAGCACTGAGCCATGGAGGCATGATGTTCTTAATACAGGAAGTCTGTCCAAGTCCAAGTCAAGTTGGCGGATGCTACTCTCACATACGATATATTCATTAACGGTGCTAAATGAAAAGGACAACTAAAGGCAATAGTATCATCTTCTCTCATTTGCTGAGCAAATCTGTACATTATTAACTAGAATGAAATCTCCTGCTTGTAATCTCTTTCCCATTCCATTATTACCCTTTTCTTCTCACGTAATTAAAATGTTGCAGGAAGTTGATACACAAGGGGGAGTGTCTGTATTAAAAATACCTTTTTGTAATAAAATTTCGGCATTCATTTATGACCTGTCTACCTTAATAAATCAATACTTCATTTTAAAAGCCCATCTAAGCCTCTACTAACCCATCTTTATACATTTTAATTTAAAGTGACTGCCTATTCATAATTGTTTTTTCCCCATTTATTTAGCCAATAAGTATGTTCTAAGTGTCTACTATGTGCTAGGCAATGTGCTTAAAGCTGTGGATACAAACATGAATCGTTTCAGGGTTCTGTCTTCCGCAGCTCACAGTCTAGTAAGGGAGACAGGATAATAAACAAATGCAGTGGTGCTTATCTTCGAGCTGCCTGACACGAGGTATTAAAAAAAAAACAAAAAAAACACCTGTTGCCATTGGGTTGATTCTGACTCACAGCCACCCTACAGGACTGAGTAGAACTGCCCTATACGGTTTCCAGGGAGTGCCTGGTGGATTCGAACTGCTGACATTTCAGTGAGCAGCTGTAGCTCTTAACCCCTACACCACCAGGATTTTAGGAGAATGAGAAAGAAGGAGCAGTCAGCTTAATCTGGGAGAATTTCAGAGACCACATGAGAGGTAAGAGAAATGCTTATAAACGTTAATGTTCATAGAAGATCACAATGTGTCAGTCTGGTCAATGGGGTTTTCAAGTGAATTCTGACCTCTCCAATGGGATCACTGAACCAGCTGCTCTAGTACCAGTATTCTGAGTGACTTTGCCCTCCCTGGCTACAGCTAATCGAGCTTTGGACTCAGGCTATGGGCCAGCAGGCAAACTACTATCTAATGTACAAAATTATCTGGACCAATGCAGTTGCTTCTCTGGGATTTGATCTGGGTAATACCAAGTAGATGGTCAACGAAAATGAGGGAAATCCTCAATGAGATGAATTAAAACAATAGTTGTAACAAGAGGTTCAAACCTACCAATGATCATAAAGATAGCTCAGGACTGGGCAATGTTTTGTTCTGTTATCTGCAAAGCCACCATGTGTCAGCTTACTTGATGGCAACTAACAACAACAATAACAACAGAGTGGGAGAGGCAGTGGTGGGAGCCCAAGGGGAAAGGGTACTATATAGAGAGAGTCAAAGCCAGATGCAGGCTGAAGGTGCAAAGAAGCCAAAACATGAACACACAGGGGAAGTTAATTGGTAGCACAGCAAGAATGGAGGGAAACTGGCTGCCTACAAAGAGAAGTGAGTCTTCCAGGGCAATACTGATGCCCTGTGGTCCAGGAAAGCAAGGTGGAGGGCATTCCTAACATGACATCAATTCCTGACAGCATTTTATGTTCTGTTACGGTGAGGCCCACCCATGCTCCCCTTCATGTCCTTGGATTCCCTTGTGACCCCTCCCCTCTTCCTGATGCCTGCATATGCTCGTTCCACTTTTATTCTCACTCCCCTCTACCTGAGTTCGTTTGACTGGGCCACCGTTCCTTTGGCCTTCCCCAAACAAAGGATGAGCCAGCATTCTGAGTTATGGAATATACTGGCCATTCTCTCTGGCTTTTACTGTTTTACAATGTGCCCAATTTACAAGTATTAGAATGCCTTCCTCTGATCCTCAGTGGATTTTTATCTTACTTTAGGGTAAATAAATCATGTTTTAGACATTGCACTGAACAAATTCAATTTGTCTTCATGAAAAATAGCACTTGGAAAATGGACAGCATAGCGTACTGATGAAGAACACAGGCTCCTGAGCCGGATCCACTGTGACCCCATCCCACTTCACTGCTCTCCGACTGCACGAACTTGGGCAAGTTCCTGGACTTCTCAGAGCCTGTTTCCTAAACTATTAAATGTGGACGATAATATTTTCCACCTCATATACATTTTTTTAAACTGTGGTAAAATACATATAACCTGAAATTCACCATTTTAACCATTTTTAAGGATATTTTCAGTGACATCATTACATTCATCATGTTGTACAACCATCATCATTATCCATTTCCAAAACCTTTCCATCACCCCAAACAGAAACTAGAAAAAAAAAAGTACCCATTAAACAATAACTCCCAATTCCCTCTGCCCTTGGTAACTTCTATTCTCTGTCCCTATGGATTTGCCTATTCTAGATACCTCATATAAGTGGGAACACATAATATTTGTCCTTTTTTGTCTGGCTTATTTCACTCAGTGTAATGTTTTCAATGTTCCATGTATATGAACTTCATTCTTTTTTTTCTGGCTGAATTTCACTGTATGGATACACCATATTTTGTTTGTTCATTCATCTGTTGATGGACACTTGGGTTGTTTCTACCCTTTGGCTACTGTGAATAATGCTGCAATAAACACTGGAATACAAGTATCTATTTGTGTCTTTTTGCTCGCACAGTTTTTTTTTTTTTTTTAGAAGTATTACATGAAACATAAAGGAACTGCTGGGTAAGTGTTTATCTTAGTCATCCAGTGCTGCTGTAACAGAAATACCACAAGTGGATGGCTTTAACAAACAGAAATTTATTTTCTCACAGTCTAGTAGGCTAGAAGCTCAAATTCAGGGTGTCAGCTCCAGGGGAAGGCTTTCTCTCTCTGTCAACTCTGGAGGAAGGTCTTTCTTGTCAATCTTCCCCTGGACTAGGAGCTTCTCCGCACAGGAATCCCAGGTTCAAAGGATATGCTCTGCTCCCGGTGCTCCTTTCTTGGTGGTATGAGGTCCCCAACTCTCTGCTTGCTTTGCTTTCCTTTTATCTCTTGTAAGATAAAAGGTGGTACAGGCCACACCCCAGGGAAACTCCCTTTACATTGGATCAGGGATGTGACCTGAGCAAGGGTGTTACATCCCACCCTAATCCTCTTTAATCAACACATAGGAAAATTACAAATGGAAGACAACCACACACAGCCTAACCAAGTTGACACATATTTTGGGGGGACACAATTCAATCCATTATGGTCTTTATTAACCAGCTGGAAATTCATTTCTTACACACTTGTAAATAACAATGGTTTCAATTTTGTAATCCTAATGGAGCCCTGGTGGAGTAGTGGTTAAGAGCCTGGATTAACCAAAAGGTCAGCAGTTTGAATCCACCAGTCACTCCTTGGAAACCCTACAGGGACAGTTCTACTCTGTCCTATAGGGTCGCTATGAGTCAGAATCAACTCAACGGCAATGGGCTTTTGGTAATGAGTGGAAGGGGCCGTTGGTGGTTCAGCGGTAGAATTACTACTTTCCACGCAAGACCTAGGTTTAGCTCCTGGCTAACGCACCGCATGTGCAGCCACCACCCGTCTGTCGGCGGAGACTGGCTTGGTGCTATGCTGCTCAACATGAGGTTTCAGTGGAGCTTCCAGACTAAGGCACAGTGGAAAAAAAGGCCTGGCACTCTACTTTGAAAATCAGTCAGTGAAAACCGTATGGATCACAATGGTCTCCCATCCACAACTGATCACGGAGATGGCACAGGACTGGCCGGCATTTTCTTCCATTGCACATGGGTCGCCACGATTCAGGGTCACAATTGAGTTGGGATTGACTCAACAGCAGCTAACAAATGACAACAATGAGTGGAAAGGACATTAAATTTGAAGTTAGGGGATCTGTTTACCAGTTATAAAGAGCTGTAATTTATTGAGGACTAGCCATGTGCCCAGCACTGACCAAGTACTTAACTTCTATTTTCTCATTTGTGTGGTCTACAGAAGTGTATTTTACAATTAACAAATACTAGGCTGATGCCACAAAGATGAATAGAACATAATCCCTGCTGTTGAGAAGTTCCTGAGGTGGCTGGGGTAATGAAGCTGGTTCAGAAAACCTTGCTACCCACTTTGGTTTCATCATCTGTAAAGCGAGGATATTTGATGAGGTGACTCCTAAGGTTTCCGCTTCATCCAACAATGAATGATCTTACATGTGCTGGGCTAAGAGATCATGCCACCTATTGATAATCCCCAACTTTTGCCACTTAATAACCACTTGTGCTAAATGATAGTGTGGAAGACCAATACCCACAGTATTCTGAAAGGTCTTTGAGGCCAGGTTATTTGGATTTGGGCTGCTAGAAGTGTTGGCAGAAGCAGCAGCCCCCCAACTAAGTCAGATTTCACACGGCCAAGGGAGAGACCAAAATTCACAAAATCATAGTATTCAAGCAGGAAGATGCCTTAGAGGATATCTAATCCAACTCAGTCATTTCTATTCTAAATGCCAGAGAAGAAAGGTGATGTAGTTCATGGTCAGCTAGGGCTTAAAACCCAGTCCCTTGACACCCAAGTCAGATCTTTTGCACTGCCCCATAATACATCAAACTGGCTAAGAGACCTGCCTCCAAAGGTCTTGGGTTCAAATCTCTGCTCTTCTACTGTACAGCTGTGTGATCCGAAATCAAGTTATTGAGGCTCTCCCCTCATATGTAAAATTTTTTTTTAATATTTGTTGTTGGTTGTTAGGTGCAGTTCAATCATTCCTTGACTCATGGTGACCCCAAGCACAATGGAATAAAATGCTACCCAGTCCTGTACCATCCCCATGATCCTAATAGTACCAACCCTCAAAAGGATTAAGTTAGATAACATATGCAATTTACCACAGCATAATGCTTGGCCCAAAATCAACCTGAAATAAATGTCAATGGTAATAGCAACCACTTATACAAATCACTTTGTATATGCCAGCCTCTGTTCCATCCATTCATTGTTCTTTGTGATCATTAACTCATTTAATTTTTACAGCAATCTTATGAGGTAGGCACTGTTGTTACTACCAGCAAACTGCAACACAGACAGGTTGTGAAACTTGTCAAAGGTCACACAATAAGTGGCAGAACCCATATTTGCACCTGGGCCTTCTGTCTCCAAAGCCCATGCTCTTAACGATTACACTGCTATGTAAGGCCTCTCATGACTTTCTGTTGCCAGCATTCAGTGCTTCCTATGTGCCAGGCCCTGCTATAAATGTTTTACATGAATTAACCCATTGAGTTTTCATACCAACCTATGACATAGATTTTATTATTAAGTTTACATTAAATGTTTACATTAACAATAACAAATGGATAAAGGGGAAGGTGGAGGTAGAGAGAGAGAGGGCCATCAACTACAATGCAAAGACACTGAGATAAAATCCAGAACATTCAGAACCACCAGGCTGTTAGTCTAAGTAGATCAGGTCACTGGGTACCTCAGATGGGTAGAAAATTCATAAGCAGGTGACACAGAATGGAAAATAAAAATAATGAACTGCTTTGCCAGCTTTAGTATTTTCTTGAAGAGCTAGCATGTTGCAACAATTAGGAAGAGGTACAGTGCAGTGAAAAGGTTTGGGTTCTTTAGTCAAATACCAGTTCTTCTATTTACTGTGTTTTTGAGTAAGTCACACCACTTCTCTTAGCCTTGGATTCCTTTTACTAAAATGGGGATAATAATGCATACTGAAGGAGCTCTAGTGGTACAATGGTTAAGCACTCGGCTGCTAACTAAAAGGCTGGTTGTTTGAACCCACCTAGTCACTCTGACAGAGAAAGACTTGCTTTTGGAAAAATTAGAGCCTAGAAAATCCTATAGGTAGTTCTACCCTGTCACGTGAGTCACTAAAAGTCAAAATTGACTTGACAGAACCTAACGACAACAATGCCTACTGTAGAGTTGTTTTGAAAATTAAATCATATAGTGTTTAAGTGCCGACCACAGAGTATGCTCTTAATAAATACCTGTTCCTTCATACAGCACCATTAAAAACCCATTGCTGTCAAGCCGATTTCAACTCATAGACACCCTATAGGACAGAGTAGAACTGTTCCATAACATTTCCAAGGAGCAGCTGGTGGATTCAAACTGCTAACTTTTTGGTTAGCAGCCAATCCCTTAACCACTGTGCCACGAAGGCTCCTTATATAGCACATTGTGTGATAATCTAGGGGTGGGAGATTTATGGATGTTTGCAGTATAAACCCAGATAAACCACACCCTCTTCAATAAAGGCAAAATCTAAGGAGTAAAGTGTAACCCTGTTCCACTATCCAGTGATGAGCATCAGAATATTCTATTTAGAGCAAATGAGAACATCATTTTTTCTCCCGATTTACATCTAGGACAGAGAACACTTGGTTGGGTATTTGTCCAGATTGCTATATTGGAAGAGCTCTTTCAGCATATATCCATGGGATGGCACAGAACTCAAGTCTGACAACAAAGTAAAATTCTGGATTGTCAAGTCTTCAAGAACACTTTCAGACGACATCATTCTTTTGGTTCATTACTACACAGAGGGTTTGAATACAATGTCAGTTTTTCCAAATCTCAAAGTATTGAACAATCCAGGTGTACACAATAATCACTCTTTTCCTATTGATAATATTTGTAAATCCTTGCATAAAACAGATTATTACTGCGTTGATTTTCATATCCCCCTTTGCCATTTCAAGGGAGAAAGATATGGCAGTCTGCTTCCGAAAAGATTACAGCCTTGGAAACCCTATGGGGCAGTTCTTCTCTGCCCTGTGTGGTCACTCTGAGTTAGAATTGACTTGACAACGATGGGTTTCTTTGCCATTTCACCCCACAGATCTCCAGTACAATACTGATTTGTTAATACTCTGCTCTTTTTCCAGATCTTTGCTGTCGGTAAAATTATTATTTATGCAATAGAATTCTAATTCTAAAAGAATATGTTTTATAATGTGATTGATGGGAAAATACGCTTTTAACTTTCAGGGCAAAACCAATTTTCTAACACTTCAGCTCTCTTCGATCAGAAGTATTACTGTTATAAAGCACCAATTATTCCTAGTAATTGTATTATTCTCACCTCAGCAAGTACTTGGTTTGGTAAAGCTTTAAGGACTTTTAGCTTTGGCAAATCAATTTAGTTAACTACAGGAAATCACCGATTTTGTATAGATTATTACCTTAATGTCATACTGCTCCCCAACCTCCATACGCTCAGAGTGAATTGTCACTTGATATACATTTACATATACTTGCACACAGGCTTCTCACTATTAAGCTTACCAGACAAAACACACTCTAGAAGCCATATTCGTATAATACTACAGTTATCAAAGTTTGAGTTCATAATCTCCAACCCGTCATCCCTAAAATGTTTCCAGGTTCTAAAAATTAAAATCATGCCAGACTAGGTAAAATTACAAAAAAAAGCCCCAAGTAGTGGGCTAGGGAAACACATGAGTTCCAGCGAAGTTCTAGTGGGAAAGTAATAGATTCTGTCTGGATTTTGGGGGTCTATCACGTAACCACCTTGCTAGCCAGAAACTGGGAGTCTTATGTACCATCTTCCCTATCCCTCACCCCTACATTCCATCAGTTATTGAAACCAACCAAAAAACCCACTGCCATTGAGTCGATTCCAACTCATAGCGACCCTATCGGACAGAGTAGAACTGCCCCATAGAGTTTCCAAGGAGCAACTGGTGGATTCGAACTGCTGACCTCTTGGTTAGCTGCCGTAACACTTAACCTAAGTCCTTTTAATTCCTTCTTTTAACGTTTGCTTCAATCTTTATTTTCCAGGCAATTGCCTTAACTTCAGTGTTGTCCTATTTAATGTTAAAATACAGAAGCTTTTCTACTTTACAGGTTTTTGAAGAACATCACAGAATGTGCAGATGAACGAATGGCAACTGTGGTTACTTGGGCTTCATACTTAAAGGACCAAGGGCACCATTTAGAGCTCTAGCCTGTGAAACAATGTTCTAGCCTCTACCTACCCCATTCTATCGCATCTTCCTCTTAAGCAAGCTCTGCAAACTCTAAGTCTGATCACTTCTCCTTCCCCTGCTTATTAAAGCTCTTCTCTGAATTCCACTTGCCTACGAAGAAAGTAAGCCCAAATTCAAAAAGTATTTACTGAGTCTGATTGAGAAACAGAAGCTAATGTGCTTCAATATTCTAGAATACACAGAACCCCATGAAAATCAAACATCATAGTCTTCCAAACTGGGGAAACTTGAACAGTTTTTTCCTCTCAAAACAGAAATACATAAAATTAAGGTAATTTTTATTAGTCAGTTGACAAACCACTGGCCAAATTGTCAAAAGGAAAGCAGGAGAAGAAGCAAATAATCCAAATAAGAAATGAGATGGGTGACATTACAACAGACCCAACTGAAATAAAATGGATCATAAGAGAATACTACGAAAAATTGTACTCTAACAAATTTGAAAACCTAGAGGAAATGGACTGATTTCTAGAAACACATTACATACCTAAACTAATACAAACTGAGGTAGAAAAACTGAACAGACCCATAACTAAAGAAGAAATTGAAGGGGTCATAAAAAAAAAAAAAACCTCCAAACAAAAAAAAAATCCCTGGCCTGGACAACTTCACTGGAGAATTGTACCAAACACTCAGAGAGGAGCTCATATCAATTCTACTCAAAGTATTTCAGAGCAAAGAAAAGGAAGGAATACTCCTGAATTCATTCTATAAGGTCACCATAACCCTGATACCAAAGCCAAGCAAAGACACTGCAAAAAAAGAAAATTACAGACCAATATCCCTCATGAATACAGATGCAAAAATTCTCAACAAAACAACTATTATTAAAAAGTGAGCCATCCTGCTGCCTGCAACAGTATCTCTAAGCTTGGTTTATAGAGTTCTACTTAAGTCGAGCACCCGCAATGACTAGTCACCTACCAGGAACAATGAACGAAGAACACAGAGAAAAGATGCATCCCTTGCCCTTCTCAAAGTTCACTATGTCTGGGAAATCCATGTTAAAATTATTACCTAGAGTGATAAGAATAATAATCAATATATAAATGGCACTATAGGAGAATTGAGGAAGGATTTCATCAGGCAGAATAGCCAGAGCAAAGCAGCCCAGGCAGAAGGAACTGCCTGAATATGAGCATGGAAGTCTGACTATGCATACAGTGTCAGAGAAAAAAAATGGACTTCATAACTCAGAAAATGCAAAACTCCACTATCGTATTTGGGATTTTCACATGAAAATCTCACTGTTGACTGTGTTATGGTCATATACCTGTATCAAATAGGACTTATTTTTATTGCCAACCTAATAACTTATTTTTGACACCAAAGCAAGAAAGAAACATATTCTCAGAGTAGCAGATTACTCTTTGTTATCCCCGTCTTTCGTAATACGTTCAACTATTGCTATTGGTAGGATAGGCTGGGAACCTCCAGGAAAAAATAACCTCAGAGCAACTCCAGAAGTCAATTGCCAGGGTTGTCTTTGCATCTGAACTTTAAGGTATAAAAATGTCCAGTCTCTGTAGCGACCTTGAAGCACCAATAGCAAGAAATTCTTCACAGAAGTATAAACACCAGTTCTTATACAACGTGTAAAATGTAAACCAAGCAATAGCAAAGAGAATTGCTCTCTTGAAAATTGAGGAAGCTCTCAGTTAACTATAGGGATGGCTACCAGGTATAAACAGACAGTTAAAATTCTTAGATAATCCCCACAGTCTCATTTTACACAAATGTTTCAAACCCCTACCTCACAAAACCTTTCCCAGTCATTACTAAAATTTAGACAAACTTCATGTTTTGAATTGATCCTATATTTCTTCCTGCATGATTGACTCAAAGTGCTGCTAAGCTGTAGAATACCAAAGTGTAGTTATCAACGTGGAGGGAAAACAGACCAGAGGTCCCAAAGTGGGAAATGCCTCTAAATTGGATTGCCAGGTGCTGAAGAACTGAGATTAGATAGAAGGCGATCCCCACATTTAATCAGAACAGAGAGGCTTTTTAACCGAAATGCCAGGTTGAATCCTACTCCCATCACTTTTTGACATTCCTTCCTCATGCCCCCTTTCCCCAGAGCTCACAACGAGAGCTGAAGACTCCTCTGTGTTGTTACTTACAATTGTGAAGTTCATGACTTTGAGAATCCAGATGGTCATGGCCAAGTTCACCAGTATTAAAATCATCAGGAGTAGAACAAAGAAGTACAGGCATCTCTTCCGCCAGCCGTAAATCCCCACTTTGTATACCTGTGGCCCCTCGGAGCCGGACATGGTGCTCCGGTGGTGTGTGTACTGTTCCTGAGGCATCTGAAATAAACGAGGCGAGAGAGAGAAGCACTCACATTAAACTGCTGAGAGAAAAAGAAAAAATCAACTGATGAAGAGATATGGCTGGCTGCTGTCTGTACGTTTCCACCCTCCTGATAACTCAAAAATCTGTTTCCTCTGGACAAAAGTGGTTCCGATGGAGGCTTGCTTTAGCCCTCTCATTTTATGCAGCCATCGCTCATGATAGATATTGATGCATCCACATACACACATATAAATGGGAGGACGGGGACTCCCAGGAAGCCATTTTCCAAACGATTCTCAGAATTCCAACATCCTTGGGAGAGAGACACTCAACAAAACCTATCAAAGGCCTGAGGGTGAAATTTGGAGTTGGTCTGGGGAAAGAAATTAACCCCAGCCAGAAGCTCATTTGGAGGGGTAGGGTAATACAGTTCATACAAGTTATTGAGGAGGTTAAAAACAAAATCTCTAATTCAGTCATCCTGTATTTTCAGACAGGTAGTGCCAAAAAGAAACAGTTTCGACTTTCTATTTCAGAGTTAAAAGGGTCCCTGGTGGACACATGGCTTGAGCCTCAATTGACTCAGAATCTTCAACAGGAGAGGGCCTGTGCTTAAATGACTCCCTTGTCAGAGACCTTACTACCCTAAGGTAGCCCTTGTGAGTGTTAGAATATTCTAAATACTATCAATCGTCTCATTTGTTTAAGAAACTTAAAGGAGAGTCCAAGTCAAGTGAGAAGTGAGCATGCGTTCCAGAAGCTTACAAGTTAACGGGAGGGATGGCCTAGCTAAACGCTGATTACAGGAGAGTGACGTAAGTTAGAAAAATATTTTTCAATCTTAATATACCCATCCCCTTTAAAATACGAAAACTTTTCCAAGGCCCCAATGTTGACGCAAAGTATTTTTATACTGGCATTACCAATTAGGTACCAATACAAACCTAGGCAAACTGATCATTTCTACAAAATTCTAAAACCAAAACAAATTTTAAACTTAACTAAAAGCGAAGCTACAAGGCTCATATCATCCAAAATGGAATATACAGAATGCTACAAAAGATGACGATTTGCTAAAACTAAACTGCAAGAAGATGGTTTCAAGTACTTTGGTATAGGGTCATCTGAACGCACACTCTGCCACATCATGTGACAACATGGTCTGCTACTGCTTTTCCTTATTTAGACTACTGCACAACCTTAATTTTAGGATTTTTATTTCATTTGGCCTTCATGTAAACATACTGAATTCTGTACAAATAAGGCCTGCCTTATTTTCTTCTTCATTGTTGTTAGGTGCTGTTGAGTCGATTCCTGACTCATAGTGGCCCCATGCACAATGGGATCAGACCATGGTGATCCATAAGGTTTTCACTGGCTGATTTCTCAGAAGATCGCCAGGTCTTTCTTCCTGGTTTGGCTTAGTTTAGAAGCTCCACTAAAACCTCTTCAGTGTCAGAGCACATGCAAATCTCCACTGACAGATAGGTGGTGATTGTGTATGAGGGGCAATGGCTAGGAATCAAACTCGGGTCTTCTGCGTGGAAGGCGAGAATTCTACCACCAAACCAATACTCCCCATTTTCTTCTTAGTCAATAACAATTAAAGTAGTAATATGTAGTACCAAAGTAACCAAAATGACAAGCCTAAATTTGGGCCCCAAAGTCACTGTCTTATTTATCTAATGCTGTTATAACAGAAATACTACAAGTGGTTGGCTTCAACAGACAGAAATTTATTTTCTTCCAGTTTAGGAAGCTAGAAGTCTAAATATAGAGTGCTGGTTCTAGCAGATGGCTTTCTCTCTCTGTCAGTTCTGGAGGAAGGCCTTTGTCTCTTCAGCTTCTACTTCCTGGTTCCTCAGAGATCTCCATGTGCCATGGTATCTGTCTTACCCCATCTCTCTTCTGTTCACTTATTTAATCTCTTTTATACCTCAAAAGGGATTGACTCAAGATACACCCTATACTGATCTTGCCTCATTAGCACAACAAAGACAATCCATTCCCAAACAGGATCATAACCACAGGCACAGAGGTTACAATTCACAACAAGTATTTTGGGGGACATAATTCAATCCATAACAATCATATTCTTGGTTATTAGGTCATCTTCCAAATGGTTCAGAATATACTTATTTTATAGCTTTTAGATAATCATCAAAATACACACATAAAAGCTAAAAATCCCCTAGAGAACTCGTTGTTGTTATGAATCAGTTGGATTATATCTGGAAAACAGAGTGAATTCTTTCTTATGCTCATCTACAATGTTCCACAAAGGTCTGCACTGCACGGTGCCTGGCTCATCCTGAACACTACCCTAGCACCAAAATCAGTACCTAATATGGTTGTGTGCTTGCTTAAATATGTGTGTGTGGAGTCAATGAGTAAAAAGGAAAAAAAAAAAAAAGCATAAATGATGGAGGAATGAACGATTTCCCATCCACTACTAGCTCTGTTGCTGTCTGGAGACGTTAAGAAAGCCCAAGCCAAATCCCATGAGAAAATCCTTATTTAGATCCTTTCAAATTTCCACTTCAAGCTCCAAAAGCATTTGGTTCCCAGTCAAGCAGTGACCTTTGTGCTTATTATTACTCAGCTCTTTACATTTCTTCTGTAGATAAAGAATGTGTTCTAAGATTTGTCACTCATTGGCCATCTTATATACCAAAATCCATTAGAAGGGAAGTGACTTTTTTACAGGCCTAGAGAAAATTCAGCCTTTATTTTCCATTAAACCCTATTTTGTGATTTTAAAGAAGTGGTCACAGAATTTTAGAATTCATTCTTCAAAGTCCTTTGATTCTAATCAACTGAATTTATGAATGAGCTGATCTAGGACTAAAGAAGTCAATACACTTGCCGATGGCTAGAGGGTTTGTGGTAGGATAAGGAGAAGTACTCTAGTCTTCTGACTCTTTTAGGAACAGTGAATGGTAAGAAACTGCACAAATGAGTGTATAAAAGCTAGTGATAGGTCCACCATATCAATTGCCTTTTCTCTTACAATTGTTCTAACCAATGGGATCTTCATTACATGTTCAATAAATATTTATAAGACAGTAGGGAAATTGATATCACACTTGTAATTTTTTTCATACACCTTGTTAGAATTTGACAAAATATAGTAATTACCTAGACTAGGGTTCCTCAATCAGAATCACCTGGGGAACTTACAAAGTCATCAAAGAGGGCAGGAACCAGGCATCTTCATTTTGAAAAGCTTCCCATCTGGGAATCCTAATGTGCAGTCAGGGTTATATACCACTGGTCTGGAAGAATGTTACTCAACTCTGAGTCAGAACCCAAGAGAAACTTTAAACAAATACAAATTTGGACTTCCATTCCAAAGAATGGAATTAGAATCTGGGTCTCTGGGTAATATATTGTCAAAATATACCCCAAGTGATTCCAAACATTTGGGACAAATTATCTAAAAGAATGGCTTTCTTTTTTTTTCCATAGTATAACCATACCCATTGCCATCCAGTCAATTCTGACTCACAGCAAACCTATAAGACAGAGTAGAGCTGCCCTCTAGGGTTTCCAAGGCTGTAATCTTTCCGGGAGCAGATGTCTCATTTTCCTCCCACAGAGCAGCTAGTGGGTTTGAACGGCCAATCTTCCCATTAGCAGCAGACTGGTTAACCACTGAGCTATCAGAGCTCCTTCAGTATAACTGTATTAAAATAAAAGTCTTGAAAGAAACTCTAGCACACAAAACAGGAAGGGAAAAAAAAAAAAAAGCAGAACTCTGGTTAAGCAGGAAGGAAGGCTGGACCACCCCTGAGGAACCTCTGCCGAAACCGTGGGCTCCTCAGAACTGCTGAGTTTATCTAACACCCTTATTGTATAACTGAAGAGCCTGAGGCCAGGAAAGGGAATAAACTCCCTTCAAATCACACAGTGAATTAGAAGCCTAGTGGGATTAGAACTCAGACCCTCTGTTACACTGTTTCGTGGTCATATCTGTATTTCACGAGGCCCTTGGATTTCCATTAACCCCCCGCCCACTTTAATTTGTTCCATGAATCAAATGCTCCAGTCTCCCACGCTGTAATAAAAGTGAAATAAGAAATAGGGAGTGGAGTGAGCAATTTTGTACAAACGATTGCAACAGGAGGCCTTTACTAGCCAAACATAAGGTAAGTGCATACATATGTTATCAATAATCCTGCATTGGAGGAAATATTTTAGATATGCTATAATTTTCCAAGTCAAAAGTTAGAACACGTTGAAATGATAAAAACATAAGAGTAGAGGCAATGCCTAATCTGTGATTCTTCTTGCTCCTTCCCAAAAGAAATTTACTGTCAAGGGGATGTTGTTGAAGCTGCAGGGTCTTCACTTGCACAGGCCCCTCCAACGCCCTGGAAGAAGTCCTGGGAATGTATGCATGAGGTAGGATGTTTTTGTCAAGTTGAAACAAGATGTGTTAACTGAAAGTAGCTAAAAGACTGTCTTTTACTACTCTGACTTCCTTTCAGGTCGAGTGGCTTTGGAGGATTTACGTGTATTTTTGAAGGCTAGCTAAAAAGGACCTTAAGTTGAGTGTTCACATAGTTTGAGTATAAATTGGGATACATGTATGTGGTTTGCAGCCACTTTCATGTTTGTTGTCAGTTGCTGTCAAGTAGGTTCTGACTTACGGTGACCTTATGTACCACAGAAAAAAATGTCATCTAGTCCTGCCCTATCTTCATGATCCTCGTATGCTCAAGTCTATTGTTATGTACACTGTATTTTGAACGCCTTCCAACCTAGAGGGCTCATCTTGCAGTACTATAGCGGACAATATTCTTTTGGAAAATCCATCGTAATTTCACTGGCTAATTTTCAGAAGTAGGTTGCCAGGCCTTTCTTCCTAAGTCTGCTTAGCATGGAAGATCTGCTGAAACTTGTTCATCGTGGGTGATCCTACCAGTGTTTGAAATAATCAATGGCATAGCTTCCAGTATCACAGCAATACTCAAGCAACCTCAGTACAACAAACTGACAGACAGGCGGTGGTACGTTCATGTAGATGTACTCTATTGCTAGCTCTCCTGGTGGAGAAATGACTTCCAGGAATACTCTTTCCACCCATGGTGCCATCTCACCAAGAGTGGTGACACAAATGTACAAAGCCAAAGGTCACACTCAACGTGGACAGTCTTGGCCAACTCCAGAAATAAGTGCGGAGGGTAGGAACTAACAACTAGTCTACGAACATTTTTTTCCCCTATCATCGTTATGTGTAAAATTTCAAGTGTAAGTAGGATTCAATTCTCATTGACACCTAGTCAAAACAGAAATTCTCTCCTGTCAAGAATATACTCAGTTCAGCATATAAATTATAAATGCTCCATGTATCTTTTATTTTTTATAGAATCACAGAAAATAGAATTAATCAGAATCCTTGCCTTTGTAGGGCATGTACACCATGTATGTCTACATGTAAAGTTACATGCTTTGTGCATCTAACCATCAATAATCAAAACTAAGTTCCTTCAAAATTGCCATAGGAAAAACAGTGATATTTCTAATGTCTACACAGAAAGTGACAGTATAAAATATCTGTCATATGAATAGGCCATAGAAGAGCATGCAACGGAAGAGAATATAATGTAGAAAAAAGTATGTCAGACAATTAATTGTTTACAAGGCTAATTTTTCTAGGTTTTGTGATGTCACATTCTTAAAATTAATAATTTGTTTAATTTATCTTCTCATTTTAAATAAACATGTTTTTAACTTAAGTTTATATTCCTTTTTTTTTTTTTTTTCTTAAAACAGCCCTCCTGGTTCTTTGTTTCAGACCTCACAACACCTGGATCCTCCTCTGACCCTTTCCTTAAAGGACCCTAGGCATACACCAAGACCTCCATGGTACAACACCACCACAGATATTACTGCCAAGCTGAACTCGGTGGACAGTACAATCATCTATGTTGCACAGGGGTGGTTTGTAGACTAGAATGCATAAAAACCATTCTGGAAACCTGAGTAAAATACAAATCCCTAAACCAGCCAAAAATCTGTTGCCATCAAGTCGATTCCGACTCATAGTGACCCTATAAGACAAAGTAGAACTGCCCTATAGAGTTTCCAAGGAGCACCTGCTGACCTTTTGGTTAGCAGCCACAGCTCTTAACCACTAAGCCACTAGGGTTCTCTAAGCCTCAGACCAAGAGATTCTAACTCAGTCAGTCAGGGTGCATCCTAGGAATCTGTATTTTCAACAAGTACCAAAAATGATTCTGAAATTAGTGGCACAGAGGTTGTATTTCAAACACACTAACTTAGACCCAACATAGGCATGTACCCCAGGCCCTTCTTTGCCTCTACTTGCATTATTTCCCTCACCTGGATCACCCATCTTTCATCCATCTCTCTAAATATATACTTTTCCATCCTTCATATTTTGGCTTCATTCCTTCTCTAGAAATTTCATTTCCATTTCCCTTTCTTCAATAATAAATTTAACGTTATGGTCTTCATAGCCTTCGGTATCTTGGCCTTTAAATGCGCACACGTCTTGCCTGACAGGAAAAAAAAAATCTCAGTTTACTTTTACTGACTTCTCTACTTGTCACCCTATTTTGCTCTTGTTTATGCCCTATGCTTCCAGTTCCAGCCCTAGAAATCTCAGGTTCTCAGTAGTCCACTGAAACGGCCCATTCAAAAGTCACCAGTGATGTTCCTGATCGAAACTTCAAGGTGTTTTTCTTAATGTCCATTTTACTTGGACCCCCTGAAGCTTTCAGCAATATCAACTTCCCCAGCCATGTGGAAATTTTGTCCTTCTTTGGCATTCATGACGTTGGGGGCGGATGGCTCCTTTCCTACTTTTTTGATCACTGTTTGTCTTTCCAAGCTCTCCTTTCGGCTTCTTTCTTCCAAGTTCATGTTACAAAGTTTTTCTCTTTCAGCTCAGAGACAATGTTCAGTGTCATGTTTTCATTTTGTACATCCATGGGTATGAAACTCACCACTTCAAATAAAATTTCCATCTCAAATTGAACTTATTGAAATATCTTTAATCCATCTACTCACTCATCTAATAATTACCGAGCATTGATCAAATGCTATAGACCACAGTAGGTTCTCAAGGCACCACAAGTAACAAGAGTTACCAAGCCCCTGTCTTTATAGTTCACAGTCTGGGTGGTGAGGGACAGCAGACAGTACATGGATAAAAAACCAAATGAATTGTGTTAAATGCCTAGACCTAAATATATCTGGTGATACTCAAAGAGCATCTGAGGATAGGAGGTGCTTTAAACAGAAGGACCAAGAGAGAACTCTTGGAGGATGTTATATTTAAGTGGAAACATGAAGGATAAGAAGATAACATCTAGGCAAAGGCTGGGATAAAAATGTGTCTCAGAAAGAGGGAAGAAGGCAAAAGGCCCCAACGTGCACAAAGTCATTGTAAGTGGCTTACAGTAAGTGAGGTGGACATTGGCATGAGATGAGGTTGGAAAGGTGGCTAGAGTCAGACAATGCTGGGAATTGGAGACCATAATAAGAAGGTTAGATATTATTGAAAATGTAGTGAAAACCACGGCAAAATTTGAAAAAAGAAGTGATAACCTGATTTCTAATTTAGGAAAATGCACAGTAGTGCCTAGATCACAATAGGTGTTGAAGAAATATTTATTGTCTGACGATGTTTGCCAACATTTTTTTCCCCTGCCTCTGTAACAATCATGCCTTCAAAACACTCCCAATAATTGAATAATTCAGCAAAATTATTGTCAACCAGTATAGCATGCCCAATAGGAGTCTTATTTCCATCTCAGGATTACAGACTGCGTGTGAATCTTAAAAAGGAGTCCTTCTATCCAAAAATACCCTTTGCTTGAGAATCATGAGAGTAGTACTTCCTATCAGTCTTCAGGAATTTCTTTGTTGTTGTATAGCATTTTTAAACGGTGGCATATGCCATCTCTCTGAATATATCTTGAGCTGGGCTAAGTATTTAAAAGTTCTTTGAACTCTAGTAACACCTAAGAGATGGTAAATATATAATAGCACGTACTTGTTCAATTAATGACTGAATAGAAATCAAGCAAATACTAATTAGAAAAGCATATCCTTCAGCAACAAGAGCTGTAAGATTGGAAGAATGAAAATTTGCACAACTTGCCTCCCTTTCCAAAAGCACATTCAATTAACCTATACTAAGTGGTGCAATGGTGGCACAGTGGTTAAGAGCTTGGTGGCTAACCAAAAAGTCAGCAGTTCGAATCCACCAGCCACTCCTTGGAAACCCCACGGGGCAGTTCTACTCTGTCCTATAGGGTAGTTATGAGTTGGAACAGACTCAATGACAACAGGTTTGGTTGGTTTTAAGTGGTGCAATGGTTAAACACGCAGCTACTAACCCAAAGGTCAGCAGTTTGAACCCACCAGTAGCTCTGCAGGGAAAATAAAACCTGGTGAGCTTCTGTCACAAAGATTACAGCCTATGAAGCCCTGTGGGACAGTTCTGTTCTGTCACATAGGGTCGCTATGAGTCGGAAATCAACTAATGACACCTAACACCAACAACAAGAGGCTTAAGACCAAAGCTTACTGTACTCCTTCAAGATGTTATTTTCAGTGTTCACCTGTTTATAAACAAATACTGTTGACTTAAGAATAGTCTGTTTCTCATTTACAAAATGCAACAGGATTATGTGTCCCCGAGAATGAGTGAAGTAAAATTTGCAGTTGCTTTTTTTGTCATTAGATAAGGTGGAAGTACCAATAGTCAAGGCAATGTCATAATTTAATAACCACCCATAATCACAGGCTAATTAAATAGTTGCCAAATATAACCAATGAAGAATCTCCAAAGAAGGTCATTCTGGATGAGCACATTACTGATACCCGGTTTTGTAACTGCATGGTCTCATACATTCAAATGTTCATGCCTGCGATCACAACACATTCCAGAATCAAGGCCTGGTACTAATATTTGTAACAATCTCAAGGAGGGGATCTATTTTTGTGACTTGAACTTGCGAGAAACCTCCTCTCAAGCTGTGTGGCCCTGTTTGATTTCCGCAAGTGCAGTCACAACCAACACCAAAGTGACTTTCTGCTGCCCATACTGTTTCTATCGGTCTCCAAAAAGCCGAACATCAGTCATAGGAGCCCTCTACTATACAAATGCCATGTTCACTATGACACTGTCACAAGGATACCCGAGCCAGGCCCATAGCTGTTGCTGCCAATAATTACAGAAGCTGTGTTCCATGTCCAGCTTAAGGTTCAGCTACACTCAGCTTCAAAGGGATGAATTGCCACTTCTTGCAGCCAAGCCTTTGTCGTCCTAACAGAGTAACTGGCCTGACCATGATCAAGCAGTCATCAATTTTATATCCTGTTGATGTTCCTTACTAAATCTGGTAACAAACAGCTATTATGAAGGTAATCTTGTATTGCCCCTCTTCCTCTATATTATCAATAGATATAAGGCCTTAGGACAGAAACACATATACAGTTGGCATATTGAGGTTGAGAATATATTCTAGTTTAATACTATTTGCTAGAAGCTATCGCTTGCCTTCTGATTTCAGTGTTTTTTTGTTTCTTCTTCAGAAAAAAAAAAAAAATGCTTTTCTTGTTTTTTTCTTTTTTTCCTTCAAGTAAGAGAGGTATCTGGAACAAAGTTACGGTATCTGCATTATCAATCTGCTGTGCAAGAGTGCATTATGTTTCCAGAGATGACTTAAGAAAAAAACAAAAAAAAACAGTAAACTTTCTAAACACACATCAATTCCATCAAGTTCCCTGATAATTTTTCTTTTTTGGCCTGTTAAATTTTATGGGCCGGGATCAGTTCTACCAATAAGGTAGAATTTCTTGAGAACAAGGAGACGTTGGCAGGCATCCTACTAATGTTTGCTTGACTTCATAATATTTTGTTCTGTAAAGGAATTTATGGGAGTGCTGATGAGTACAGGTCTCTGTCCTCAATCGTTACAAGCTGTGGAAGAAAGAAACATGGGGAAAATACAGACCTGGAGACCTGGTCTTCAAAGAAATCCCCAATCCCAATCTATTTCTCCGACAGTAAAAAAAAAAAAGAAATTTTTTGACCACCTATTAAGTGTCAGGAACCACACAGTAGGTCCTGGATATTTAAACAGGTCTTCAATTTTTTTTTTTTTTCAGAAGGATGAAAGTAAACATATCCCTGCTCTCATGAAGTTTATTTTAATGGAAGAGAGCGATAATAAGGAACAAAACCTGTAAGACTAGCATTAAGTGACAGAAAAAAAACAAAAAAAACCAAGAGGGTTCCATGATAGAGTATACAAAAGAAGACCATTCTGACAAGGCAACAGGTAAGGTGCGATGTGAAGGTAGAGCAAGCTTTCCAGGCAGAGGGCAGAGCAAGCATTCAGGCCCGGAAAGCATGTGCAAGTGAAGTAGGATGGCCAGCACGGCTGGAACAGAATCAGCTCGGAGAAGAGGAGGGGGAGGAACCAGATCTTACAGGGCCTCGTAGGTTATGGTAAGGAGTAGGGAATAAACACAAGCAGACTAATAACTATATCTTATGAGGAATAAAATATGTACTATAAATGAAATAAAGTAGGTTTAAAAAATGTTACTGAGATAAAGTATACATAACATAAAATTTGCCATTTTAACCATTTTTAGATGTAGATTTCAGTGACACTAATTACACTCACAGTGTTGTGTGATATCATCACTATCCATTTTCAAAAGTTTTTGTTCACCCCAAACAGAAACTTAGTGCCTATTAAGCCCTATCTCCCCATTCTCTCCTCCCTCCAGACTCTGGTAACCACTAATCTACTTTGGTCTCTATGCATTTGCCCATTTTAGATATTTCATGTAAGTGGAATTATACAATATTTGTCCCTTTGTGTCTTATTTCACTCAACATGCAGCAGGTATCTGAATTTCATCTCTCTTTATAGATGAGTAATATTCCACTGTATGTATGTACCACATTTTTTTATCCGTTCATCTGTGGCTGGACACTTGGATTGTTTCTACCTTTTAGCTACCGTGAGTAATGCTTCAATGAACGTTGGTGTACACGTATGAAGTAGGGTTTTTTGATGATGTTGCTGCATATTAAGGGTTTCTAGTAAAAGTCACGTAAATTTAAAAGTGAACCTGAATGTACATAACAGTATATGACTGTAACCAGGAAATAATACAAAAAAAACAAACAAACACTGAACCTGCTGCCATGGAGTCAATTTCAACTCATTGAGACCAAATAGGACAGCAAAACCGCCCCATAGGGTTTCCAAGGAATGACTGTTGAATTCGAACTGCTGACCTTTTGGTTAGCAGCCAAGCTGTTAACCACTGTGCCACCAGGGCTCCAGTAATATAAACAGCAGGCATAAACTGGACTTCCTTCACAGGTTCAGTACAGACTCTAGAGGTTGTGGTGGGATCTGATTCCTTTTGGATTATCTTGGCACACAGTCTTCCATTAACCGCACTCATTTTGTGGTCTCTGATTTAAAACTATCTGCTTTCAAGGGTTATTTTCATCCAGCCATCCGTAGAAGGCATTAGCCTTGGATTGCTAATGTCTGGCACAATTTAGGTAATTATAATGAACTCACTGCTTTTGGTTTTGATATAGCAACCAATATTTTTTTTTTCTTGTAAAGTCAATGAAGAAAAGTAAATGTCTGTTTATGTGAAATAGCCCAAGGATGGCATCTTCTAATTAAACAAGTCCTTAGATTAACTTAAAGTCAAATATTCCATATTTTAGTTTTCTGAGAATTGGAATATATGTTTAACAATTTCTTACTGAAAAAATTAGACAAACACATGTATTCAAAAGAACCAAACAATATACAAAATCAAAAAACCCACTGCCGTCGAGGCGATTCTGACTCATAATATATAGTAAGAAAATCTCTTCTCTCATTTTCTGCCTTCCTCCCCTGAGGGAACGTCTCTCTAATCCTTATATAAATGTTCAATACATATACAGGCTTTATTCAATATATATGGTCAATGGTTTAGATTTTTCTTTTTTTTTTCACCCACAGGAGTATATTTTACACACTGTCCTAAATCTAACTTTGTGTCCACTTAATAGCATAGCTTAGAGATTCTATCGTAAAAACACAGAGAAATCTACTTAAATCTTTTAGGCGCTGCACAGTTTTAAATTGTATGGGCGCACAATATTTAACGCACTTCTTGGTGATAAGCACTGAGATTGTTTCTGGTAATTTTCTGTTGAAGAGCCCTGGTGGTGCAGTGGTTAAGGGCTTGGCAGCTAACCAAAAGTTTGGGGATCTGAACCCACTAGCCACTCCGCAAGAGAAAGATGTGGCAATCTGCTTCTGTAAAGATTATAGTCTTGGAAACCCTATGGGGCAGTTCTACTCTGTCCTGTAAGGTTGCTCGCTATGAGTCAGAAGCAACTTGATGGCAAGGGGCAATGGGTAATTTCCTGTTGCCAATGATTACTTAAACAAATAAATGCTTACTAGGTACTACCACGTGCTGGCTGCACTAGGCATACTGCAATGAAAAGACAAATTTCCTGCCTCATGAACCTTATATCCTAGTGCAGGAAACAATAGACAAAAGGACAAATAAACACAAAACGTTTTTGTTCTTTTTCCAAGTAGGAATAAGCCTTATGAACAAGAAAAATAAAGCCAGGGAAGGGGACAATGGCTGGGGAGCTAGGGTTTATAGGCTAGTCAGGGAAAGTCTCTGTAGTGCAGAGAAAAAGGCATGAATGAGCAACACAGTAAAGCATGCAGGTATCTGAGGAAAGTATTCTACTTAGAGGGTACAATACCAGCATGTGCAAAGGTCCTGAGACAGAGGCTCACTTGGCATGTTTCAAGAAAACCAGTGTGGCTAGATCAGAGTGAACAAGGCAGGGCATTTGGAAATAAGTTTGGAAGTAAGCAGAAGCAGGAGTATGAGAGTCTTATAGTTGTTGTTGTTAGGTGCCGTCTAATCGATTCCAACTCATGACGACCCCATGTGCGTAGAGTAGAATTGCACACCATAGGGTTTTCAAGGCTGTGACCTTTTAGAAGCAGATGGCCAGGCCTTACTTCAGAGGTGCCTCTGGGTGGGTTTGAGCCATCAACCTTTCAGTTAGTAGCCCAGCACGTAACCATTTGTACCAACCAGGGACTCCTTACAGCCTTATAAGCTACCTTAAAAACCTACTTGTACCAGGAAACCAGTGGGGGCCTGAGGCACGAGATTGAGATGATCCATCATTTCAGGATCAGTCCAGTTCCCATAGAGAATAGACTGGGGGAGAGGGAAGGAGAATGAAAGCAGGGAAACCAGTCCTGGAACTGCTGTACTCATCCAAAGAGAGGCGACTAGCCCAGACTAGGGTAGAAGTGGGTGAGAAAATGGAAGGTGGTTGTGTTTCGAATCCATTTGGAAAGTCTAGCTAACAGGATTCGCTGCTTATATGGGGTGAGAGAAAAGGACAGGAGTGGAGGACAAGGCCAAGGTTTCTGGCATAAACAGCTAGGCAAATTAAGATGGTAAATGCGTGGGGAAGCGTAGGCCAACAGTGTGCAGAGAAGGACAGAAAGTTCTGTTTAGTTACTTTGATTTTGAAATGCATACGAGATTCTAAGGGGGTGGTGTCACAAAGGTCCTCAGAAATGAGTCTGGAATTCAAGGGAAAGGCTGGAGCTAGAGATGTAAATGTTTTTAAGTCTTCAGAATATGAGGGTTATTTAAAGCCAAGAGAACGGGGCATATGTGTGTCATACACTTGCAAATACATCTCTCAGATAAGTCCCGAGAACCAAATCGCTAGGTCAAGGTATGTGTAGATTTTGTTTTATATATATATTGTTAAAGTGCTGTATCAAAGTGCAATATGCCTTGTATTTGGACTGAAAATATTTATATCTGATGAATGAGAACGTATTTCAGTGTCATTATGAACCTCAGGTCTTACTGTCTGAAATTGCAGATGTGTGAGGTCCCAACTGAGGTTGTTTTAGACAGAAGTTTATTTGTGAAACACATACATAATTATACTAGGCGTTCTCACATATGTGAGCACATACATTCTTTGCAACACTCTGGGGGATCGATATTATTAAAACTATATTATAAAGGAAGGAACTGAGGTTTCAAGGAATGAAGAAATGCTCTCAAGGTCCCTTAACTAATAAGGCAATCAAGGCCTAGACTCAAATTCAGGGCTGATTTTTTTTCCATTACACAGAGAATGAGGCAAAGACTTGGGGTCCCCCAAATGTGTTGTGCTGTATTTAAAATTACCATACAGGTGTATTTAGTATAGGATGCACTTAAAACTGCAGAAACACTGGTACCACCTGACAAACATGTATCTGCTTTCAAGTCCTCCCATGGCACTGCTCTAGGCATCTGGGTTACATCAATGAGCAAAAGCAAGATCCCTAGCTTCGTGGCAGCAGCAGGACGTGGCAGCAGTGGTTAGGAAAGGGACACACAACAATGTGAAACCAAGGAATGCTCTACTGATGTCAGAAGGTGATGAGTGCTACACGGAAAACAGAAAAGAAAAAAAAAAGGATAGCAAAAGCGGGGTCAGAAATGTTGGAGGGCAAGGAGAGAAGCATGTTCAATTTTGCAAAGCTTGGGTAGGGTTGACATCACCAGAAAGTGATATTTGAGCAAAGACTTGATGGAATCTCAAAAGTTGTTGAGGTTTTAGCTCTTTATAATATTCACAAAACCAAACCAAACCAAACCTGCTGCCATCGAGTCGATTCCGACTGAGAGAGACAAATGATTCAAAATCTGGTCCTTGACGTTACAAGTTGAGGACCAGACAGGGATGTATAAACTGAATAGCCTTGAATGAAAAGAACAATTTCACATGCCTGACCACAGATTTAATAGTGTTGTTTCATGCACATCTCCCCCACAGTAGCCACTGGTCATGTCTCTGGCCAGCTTTTTTGATCAGGGCAGCTGATGGTTTTCAGCAAACCCACCACCCTGTATTGTACAAGGCCAGAGCTTTTTAAATTCCTATGGGTGATCCTGGCCAGAACCAGATAACGACAACCACAGCAGAGATACCACGGCTCTTCTGTGAAATGGGGCCCAAGCTTTGTGATAAAACGATAATGAACATGACTCAGACACTTAAGATCAGGGAATTAGACACAAAGCTTGAGGAAACGTGGACAACATAAAGTCCAAGCCCTTGCTTAACAGATGAGAAAACCTAGCTCAGGGAGGTGAAAAGGGAATCAAGGCCACAGTGTAAGTGACAAAACTAGTCTGATAACCTGAAAACCAGTATATTTCCCACAAATTCCAGGCTTCAGTCTTTTCATCTTGAACTCTATTTCATATAGTTCCATCAAGCCCTATACACATGCTCTTTGAACAACACCCAAAGGCAAGTGACAACAAAACCTTCAGTTTCCGAACATAAAGAAAGCATACAAAAATAATGGCATACACTTGCAAAATGGTTTTGTGTGTGTGTGCGTGTGTGCGTGTTAGTTGTTGGGTTGGCTCTGACTCGTAGCAACCTTATGTATAACAGAACAAAACATCACCGGATCCGATGCCACCCTCACAATTGTTGGTATGTTTGAGCCCATTGTTGTAACTGTTCTGCCAATCCATCTCACTTTGTGCTAAGCACTATTCTGAATACTTCATTTAACTTATTTAATCCTTATGGTTATAGGGTCGTGAGGTAGGTACTATTATTATCCCTCTTTTACAGCTGAGCCAACTAAGACATAGAGTCACCCAGGTTGTTAAAGTCATAGGGAGAATGTGAACCAAGGGTTGTCAGGCTGCTAAATCAGTTATTTTAAGTGTGAAATGCCTCCAGATACATATGGATACTTGGAGAGAACAGCATCGTTACTAATTAAAAGCATTGTAATTGTTGTAGCCAGAATTTCACAACATGGGTATTAATTTTAAGTCAGTTTGAGTTGACTTGTTGATTATTGAGTGATTATTATATTTTTGGCAGGGTGTTTGTTACTCTAAGTATAGGCATCTTCTCTCAACTACTAAATCAACTTTGATATGTCTCTGAAATCCGTAATTTTTACAGCATCATGAAAAACCAGTTACAACAAATTAGGCACACCCCTCTATAGTGATTCACACTTCCATAAAATGGTCACTGATCCAGTAGATCTCCCTTGATGGCTGTGTTTGGCAAAGGTCTTCAGCTATTACCTGTGCTCTCAAATGCTTGTAATAATACCTTTAGTCTGAGAGGAGATGCTCTCTATTTCCTCATTTTTAGTCATGTAAAATTCAAAGGTTCCGGAAATAAGCATAATTACAATAATAGCTAAAAGTTATGCCCTTACTATGTGCCAGGCACTTTGCCAAGCACCATACTCGTAGGCTGGTGTATATGTGTGTATGCACGCCTACTGAAATATAATTTACTTCCAGTGAAGTACACAGATCTTAACTGCACGGTTTAATAAATTTACACAACTATGTAAACAACACTCAAACAAGATAGGGAACGTTTCCATCAACCTAGAAAGTTACCTGTTCCTCTTCCCTAGAGTCAATCACTGTTCTGATTTCTATCAGATTTAACAGTTCGAATCCTCCTTACAATCCTGGGAGGTGGTTAGTCCAAGAAACATCTAACTTCTGAGAAGTATGTTCTTAGGCATCACATTGTCCCATTGTACCTCTTCTCAATAGAAGCTTTGCCATCTCAAAGTGTTTTCCGATAGCATTGAGTCATAATGACCTAACTTCTCTCCTATGCCACAATAATTGTACTGCATGTCCCATCCTCGACAGAACTGAGAAAAGGATCACTCATATCATTTCCTGAGTTCTGTGGCTCAGATGAGCAACCCTGTTGAGAAAGACAGAGCTCGATACTGTAAACACACACAGGGATCAGGAAGGTGGGGTCAATGAATTAACAGACACATGCTCTCTTCAAGTCAAACAAGAGTTACCACATCCCACCAACTGCTGTGCCCTGAGAAAGCAGTCCAGTGATGCCAATCCTAAGCATTTTCTAGAGAATCTTGGTGTGTACATTTTTATTTGATACCTCCTGATATTTAATTGCTTTGTAACTATGTCAGTGCTTTAAGAAATACCTCCTGAGCTGTTATGGACTGAATTATGTCTCCCCAGAATGTGTGTATCACTTTGGTGGGCCATGATTCCTGGTATTGTATGATTTTCCTATACGTTGTAAATCCTGCCTTTATTACGTTAATGAGGTAGGATGGGTGGCGGTTGTGTTAGAGAGGCAGGACTCAATCTACAAGATTGGATTATGTTTTGAGGCAATCTCTTGAGATATAAAAGAGAGAAGTGGGCAGAGAGACAGGGGGGCCTCGCACCACCAAGAAAGCAGTACCAGGAGTACAGCACCATCTTTTAGGCCCAAGGTCCCTGTGCCTGAGAAGCTCCTCAACCGGGGGTAGACTGAGGACAAGGACCTTCCTCCAGAGCCAACAGAGAGAGAAATTCTTCGCCTGGAGTTGACACCCTGAATTTGGACTTGTAACCCACTAGGCTGTGGGAGAATAAATTTCTCTCTGTTAAAGCCATCCACTTGTGGTATTCCTGTTACAGCAGCACTTGATGACTAAGCCATGAGCCAAAATGCATCCCTCGGGTTTGTGAACTGCTGTTTGGATGCTCAGCCTGGGAAATAACAGGGATAGTTTTGGCAGAGACAGAAGTGAGCCCACAAACCTTGGAAAGTCACTGCCAACTTCAGGTGTTAAAATTAGTCATTTGGTTGGAAAACCAATGCCGTCCAGATTCCTGGCCACTGAGCGAAGCAGGCTATAACTACAGTAAATAAACACTGACCAAACGATGAAGAGAAAAAGAAGTGGCAACAGGAAGAGGCACCAGAATACAGAAAGGGAGGGCAAGAGTGAGAAGGCATGTAGAAAGACCGTGAGGAGAAAAGCCAACCACAAGGAAGAACAGAACAGGAGCATGGCTCTGCTCCTCAGCAGTCTTTCTTTCACTGCATATGCCACAAAGGGTACCACAATCCCAATCAGATTTAGTATAACAGGGTGTTGTCAAACTATTTGTTCGCGGAAAGGTGCCAGCCCTGGTTAACTATGAGTTCAATGAAAGCAATTTCAGTGGCTGAAAACTTTGGCTTTGGCAGGTAACTGCTAGATTTGCAGCCATTCAGAACTATATTATTTGGAAAGCAGCACACGCCTGAGAGAGCCTGATCCTATCACCCTGGGAAGGGAAAGCGGTCTGAACAAGGAGGGAGTTTCTAATCCCTGGCAATGCAGTTTTTATCAGAGACTGACGCGTACTTTACTAGGTGCCATTGCTTTATCAGTTAAAGAGAAAAATAAAGCGCTGGCAATGGCATCTACCGACACACCTGGAGCTCCATTACTACAACCACCAGCAACAACTTCAGAGCAAACCAATCTTACAAGATTTATACACGTAGTGAACCATGGTGACACGGTCCTCCTCCAGTCCTGCCGACCTCTCTGTGAAGCAGGTCAGGGGCCAGCGCTTACATAGCTTCCTGTATATCAGGCAGTTCATGTTTTGGACAGGAATTTGAAACAATACTGAAGACCATCACGTCTCTGTGTGGCAGCAGAGGTAAAATAAAGGGGACGGTGGAATCTGCAGAGAAATGTAGACAACACAGAATAGGCAACCTGGGCAATTCGGTGCAAAACGTTCTCCTTTTGCTGATTGTCTCAACTCTTCATTTTATCTTGATCTGTCTTTATCAGTTTGTCTAGCGTTACCTCACTTAACATTAATTATACATATTTAAGGTATTTAAGAGGCAGTGGTGGTTCTGTAGGAGCCCTGGTGCCGCAGTGGTTAAAGCACTCAGCTGTTAACAGAAAGATCAGTAGTTTGAACCCACCAGCCACTCCTTGAGAGAAAGATGTGACAGTCTGCTTCTGTAAAGATTACAGCCTTGGAAATCCTAAAGGGCAGTTCTACTCTGTCCTCTAGGCTCACTAGGAGTCAGAATCGGCTCCGCAGCAATGGGTTTTCGGTTCTGGTGGTTCGGTGGTAGAATTCTCACCTGAGTTTCATTCCCAGCCAACGCGCCTCACGCGCAGCCACCAACTACTTATCAGAGGAGGTTTGCGTGTTGCTATGATGCTGAACAGGTTTCAACAGAGTTGCCAAACCAGGATAGAGTAGGAAGAAAGGCCTGGTGACCTACTTCTGAAAGCCAGCTAATGAAAACCCTATGGATCACAATGGTCTAATCCTGTTGTAGGGTTGTCATGAGTCAGGGGGTGATTCAATGGCAGCTAACAACAACAAAAGGATTTAAGTGCCTACCCAGGTGCAAGGTGCCATGTTAAACGCATTGTGTGCACAATCTCATAACTCACTATGAGGTAAGTATTATTATCATGCCCATTTTAAAGATGAGAAAATTGTGGCACATGGAGATATCACTTGCCCAAAGTCACATAGCCAGGATTCCAACCTGAGTCTCTGTGATTCAGAGCCTGAATTTTTTATGGACTCAGAGCATGATATAATCACTCTTCTCTGCTACAAGATCGTCCCACCTCCCATTATCTCCTGGCGGGCTTTCTCGACCTTACAATCTCGCTCTTGCCCTCTGGTTAATAGATGTATAGTGTCCTGACCATATCAAACGCACTGGTTTGATGGCTTCAATTGGTTTCAGAGACTCATATCTTTGCCAGGAGTAGATTAACTGAAATGTGTTTAAAAAACAAACAAAAAACCTGTTGCCATTGAGTCAATTCTGACTCATAGCAACCCTGTAGGAGAGAGTAGAACTGCCCCATAGGGTTTCCAAGGAGTGACTGGTGGATCTGAACTACTGACCTTTTGGTTAGCAGCCAAGCTCTTAACCACTGTGCCACCAGGGCTCCGAAATGTGTTTAGACAAGGGTAAAGAGAATAGTAAAGGAAAAGATAAAGTGTGGGTCAACATGTCCAGACTTGAGAAAGGAGGACTAAGAGCTATTCTTAAAGAAAGAGGAGAACCTCAGAATTACAAAAATCATACATCATAAGAAATAGAAAACACTTTAGAGGCATCAGATTCCATTTTACAAATGGGAAAACTAAGTTCCAGGGATTGATAGAACCAGGACTTAGTCCCAAGACTTCTAATCACCTGCACCTTTACTCCATCCCAGCTCCAGGCCAAGCACTGCTACTACCATCAGACATGGCTTCAGAGCATGTGACAAGGGCTGAGAGACTCTAATTCAATAGGTTCTGAGAAACCACGGAACTAGGTGATTTCTGAGGGACCTTTCAATACTAAGATTCTATTATACAGTTGTCCTTGAGTATCTCTGCAAGGGATTGATTCCGGGATCCCCACAGATATCAAAATCCAAGGATGCTCAAGTCCCTTATAAGAAATGGTAGAGTATTTGTATATAACCTATACACGTCCTCCTGTATACTTCAAAGCACCTCTAGTTTATTTATACTAATAAGGTGTAATACTATATAATACTGATATAGTGTAAATGCAATGTAAATAGTTGTTTCATCGTAACTGAAAACTTGCTCTGGAAGGTAGCCTTTCCCTTCTATGAGTTTCTTGAGCTCTTCTGGGAATACTGATGCTGCCTGGGCATCAGCAGATGCTGATTTGCCTACGATCTTGGAATTCTTAAGGCTGTACTAAAGTACCTAGCCATCCATCTCTTACTAACCTTAAACTCCTTCCTCTCACTCTCAACCCCCTTACACTTGGCCTTGGAGGGATAGCTTTGATCACTTCACAGCTTTTTAGGAGCCATTTTTTCATAGAAACAAAGGATACACACAACACTAGTAGCAAACAAAGTAGACACTAGGTGAACAGTGGTCAAAAGATGAGCGCTACAGAGAGAATGAGGATCTGTGAAATGGCGGGAGGCTACAGCAGGGTATGCCTACACATCCTTGCATTCACATGGATTCACCACAGCACTCAGCATGCAGAAAACTCAAGTTTTGGTTTTTGGAACTTTCTTTTTTCTGGATATTTTCTATCCGTGGTTGGTTGAATCCATGGATGTGGAACCTCAGATACATAGGGCCGACTGTAATGTTACTTTCTTTAGCATGGCTTCTAAATAGCACTCAGCTGTAATTATGGAGCCAAGGCATATACCATAGACTCAATATCACCCTTAGGGACAAGAAGCATTACCTTCATTTTGGATTACCTGTGTTTCTTACACAAGTAATATATTTTTTGTCCATTGCTTCCCCACAAATACCCTCCTTGCTCTTCAACGCTAATAGAACTCTGATACGTACGACCCTGAGTATATCTCACCTGAACTTAAAGACCATCTTAAGAATAGGTTAGACACATTGAACGCTAATGACCAAAGATCAGATGAGTTGTGGAATGACATCAAGGAAGTCATACATGAAGAAAGCAAGAAGTCATTAAAAAGACAGAAAGGAAAAAAAGACCAAAATGGATGTCAGAAGAGACTCTGAAAGTTGCTCTTGAATATAGGGTAGCTAAAGCAAAAGGAAGAAATGATGAAGTAAAGGAGCTGAACAGAATATTTCAAAGGATGGCTTGAGAAGACAAAGTAAGGTATTATAATGACATGTGCAAAGACCTAGAGATAGAAAACCAAAAGGGAAGAACATGCTCAGCATTTTTCAAGCTGAAAGAACTGAAAGAAACATTCAAGACCCGAGTTGCAATATTGGAGAATTCTATGGGCAAAATACTATAAAAATGCAGGAAGCATCAAAAGAAGATGGAAAAAATACACAGAGTCACAGTACCAAAAAGAATTAGTCGACATTCAACCATTTTAGGAGGTAGCATATGATCAAGAACCTATAGTACTGAAGGAAGAAGTCTAATTTGCACTTGAAGACACTGGTGAAAAACACAGCTCCAGGAATTGATGGAATATCAGTTGTGATGATGGAAGTGCTCACTCCATCCAAGTGCCAAGAAATTTGGAAGACGGCTATCCCATCAACCAACTGGAAGAGATCCATATTTACGCCTATTCCCAAGAAACGTGATCCAACCAAATACGGAAATTATCGAACAATATCCTTAAAACCACATGCAATTAAAACTTTGCTGAAAATCATTCAAAAGAAGTTGTACCAGTACATCGACAGGGAACTGCCAGAAATTCAACCTGGATTCAGAAGAGGATGTGGAATGAGGGATATCATTGCTGATGTGAGATGGATCCTGGCTGAAAGCAGTGAAGAGCAGAAAGATGTTTACCTGTGTTTTATTGAATATGCAAAGACATTTGACTGTATGGATCATAACAAATTATGGATAACATTGCCAAGAATGGGAATTCCAGAACACTTAATTGTGTTTATGAGGAACCTGTATATAAATCAAGAGGCAGGCATACGAACAGAAGAAGAGGATATCTCATGATTTAAAGTCAGGAGAAGTGTGTGTCAGGGTTGTATCTGTTCACCATACTTATTCAATCTGTATGCTGAGCAAATAATCCGAGAATCTAGGCTATAGGAAGAAGAACGGGGCATCGAGATTGGAGGAAGACTCATTAACAACCTGTGTTAGGCAGATGACACAATCTTGCTTGCTAAAAGTGAAGAGGACTTGAAGCACTTACTGATGAAAATCAAAGACTACAGCTTTCAGTATGGATTGCACGTCAACATAAATAAAACAAATATCCACACAACTGGATTAATAAGTAACCTCACGACAAACAGAAAAAAGGTTGAAGTTGTCAAGGATTTCATTTTATTTGGAACCACAATCAACACCCACGGAAGCAGCAGTCAAGAAGTCAAACAACTTATTGCATTGGGCAAATCTGCTGCAAAAGACCTCTTTAAAGTGTTAAGAAGCAAAGATGTCACTTTCAGGACTAAGGCAAGCCTGACCCAAGCCATTATGTTTTCAATTGCCTCATATGCATTTGAAAGCTGAGCAGTGAATTAGGAAGACCAAAGAAGAATTGATGTCTTTGAATTACGGTGTTGACACACACCATGGATTGCCAAAAGAACAAACAAATCTGTCTTGGAAGAAGTACAGCCAGGATGCTCCTTGGAAACTGGATGGTGAGACTTTGGACATGTTATCAGGAGGGATCAGTCCCTGGAGAATGACATCATGCTTGGTAAAGTAGAGGGTCAACAAGAAAAAGGACAACCTTCAACGCGATGGATTGATATAATGGCTGCAACAATGGGCTCAACCATGACAGCAATTATGTGGGTGGCCCAGGACTGAGCAGTGTTTTGTTCTGTTGTAGGCAGGGTCGCTATGAGTCAGAAGCTACTTGATGGCACCTAACAACAACTACACGTACAGAACTTAGAAAGCCCTGGATCTGAAACTATGGGCTTTTATAATATGCCTCACACACAGCCCCACTCATCTGTCAGTGGAGGTTTGTGAGTTCCAATGATGCTAAACAGGGTTTCATGGGAGCTTCCAGACTAAGATGGACGAGGAAGAAAGCCTGGTGACCTAATTCTGAATGAAAATCCTATGGATCACAATGGTCCATTCCCCACCCAATCTTGGGGAGGGCACAGGACCAAGCAGCATGTTGTTCTGCTGTGCATGAGGTTGCCATGAGTTGGGGCGACTTGATCATATTCAACAACAAAAACTACAGACTCAGAGAGTGAATCATGATTGCCCTAAACCAGACATGGTAATATCATTCTTTGGGGCCACTGCCTGATCTGTGGGCATATGACCCAGTTCTGGCTGTATATTTTGAGGCATAAGGGGAAGTTGACAGAGAAGGATGTCCTTTCCTGATTCAAGAGGCAAAGGATCATGAGGAGAAATATTTGCCCTGACTTGAACATGACACTGGAATCATAGCATATGGGGATGAATTCTGGTGCTGAGAATGCAGCAAAGAGGAAACTTCAGTCCTTGAGGACATTGTTGAACTGTTGCCAATAGCCCAAACTATGTCTGGTCTGCATTAGCTTGCAAAACAGTAAGCTTTATATGTTTAGGTTTCTGTTAGGGATTAAATTTTGTACCCCCAAAATGAGTGTCTACTTGGCTAGGGTATGATTCCCAGTATTATGTGGCTGTCTTCCACTTTGTTATCTGATGTAATTATCCCATGTTGTAAATCCTAACCTCTGTTAATGAGGCAGGATTAGAGGCAGTTATGTTAGAGGCAGGACACAATCTACAGGATTAGTTTGCATCTTGATTCTATTTATTTATTTATTTATTTTTAAGATATAAAAGAGAGAAGTGAGCAGAGAGGAGAGGGACCTCCTACCATCAAGAAAGAAGAGCAAGGAGCACAGCGAGTCCTTAGGACCCAGGGTCCTGTGCTGAGAAACTCTTAGACCCAGAGGAAGATTGATGACAAGGACCTAGAGCTGACAGAGAGAGAAAACGTTCTCCTGGAGCTGGCTCCCTGAATTTGGACTTCCAGCATCCTACTCTGTGAGACAATAAATTTCTGTTTGTTAAAGCCATCCACTTGTGTATTTCTGTTATAGTAGCATTAGATAACTAAGATGGTTTCCATGAGCCGAGTTTCTATTACCTGCAACCAAACACAATCCTCACTGATAGAGCATTAAAACTCTTTTTGTCGTCGTCTTTTTTAAATTGTGCTTTAAGTGAAAGTTTACAGTCCAAGTTAGTTTCTCATACAAAAATTTATACACACATTGTTATGTAACCCTAGTTGCTCTCCCTGTAATGTGAGAACACACTCCTCCTTTCCACCCTGGATTTCCCATGTCCATTCAACCAGCTCCTGTCCCTTTCTGCCTTCTCATCTCACCTACGGACAAGAGTTGCCCATTTAGTCTCATATAACTACTTAAGCTAAAAATCACACTCTTCATGAGTATCATTTTATGTCTTATAGTCCAGTCTAATCTTTGTCTGAAGAGTTAGCTTTGGCAATGGTTTTAGTTTTGGCCTAACAGAGTCTGGGAGCTGTGTCTTCCAGAGCCCCTTTAGTCTCAGTCAGACCAATAAGTCTGGTCTTTTTTACTAGAATTTGAGGTCTGCACCCCACTTTTCTCCTGCTCCATCAGGGACACTCTGTAGTGTTCCCTGTCAGGGCGATCATTGGTGGTAGCCGGGTACCACCTAGTTCTTCTGGTCTCAGACTGATGGAGTCTCTCGTTTATGTTGCCCTTTCTTGTTTCTTGGCCAATATTTTCATTGTGTCCTTGGTGTTCTTCTTTCTCCTTTGCTCCAGATGGGTTAGGGCCAATTGATGCATCTTAGATGGCCTCTTGCTAGCTTTTAAGACCCCAGACGCCACTCACCAAAGTGGGATGCAGGATGTTATCTTAATACACTTTGTTATGCCAGTTGACCTAGACTTCCCCTGAAGCCATGGTCCCCAGATCCCCAACTCTGCTACTCTGTCCCTTGAAGTGTTTGGTTGTATTCAGGAAACTTCTTGGCTTTTGCTGCAGTCCAATTGTGCTGACTTCCCCTGTATCGTGTGTTGTCCTTCCCTTTACCTAAGAAAATCGGAATCGGCTGTACAGCAACAGATTTTTTACCTAGTTAGTGAGCACCCCTTTCCCTCTCTCCCCACCCTAGTAACCACCAAAGAATGTTTTTTCTGTGTTTAAACCTTTTCTTGAGTTCTTATAATAGGAGTCTCATACAATATTTTTCCTTTTGTGACTAATTTCACTCAGCATAATGCCTTGCAGATTCATCCACGTTATGAGGTATTTCGAGGATTCACTGTAGTCCTTGATTGTTGTGTAGTATTCCATTCTGTGAATATACTATAATTTGTTTACCATTTGTCCGTTGATGGGCACCTAGGTTGTTTCCATCCTTTTGCTATTGTAAACAGTGCTGCAATGAACATGGGTGTCCATATATCTATTTGTATGATGGCTCTTGTTTCTCTAGGATATATTCCAAGGAGTGGGATTGCTGGATTGTATGGTAGTTCTATTTCTAGCTTTTTAAGGAAGCACCAAATTGATTTCCAAAGTGGTTCTACCGTTTTACATTCCCACCAGTAGTATATAAGTGTCCCAGTTCCTCCACAACCTCTCCAACATTTATTATTTCATGTTTTTTGTGTTAGTGCTAGCCTTTAAGCCCACTTTTTAAATGAAATGTCTTGCAGTACCCCAGTATATATGAAACAAATAAAAATGACTGGGGCTATACTAGAATGCTGACAGGGGTCTTCCCATAGCCATTCCTCCTTGGATTCCTGTAGGGCTACCTCCATGGGATCAGAACGGGGCAGGAACAGTGTCTCTTAGCCTGCAGCCCTAGACCACCAGGGATCCTCAAGCCTTCTCAGGGACCTGAGCATTCTCTACCAAAACTGTTCTTGCTTTTTTTGTTTGTTTGTTTTTTAATTTTTATTTGCTTATTTTATTTAAATGAAGTCTGTTCTTGAGAGTGCATTCGTGCGGGCTCGTTCGTGCCTTGATAATGTGGGTTCAACTAATGACCAAGGCTTACTACCACATGATTTTAGTATTTGCATTCATTATATGACCATGTAGGCAACATCTTAATTGTCATAATGAGAAAGAAGCAGACTGTGATATAGCACAAATTAGTATACTCCTTCCAGATGCAGGTCAAAGGACCCAATAGTATGCAAGTGAAAGCAGAACTGAAAAGAGAAAGTGGTAGAAGAACCAAGTGTCCGTCCAGGGCACATCAGAATGGGTGTGCTAATCAAAATTTCTCTCAATAACTGTCAGTTCCAGGTTTATGTCGCAAACCTTATTTAAACAACATCTACTACGTAAGAAGCCATCACTGATAATTTATTATTATTATTGTTTGCATTTTATTTGTCAATTTGTTTTAGTGTTATAGCTGCTTGAGAAAGATGAAATAAAGAGGTAATTTCTAGATGGGTCTCTTTGGTCTGTACCTATTTAACAGTATTTAATAGTATAGTATAAAGTGATGATAGTATAGTAAAAATAATTACAACAACAACAACAGGGGTATAGATTTTATTATTATTATTATTATTATTTTTAACCCCTGTTAAAAAGTGAGCTGTATATGACTCTAGTATTCCTTAGAATCAAGGATAACAACATTTTGGTTCACTTACTTTGGATGTGTCATCGGGAAAGATCAATTACTAGAAAAAGATGTCATGTTTGGTAAAGCAGAGAGTCAGCAAAAATGAAGGCAACCCTCAAAGAGATGGATTGACACAATAAAAAAAAAAAAAAAAATTTTTAGCCACACCAAATATACTCAAACATACAATGCTCATGAAGGCGATACAGGACCAGGCAACGTTTAGTTCTGTTTTACATAAGGCAACTAACAACAACAACATAACTCAAGCTGAAGAAACACTGGACTAGAGAATTGTCCAAGTCCCTTCCAGCTGGTCAAACCTAAAATTCTATGAACCGCCTAATCGGAGGAAACCAATTTATTAAATACTTTCACCAAAAAGTTTGGTACATATGCCATTTTTAAAATAAATAAAATGAAAGAGATTTGTTCATTAAAATAAAGCATAGGCAACGTTTTGTATTCCCTTTCAAAAACTGTCTTAATGACAAATGCCCATGGGTAGAGCCTTGGATAAGCTTTGCTCACTGTGGTCACTTATCCATTTCCACCTGGTCCCTTCACTCAACACCCCCAGGAGGAGTATCTCTGGAGAGAACAAATATGGGTTAAAAATAAGAACTTAAGTGCCTGTCTCTTCCTGCTTGGGAAATCTGAACCCTCGAGTGCTGCCATTCTTACAAAATGTGCTCTCTGATTACTTCCAGAAGGCATCGCAGGACAGGCTATGAGTCTCCTATTGTGAAGAGGCTAAAAGAATTCTCTAACTGAAGCCTTGGTCCATCCACACATATCAAGCCGAACAAATTAGTGCCTGGTGGTTTCCGTGGTGTCTCTGTGTATTTCACCCCTGGACACATATCTCCGCCCTCCACCCTCTACCCTCCACTGCCCAGTTTGTGGTGTGGCCACTCCTCTCTCCTGACTGCCTACACTCTGCCCTAAATGTCTTCTCTCTATTTTTTTTTCTCCAAATGTCACGGGAGGCTTGATTCTTCCCTCCCTTGCTCTGAAAGAGAGAACCTCTAGATTTTCTCCCAAGTTTTAGGCTCTGCGCTTCAAAATCATCCAAACTGGAGTCGCTATTTCATGCCTCTTCTGCTCAAGGCTTGAGGCGCACTAAATTTAGAGGAGTTTTTTATTACATTAGAGCTCAGTGCAGTCTCCGTTTTCACTGGCAGTAAGCTTGGCTATGGTTCATGTCAGTTCCTAATAGGTCTTGGCATGTTGCTCACTCAGTAGGCACTTCAGAAAAAAACAGAATCTAGTCACTGTCTGTCCTGGCTTCCAATAGCACCCTGCCTTGTCCCAAATCCTGCAATGTCCAAACGCTCCTCCACCCCAACCCAACACAAAGATTAGAGTGGTAAAGAAAATGTTCGTGAGCCATCTGTTAGAATAAGTAATCCTGCTGCCAGTCATACCCACCCCATTCCCTCTTCTAAGTCCAAAATTAGGAAAAGAATCAAACTGCTAGCTGAAAGTCATGACCTTCCACCAACAGGACAGAGCTTCTGCCTCCACTGACTAAAGTCTTGTTTCTATTCATCCTATATTCTACCGAGAGGAATGTATGAGAAACCTGAGCCCTTCTCTCTTCATTCACCTATTGACCTTACTGTCTACTATTCTACTTATTCTCTACTAATCTACTTGTTTAGAGATTTTTAAATACTGAAGTATATACACATCTGTTTTCATGAAGATCTAACCTAAGAAGTCTACCCGTTCTGACAATTCAAGAAGTATCCAATTATCCATTCATTCATCCATCTCTCCAACCAGACTAGTGGCCAAGCCCGCTTTGGAAAGTATCATTAATTGCTCTGTCAGTAGGCATAAAGCAGTAGTGACACTTAGTCCAGCTTCTTCTGAGCTGAGTCAATTTATTAAATGTAATTACATTGAATCACATGCTTACTAAATGCTACATATAGAATGTTGTTGTTGTTAGATGTCACTCTTTAGTCTGCTTCTGAATCACGGCGACCCCATGAACAATGGATGAAGTATAGCCACTGGGGAAAGGGTCTAGATTCCATTATGGCTGATGTGTGTTGGGAAACAGCCACAACTGAAGAAGAAAACTAAGACCCCTCTTTTACTAAACATTATTTGAAATTTGATTTTTTTTAAATGTACTCTTTTCAGTAATACAATCAACAAAACACAAAACATTTTGTCTCATTTTTAACAATTATTTTGCGTAAATTACTGTTTCCTATTACTCTTTTATGGCATATAATTTGTAAAATACAGAACTAATTTTTGAGAGTAAAACTGCAAGTTACTTTGTCATTTGAGAAAGATTGAAAGTGATTGTGGAAACAGAATGACAAAAGTTGATCCAGCATACTTCTAGGAAGATATATCACCCGGCCCCTCAACAACAGTCAAAATCCTACATAATAATATAAAATGCCTGGAACTCACATTTGTTCCTTCATTCTGAAAGCGTGATCCAAAATAGAAACTTCAATCTCTGATTTCCTCCTAAAATGAGAGCCATTTTCTGCTAAAAACTGCCTCTCTCAGAACTCTTCTGGAGCAAAGAACACAGACAGTTCTATCTAAAATTATCTTTCAGCCAATGAACTCTGTTCTTCCACGCAGAAAGGAAAAGTTACAGAAGGTGGGAGCAGGGTGACAGACAATACGAGAAATTCACACACTTTTCTCTTTCACATTAATGTTGCCACAGACACCCTAACTTTAAAAAGTGTCTCTACCCTGCTGAAAATCAGATCCCGAAGCGGGCAGGGGGCAGAAAAGATTCTAACATCGCACCAAGCCTTGCAGCGGTCGAGTTCTAACTTTTTAATTAACACACACACACACATGCACACACCAAAAAACGGGAGGTGCCTGCAAACAAACAGCAGGCAAACAGCCTGTAAAGTGAAGAGGCATGGAAACGCAAGAGCTAAACAGTCCCCTACCTCTCTTGTCTGCTTCCCAAAGCGGCCGGTGGAAACGGGTGGAACTTGCTCGCAATCCAGGGTGTGCTGAGACGCTCCCAGCAAGGCGGCGGTGTGGCCTGCCGAGAGTGAGCAGGCCCAGCCTGTGTTCAGAAGCTGCCCCAGTCAGATTTTCCAACTGCAGAATTGCAGCCAAGTCCCTGCCCATGCCTGAAGAATTTCCTGAACAGCATTCCCGTTCTTTCTCTGGCTGCTCTGACACTGTACTCTGTCTGTACTTCAATACGGCTTTGTCAGGCCAACGCACAGCTACTGGGCTGTCTCCAGCTATCAATGGGAAACACATGTGTCAAACACAGGCCTGCTCCCCTGCACCAGTGCCCATGCCGCTGCTGGGCTCACACTCACAACCGGAGAAGAAACCACTTCTAGAACCAATTCTGATTTTTCAGCCATTCTCCACACAGGCTCTGCTCTGTGGTGCTAGATGCTGGAGATAATTCCCCTCTTTCTTCTGCTCAATCCTGCCCCTTTGTAACATGCTCCTTCCACTTGGAGTCCCAGGCTGACCCCTCTTAGCCCCTTGAGCTCTTGCCAGCCCTGATAAGAAGCCTACTACCGCCGAGAGATACGAATTCTAATTTGTTCTCCCTACCTGCTGTTGCCTAAGTTTCACTTGCTGGAGGGGGAGCAATATTTTTAGCATTTCCAGGCTGGTTCAGTGCTTCAGATTTGTCCCCTCATCCTGATACGTATGTAAATCTGTGGCTGCTGCAACTAAAAATAATGCAATTGTTTTGCAGGTACTTTTGTTGCTTTCTGCTCTTTAACCATTCTGGTCTAAACATGTAAAATTTTACAGGTCATGGCAATGTGCTTTACGGTTATGGGAAGTAGAGGGCAGAAAAGAGTGTACCTTTAATCAAAAGGCATCCTAATTCTGTGAGCCTGTGATTATCTCTGGATGACACTTCACCAAGAGGTCCTGTGCGCACTCTCCTGGATTTGGTGGTCTACATTTGACATTTCCTTTCTCCATAAAACAAGAGGAAATCTCAAACGATAGGAGAACACCCCTGTTTTCCCACACTGAAAACCCCCACAGCTAAAGACCCAAGCTAAGTTGTCAAGGTAACATTGTAGAAAAGAGATGATTTAAAGAGAGAGCAGCGTTTGTTTTGAGTTTTCTATTTTCTGCTACTAACATTTTACTTCCAAAAATCACACCCCATTAGCAGTTTATTCTAAAGAGTTGGCTTGCCAGATTTCAGAAGGGTTGTGTGTTCCTTAGGGACTGTTGTAATGGAAATAACAGGATTTGGTGGGGTCTTGGTTTTAGCATTCAATTGGAAGGGGTGTTTTCAGTAGGATTAGATTTTTGCCTTGATATGGAGTGTGTGTGCGTGTGTGTGTGCCAGGTGCATGTGCAAGTCTAAGGGAAGGATGCAATTACAGAATCACAGAACTTTAGAATTGGGAAAAACCCCAGAGACTATCCAGTCCAAATTGTTTCTACCCTTTATTTTACAGAGGGAAACGGAGGCTCAGACAGACGAGATGACTTGTCCAGCATTTCAGACAGTTAAGGGCAGAGCTGAGGCTAGAAAACTGGATTCTTGTTACTTTTCTATGTGCTTTCTCTATTTCCTCTATTTCAGCATCATGTGGTATCAAGTAGCCTTCAAGAGTAGGCTTATAATCAGATAAAATCGGTTGCCATCAAGCCAATTCCAACTCCACCACAGGTGTGTCACAGTACAGCTGCGTTCCATAGGGCTTTTAGTGACTGATTTTTCAGAAATAGATAGCCGGACCTTTCTTCCGCTTACTTCTTTCTGCCTCTTACTTGCTGTGGACCTTGGTCAGCTTGTTTAACTCCTCTGGATCTTAGTTTCCTCATCTAAATGTGGACACTAACAGAATCTACCTCGTAGAATTACTGATGATTTGGTGAGATAACCCATGTAAAGTGCTTATTACAGTCCCTGGCACATGATAAGTATCCATTAATTTCAGCTTAGGTTTTTTTTTTTTTTTTTAAAGTGGCGTTAAAGCCAGACTGTTTTTCTTACCTAAAAGCAGAAATGACTCTCACATTTACTCTGAGTTCTTAGGCTCAACTATTCGATTGCCCCAGTTAACTTTTCTGCTGCCTTACCTTTACATAATGGGGCCCCATCACTTTAAATACAGGAAACAGTCCTAATGCCTTATTGGAATATTAAACCAACCACACAGCTACTTTTCATTTATTCTCTAAACATAACACTCAAGTCTTTCCTCAAGATTAACTCAGAGGAAAGGAAAACAGTGAGGCCAAATCTGTAGTCAGTTATGTCAGGCTGAAGAACGTGCCATCTGCAGAGAACTGGATTTTCTCTCCATATCCTAAAGAACGTGAAGTTACCATTCTAAAAATAGAACACAGTTAACAATTGCAGACCCTCTGTTTGGAAACGGGGAAGTCCTAAAGGAACACAAACAACAACAACAACAAATACCACGAATTGGGGAGGAAATCCTAGTGAAAGAAGAGTTTCTACAAGTTCTAAAGGAGCAGATTCCTGGCTAGAGTTTCATAGCTTTTGCCATAGAACTAATTGTTGCAAGTGTTCAATGAACCACTATTTATCAGTCACATTTGGTGTGCCCAGCTTCTTGGAGAGAAACGAAAGAGAAGTAGTTCTTAATTCTGAGTTCTGTACAATTTTTTTGGTAATCAATTAAAAAACAAACAAATGTAAATCAACTGGAAAAAAATGAGTTCAGATTTATACACAGGAGTGATGCAGCCCAAAGGGCCGTGCCCCCTTGGTTCCCCAAAGATTTGCCACAGGTCTCATTTCAGTGTAGGTATTTAGCAACAGATGAGACCCATCTTCATCGCTAACTAGCTGGAAAATATTCCAAAGTTACGTATCTACTGTTAGAAAAACTATCCAAAACTTGAAAATAAGGTCAAAAGGTAGATACCATTTTCTTTCAATGTCATATATGGGCACTGTTTAGCAGGTTCATTCAAGTATTTTAAAGGCGAATGTGCTTTGATCGGAAACCCTGGTGGTGTAGTGGCTAAGTGCTATAGCTGCTAACCAGAAGGCTGGCAGTTCGAATCCAAGAGGTGCTCCTTGGAAACTTTATGCAGCAGTTTTACTGTCTTATGAGGTCACTGAGTAGTAATCAAATCGATGGCAATGGTTTGGCTTGGGTGCTTTGATCAACCCACTCTTTACTATTGAATAAATGTCCCAGACTTAGTAAAGTTGTATGTTAACTTGGGAGACTTTTGTCTGGTAAAGAGACAAATAATTTATCATCAATAGAAAAACCTAAGCGCAAATGTGATGGTTTATTGCCCTACAGGACATTAACTAGTTTTATATCTAATCTAGCAGTCTTACGCTATACCATTCCTTTATTAATGCACCTATATGTCTCAAGCTCCTCAAATGCTCTTAGACTCAGTCATATCATCATACTGGTTCCTGCTTAATTTGAGTCGAATCAAATCTGTCATAGAGCTTCATTTTATATTTGTATGAATCATGTTTTCAATGTTTTGAAAATTGCAGTTTGATACCTTCATTCTCTTCACCCAGATAAGTGTAACGAGTATTACATGAGATAATGCATATTAAAGCACTTAGCAAAGTGTACAACTTACCCATAAATGCTCGAACTGTATAAGCACTGCTATTATTTAATACCATAACATTTGGTTTCCAGTTCGTAAAGGACTCTAGAGATCACTCATCATTCTCTTTCCTATTTCATCTTTTCATCCTTGCCATTAGATTCTTGAGTTCCTCTACAATGGACACCCCTGCTTAAATTTTTTCACATATGGGGCGACCTCTTTGCTTTTGACAGCTTTCTAATCTTTATATTCTGAAATTATAGTTGAAATATGTCTCCCTAAACCACACACAAATTCTAGGACTGCTATCCCCAAAGGTCAGTTAAAATTTGTGACCTTAATAATCATATGGACTAGAAAATGTTTTCATTAGAATGTAAACTCCATGAGGTCAGGGATTTGGTCTGTATAATCTCTTACCATATTTCTAATGTCTAGGGCTGGTATGCAATAAGTCTTCAAGTTTACCCTTTGAATGGATAATGGTCTTGACTGAATTTGGAAACAGGGATCCAAAATAACCTTTTTTTTTTCTCCCCCACAGAATTCTTCTGACTCTTGCTTAGACATGTCCAGGACCTTTGCTCATTTCTCCCTTTTATGTTTTAGATTCCTTTTATCGCCTGGCTTGTTCTCTTCTGAGAATGTTCCAATTTGGCTAATTTCCTTTTGACGGGTGATGCTGAGATATGAACACATTTTTGAGGGGTGCTGTGTCTAGTGCAGAGGGTAGAGGAACAGTCACCTCCTTCCTTCAGGAACAATACTTCTATTAATGCAATCCGTAATAATATTAGGTTTGGGGGCAGTAACCTTGATTCAGACTGACTTGGACCACTCTATCACAGGTGCTGCTATTAAGCTATATCTCTCACATTACTTACAGCTGTGGTTAACAAGCCTGGTTTTACATTAGAATCACCTGGGAGAGCTTTATTATTACCAGAGCCAGAGCCCCATCCCAGGTACTTTTATTGTATTGGAATGAGATGAGAACGAGGCAACGGTATTTTTTTTTTTTTTATGCCCATCAGATGATTCTAATACGAGCCAGACTACAGAATCACTTAATCTTTTAAAACATTACCCTAATTGGGTCACTTTGTAGACTAAAATCCTATGATAGCTTCCCATTGCTTGAAAGGGGAAGGCAACAACTCTCAAGGTGACTTGAAAGCTCCCCTGCTTGATGTGGTGCCCTGCCTTCCTCTTCAGTCTCATCTTTGGCCACTCTCCCACCCACACTATGCTTCAAGAGCACTGGCTTTCTTCGGGTTCTTCAAAATAATCACGTTATCTTTCCCGTTCAGGATCTTCACAAAAGTTATTCTCTCCTTCTGGAAAGATCTTCCCTTTTCCTGGAACATTTACCTTCACTCTCATGTTTTCAACCTTCATATTTATACTCTAATATCACTTCTTCTAGGGTTCAGTTCTCTCTAAATCCCTAGACTCTCATGTCCCTTGCTGTCTATGCTTACAGATAGACAGCTGACATCAAGTTATCTCTGACTTATGGTAATGTTATGTACAAAAAAAAACCAAACCCACTGCCATCGAGTCGATTCAGACTCAGCGACCCTATAGGACAGAGTAGAACTGCCCCCGTAGAGTTTCCAATGAGCGCCTGGTGGATTCAAACCGCCAACCTTTTGATTAGCAGCTGTAGCACTTAACCACTACACCACCAGGGTTTCCATGTTATGTACAACAGAGCAAAATGTTTCCTAGTCTTGCATCATCCTCATCATCACTGGCATGTTTGAGTCCATGTGTTGTGACTATTGTGCCATTCTGTCTCACTGAGGATCTCCCTTGACCTCATTAGCCCTCTACTTAACCCAACATGATGGCCTCCTCCAGTGATTGATCCCTCCTGATGACATGTCCAAAGAAAGCAAGTTGGACATGATTTGTTGTGATGCATAAAGTTTGCATTGACTAATTTTTGGAAGTAGATTGCTAGGCCTTTCTTTCTAGCCTGTCTTAGTCTGGAAGCTCCACTGAAACCAGTCTACCGTGGGTGACCCTGCTGGTATTTGAAATACCAGTGGGATAGCTTCCAGAATCGCAGCAACATGCAAGTCACCAGTCCAGAGGCATATGGCAGGTATTGTACCAGACCATGCATATAACTGCACTTTCCATATCTTGAATTTTTAGATTTCACCTTTCCAACTTCTAAAAATACTGTCTTTTTCCTTAGTATTCTTATAAAATATAAATATCCTTTAAGAAAAACAGCCATTCATACATTGATCTGAATGACTTTGTGAGAAATCAGCAAGTCAAGCACCTGGCAAGGCTCTTAAATGCCTAAGACACAAAGCAGGGAGGCTGTGACTATAAGGACAGGGCCTGCTGTGTCACTGGCTGGGGGAGGGTAGACGGAGATGAAATAATATGGCGCGAGCACACAGTAGCCATGGTACAAACCTGAAAAGATGTATTTGTCGGGACCCTTTTGGTTATAGTGAACAGAACTCATTTAAATTAGTCTAAGGAAAATAGGAAAAAAAAAAAAAAAAGGCAGAGGAGGGGTTTATTGAATCATGTAACTATAAACCCAAGTGCTGAATCTTAAGACAGGACTCAGTGTAGCAGTTAAACTATTGTCAAGCTTCTACCTCTGTCTTCTTCTCTAGGCTTTTCTTGGGTTTATTCTCACTTCTTCTATAGGATAGAAATATGCCCATCAGTGGTCCCAAGGTCAATTTGATAGGGAAAATATCTCTTTTAAGTAGAAATCTAGGTAGCCAAGATGTAGCCACACGCCCGTCTCTAGGGGGATGGGGTCCTTAGGCCGGTCATTTTGTGTTCATAAGACCACTCTAGAGGCAAAAGAAAAGGAGAAGTCAGCTCTACCTGCACCACGTGGACTGAGTAGGATTACTAGGGAATTGAGAAATGATGGTAGGCAGTCAAAAATTTCATGGCTACTATGGACGACTGGTCACCCAAGACATACTGTGTCATATTTCCCAGGGGTGATCCTTTAAGAAACAGTATGTGATAATATTTAATCAAAGGATAGAAAAAGTATTTATTATATATAAGCCCCAAACACTTCTAATTAGAGGTAAACTAATGGCAGATGATTAAACAGTGACATTAAGCCAGGCTTTCATTTGAGGGTTCATTTCACAAATAATACTTGATGGGAAATAACGCTCCCCCTGCTTTGGCTCTCCAAAACAGACAGAGCAAATCCAACGCTGCTTTTCAATGGCCAAGGGCAAAATTATCTGGTTGACTTTGAAGAGACTTTTCTGTAGAGGGACTCTGGACCAGAAAGTTTGGCTCAGTGACAAGTCAATGACCCAAACATTTTGAGACTTTCTCCATTGGCCAGACACAGTGTCTAAGCTGAAGTCATCCTCTGTTTTGGAAATTCAAGTATATAAATGGTATACAATAAAGGATTCTCAAGCTAAGTCATTAGAAGAAGGGATTGCTACATTTGATAATTCATTTAATTTGACTAGTATGAAACATATTACAAATACACCTTTTTTAAATGAAAGTAATTAAACTGAGCAAAACAAACAGTGGTATATTTGCCTAGATGGCCCCATGAAGTCTTTCCTTTTCAGTGCAAAACACTGATCTATTCTTTTGAAATTCTTTCTGGTTCGTGATTTCTCATTGTATCATAGCTTTTTGAAGGTAAAATGCTTAAAATATCATTTTTATATAGAGATAAAATTTACTGATCAATGAAAATGGACCAGACTCCATCCTTGGCACCAGGGAGGCAGAAATAAATAAGACCTGTGCTTGCAGGCAGAATGCATAGAATCACTCATCTTTGTTTTTAAAATCACATTATTGTTCAAAGGAGTTGTCATCTTTATAGTGCAAAACACAAGTGTTGGATGCAGAAATTCAAAGCTAATTATAAGCTCCTTGAATGAGGAGGACTATTTAAAACCAAAGACCAAGCTTTAAAATTCAACACCAACAGCCAGCAGCCATACACCAAAAAATCAAGGGCTGCCAGGGAGAGAAAATTCAGCATTAAACATTCCAAATTTTAAATAGCTAGAAAAGATTCATTTAGATATGTGATAGAGACATAGGTGGGCAAATCCATAACTAGCAATGTGTTTGGCACATAATACTTGCTTAATAAATGTTTATTAATTTACTAATCTACCACCTGTCTGTCAGTTTGTCATACTTCAGTGGCTTGTATGTTGCTATAATGCTGGAAGCTATGCCATCAGTATTTCGAATATCAATAGGGTCACACGTGGTGAACAGGCTTAAGCAGAGCTTCTAGACTAAGAAAGACGAGGAAGAAAGGCCCAGAGATCTACTTCTAAAAATTAGGCAATTAAAATCCTATAGTTCACAGAATATTTTCTGAGGCTTCTACTTGCTAACTTTGGATGTGTCATCAGGAGGCACTGGTCGCTGGAGAAGGACATCATGTTTGGTATAGTGGAGGGGCCAGAGAACATGAGGGAGATCTTCAATGGGATGGACAGACACAATGGCCACAAAAATAAACTCAAACATACCAACGATCATGAAGATGGCACAGGACTGGGATATGTTTCATTCTGTCATATATAAGGTCACCATGAGTTGGAGCCAACTCAATGGCTTGAATAAAAAAAAAAAAAAAATGCTGTACTGTTTTTGCAGTAGACTGTAGACAAGAGAATTTTAAATAACATTTAAAGTTCACAAATGGTAGGCTGTACCATATTCTCATCTAAAAGGAGATGGTAGGTTATTAAATCCAACCTCTTCATTGCTTAAATGAGAAAATGAGACTTGAAGAGGGGAAGTGATTTGTGCACAGTCATGCAAACACATAGTGGAGGAGTTGGGCAAAAGATTTATGTTTGTTTTATTGTGGTAAAATATAGATAATAAAACATTTGTCATTTTAGCCATTTTTAAGTGTACAATTCAGTGACAATGGTATGTTCACCATGTTGCACAACTATACCACTCTTCATTTTTAAACGGTTTTCATCACCCAAAGCAGAAACTTGGGCCCTGGTGGCACAATGGTTAAATGTTTGGCTGCTAACCAAAGGTTGGCAGTTCAAATCTACCAGGCCGCTCCTTGGAAATCCTACAGGGCAGTTCTACTCTGTCCTACAGGGTCGCTATGAGTCAGAATCAACTCTAAGGCAACCTGTTTGGGTTTTTGGGGGGGTTCCAACAGAAACTCAGTACTCCCTAAGTAATAACTCCTCATTCCTCCCTCCTGTAGCTCCAGGTAATCACTAATAAACTTTAATCTTATGCATTTGCATATTCCGGATATTTCATGAAAGTGGGATCATACAATATTTGTCCATTTGTGTCTGATTTATTTCACAATGTAATGTTTTCAAGTTTCATCCATGTCATAGCATGTATCAGAATGTCATTCCTCTTTATGGATGAATAATATTAAGATTCCTATTTTTCATACTTAGTTGCTTCCTGGGGCAATCACTTTTTAAGAGATGGTTCATTGTATCAGTTCTTCACTTGGGTAATTTCTGCTGGACGCTAACTTCTTGAATACAATTTGTGCTCCAAATGCATTGTCTATTTAACTCTCTACTTACTTCCTCTTCAGCAACCAAGAGGTCCTTTTTAAGCTAAGTATATTAATAAAAATTAGATGGAAACAGATAAGGCTGTTTAAAAAAATAAAAAGGTGAGTTCAAGGATAGACTGTTAACATTCCAAGTTAAAGAAAAGCAAGCGAATGAATGAATGTCTTAGATTCTTTTAACTCTGCACGTAGCACAGTGAGTGCACGTGAAATATCTACTGAACTGAAGGAAAACATTTCTGGATCTTCACTGGGTTGCGTGATTCAGTGGCCAGCTGATTTTCCCCCAACGCTTCCATCTTGATCAACACAGACTTAATATCCTGAGTCTTTTCTCTCCTAATTAGCAGAAACTGTTAGAAACAACAGACTGAGCCAATCTGGCTCACGTGTTAGATGGAGTGTTTATATATGAGATTCACAAAAATAAACTTTGTGTAAAATGCACTTAGGTGCTGCAGTGGCACGCCCTGCTCCTCATCCCCCAAAGCAAGGAGAAGCATGAACAAAAAAAGATGAGAACAGAAATACCAAAAGTTAATGTAGAGAGGGATTAGCTACCTGACCAGCATATGCGACTCTAATTTGACTCCACTGGCATTCCTAAAGAAAGGACTTGTCATTAAATAATTATCTGTGGATGCATAGAAGAAAGGAAGTCACAGAAGGTGAAAAGTGGGCAGGGTTCATTCAAACACTAAACGAAGGGGTCTTAGCCAATGAACTCAACTGGTATTTATTGAGTGGCTTCTGTGTGCCAGGCCTTGGAGATACGGTAGACATAAGATAGACAGGGTCCCTAACCTCAGGGTACTCACAGTCTTTGTGGGAAACACTATGACTGCCTCTGAGATGACTGGTAGGACTATCTGCTGTGCTGACTTAGCCTGAGGCCAACTGAGGGATCCTGCTTATTTAACTCTTCTTGTTCTGACTTCAAATGTATAAATTAACTTTCTCATTATGTTCCCTCTTCCTGTGTAGCTATACCTAGAAGGAGAGAATTCTAGTTCTCCATCCATGCAACAGTTATAACTTATTGTAAATTTAAAAATTGATATTTCTAATATAGACATCAATCTCCTGAGGTTGGTTACTCTGAATCTGCTATTGTTCCTGTGTAGCTATATCTAGAGGGACAAAACTCTAGTTCTCCATCCATGCAACACGTATATCTTATTGTAAATTTAAAAACTGATATTTCTAATATAGATATCAATCTCATGAGGTTGGTTACTGTGAGCGGGCTACTGAGAGATGAAACTTCTCTTGCTGAGCTGATAGAATCAGCTTCCTAAGCCTTTCACAGAGGTTATGAAAGACATTGTGTGAGGACTCTAGGGAAAGAGACTTCCCCATAGTGATCACTGTGGAATTTATGAATTTCCAGACCTAGCATATGGAATAATGAATTGGTGAGGGCTTATGCTAGAGAAATGGGTCAATTCTTCAACTATTTCATTTATCACATTTATAAAAGATCAAGGGAGCTGAGCTACTTTATTTCACCCTCTAAGAGATAATCATGTATCAATATTCTAACCTAAAGAAACACTTAACTGATTCTATTATTAGAAGAACTATAGAAGCATTGCGGCTCAATGGGAAGAGTGAAGTCAAACTTGAGTTTGCAGTGATATAATTAGTATCAACAAATCTCCTTCATTTTTATAGAGCCAAAGTCAAAATGTAAAACATTCTCACACTGAAAAAACATATTTGAGGTCTTGGAAAGATTTTCAACATTTTCTGCGTTTCAAACCTTCATGAGAGTGCTTTACTCCCTCTCCTTGATTTTGAAACTGTAGTCTTTGAGTTTTAATACCATGAACTTGAAAATATTTTTACCATTCAGTTACGGGACATTGTATGAGCAAAAACATTGCAATTGCCACCATGATTTGCAGAAGTTGGAATATCTTTGCTCTGGGATGGAATTTGACAGACCTGGATTATTGTCCTGGTGTTACCTCATAGCCAGAAGACGATGGTCAATTACTTTAACTCTCTTATCCCTGGGTCCTAATCTACAAAGGGGGGATCACAGCAGCTGTGTGATAAGACTGTACAAGAGTTTAACAAAATAATCTTGGTAAGAGTGGCTTTTACTTACGTACAATAGCTAACATGCGTTGAGGGCTTACCGCGCTCTTACAAAGTAAGCGCTCAAACATTAGCTGATATTGCTAAAGTCTGCATTATGATTATGTATTTTTTGACCATCCCACTAGTTAGTATTTAAAGGCATTCAGAACATAAGAATGCTTTGGTAGGAAGAATTTATATTCAGAGCCATCCCATACTTTATTTTTGCTGATTTACCAGTAACTTAATTATTCAAATTTAATTGTGTGACACAAATTTAAAAATTGACATTTCTAACTTAGATATCAGTCTCACGAGGTTGGTTTGTGACTCTGCCATTGAGATGTGAAACCTGTCTTGTTGAGCTGATAAATCAGCTTTTTGGGGCCTGCACATATACAGAAGGTGCCCTGGTGGCACAATGGTTAAACGCTTGGCTGCTACCTCAAAGGTTCGTGGTTCGAACCCACTAGCTGCTCTGAAGAGAAAGATGTGGCAGTCTGCTTCCTTAAGAGCACAACTCTGGAAACCCTATGGGGCAGTTCTACTTTGTCCTACGGGGTCACTCTGAGTCGGAATCAACTCGACTATATATATACATATATTTTTTTTCTGGTAATATATAGGCCTAAACTCACTCTTCTACCTATGTATAGCAAAACTATATACTTCTAGTTTACTCCTTAAGGGCTGGTTGGGGGTAGAGAAAGTGGAAGCAATTGCCAAAACTCAGGTGAGTGAAGATTGAGTTTTAGATCAACTGGCTTTAAGGAATGATGCATTGAAGAATGAGCCTTAAATGTTATTTTACACCTAACAAGCAAAAACTGTTCAAAGGCATCTCATTTCTCTTAGATGGCATATAAACTTCCTAACACGAGTAACAAGGCTGCATGACCTTGATCCTGCCTGAATCCTGCAAAATATTCAAGAAACAGCTTACATGTCCCTTCTTCCAGGAAACCCTATTTACCCTTCTCCCTCCATACCCAGCTCTATATTAAGACCTCTCTTAGGTGCTGCCCAAAATTCTTTGTATTTTTGCTTTCACACTACATTCTATTCTTTGTGGTTACAGCTTCTATAGCTATCTGAATGCTCAACTAGACTGTCAGCTCTTGAGATTGTGCTTTCGACTGTCGTTTCATCAGTTTTCACTAGAGCCTAGCACATTGCTGCCTGGCCAAAGCAGACAACACACTATTTGTTGGAAGAAGAAAAGGATGGAGGGAGGACAGAAGGGCTGAAGGTGTACTGGCTGATGGTAATGGTAGTACTAATGGGGTTGAAGAGCTTGATAATAATAATAATAATAAGTTAAATATATATATACATAAATTAAATATTATATATATACATGTATATATACACATAGGTGTATACACACACACAAACCAAAACCCATTGCCATCGAGATGATTCTGACTCATAGCGACCCTATAGGACAGACAAGAACTGCCCCATAGGGTTTCCAGGGAGTGGCTGGTGAATTTGAACTGCTGACTTTTGGTTAGCAGACAAGCCACCAGGGCTTCTATATATATATATGTATATGTATATGTGTATGTGTATGTATATGTGTATGTATATATATATATATATATATGAGTTGGTAATTTCAGTTCAGAATAATTCATCTTAAAATTTATTTTGTGTTCTGTCTAACACTTAAAGTGCTCACTGACCAATGAAACTTCCAAAACCAAAAAAACCAAACCCAGTGCCGTCGAGTCGATTTCAACTCATAGCGACCCTATAGGACAGAGTAGAACTGCCCCATATAGTTTCCAAGGAGCACCTGGCAGATTCGAACTGCCAACCCTTTTGTTAGCAGCCGTAGCACTTAACCACTATGCCACCAGGGTTTCCATGAAACTTCCATCTAAACTTAATCTCTGGCTTAGTCTTTGTAAATTCAGTTTCAGAAGATAGAAAACTTTTAAACTGCCATTTTAATTCATACGTAGAAACAGCCTCAGCACATCCTTGAAGTTCAACCAGAATACACTCTTCACCAAGACAGTGACCATTTTCTATATTTAGTCTATTATTTATGTTTAATTAATTTTATTTATTTGACTAAATTGGCTTTTTTCCTAAGAACTCTTTGATGCATTTAATTCTAGAGAACTTGAGACCTCTTATCACCGATTCAGTTTTTATGGAATTGTAATTTTTGAAAGTTTCAGAAACTATGATCGAAAGTTTACAGGAAATATGAAAAGACATTGCTAGAACAGATGTCTAAATTTTAATAGGAAAAAGTCAAGAAACCTTGCCTGCGTTACACTTCATATGCACGTTTTCAAAGAATTCAAAGTGAACAGCAATTACAAATTCAAGAATGAGTTCCGTTAACAAAGAAACATAAATTTGAACAGGGAGTTTACATTTAGAAATGCAAAAAATGTTATTGGGATTTATTTAATCAAGGTAGCTACCATCTTAACAGACTATGCTCCCAGTACACGAAAATATGAACCAACAATGGCAGCCGCTTAAATAAAATTTCCTTCAGTCCTTCAAACTCAGAGAGTTTCACAACCTAAATCTCATTTCCTACAGCCATGGCGAGGTACTTGAATTTGTTTCGGGAAATGTGGCTTTATTGGACATTCTTCGTAACTGGAACTAGAGAAGATTCACTGACTCTCTTTATGAACATAATATTTATATATAATCATAGCAGCTGCCATTTATTGAAATCCCAATGTTAGCCAGGTGCTTTAATTACGGTATGTTGCTTCAGCTCCCTAAGCCCTGTGTGGTTAATACTATCTCAGGAGTTTAGCACGCATTTTTCTGTAAACAGCCAAACAGTAAATATTTTAGGCTTTTAAGCTGCACAGTCTCTGCCGTAAGTACTCAGCTCTGCCCTTGTAGCAGGAAAGCATCCATAGACAATACTAGTTGCCACTGAGCCAATTCTGACTCATGGCAACCCCATGTGTGTCAGAGTAGAACTGTGCTCCAAAAGGTTTTGTGTGACTGACTTTTTGGAAGTAGATTGTCAGGCCTTTATTCCAAGACACCTCTGGATGGACTTGAACCTCCAACCTTCTGGTTAGCAGCCAAGAATATTAACCACCTGTACCATGCAGGTGTACCAGCCATAGACCTAGATGAACGGGTGTGTCTTGTTCCAATAAAAGTTGTTTATAGACACTGAAACGTGTTTTTTTTAATGCACCACCAAATATTATTCTTTGTTTTATTGTGATCTTTTCAATGATTTAAAGATATAAAAACCATTCTTAGCTCACAAGCCTTACAAAAATAGTGGGAAGCCCAGATCTGGCCTGTGAGTCATAGTTTGCAAACTCCTGTACTATCTTCATATTTCAGGGCAGGGAAATGAAGCTCAGAGAGACACAGTTACTAGAAAGGAGCACAGAGCCAGTTCTGACTCTAAGACCTGTCTCCTTTTGATACCTGTGCTTCTGTTTCTGTTATGGTTTATATTCCAATCAAAGGTTAAAAGTCTTCCTCTCGCCAAGGTCTTAAAATGACAAATAAATGGATCATGCCCGAGCTGATATGTTTCTTCTTCAAACAACTGAATTCAAGCAGAGACTACTATCTTCAGTGGAGCTTTTATCTTCCTTGGAAGAAAAGTGGTCTGGCAAATCAAAACTAATGAATTGTGCTTGTATTTACTCATTAGTCCTTCAGATGAAAACAACTTGGTTTTCCTATTGCTATATATTTTATTTATGCATGCTGGCATCAAAATCAACTCTACTTTTTTCTTTTAGTTGAAAACTCAAAAGACTGTTGAAGCCAATTTCTTCTATAGGAAAAGGTGAAAAAAACAAAGAAAGTGAGGAAGAAAAAGGTGTGGAAAATCAAAAATAAATTATGCTCCGGTTTCAAATTCTCTTTTAAATTTGGATCTGTGGGTTTTAAGAAAACCTTCTTTACAGATTCCACGATGAAAGTTACAGGCTTTCCCAAACTGAAACTTCAAGCGTCGTGACTCAATAACTAACCGTTATTTGTTAAATGGAGTCAGTCACAAACTTTCAGGGGCGGGGGAAGAGGGATTAGGGAAAGGAAGCGAAGAAGAAAAGAATGCCTTAGTCAGGAGAGGAAAAGTTAGATAAACATGATCTGGGGTCTGCTGCTTAGAAGAGATGAGAAATTCAAGAAAGCCAGAAAAATAAAAACAAACATTGGTTGGAAGAGAAGAATGGTCAAGGGCTTTGTAAATAAATTGAACTTGAAGTGAGTTAGAGAATAAAAGAGTAGTCATCTAGCCAGTGTCTGTGTCACAGGGAGCTTAGAAAATTCTTTTATAGGGCTAGGTAAGTTACCTAGATAAGATGATAATAATATATATATATATTTAGATCTAACTCCCACCTGGCACTATGTTAAAAGTTTTTCACCTATTATTTAATTTTTACAACAATCCTGTGAGTTAGGTGGTAGAATTATCTCCATTTTACAAATAAGAAAAAGAGGTACAGAGAGGTTAAGTAATTGCCCCAAATTATACAGTGGGTAAGGGATAAAGATGAGATTCAACTCAGGCCTGTGTGACGACAAAGTCTGTGTCCTTAATTGCTATGCAAAGCTGCTTCTCGTTCCTGATAATGAATATGAAATTGAAGCAGAGCAGTGCCATGATTTAATATTTTATATGTGTAATGGACTAATGTAATTTTAATGGAACTTTGTAATTTATAAAATGCATTCACATATACACTGTTCCACATGAATTTCATAGTATCTTCATGTGGGATATCAGTAAAATATATATATATGAAGAAGTGACTTGTTCAAGGTCATATGGTGGGTGGGAATATATATATATATTCCCATCTACCAACATCATAAAATATATATATATAAATTTTCCATCCACCAGCATTCAGATACACACACACACACACACACACACAAAGACATTCACTACCTGTGTCCAAGGACCTATGCTCTGCAATCTCCTGTGAAATGACGGAATATCTATATACCTGAATGCCTCTGGATAAAATAAACCCTTTGAAACTAATGTCCCCTGATAAATGGGGATAGAATTCTAAGTTCTCAGAATCTTTCACAGGATAAAATTATTTAACCTACATGAGTGTCTTTGGAACATGTAGGCATGAAATTAATGTGAATTTCCCTCACCTGCCTGTGGACATGCTGAGAACCTCAGAAACATCCCTGAAATCAAAGTGGAAATATCTAGGTTCTTTTCCCAGCCCTGCCCTCCCTCAGCTAGTAGACACTAAGGGACTGACACTTTACATCCATTTGTAACCACAGGTTGATAAATTGGCTCAGAGGGAGGGATGGGGGGAGCCCTGTTTGTAGAATATGTTCATTTCAAAAGGAGCCTTGGTGGCACAGTGGTTAAAGCACTCAGCTGCTAACCAAAATGTCAGTGGTTGGAACTCGCTAGGCACTCCAGGGAGAAAGGTGAGGTATTCTGCTCCCATAAACATGGCAGCCACGGAAACCCAATGGGGGCAGTTCTACTGACTTACAGGGTTGCTACAAGTCAGAATTGACTCAACACCACTGGTATAGGGTGGCTATGAGTTGGAAATGACTCGATGACATTGAGTTTTTGTTTATTTCAAATAACCTGTGCAGTACTAGAGGACAGGAACTTGATCAGTCCTTACTAACAGTTATGAACTGGCTTGATCACACCCTTGAGTAAAACTATTAGATCAGTGCTTCCAAACTGTTCATTAAAAGAGCAAACAACTTTTCTTTTTTTTTTAACCGACATTGAAATTGCATGGAACTAAAATACAGAAACCCGATAGACTTCAGAGAACTCGGCTTGGTAGAGCAGGGTCTTGTGGCACTGCCTAAACCTGCCCTTTTCCCTCCTGTGGAGGTGCTTCAGGATGTTTCTGAAGAACCTGCTTGGTTGGGTCATCTCCTAGGGACCCTTCCACAACTTTGATTCTATGATATATATCCTACATTAGTATAAGAAAAATATTTTTTCTTTTGATAATCATTTTGAAAAATACTAAAGTAAAAAAACATGCCATTGAGTTGATTCTGACTCATAGTGACCCTATAAAAAAAGACCCTATAGGACAGAGTAAAACTGCCCCATAGGGTTTCCAAGGATGTGGTGGTATCTTTACAGGAGCAGAATGCCACAACTTTCTCATGGAGTAGCTGGTAGGTTTGAATGGCCAACCTTTTAGACAGCAGCCGAGCACTTAACCACTGTGCCACCAAGACTCCTAAAAAGAAAAGATTTACTTCTACAGATTTATATCATTTTAGTAAATCAACTGTATTTCTAACCAATGCACTGCAGAAATTTTATTGACATTAAAGAAAACCATAGCCTGGATAATTGCAGTGCCTGATCAAGTGAGCACCCTGCTGTGGCTAAACAACCATACTGCCACATAAAGGCACTCCCTGTAGCAGCCCAGCCCATGGACCTACACTCTGCAGTGTCCTATAAAATGACAGCCTTTAAGACAGCAGTGAATCTATTCTTCAGCAGGTAGTTGGAGAGAAAGGAAAACATTTTTTAGAGGAAACCATTTTATATTTGGTATAGCATTTAGTAATTTTTATACCTCTTCATCCTCAATTTTGTCTACCTTTAAAACAACTCCGTGAGTTAGAACAGGGTTTTTATTAGTTTCTTAAATTTCCTTCCTACATTGTGGCTTTCGCAGATGCTGTTCCCTCTAGCTGGACATTTTTCCTGCTCTCCTTTTACCTGATCGGCACAATAAGGCACCTCCTCTAGAAGCTGCTTCTCTTGTCACTCAGGGCCAATATGCCCTGGCATATGCTTTCAACCACCCCCCTCCGCCGTTGCTCCTTTGTGGAATTACAATGTTGCTGTTGTTAGGTGTTATCAAGCCAATTCCAACTCATAGCAACCCCAGGTAACAAAGTAGAACTGTCCCATAAGGTTTTATTGGCTGTAACCTTTATGGAAACAGATCACCAGTCTTTCTCCCTCGAAGCCAATGGGTGGGATCGAACTGCCAACCTTTTGGTTAGCAGCCAAGTGTTTATCATTTCAGCTACCAGGGCTCCTCAAAATTACAATAGTGATTAATTTTTGCACCTTTTTTAAGTTTATTTGTGTCTGTCTCTTCCAATGAAATAGAAGCTTTTTGAGAGCAAGGACAGCGTCTCTTTTCTTTCTGAACACTGGATTGCATAGCTGAGTGTCTGAAACAAACTAAGCACTCAATAAATAATCCATTTACTCAATCATCAAAAGAAAGAAAGAAATGAATGGGAAAAAATGAGCAAATGATCTAATAAAAACCATAACTGTAACCTGTTACTCTCAAGTCGATTCCAACTCGTCAAGTCAATTTTGACTCATAGCGACCCTATAGGACAGAGTAGAACTGCCCCATAGAGTTTCCAAGGAGCTCCCAGTGGATTAGAACTGCCAGCCTTTTTTTTAGTTAGTAGCTGTGGCATTTCACTACTACACCACAGGGTTTCCGATCTAATAAAGCGACAAGTTAAGTTTGGGGTAAATTTTAAAGAAAATATTGTTCTCCTAGATCAAGAGTTGACAAACTAAGGTCTGTGGCCAAAATCCAGCCTATTGTCTATTTTATTTGTTGAAAAAAATTATCAAAACAAAACCGTGTCCCTTTCTTTACATATCGTCTCTCGCTGCTTTTGCCAACAGTGGCGTATTGAATAGTTGTAATAAAGTTTACAAAACCTAAAATATTTACTATCTGGCCCTTTACAAAAAAAAAGTTTATTGACCTAAGTTCTAAATCTATGCATAGAACTAAATGTGAGGCCAGTTGTGGTCAATGATTCCAGTTGTTGCTGTTAGGTGCCATCGAGTTGGTTCTGACTCACAGCAACCCTATGTATAGCAGAACGAAACACTGCCTGGTCTTGAGCCATCCTCACAATCATTGTTATATTTGAGCCCATTGTTGCACGATGATTTCAGAGAGGTTTTTTATTTCAATTTTATATTTTTTTCTGTTCACCTCAGGAGACTATCAAAAACAGAAAAGGGGGTGAATCACATGGCTAAAGAAGAGGTATGTTTATCAAAGCCAATGAATAATTTCATTTTTGTAAAACCAGGTGCTGCTTTATGTAAAGTCTAACATTTCAGGCTTTCTCACAGCCACCAAATTTATTGCACATGCAATATGTCCCAGTACTTTATGGTCAATGCTGTAAGTACTATATTTCATCTAATTCTTATAATGATTTCATGAGACAGGTACTGCAAATCCTCTGTTTAGACTTGAGAACACTAAGGCTCAGAGAAGATAAGTACCTTTGCAAAGTCTGCACGGTGGGGTAAGTGGCAGAGCAGCACTGGAACTCAGAATCCCCAGCCATCTTTCTCATTTTCTGATGCAAAGATGTTGGGGAGTAGCTTACTAAAAAATAATCACAGATGCATTAACTTGTGAGCATTATAACCACTGTGGAGCTGCCTTGCTTAGGACAGGAGTTGAAAGCATGGGCTCCCTGGGTTCAAATGCTTCATTTACTAGCCATGTGACTGGGAAAGTTATTTAACCTATCTCTGCCTCAGTGTCCTCATTTGTAAAATAAGAGTAATAATAGTAGCCACCTCCTAGGGCAGTTGTAAGCATAAATTAAAATATCCATAGTACCCTAAGCACAGTGCCAGTTACTGCCAAATATTATTCTCAATATTATTAATAATATTCGGAGGTGGACCAAGATGGTGGAGTAGTCAGACACGTCCAGTGAACCCTCTAACAACAAAGACCTAAAAAAAAAGTCAAACGATTATATTTATGAGAAGCTAGGAGCCCTGAACATAAAAGGAAAAGTTAGGAAATGGACTGAGCAGCAGGGAGAGGGAGAGACAGTTCAGAAGTGGAGAGGAGTTGCCAGACCTAAATCACTGGGAACTCTCAGGCTGCAGTGGGCTGGTGATAGTGTTCAGCTGGAGTTTCCACAGGGAGAAACAGCCAGCTGCACAGCCTACTCACACATCTGGAACCAGAGAAGAATGGTGCTCTCAGCAAAAGCTAAGTACTTGCATATATTTTACTGCGCCCCCAGCCCCTAAGCTGGCTTCAGTGGCTGTTGAGTTCCCTGGGCCTGAGATAGGTCCTGCTGTGCATCCTGAGCCATTCTCTCAGCCTTGGAGAAGGAATAAACTCACAACTGGGGAAAAGAGAATCTGTCAGCTCCACTAACCTGAGGAGCTCAGGACAGAAGCGGCTCCTGTCCGGGCATAAATGGTCTGTGGACTTTGAATGACTTTCCCCCCTGCATGGACCTTTGTGGGCCTATTTCAGGAGAATAGGCCCTTATTGGCAGACTGCAACTGTTTCAGCTGTGCAGTGGAGAGGTGGGTGTTTGATGTTTGACATTGGTTTTCCTATTAAGCAGGGTCCTCACCTACACACATCAGGGGCCTAAGGACTGGTGGCTCCATTCAGGTCATGCCGCCACCTGTGATAAGGGTCCAAGGATAACTGGTACCTCCCAGTCCTTACAACCAAAAGCATTGGGTGCCCATGGTCCATCTGCAGAACGTACTGGCCTGTGTACTCTAGGGAACAGGAATGCACTTTCCTCACAGAAACTGGGGGGACAGTTGTCAGCCCCCTGCCTTGTTCAGAGCTGCTGCATACAGATACTGGTACCTACACCAATCACCCCTGCCCCTCTAAGATTGTAAGACAGAGCCTGTACCACACACTTGATGACCAACTACCTGGACACCTGAGCTGAAACCAGACAAGAAAAGTGAATGCACTCCGAGGCTCATATACCTGATAACAGCTCTAGCCATCTGGTGACAAGATGTTAGAGCTTCAAAGGTGAAAATAATCAAGCTAGATCACTCAAGCAACCTATTTGGACATATCAAAACAAAACAAAGCAAGAAGCTAGGATACAGTAAGCAAACATAAAATAAACTAATACAATAACTTATAGATGGCTCGGAGACAACAGTCAATATCAAATCACATACAGAAGCAAACCATGATCACTTCAACAAGCTCCCAAAACAAAGACTCAAGGGATCTTCTGGATGAAGGTGACTTCCTGGAATTACTGATGTAGGATAAATACAGAAGATTAATATATAGAACTCTTCAAGACATCAGGAATGAGATCAGGAAAGAAATCAGGCAATATGCAGAACAAGCCAAGGAACACACAGATAAAGCAGTTGAAGAAAATAAAAAGGTTATTACAAGAACATAAAGAAACACTTAATAAGCCACAAGAATCCATAGAGAGACAGCAATCAGAAATTAAGAAGATTAACAATAAAATTACAGAATAGGACAACTCAGTAGAAAGTCAGAGGAGCAGAGTCAGCAAGTGGAAGGCAGAACTGGTGAGACTGAAGATAAACCACTTGGCAGCAGTATATTTGAAGAAAAATCAGATAAAAGAATTTAAAAAAATGAAGAAACCTTAAGAATCATGTGGGACTCTATCAAGAGAAATAACCTAGAAGTGATTGGACTACCAGAACAGGGAGGGATAACAGAAAATACAGAGAGAATTGTTGAAGATTTGTTGGAAGAAAACTTCCCTGATATCATGAAAGATGAGAAGGTATCTATCCAAGATGCTCATTGAACTCCACATAAGGTAGATCTTAGAAGAAAGTCACCAAGACATAATCAAACTTGCCAAAACCAAAGATAAAGAAAGAATTTTAAGAGCAGCTAGGGATAAATGAAAAGTCACTGACAAAGGAGAGTCAATAAGGATAAGCTTGGACTACTCCGCAGAAACCATGCGGGCAAGAAGGCAATGGGATGGCTTATATAAAGCATTGATGGAAAAAAATTGCCAACCAACTATCATATATCCAGAAAAACTGTCTGTCAAATATGAAGGCAAAATGAGGACATTCCCAGATAAACAGCAGTTTAGGGAATTTGTAAAACCAAACCAAAACTACAAGAAATACTAAAGGAAGTTCTCTGGTTAGAAAATCAATAATATCAGATATCAACCCAAGACTAGAACACTGGACAGAGCAATCAGATGTCAACTCAGAAAGGGAAATCAAAAAAATAAATCAAGATAAAAAAATGCTCAAAACAGGGAAAGAGTGATGGCATTATGTAAAAGAAGACAACATTAAAACAATAAAGAGGGACTAAGAAATGTAGTCATAGACCTTTCAGTCATAGATCTTTCATATAGAGAGGTACACAAGGTGATATAAAGAAATAAAAGTTAGGTTTAAACATAGAAAAATAGGGCTAAATATTAAGGAAACCATAAAGGAGACTAACAATCCTACTCGTCAAAATAAAATACAAAAAAAAAAAAAAAAAAAACTCAGCAGAAACAAAATCAACAACAGCAAATAAGAGGAAAAGACAATATATAAAGATAAACTACTCAGCACAAAAAATTTAGTGGAAAAAAGAAACTGTCAACAACACACAAAAAAGACATCAAAATGACAGCACTAAACTCATACCTATCCATAATTACGCTGAACATAAATGGACTAAATGCACCAATAAAGAGACAGAGAGTGGCAGAATGGATCAAAAAAAAAAAAACAGGATCTATCTATATGCTGCCTATAAGAGACTCACCATAGACTTAGGGACACAAATAAACTAAAACTCAAAGGATGGAAAGAATACATCAAGCAAAAAAACAATAAAAAACAAGTAGGAATGGCAGTATTAATTTCCAACAAAATAGATTTTAAAGTTAAATCTACTACAAAGGACATGGAAGGATACTATATAATAATTAAAGGGACAATATATCAGGAGGATATAACCATATTAAATATTTATGTACCCAATGACAGGGCTGCAAGATACAGAAAACAAATTCTAACAGCACTGAAAAGTGAGATAGACAGCTCCACAATAACAGTAGGAGACTTCAACACACCACTTTCAGTGAAGGACAGAACATTCAGAAAGAAGCTCAAAAAGGACATGGAAGAGCTAAATGCCATAATTAACCAACTTGACCTCATAGGCATATACAGAACACTCCACCAAACAGCATCAAAATATACTTTCTTTTCCAATTCACATGGAACATGTTCTAGAATAAACCACATATTAGATTACCTATAGATTGGGAAAAAGTGTTTAGCTATGATATCTCCCATCAGAGGATGATCTCTAAAATCTACATGTTACTGCAAAAACTCAACAACAAAAATACAAATAACCCAATTAAAAAATGGGCAAAAGATATGAACTGGCACTTAACTAAAGAAGACATTCAGATAGCTAACAGACACATGAGGAAATGCTCATGATCATTAGCCATTAGAGAAATGCAAATCAAAACTACAATAAGATTCCATCTCACTCCAACAAGGCTGGCATTAATCCCCAAAACACAAAATAATAAACCTTGGAGAGGTTGTGGAGAGATTGGAACACTTATATGCCGCTAGTGGGAATGTCAAATGGTACAATCACTTTGGAAATTGATTTGGCGCTTCCTTAAAAAGCTAGGAGCGTAGAAATAGAACTACCATACGATCCAGCAATCCCACTCCTTGGAACATATCCTAGAGAAGTAAGAGTCTATATATGAACGGATATATGAACACCCATGTTCATTGCAGCACTGTTTACAATAGCAAAAAGATGAAAGCAACCAAGGTGCTATGCATCGATAAAGAATGATGAATCTGTGAAACATTTCATAACATGGAGGAACCCAGAAGGCATTATGCTGAGTGAAATTAGTCAGTTGCAAAAGGACAGATATTGTATAAGACCACTATTATAAGAACTCAAGAAATAGTTTAAACAGAGAAGAAAATATTCTTTGATGGTTATGAGAAGGGGGAGGGAGAAAGGGAGGGAGAGGGGAATTCACTAATTAGATAGTAGACAAGAACTAATTTAGGTGAAAGGATGGACAACACACAGTACAGGAGAGGTCAGCACAACTGGACTATACGAAAAGCAAAGAAGTTTCCTGAATAAATCAAATGTTTCGAAAGCCAGAGTAGCAGGGACAGGGGTTTGGGGAGCATCATTTCAGGGGACATATAGGTCAACTGGCATAATAAAAACTATTAAGAAAACATTCTGCATCCCATTTTGGAGAGTGGCGTCTGGGGTCTTAAATGCTAGCTAGTGGCCATCTAAGATGGAACAATTGGACTCGACCCACCTGGAGCAAAGAAGAATGAAGAACACCAAAGACACAAGGTAATTACAAGCCCAAGAGTCAGAATGGGTCACATAAATCAAGGACTACATCAGCCTGAGACCAGAACTAGATGGTGCCTGGCTACAACCAATGACTGCCGTGACAGGGAGCACAACAGAGAATCCCCAAAGGAGTAGGAGAGCAGCAGGATGCAGACTCCAGATTCCAGTAAAAAGACCAGACTTAATGGTCTGACTGAAACCAGAGGGACCCCAGAGGTCATGGTCCCCAGACCTTCTGTTAGCCCAAGACAGGAACCATTCTCGAAGCCAACTCTTCAGACAGGGATTGGACTGGACTACAAGACAGAAAATGATACTGGTGAGGAGTGGCTTCTTGGATCAAGTAGACACATGAGACTATCTGGGAAGCTCCTGGCTGGAGGGGAGATGTGAAGGCCAAGGAGGACAGAAGCTGGCTGAATGGACATGGAAACACAGGGCGGAGAGAAGGAATGTGCTGTTTCATTAGGGGGAGAGCAACTAGGAGTATATAGCAAGGTGTATAAAAGGTTTTGTATGAGAGACTGACTTGATTTGTAAACTTACACTTAAAGCACAATAAAAATTAAAAAAAAATAAAAGAAAGCATTCTGCATCCCACTTTGGAGAGTGGCATCTGGGGTCTTAAACGCTAGCAAGTGGCCATCTAAGATGCACCAATTAGTCTCAACACACCTGGAGCAAAGGAGAATGAAGAACACCAAAGACACAAGGTAATTAGGAGCCCAAGAAACAAAGGGCCACATAAACCAGAGACTACATCAGGCTGAGACAAGAAGAACTAGATGGTGCCCAGCTACAACACATGGCTGTGCTGACAGGAAAGGCAACAGAGAGCCCATAAGGGAGCAGGAGAGCAGTGGGATACAGACCTGAAATTCTCATAAAAAGACCAGACTTAATGGTCTGACTGAGACTAGAAGGGCCCCAGAGGTCATGGTCCCCAGACCTTCTGTTAGCCCAAAACAGGAACCATTCCCAAAGCCAACTCTTCAGACAGGGATTGGACTGGACTATGGGATAGAAAATGATATCGGTAAAGAGTGAGCTTCTTAGATCAAGCAGACACATGAGACTATGTGGGCAGCTCCTGCCTGGAGAGGAGATGAAAGGGCAGAGGGGGTCAGAAGCTGGCCAAATGGACACGAAAATAGAGAGTGGAGGGAAGGAGTATGCTGCCTCTTTATAGGGAGAGCAACTAGGAGTATATAGGAAGGTGTATATAATAAGTTTTTGTATGAGAGACTGACATGGTTTGTAAACTTTCACTTAAAGCACAATAAAAATTAAAAAAATAAATAAATCCAAAGTCTTTTCCACTCTTCAAGGCCCAAATTTAAGTTCCTTTCCAAAACTCGACCTTTCTTGAATTACTCCTTTCTAGAAGGTTGCTTTTCTTTCTAATTACCAATCGCGTAAATCAGCACTCAATTATATATAATTCAGTATTGTTTCCTAATTAGAAAGATAGGAAAATTCTGGATACAAGAAACTCATACTACTTTGCATACAGTAGATATTCAGTAAGTATTTGTTGAATTTAAACTGTATGAAGGGCCCAAATGCTATAGAGTGGTGCTTCCCAAAGAGTTCTCCACAACAATGGGGATGAAATGATACTCAGGGGACATCTATCTCAATTGCCATAACATAGTTTATCAAGAAAATGTTCTACATCCGACTGGTAAGCGGCCTTCTAAGATACATCTACTGGTCCCATCCCAGCTGGAGGAAAGAAGAATGAAGAAAACCAAACACACAATGGCAAGATTAGTCCATAGGACTAATGGACCACAACTACCACAGCCTCCACCAGACTTAGCCCAGAACAATCAGATGGGGCCCAGCTACCACCACCGCCTGTTCTGACAGGGATTACAAAAGATGGTCTCAGACAGAGCCGGGGAAAACGTAGAACAAAATTCAAATTCACAAAAAAAGACCAGACTTGCTGGTCTGACAGAGACTGGAGAAGCCCCGAGAGTATGGCCCTCAGACATCCTTTTAACTCAGTACTGAAGTTATTCCTGAGGTTCACCCATCAGCCAAAGATTAGACAGATCTATAGGGCAAACAATAACATATGTGAGGAACCTCCTTCCTAGTTCAATCAGGTGTATGAGATTATACATGTTCTTTTGGCACACCAGCCCAAAAGCAAGGATGAGGCAGCAGGAAAAGACAGGAAAGCTGGAAGAATGGAAATGGAGAACTCAGAGTGGAGAAAGGGAGAGTGTTGACACCATGTGGGGCTGGCAAGCAATGTCACAAAACAATTTGTGTATTAACTGTTTAATGAGAAACTAAGTTGCTCTGTAAACTTTCACCTAAAGCACAAAAAATTAAAAAAAAAAAAAGGAGTAATGTAATAGGAAGGTGCTCCTTAGTCAAATTCATTCAAGAAGCCAATTAATTATAAGGAGTTAAACAGGATCTTTCATGCTGAATTTCTCAGAGCTTTTGTGTTCAATGTGCACTGTGAATCTCCAAGGGTATACTAGTATACACAGCATTTTCTAAGCTATATGACCACAGATTTTTATAACAGAGTATTACTAATGTTCTATAGAACCCGTTTTGGAAAATTCTACTGCAGAGAAAATAAGGTGAGCTAACAAGGACTCTAATTCCTTGTTTTAATCAGTACAATTGAATCAAGTAATTACTTAACCAATAACGTGCCCGATTCTGAGCTAGGAGGCTATGGAGGCAAAAAAAAAAAAAAAAAAAAAAGAATTGCCTGCAGGCCTCTTCTTACAAGAGAAAAAAAAAAAAGGACAGGTCATGCAAACAAATGATGTAAGGTCAGGAAGTGGGACTTGAGGGGCCAGTTCCTAAATCCCACAGACTTAATCAGAATCAAAGCATGAAACAGATTTCCTCAAGTAAATGCTGGGTATCTAAAATATGCCAGGAAACAAAAAGTGGGTTATAAGATGTGCTTATTTTAGAATCCAAATTAATCTTTTACCTATCTGTGGGGAGGGACTAAGGGAACGTCTTTTGATCTTCACTCCCGTGAAATCACTGACTCATTGCGATTGCCATTCTATGTTTTTTATTTGTTTGTTTTTTACTATGTTGGATATTCAGTTAAGTTTCCGGAATAAAAAGCCTAGTTGGACAAACACTGAACATGGCAACGCTCTTCAGGGTACCACATACATTATAATCAACATGAAGTAAATACTTAGAATTAGGCAACTAGCATCAGAGAGACTGCCAAATAAAGTTAATTTGAGGTGGGCCAAGAAAGGTTTCCTTCATCTTGGGATATTGCTGGGAACAGAAAGTAGCCCTAACAGTACAAATGGAACAGTATAAAAACTCTTAGTTCCGCTGTGTTAGATATTTTATGTGCGAAGTGATGGGCCCAGAATGACTGGCTTCCTTGGAAAGAGAACTTCATGACAGAAAAGCTCCCAGGTGTCCTACCAAAGTGACTGTTTCTAAGCTGTTACTGTCATAACACCTTTCCTGGTATATGCCCATATACAGAAATGTTTTGAAGCATACAAGTAAATACTGAGATCTGTCTTTTATAGCTTTTATACCTTTAGGTTCTTTTAAACCAGTTGCCATTGAGTCAACTCCAACTCATGGTGATCCCATGTATATAAGAATAGAATTTTGCTTCACAGGATTTTCAATGGCTGTTTTTTGGAAGTAGATCACCTAGCTGCCTCCCGGGGACTCAAATCTCTGACCTTTAGTATAGCAACCAAGAAAGTTAATGATATACCCCATCCAGGGACTTCCTAGATTCTCTTAGCCCTCATATAACCTGGTGAGAATGTATTCTAACTCATCTTCACATTCCTGCAAATCAAGACCACCACCATTGCCATTTATGGTCCATGTACAATGCCTGGAATTTGGCATCTATTATCTCTAATCCTTAAAACAATACCAAAAAAGAGCACGCTTATCCTCATTGTCCAGATGTGGAATTAAGGTTTGAAGAAGCTAAGTAACATGTTCAAGACCACCTAGATGGAAAGGAGAGCCAGAATCAAACCCAGATCCTTCAGGCTCCACCAGCTATGATCTTTCCATCCAGATATTTTTGCTTGGCTTTTCACTACATCTCTTTCATATAGTTTTTAAGTTTTTCTTCATTTTCCTATGCTTTCAGTCCTTCTCTTTCACATTCTTTCATAACTTTAACTCTCTCTAGCTACATTTCTAAACCTTCTGCCCTCTAATTCACTGTTTCTCAGTAAGTTTCAGAAGACCATCATCATTAGAATAACATTTTGGTCCAAAGGTCAATGCCCAGGCTCCACCCCAGGCTTCCTGAATCAGAATATCTAGGGGTGGAGTTCAGGAATCTGTATTTTAATCAAGTTTCCCAAAGGATTGTTCTGTACAGGAAAGTTTGAGAACCACTGTTCTACTTATGGAAACCCTGATGGTGTAGTGGTTAAGTGCTATGGCTGCTAACCAAAAGGTCGGCAGTTCAAATTCACCAGGTGCCCCTTGAAAACTTGACAGGTGCTCCTTGGAAACTTGATGAGGCAGTTCTACTCTGTCTTATAGGGTCACTATGAGTCAGAATTGACTTGATGGCAGCAGGTTTTTTTTTTTTAATTCTGCTTATTACAGAAGGCTGTGTACTATGGATAATTTGAATTTCTTCTCTTCATACACATCCCCCCAAGCCCCTCTGCTGTGTATTTGTTTATAGTACTATTACCACCTAATTTGCTATGTCTTTTACCCTCTTGTTGTCTGTCTTTCCCAGGTCGAATGTAAACCCCATGAAAGCATGGGTTTTGGTCTCTTTTGTTCACTGCTCTACCTCTATCTAGCACTAGCACCTAGGGAATTATCAAGAAGTATTTGTTGAATAAATAAATGAATGAACATGCACATTCTATGCCTAAACTCTCTCCTTATTACCAGTGCCCCCTTCCACCCAAACAGATGCTCAGACCCTGTCTCAGCACTCTAAATGCTCTTTTAATTATTTTTCATCATCCTTCTTCTTCTGTTTAGTACTAACTGTTCTCAAAGCCATTTCATACATCTTCTTGACTTTCATCCTCACAAAATGCCAGAGTTGTGGTAACAAAGTACCACAAACTGGGTGGCTTCTAAGAACATAAATGGAGGCTAGCAGTCTGAATTTAGAGTACAGACAGGGCCATGCTCTCTCTGAAGTCTACGGGAAGATCTTTTCTTGTCTTTCCCACCTTTCGCAGCCCCAGTCTTTCCTTGGCTTGTGGCAGTATACATCTAATCTGTGCTCCCAGCTTCACAGGGCTGTGTTCCCTCTGTGTCTGTCTTCACATGGTGTTCTTTTCTTTCTACAAGGACACCAGTTATATTGGATTAGGGTCCACCCTATTCCAGTATGACCCCATGTTAACTGTAACTTCCTCAAAGACCCTATTGCCAAACAAGGGCACATTCACAGGCACAGGTATTAGGACTTAAACATATCTTTTGGGGGAACACAATTCAATCCATAACAATGTCCTCAGAGGTTACATGCACACACACAAATTAACAATTCAGGAAACCAAAGGTCTTAAAAAAAAAAAAAACCCGTTCTATCGAGTTGATTTCAACTCATAGCGACTCTGTAGCAGTTGAATTAACAATCTATTCCTTAAATGAAAGAGCTGGGATGGAACTCAGCACTTCTCATTCAAAATCTAAATCCTCTCAAAATACCAAGCACATTTGTCTTAGTCATCTAGTGCTGCTGTAACAGAAATACCACAAGTGGATGGCTTTAACAGAGCGATTTATTTCCTCACAGTAAAGTAGGCTAAAAGTCCAAATTCAAGGTGTCAGCTCCAGGGGAAGGATTTTTCTCTCTGTCAGCTCTGGAGGAAGGGCCTTGTCCTCAATCTTCCCATGGTCAAAGAGCTTCTCAGGCACAAGGACCCCGAACCCAAAGGACGCACTCTGCTCCTGGTGCTGTTTTCTTGGTGTTGCGAGGTCCTCAACTCTTTGCTTGCTTCCCTTTCATCCTTTGAGAGATGAAAGGTGATGCAGGCCACACCCCAGGAAAACTCCCTTTACCTTGGATCAGGGTGGTAACCTGAGTAAGGGTGGTGTTATAATTCTACCCTAATCCTCTTAACATAAAATTACTATCACAAAATGGAGGACAACCACACATGGCCTAACCAAGTTGATACACAGATTTTGGGGAGGGGGGGGGGACATAATTCAATCCATGACAACGTTTTTATAATAATCGTTTACTTCTTTGAGGTTGAGCAGCAGTTCTCAAACTGTAGTCCCGTCATCAGCATCACTGTGAATTTGTTAGAAATTCAAATTGTTGGACCCAGCCCAATGAGAAACTCTGGGGAAGGGCCCAGCTATCTGTTTTAACAAGCCCTCCAGGTGATTCTGCTGCACAAGTCAGTTCGAGAACCGCTGAGTTAGGGCAATAGCCCACTGTTAAAACAAAAATTCTATTTCAAGTGAAGAATGCAGGGAGTGCTAGTGGTGCAGTGGTTAGGCACTTGACCGCTAACCAAAATGTCGGTGGTTCGAACCCATTGCCCTCCTTGAGAGAAGGATGTGGCAGTCTGCATCCATAAAGATTACAGCCTAGGAAACCCTATGGGGCAGTTCTAATCTGTTCTGTTGGGTAGATATGAGTCGGAATTGTCACTTAGTCAGAATTCTTAGTGAAGAATGAACTAAACAGTGATCACTAATTTAACAGCACAGGTGAAGAGCTTCATGAGATGAGCCTTAGCAGAGACCACAACATCAGGAGAGGATGTAGTGAAATGCTTGGCACAGTTCCTGCCTCATAACCAGTTTCTGTCGAGTCCACTTTGACTCATAGCTACCCTACAGGACAGAGTAGAACTGCCCCATAGGGTTTCCAAGGAGCGTCTGGTAGGCTCCAACCACTGACCTTTTAGTTAGCAGCCAAGTGCTTAACTACCGCACCACCAGAGCTCCATTTCTGTCTCATAAACCAAAAACCCACTGCCGTCGAGTCGATTCCGACTCGTAGCGACACTATGGCATAGAGTAGAAGTGCCCCATAGGGTTTACAAGGAGCAACTGGTAGATTCAAACTGCCAACCTTCTGGTTAGCAGCTGAGCTCTTAAAAAAAATAAAAGGTACCAAGAATGAACAAACTGAAAGGGAGAGGGAAGTTTTTGCTTTGGGGTAACCGAGTATGTTAATGGTGGTAAATAGCAAGGATGACTGCACGAGAAGGAGAATTCAATGTCATTAAATTGTACATGTAGAAATTGTTGAGATGGCATGGCATATGTTTCGTTATGTATATCTTCACTACAATTTAAAAAAAAATAGAATAAACAAACTTCTCCTGGGTTACCATTCTGGTTGGACTGATCTGTACCTAGAATAGAGCCTATTTTGGCGGGGGGCGGGGAGGGTGATAAAGAAAAACAACTTATTTTCTGGGTTTCCAAATATCACTTATGAACGAAATGCTTATGTGGCTCTTTCCTTAGGACTAATACTGATTACATTTTCTTTAATAGACTGCATAATCAGGGATATACCCTAACTACACTACCCTGTGATCACCATCTGTGAATTTGCTTATAATTAATTAAATGTGCCTATTACATGCTAAGACGTCTGGGGAATGATTTAAGGAATACAGGCCTGCAGAGTTTGTTATTGGACATAATGGAAAGTGTTCCTTTTCTTCTTTCTAGAAACAGTAATTTAATCACCTGGAATCATTTTTAAAGTACAAAATGGGCTACAAATTTCAGGCAAAACTGTCATGTACAGAAATCTTTAAAAACAATATACTTCTTATGTTCCTCACTTAAGACACTTATCAGTTGGATAATATATCTTTATTAAAAGTAAATAAATATTTTAAATTGTCAGTATTCAACTGAATGTCTCAGACAATGAAGACAGATACAAAACAGGTCAATTTCTCTTTTAAAGAAGGGAATTCTGTTTTCCTTTCTAAAAGAAGTTTTTTAAAGAATATGTATAAACCAGATGTGGAAAATCAGAGTAAAGGAAAAAAAAAATCCATTGACCCAAAACAGTAATTATTCAATAGTTTCTAAGAACATCCAATCATGTTACAATTAACTGAGTCACTTTTTTTGTTCCCTATGTAAGGCAATTAAATATACACAGCTGCTTTACACGTTTCTTTGTGCTACCAATGGTAGAAGATATTCTTTAACCAAGTCAGCCACAATCATGTATCAAAGTCATTTATTTATTCATTGGCTCATTCATTTAGTAAAGGTTTTTGAGTGTCTCTGCAGCTAACCAAAAGGTCAGCAATTTGAATCTACCACCTGCTCCTTGGAAACCTCATGGGGCAGTTCTACTCTGTCCTGTAGGGTTACTAGGGGTTGGAATTGACTCGACAGCAACAGGTTTGGTTTAGCTGGTTTACCACATCCCAGGGGCTATGCTAATTGAGGGGGACACAGTGCTCCACAAGATAAACAGCTTCTACTCTCTACATAGAACGGTAAGGGTTGCAAATACTATAGCTCTTTTTTCCAGTTGCTTCAAAAAGCAAACATAAAACGCAAGTTAAAGTGCAGTAGATGTCTGTTGTTTTTGCCTTCTCAACATTCATTTCTTCTTCCTGTAAGAACAGAATCCTCATTTGTCTGGATGACTAGTCCCTTCCATGTTTCCAGTTTATGTGGTTTTTGGGAGGCTGACTGCACCCCTTGGTGCCAGAAATGATCACATGACTCAAGCCAAATATCAGCCTATTCTGTCCACCAGCCATAGCGATCAGTTCACGTTGGGAATGTGGCCCTATCAGGTCAATGACACATTTGGGATTTGTGTTACAACTCCTGGAAACAAGCTTTATCTGCTGAAACTGTTAGTTTTTTGGTGATGTAACTTGGGATTCTTGGGAGTTACTATAGTGAAAAAGCCTATGGTGGAAGAAATCAAGGTCAAGTTAGAATGATGACGTCATTTATTCCATTTCCTGTTCTAGCCATGCCTGAGGCTAAATTAACCACTAGATTTAAATTAGAATGGCAACTCCACGTATATACGAAATCCATATCACCCTCCTTATTTCATTTTTTTTTCCACTGACATTCTATATGTTTTACATATTCATTTGCTGTCAGTCCCCTCTCCTTCCCCAGACTATAAGGCTCATGGTTCATGAAGACTGTTTTTTTTCTGGTGGTGGGGGAGGTCTGTTTTGTTCATTACTGCATCTCCACATCTAGAATAGTGCCTAGCACATGAACAAACACCAGTAATTATTCGGTGACAAAAATAAATGAGCACTGTTTTGTTCGGAACCTGCCCTTCCATTACTACCACTACCCCTTTCCAACAAATATATGCACACGTGACACCTTCTCACCGATCCTGCTACAGGGCCCTAAATCATTCTAGGGTAATTGTTCCTTTTATTGCATTTACAAATTTATTTTTACACAATTTCTTAATCTTCATTCTCAAGAAGAGACCTAATTGGCATATATATATTTCTACCACAATAAAAAGAGGAGAGAGAGAAACCTAAGAAATCAATAGTCATGTATTATATTTTTTATTACAAAAATCAAGAAAACAAGACTTATGCTAGTTCAATTAGTAACCCAATAACCCCCAATCCCTAAATGAATGGGCTGAAATTAGAGCTCAGCATTTCTATTTCTACATATAATGCTTTCTAAAATATCAACCTTCGAGTTCCTCTCCCTCACTCCCTCAGTTATTTTTGTATCAGCATAACCTAAATAGTTCCTGAATTCTGTATGTACTCAATAAGTGTCTGCTGAATGTTGAATAGATGTAAGTGATTTGGTTAAAATTTCACTTTGTAACACTATATTGAGTTTTCACTAACATCTATGTCTTTAATTTTGGGAACAGCCTCCTAATTAAGCAACCTTGCTCTATAGGTTTGCTCTAATAATGACTTTTGATTCTAATTAATACAATGCAGTAGGAAAACTAATTCACCGTAAAAATTTCTCTGCATTAAAGGGGAAGAACTTGGAGTAGATTGGGTCCAAAGTGCTGCTGGCAGGAATTGTATCCTTAATTCTTTTTTCCCAACACTAAAACATTCCCCCTCTGTGGATTGCCTGTGCTTGTACTAACTATGTAAATGTATCTATGATTGATTTTTAAAACAGCACACCAGGGTATATTCAGCCCCCGAACAAGAAAAATATCATCCAACTGTAAATATCCAGTGGAGCATTAAAACTGTTTCTTCTGTACCCTGTGTAATTGCAGAACTCAAAGAGAGAAGGAATATTTCCTAAAATCTGGCTTCTTTTTAGGTTTAATAAGAATCAACTCAAAAACTAGGAAACAAAAATGCCACTAGGAGGTCTTCTGAACTATAAAATATTCACAAATCTCAGTGGTTCAGGAAGAATTGGTGAAACTTCTTGGCACTTTCCAGCTTGAACCTGCAGGTGAATGTTTTAAGTTTCCATTCTACTTGCGCATTGTTATGTGTGCTCTTATTCCCAAAACAGACACACTATATGGGTCTCCAGTGATAATGGCATTGGATGCCTATTAATACAATGCTGTGGAAAAACCAATCTGTTAGATGAGCAGTTCTCAGCATCAGAAGAGGCAAACTGGGGGCACAATGCTGCTCAGCCTGTTGTTGGCCAATGTGAGTTTTCTTCCCTCTGTTCTCATCAAAACATGAACACCATCTATACTGCTGAAGTTGGTACACGCTGGTCAATGTAGTGTCTTATTTTATATTCGAGGAGGAAAAGAAGACTAAGCAATGCTTGTAAAGAACACACCAACATTAAAAGGTTTTTTTTTTTTTTTTTAAATTAAGAAAAAACATCCATATTATCTATGCTATTCAATAGTACTTACTCGTACATAACTTAGAAACCCTGGTGGCATTGTGGTTAAGAGCTATGGCTGCCTACCAAAAGGTTGGCAGTTTAAATCCACCAGGTGCTCCTTGGAAACCATATGGGGCAGCTCTACTCTGTCCTATAGGGTTGCTATGAGCCAGAATTGACTTGATGGCAATGAGTTAGTATATAACAACAACAACCAGTTGCCATCGAGCCAATTCTGACTCGTAGAGACCTTATAGTATAGAGTAAAACTGCCCCATAGATTTTCCAAGGAGCGCCTGGTGGATTCGAACTGCCAACCTTTTGGTTAGCAGCCATAGCTCTTCACCACTATGCTACCAGGGTTTCCAGTATATAATTTAGGCTACAACAATTTCAGAGACTACTGTATTCCTGGGAAACCTCGTAGTGCAATGGTTAAGAGCTCAGCTGCTCCTGAGAACAAAACAGGGCAGGTCTACTCTGTCCTAGAGAGTTGCTATGAGTTGGAATCGACTCAAGGCAATGGTTGTTTTTTTCTTAATAGATTCCTATGTTGATTATTTCTGGAGCAGACACTATTATCTGGTCTTATCTGGGATCATCATTTTATCTGTACTTATAGATACAAAGTCCTCTTTGTAGCTCTTTTGGAGATTCCTATCTATAGCGGAAATGTTGTAGGAAAAGGTCCCTCTTTGCTTTCATCATTTTCCATCTCCCTTCTCCCCAGCACCAAGAAGATTTTGAAAATAACATGAATAGCCCTTCCTTAGCCCTTCCTCACAGGGGAGAAAAAAAAAAAAGAAAATCTGAGGATATGTGCACTTTTCCAACCCCTTTCACAACCACTATTTCCAAAAGAAAAAAAAAATGAATACTGGTAGTTATGAGAAGCAAAGGCTGCCCACATCTTCCTTCTCTACTCCCTAAATATTTTCTTTCTTTTTTTAATTTTAGGTGAATTTGATATGCAAAAACTGAGTTTACATCTCTTTGACTATTGAAGTTCTAAAACATTTTTTTCTTTGTGAACTATTCATATATTTTGCCCATTTCTCCTCTGGATTGTTTTAAGAAAGTATTTCTCATGAAGTTATGTTAACAAGCAGGGATAGAGTAAAGGTCTAGTTTTGGAAAATCTAGAAGCAGCAGCTATTAGGTTTAAGCTCTACGTATTAGGCTGGCTAACAGCAGGATCTAAATTTGAAATTCAAACTATTAAATATTTAAATTTTTATGAATAGATTCTATGCTACAGCTATATAATTATTTTTCTACACCTAATTTTTTATTTATATTGTCAAGACTATAAAACTATTTACGACCCTCTATATTTCTTTTTTTTTTTTTATTATTTCTTATCCTGCCCACAACAGACTATAATCACCAAAGCAGGTTAAACCCTTGTCAACTATATTCAGGACCGTCAACAGCAACAACGAAAAAAACCCCACTGCCATTGAGTCGATTCCAACTCATAGTGACCCTATAGGACAGAGTAGAACTGCCCCATAGAGTTTCCAAGGAGTGCCTGGCGGTTTCAAACTACCAGCCCTTTGGTTAGCAGCTGTAGCACTTAACCACTACATTACCAGGGTTTCCCTCAGAACCATAAAACCAAAAATCCAAACCCATTGCCATCGAGTTGATTCCGACTCATAGCGACCCTATAGGACAGAGTAGAGCTGCACCATAGAGTTTGCAAGGGGTGCCTCGCTGATTCGAACCGCCGACCCTTTGGTTAGCAGCCGTAGCACTTATCCACTATGCCACCAGAACCTTCACCAGAACCATAAGCCAGTAAGTATTCTTCTAGTTCAAATTTTCTCAGCCTCAGCATTTTGGACCAGATTCTTTTTGTTATGAGGGCTATTCTGTGCATTGTAGGATGTTCAGCAGCATTCCTGGCCTCTATCCACTTGCTGCCAGTAACACTGCCTAGGTGTAAGAACCAAAAATGATTCTAGACATTGCCAAGCATCCCCTAGGGGACAGAATCACCCCCAGTTGAGAACCACTGGTCTAGTTTTTACATAGAGTAGAAATATTTGATAGCCTTGAAAATGAAAACATTCATTCCCTGTGATAGCAAACCCTGTCTGCAAATGCAAAAGAAACATTAAAGATAAGCAACTTGAAAATGAAAGAGAAAAATGGAGCGGAATGTTGGGTCTATAGTGCAGGTAACTTCAGAAAAGTTAACTATATTACACAGTGTGCTCCATGGTTATATTGCCATGAAAAATGTATGTAAAAAAGCAGCTTGCAATTTCCAAGAGGACGTGTTTGAGAGGTACTTTTGAAATCGCCACAAAATGACTGCATCACGAATTACTTCACTAAAATAACAGTGATTTGGTTCCATATCCCAGAATACTTCTCCTTTATTCACGCCTGACTTCTAGTCCATCACCAAGATTCTTTGATTTAGCCTGAAAATACATATCTTGAGTTGATCATCTTTTTTCTGTGTCCTCTACCATCCCACCAGATTGAGCCATCATCATCTCCTGTCTGGGCATAACTTCGTAAGTACTTTCTTTGTGTCTGTTCTTGCCCCACTCCAATCTATGCAAACAAGAGCAGCTAAAGTAACCTTGAAAAATATGTAATTCTATTCATGTTAGTCCTATTTCTAAAACTCTTCAATAATGTCCCACTGCAATAGAATGAGCCCAAGACCCTTGCCATGGTTCAAAGACCCTACAGGGTTAGGTCTCTACCTATATGCAGTCACATTATTCCTGGCCATTTTTTCCCTTGCTCACTATGCATCAGCCACAATGACCTTCTTACAGTTCTTCTCCCACCTCAGGTCCTTAACATATGTTCTTCCCTTGGCCGGGAATGTTCTTACTTCCACTCTTCCCAGGACTGGTTCATTTTCATCTTTAAGTCTCAGCTTAAGCATTGCCGTTTCTGACTTTCCAACCTGATGCCTTTCCTTTGTTTTCTCTTCTCTTTTATACCAACCTATTATTTACCTTCAAAACGTATATCCCATAAAAAAATATGACCCCTCTATTGTCTGTCTACGAGAGATGTATCTCAAGGCCAAAACACAAACAAGCTGAAAGTGAAAGGATGGAGAATAATCCATGCAAATGTGCAGTGCAGTGAATTGCTTGATATCACACTTCTAGACATAGTCTTTGTGACTCACACACAATAATTGAGTGGGATTATGCAAGTAAGGTATATGAAACCCTAACAAAGGGACTGGTCAGTTTTGTCATCCCACTACGCTTAAAATGAGCCATCCCAGAAGTGAGAGGAGAGGATCTCAATACTACCAAGAAAGAAGAGCCAGGAGAGGAATGTGTCCTTGGAAACTGGGATGCCTAAGCTTACAAGCTCCTGAAACCAGGCTACTGAGAGAAAGTAGGAACTGTAATATAGAAGACTGAGAGAGAGGTGTAACACCTAAGACAGCAAGAAGCAGCGGCAGAGAAACAATGGCAGCAGAACCAGGAGACCAGCAGAAGGCAGCAAGGTAAGCTTCCTGGCCCATGGAGCGAGAAAGGTGAGAACCTTTGGACAGAAGGCTTGCTGGCAGAGCAGGGTGCCTCCAGGCACTTGGTGGAGCTAGGTTTGCTGACCCACGGAGCTAAAGCTGAGAGCCTTCAGGCCGAGGCTTACTAAGGGAGTGGGGTGTCTCTGGTCTCTTATCTGCACATATCCATGGAACAGGGCAGAGGCCTGGAGGCCAGAAACAGGTGAGCCTCTGGGCATGGCTGAAAAGAGTCTGTTCTGATTGAGGAGCTGTACCCTGAGTGTTCCTAAACCTCAATTGTAACGTGTTAAACATGAATTGTGACCTATTCCCTAGAAAATCCCAGAATTGTGAGTATAGTTTGTGAGTTCTGTCTGGCTATTGCAACAAATTATCAAACCCAGCAGAGAAGTAGAAAGTGCCATGGGAGTGACAGAAGGTCTCAGAATTGGTAAAGATGGTGGAGAGAGGAGGTATGGCCTCCGCCTTATAGCAATCAGCCTTGGGCCGTTGATCTTGATTCTCCTTCCCCTTTGTGAAGTTAGAGGAGGAGGTCAGATGACCCTGCCACACCATTCTTACAAAATGGCAACCAAAACAGAACAGGTGCGGCCATGCTGATATCACACAAATGTGTTATTAGAGACAAATCATATAATGATAAAAGGGGCAGTTCCTCAAGAAGATATAACAATTATACATATATATGAACCTAACATCAGAGCCCCAAAATACATGAAGCAAACACTGACAGTACTGAAGTGAGTAATAGATCAGTCCTACAATAGTAGTTGGAGACTTCATAACACATATCCCAGTCCAATGCTTCATTTAGTCCTTACGCAAATGTACCCTTAATGTCCATCTCTCAGATCAGACTGAAAATTCCATGAGGTCAGGGGCCACATCTGTCTTGGCTGGGTCTGGTAACAACACAGTGCCACACCTGTAGCAGAGGTGCAATACAAATGGTTGGACAAATGATCAATCCCCCCTCAATTGTCCCTACGTGTCTTAAACGTAATGGAAAAGGCTGGCTTGCTTTCAAAGCTAAGCATCCCTCACTAAGGCTAAACAACCTAATTATCCTAAAGGAAACAAAAAGTCTAGCCTGCGCTTTCTCAAGGGAGAGGCAGGGGAATAAATGAGAGCTTGATTGCAAAACCACTCAGGTCTTCTCTGCCTCTTCAAAGGGTGAAACTGACCTATCATTTGTCTTCAAGTGCTCTCTTCAGTCCCTCTTCTGCTCTCCAAGTTTTATTACGCTGTGGTCAGTACTCCACAGCAAATCCTGCAAAGGTTAACAGGCCAGCCCGAAGAGCCCACAACCCTCTTTGTATTTTTATGTCCTTCATTGCAACAAGTGGGCTATTTTTATGCCTTTTAGCTGATAAGAATTGGCAAAACCACAGCCTCGGAATAAAATATGACAAGGGCCAAGAGAGGTAACAATAACATTGCTTGTACTGCAGCCAGCTGCCATTAATTGCAGCATTTGGTGGGAGGGAGCAGGGAAGAGGCAGAGGGAGGCATTAGGAAGAAAGGCTGCTCCTTGAACCTAGCAAGGACTGCCCCAGAAAAAATGAGTAGGGAAGGCTTGCCTTGCTAGCCCCACACTAGGATGCATCTTATTCTCCATTCCCTTGATCTCTGGCCTGAAATCTTTCAAAAGATTATTGTTGTTGTTAGCTGCCATCAAGTCATTCTCCAGCTCAGAGCAACCCTGTGCACAACAGAACAAAATGGGGCCCAGTCCAGGACCAACCCCACGATCATTTGCGAACCGGACTTTGGTGATTCACAGAGTTTTCAATGGCATATTTTTGGAAGCAGGTCACCAGGCCTTTCTTCCTAGCCTATCTTTTCCTGGAAGATCTGCTGAAACCTGTTCAGCATCATACCAACACTCAAATCTCCACTGGCAGATGGGTAGTGGCTACACCTGAGGTGCACCGGCCAGGAATCGAACCCAGGTCTCCCACTTGGAAGGTGAGAATTCTATCATTGAACCATCAAATACATCTTAGAATTAGAAAATTTTCACAGCCTGTCAGAGCCTTAAATTTCATTATCCAATCAACCATAAGGTGTTTAAATACTTTTTACAAATAATATAACCTACTATTCTGAAACTTGACAAAGTCTCTCATGACAATATATTTGTACGACGGAGAAAGAGGCATACAGAAGGATGCTCACTGCTTTGTAGCTTAATAGCAAAAATCTGAAAATGACCTAAATGTTTATCACTAGAGGAGTGTTAGTAAATCATGGTACATTCATGTCTTAAAATAAAGAGTCCTTGGGTGGTGGAAATGTTAACATGCTCAGCTGCTAACCGAAATGTTAGAAGTCCGCTCAGAGGCACCTTGGAAGAAAGGCCTGGTGATCTACTTCTGAAAATCAGCCATTGATAACCACAGCACAGTTCTACTCTGATACACACAGGGTCATTGTGAGTTGGAGTTGCCTTGACAGCAACTGTCTTTTTTTTAATTATTATTATTAATTTTACACATGAATCATTGCTAATTGGCATTGTACTATATGTCTTTATGTGTACCTACTGTTCATTTCCGTTATTAGAATGTAAGCATTGTGAGGGCAGAGAACTTGCATCTAGAACGATGTGGACTTAATAGACTCACAATAAATGTTTGTTGTGTGCATGAAGAATTAATTTAAACCGTGTGTGGTTGAAGAACCCTGGTGGCACAGTGGTTAAGAGCTTGTCTGCTAACCAAAAGGTCAGCAGTTTGAATCCACCAGGCACTCCTTGGAAACATTATGGGGCAGTTCTACTCTTTCCTATAGTGTTGCTATGAGTTGGAATGGACTGAACAGCAATGTATTTTTTTTCTTATGCGTTGTCGATGTTGAGTGCCGTAGAGTCAATTTTCAACTCACAGTGACCACACTGACAGCGTAGAACTTCCCCATGGTATTCTAGGCTGTAAGCTTTAAATGAGCAGATTGCCAAGCACCTTTCCCGTGGAGTCACTGGGTGGGTTTGAACCTCCAACCTTTTGGTTAGCAGTCAAGCTCTTAAACATTGTGGCGCCAGAACTCCTTTACTACTGTGCAACCAATTAAAAAGTAACAAAATCATATGAACTAATACAGAGAGAATTTTAAAACTGTTCATATTTGTAAAAAGAAAAAAAAAATACAGGGAATGTGTGGTACATGGGAATCTGGGAAATGTAGTTATTAGGTTCCCAGCATCTGCAGCCCTGAAGGGTATACTAGAGGGAGTGGAAGATTGATGTTGAGTGCCAAACTACTACATATTCTGTAGGGTGACCTTATCAACCCTGATGAAAATTAAGAACATTGCCTGAGGTTTGGAATGCAAAACCAAACACCAAGCCTGTTGCCTCAAGTCAATTCTGGCTCGTAGCGATCTTATAGGACAGTGTAGAACTGCCCTGTAGGGTATCCAAGGAGCAGCTGGTGGATTCTAACTGCCCGCTTTTTGGTTAGCAGGCAAACACTTAATCACTGCACCACCAAGGCTCCACTATAAAACCAATAAATATTGCCAGAGTCTTCTTTTGTAATTTTGACCTGCCTCTGAGTGAGGTGTTTACTACCTCATGATGACAATATGGTGTCTTTCAGAATACAGTAGACACGTGCAGTAGGTGTTGTACCTTCCTATACACATAGAGCTTCTGGTTACTTGTCATGTATGTAATGTCATGTGCCCAGTGCTCTGAGCTGGTTTGGGACATGAAAGGCTGTAGAGTGAGATGGTTGTGAGTATTGGTTTGAGATTCTGATGAAAGCCACTTCTTGTAGCTACAGGACCTTGGGAAAATCACTGACTCTCTCTGAGGCTCAGTTGTTACCCTCTCAAAGAATGGAGAGCATACCACAAGCTGACTCAGGCTTTTTTTAAAGAATTAAGTGAACTTTTCCACAAAGAATTTAGGGCAGTGGCTAGCACATGGTAAGTGTTCAATAAATGGGAGTTATATGGTTTTATTTGAGGCTGTGACAAGGAATTCCATCATCTGAGGGTCCATTCGGCATTGTTATATTTTCCAGCCATTGACTGAACAAATATGGCACCTCAATAATGACAGACATTTCACAAAGAAGGCCAACATGAATAGGTATGGACAACTCTTTCCAACCTATTTTCTTATCTAAAAAATATTTTAAAAATGTCAGCTGGTATGGAACATTTTATCCCTCTTAGTCCTTGCTCCTTTCCCTTCTGGAAAGCGACACTTACTGAAGGTAGCACAACACAGTGGAGCCTTTGGTAATGCTACCCAGAGGAGAAAAGAAAGAGGGGCACTGTAATGTCATAATGCACTAGAGAAGGGGTAACCCCAAAACCAGTTGCCGTCAAGTAGATTCTGACTCATAGCGATCTTACAGGACAAAGTAAAAATGTCCCCAAAGGGTTTCCAAGGCTGTAATCTTTACAGAAGCAGACTGCCACATTTTTCTACCACAAAGCAGCTGGTGGCTTCAAACTACTGACCTTTCAGTTAGCGGCTGAGTACTTGACCATAGAGTTACTAGGACTCCTTAGGGAAGGGCTATCAGGAGGTAATCTAGGCATTGTGAAATATCTGACTTGGTCTTTCTGTGTTTTTTTTTTTTTATTGTGAGTAACTATAATAAAAGTTTTAGTCATGCATCTCTATTATATGGATATTTATTTATAAATTATAAACACGTACTATGTACTAATACAATACATACATTGCCAACTCTTTGAATACACATTTTGAATAGATGAGAAAAATAATCATAACAGAAATCCTGGCATTTTCTTGCCGTACCCTATGGATTGTCTTGTGCAGATACTGGGACATGAGTGGCCCATGTTGAAGAACATGGTTTGGTTCCAGATAATCCTTTCAGAGGCTCTTCCACCCTCAAGATGGAGACCACTCCCCAACTCCCCTAATCAAAGGAGGCTGAGCAGAGGGGAGCAAAAAGTCAAAACGAGAGGTCATATCAGTCCTTATATATATCCTATATGACCCAAGTTATTTAATTTTTTAATTCATTGGCAACATTTAACCATCAGAACATTTCACTAAAAAAAATCACGTTCTGGCCTTATCTGAAAGCTGGGTGCCTGTGCCCACTAACAACTGATTGAACCTGACTAGCAAGCCTGTAATGTCCTTTAAGTCAACCTTTACCAAACCTACTTCCCTTATTTGTGATACCTGCAATTCCTCATGGACTGCGAGGCCCCATGGCCCAAGAGATGAGTAGGGGCATGTCTGAAATAAGAGAGATTTCTTGACCAGCCAAGACTCTAGGTCTGTTGGAGAAGCTAGGAGCGTGCCTGTGCTGAATAGCTTAGCTGTCCCTGAATGTTCGCCCCACTGTGATTTCTATGAGCAAAGAACTATTTGAATACTCTTCTTGATCTAGTGCTTGTGCTTATCCAACTAAGAACAAGTTCAATTTGTTACAACAGTATCATGAAGTACTGTGGAGACATATTGGAGATTGGAGCAAAAGGGAAATGTGCACCCATATTAAATACTTGGAGTCCCTGGGTAGCGCAATCAGTTAAATGCTCGACTACTGACCAAAAGTTTGGCAGTTCAAACTTGCCCAAAAGTGACTCAGAAAAAAGGCCTGGTGATCTACTTCCAAAAGATCCCAGCCTTGAGAACCCTATGGAACACAGCTCTACTCTGCAGACTGGACTGCCGTGAGTCAGAACCGACTTGGCAGCAACTGGTTTGGTTTTTGGTTTTTGGCTTATAAACATTTGGGTGGCACAGATGGTTAAGCATTCAGCTGCTAACAAAAAGTTTGGGAGTTCAGTTCCACCAAGTGCCTCGGAGGAAAGGTCTGGTGATCTGTTTCCGAAAGATCAGACCTATTGAAACTCTATGGCTTGCAATTATTCTCTGACACACACTGGATCGCCATGAATCAGAATCAACTTGCCAGCAACTGGTTATAAACTCTTATGAAAATATCCTCCCATATTTTGAACCAAGAATAAGAAATGAATAAAATCTCTACAATTAAAAAAACATGACAGTATATAAATCTCCATACTACCCAATCTGTTTGCAGGCCGTTGTCAACTCTCGTAAACTCATCGGATGGTGGACACAACAGCTACCCAGGCTAGGAAGCCCAGGCTGTTCTCATTGTACCACAATGCAGGGTGATATAATAGACAACCAACCACTTGCTGTTATTCTAAATTTTGTTATTTTGTTCATTCTAGCCTTTTTTTGTATTAATTTAGATTTTTTAAAAATATGACCTTAAAATATGACTTATCTTGATTGCTAAGCTTTTTGTTGTTGTTGTAAATATTTATATAAGACATCATTTGCCAATTCAAGATTTTCCACGTATACGATTTAGTGATTCTAATTACATTAATCATGTCACGGATTCATCACTAATATCCATCACCAAATCTGCCATCATCATAAGCAGAAACCCGATGCTTGGTGAACAATGGTTTTTGATGTCAACTTAAATTTTGTGCCTGAGGCAAGTGCCTCATTCCCTCCACCTAACCCTGGCCCTGCCACTGTGCCTCCCTCCAGTGCCATGGGGCCCAGTGCTGAGAGTACATTTAGTTCCCACTCAAGGTAGGCCATAGCGTTATAGCTACACTCGGCACCACACAGTTCATCATTAGAAGCTACTGTCAATGGGGTCCAGCGGTCACTGTGAGGCTTATATCCAGCATGGCTCTCTAGCCTGATGTGACTGGCTCACATCATTCTGTAGCCATGGAATTGTGTCCAATTCCCACTGAGGACAGAATTGGGTCTGCACAATTACCACACTCCCAGCAAGACCCCTGGCAGCCTTAGGAACGTAGTAGCTGCTCTCATGCTACTAATTTTAGCTACTGGGACTTTTTTCTTTAAGTTTTTATCAATTTTTCTCACCTTTCTGGGATCCTATGATAACTCCAAGTGACTCATCTCCATTTGCCAGCAGTGACTACTTTCCCACTTCTAAAAATTCCAAAGCCAAATTTTCAAAGTGTTCTGTATAACAAATATTCAAGACTGCTCTTCTCCCATGGCAGAAGAGGTGCTAAAAATTCTTTTCTTCTAGATGATTAGACCCTTTCAAAGGTCAGAGGAAAAATAAATTTAGCTCTGACACTAAACAGAAAGAGCCCATCGCACAGTTACACCAGGGCCCTGATGAAAAAGTTATGCTTGTGGGAAGGCAGCTCTATTGATCTGAAGTGAGAGAAGTCACAGATGTGGCAGAGAGCTGAGGAGGAGCTGTGAGTGAAATTTCCATTTGTTCTAAATCTCTCCCTATCGCTAATCTTGGCATTGCTTCCTATTGACTTGTAAGAAAAATGAGTTGAAATCAGCCTGTTGGGGTTTTTGTTCTTTCTTCTATACGTGAGGAAAGACATGCTATAAATAAACACTACAAGCATAAGCAATTATTTTGCATCTGGTTCTGTCAAGTTACAGGAATGCCAAGGAAAGAAAAAGTACTGGGACTTGTAAAATCCTGGACTGTGATGCGTCCCGGTGTCTCCATGCCCTTCCCCACTGTCCTCCTTCACTGTCCCTAACACGAGCATCCCTCTCTTTAATGCAGAGAAACTGATCGTGGAAAACCGGTAAGGAAAGAAAATGTCAAATCTCTCTAGCGCAATTTTTCACCCTCCAAGCAGTGGCCAGCAAACATGATTTCTGAAAATGGCCAGGTAGTAAATATTTAAATATTTTTTGGAGTTTGCAAGCAAGATTGTCTCCTCACAACAACTCTACTTTGCCAATGTAGTGCACAAAAGCAACCATAAAACTCAAGCCAACCCCGTTGCTGTTGAGTCGATTCCAACTCATAGTGACCCTAGGCAACCAAGGACAATACATAAACAAATGGGCCTGGCAGTGTTTAAAACTACAACAGCAACAACAACAAAAAAAAACTTCATTTACAATAACAGGCTGCAGGCTGTATTTGGCCTGTGGGCTAAAGTTTGTCTCCTCTTGCTCCAAAAGGTAATTGGCTTGATTCCCTCTTGACTCTTGAACATTAAAAACAAACAACAAACAAGCACTCTATTCCCAAGAAATAGAAATATAAAGCATTTAACAGAAAACAAGAACCCAAGGCTTAGTTCTTTCCAAAAACAAAAGGCATTCCTCAGCTCTGGAAGGAAGTTCTTGCCCATTTCTTGTGGTTGTTCTTATAATGGGGAACTTATCACTGGGCCTCCACAGGACTCTCATTTGAACAGAAAAGCCCAAGCCAAGTGAAATTTTGCCTCTGCAAAATTTTACAATGGATTTCTCTCTTCTGCCTCATTTCAATGTAACTTTAAGTCGGAAGTTGCCAGAAGTCACATTCCTTTACTGCAGTGAGGTATCCTGGCTGGGAACGAGCTCTCTGGAGAGTACCGCAACTCATGGGTTTACGCACTGCACCTGTTGTGAAGCTTTTGCCTGATCCACTGCTGCATTTAGCGAGCTAACTTTAGACTATGAGCAAAGGGAGAGCAGGAATCCATCATGTGGTCTGGGACATGCCCCTTGGATCATGATCTATTTACAGAAATAGCTTATAAGGACTGCCGTCCTTGGCTGATGAAAAGTCACACACACACACATTTATTTTTAAGCTAAGATATACTCAAAAGCAGTAGTTTTTAATATTTGAGATGAAGGATTTGATAAAAGGTATATACTATGCCAGTGAAAAATAAATACACATACAAATGTTCATATATAATTTAAGAAGACTCAGAATCCTCCCCCTACTAGGTTTACCCATGAAACTCTTTGAACAAAACAGATTGGCATTTGAGCTTTCTGTCTAATGAAAAGGAAACCCTGGTGGCATGGTGGTTAAATGCTACAGCTGTGAACCAAAACGTTGGCTGTTCAAATCCACCACGCACTCCTTGGAAACTCTATGGAGCAGTTCTACTCTGTCCTATGAGTTGAAATAGACTCGACAGCAGTGGGGTTTTTTTTAGCCTAATGAGAAATTGACAATTAAGTATCTTTCTCTTCCCCTTTCTGTCAAAAATACAAAAGTTATTATAACGTTTTAACAGTCGGTTATGCCTTCTAAAAGGGAACGTAGTGATTTTCCCATTGTGACTCCAGAATTTTTCCTTTTCTTCACAAATGACCAATTGCACAAGCATAATGAGATCAGAAGTATGCAGAACAACTGGATAATGACCTAATGAATTAGTTCTTGACAAGAGAGAAATCCTGGGTAATTGCTTATAATATCCTCATGACTCAGCTAGTACATAAAACCAAGCTCTCAGATACATATCTAATACAACGTGTATTACTGACAGAGGGTCCCCGGGTGGTGCAAATGGTTTGCACTCGACCACTAACCTAAAGGTTCGCAGTTTGAAACTACTCAATGATGCCACAAAATAAGGTCCTGGTGAGCTCTTTCTGTAAAGATTACAGCCAAGAAAACTCTGCAGAGCAGACCTACTCTGTAACACATGGGGTCGCCATGCGTCAGGATCAGTTTGAATGCTGTGGTCTTGGTTTGGTTTTTATTACTCCTAGGGATAGTCATGAAGAAGTAAAGTTGACCAAGACCAAATGGCATATGGCATCATTTAGATATGTAAAATTTTGACCTAGGAAATTTGTACTTGATAGACACAGAGTCAAAGAAAAACTTAGTTCATGCTTGATATATTCAAAATGTTTACCAAAACCTTCCATGAATTTTACACAGAAAAAGATGGATACAAGTAAAGATAATATTAACAAAATAAAAAGGAAAATGGGAATAAATTTAAAAAATATATAAAATGAAAGAACCCAGAATAAAAGCAGACCTGGGGATGGATGTTGGAATTATTAGACAAGCACCTAAAAATAACTATGATAAAATTGCCAAACAAGCTAGTGAAAAAGATAAATAACAGCTTAAGACAGGAGGAATTTAAGTACAAAAGTGTGAACTGTAGAAGTAAACCAAATGTAAGTGTTAGGAATGAAAAATACAGTGTCAGAAATGAGAATTTATCAGAATGAATTAACAGCAGGCAAGTAGTAGCAGTTGAAAAGTTCCATGCATTAGAAGATAGGTCAGTGGAAATCATCAAAACTAAAACAAAGAAAAATAGTATGAAAAAAAATAGGAGCAGAGGTACTATTGGACAATATTACATGTTCTAATGTACATATCATTGTCATTCCAGAAGACGAGGAGAAAGAAAATGAGCAGAAGAAATATTTGAAGAGAAAATGATAAAGAATTTTTTTTTTTTTTAGTAATGAAACTTATCAAATTACAGGTCCATAGATCTAAGTGGATCCTAATCAGGATAAATACAAAGAAAACCATATTTAGGCACATCATAGCAAACCTGCTAAAAAAACAAACACAAAGAGAAAACCTTAAAATAAACTAGAGGAAAGAGACACTTTATATATTTGGGGGAGGACAGAAAATGAAAACTAGAAGACAGTGAAAGCACATCTTTAAAGTATTAAGAATGAAAAAAAAAAAAAAAGTAGGATTGTCTGCCTAGAATTCCATATACTGTGAAAAAAAAAAATGCTTCCAACGTTAAGGTAAAGACATGCTCAGAAAGACAAAGCTGAAAGGCTATCTTCAGAATACCCTCACTAAAAGAAATGCTAAAAGGTTTCTTCAGCCTGAAGGGAAATAACCTTGTTGTTGCTCTTAGGTGCCCTCTAGTCAGTTCCGACTCACAGTGACCCCATGTATGGCAAAATGAAACATTGCCCAGGGTCCTGTGCCATTCTTATAATCATTGCTGTGTTTGAGACCCTTATTGCAGCCACTGTGTCAATTCATCTCACTGAGGGGCTTCCTCTTTTTTGCTGACCCTCTACTTTACCAAGCATGATGAGCTTCTCCAGGGACTGGTCCCTCCTGATAACATGTCCAAAGTACATGAGATAAAATCTCGCCATCTTCACTTCTAAGGAGCATTTTGGCTGTACTTCTTCCAAGAAAAATTTATTCATTTTTGTGGCAGTCCATGGCTCATTCAATATTCTTCACCAACACCATAATTCAAATGCGTCAATTCTTCAGTCTTCCTTACTCATTTTCCAACTTTCACGTGCACAGGAAAAAAAAAAAAAAAAAGGCACCTGAAAATATCATGGCTTGGGTCAGGCACACCTTAGTCCTCAAAGTGACATCTTTGCTTTTTATCACTTTAAAGAGGTCTTTTGCAGCAGATTTCTCCAATGCAGTATGTCGTCTGCTTTCTGAACTGCTGCTTCCATGGGCATTGGTTGTGGATCCAAGTAAAATGAAATCTTTGACAACTTCAATCTTTTCTCTGTTTATCATGATGCTGCTTGTTGGACCAGTCGTGAGGATTTTTGCTTTCTTTACGTTAAGGTGTAATCTAATTGAAGGCTATAGAGTCTTTGATCTTCATCAGTAAGTTCTTCGAGTCCTCCTCACTTTCAGCAAGAAAGATTGTGTCATCTGTATAACGCAGATTGTCAATGAGTCTTCCTTCAATCCTGATGCTGCATTCTTCTTCATATAATCCAGGTTCTCAGATTATTTGCTCAGCATACAGATTGAGTCAGCATGGTTAAAGGGTATGACCCTGATACACACCTTTCCTGATTTTTAACCATGTAGTGTCCCCTTGTTCTGTTTAAATGACTATATCTTGGTCTATGTACAGGCTCTGCAAGAGCACAATTAAGTGTTCTGTAATTCCCATTCTTCACATTGTTATCCATAATTTGTTATGATCCACACAGTCGGATGCCTTTGCATAGTCAATAAAACACAGGTAAGGATCTTTCTGGTATTCTCTGCTTTCAGCCAAGATTCACCTGACATCAGCAGCGGTATCCCTTGTCTCATGTCCTCTTCTGAATCTGGCTTGAATTTCTGGCAGTTGCCTGTGGATGCACTGCTGCAACTTTTGAGGAGAAATGACACCAGACAGAAGTCTAGATCTTCAGGAAGAAACGAAGAGCACAAGGAAGGATAAATATCCGGGTAAATGTGAAAGACTTAAATCTAACTTACCTTTATATATTTGTCTTTTTTGTTGTTGTTGTTTGTTTTTCTTAAATTATTTAAAAGGCTACTGACCGTATAAAAATATAGCAGCAATTTATTTTAGGGTTTTTGTCTTATGTATAAAAGAGGAGGCAAATGGAATTATAGTGTTATGTGTATATGTATATTTTTCTTCCTCTGTGAAGTCAAACACTTAATGATGCTATTGCTGTTAGTTGCCATCCAGTCGACTCTGACTCATGGAGACCCCATGAATGTACAACCGGTTGAAACACTGCCTGTCCCTGTACCATCCTCGTGATCACCACTCTGCTTGAGTCCATTGCTGCAGCTTTTGTGCAGTGCCTTCCAACCTAGAGGTCTGATCTTCCAGTACTATATCAAACGTATTCTTTTGTGATTCATATGGTTTTAATTCATTTCATATGGGTAGTTTTTGGAAGTAGATTGCCAGTTGTTTATTCCTAGCCTGTCTTAGTCTGGAAAATCTGTGGAAACTTGTCCACCATGGTTGACCTTGCTGGTATTTGAAATACTGGTGACATAGCATCCAGCATCACAAAAACCACTACAATACAACAAATTAACAGTGACATACATATCACCCAAAATAAGTCAGGAATAAAAGAACAGAGGAATAAAGAAAATGGGATAAATTTAAAAAGAGAATAAATTAAAAGATATAATACTTAAACCCAAGCGTATCAATAAGTAGATTAAATGCAAATAGCTTAAACACTTCATGTAGAAGGCAGAGATTGTTAATTGGATAAACAAGCAAGAACCAAATCCTAGATCATTATAGGAAGAACACTTTCATTATAAAGGCATAAACCAAAAACCCAAACCTGTTGTCATCAAGTTGAAACTGATTCATAGCGACCCTACAGGACAGAGTAGAATTGCCCCATGGGGTTTCCAGGGAGTGGCTGGTGAATTTGAACTGCCAAACTTTTGGTTAGCAGCCAAACTCTTAACCACTGCACCACCAGGACTCCTATAAAGGCACAGACCTGTTGAAAGTTTAAATATAAAAGTCAAATAAAAAGATACCATGTAAACACCAAGCAAAGAAATCTTGTGTTTCTATATTAATATCAGACAGACTATTCATATGGAATACTTGAAAACAGAGTATTATAGAAATAATGATACAAGAATCAATTAGTCAAGAAATGAATGAAATAGAAAAAAATATGTATATAGAAGATCAATAATGCCAAAAGTTGATCATCTGAAAATACTAACAGAATAGACAAAATTTTTCCAAGAAAAGAGAAGAAAATACAAATACAGATAAAAACTATTATGAATGAAAGCAGAAATTTAACTATGGAAGAAGTAGAGCTTTGAAAAAAGAAAAAGAGTATTACCAGTTAACTATACGCCAATAATTCTGAAAACTCAGATAAAATATCTAGAAAAATAACTCAGCAAATCTCACTCAAGAGAGAGAAAAAAAAAAACCCTCCTCCTCCACCCAAAAAATAAGCCCAGATGATTTTTTTTTTTAACAGATAAGTGTTACCAAAAATTTTTTAAGGAAAAGATTCAAATTTCACTAACATTGTTGCAGTTGATAGAAGAGTAGGTAATACTCCTATGATGGACTGAATTGTATCCCCCCAAAAGATACGTAGAATTCCTAACCCTTACACCTGTGAATAAGAGCCCTGGTGGTGCAATAGTTAAGTGTTCAACTGCCATCCAAAAGGTCTGTGGTTCAAACTCATCAGTAGTTCTGTGGGAGACAAGACCTGGCAATCTGCTCTTACAAAGATTACATCCTAGGAAACCCTGTGGGACAGTTCTACTCTGTCCTATAGGCTTGTTATGAGTGAGAATCAACTGGATGGCACACAACAACAACAAATACCTATGAATGTGACCCTATTTGGGGATAGGGTTTTTTTATGTTACTGAGGTCATACCAAAGTAGGGTGGATCCAAAATCTAATCCTTTCTGGGTTGTGTCTTATAAAGCGGAGTACACACACACACACACACACACACAAAGGGAAGGCACTATGTGCAGACAGAGGGCAGATATATCTTATCTACAAGTTTAGGAATACTGAGGATTGTCGGGAGCTCGTAGAAGTTGAAAGAAACAAAGAAGAACTTTCTCTAGAGTTAACACCATAAATTCAGACTTCTAGCCCCAAGAACTGGGAGAAAATGAAGTTTTGTTCTTTAAGGCCACCCACTTCTGGTATTTTTTGTTACAGCAGTACTAAATAACTAAGACGTACTCCTAAAGTCACGACACAAGGTCAGTATGAGCCTAATATCAAAACCAGAAAAGCTTCATGAGAGAGAAAAACTTGAGATCCATTTTACTAATGAACATAAATGTAAAACAAACAAAATTTATCAAATTGAATCCGCCAGTGGACTATTATAACGTACTGATACACGTTTATCTCAAATATAGGAGAATGTTTTAGTAGTGGAAAATTCATAAATGTTTTTCACAATACCAGATTTTAAGTGGAAAAAACCAGATGATTATCTCGACTCATGCCAAAAAACAATAGAACTTAACACTCATTTAGGAAAAAACAAAAAAAAAGCTAGACAAATTCTTATTCAATTAGGAACAAAGAAAACTCTCTTAACCTGCTAAACCATATTTATAAAAACAACAATTAGAGCAAACATCATCTAAAATGGTGAAATCTTTGAAGCATTCACTTCAAAATCAGAAATGAGACATAAATGCTATCACTACTACTATTCAATAACTGTATTGGAAGTAGTAGTTACTAAAGTAAGAACTAGAGATGAAAACATTGACAAGAAGGAAGTACAACTGATATCTGCAGATGATATGATTGTTTACATAGAACTCTCTTCCCTCAAAAATATACAGACAAATCATTAAAAGTGAGTTCAGCAAGATGGCTGGATATAAAATTAACATAAAAAGTGAGTTACATTTCTGTATACTGGCAACAAACACCTAGAATACATAATTAAAAAGAGATTATTTATAATTGTATCAGAAAATATCAAGTATCTCTGAACAGATCTAACAAAAGATGTGCTGTATAAGGAAAATTATAAAACTTTATAAAAGAGATATTAAAGAACTAAATAAATGGAGAAAGAGAAAATGTCATAAATAAACCAAAAAAACCAAACCAGTTGCTGTCGAGTCTATTCTGACACAGAGCAACCCTATAGGACAGAGAACTGCCCCACAGGGTTTCCAAGGAGCAGCTGGTGGATTCAAACTGCAGACATTTTGATTAGCAGCCGAGCTCTTAACCACTGTGCCACCAGGGCTCCATGTCATGAATAGGAAGGTTTAATATCACAAAGATATCAAATTCTTCCCAATTTAGAGATACACTGAAATTACAATGAAAATCTCAACAGAGTTCTTTATGGAATTTGATAAAATGATTCCAACATTTACACTGGAGAATAAAGAGCCAAAAATAACCAAGATATTTCTGAAGGAAAAAAAAAAAAAAGAGAGAGAGAGAGAAAGTGAAAGACACTATGAGAAGTCATCCTACAAAATACCAGTACTCATAATGAAGTTACAATAATTAGCAACGAGGTATTTGAGCAGGTAGAAATGAAAGGATCAATGGAGTAGAATACCGGAACAAGAACCAACCCACGCATTTAGGAAATTTTGGCATATGATGGAAACTGTGGTAAGATCAGTAAGGATTAGAGGATCTCTTCTCAAAATGTGCTGTGTAAAGGGTTATCTGATAGGAAAAAAAAAAATTAAATGGATCTTTACCTCACACCATACATAAAATCATCTCTCGATGGAGTTAGGACTTAAATGTGAGTGTATATGCTCACGCACACACAGAGAACACTTAAAAAAACTGCAGGAAATGGAGATTACTGTCTTTTAGACTTGAAGTGGGAAAACTTAAAAATAAAAGACATAAAATGCATTGTAAAATTTTATTACATTAAAATAAAAATTAAAACAGCTTGTGTTCATCAAAATATACTTTTAAAAAAAGAAAATGACAAGTTATAAACTGAATTTATATGAAACAGGAATTCTTGCTTATGCATATCAACATATAAGTATGAGAGGCTTCAGAGGAGCACTATTTATAATTATCAGAAACCTGGAAACAACTCAAATGCCCACTGTCCAGGAAGCAAATGAATAACTTATGGTATATTCACACAATTGAACACTGTACAACAGTTAAAACAAATGAACTGAAATGACCTAAAATGAAATGGTTGTGTCTGGCTATTTCCACTCAACACCTTCAACATTATGTTTCTACATATATATAGTTGTGAATAGTTATGGACCATTAATTTTCATTACTGTGTAGTATTCCATTATGTGAATATGCCACACTTCATTTATTCATTCTAGTGTTGATGGGCACTTGGGTAGTTCCCAGTTCTGGGTTACTATGAATACTAATGCTATAAACATTCTGATATGATTTTTTAGATAAGCATATATACACATTTTTTTTGAGTATATATCAAGTAGTACATTTGTTTATGTTGAGCTTTAATTGATATTGTCATATAGTATTCCTAAGTGGTTATACCAATTACACTTACACTAGCAACATATGAGAGTTCTAGTGATTTTACATCCTTGTCAATGTTTAAGAAACCCTGGTGATGCAGCGGTTAAGTTGTTTGGTTCCTAACCAAAAAGTCAGTGGTTTGAACACACCAGGTACTTTGAAGGACAAAAGTGTGGTAGTCTGCTTCCCTAAAATATACTGCAGCCTTGAAAACCCTGTGGTGCAGTTCTACTCTGTCCTATAGGGTCTCTATGAGTCACATTTGACCTTATGGTGTGCAAGAGGTCCAAAACTGAGGTGGCTGGCATGTCCAGTGTAGCTATCTCAGGTATAGGCCTGACTCAATTTTGTGACTTCTGGTTCTGCATTCCTGAGAATATTACCTTGACTTCTTCATATGCATATGGCCTCACAGCTCTGGCTGGGTGGAACCAGCAAACTGACTTCTTCCCATTCATATGCATATGGCCTGGCCCCCTATCAATCATCTTGTGACTCCCCCCTCTTGCCATTATGTTCTTTTGCAATTATGTGAGTGTTCCTAATTCCCTTACATGTATTTAAACTAACCAATTCAAACAGCCCACATTCTTGATTCTAACCAATCACTCTAAAGCCCTGCTTCAAGTTGTCCCACCTCCTGGTTAGGTAATCTTACAACTTCCAATCAGAATGTTGTATTTTTACATTATAAATATGCCTCTGTGGCTCCGCCATTTTGGAGAGTTTGGTTTTACTTTGTGAGATTAGATGTGTCCCCGGTTCGAACTATCTTGAACCTTCAAAAAATCTCTTTGCTTTTATTTTTAACAGAGTATGCATTCTTACTCTTTGGCAACTGTAATGGGTTTAATTTTTGGGTAATGTTTGGTATATCAGTCTTTTCAATTTTGGATGTCTAGTGCTATCTTGGAAACACTAGTGGCATAGTGGTTAAGTGCTATGGCTGCTAACCAAAGGGTTGGCAGTTCAAATCCACCAGGCACTCCTTGGAAACTATATGGGGCAGTTCTACTCTGTCCTGTAGGGTCACTATGAGTTGAAATAGACTCAATGGCAACGGATTTGTTTTATTTTGTTTTAGTGCTATCTCAGACACCATCTCAAGAATAGATTTGATGTACTGAACACTAACGACCAAAGACCAGACAAGTTGTGGAATGACAACAAAGGCATCATACATGAAGAAAGCAAGAGGTGATTAGAGAGACAGGAAAGAAAGAAAAGACCAAAATGGATGTCAGAAGAGACTCTGAAACTTGCTCTTGAACATTGAGTAGCTAAAGCAAATAGAAGAAATGATGACATAAAAGAGCTGAAGAGAGGATTTCAAAATGTGGCTAAAGAAGACAAAGTATTATAATGAAATGTGAAAAGACCTGGAGTTAGAGAACCAAAAGGGAAGAACATGTTTGGGATTTCTCAAGCTGAAAGATCTGAAGAAAAAAATTCAAGCCATGGGTTTTAATAGTAAAGGATGCTATGACTAAAATACTGAATGATGCAGGAAGCATCAAAAGAAGATGGAAGGTATACACACAGTCACTATACCAAAAAGAACTGGTTGATTGTCATTCATTTCAGGAGGTAGCATGTGATCAAGCACTGATGGTACTGAAGGAAGAAGTCCAAGCTGCACTGAAGGCATTGATGAAAAACAAGGCTCCAGGAACTGACTGAATACCAACTGAGATGTCTGAACAAATGGATGCAGCACTTGAAGTGCTCACTCATCTCTTCCAAGAAATTTGGAAGACAACTACCTGGCCAACCAACTGGAAGAGATTCATATTTTTGCCTATTTCAAAGAAAGACGATCTTATCGAATGTGGAAATTATTGAACAATATTGTTAACATTGTTAACAACAACAACAAAAAAACATTACGCGCAAGTAAAATTTTGCTGAAGACAGTCAAAAGCGGCTGCAGCAGTACATCAACAGGGAACTGCAGGAAATTCAAGCTGGATTCAGAAGAGTACATGGGTTGAGGGATATCATTGCAGATGTCAGATGGATCCTGGCTGAAAGCAGAGAATAGCAGAAAGATGATTACCTGTGTTTTATTGACTGTGCAAAGGCATTTAACTGTGTGAATGATAACAAATTACGGATAACATTGCAAAGAATGGGAATTCCAGAACACTTAATTGTGCTCATAAAGAACCTATACATAGATCAAGAGGGAGTCGTTCAAACAGAACAAATGGATACTGCATGGTTTAAAGTCAGGAAAGGTGTACATCAGGGTTGTATCCTTTTGCCATGTTTATTCAATCTGTATGCTGAGCAAATAATCCAAGAAGCTGGACTACATGAAGAAAAACAGGGCATCAGGAATGGAGGAAGACTTATTAACAACCTGCATTATGCAGATGAAACAACCTCGCTTGCTGAAAGTGAAGAGGACTTGAAGCACTTACTGACGAAGATCAATGTCTAGACTTCAGTATGTATTACATCGATATAAGGAAAATAAAAATCCTTACAACTGGACCAATAAGCAACACCATGATAAATGGAGAAAAGATTGAAGTTGTCAAGGATTTCACTTTACTTGGATCCACAATCAATACCCATGGCAGTAGCAGTCAAGAAGTCAAACGATGCATTTAAAGAGTTAAAAAGCAATGATGTCACTCTAAGGAATAAGGTGTGCCTGACCCAGGCCATGGTGTTTTTAATAGCATTATATGCATTAGAAAGTTAGACAATGAATAAGGAAGACCTAAGAATTGACACCTTTGAGTTGTGGCATTGGCAAAGAATATTGACTATACCACAAACTGCCAAAAGAATGAAAAAGTCTGTCTTGGAAAAATTATGGCCAGAATTCTCCTCAGAAGCCTGGGTGGTGAGACTTCATCTCATATACTTTGGATATATTATTATGAGGGACCAGTAACTGGAGAAGACCATCATGCTTGGTAAAGTGGAAGGTCAGCAAAAAAGAGGAAGACCCTCAATGAGATGGACTGACACAGCAGCTGCAATAACTGGCTCAGGCATAATGACGATCCTGGGGATGGTGCAGGACCAGGCAGTGTTTCATTCTGTTGTGAGGGGAGTTGCTATGAGTTGGAACTAACTCGACGGCACCTAACAACAACAACATTGCTATGCCATTGTGGTTTTAATTTTTGTTTCCCTTATGGATGATAATAATGTTGAGCGCATCATCATATACTTATTGATCGTATGTATAGCATCTTGTTAAGAGTCTTTTAACCACTACACCACAAGTTCTCCTCAATTACAAATGGATGTTTCTAATTTTATATAGGTTTATTTTAATGCTCCTCCCCCTAAAACCAGAGAAAGAAGGTTGTAAGCGGTAGGGTAATAACATAGTTGAGCCAGAATTTTTAACAAACAAAAACGAAGATAAAACATAGGGTGTTTTACCTCTAAAGGGAGTACCTGAACTATAAGATCAAAAGTCGGGCATGCTGGTGCTCTGAAAGAGTTAACTGAAGTAGCTACTGAAATCACTCTTTCCATTCTCATTGTTCTCCTGGCATCTCACCTCTATCTCCTTTAAGCTAGTGACTGCATAATTTATAATACAAACTGGGATGCTTTTGAAAGTAAAAGAGGATGCTATTAATAAATTCACCAGAGCATCTGGCATATACTAGAGTGGAGCTGGCAAAACAGAATGTGTTTGCCCTAATTATAATATTTTAATGATCATCATTAAGGTCAACACTCATTAAATATATATTTTTTGAACACTGGATACTAGGGATACAATGTGAAAAAGAGTCACAGTCCTGGCCTTCAAGGAGATTATGGTCAGGTGGGGAAGTTTACAACCAAGAAAATTCCCAAGGCTATAAGGAAAGCCTAACAAATATTAAGAAGAATGATTTTACTTTTCCATTTTGTATACATGATTTTACATTGTTATTGGGTTTTACTTTGTAAAGGAATATAACCTTCAGCCTTCTGTAGTAAGTTCTTTTAGAGCACCACCTAGATCCTCCTCACTGGACTGGACATTCATCCACCAAGAGTGTTAGTTGCTCGTGGCCCACAACTGTCTCCAGTGTCTTTGACTATTGGATTTACATGTCTCCACCCTGGGGGGTACAAATGATTCAAGACCTCCCTGAGGATCAGGCCAAGGTGAGCATTTTTGTGATGTAGCCTACATCGCTACTAAGTGCTTGAACTATGGCTAGGAACTGAGTATTTAATTTTAATTCATTCAAATTTAAATGTCACATGTGACTGGCGACAAACATCTATAGTAAAACGTTCAGAGTCAGGCTTTTCCAGTGGCTAAAACAACCCTCAGGGCCATACAAAGCCAAGAGCTCTTACCCAGACTGAGGCTCAGCTTGGTTTCATTGCTCGTGTGTTCTGATCCCAAAACATCAGTGCCGCACAGCCTATCCTATAGTGTTACTATTGGAAATTCGGAGATGCCTCTTTTGCTATAACAGGTGGCTCATGGAAGAATCTCTCATCCAGTGGTCTTCAGGAGTTTCTGAGTTGCTAGGGTTCGGCCTGGTGGAAGCTAACATTTCTACTTCTGGAAGAATGGCATTCTGAGTGGTGGTCTCACAGTGTAAAAATGTCAGGCCTCTTTTGAGGTCCTCATGCATTCCCAGGTCATTCCACTTTGAGTCTGGGCCCAATGGGGCTTCTTTGATTCGGCAATACAGGATTGAGTTTGATACAGTGCAAAGTTGGGGATGAGAAAACTCAACAAACAAACACACAAGCTAAAGAAACTTCCCTTATCCCAGATATACCCTTGAAGGTTGAGCAGATGAATATGAAAGTAGGTTTTCTTCACTAGAGAGAAAAATTCCTGTTTTTCATTGCAGTGAGTTTAGAAAACGCTTAGGAGATAAAACCACTGAAATCAGTGTGTGACTGTACAGTATAGTGCTATAGAGAGGCTCTGGCTTTGGGTCTTGGTTTTACCACCCACTTGCTGTGGAGTCTGGAGAAAATTACTTGTCCTCCGAGCTTCAGTTTTCTCTCTTGTAAACGGGGGCAATTATTTCTACTCAGCCTCTCTCACATGGTTGTGTGAGTCTCAAATGAGTTAACTTTCAAATGGAGAGGATGTCAAGGCAATATCAAATAATAAAAGACTGGTTTAAACTTAGGAAGATGGGGTAAATTTCAAGGTAAATACAAAGAAAGTTAACAAACCTATCCAACAAAATCAAGAAGAAAAACAAAGTCTCAGTAAAAACAAAATCTACAAAAATGAAAGAAATGAAAAAAAAAAAAAAATCCAACACAGATGGGTAAGGGGAACAAAGAAAACGTCAGCACCACATACACACACACACACACACACACACACACACACACGCAAAGCACTACAAAATGACAGTAAAACACTAACATGTATTCATAATCACACCGAACGTAAATGGTTTAAATGCACCCATAAAGAGACAAAGAGTGGAAGAATGGATGAAAAAACAGGATGCATCAATATGTTGTCTACAAGAGACACACCTTAGAAACAAAGATACAAATATATTTAAAGAATCAAAGGAAGGAAAAAAATATACAAAGCAAACAGCAACCAAAAAAAAGCAAGAGTAGCAATACTAATCTTAGATAAAATAGACTTAAAAAAGAAAAAAAAAACACCATAAAAGACAAGGAAGGACATTATATAATCATTAAAGGGACAATCTACCATGAGGACATAAGCATAATAAATATCTACGGACACAATGACAGGGATCCAAAATACACAAAACTAACAGTGCTGAAAAGAGAAATTGACGGTTCCACAATAATCATAGGAGACTTCAACATACCACTCTCAGTAAATGACAGAATATCTAGAAAGAAACTAAACAAAGGTACAGAAGATCTAAAGGCCACAATCAACCAACTTGACTTCATAGGCATATACAGAACACTCCAACCAACAGCAACAAAGTATACACTGTTTTCCAATGCACATGGAACATTCTCTAGACCACATCTTAGGACACAAAGCAACCCTCGATAAAATCCAGAACACCGAGATAATACAAAGCATTCTCTGATCACAACACCATCAAAGTAGAAATTAATAATAGTAAGTGCAAAAAAAAAAAATCGAATACATGAAAACTGATAACACATTGATAAAAACCACTAGGTAATAGAAGAAATCAAAGATAGAATCAGAAAATTTCTGGAACCAAACGAGAATGGAAATACATCATACCAAACATTTAGGACACAGCAAATGTAGTGCTCAGAGGTAAATTTATAGCAATAGCTGCACGTACCAAAAAGAAGAAAAGGGACAAAATCAAAATGTTAGCTATGTAACTTGAATAAATAAAGAACAGCAAAAGAAGCCCATAGCCACCAGAATAAAGGAAATAATAAACAGCAGAACAGAAATAAATGAAATAAAGTGAAGAAAAACAAGAGAAAGAAAATCAACAAACCATTGGCCAAACTGACAAAAGAAAAACAGGAGAGGAAGCAAATATCCCAAATAAGAAATGAAGCTGGGGACGTCACAACACACCCAGGTGAAAAAAGGATCGTAACAGGCTACTATGAAAAACTATACTCCAACACAGTTGAAAACCTAGAGGAAATGGACAAATTTGTAGAAACACATTACCTACCTAAACTAACACAAACTGATGTTGAAAATCTGAACAGATCCATAACAAGAGAAAAGATTGAAAAAGTAATTAAAAACAAAAACAACTCCCAACAAGAAAAAGTCCTGGCCCAGATGTGGGGAGATTCCCACTGTTGGTGGGAACGCAAAATGGTAGAACCATTTTGGAAAATGATATGGCATTTCCTTAAAAAGCTAGAAATAGAAATGCCATACAATCCACCAATGCCACTCCTAGGAATATAAAAAATTTTTTTTTTTTTAATCCTAGGGAAATTAAGAGCCGTCACACGAATAGACATATGCGCATCTATGTTCATTGCAATACAATATTATTCACAATAGCAAAAAGATGGAAACAACCTAAGTGCCCATCAACACATGAATGGATAAACTATCTATGGTACATATGTACAATAGAATACTACAAAATGATAAAGAACAATGAGGAATTTGCAAAACATCTCACAATGTGGATGGATATGGAGGGCATTATGCTAAGTGAAATTAGTCAATCACAAAAAGACAAATACTATATGAGACCACTATTATAAAAATTCTTGAAAGATTTACACACACACACAAAATTAATTATAGTCAAGCATAGAATGCAATAGGGGAAAAACAGAGGAGGATATCAAAGGAATAGAATAAGTTGTTTTCTGGTGGTCAATAAGAATTTATTAAGCGCTATCAGGCTGAATGCTTTGGAGAGTGCTAACAAAATAGAAAATATCATCGCTGACCTGAAAAAGCATATAAGGTCCCTGGGGCCATGTGTCTATGCATGGAGTCCTGGAGAATGATAAAGAGCCAAGATGTAATCAAGCATGAGATGGGTCAGTAGAGACCAGTGCCACTCAAAGTCTGCTATGCAGGCTGGCACCTGACACTGCTGTTTGCTACTAGCTTGTGTGGAGATGAGAACTGAAATTGAGAGTAAGTGCTTAGAAACCTTCACAGCTGATTTGACAGAGTATTTGTATGTCTGTTGAGTCTAATATAAAAGTGGGTCTTATATTTTAGAGGTCTTTGTGTTTTATTTTTTTCATTTTTCCTTGCAATTCATATTTATTTAATTTTACAAAAGTGTTGATCAGTGGGAGATTGGGGTGGGGGATACTGGTCCTTCAACACAGACATGTTGAAAAGCATCAGCTAAAAACACATTGTAGCTCATTACGAAAATGTTCTACATTCTACTTTGGTGAGTAGCGTCTTGGGTCTTAAAAGTTTGTGAGAGGCCATCTAAGACACTCCACTGGTCCCACCCTGTCTGGAACAAGAGAGAATGAAGAAAACCAAAGACACAAGGGAAAAATTAGTCCAAAGGACTAATGGACCACCTCTACCACAGCCAGACTGAGTCTAGCACAATTAGATGGTGCCCAAGGAACACAACCAACTGCTCTGACAGGGATTACAATAGAGGGTCCCGAACAGAGCTGAAGGGAAATGTGGAACAAAATTGTAAGTCACAAAAGAAACCAGGCTTCCTGGTCTGACAGAGACTGGAATAAGCCCTGAGAGTATGACCCCCGGACACCCTTATAACTCAGTAGTGAAGTTACTCCTGAGGTTCACTTTTCAGCCAAAGATTTGACAGGCCCATAAAACAAACAATAATACACGTAGCCCAACCATGTATGTGAACCTAAATGAACGCATCAGCCCAGCGGCAAGGACGAGAAGGTAGGAGGGGAAAGAAAAGCTGGATGAATGGAAATGCGAAACCCAAGATCAAGAACGGGAGTGTGTTGACATGTCGTAGGACTGGATCTTTATGGAAACAGCTTGCCAGGCCTTTCTTCCACAGTGTGGCTCAGTGGGTTTGAACCATCAACCTTTAGGTTAGCAGTCAAGTGCCACCCAAGGACCTTATGAAGCACCAAGAGAAAGCAGTATTAGAAAGTTTGGAAGATGGACAATTTATTAGTTGATGGGGGTTGTCTGTTCTAGATTCATTTTCTAAAATGACTGATTTTTTTAAAAAAGTATCAGAAAAACCATCTTTAACTGGATTTTAGATAATTCAGGAAAGCTGTTTCCTTGTGAGAGTCAGGGCATAAGCTAGCAAAAATATAAAAAAAAGACCGTAAACTGTATTTAAGGGTAAACTTATCCAATTACCTAGAAACCACTGAGAATTTGAGATCTGCTGAGAGTCTGAAATCTGAAACATGTGAGAAATTGATATTCAGCTGAACCACCCTGACATTTCCAAAACAAAAGGCCATGGGGAAGTCAAAGTTAGACCAAAATTTTGAGACGAATATCTTAATTTATTCAACCAATTCACAGTTTCGAAAACCGGTCATTCAGTGAATTGATTTCCAGTAGAATCAACTTAATACTAGGATTACAGAATGTTTGTTGAGAAGGTAAAGCAGATATCAAATTTCTTTCCTTGCCACTTTGACACAGAAGGGTGAATGACTCATTGTGGGCTTTCAGAAGATATTCATGTATCAAATGTAGCGGACGGTCAGTACAAAGAAGCAGCTAGGATTGAACAGTTGGTTAATTCCAGGCCTCCTTGTCCAAATTTTTCTTCCTTATGCACTTTTCCAATATTCTCTTCCATCTCTCTCCCTTTTTTTGGCACCATTTGTTCTTACTCCTCACCTGAGGACTTAATAATCATCAATTACTAGATGGAGAAATATGTGCTTGGTTTTTCAAGGAAACAAATTCACACACAGCCCTTCCCTCACTCACAGACAGTTATTCAGTGCCTACTTAGTGCCAGCCCTTATGCTAGGCAGAGCTGGAAACCTCAGCATGAGGGCAGGAAAGTGGAGCAGAGGAACCAGTAGGGAAGGCTCCTCTGGAACGTGTACTCTGTAACAGCCTGTTCTACAATATTTGCGGTTATTTAAGCCTTTAACATTCCTTTTTTGAACTATTCCATTGTAAAATTCGTTAGGTAGGGCAAAACAAGGGAGATAGCTATGCTGGGGATGAGAGGAGGCAGACTGAGCAGATCACATGGCCCAGAGTGGATGTTCGTGCTGAAACAGAGTGAAAAGAACAGCAATTTGGGACAGGGTGACAAAAGTCAAGCAGGGCATTCACGCGAAAAGCCTGTACACAAATGCTCATAGCAGCTTTATTCATAATAGCCAAAAACTGAAAACAAATCAGGAAACCAGGTGTCCTTCAGTGGGTGAATGGTTAAACTGTGGTGGGTCCATATCATGGAATACTATTCAGCAATAAAAAGGAATTCTTGATACAACAACTACTGGGATGGATCTCCAGGGAGTTAGGCTGAATCAAAAAGCCAATTCTCCAGGGTCACATATTTTATTATTCCATTTATACATCCTTTAAAATAACAGAATTATAGAAATGGAGAATCGATTAGTACTTGCCAGGAATTAGGGTGGAGGGATGGTGCAGAGGGAAGGTGTGTGCAGTTATAAAAGGACAACACGAGGGAATGTGGCAGTTATGGAACTGTTCTCTAGCTTAATTCTTGCGATACATAAATTGATACATGTGATCAAATTGCCCAGAACTAAATACATATACACGCACATAAGTATGTGTAACACATGGGGGACCTGAATAAGGTTGATGGACTATATTAGTGTGATACTATATTACTGTTTTGCCAAATGTTACTATTGGGGGAAACTGAGTAAACAGTATAAGGGATCTTTCTGTTATTACTTCCTACAATTGTGCATGAGAATCTGCAGTCAGCCCAAAATAAAAATTTTAATTAAGGAAAACAAACAAAAAAACCCAGCCAAGCAGAGTAAGGAGGACTTCCATGAAGGTGGGCTGACCAGTACTGGGTGTCAGAATCCGGTTGCAGAGGTCTATGCACGGGGATGTGGTGTTGGAGCCTGAATGGATAAAAAAGAAGTCCACATTGAGGGAAGAGGAAAGCCAGTGATTGATTCCTCAGAGGATGTCACAGCATGGGAGTCAGGATAAGGGTGAGGACCGGGCAAGGGCCAGAGGACAAGGTGAGAGAGTTGTCCCCATGGAGGGGTGGCCTGGTGAGGAAAGTGTTCTCGCAAGTGGCTGTAGGTGAGGGGTAGTTGAAGAGGGTGATTGACCCTGTGTGAGGGGGTTGAGGAAAGGATGTCAGAGATGAGCAGGGTGAGGACTGTGTCTACACAAAGGGGCAATCTGGCATGGGGTAAAGAAATCCAAGCAATGTGAAGAGTGTATCCATGTAGGAAGGTGGCTTGGAATGGGGGATCAGGGTCCAAGGAGGATGAGAAGAGTGTCCATGAGCAGGGGATTAGAGCCCAGGCAAGGTGGAGAGCCATTCCATATGGTAGAACAGGCTTAAAAGGTGTTGAGGCGGACATCCTGGAAAGCACTGGCTAGATGTGGGATGGGAGGTGAGAAGGTCATCCACCTGGGAGAGAGGGTTTTGAGAATGATGAGAGTTTGTATGCATTCAGGGAAATTATCAAATAAGTAAATACATTAAAGATAGTAACAGCTGGGTTTTTCAATGTTAGAGATAGCAGTTAAAAATAAGGTAAAGGAGAAAACTAAAATGTGGTGTTAGGTTGGAATTAGAAGTAATGTGTATGTTTCATGTGTGTGTAGAATATATAAAAGTATATGTCAACATATGTATTTTTCCTATCTCAGTCTTCTGAGACGGCCTGGGAGCAGCGACACCGCAATAGCAATATACACACTTTGCACCGAGATCTTGGCATCTACTTACTATTCTTTACTGAAAGAAACTAAAGTTCCCTGAAGAAACGGCTGATTCTAAGGATGGGGCAAGGAGAGTACAAGGCGAGCCTGAAGCATCTTACTTCATCAAAAAAAGCAAGAGACTGGTCATATAATGATGGGGACATGCCACAAAGACAAAGAAACTAGCTTATACATGACAAATCTAGAACAATATGAAAAACAAAATAAATGACAGGTATACAGATTATAGCCCACTGAAAAAAAAATGAGTCCCTACCGATGTAAATAAATTATCAAATTTGAACATTGAGGAACAAAATATTACATTGTTTCAAAGTACCTCCCCCTGAACTACTTACTGATTTTAAAGAATTGGTTTACCTTGGCGAAGCCTGGAAGAATCTCCCTTAATTAAGTGATCAAAGTCACCATAAAGTGGCGACAAAACAGAAGTTGCAAGAGAGATTTTAAAAATTATCAAACGATTTGAAACAGGTGAATTTTGAAAGAATTTGAAAAGCTACAGTAGTTCAATTCTTAAGTATTGATGGTTATAAATACTAGCATGAAACAAATAATGCGCTGTAATTGCTAATCTATAATATGATATACCCATTGTCATCCAGTCAAATGTGACTCATAGCGACCCTATAGGACAGAGCAGGACTGCCCCATACAGTTTCTAAGGAGCAGCTGGTGGATTTGAACTGCTGACCTTTTGGTGAGCAAGCCATCTCTAAACCACTGAGCCACCAGGGCTCCAGTAACATGATATAATATATATAATCTATGGAAACCCTGGTGGCGCTGTGGTTAAGTGCTATGGCTGATAACCAAAGGGTCAGCAGTTTGAATCCACCAGGCTTGGAAACTCTATGGAGCAGTTCTACTCTGTCCTGTAGGGTCACTGTGAGTCGGGATGGACTCGACGGCACTGGGCTTGGTTTTTGGCTTTATGATATAATCTCTCTTACTTCAAATTGTTTACTATGGAGACTTTTAATCATAAGCAATCATGAAGGAGTAGTTTAATGCACCTCCATGTGCCCATCACTTAGTTTCAGTAATTATCAACACACGGTCATTACTAATTCATCTACACCTCCAATACACCCAAAAAGGATTATTTGAAAGCAAGTTCAGACATTATATCATCAGTAAACATCTCAGTATACTTCTTTACACAATAACATCTCTAATACATTTTTCAAATATAATCACAGTACCACTATCACACCTTAAATGCAAAGACAGTAATTCCTCAGTATCTTCAAAAAGCAGTGTTCAAGCTTCTTCAATTGTCTCATAAATGATTTTAACACTTGCCAGGTTCAAAATACTTAATATTGAGGTCCACACATGGATTTGGTTAATATATTGCTTATATCCTGTTTAATGTGTAACAGTTTCCTCCCACCCCCTTCCTTCTTCTTCTCCTTTTTTTTTGGGGGGGGGGTGGTGGTCACATTATTTGTTGTCCTGTACTGCAGAGTTTTTCATATTCTGGATTTTCCTTTGCTCATCTCCATAGTGTCATTTAATGTGTTCCTTTATCTCCTGTATTTCCTGTACACTGCTCTTTACACATTTGTCAAATTCAGTTTCAAGTTTTTGGCTTATTAAGGAAGTGATTTGTGTACTTCTTATTGTTTTATATTAAAAACCTGTTGCCCTTGAATCGATTTTGACATTAGGGGATATATTATGTCCAGTTGTCTCTCTTCTTATTAAAACCAATCAGTGGGTTTCTTGTATTATCATTCCGACCCATCCATTATAAAATTCCCCGTAAGGTTTTCAACTTATACTTTTAGAAGCCATTCATTATTATTTTTTATTGTGCTTTAAGTGGAAGTTTAAAAATCAAATCAGTCTCTCATACAAAAATTTATATATACCTTGCAATGTACACCTAGTTGCTCTCCCCCTAATGAGACAACACACTCCATCTCTCCACCCTGTATTCCTTGTGTCCATTCAGCCAGCTTCTGTCTTCCTCTGCCTCCTCATCTCCCCTCCAGACAGGGGCTGCCCACATAGTCTCATGTGTCTTCTTGAACCAGGAAGCTCACTCCTCACCAGTATCCTTTTCTATTCTATAGTCCAGTACAATCCCTGTCTGAAGGATTGGCTTTGGAAATGGCTCGTCTTGGGCTAACAGAAGGTCTGGGGACCATGACCGCCAGGGTCCTTCTAGTCTCAGCCAGATCATTAAGTCCAGGCTTTTTACAAGAATTTGAGGTCTGCATCCCACTGCTCTCCTGTAGAAGCAATTTATCATATTGCTTAGATCCATCATTTCATTGTTGTGGTTGTGTGCTGTCTTCCTCATTTATTCGCTGGAATTCCTCATTTATTTATTAGCTGGAATTCTACTATAAAAAATAGCTATCCCCCAATACCTATTTTATTACCCTCAAAAGCTACTTTATTACCCTCAAGTACAGTTCACACAAAAAAGACAGAATAAATGTTTGATTTTCCCTTTACTTACCATCATCAATTTTTTTTAAGTAATATGATAGGACAGTTGTTAAGATTGATCCTTTTACTCCTATTACCCCTTACCTGGTACAGTGCAGTGAATTACTTAATATGGCCCCTTTAGCCACAGTCTTTGTGACTCTCGCACAATGATTGGGTGGGACCATGCAAATAAGGTATACGGAAACTGTGATGGTTATAGCTTGGCTAGGCCATGATTCCCAGTACTGTGTAATTGTCCTCCACTTTGTGGTATTGTATGTGTTGTAAATCCTAAACCTCAGGATTAGGGTGGGTGTGTCTTGACTCAAACCCTTACTAAAAGGCATGACCATCTTACTCAAGTCACACCCTTGTCCCACCTTGCTCAAGTAAGGGGAGTTTCTCTGCAAAAGTTCTCTCACTCACTCTGGATCCTGCATCTACTTCGTCATCATCTGATCTCCAGTTCTTGGAGCTTGAGCAAGCAGCTTGCCATCTGAACCACTAATTCTGGGATTTGCCAGCTTCTGTAGCCCCGTGGGCCAGCAGCGTATTGTCTGCTCTGATTCGTCAGCTTCTGTAGCCTTGTAAGCCAGCAGCCTGTCATCTGGCCTACCAATTTGAGTTCGTTGGCCCCTAAGGTCAGGTTTTACCACTTTTTTAAGGTCAGGTGAGTCAGGAGAAGTTTATGCCTGTTCCATAAATTTGGGACTTGCCAGCCTCCACAATCACATGAGCCGTCTCCTTGATACATTCTTACAGAACCCAAAGGCAGGAGGAAGAGTACTAAGGGGAGGAGGAGTAGATGTTAGAGATGATAGAGTGGAACAGCAATTTGGAAAAGTTGAACATTTGGGACATCTTTAAACTCCACCTCATAGCAACTGAGAATTGTGCTGATTCATATAAAATAAATTATTCCTTTAGTTGGTGTTGGAATGGTGGATTTCGCTGTAATGGCCCAGACTCACTGGAATATGTGGTTTTGAAAAGAAGGGGTTAAATGGGAGAATGAGATTTCTGGATGAGATAAAAAATGTCCATGGATTGATACAGCTGTTATGGTGTAATAAGTTACCCAAGGCAAAAGTTATTCATGGGAAGTAGGAGTAGTGGATCTAACTTCTGGGGAATTGGCTAGTTGGATGCATATGGAATTACAGCGTGATAAAGAAAGGGCAGGACATATAATTCCTTGGTTTCTGTTATCAGTAATAGCTGCAATGGCAGGGAAAAAGAATGTAGGAGTGGATTTTAGCACTGAACCAAGCCCAGATCGGGTCTGGTGGGAGCAACAACAGCTAATCTCAGGGCTGACCTGGAAAGGAAAAATCATGTCGAAACAACAGAAAGTACTCCTACAATTTGCTTCAATTTGTAGATCAGTATTGTCTGTCTCCTGAGGAACCATTACCAAAATGGATTGTGAGAGCGACTAATTTAAGGGCAGTGTCTTTAATTTTGAATGCTGTCGAACAAAAGAGCGTGTCTGGGTTGATGCAAGACTTACTATGGAACAGTTGCAAATGATGATACAAGATCCAGTTATACAGTAGGTTAACCTGAAGGGGACAGCCAGCCTGGCGAACTGGATAAAATCTGCAGTGAAATTTGTTTACCCTGAGAAGGGAAAATTGTCCTCTTCCCCTCTTAATACCCAATGGAACGCTCCAGAGGAAGTAGCTGATGTGCTGCTTATGCAAGCCATGCTGGAAGGGCTTTATGGTGATCATGATTTTCATCCAACAGCATGCCCCTTACACAGGTCATGGCAGATATGGTAATCAAGGGAGCCCTTTCTACATGGGCACCCCAAATAACCTTGCTACTGCAAAACAAAGCAATAATCCAAGAACCCTTGTCAGATCTATTGGCATGGCTTTCCCACATGGGTCTCATGGATGCAAGAAACATAAGGGTGATTCTTAAAAGAGTGGAAGGAGGTAATGGGGAAAGAACTTACCTCAGTAGGATGGAGATTTTTACATGGTTACTAAGAAATGGGATGAGTATAATGGACATCGATGGACTTGAAACAAAGATCCTAATGCATCATTTCAAGAGGTTGGGTGGACCAATGGAAAAGAAGCCAAAACAAGTCTGTTCTATTCACTCCAGACCAGAGGAATTTAATGATGGGAATTCCCACCCGGGACCATTTGAAGCAGAGGCTCAGCTAGTTGATCAAGATAAAGATTGATGGGGGGCAGGGCCTTCTGATCCAGCCCCCAGCAAGGGATGAAAGGCCATATGCACACGAGTGGGTGAAATGGCCTACGGGTGGGAAAAGACCTTCTTGGGGCTGCTGGACAAAGAAGCCCAATGTACTGTAATCCTGTTTTGGACTGGTAACTTGATTGGGAGGGATAAGGTAATCCTTCAAGTACGAAGGGGTCAATGGTTAGAAGAACCAGGGGGTAGCTTGTGGTGCAGTGAATTATATAATACAGCCCTTCTAGCCATAGTCTTTGTGATTCCTATGCAAATAAAGTGTGTGGAACCTCTGATAGTTACGGCTTGGCTAGACCATGATTCCCAGTATTGTATAATTATTCCCCATTTTGTGATCTGAAGTTATTATCCTCCATTTTGTGGTACTGTACATGTTGTAAATCCTAAACCTCAGGATTAGGGTGGGGTGTACCTTGACTTGCGCCCTTATTAACGGATGTGACCGCATTACTCAAATCACACCCTTGCACCACCTTACTCAAGTATGGGGAGTTTCTCTGCAAAAGTTCTCCCGCTCACTCTGGATCCCATATTCGATTTGTCATCAGCTAACCTCTGGTTCTTGGAGCTTGAGCCAGCAGCCTATCATCTGATCTCATCCAAAAGCTTCAGCAGCTTTGTGATTCAGCAGCCTATCATCTAGTCTGCCAATTTGGGTTCGCTGGCCCCTGTGGCCACATGTGTCAAAATAAACTTACACCTGACCCCCAGATTTGAGGCTTGACAGCCTCTACAATTGTGTGAGCCATTTCTTGACATGGTTCATGAGTTCTGTGAAACATTGCAGCGAGTTTAGGAACCCAAAGATGGGAAGGAGAGTACAAAGGGAAGGAGGAGTAGTTGCTGGTATAGATGATGGAATGTACATCAATTTGGAAAAGCTGGACATTTGGGACATCTTTAACATCCACCTTATAGGAACCAGCTTTGTGCTGATCCTTATAAAAAAGATTATTCATTTACAAGGTCACTCCTCCTGATATTAGCAAATGGCTGTGGCTTTCACCGGGTTACATCAGTGAATCACATGTGTATCTTCTTCCACCTTGCAGAGCTCCTGCACATGTTTTCTAAATTGAATACTCAGAGTCTTCATGGATATGAGACACAGTGAGCAGTGAGCAATTAAGCGGGGGGGGGGGGGGTGGGGGGGTGGGGAGGGGAACACAACCCACACTCGCTATCACAGTGACGAGATTCAGATTCCAATGTGTTTAAATCTTGATACATTTAAATGGTGACTGTCCAATTCTCCAGATTTCAGAGTTTTATTCTGATCTGTAATTTGTCTCTCTTTTTCTGTAAGAACCTTGGAGGATTATCAGCTCCTTGCGTTTACATAGATGGACTGCCCACTAAGCATAATTCATGCCCATCACTAAAATAGCTCTTAATGTTTCTGTGATCTAAATATTTTATGTCATTTACATTGGTTTGATCTGCTTCTTGTTAGCTGTAGTTGCATAAAATCAGCACATTTTCATCTCTGCCACACAGATAGTGGCAGGAGACTGATGTTTGAGGGGAAAAAGAACTCTTAAAACATTAAAATTCTATTGAAAAAAAATCAATAGTTTGTTTTCTGTTTGGAAAAAAAAATGGGTTTATAGATTTTTTCCCCCCAACACACAATATTGATGGGTTCCGTTAAAGCCCCTGAGAAACTTGATTCCTAACGGAGTTGTTCTTTCACGTGTGCCGAGCAGATTGATTTAGGAAGTTCTGATTCACACCAGTTGAAGACACGTGTGGAAAGTGCTTTACATACACAAGGAATATGCTACAGCAATAGGAATTTTCTCAAAACCAGCAGTAAAGGACAAAATTATCACTCTATTCAAACAAACTGTAAAATAATTTTGTTTAAAAAATAATGCCCTCTTTGTGTATATGCTTGACTTGAGTCACTAGGTAGTGAAATACCACTCTGTAATTTACCACATCTTTTCCATAAATGGTTTTGCACATTCCAGGAATTCGTTGGTGCCAGACCCCAGAAGCACTGAGAACAGCATCCAATCCATGGGTATTGCCTGCTCACGTCTTAATAATGACCACTTTAGGCCTGAAACATATAATTAAGCTCCCAGCACTGAGCATCTCAATGAAGGATATTGCTAAGTAACGGGCCTGCAACCTACTTAATTAGCACCAACAAAAAAAGCACCACTTAGATTTGCCATCCTGGGGCATCAGAGGGCCCCTTTTCATGTGCAGCGCTTCGTGAGCAATTTTGAAAAGAGGAAGAGATAATGAAGATTATTACCCTATTGCCCTATTAGCAACACTTAGCTTTAGGCCTGGAAAGAATAAGAAAGTGGAGGATCACACTGGCTGACTATCATACAAATTCTGAAAGTCATGAATTGTGAAGTAGCTGTTATTCAAGAAGCATTCTGTGGGGGCCTAAACATTAGAAGTCATTTCTGGGCCCCTTCGTGAGCTTCCTCCACTTGATGAAGCTCGGGCTGAGACTCAAGGGAAAAGAAGCCTCTGGCTTTACTCAATGAGCAAGCTCTCCAGAAACTTCCTTAAAGAGGGTTTTGGCAAAATAAGAGCATAGGCAGTATTCATTTGGTAATTTAATAATAGTTTTTGGCACTCATTATGTGTCATGTAAAAAAAAAATTTTTTTTTTTTTTTATAGGAAGTCCTTGCCCTCAGAAAGTTTGTATTTTTGTCCAAGTGGGACAGAAAATAACCAACTAAACAATTACTCGTGGTAATAAAAGGACATAAACTAGTGACATATGATAGAGGTTGGAAGAGCGTTTTAAAAACCTATTAGGTGGTTTTAATCAGGGGATTGAAGTGATCCGGTTTATTCATTTTTAATTGTTACTCTAGCCTCTGAGTAGAGAAATAAATCTAGGAGGACAAAGGAGAAATGGGAAGACCATTTAAGACATTATAGCAGTAATCCAACCAAGAGATGGCAGTGGCTTAAATCAGGTGATATCGGTCATTCTAAAGAGAACAGAAGTAAATGAATTTTGGATGCATGCTGGGCGTAAAGGCAACAGAACCAACTGATGTAGAGGAAGGAAGGAGTCAAAGATGATTTCAAGGCTTCCACCATAGACAACATGGTAGATTATAATGCCAGTGAGTGCGATAAAATGCACAAAAGGTTATTTAAAACAATGGCTGTGGACACAGTTAACTTTTTAATTTTTAGTGCTGTACTTTTCTCCTTCTCTCTCACATAGGATCCTCTTTATGGCACTGATGGATTCATTCATTCATATTTATTGAGTATCTACAATGCTTTGTGCTGCAATAGACCATGGGGACCTGGGCCCTGCTTCATGGAGGAAATGGGCATTAAACAAAAAGTCACACTAATGAAAGTAATTACAAACTAAAATGAATATCCTGAAAGAACAGAGCATTGTTCTGTGGAAGTAAATAATACATGAACCTGCCGGAGGTAGGGATGGTATGTGGGTGTTGAAAAAGGCTTCCTCAAGGAAGTGTCTCTTGAGCTCCCCCATAAGGCTTAAACAGAACGTATGAATACGTGGTATGTATGAGAGTGAAAAAGAGAAAGAGAGAGAAGGGCAGAGTCAGAAAGAGTGAGCACAATGAGGAGGAATGGGCTATTCCAGGTAGAAGGACCAGAATATGCACAGCCTATTTGCCCAAAGGAAGCAAGGCTTCTAGAAAGTAAAACCATGTCAGTGAAGCCCAGAGAGAAAGAGAAGGGAAGTACAAGATGAATCTCGAAAGAAGAGACTAGTTCCTGTTGGGCACTACAGGACAATAATATGGATTTAGGATGTTATCCTGAGATAATAGCAAGCCACCGAAATGTAAAAAGATGATTTTGGCCACTATGTGAAAAGTGGATTGGGACAATGTTGGGAGAGCAAGTCAAAGGCAATAGAAGTACCTGTACAAGGGATGATGATGGATGGGATAATGTAGCAATAGAGAAGGGAACCTGATCTTGATAGGACTTGGTATAGATTGGATATTTGGTGGGGCAGGGGAGGCGGAGCATGGCAGATAGATGTCAAAGGTGATTCTAGGCTTCTTGTGAAGTTGCTACTCATGAAATTATTAAAAGCTGAAGAAGAATGGGTTTGAAGAAGGGAGATAATCAATCTGTTTAAGACTTGTTGAGTACCTTTTAGACACTGAATTGAAGCTGTTAAAGATGCCTTTGAAAATATACAATTCTAGTGCAGAGAAGGAGATCCTTGGCAGATATATGTGGGTAAGTGGAAACTGAAGCCATTGGCATGAGTGATAAGATCACAGAGTGAGAAGAGAAAAGGTGATAGGACTGAGCCTCATGGAGCCCCAGCATTAATGACTGGACGGAGGAAGGGGAGTCTGTAATGGCAAGCAAGCAGGGCAGCCAGGGAAGTAGCAAGGGAACAGCAAAGTGAAACACTATGGAAGTCAAGAGATGAGAGTGTCTCAGAAGAGAGGGGTAAACAGCACTTAAACACCACTGAGAGGTCCAGCAAGATGACGACGGAAAAATATTTTAGATTAGCAATAAATAAATCACAGTTTTGATGGTGACAGGTTGGCGTGCAGTGATAATCATTCTTAAGCAGCTGATATTTGCCAGACATTCTTAAGTAGCTGATATTTGCCAAATGTCTAGGACCTTTGATTTTCTCTATGCTCTGAAACTGACAAGTTCCAAGACAAATAAATGATATAAGGCAAAAAGCTTTGGACCTGATATTAGAAAACTTTAATACAAGTTCTGATGCCTCTGCTTACGAGTCATGTGACCTTTGGAAAGTCATTTTTTTTTTTTTTTCTTTTTCAACCTCAGTTATGTCATCTGCAGGAATTGGGATAAAAAGAATTATTTCATAAGGTAAAGAATAAAGTAGATAATGTATGTGCATTTAATGTTCTGCTGATATTCATAAGGTTCTCACTGACCAATTTTTTTCAGAAGTAGACCTCCAGGTCCTTCTTCCTAGTCTGTCACAGCCTAGAAGCTCCACTGACACCTGTCCATCATGGGTGACCCTGGTGGTATTTGAAATACCAGTGGCATAGCTTCCAGTCACAGCAACATGCCAGCCCCCACAGTACCACAAACTGACAGACGAGTGGTGGTAGATGTACCTCAGGCTTGTGTTCTTTTACCACACTTATTCAGTCTGTATGCTGACTGGACTATATGAAGAAGAACGGGGCATCAGGATTGGAGGAAGATTCATAAACAACCTGCAATATGCAGATGACACAACCTTGCTTGCTGAAAGTGAAGAGGACTTGAAGCACTTACTAATCAAGACCAAAGACTACAGCCTTCGGTATGGATTATACCTCAACATAAAACAAAAATCCTCACAACTGAACCAATAAGCAACACCATGATAAACACAGAGAATATTGAAAGCATTAAAGATTTCATTTACTTGGATCCATTAAAAAAAAAAAATTTTTTTTTTTTTTTTATAATCAATACCCACAGCAGCAGCAGTCAAGAAGTCAAATGACATATTGCTTTGGACAAATCTGCTGCAAAAGGCCTCTTTAAAGTGTTAAAAAGCAATGAGGACTAAAATGCACCTGACCCAAGCCATGGTGTTTTCAATCACCTCATACTCAATGTGAAAGGTGGACATTGAATAAGGAAGACTGAAGGAGAATTGATGCCTTTAAATTATGGTGTTGATGAAGAATATTGAATATACCATGGATGCCAGAAGAAGGAACAAATCTATGTACGAAGGGGAACAGCCAGAATGTTCCTTAGAAGCAAGGATGGTGAGACTTTGTCTCAGGTACTTTGGACATGTTATCAGGAGGGATCAGTCCCCGGAGAAGGACATCATCCTTGGTAAAATGGAGGGTCAGTGAAAAGAAGAAGACCCTTGATGAGATGGACCAGCACAGTGGCTGCAACAATGGGCTCAAACATAGTAACGATGGTGAGAATGGTACAGGACCAGGCAGTGTTTCATTCTGTTGGAGGCAAGGTCACTATGAGTCAATGGCAGCTAATAACAACAGTGTGCATTTATCTCAATGCCTAGTACACACACAGAATTCAGCTAATGGTAGCTATATATATTTTTTCCTCCCATTTCAAATTCTATTAAAAACATATTCATAGTCTTTAATCAGAGAAGAGTTAAAATCATAAACTTTATTTTTAAAAGGAAATGTATAACAAATGGATGTTTGAAAAATCTGGCTGCCCAACTGGGAAAAACAATTTCCCCATCAAATGCCCACATAGGTTTTAAAGTACGTGCATACAGATTCTACACATTAAAAAATGACAAGAAAACAGAATTGTGTTGTGTGATGTAGTTGTCTCTCGATTCTTTCAGAATTTTATAACTATAGTGAACACTGAAACTTTGATTCTTTTCCCTGGGTGGTTATTCTTCCATGCGCATGAAAATTAACCCTGTCAATTTTGATTTCCTCTTTTCGGGTATGCTAAGAAGGCAGACATAATTTATAAAGAAACATTGAAAACTTCCTTTGTCACTACTGATATTTCCCAAAGATAGTGAAGGTATCTTTACGAAACCAAATCTGCTTTTTATACAAAGCAGAAGTGATAATTATTCTTCTTATGATCAATGTGAAATCCACAAGATTCCCTGAGAAAATTAATGAGGCTTCAACTTTAAGATGTCAAAATCTAATATATAAACCCCCAATTTGCTTTACTCAAAATAATATCAGAGGCAAGGAAGCATAGGAAGGACATTCTGAAGTGGGAATTGGTGTACAGCGCCTTCCCTAGTACTCATGAGCTCTGGGACCCTGGACAGGGCTTCACATGGCTTCAGTTCAGTTAGCCCTGGGAATTAAAACAGATAAATAAAATAAATAAATAAAGGGGTGAAAAAACAGGTCAAACCAATGTTCCTTTTGTCTATAATATTTACCAATTCTAAGATTCCATGACAAAACCCCGAAATTCCTTTAAGGGAGGCTCAGCTAGTGTGTTTTAGTGTTTGTTTACAGATGATCAACTGTTTGACACAGGTCTGGAAGTTGGGATTTGGCGATCAGGGAAAATTAAAACTCTTCAGTTTGGCATCAATGCCAATAGAAAGTAAATCCTTTCTGAAAATAAAATATATCTGAAATTACCGTGTAAGTCAATGGGAAAGCAACGGTAATAAAGAGACAATTAAGTATCCTGTTGCTGTTTTTATAGACACTTAACCAAGAGCTTGAAAACAGGCATTACCCTGGAGATAGTTTAATGACTTCTTTTGCTTTAGTTTATTGAATTTAGCTCAGTTTTATGGTTTACCAAATTACTCTTATCTCAGAAAACTGGGGTTAGAATGTTATTACAATATAAATACATTTTACATTAATAAAAATTTTAGTGGAAATTAGAAAAGCGAAGCATTAAAGGATCTCTCAATGTTTTAAAAAAGCAACCAAGTATCACATTTACTTAGCTTTTACTTGTGTGTTGTAAGCAGCAGCATTATAGATTTTTTTTTTTTCAATCTTAGCAATGCCCAAAGCAGATCTGAAAACAGTGTGGTTGCACAATAATTGTTTTTGAAAAGGAAGATCATGTTGCACTTAAGGAATGTGAATGACATCCTAAATAGGCCCTGTGACCTCTCTCCCAATCCTAATTGCCTTCTATACCCTCAAAGGTAACTGCTATTCCTAGTCTGGGGTGGATATTTTTGCTATGAATTTTACACCCATGGAATATATATAGAATTTTTTGGCTTTTGAAAAAAAATTTTTTTTATTGTGCTTTAAGTGAAAGTTTACAAGTTAAGTCAGTCTCTCATACAAAAATTTATATACACCTTTTATTCTCATACAAAAATTTATATACACCTTGCTGTATACTACTAGTTGCTCTCCCTCTAATAAGACTGCACACTCCCTCTCTCCACCCTCTGTTTTCATGTCCATTCAGCCAGCTTCTGAATGGACCCTCTGCCCTGTCATCTCTGCTCCAGACAGGAGCTGTCCACATAGTCTCATGTGTCTGCTTGATCCAAGAAGCTCTCACTCCTCACCAATATCATTTTCTATTCCAAAGTCCAGTCCAATCCCTGTCTGAAGAGTTGGCTTTGGGAATGGTTCCTGTCTTGGGCTAACAGAAGGTCTAGGGACCATGATCTCCGGGGTCCTTCTAGTCTCAGTCAAACCATTAAGTCTGGTGTTTTTATAAAGAATTTGAGGTCTGCATCCCACTGCTCTCCTGTTCTCTCAGGGGTTGTCTGTTGTGTTCCCTGTCAGGGTAGTCATTCATTGTAGCTGGGCACCATCTAGTTCTTCTGGTCTCAGGCTGAGGTAGTCTCTGGTTTATTTGGCCCTTTCTGTCTCTTGGTCTCATAATTAGCTTCTGTCTTTGGTGCTCTTCATTCACCTTTGCTCCAGGTGGGTTGGGACTGGGATTTCGTATTTTTGCTCGTAATTGTTTTTACGTGAATTTTATACTACAACTTTCTATTTTTTTTTCACTCAATACTATGTCCTGAAGATGTGCCATTTAGATTTACTTACACTACTTAAATACTACACAATACTCCATATTACCCTTAAACTATAGCTTATTTAACGTCTCCTCTAAGAAAATGTTTGATTGAAATGATCTTAATCTTAAATATAAAGTTAATAACCTAGCTTTACTTTAAAATTCTAGCTTGTGCTATGTTGAAGGTCTTGATTACACTCATTATCATAACATTCATTTTGGTGAATGTTATGAGTGCCTCTGTTTTGCACAGTTAAGCACTCGACTGTTAACTAAAAGGTTGGAAGTTGGAATCTACCCAGAGATGCCTCAAAAGAAAGGCCTAGTGACCTACTTCCAAATAGCCAATGAAAACCCTACGGAGCACAGTTCTACTCTGACACACATAGGTTCTCTGTAAGTCAGATTTGACTCAACTACAATTGCTTTTAATATGAATATGTGGAATGGTAGTCACCAAATAATACAGAATATTGCTTAGAAGCTATTGTGTACCTCCAGATAATTTCTCTCTCTCTCTCTCTTTTTTTTTTAAATAAAATGAGATGTTTAATTGTCAAGAGGATCTGAGAATAAATTAAAAACATTAGGTAGTGGAATGACTTTTTTGGACTGTTCTGATTATTAGTATTATAATGCATGAGTGTTGTTCAAACTTTTCTTCTAAAGAACCCCTAATGGCAGAGGAAAGCAGTAGGGGACCCCATGAGACTCAAACTTAGCCTCAGGCAGTCTGCCAGCAAGCAGAAAATTTCTTTGAAGTCCGGTATTTTATCTTAAATATTCATGCAATGTCTTAGTTCAATAAGAAAAAGAAAAAAAAAGATTTTAAATTACTAAATAGCTAGTAAATTTTATACTCCAGGAAGATACAGCACCTTTATCCTGTGGCTTTGCTCACTAGAGTGCTACTGGATGCCCTTGGAAGTGATAAGCTCCATCTAGTTAGGGACAAATACAAAATGCTATCTTATAAAGTGTTACTATTTAGAACTATCTAGCAACATTGGACTGGGTTAGCAACATGTCTGGAATCACTGGGAGGTACAAACAGTTAACATGCTGGCCTGCTAACTGAAAGGTAGGAAGTTCTAGTCTACCTAGAGGCATCTCAGAAAAAAGGCCTAACAGCCTACTTCCAAAAAATCAAACACTGAAAACCATAAGAGCACAGTTCAACTCTGACACTCATGGGTCGCCATGAGTCAGGAATGATGCAATGGCAACTAGTTAGCAAAGGAGCTAATACCTTTTTTTTTTCATGGAAATATATACAACAAAACATACACCTATTCAACAATTTTTACATACACACCTCATTGACAATGATTACATACTTCACACTGTGTCACTATTCTCACGATCTCTGCCCATATTGTTTCGCCACTGTTACCTTAAGCTCTCGGCCCTTTAATATTTTCATCTGTGCTTTGGCGTTACTGTTGCCATTTTGATTTCATATAGATAATGCTGTAAAAGCATACAATGCTCAAGGAAAATATTATTTACTTGGCTAAACTGTTGATTTATTTAAAGAAGACTTCGAAGGGTACAGTTGCTTCAAGGAGTAAAGTTGTTTTCAGGCAATAGATTCAGGGTTTCCCCCTGTCTCAATATATCCAGAAAGTCTGGCTCCCAATAAGAATTTGAAGTTCTAGTCCTCAATATTCCTCATTTTGATGAAGTTCCATCTACTAAGTCCCTAATCAAAATACTCAGTAATGGCAGCCGGGCCACCATCCATTTGCTCTGGACTCATGGTAATAGAGGTAGTAGTTCATGGCTTTTCTTCTGACGCACCTCTGGGGGGACATGAACCCCCAATCTTTTGGTAGCAGCCTATGCTCTATTACTCAGGTTCCTTGGGTAACAGAAACTAACCAAGTAAACTTAGTTAAAGAAGAAAAAGTGACATAATTTAACTGTCTTATAGCTGAAAGTCCGCATTCTACGTGGTGTTCTGAGTAAACTCTGCAATAATCACTTTTTACTTGGGAGGCTTAAGCAAGGGAGAAAAATAGATGCTTTTCTAACTCTGAGAGAATCTAAACTTTCTTTGAGTGGTTAAGCTGATTATATAGCAAGATCAGTGAGGCCATAGTCAATGAGTAAAATAATAAACTTGATAAAAAATACAAATGTCATATCCTACTGCAGATATTCTATGAGTACACACACTTGTCCACAAAAAATGAAGAAATATTATACTCACTAGGTGTTACAGATTGAATTATGTTCCCCCAAAATATGTGTTGGAAATCCTAACCTCTATGCCTATGGTTAAAATCCCATTTGGGAATGGATTGTCTTTGTTATGTTGATGAGGCAGGATTAGTGTAGAGTGTACCTTTTGAGATATAAAAGAGATTAAACAAGCAAGCAGAGGAATGATGGGGTAAGATAGATGCCCAGGCAGATGGAGATCTCCAAGGAACCAGGAAGCAGAAGCTGAAAATACAAGGACTTTCCTCCAGAGCAGACAAAGAAAGCCTCCTCCTACAGCCAGTGCTCTGAATTCAGATTTATATCCTCCTTTTTTAAACCATGAGAAAATAAATTTATTTGTTAAAGCCATCCACTTGTAGTGTTTCTGTCATAGCAGCACTAGATAACTAAGACACTGGGTTAAAGGTAATACAGTGGGCAATGACTGCAAAACCAGTTTTTAAAAAGAAGTCAGAATTCATCAAAAGACACAATTTAGAGAGTGAAAAGGTAAGCCACAGAGAGGGGAAAGTAATTTTCAACACTGATATCCAACAAAAGGCTCATATTCACAGTATATAAAGAACTCTTGCAACTCATAAGAAAAAGCTAGGCAAGCTAATAGAAACATGGGCAAAATATTTTAGAGCACTTAGTTGCTAACCAAAAGGTAGATGATTCAAGCCCACCAGCCATTCTGTGGGAGAAAGATGTGGCAGTTCGCTTCCATAAAGATCACAGCCTTGGAAACCCTGTAGGGCAGTTCTACTCTGGCCTATAGGGTCACTATAAGTCAGAATGGACATGATGGCAACAGGCTTGGTTTTTTATTTATTTGTAATTTTTTGTATGCGTAAAGTGGTTAGATGATATTCTTAACTTCACATGGTGGCAAAGTTAACTGCAACAATGGGAGAACTCGCTAGAGCTAAAATTACTGTCTTTATGGGGTAAACCCAAAGGGAGAATACTACAAACTCAATGAGGTTTGTCTTGGTGTGAGATAGGGAACATACTGTGATCTTGACCCATTCCCAAGTACTGAAACATTTTAGAGAAAAAAAAAAAAATTACCTGTAACATATTTTCATCATTTGTAGTTTGTTTATCTCTCTAGTGGGGGAAAAAAAATTTATTTCTAAAGATAATATCAATCAGAATGTTCTCCTTTAATCATGTTCTCTAAATCATTGTAAAGATAGGTATACTGCAGCATCAACATGTCTATATAGATACAGAGATAGAGATAATGCGTATGTATGCGTGTGTGTATATATAAGAGAGAAAAATTGCACCAACGTATTTACATCCTGTACACTAAATTATATTTGTTTACTTCAAGAATCATCTGATGAGAGAGGGTATGGCAGAACAGACTGATTTCATAAAGGTCTTTCTCTTTCTCTCCGAGTTTATCAATTTCTATAAGAGAAGGAGAGAGGAGAGACCATTGAACTCTCAGATACATAAAGAATTTAGGAAACTAAAATATCTCACACAAAATAAAAGTCTCCAATTGTAACTTTGTTATTTGAAGCACATTCAACTTTCTAATAAACTTTACATAATAGATTCATATTATTAAAATTTTTAAAACTTTGAATTATTTAATTACAGTGGTTTCAATTGGAAGCCAGACAGTGTTGTATTTTAAACTAAATTATCTGTAAGAGAGAGAAGTGCTGCCTGTTTCATTAAGAAATTAAGTTAATTCATAATCAATAGAAGAACAAGTCTATTTATCTCGGACAAACTCTGACTATATTTGTGCCCAGCAAAGGCATGTTTACATTTGGTTATTGGAAGCATACCAAGGTCTGCATATTTCTCTGGTCCTGTTTCCTTTCTGCCCTGTTGGCAAGTAGCTTGTTAAAAGTGACAAGTCAAACCAAAGGGACAAAATACATTTTTAAGAAATGGAGAACTATGTACCTTGGCTTGTTCCTTTCCTTTTTCCTTGCTCTGATACACATTATCCAAGAGTCACATGGTACAATAGGACTGATTTTCTGCCTCTGACTGAAGCTGTGTACCAGATGGAATTATAAAGTCCAGGTCAACTAGGACACAGGTGTAGTTATCCAAATCTGATTTGCAATAATGGGCCTACGTTATTTATCTTGAACTATATCCTTTATCACTGTGATCACTGTGATTCCTCCCCAGTGAAATAGTTTTCTCTTCTGTATGCAAATCCCACATATCTAAAAGAGTTAGGAAGGAGAAAGACCAACACTGTCAGGTTCTGGACTTTAAGGTATAAACAATTCTGACTGGTATTTCTTTTTAGATTCATAATCTCCTTTATTAGATATAAATTATATACTGGTAGAATATATCCACATGTGCCTGTATCAGTTAGGACTCTTTTGGCTGCATGTGACAGAAAGGGCAGGTATAGGTCTACCATCATGCATGGTTTGTCCAGGGCTTTGAGTGATGATAACTATACATCATTTCTCGTTACCTATGTTTTATTATTCTGTATTTTGGGGTTATACTCAGGTTGTATGTGGTACCATTAATGGCTTCCAAAGGCACCATAATAACATTTTTCCATGTTTCAATCCAACAGAGAAGTATGAGTTCTTAAAAGTTTTCCAGCAAGAGTCTAGGGATTGCCTCTGATTGATGGTACCTCCATATATAAACTAATCACTAAGGGCAGTAGAATTCAATGCTCTGATTGTCAGGCCAGAGTCTCATGCCCACCTTATCCTTACCGGTCAAGAGGATATGCTTCCAAAGCAAAAATCAGGTATTAATACAAAATTGGAGACCAGACACTGGATATGGTATGAGAAAAGTTCCCTCTTCCTCAATCACCATGTTCTGGAGTCTTCTCCTTTGATGATGCCAACAATATGAAGGGATTATCACTTCTAATGTAACTCCTGAAGCCCTGGTTGAGTAGTGGTTAAGAGCTCAGCTGCTAACCAAAAGGCTGACAATTCGGATCCACCAGCCTCTCGTTGGAAACCCTATGGGGCAGTTCTACTCTGTCCTATTGGGTCGCTAGGAGTTGGAATCCACTTGATGGCAAAAGATAGCATAGCTCCTATGAGAAGCCCCAGTGGCACAGTAATTAAGCATCCTATTGCTAACCGAAAGGATGGCAGATTGAACCCATCAGCCACTATATGGGAGAAAAGACCTGGCAATCTGCTCCCATAATGATTACAGTCTAGAAAACCCTATGGGGCAGTTCTATTCTGTCCTATAGGGTTAGTATGAGTTGGAATCGACTGGACAGAACACAACATCATCTCCTATTAAGGCACTGCCACCTTCTGAATTAAATGAAGAGACTCTCTGGTAGGGAGACATATACCATTATCATTTTCTTAAATTCATTTATGAAGTTCCTGTGCACTCAAACTTCTAAGGGAATAAAGCAGATAAGTTTTGATATAGGTGTGGTGGAAGAAAAGTCTGTTGTAATGGTCAGTGCTAAGGAGATCAAGTCCTTGGGTGTGGATCAGCAGGAAGGAGGCATAAGAAGTCAAACTTTGGGATGAAGTCACTGAGAGCCTGCAAGAGAGGTTGAGGATATGTTAATAGAGAGGAAGACACCCCTAAGATAACTTTGCCGGCACCACAAAGCTCTGCTTTCTCACTGACATATCAAAACCAACCCACTGCAATTGAGTCAATTCCGACTGGCAACAAACTTATAGGACAGAGTAGAATCACCCCAGAGCACTTCCAAGAGTGTAATTTTTTTTTTTTTAATTGTGCTTGAAGTGAAAGTTTACAGTTCAAGTTAGTTTCTCATACAAAAATTTATACACACATTGTCATGTGACCCTAGTTGCTCTCCCTATAATGTGATGATACACTCCTTTCCACTCCAGATTTCCCATGTCCATTCAATGAGCTCCTGCCCCTTTTTGCCTTCTCATCTGGCCTCCTGACAGGAGCTGCCCATTTCAAGACTGTAATCTTTATGGGGAGCTAAAAAAAAATTTTTTTTTTCTGGAGGCACAGCGGTTAAGCACTGGGCTGATAACTGAAAGTTCAGCAGTTAGAACCTATGAGCAGCTCTGTGGGAGAAAATACGTTGCTACCTACTTCTGTAAAGATTACAGCATGCAACAACAACAGCAACCAGGTCTCCTCATTCACATAGCTTCTTATATGGAAGGTATTGAAAACCCACTTTTGAAGCTTGGAACCCTTCTATAAGATTTCAATCAAATGGACATCCAATCTCTATTTTAGATACTTCTAGACTTAAAATTTAAGTAGTATTAGGGTTCCTAGAGAAAACATAGGATGCCTAGTTAAATTTAAATTTCATATTTTGTTATATTATTTGTTGTTTACATGAAATTTGAATTTAAATGGGTGGCCTCTCTTTTATTTGCTAATCTTGGCTGCCCTACCTACTACCCATAACCAACATTCCCTCTTTGGACAATTGATAGTTTAAAAATTCTTTTATCAAGCCTTAGACTTCCAGATAGCACCTCGGTAGCTATCAAACTTAATTCTCTTCAAAGAATTAAGAGGGGAGTACAATTTCCAGAACAAGTGCTTACAGTAACATTGTTGTGGTGGATTTTCAAACGGTGTAGCAGAGGTCTGGGTTCTAATGAGCCTGCATGAACACAGTGGGGAGGGGCACTATGGGATGGACTCAGGTCTCCCATCTATGCTTCTGCTTTAATCTAAGATATTTATGGAACCTACAAGGTTTTTTTTTTTTTTTACAAGGTTAGATTTCATTTTTAAAATTGATGACAAAAACTTGGTGTGGGGGGAACCCACTTGTCTTCTGAAAATGTGAGCATTTACTTCTAAACTTTTTTGAAGCAAGACACGTGTGTTCTCATGTGTTGCATACTTAAAAGTTGCATACATACTACTAGTTACTGCTTTCGCCCCTACAATTTCTCTGTATCTGTCAATGCTCTAACTAGTTCTAAGCTTAATGAATGCTTGGAGGTAGCTGTGGACACTCTTTCCACCTCTTCCTTGCCTCCACAAGTACTAAATGCCATAACATTTAGTGTTTGCCTCTTGAACACAGCCTTGTTCATCAGCAGATTTAGCTGAAGTAAGTGGGAATCCATACGCAGAACTGTCAGGCAAGCTGTGGTTAGTGCAACCCCTTTATAATGCTTAATTACTGGAAGTTAGAGCAGCTTTCAAATACAACATGTATTAGTCTGTTTTATTATACTTTATTGCTGAAGCAGGCACAAATAATTGCCTTTCTCTGGAGCAAATCTTATTTTCTTACATAGGTCATGGATATAGTCTACATTCATTTTTCTTATGTAGTATTTTTCTACTGGGCTACAAATTTTATCCTGGCTTTATTAAAATAGGCAGAAATGAATTAAAATTTAGCAGGCTTTCTCCAGTTTTCAGTTGTCAAGAAAATGTACATATTAGCCTCCAAAGAGGGAAGATTATGCATCAAAAAATCCTTCCAGCCAATCCCATGGCAGCTTTTCATCTCCAGCTTCCATACACCAGAGATGAGCTAAAAGGCATTTTTGCTTTATGTATATAAAAAGAAAATTCTTATATCTTCGTCTCCATTGTTTCATAATGGGATAAATGGTCCTTCTAATGGGAAGAAAGCACTGGGGAGCTAGAGGAATGTACTAGAAGAACTCCAGACAATATTACTCAATAAATATACATGGAGTGAATTGTGAATAAGGGCAAGGCAGAGACTCGGAACTGCATAAAATAAATGTGATGTGTTTATTACAGGAGATGCTAATAGACGTGCTAATATACTCGGAGGGGAGTACAATTCCAAGAAGATTTCACGGTCTGCCAAATATTCCAGGTTCAAAGTAAGTGAAGTCCTAATGATGCATGTTGTACATGTCAGTCACAACATAGAGCGTGTAAGTTAAAGAAGCACAGTTTATTGCGAATTTGCTGATAGTTTCTCATGGTAAGAAGAGCTAAAAGAGTTAGATCATCAGAAAGAATGTTAAAACACTCAAAATTACACAATGGGTCATCAGACAGTTCGTTGTGGTCTCTTAAGGGGTAGACCAAGGATCCATGAGTAAGTAAAACAGAGGGAAGAATCTTTGCCTGACTAATTAGACAGCTGCTCAATAGTTAGGAGCCCCTGGGTGGTGTAAAGAGTTAACATGCTGGACTGTTAATGAAAGGTTAATGGTTCAATTCTACCCAGGGGTGCCTCAGAAGGAAGGTCTGGTGGTCTTCTTCCGAAAAATTAGCCACTGAAAACCCTGTGGAGCACAGTTCTGTTCTGACTTACATGGAATGCCCATGAGCTGACAGCAACTGTTTTTTTGTTGTTGTTAGTATTCAATAATTGAAGCTATCTGAGGGTGAAAAATGTTGCTTTTAGAGGTAGACAGTGGAAGTGTCCACGCAGAGATGTTTATGCAGGCATGCTTGAGGGTTTCATTCACTGGATAGATGCTTTATCTAAGAGAGTTCTAAACCATATCATTATGGATTAAAAAAAATCATAAACACTAAAACTAATTGTAGCAAAGCCCAAGGGTATTAAATGAAGTCTTATGGAAACAGCAGTCAAGAAATCAAATGACATAATGACCTCTTTCAGTGTTAAAAAGCAAAGATGTCACTTTGGGGACTAAGGTACACCTCACCCAAGCCATGGTATTTTCAGTCATCTCATATGCATGTAAAAGCTGGATAATGAATAAGGAAAACCAAAGGAAGAATTGATGCATTTGAATTATGGTGCTCACGAAGAATATTAAATACATCATGAACTACCAAAAGAAAGAACAAATATGTCTTAGAAGAAGTACAGCCAGAATGCTCCTTAGATACAAGGATGGTGAGACTTCATCCCACATACTTTGGACATGTTATCAGGAGGGAACAGTCCCTAGAGGACAACATGTTTTTTAGTAAAGTAGGTAGTCAGGGAAAAAGAGGATGATCCTCAACGAGATGGAATGATGCAGTGGCTGCAACAATGGGCTCAAAGATAGCAAGGATTGCGTGGATGGCACAGAACTGGGCAGTGTCTCATTTTGTTGTACATAGGGTCTCTATGAATCAGAACCATCCTGACGGTACCTAAAAATAATTACAACATGGAGGTTTTAAAGGAAACTATTAGGCATATTCAGCTACTTTAGATGCAGACAGTGTTGCCTCTACTCTTGGTTTTTATTTTCCTTGACAGAATCACTTGAATTATTCAGCTCACTCTTATTAACCAAGATCCTGAGATGTATCTTTTCAGTGCCCCAATCTAATGCTCTAATGACTAGTAAGAGTAATTCCTTACATTATACCTCAATCTGTTTTAGTGACTTAATCCATGTTCAGAAAAGGCAGAGATATGTCAGAGACTCCATGGGCAGCAAGCCCAGGTTGGGAAATCCATGAGGACTGGGACTGGTAAGAAGAGTCAAGTTCTAAAGCAATCTTCCCTTCTTCCTGATTGGCATGTTTATATGGTACATGAGCCCTGCTCCCACCAAACGGAAGTACATCATTCTATGGTTTGGGTTACGTGGAATCAACTTTCCTTCCAATTCTATGATCAGTTACAGTTCTAGTACCCTATGCTGGGGCTCTGGTTTCTAAGTCTTAGTCCAAATTATCAAGTCTGAGTGACTTAATCTGGGTCAATAAATCCTCTGGTCAAACAAACTGTTTCATGGTTACTTTGTGTTCATCTATATTAATAGGTTACTAAAACACACCTTTCAACAAGGTAAAATCAATTGCTGTTGAGTTGACTCTGACTCACGGCGACCCCGTGTGTGTCAAAGTAGAACTCTGCTCCACAGGGTTTTTGATGGCTAATTTTTCAGAAATAGATCATCAAGCCTTTCTTCCAAGGCACACCTGGGTGGACTCAAATCTCCAAATTTTTGGTTAGTAGATTATCAGGGATTATTTCAACAAGGTACATAGGTTTATTTCCAAGAAAGGGATCCAGGCTCTATTATTTATGCTAACTCTGACTTTCAGCATTTCCAACCACCTATTAGATTTTTCTCCTTGGATAGCATGCTAGCATCTCAAATTCATCATGTCCAAATGCAATTCATCACGCTTCCTTTCTCCTATGCCTTCCCTTTCACAATAACTCTCCTTCTAGTCTTTCTAGCTGTTTACATGACTACGCAATCATTCCCACTGAAAACTTCAAATTCAGCTTTGTTGACTCCCTTTTTTCATCATCCTTTATGTGTGTAGGGAAAATTGTAATCAGCTAATTATGTTTATTCAGTGGATCTTGAGAAGATACTTTACTTGTACTTTAGGGAATACTTGAACATCCATATATCTCATACAAACATTAGGGATCCTGACAAAACAGGTGGTTATCAGTAAATCTATTGGACTTAGAGAATTCACTCATTTGTCTATTAAAAATTTATTAAGAATTTACTATTTCAGCATTGCGAGAGGCATGGGAACAAAAGTAAACACTACTGATTATATCATGATTCCAATACTCGCATAGAATATGACTTCAAATAATTTCCCTATATGAGAAACAGTTTTTCATGTCTTTCCCTTATAAAAGTAGACATCATGCAATTGTGTGACTTCTCATGTGCTATAAATGTTGTTGCTCTTCTGCAAAACTGAAGCAAATTCAATTAAAAGATGAGGGAGCTTCTCCTAGCTTCAAGTCTTCTTACATCATCTGTGCTTTCCTCCACGTTTTAAAACCTAAATCGAAAATTCTCATCTGTCAGTTCTAATAAATACTTCAGTAAATACTCATTTTCCCTGCATTTAATTCACTAGGGATTTTAAATATACTGTTGCTAGCTACAGTTTCACAAAACCAAACTGTCATTTTGAAAATACAGGTGAACTTGGTTTTCATTGCTTAAAATCCATTGCCATTGAGTAGATTCCAGCTCATAGAGACCATATAGGACAGAGTAGAACTGCCCCACAGGGCTTCCAAGGAGCAGCTAGTGAACTCAAACTGTTAACCTTTTGATTAGCAGCCGAGTTCTTAACCAATGCTTAACCAGGGTTCCATTCATTGTTTTAACCAGTTGCTTTTTTCTGAGCTATCAACAGCACCAAGTATTTGAGAATGTTTAGTAAGTGGTCATGAACATGAAATCGTAGAAAACTTAAAATGTCATTACATGGCTCTGTATATTCTTCCACATTAGATCCCCAAATGTATATATATATCAGTTAATATCCTAATGGGATAAATTACTGTAATTCTAATCTAATACAGGAAACACTGGTGGTATAGTGATTAAGAGCTACAGCTGCTAACCAAAGGGTCAGCAGTTCGGATCTACCAGACACTCCTTGGAAACCCTTTGGGGCAGTTCTATTCTGTCCTATAGGGCTGCCATGAGTCAGAATCACCAAGATGGCAACAAGTTTGTTTGTTGGTTTTTGGTTAATATAATACAAATAATATTCAGTCTATAAAACAACTGTTCTCATATAAGGTTTTCTGTAAGTGGCTTCATGTGTTTGGCAAATACCTATTTATCTTTGGGTGCCAATTATTTTTATGTGTATTAAGAAAATATTGAGGTTGTCAAGGATTTCATTTTACTTGGATCCACAATCAACACCCAGGGAAGCAGCAGTCAAGAAATCAAAAGACACATTGCATCAGGCAAATCAGCTACAAAAGACCTCTTTAAAGTGTTGAAAAGCAAAGAAGTCACCTTGGGGACTAAGGTACACCTGACTCAAGCCATGCTACTTTCAATCACTTCACATGCATGAGAAAGCTGGATGATGAATAAGGAAGACCAAAGAAGAATTGACACCTATGAATCATGGTGTTGGTGAAGAATATTAAGTATACCATGGGTTGCCAGGAAAACAAATAAATCTGCCTTGGAAGAAGTATAGCCAGAATGCTCCTTAGAAGCAAGGATGGCAAGACTATGTCTCACATATTTTGGACATGTTATCAGGAGGGATCAGTCCCTGGAGAAGGACATTATGCTTGGTAAAGTAGCAAGTCGGTGAAAAAGAGGAAGACCCTCAACGAGATGGACTGATATAGTGGCTGCAACAATGGGTTCAAGCATTGCAACAATTGTGAGGCTGGCACAGGACTGGACAGTGTTTTGTTCTGTTGTGCATAGGGTCGCGATGAGTTGGAACTGACTCAATGGCACCTAACAACAACAATTAAGAAATTAATATTTCAAGGTTGCTTCAGATCTATATTTCTTACCACCAAGGGGTATTTTCAATCAAAAAGTAGGTCTTTTGTTATATACTAAAGTTCACCCAACTCTGAACCACTAAGGGAAGGAAGAAATTTCTCAAACCAAGGGCCATCTAGACAGCTGAGTAGTGCCACATTGGTTTCAAATTGCTTGAACAGACTTACATTGAAGGGTCACAATAAGACTGTCAGGAAGAAAAGTATTTTCCTTCCTACTTCAGAGATAATAATAAAAGTACAAAGAGGTTAAGTGACTTGCCCACAATATGTAAAATGTTCAAATATAAAGTATACATATTTTTATTTTAGAGGAAAAACTATAGATTGAACTTATGTCCTACAAATGGCATTTAGTTAAGAGGCTTAATGCTTGGGAGAAAGGCCTGTGACTTTTTGATTTGCTCAGGATTTGGGATTAAAGTAGATCCTATGTGATTGTCTTTATTTTCTGGTTTGAATTATAATTCATTAAGAAATATCAAAGCCACAGTTAATTTCCACAAATAGCTGAAGTGATGTTTTGTTGTTGTTTTCTTTATAACCTTTTCCCCATAACCCTTTCTTTGGTTTATTTTAGGATAGGCTAGTTACATTTGAGGATTGGTTAGATTTTTATAAAACTACCATTTCACAGAATGAAAATGTGGCTAATTTGGGGGTAAAACATAAATTGTAAATAAACCTCATTAGAATTTGGTTGTTGTTAATGATGATGATGAAGTTAGGTTCAAACACTAAAAATTTATCTGAGCTTTTGTTTGTATGTTTGCTTTTGGCTCAGATGTCTTCCCCATTCATTTGGGTCACTCTAGTTCACGTCTTGTCCACTTAAAAGGCTAATTGAGGTATAACAATTTTGCCTTCAGGGTAGACCATGATCAGAAAGCTAATCACAAGGTAGGCAGCCGATTTCTTCTAAAAGAATAGGTTCTGGGTTTGACAGATTAGCCTTGAATCCTGTCTCCACCATTTACTGGCAGTGTAACTTTGAGTAAGGGTCTTTACCCCCCTAAGTCTCAATGTTGCCACCTATAGACACGTGGTAAAAATTGTACCTGTGTGGACAAAATAAAATGATGCACATAAAATACTTAGCACAACACCTGTTACATAGCAAGTGAGCAATTATTAAATGTGAGCTGTTGTTACAACTAACACAACCCATAACTTCTCTGTGTTGACATTGGCTGCAACAATCAAGCAGAAGTCAAAGAAGATATAGCTCATAATTGGATTCATTAATTTATGGACCTATTTTAATTTCACCTTCATTGGATACATGCCTTATCATCACATATGTTGATTTATTTAGGAAAGCATGCCCTGTTGTGATCACTGTTCCATTCGTGGTTGTCCTTGGACAGAAAACAATGGTAACCCAATTTACATCCTGCTGTTCAGTTGTCACGTCAGCCACATAGCCAGTAATGTCATTTACGTCCCCCCCCCGCATTCAATCTGTCCCCATATCTTGCTGTGTACTCTTCCACGGCATCCTTGATGTCAGCCTCATGTTCTCCATTCTTGTAATGTAGCATTCCCGCATATGTCATCACAAATTCAAAATAAATCCAGCCTATTTCTTACAAAACTCACCTCACTTGCATCAATCGTCTCCTTAAGTAATCAACCCATTCAAAGTCTTGCCCAGCTTCTGAAATTCTACCCTAAGAACTTCTAAGCCCAAACTATGAGCAACAGAAATATGTATTTATTTCCCCTAAAAAACTCATTTCTGTTCTCAAGTGCTTTTTTCCCTTGTTACAGTAAGCCAAATTAACTCAGTTTACTTACATCATATTAGGTTTCTTTTTTTGAAGATGGGGCTTTCCACATTATATTGACAACTTGTCACAGGATCCAGTTTCTAGATACTCCTATCATTCTGAGTACCCAGCAATATCCACTCATCACTTGTTAGAATTCCTTTCTTTGGAGTCAATCTATCCAGCTGGCCCAAAATTTTCACAGCCTTCTGTCATGAATTCATCTACTACTTTCGATTCATTCAAAAAGCATCAAAATTCCTTATGATCTATGAACTTTATAAAATTTTTCTACTTTCATCTGATAAACTAATTCAGTTCAAGCCAAGATGAAACTGCCCATTGCCAAACACTCACTTCCCTTTACATTTTTCTAGATTAAAGCTTACTTTCATATTTATCATAATAATTTTGTTATTTGCATTCAGAGCAATGGATCTCAACAGTATGTGTGAGATGGGGTAGGGGTGGTGGGTGGGTGGGGTTGACCAGGGAGGTACATTAGAATTACCAAGATGGAGAGACTCCATTTTTCTTTTGAAAATAAATCAGTAAAATATGATTGACATGGAACGTGACCTGAATGATGCTTTATTTTTCATATTACCTAGAAAAAATTGTTTGGGCAAACAAATAGGTCCAATAGTTTCCACTGAAATGATATGATCCAAAATTTTAAATAGTAAATATCTTTCAAAGCAAGGAATTATATTTTCTTCTTGTTTCTAGAATATGCTTTAAATACTTTATTTACTTTGAAATTTCATATAACATTAAAGAAGAGCATTTAATTTGTTTGCTGCTTCTCAAGCAGATATAGATGTAAAAATCTCAGAAAACTAAATCAACAACAAATGCTATTTCAAAAGCTAACCACTTTGGGGGTAGAGCAAGATGGCAAAGTGAGTGGACACTCGCATCTATTCCTACAGCAACTAAAATACTGAACAACAAATAAAAACAAGCACAGACCGAGATCTCAGAACTCCAGACAGCAGCTGAGAAACTGGAGAACTGGGGTGAGTTCGGAAGCCAGGAAGAGGAGGAATGGGATCAGCACAGAAACCAAGAGATCCTACCCACTAACATCAGGAGCTCGAGCTCATTGCAGCCATTTTGGGACAGGACTGGGTAACACCCCAAACAAGGAACAGGAAAGGGAGCTTATCTGAAGATAATAATAATAATAATCCAGTTTATCTAGCGGGATTAAAAAAAAAAAAAAATTGTCTTGGAGTCAATTCTGACTTATAGCAGCCCTACAGGACAGAGCAAAACTGCCCCATAGGGTTTCCAAGGAGCGCCTTGTGGATTCGAACTGTCAACCTTTTAGTTACCAGCCATAGCTCTTAACTGCTGTGCCACTAAGGTTTCCAGATTTTTTTTAAGGTGGTGCAAATTGATTGTGGGAGTTCACAGGCCACATGAATGGGACAGGGTGAAGGAGGACCTTAATGCTGTGTGATAGCACTGTTGCACCTCACTGAGGGCAGATGCTAATAGGCACTAGGACTGGGAAGAGCTGCAAGGGCAACAAGGGCAGGGGAATGGTCCAGACTGATAGGCAAACCCGAGGTGGCCCCTAGCAGGACACCGTAGGTACTGGGTATGCCAGTGCAGGGGTGCTAGTGAGGGAAGGACTATGGTGACAGTATAGTTGATCCACTCCATGTACACCAGCAGAGGCATCCAGTGGTCCAGTGAAACCCCCTCCTATGTATGCATATTGAATCTCAGAGAATAAACATATAGATCTTTTGAATTTTCCCACAATAAACAGAATAAAAAATTTAACGAAAAGTAAAATGGCTCAAGTTCAACAAAAATAGTAAAAAACAAATAAGCAGAAGAGAAGAAACACTCAAAAGCAAAAATGAAGAAGAGAAAATCTCTCCTACAGAGGCCAGAATAATGCAAAGAATTGATAATTTTCAGACCATGGTTTAAAGAATGCAAAAGACACACAATAAACTAGTTTCACCTTCTGGGGAGAAATCCTCATCGATTTTTATGAAAGACCCTTTGTATGTTAAAACGTATTTTTCTCTTGTTGCTTTCAAAATTCTCTCTTTGTTTTTGGTCTTCAACAATTTTATTAGGATATGTCTTGGAGCTGATCTTTTTGTGTCTCTTCTGACTAGGATTCGTGTAGCTTCCTGTATTTGCAGGCTTGGTTCTCTGCTTAGGTCTGGGAAATTCTCTCTCATTATCTCTTGGGAAATTATTTCTAAGCCTTTATTGTTATCGTGGTGCTCTGGGATTCCAATAATTCTAATGTTAGATTTTTAAATTAAATCTCACATTTCTTTTTGGGTTTATTCAATTTTCTTTGTTCTTTTCTCTTATTTCTCCTGAGACTTGACAAATTCAGATATTTTGTCTTTTAATTCAGATATTCTATTTTTTTGCTTGTTTGACTCTACTGTTGAATGTTTCACTTGCTTCTTCTAATTCAGATGTTTTATTCTTTAGTTCCAGTAGTTTTCTCTTTTTTTTTTTCATGTTTTCAAATTCCTTGTTGAATCCTTTATTTTGTTCCTCTATTTGCTTCCTGAAACAGAAACTCTAGAGGCCAGAAAACAATGGAATGAAGTACATAAAATTCCAAACCAAAACAATTGTCAACCGAGAATACTTTACGCAGCAAAGGTGTCATGCAAAAACAAGAGGGTAATCAAGATATCACAAACAAACAGAAGCTCTTGGAATCTGCCACGACCACACCAGCTTTGCAAGTATTATTCAAGGGAGTACTCCAAATGGAAAGGTAAGAACATTAAGAAATAAGTATAAATTAAACCACTAAGAAGAAACACTCAGGAGAAAAGAAGCAAGTTAACAAAACGGATCATCACAAGGAAGCACCCAAATACAAAGAAAAGCAGAAAACTCAGTGTAATAAACAAACAAGATATAAAACACTCAAAAAACAAAGAACAAAGTGAGTGAGGTAGGCAATTTCATTTTCAAAATGAGTGAGGTAGGTAAATGGTCTAAACTCCCCATGCAAAAGGCAGAGAGTGGCAGAATGGATTAAAAAAAAGATCCATCCTTTTGCTGTCTATACGAAACCCACCTTAGACACAAGGACACAAATGACTGAAAATAAAAGGATGGATAAAAAATATTCTAAGCAACCAGTAAACAAAAAAGAGCAGGGGTGTGCATACTGATATCAGATAAAATATACTTTAAATCAAAATCTGTTAGAAGAGGTAAATAAGGACATTACATAATAATAACAGGGTCAATTCAACAAGAAGAAATAGATAGCAATTATACACACACACATATATATCTTTATATATATATATACACATACACACACACACACATACACCCTGGTGATGTAGTGGTTAAGTGCTATGGCTGCTAAGCAAAGGGTCGGCAGTTCAAATCCGCCAGGTGCTCCTTGGAAACTCTATGGGGCAGTTCTACTCTGTCCTGTAGGGTCACTATGAGTCAGAATCAACTCTATGGCACAGGGTTTTTTTTTTTTTTTTTTTTTTAATACATACACCTATCAGCAATGCACCAAAATTCATGAAATAAATTCTGCCTAATACGAAAGGAAAAATAGATAACTCCACAATAACAGTAGGTGACTTCGACACACCATTTTTAATTACAGAGAGAATATCTAAAAAGAAAATCACTAAAGGCATTGAGAACTAAAATAAAATTATAAGCCAATTAGACATAACGGACATATATAGAACACTCCACTCAATATCAGAACAATACACATTCTTCTCCGGCACACAAGGATCATTTCCCACAATAGACCATATGCTAGGTCACAAAATAAGTCTCAACAAATTTAAAAGATAGAAATCATACAAAACATCTTCTCAGACCACAGCAGTAAAAAAAAAAAAAATTTTAACTAAAAACCAACAACAGCATAAGTAAGGGGAAAAAATTACATGGAAACTAAATAATATACTACTAAAAAATGATTGGGTCATACAAGAAATCAAAAGTGAAATTTAAAAATTCCTAAACCAAATAAAAATGAAAACACAACATATCGAAACCTTTGGGACACAGTAAAACCAGCACTCGGAGGGAAATTTATAGCAGTAAATGCCTACATTGAAAGAAGAAGAAATATCAGAAATCACTAATTTAAGGATGAACAAATAGACAAGGAAGAGCAAAAGAAGCTAAAAGCAATCAGAAGAAAAAAAGAAATAATAAAAATTAGAGCAGAAATAAATGAATTGGAAAATAGGAAAACAATAGAGGGAATTAACAAAACCAGAAGTTGGTTCTTTAAAAGAATCAACAAAATAGACAAATCACTGGCCAAACTGACAAAAGCAAAAATCCAGAAGAGGCAAATAACCAAATTAAGAAATGAAATTGGTGACATTACAACCAATACATCAGAGATAAAGAAGATTATAAGCAGTTACTATGAAAAATTATACTCCAACAAATTTGAAAACCTAGAGAAAATGGACAAATTCCTAGAAACACACTACCTACCCAAATTACCACAAACAGAGGTGGAAAATTTAAACAGAACCAACACAAAAGAAGAGATTGAAGATGTTATCAAAAAACTACCAGCAAAAGGGAAAAAAACACCAGGGCATGGGGAAGTCTACCAAATATTGAGAGAAAAGTTGACACCAATCCTATTCAATCCCTTCAAAAACAGAGGAAAGAACACTACTGAACTCTTTCTATGAAGCCAGCATAACCATGATACCAAAACCACACCGACATCACACACACACACACAAAAAAAACTACAGACCAATACCCCTTATGGACATAGATGCAAAGATTTTAAAGAAATTTCTTGAAAGTACAAACTATAACAGCATATTAAAAAAATCATACATCATGATCAACTGGGATTCATACCAGGATTACAAGGGCGGTTCAACATCAGAAAATCAAACAATGTAATAATCCACTGCATAAATAAAGCAAAGAAAAAGAACCACATAATCATATCAATTGATGCAGAAAAGGCATTTGATAAAATTCGACACCCTTTCTCAGTAAAATAGGAAAAGAAGGAATATTCATCCACGTATTTAAGGGCATATATGAAAATGCAACAGCCAGCACTATACTCAAAGAGAAAGGCTGAGAATCTTCCCTCTGAGAACAGGAATAAGACAAGAATGCCTGTTTTCACCACTCTTATTCAACACTGTACTGGAAATCCTAGCCAGAGCAACAAGAAAAAGAAATGTAAGTTATCCAAAATGGAAAAAAAGAAGTAAAATTATCATTGTTTGGAGATGACATGATTCTATATATAGAAGACCATAGAGATGCCACAAGAAAACTGCTGGAACTAATAGAATTTAGCAGTATTGCAGGATATAAGACCAACACACAAAAATCAGTTGGGTTCTTCTACACTAACAAAGACTATTCTGAAAAAGAAATCAAGAAAACAATACAATTTACAATAGCCCCCAAATCAAGAAAATATCTAGGGATTAACCTAACTAGGGACATAAAAGACTCATACAATGAGAATTATAACACGCTGCTATAAGAGACTAAAAGAGACCTACAAAAAATGGAAAGACAACCCGTGCTCATGGATAGAAAGGCTTAATATAGTGAAAATGTCAATAATACCTAAAGTGATCTACAGATTCAATGCAATCCCAATAACATTCTTTACTGAAATAGAAAAAACTAATGACCAACTTCATATGGAAAGGAAAACAACCCCAAATAGCCAAGGCAATGAGGAGGCCTCATACTCCCTGATACCAATACATACAATACAACCACTGTAATCAAAACAGCCTGGTACTGCTTCAACAATAGACACATAGACCAGTGGAACAGAATAGAGAACTCAGAACTAAATCCAAACATCTGTGGATAACTGATTTTCTGCAAGGAGTCAAAGTCCATCCAGTGGGGCAGAGATAGTCTCTTTAACAAGTAGTGCAGGCAAAACTGGATATTCAACTGCAGAAAATTGAAACATGACCCAGACCTCACACCAAACACAAAAACAAACTCAAAATGAATGAAAGACCTAAACGTCAAACCTAAAACCATAAAATTCCCTGGAGAAAACTATGGGACCTAATCTTCTGTAAAAATAAGGTAACAAGCATTATAGCATACCCACAAATAGGAGAAAACAAAGTAGCTAAATGGGATCTCACAAGAATTATAAACTTCCGTTCATCAAAAGACATTATCATAAGAGTAAAAAGAGAACCTACAGACAGGGAAAAACTTTTCAGAAAAGACACATCAGATAAGGGTCTAATCTCCAAAATTTATAGAAAACTTCAACATCTCAAAAACAAAAGAAACAAACAACCCAGTTATAAAATGGGCAAGAGACATTAACAGAACCTTCACCAAAGAAGACACCAGGCAGCCAACAAACACATGAAAAGATTCCCATGATCATTAAATTAAGTTAAAACGACAATGAGATACTATCTCAATCCTACTAAATGGCACTGATTTAAAAAAAAGAAAACAACAAATGGTTGGCAAGGATTTGGGGAGATAGGAACTCTTATTTATTGTTGGTGGTACAGTAAAATGGTATAACCACTATGAAAAATGGTTTGGCACTTCCTTGAAAAACAAAAAATAGAGGTACCTTATGATCCAGCAATCCTACCCCTAGGAATCCTACTCCTAGAGACCTAAACCTACTGACATGACCAAATATATGCACTCTTATGTTCACTGCAGCTTTAGTCACAACAGCAAAACAATGGAAACAAAGTGCCCATTAATGGATGAATGGATAAGCAGATTGTGGTACATACACACAACGGAATACTACACAACCATAAAGAACTATGATGAGTTTGTGAAATGTATAACATGGATGGTCCCGGAGGGAATAATGCTAAGTGAAATAAATCAAGCGTATAAGGACAAAGATTGTTTGATCCCTCTTTGACAAGAACAGATAAATATAGACAGACTAACGTTCATTGGTGGTTACCAGGGAGAAGAGGGGAAAAGGAGAAAGATTTAGAACTTAGAGAGTTGTTACTTTCAGTGATGGGAAATGTGGCTCCAAGTGTGGAAATAGTGAACGAAGCACAACCATAATAAAAACAAGTGTCTGAGCACAAATAGAAGGGTATAGACACAGAGAGAATGCTGACAAATTGTGATAAATGTAAATAATGCCAATGAATAATTTAGATGGAAATTTGTGGAAAAAAAATATTTTCACCAGGGGACACACAATTTTGCAACAACAGTAACAGCAACTAAAACTATGTGCTTGGTTACATAGATATATACTTATGCATAAATGTGGACAGGAAGCCATATATGAATAACTGTAGACATATGTATATACATGTTTATGTGTGCTACATATATTTTAAACTATAAAATAAAGCACAGAGGAGGCTCAGGTATGGATACTTCCTAGACATAACCAAATACCTCACAGTATTTTTCTACTGGGTTTGAGGGCAATTTCAGTCAATTGGCATAATGTAGTCCATAAAGACAATGTTCTACATCCTAGTTTGGTGAGTAGCATTTGGGTTCTTAAAAGCTTGCGAGCGTCCATCCTAGATACGACTACTGATCTCTATTCATCCAGAGCTAAAGAGAAAGAAGGAAGCCAAAGACTCAAGGAAAAAACTAGTCCATAGAATCAACAGTCTTCATGAACAATGACCTCACCTACCTTGAAACCAGAAGAACTAGATGATGCCTGGCTACCACTACCGACCATTCAGACCAGGGATTCAGTAGATGGTCCTGGATAGAATGGGAGGAAAATGTACAACAAAACTCAAATTCCTAAAAAAAGGCCAGACTTACTGGAATGGTAGAGACTAGATGAACCCCCGAGACTATCACCCTGGGATACTCTTTAAACTTGGAATTCAAACCACTCCCAGAGATCACCTTTTAGTCAAATGACAGATTGACACATAAATAATATCACCCATGAGTACTGTGCTCCTCAAAATAATCATCTAGATGAAACCAAATGGTTAGCATTTACCCTAGACCAAAGATGAGAAGGCAAGGGGGGACAGGGAAGCCAGATTAATGGAAACAGTACAACCAAATTTGAAATAACGAGAATATTGATATATTGTGAAGAATGTGCTGTTGCCCTCAAGTTGATTCCGACTCATAGCAACTGTAGAGGACAGAGTAGAACTGCCCCATAGAGTTTCCAAGGAGCACCTGGTGGATTCAAACTACCGACCTTTTAGTTAGCAGCCGTAGCACTTAACCACTACGCCACCAGGGTTTCTGAAAAATATGTATAAAATTGTTAAATGAGAATCTAATTTCCTGTGTAAACCTTCACCTAAAATACAATAAAATATTTTTTAAAAAGTCAGAAGAGAGGAAGACATGGGAGGTGGGATAGAGAAGAAAGGGTGACTAGAAAGTGGGAACACTATAAACAAAATGTGTACAATGTTTATATTTCACAATTAAAAAGAAAAAAGCTAACCACTTTACTTCATTCCAGAGCTCTTTAAACTTGTACCTGAGCTTTTCTATCACAAAAAAAACGCAAATGTTCCTCACTAATCACAGTAAAATCTTCAATTAAGAGCTTGGGAAAAAATTGCCCCGACACCCCTAAAAACAGAATAAAAAATTCAATGGAATAACCAGTGTAAAGTAGAACTTATAAATCTAGGAATCTCAAAATGTATGAACTATTGATATTTTTCAGCTTGCCGCCAATCAACATTTGCAAATAGCTGAAACCTAAAATGTAGAATCTTAGCAATAGAAAGGACTTTAGGAAACATGTAGTTCAGTATCAGTGTGCTACACAGAAACCCCTTCTACTTGACTATCTGGATGTCTGAGATCGATCATTTCCAATGACAGAGAGCTCATAAGTCTTTATTTTTTAATGAAATGAGCAGAACTTAATTTTTTCTTCTTCCAACATCTACTCATTGTTTCTAGTTATGCCATGTGAAGCCACACAGAATAAGCTTAACAAGTTTGATATGACAGCTCCTATTTGAGGACTCCAGTTCACATAAAACGAACATCAAAATCTTCCATTCTCTAGGCTGCCAGTTGATTCAACCATTCTTTTTAGACTACTGACAGGAGTCAAAATTGTGTATTCAAGAGTCAGATTGATCTAGCTTTGAATACCAAGCCCTGTCCTGTATCGATAGTATGTCCTTGGTCCTGTTTATTTAACCTCAATGAAATTTAAGTTTTCTTCTGTGAATAATAGCACTTAATTCACAATTTTTTAAATGAGGACTGTTAGATAATATATATGACTTGCTTAGCAGAATGTACATGCACGAAAATTTTCAAAAGAACTTTGCTATAGCTGTTAACATTGTTCACCATTATTTCTACAGATGTTATTTCCAGCAATCTAACAAATCTCCAGTAATAACAATGAGAGTAATAATCATAACAAAATATGATTGTTGCTGTTCTTCCTATTATTGCCGTAGAGATGATTTCAGTTACCATTAAGGTAGAGTTTTTGTTATATTTTTTTCATTGGATTCTCTCAACAAACCCATAAAGTAGGTATTATTCTCCCTATACAGATGGAAAACTTAAGGTTCCAAGACGTTGAACAACTTGCCCAGGCTCTACCCAGGTAGTAGTGAAGCTAAATTGGAATTCTTCTCTGATTCTAAAGTTCATGTTGTTAACTACTAATTTCTAAAATTTAGTTTCTAATTCTGCTTAAGCTTTTATGGGGGATAGCTACATCAGCCTTATTTCTTGCCTATTATCATGGGTACAATTCATGAGGTTGGCTAAAAGTAGAATGAGTATGAGAGTTTCATTAACTCACAGCAATTATCCTGAGAGTTGGGGGTCCCTGCATAGTGGTTTTTGTGTAATTACTGAAAGGAACAGTTATTGTGAAAAAAGGTGGTAGCTCCAAAAGCTGAGTTAATATCACCTGATTTTAACATATTGGGAGGAGGGGGAATGAAACGTTCATTAGCATCTACTCTTTGTCTTATGCTTTATGTGTATTCATCTCACTCAACATTCTTGACAAAACTATAAAATTATACTGTCACCACCATTTTAAAGAAGAGAAACAGCCTCAAGAAGGCTTAGTAAATTGACAAACCTAGCTAATAAGAAATACAGATGGGATGTGAACCCATGGCTATACAAAGTCAAAGAGGAATGACACAGCAGAACACAGATAATAAAGGAGTCTAGTATTAGCTTCAGAATTGCTAAGTGTGGGCCTGAGGAGACTCAGAACACTATGAATCCTGCTACGGTACATGCAAGGCTCCCTGACCCTCATGCTGCTACCATGATACCAGGGGGAGTGCTACTACTACCACGACTACAACTATTCAACTGCTACTTCTACCACCGCTTCTCATTTTGGCACTTGTAATACGTGCTTTATGAATGTTATCTCATTCTCACCAGGTACTACTATTATTTTCCATAATTTATAATTAAAATAAAAAAAAGGTAGATCAATGCTATCTTGTATAAGACCATACAGCTAGTCAAGCTGGAGGAGCCGGGATTCATCTCTCATGAAATCAAGCCCCAGAGCATGAGCTCTCAAAAAAATCCTATATACCTCCTGTTAAATCAGACTCAAATAGGTAAGTTTTCTCTAGATTTGGCAGAAAAACTGAATATAAATGCCAGTATGTGCCTGGGAATGGTCCCTGTGACCAATTACTGAAGGCAGGGGAATAACAAAACACTCCAGTAGATGTGAGGTCCCAAAGTTGTGAAGACATGGGCCCTGATCCTCGGAGAACATCAAGGTAGCAAGTAATGTTCCCTGGCTCCACTTCATGTTACTGAAGCTGAAGAAAAAAATGTGTATGTGATTTACCAAGACAGGTAGGCCTGAAAAAGCCTCCCAGATCTTCCCATGGCCCAGGGCAGTGCAGGAACAATGGAAGGCTTCCTGCAAAACCAAGAGCAGCGAAAACTCAGCCCAGAGAACTCACGCTATCCTAATATCACCCGGATAGGACAGATGATACCAGAGGAGATAAATGACAACCCTCAGGACAAGACTGTTACCCCACATCCATTTCAGTGTGATATATGCCTCCCTTGACTAATGTCTGAGACCAAACATTTTCAATGACAGGAAGCTCATTTCTTCAAGAGACAGCCTGTTCTATTAAGATGGTCTTACCATCTTTGCTTCTAAGGAACATTCCAGTTGTGTTTCTTATAAGACTGTTTCTGTTTTTTGTTTTTTTTTTTTTTTTGGCAGTCCACGTTACATTCAATATTCTTCACCAACACCACATTTGAATGCATCAATTCTTCTCGTGCCTTCCTTTTTCATCGTCCACTGAAGACCATGACTTGGGTCAAATACACCTTAATCTTCAAAGTACATCTTTTCTTTTCAAAATATTAAGGGAGGTCTTTTGCAGCAGATTTGCCTTTTTAACCAGTTGTTAAATAATTGTCTAGTAGCTCTGGGTGGGGAGTGGACTGGACACGAATGGCTCCAGGATCCTCCCCATTATCCAGTAGGGATGATTCAGGCCATTCCTTATATCTACATAACTGGAATAGCCAGTCACCATTCATACCATGACTTATTAATGCTTTCCCCTTAGATGCACCTCTGTTTTCTCATTACTTTCAACAGATATTTCATGCCTATACCTGAAGTTTTTTGATGTATAGTGACAAAGTCAGAAAAAGCTGGTCTAGTTGATAGACGCTGTTGGATACATGAGTGAATCCTTCATGGCATCAGGACATGCTAAGATTTAAGCACACGTACAAACACTCACACACACACTTAGACACATCAAAAATAGAACGGAGTTCAAGGTACCTTGCTAGTACTCTGAAGTATAAATCAAAAACCTGAAGAGCAGCATTTCTATAGCAATAAAACCTCAGAAATATATACTCATAAAGCAGAGCTTAGCAAAGCAAATAACAGATAAAGCTGGAAACACTCCTTTCCCAGACTTTGAATCACCAAGACAGCTCCAATATGTGTGAATTCTCAATACAGTATATATATATATATCTCTATATATTTCATATATAGAGTTATATATACACCTATATAAATATAAAACAAACCCATTGTCATCAAGTCAATTCTGACTCATAGCAACTCTATGTGAAATCCAGACAATGAATAAGGAAGACCGAAGAAGAATTGACGCCTTTGAATAATTGTGGTGTTGACGAAGAATATTGAATACACCATGGACTGCCAAAAGAACAAACAAATCTGTCTTAGAAGAAGTACAACCAGAATGCTCCTTAGAAGTAAGGATGGCGAGACTGCGTCTTACATACTTTGGACGTGTTGTCAGGAGGGATCAGTCCCTGGAGAAAGACATTATGCTTGGCAGATTACAGGGTCAGCAGAAAAGAGGAGGACCCTCAACGAGGTGGACTGACACAGTGGCTGCAAAAATGAGCTCAAGCATAACAATTGTAAGGGTGGCTCAGGAGCAGTTAGTGTTTCGTTCTGTTATGCACAGGGTTGCTGTGAGTTGGAACCGACTCAACAGCACCTAACAACAACAACAACAACAGCAACTCTATAGGACAGAGTAGAACTGCCCCATAGGGTTTCCAAGGAGAGCTGAGCTCTTAAGCACTGTAATATATATCGTCCTATATCTTGTCCCCAGCTTCCACCAAAATCTATAGAGGGGTTGAACTAGCGTAATATCTTAAACATGGTAACCCTTCCCAAGGGAATTTAAATGCAAAGATGACATTCTAGAATTGGTGTTGTTGCTACCAATGCAAAACGTGCATTTAGTTGCACTGGTATTTTTGTGAATTGTATCTCTGCATATTTTGATCTAAAATACTTCCCTGATATAGGACAAATGTTTGAATGCTACACAGAGGCAGATCTGATTATCAACCACTTCTAACCATTTTTAAATCTTATGGCTGGCCTCAGCTGTCACTGAATCAACTAAGGTCTAGATGGCAGAAATGGAATTTGTAGCTATGTCACCAAGAGATAGCAATATAAATAAGGCTTTGGCTTCTATTTTTAGCCTGACCTCAATAAGGTATTACAGAGTTACAGCCACTTTTCAAAGAAGCTTGAGATATTCAAATCTCAAGGTCTCCTTTTAACAGACTTGGTGATCCCAAAGCATGTACAAATACTTTTTTCTCAATGCAGGAATTACATTTAAAAAATCAGTTTCAGAATACATTCATGACACATTAGGGCAGAATAACTTCTAATCTGACTATCAGACCAATAATTCTGCCTTAATTAAAGAAATCCTCCCCATATATAAGATCATTGGGTTTATTTTTTCCCAATTTTATCCAATTGAATAAACATTAAAAAAAATTATTTTTCAGAGCATTTTCACGACCCTTTCCATCATTTCATCCTTATGATGCTCTCATAGGGAAAGTTGAACATACACGAGAGCCTGTTTAAGATAAACTCAAGTAGATAAAGACCCAATGAATTTTCCAACGTCACAAAGCAAGAATCCTGGTCTCTTGACCTGTAACTTTGAAATCTCAACTAAAAAGTATTACAAAAAGTAGAATAAATAACTGCCCAGAAACATTTATTTGATTAAAGTATAGTTCTTCCTTATGAATGGCCCATCTCTTTTGATCAAGTGTCTATTACCAGGGTAACCACAGACAGGACAGTGAGTAAGTGTGTGAGTGAGTGAGTGACTGACTGACTGATTGGATCAATTTGTTACACGCAAAATGCTGTGCTAAGCCAACTAAAAAGGGGTGGAAATGAGAAATGATTAAATAGAAAAAGGGCATAGCTCTTGTTTTCAAGGAATTTTCAGTTTACCAAGGATAATAAGCATGCAAACCGTATTAAATATAGCATTGCACTTACGATTTATACAGGCAGGATGGATGTACACACAACACACGTGCAAAGATTAGGGATTAAGCCATTCTTTCAACTTATTGGTACACAGAGTTTTAAAGAATGCAAATAAATGGCTGGGGATAATTGTACAAATTGTTACAAGGAAACAGAGCAATGAATGGAATCCAACCTGGGACTCTGGCCTTTTTCACACAAGACCTAATAAAGGGCTCAGAAAAGGGTTCAGGCAATAAGACACATCTCCGTAAAATCCCAATTTAGGAGACTGAATTTGGCCATTTTTTACTGTTCTAGTTCAGCCTCAAAATATGATGAGGTTAAGTTCTATTAAACTGTTGCTATCCCCCAAAGTATTCAGGCACTAGCAAATTTACAGCAATTTTCTCTCTTGCCAAACTTAAAGTAAGTTTGAGGCATCATGTCTCATCTTTGGACTTCTCGTCCCTTCTGTTATCTTCTGTTCTCATCTTAGAGTGCTTTCTATAATGTCTCTTGTTTTGCTTAGATGACAATATCAAAAAACTATGTTAATATGTATAAAACTGTTATAATATTAAAATTCTATTAAATGGTTTTACTTTATTAAACAAATCATCACAAGATTTTAGCCCCTTATTGTGATAATAGGTAATAAATTAAATACGAAAATGTTTAATAAAAAACACTCTAACATGCATAGACATACACACTGTTTTCCATACATACTTGAAGTAGCTGCTACTCTCTGTGCTATATGTGGTCCACAAGATTAACATCTTTATTTTTAATTTATTTATACCCTGCCTCATTAAAAAAATATATTTGAGGCAGTTACAAATTTATCAGAGTTTAAAAAAAAAATCAAGCATTTCTGGGTGAAAGCGTTCTTGGCTCTTCACCTAAGCAAAAAAGAGATTAGCAAGAATGGATTCTTATACAAAAATAATCTACTTTAAGTTAAAAGTTAAAGAAATGTAAAATCATTTGCAAGGCTAACACCATCAATTCCTTGTACTTGAGATTCAACAGTAGAATGCAAGCCCTCTCCAAAAAGGGAAAAATATGTATAGCTTATAAACTTAGGTCAAGTATTATTTCCTGTGGATCTATGAAAGCATACTAGTACTATGTTTTAAAAAAAGATTTAGGATTTCGTTTTGAGATAGTCCTGAAACCTTAAATATGGTTCACTACAGAATTAAAAACCAACTTAAAACTTTTTTTTTTCTTTTTATGGTTGAATAAATTAAGCCTGACACCAAGCCATTTAACAGGCAGCTAGTTTTTTTTTTAGTGATAACAGCATAGATACCATTGTTCAAAGAGCCTTGTCTTCTCTTTTCAGTCATGCAGATTCTTTTTTTGGCCTTAGAACCCTAAATGTTAGATATTACATTTATTTTCTTGTACTCCTTTTAATGTTTTTCAAGACACATCATTACAGTATTCCTTATCCTGGATTTCCTCAAGATATTTTTAACTCTTCCCCATAAACTAAATGTTTTTAAGAACCTGAGATTAGTATAATGGAGTACAATTTATGAAACAATATCAAATGCATGTCTCCACTCTCTCTTCGACAAAGCTCATAATCATTTCACAGGTGTTATATATGATGCAGGGGGTTCATGGGTGGCATACAAAGAGAGCAGGAAATGCACCTTAGAAGTGAGGACAGCCAGACTTCGTCGCATGCACTGTAGACGTGTTATCAGAAGGGACCAATCCCTGGAGAACATCATTCTTGGTAAAAAGTCGAGGGTAGGCGAAAAAGAGGAAGACCCTAATGAGAGGAACTGACACAGTGGCTGCGACCATGGGCTCAAACGTACCTATTATCGTGAGGATGGCACAAGACCGAGCAACGTTTTGTTCTTTTATACACAGGGTCACTACGAGTGGGAATCGACTTCACAGCATGGCACCTAACAACAACAACAACGTGCTGGCTGTATATAGATGCTTACATAAGCAAACCAACCTATTATTTAAAATTTAGAAATTCATCTTTATAAAGATAAAGCACACAGAAGAACATGAGTGCAAAGATGATCTGTGAAGGAATAATGGTGAGACCAAAAACAATGAGTATGAAATTCATCAAAACAGAAACTGTTGAATATTTTAAGGCACATCTACTGTTGCTGGACATAGTGTTCTATAGATGGCAAGTAGGTCAAATTGGTTAGTAGTTGCCCAAATCCTCTGTAACTTTACTGAAATTTGGCCTACTTGTTTTATCAATTACTGAAAGAAGGGTGTTAGAATGTACAACTATGATTGCGGATTCTAGACTGACATTGTTTCCTTTCAGTACTTTAATGATGTAGTTCCATTGTCCTCTGGCCTCCATTTTTTTTTTTCTGATAAGTCAACAATCATTCTTATCCCTTGCAATACAATAATGTATACTTTTTCTCTTAATCCTTCCAAGGTTTTTTTTTTTCTCATTTTATAATTTTCGGAAGCTAATTCTGAGATGCCTACATGTGATTTTCTTCATATTTATCCTGCTTGAGGTTTGCTGATCTCTTTTATCTATGGGTTGGCATCTTTCATCAATATTATACTGTTCTTACCCGTTATGGAAACCTTGGTGGCATAGTGGTTAAGTGCTACAGCTGCTAACCAAAGGGTTGGCAGTTCGAATCTACCAGGCGCTCCTTGGAAACTCTATGGGGCGGTTCTACTCTGTCCTATAGGGTCGCTATGAGTCGGAATTGACTCAACGGCACTGGATTTACCCATTATATCTTCAAATATTTCTTCAGCAACATTCTCTGTCTCTTCTCCTTCTTGGTCCCTAATTACAAGTGTCCTAATTCTTTGCTTTGATGTGATTAGTATTCTGATAATCTCCCTGAAAGAATTGACCATCTCTAATATAATTTTCATTTCCAGTATTTCTATTTTTATAGTTTGCATTTCTTTGCTGAAATTCCACATATGATCATACATATTGTCCACTTTTTTTCCACCAGCTCCTTTCCCATATTTATCATAATTATTTTAAAGTCCCTGCCTGATAATTCCAATACCTAGGCCATATGTGAGTCTTGTCCTATTAGCTGTTTCTCTTTTGTGATGAGGCACCTGCATGTTTTTTGTATGTCCAGTAATTTCTGATTGAATGAGAGATATTGTGACAATTTGTATAAAACAGCAGTAAAAACTGGAATATATAATACGTACATTCATTAAAGGGTACGCTTCTTTCATGTCAGTGAGTTGAACCAATCTAGGTTGCAGTTGAGCTGAGTCTATACATTGCTGTTACTTCTATTAAATTCAGTTCAGCACAGAATTTAATTATTTGAGGGAGATATCAGGACTTTCCTTTTAGGAGGACTTTCAATCTGAGTGACTGGCCCTCATACTTCATCAAGTCCATTGAACCAATGCCTCAGGGCAATTCTATTTTGGCTCTCATGTCTCTCTTCCAGAAATAAATGGCTACTACCTGAGATAGAGTTTCTCTCAGTTCTTCACTCTGCTCTAAGAATACTGCAGGCCCTGCTCCATGGGTCTGCCCCTTTGGGTGCATTCTATCTTATACTCTTTCCCCAGGTGTATCCAGAACCCAGTGCCGTCGAGTATACTGACTGGTATTTAGTATAAGGTTTGAAGTGCCTATGAGCTTTCTCTTAATTCTCTTCTCTGCCCTCTAATTTCAGCATGTACCACAATCTGTACCTTAGTGGTATATTTCTCATTTTTCCTGGCTCCTCTCCCAACCTTAAGTGTCAGCTGCCTGAAACCCAGTGTATATCATGCAGTGCCCAGTTCTACTGTCCCACTCTGACTTTTGCTGGTATGGTGTGCCTGCCTCAGAAAGGGCTCTCTCTCTGCACCTCTGCCCCCACCTCCAATCTTTCACATGAGCACTCAGAAAAGATTTATTGAAAACTGTGGTGGTGGATGCTAACTTCTCTAATATCTGCTGCTTCCAGTATATATTCAGCCTTTAAAAATTGTTTAACATTCAGCTGCTTTTTCTTAACCATGGCTATAGTTACTTCCTCCTCCTCCTATTGCTGTCAAGGATTAATGCAACTGTGGGTCCCTTTTCTCCTAAGATGGCTCATCACTTTGGATTTTAGCAGTTTATTTTCTTTGGGACTTTACCCATCTGATAGGCTAAATAAACCAAAACCTATACTTTTGTAGATTACCTGACTTATTCTCATTTTTAGAATGGTACTGCCGTTCTTTCTTTCTTTTTTCAGTGCTTTAGATGAAGGTTTACAGAGCAAATTAATTTCTCATTAAACAAATAATGCACATATTGTTTTGTGACATTGGTTGCCAACCACATGCCTTGCCAACATTCTCCCCTTCTCAACCCTGGGTTTCCCATTACCAGCTCTTCTGTCCCCTTGAGCCTTCTTGTCCTTGCCCTTGGGCTGATGCATCCATTTAGTCTCGTTTTGTTTTATGGGCCTGTCTAATCTTTGGCTAACGGGTGAACTTCAAGAGTGACTTCAGTATTACATTAAAAGGGTGTCCGGGCAGTTACTGTCATTCTCATAAGACTTTCTACATGTTAAGTGAAAGGAAAAGTCTTCTACAGAATATTACGGAACCAATAAAGAGAATATATTATATATTGATTTTTTGATATGAAAAAAGTTGCAATGTAATGTATCTTATTATAACATTACTTTATTAATTAAAAGAACAGAGAATTGTACAGAATACATGTCAAGCTGTTATACATTGTATTAAAACACACACAAAAATTAACCTTGCTATTGTTCCTGAGCAAACCATAGGTTCCGTTTCCTCTAAGCTTTGTTCATGTCATTTTCTTTTCCTTGTGCATCTTTGACCCTTTTCTCTCTGGTTTCCAAATATCTTATTTTTAATTTTATTTAGCAAGGACAAATTGATCTTTATTTAGAGCCAGGGTAGTATTCTATAGGAAACCCTTGTGGTGTAGTGGTTAAGAGCTACGGCTACTAAACAAAAGAGCGGCAGTTCGATTCCACTAGGCGCCCCTTGGAAGCCATATGGGGGCAGTTCTACTCTGTTCTATAAGGTTGCTATGAGTCAGAATCAACACCATGGCAATGGGTTTGGTTTGGTTTAGTATTCTGTAGGATCACTATGAATCAGAATTGACTTGACGGTAACAGGTTTAGTTTTTTGGTTTTAGTATTCTAAAGTGCTTTACATATATAAGGTACAACTTGCAATTATGAAGATAATTTGGATGTGGTAGATGATATATTTATCCCCATTTCAAAGATGAGGAACTGGACATATAAAATTCAATAACTTTGCCAAAGCCACCCAGGTCAAATCCACTCCTAATTACTATGCTTGCTTCAGGTGAAATCTCAGATCTCTAACCTCCGTGTAGTGCTAGATCATTGTAAATCACTGTTCCTCCCTCTTCTGAAAGCCTAGTACTACCGTATGTACCATTGCACATCTTGTTTACTTTCTCATAGTTATACATATTTTTCTTTCCAATGATATTATCTGCATCTTGGAGCCTAGAATCTTGCCTATACTTCATTGCGCTCACTACATTATTCAGCATCCCATAAAAAATTATTCAGCATACATATCACAAATAGCAGTAACCATCTCCACAGCTGTCAATCATACTAATAAGATAACTTGCAAAGTGGTCCCTAGTTCAGAGGTTGAGAATCATGCCACTTCTGGTATAGGCCTGGCATTTAGAGGGAGCCAAAGGAGACCACCCTTCTCTTTCAGGCAACTCAGCCAATATTTTCAGTGGAACCATTTAGCCCCAAGTCCTGTGGATGGTAGACAGGCACATATCCATCACTCTCCTCCAGTGGCTGCTCTCCCAGGTGCTGACCTCTAAACATTTCTATTCGTTCCTATTAACCACTTCCAGAATGATGGCCTATTTCATTCAACCCAAAAAGTCAAAAGACGTAGAGAAAATTATCTTAGTAGCAGAGTCATTAAGTTATAATGACTGTATTATGAGTGAGTACTTTCTCAATATAACATAACTAAAATCTAGAATAGGCATAAGGTTTATTGCACATACTTTCTATGGGGTCACATAACAGCCAAGCTCTTGTAAAAAGAAAAAATGGGGCTTTGATCTGTATATTCAAGTCTTGTACCAAAAGTTGTTCTCATTTAAGATTGATTCAACCTATTCTAAACATTCCCTTAAAACAAAACAAAACAAAAACACAGCTTTTGAGTTGATTCCTACTCCTAGTGACCTTATATGACAGAGTAGTACTGTCCCATAGGGTTTCCAAGGCTGTAATTTTATGGAAACAGGCTGCCACATCTTTCTACCACAGAACAGCTGGTGGGTTCGAACCACTAACCTTTTGGTTAGCAGCCAAGCACTTAACCACTGTGCCACCAGGGCTCCTAAATATTCCCTTACAGAATGATTATAATTTTATTTTTAAGAATTCATGTTTGCAGTTCTCTCCACTCATTTGTCTTATTTCTCCCAGTTAAATCATATGCTTATTGATAATGTTGCCTTCTATTTCTAATTTTTTTATATACCTAAAAATATGGCTTAATATAGCAAGTTCTCAAAAATGATGTTTTAATGAGTGAAGGACTCTCAGTAAACACAACAACCACTTCTGCCTTTCACCTCACTTTGTGATTTTCCTGTTTAGAAAAGAGAAGCCTATCAAGGTGACCAGTTGCTATAGTGATAAGCACAACAGCAAATGCAGGCTGATTAATAAACAAGTATTTTCCTACCTACTTTTTTTCTGGCTCCTCCCTATAATTTTGGGTAAATGGTGGTCTCTTCACAGCACAATTTTCAAACTTTATGGCACATAATAATCAATAGACTAGATCCAACTGGTATCAAACAATTTTAGGAAAGAGTTGAAATGCGTAATAATCAATTAATTTCCATGTGGACTTAGATATTCCCTATAGAAGTGCCATGGGCTAAATGTAGACAGCTAAGATTTTTGATAGTAGAATTAAAATCAAGAATGAATATTTATACTATACCAAAAAAACCAAACCCGTTGCTGTCGAGTCAATTCCAACTCATAGCAACCCTATAGAGCTGAGCAGAACTGCCCCATAGAGTTTCCAAGGAGTGCCTGGTGAATTTGAACTGCCAACCTTTTGGTTAGCAGGTGTAGCTCTTAACCACTAAGCCACCAGGGTTTCCCATTTATACTATAAAGGATGTCAAGGATCAACTAGTCCAAACTTTTCACATTTTGGAGGTGAGGACAACTGAGGTGCAGAAATGTTAAATGATTTGCTCTAGATTATAAAGGACAGTGCTAGGACCAAAAGCCACGCCCCCTCCTTTCTCCTTTACTACATTTTTGCCCTATCACAATTTGTGCTTTAAAAAAAATTATTCTCACTAAGTCACAACCATCTTGAAGCCATCAGCGTGCAGGTGCAACAATCTCTGATGAAGAGTAGATTGAGTCACAGCCCACCCATTCAGCTTCTTTTGTCTTGCTCAAAATGGTGGAAAAATTTCCAAAGGACATTTGCAGGCAACTGCTTCTCTGACCTAAATCATACTTTCTAAATGCTTTTCAAATAAAACACAGTTGGCAAGCTCCAAGGATATGTTTACCAATAAAAGTACATTTTATTAACAGTTTTTTGATACAATGAACATTTCAGTTTAGGTTTTATCATTCAATCATCCTGATAATGGAGTGTGTGAACACATAGCTGAGTGCAAAAGAAAACCTATTAGTCTTTTCAAGAGCCTGGGGAGTCACCTTTGACTAATGTGATACAATTTAATGCAAAAATGGCTTGTTCCCTACGGACATATATCTATATGTTATATGTCACACAAATAGTCTAAGAAAAAGTGCGACCCAAAGCAAAAGCCTTCCTTCAAGTGAACAACATTGTCAAAGCTCTAGTACACAAGATCTAATTGTTACACTCTCTGGTTAAGTGCCAAAGTGCCCTATTCTTGGCATGGCAAAAATTTAATTTCTAAAATGCCACATAGAAAGCCACTCAACCATACCGGCCTTGAATTAATTAAAAATATATTTTACATTTCCTACTTATCAGACTGGCCATATTTAAGAGTCTGACAACATACTATGTTGTTGGGGCTGTAGGGAAACAAGTGTTCTCATTCAATACCAGTTGGAGTGCATAACGCTTCAACCCCTATGGAGAAGAATTCTGCAATGCCTGACATGGTGGCATTATTTGTGACAGTAAAATATTGGGAACAACCTATGAAGACTGGCTGAATATACCATAATGCATACACACAGTAGAGAATTATATAGACATACCAAAGAATAAAAATTTTTATGGACAAATATGGAGTGATTCCCAAGATATACCGTTACGTAAAAATCTATTCTAAAGGCAAAACAAAATGAAAATAAATCTTAAACTTCACTTAGTGAGCATCATCAATAACAAAATCTTAACACCCATATCATAAATGTGTTCTAAGAATTAAATTAAACATACATATGTACATAATGGCGTAGTGGTTAAGTGCTACGGCTGCTAGCCAAAGGATCAGCAGTTCAAATCTGCCAGGCGTTCCTTGGAAACTCTATGGGGCAGCTCTACTCTGTCCTATAGGGTCTCTATGAGTCAGAATAGACTCAACAGCACTGGGTTTTTTTTTTTTTTATGTACATAATAGTTCCAAGGATTAAATATACACACACATAATAGGGGAAACTGGGTGTGGGATACATGGGTATGCACTGCACATCTTTGCAAATTTTTTGTAAATCTAAAATTATCATAAAACAAGTTTATTTAAGGAAAACAAGTACATGCATAGCACCAAGCATAATGTGTGACATATAGAACACACTTGATTTGAATATAAATTATCAAGTCTCAGAGAAAGTGATTAAACTCGTTGCCGTCAAGTCAATTCTGACTCATAGCAACCCTATAGGACAGAGTAGAACTACCCCATAGGGTTCCCGAGGAGAGGGCTGGTGGATTCAAACTGCCAACGTTTTGGTTAGCAGCTGTAGCTCTTAACTACTGTGCCACCAGAGCTCCAGAGCTAGTGATTAGTCACGAAATATTAGATGTTATCGTTGGTATTGTTTTGCTTTTATATTCTTAGAGAAATATTTATTGGAACCAAAGATTTGGATTACATAGCACAGTCAACAGTTTCTAAGTCATGAGATTGAAGTTCCCTAAGATGATTCAGCCATACTGAGAAATAATGGGGCATTTATCAAAATCAACTTGTAAGTGTGCTCTATATGATATCATATGTATACACATGCATATATAAACATATATCTCAACATACAGAAAAAGAAGGAGCTCTTTAGGGTTTCAAAGGAGTTTCTTCATTCATACATTACCCTATATGAATCTCACAATGACCCCACAAAACAGATCACCTCCCCTGAACAATACACAAAACAGAGTTCTAGAGGTGATTAAATATAGGTCCATGTTCACATAGCACATCTGTAATAGAGCTAGGACTAGAATTCTGGTTGGCTTCTCGTCCATTGTTTCTCCCTCACAGGATACTGCCTCGTCCACACACAGTGATTAGATCTATTGCATTTAACAAGGCACTGACACATTTCAAAAGTGTTGAGAGTTTGCTGTACTTCATTGAGGGTAGAGGTGGCTATCATGTCACTTCATAGGAAAGCATATTCAGGTTATAATCTCAGAAGATATAGTCTACTCTACAGACATCTAAAGGAGCACTGGTGGTGCAGTGGTTAAGTGCTCATCTGCTAACCAAAAGGTCAGCAGTTCGGATCTGCGAGCCACTCCACAGGAGAAAGATGTGGTTGTCTGCTTCGATAATGGTTATAGCCTTGGAAACCCTATGAGGCAGTTCTACTCTATCCTATAGGGTTGCTATGAGTCAGAATCAACTCATTGGCAATGGGTTTTGGGTAACAGACATCTAGGGAATCTTGTATGTTGGTCAGGAAAGTCAGAGATATTAGAAAAAAAATAGAATTTATAGAAATTTAATCAATAGATTTCTGACTGTACAATAGATTATTGTTTTATACGATAGAGCCTGAACTGTATAGAGCCTAAACGATTGGCAAAACAGAGTTCTTTTTTGAATAAACACCTGTAATAGAGCTAGGACTAGAATTCTGGCTGACTCCTCATCCATTGTTTTCCCAAGCTGTCTTCTAAGTTCCTCATCAATCTAGTTCCATTCAACATTATCAACTTTACCTTCTACTTTCCATCAAGTATTCAGTTACTATTTTATAAAATCAGCCCTTCATTAGCCTGGTTCCACTCACTGTGCCATGTGATTTTCATTTCTTTGCTTTTATTTGTGCTAATACTTTTTCCACTCCGAATATGGTCTGTATTTTCTTATTTTCTGCTGCTTCCAACTAAGGAATCCTAACTCTCACTAACTTAACCACCCAGTCATGGGTTTAAGTAAAGACCATAGTTGTAAGTGATATGGAAACTCTAGAATATAAGCTCAATGAGAACTTTGTCTTCAAAAATGAACAGTATTTATCATATGATTAAAAAAAAAAAAAACCTGTTGCCGTCAAGCCGATTCCGACTTATAGCGATCCTAGAGGAAAGAGTAGAACTGCCCCATAGAGTTTCCAAGGAGTGCCTGGTGGATTTGAACTGCTGACCTTTTGGTTAGCAACTGTAGCTTTTAACCACTATGCCAACAGGATTTCCACCGTATGATAAACGTGCAATAAATATTCAATGGATTAGCGAAATTGTATCTTGGGACCTGTCTAAATTGATTTTCCAACTTTGAGGAATCTCTATTTCTAGTCATACAAATCCAACAATTAATTTTTAAAATTACCCACTTATGTTTATGAATTTATAATGTTTAATAATAGGTGAAGCATTGGGCTACAACCCAATAATCTGTGTGTGTGTGTGTGTGTTTTCCCTACACTATCATTGACTAACTACATGTTATTGGGCCAGTTATTTTACTACTTGGCCTTTTGGTTTCGTAATGGATAAAATGAGACATTTAGACCATAAGAATGGAAAGTTCTTTTCCAACTGGAAACTTGTGAGAATTCTCTACATAAACTCAAGGGAAGTCAAGAATCAGATAGTAACAGAGACCATGTTTTATCCATTTTCATTTCCCTATTACATAACATCAGGAAAACAGAACATGTTTACTAAGTATGTGACGAATGAAAAAATAAATAAGCAGGATATACAACCATTAAAGACCTTTATAATCCTAAACATTTACAGCCTTAGGGTCTTACAATCAAGTCAATTTCTCAAACTTATCCTTTCAATGCTTCCCATCATCGATGGCAGGTGCCAGACTACAAAGGAACTACTCCTTCCTAGCGATGTATTTGTGCTGTCAATAGAGGTGAGTGATTTTATGGTAGTCCCCATTTTCCTAGCGATTTAGAAGAATTTAAATTCTAAGCACCTATAATCTAGGCTTGATTTTCAAATAGGAAAAGATTTATTTAAAAAAAAAAAGGATTCTGACATAATGCTATTGAACAAAAGATAGAGGGGACCCCAAAGCCAAATATATAAGTTAATAAAAAGTATATGTGGTTTTACACTTAAAATTATAGAGTTTAGTTTATCCAGATGGGTTCTATCAAACACTAATTCTTGACAATTCTCACTAAATGAAAATTTTTGTGATGAAAATCTTTGGGATATGTTGTATCTTTTGACACCCTCTTAGAGGTTATCAAAGCACATAAGTATATTGAAGCTTTGAGATGTCTTACTTTGTTAAATCCAGTATTTCTTCAACTTCCTTGACCATATAATCCAATTTTTAAAGAGCATATCAGTTTAAATCTTTATAATCTATATTTCATAGAACTTACTTTGGGAGACCCTGTAATGGAACCTGGGACATAGAGAAAGACAGAACAGCACATCCTTGCTTACACCCAATTGCATTAACTCCAGTCATATCAAATTGCAGTCTTTTTAATTATGGGAAAAAAAAAAAAGAAAGAAAAAAGCTCAGCTATGCCACCCCACTACCCATGAATACATTGAGTAACCTCCATTGTACCTTGATGTCATATCCCTGTGAGACCCTACACAAAGCAGCCAGTTGATCTACATCTTCAGAACTCGGGAGCCGCGACTTTATTTGAAACATGAAGTTCTTTTCTAAATGGAATGCTTTAGAAGAGACTTTAAAGGTATCTTCCAATAGGAATGTTTCTCTATGGCCTTAGTTTATTTGATTATGGAAGGTCAAGAAATCTCAGTGCTAAAAACAAACTACAACGGTTCATCATTAGCATTGAATCTCTTTCAATTAACCCACAGGCTGTAATGAAGCTCAGCCTCATTTAATAACTGGCTTGTGTGGTAACAACAGAATCACAGTATTGATCTGAAAACTGCAAACCAGTTTGGCTCCCATTCATTCACTAAGCAAGTAAAGTACTTATTTAAAGCCTACTATGTGCTGGGTACGACGAGCACTGGTGGTACAGTGATTAAACACTTGGCTGCTAACCAAAAGTTTGGTGGCTCAAACCTATCAATTGCTCCTTGGGAGCATAGAGATTTACAGCCTTGGAAACCCCAATGGGGCAGTTCTACTCTGTCCTATAGGGTCACTATGAGTCTGAATCAACCCTGTGGTGATGAGTTATGTGCTAGGCATAGTACAGAGAATTGTACAAACAGTACTCCTAGTTTTGGGGAGCCAACGCATGATAAGAGAGTATTAGGAAACTACCCAGGAGGAGTTCAACTTTGCATGGGACCTTGTCACAGTGTAAAGAGATCATTCTAGCAGTAAGAGCCAAGAAAGAAACCTCTTTGTGATATTCTCCCTCAAATAAGGAGGATTCCAAAAAATTCTAAGTGTTTTCAAGGTTTCAAATGAGAGGTGCTAGGAAGGATTTAATTGAAACCTAGACATTTGCTTGCGGTTCAACAACAACAGCAATATGAAATTCTTTTGCTGAGTAGCCTCAAAGAGCTGTTTTGGAAGTCAGGACCACTACAGGAGTTGCTCAGATGGCTGCTCTCCTGTGGCCTCATTAGCTGAGTCTCACAAGGTACACACTGGAGCAGTGTCCCAGATACCCACACACCAACTCTGACATTTATAAAGCACTTTCAGGCCTAACAAGATCAAAATTCAGCATTATTTCAAGTCTCATAATAACTCCCAAACATTCCTGGCTCGGGCTAGGAAAACTGAAAGTGATAAAGCAATTATTAAAAAAAAAAAACTTTGGGATTCATTGGCACGTCCTCTTCCCTCCTGCAGCATGAGGAACTCATTTGATTTTTACAACACATTTTACCCTTAGAAAACATTCATTGCGTTATCTACCAGACTGGACTCATTTGCAATCACTATGGTCCTATGATGTTGGCAACTTGACCAACAGACTGTGTGGTTTCCCTGTTAAAACGTGGGCTTCCAGCCAAAACCTCCTATGGTTATGCTTTAATGTCAGTGTGAGACATCTTGGCATTGCATGTTGTTTGGAGCCTTGCTCATTGCTACAGTGGGAGTGAAGAAGGCAAGTCAACATGTTTGCTAAGACTACGTTCTGGCCTACAGCTTGCACCAAGATGATACTTTCTGTTCCCTGGTTTTTCAAAATATCAAACATACCATTTTTAAAAATAACCATAACTGCTGACATTTATCGCATACTTACTGTGTGTCATGTTCCACTGCACCATTTTAACTGGGCCTTTAGATTTCTAGAATATTGAAGTTAAGAGAAAATTTATAGACAACATCCTCTTTAACCTTGACATCCAATTACCTAGGGAGTCCGTGAAGTTCTGAGAATAGACACGATTTTTTGTATGTATGTTGTCTGTGAGATGGGATGGAAGGGGCAATAGCACTCATTAACTGATGAGACATTTATTCACTCAAAATTAAAGCACCTAAAATATGTCTGGGACTGGGGATACTGCAGTGAAATTGAAATGTAGCCCTACCTTCATGAAGTTAACAGATTTTTGGTGGGTGAGTAGTCTGAAAATGCTCAATATTATTTCCAATTGAATATTCTTGTTTTAAAAAGTAAAAAATCAAGGCATAGAGAAGTAATTTGTCAAAAGTTAAGAAAGCCAAAAGGTGAGAGTCAGACCTGGAATTGAGGAGTCCTCAGACTCTTAGTTCAGTGTCCATTCTTTCTTCTATTACCACCTCTATTACTACTATTCCTAACAACGGAGTGTGAGGATGGTGGGCCAGCAGCTTTCCTTATAGTTTCGATTTCCTGAGAGCCATTTCAGCGCGGGGCACTAGGTAAAGGGCCTTGCGTATCTCATTTAATCTATAAATCTGTGAGGCAGAAATCACCTCCGTTTTTAAAGCTTATCTATCAGAGGCTGCTTTTGAGCCAGTAGCCAAATTAAGCCAGTCAAGAACTTCTTTTGGGCTCAGTTTGCTCTTCTTATGTGAAAGTGTTTGGGCTAGACGAGGGAATTCAAGTCAGCTTTAACTCCAGCTCTTAACCCACTCAAATGGCAAGGTGCTCTAAAATTTACACGTGGGAAAAGGCTTCAAAGACCATGTCCAGGCTCAGCAGGAAGAAAGCACAGATTCATAATGCCTTTTACTGAGGCAGAAAGGGGTGTTTGTGTGTGTGTGTGTGAGGACTGGGGTTACTGTGTATGTACCATCTTTTCTTCATGCCCAGTAGATAAGTGTTAAAACCCCCATTGATTAGAAAATTTTGATTCTAAATACACTCGCCACACTCAACGTATCTCAAGCCTATATAACCCTCTGAAAATATGAAGCACAGAAGAGGACTCTGTCACAATTAAAAAAAAAAAAAATCATTGTGAGAGATTTTCTAGTGATATCCATTAAAAACCCAGTAAAAATTCTTTGTACCATTTGAGTCCTCAACAGACAGCCAAGAAGAAATGATTAGTTCCTTCACATGCAGGTCCATAGTCCACAGAGAGTAATTTCTGAGAGGCCACAGAGTGAAGGGAAAAAAACTAGGGGTGTTGGAGGCAAACTGAACACAACCACTTGCTCACTAAGTCACCTAACCACTCCAGGCCTTAGGTTCCTTATCTATAAGGAGAGAGCATATTAGTGCCTATTTTATAAGACTGTTGTGAAAAATAAATGAATCCATAATCTGTGTGTGTCTCACTCACATTACCAGTACTTGAGAAATTATTATTGGTGAATGAAGTGAACATTTCTTCCGTTTCTTATGTAAACACACACACACACACACACACACACACACACACACACAGTCCTCTACATACGATTTCCATAAGGCCGAGTTTCTACTTGGGGCTATTTCAAAAACTCCTAGCCTACTAATTTAATCTCTGTACTTATCCTTATTGGTAAAGATCATCTTTTATATTTCCTTTGTTTCTTCCACTCATAGTGTCCTGAGAATGAAAGAAAAAACACAGTTCGAAACAGAATAGAACAGATGTTGGTGATTCTCAATTTGGAAAGTAGTTACCTGATTAATATTTTTGCAATATTTATAAAGGGGATGAAAAAGGGGTGTAGACAGTTTGGAGAGGTGAGGGGGAAGGAAGCGTAAGCCAGGATGTTTGGGGTTAGAAAAGAGAATAGACTTTTTCTTATTTCTTTCTTCTTTTTTTTATTTGCATGGAATTTGGTGTTGTCTAGGAGTCCTTGGGTGACAAGAATGGTTAAGGACTTGGCTAGTAGTAGCCAAAAGGTTGGCAGTTCAAACTTACCCAGAGACAACTCAGAAGACAGATCTGTGATCTGCTTCCAAAATGTCACAGGCTTGCAAACCCTATGGAGCAATTCTACTCTGCTTATACACATGGGGTGACTATGAGTTGCAATCAGGGCTTCAAACCAGTCCATTCCTGTCCAAACCCCTGCTGAGAATTCAAATTTCCACCAGAAATATTGATACAGAATCTACATTGTAAGAAGATCCCAGGTGATTCTTATCTATAATAAATGTTGAGACCCACTATTCCACTAGTGGTTCTCAGAACTGGTCCCTAACTAACCAGGAGCATTAGCATCACCTGGGAACTTGTTAGAAATGAAAATTCTCAGCAGGGGTTTGAACCAGAACGAACTGGTTGGAAGCGCTGGTTGGAATTGACTCAATGGAAACTGACAACAATCACAGGGTCCTTATTTAATTAAGAACGAACCAAAGAGAAAGGCAACTTTGCTGAGATAAGAGCCAACATGCTGAGGTAAATAGGAATAAAAGTTACATCTAATGAAGATTTGCAAGGAAGAGAACAAATGAAGCCACAATTTCTCATAGCTCTTGGCTTAAAATTCAGTGAACAACATCATGCTTCATTCCCTCACTTGGCCTTTAATTCTTTTCTAGTCTCCCCTTTCTTGCTAATCACTTTTACTCTTTGGCTGTCTTTCAACCTTTGTACAGCTATAAAAGCCAACCTGTTTACAAAAAAAAAAAAGAAGAAGAAGAAGAAAATGACTCAATTCTAAAAAATTAATGGAGTTTTAATATATGGGAACAGTAACACAACAAATGAATTCTTTTAAAAACCATTAGTTCCGAAGTGTTCAGAGTTAGGTGAGGGAAATATTTCAAATTCTTTATATTGTTGTTTCAAATTAGTCCCTAAGAGTTAGGAAATGTATATCCTCATTCATTACCGGTGGAAGTGTCAATGGGATATCATTTCTGGAAGGCACGCTGGCAGTGTACAACAAAAGGCTACAATATGCTAATACCCTCTGATCCTTCAGCTGCACTTTTAGGGTAAATTGTTTAAGGGAATGATTAAGAATCTATGCAAAGGTTTATCTACAAGAAGGTTAAAAAGTACTTTTGTATTAGAAAATTAGAAAAAAAAAGAATATCTGACAATAGGAGATTATTTTAAATAAGCAAATGGCTATTAAGAATCATTTATTGGGATAGTGATTAATGGCATGTAAAGGTGTTCACAATACATTAAGTGTTAAAGCAGATTATTAAGCATTACATATGCCACATGTTACTTTAATCAAGAAATATTTGTGGCAATTTTTACCATGGTTAAGTGTACTAAAAAAACTAGGTAGGTTTTATCCCCAAAGAGCTAAAATATTTATTACTTATTATATTCCTAATTAGAGCTAGGCTTTTAGATATAACCTTTGACCTTTTACATCTAGCATTTATTATTAGGCTTTACTTAAACTTGTTCTTTTTCCTTATCATAAAATAAAAGTGTTGGGGCTGACTCAAGGCCAAATATGCACTCAAGATGAAATATCTACCTTCAAATTTTCTGGTCTCCAGATTATATTAAAAGCATTACCAACAGGGTATATCTTTAGTATCAACATTTTTGTTTTTGTCTCATTTCTGTCATTTTTATAAAATAAGGACCAAACGCACATGCTGTTAAGGAGCTGAATAAATCCTTAAGTGCAAAGATTGTAATACTAGCAAGATTCTCTGGTAGGCAGCATATTCATATATAATCAGAAGTGTCCATTCTTCCACCTGATGCATAGAGTCTACATTTTGTCTGTGAAAAGGCAGTTTGGGGTCTTATGAGTAATGTTCAAGAACAGGATGAAAATTGAATGAAAAAGCCAAGAATCTCTATATGTGTTTGTATAAGTCAGGGTCCAATTGGGAAAAGAGAAACCACAATGATTACTTTAACAGGCAGAATTTAATATGGGGAAACAGTTAAAGTAACATAGGAGAGCTGGAAAGGCAAAAGGGAAAAATGAGGTATTAAGTAAATGCTGGAATCAGCTCCGCCTTAGAAAAGGCATTGGAGTTATGGGAACTGCAGTGCTCCAAGAAAGCCCTCAAGGATCTTCCTTGGCCGGTGCTGGTGCCTCCAGAGCTTGGGGGAAGCCCCTCCAGGGTAAAACTCGCATCACTGAGTGGAGGGTGGGTATAAGCTGAAAATTAAAAGCAACTAATACAGAAATCAACTGCTGATGCTGGAGATAGAGCCCTCGTTGAGGTGCGACTGACAGAATAGTGAGCAAAGGGAAAAAAGAACCTCTCTTTGCAAGCCTGCTGCCAGTCTGCCACCGCACAGCTTCCTTCTTGTTTTCCCAATTCATAGGACCTGCCAGAGTCAGCTGCAAAAGAGGATTATCGTTTGCAGAATCCCACCCACAGTATCGCAAAGCAAGTGGAGAAGAGTAGGTTTGTAGTTAGACGCAACAGCTTAATAGCCGACGTGTGTGTGTGTGTGTGTGTGTGTATAGCCCTGGGGGCACAGTGGCTAAAGGTTTGGCTGCTGTCTAAAAGGTTCCCAGTTCAAATTCACCAGCCACTCCTTGGAAACCCTATGGAGAAGTTCTACTCTGTAAGGTCGGTTAAGGTGAGTCAGGATCGACTCGATGGCAGTGGGTTTGTTTTTTTGGTGTAGGTTTGTGTGTGCTTGTATGTATTCATCCAAAAACACATACACAACATAGACACCAGCATGTTAACAGTGATTATTGCTAGCGGTTGAGAGAAGGTTCTGTATGATTTAATTCTCTTTGTGTATCCCTGCATTTTCCAAATCTTCTACAAAAAAATAAGTAGGAAAAATATTCTATCATTATACACAACAGTTGACTTCTGATTAAAAGAATGTTAAATGATATCATCTAACATTTGGATGTGAAATCCTCTCGTATATCTGCAAGGCTTTTTAGAATGAAATTTCCCGTTTACACTAATTTCCCTAATGGCATGAAGAATAAAATGCAAACTTCTGTTTACCCAGCTAAACAGTGATTAATGTGAGGCATATGGAAGCATACTGTAAGATTAATGAATAGTCCTCTCTGTTTGAATGTGATAATGGCTTTGTGAAACAACCTGCCACAGAGCCTATATAAGGTTATTAGATCAAAACCAAATATTAACCAACTGGTTAATAATTTGGGCAAAATAATTTACAATGAAAAGTGGGTAAAATAGTTGTTATGAAAATAAATATTCCCTACGAACATTATAATTAGCAATAATGAATGTATCTTAGTTTCTGTGGCTTTCTTCAGTTTTTTCCAAAATTTGATGATTATTATCATTGTCATCATCATCATCACCCCCACCATCACCACAGCTATCATTTACTAAGCACTTATTATGTGCTCAATACGTGTTACAAGATAACCTGACTTTGCTCCTCACATCAATTCTAAGGAATTTATGCTATCATTACCATTTTTGAATTCAAGAAACTGAACCATAAATAGTTCAACTATCTTGCCTAAGTTCACAAAAGCAGTAAAGATGAGCCAGGACTACAAAGGAGATTAACTTCTTCAGTGTATTACATTAGTATACTATAGTATTATATGATATTATTAATTCAATGTTATCAATCAATTCAAACTATGATATTACTAATCAATTCAAGGTATTACATTATTAATCAAATCAAAGTCTATAGTTTATTTTGTCATTGTGTTAATTTGTGGCCGAAATATATAAATTACCTTAAATTTCCAAAATATAGTGCCTTTGAGTGTTTTTCTCCAATATAGATCATTTAAATTGCAACATGGATGGTAATTTAAATTCCCAATAATAGTAAAAATTGAAGTGTTTTGCATATTAAAAGTACCTTCTTAATGTGGGTGTCAAATAACCAAGTAGTTTGCTTCAAAGGATTGAGTCTACTTAAAATTTTAAATCTTAAAATGCTCAGGGAAAGGTCTGCCTCTATTATGTAGGACTCAAGCTATAATTGAACGTTTATCTTGTCTTCAGTCTTTTGTCTTATATTCTAATACAAGTAGTTCTGTAAGGTTAGGAGCCCTGGTGATACAACTGTTAAGCATTCAGCTGGTAAAAAAAAAAAAAAAGGCTGTCAGTTCTAACCCACCCAGCCTCTACATGTGATAAAGAGCTGGAGATCTGCTTCCATGAAGATTACAGCTAAGAAAACTCTATGGAGCAGTTCTATTCTGTCATATGAGGTCACTGGGAATCAGAATTGACTCAAGGGCACCCGAGAGCAACGGCCAGGGCTGGGATGCCTCCAACATGAGTTCTGCCATTCTTTATCCTGCTGTTATAACAGCAATCAAAATCAATCACTGAACTCATTTCTATAGAACCCATTTGTGACCTTGAAATTTACCAACATGAAGCACAATGTTCCAGAAAAGCAGCACTGATTAATCAGAATGAGTAAAAAATTTGAACTTCTAAGTTGTTCAGTCCAAAGAATAAGGCCCCATCTCTGTGGGTGGATGGTTGGGTATGCTCTGAAGCAAGTGGGCACTCTTGGTATCAGACTTTGGGCAAGAAGAGGATTTCATGATAAGACTTGGGAACTAGGCTTTATGGTGGTGCTCAAAGGACCATACTTTCTTGCTGAGTTGTCCTCTTTCAAGTCTGGCATATAAGGTGGTAAGAGATGCTGGGACATACTAGGTGGGCAGAAGAAACGTGATCTCTGCCACACAGAGGCCAGGCGGGAGGCAGGTATCCTGTGGAAGTCACTAAATTCAAGATATATACTTTGTAAGCTGGATTATCTACTTTCACAAAATAAAGAAAATTGGAGAAGAGATTAGAGTCCAGCTTATTTAGTGCAAAGTTGGTCTCAGCTAAGCTACAAGTCAAGAAGAGAGAAGCCATGCATTCCTGAATATTAAGTGGGAAGGTGAGCCTGATAATGACAATGGTGACTTAAGCAAGCTCTTAAAAAAATCTTGAAGTGTAAAAGTCTATCCATCCTCCTCCATGACCATGCTAGAAGACTAGGATTTGATTATATTACGATAACTAGTTGATTGTACTGATTTGATTGTTTTAGACAGGGATCAGCAAAGTATATCCTAATAGCTAAGAATGTTTCTACATTTTGAATGGCTAAAAGCAATCAAAAATACAATATTTCATGATACACAGAAGTTACATGAAATTCAAATTTTAGTGTCCATAAATAACATTTTATTTGAGCACAGTCAGACTTATTAGTTTACATACTGTATGTTGTTGCTTTTGCACCACAACATAATAGTTCAACAAAGACTGTATGACCAAAAAGCCTAAAATGTGTACTAGCTGGCCCTCTACAGAAAAGGCTTGTTAACCTCTATGTTAACAGAACCAGTAAAGCTCCTTTTTAAGTGTATTCCCATTATTAGGATTTTCTAATTAAGAACGTTAAGACATTTATAAGTTGCTTTCAAGACACCTGCTAAGTGACCAAATGTGTCACCATCAGAAGATCATGAGATGGAACAATTGCCCTAAAGTGACTGAATATAGACCCTCACAATCTACTCCAAATTCTCCTTTCTCATAGAATAGGAGCCCTCTGAGAAAGGGTGAAAGGGAAAGACTGTTGTCTTCTCCTTGAATCACTCCAAAGTCTCCTTCTACAGTTTGTATAACCCAACTTCTTCCATCCTTATGATTCATTATGGAAGTGCATTAAAGCATATCATTTCATTTATTTTTAGAGTTTTCTGAAGGAGAGACAGATGGAAGTTGACCAGGGAATCCCAAACCTCTCTGCTGGCTGCTGATTGCCAGTCAGGCTCACCTGCAGCTGAGCTGTGAAGGGGATTGGCTGGTTCCCACGGAGCCCCAGGAGCAACTGGTTGCTTCCCACTGAGCTGTGATCCTGATGGACAGTTTCACTGTCTCTCTCTCCTTGAGCTTTGCCTGTGATTGTTTGCCTTTAGCACTGCACCTATATAATGCTGCTGCTCCTTGGAAACCCTATGAAGCAGTTCTACCCTGTCCTGTTGGGTCTCTATGAGTCAGAATTGACTCGACAGCAACAGGTTATGCTGTACAGAAATGAAGGAGCCATGAGCCATGTCTCAAAGTTTTTGTTTTTTTTTTTTCCCTTGTATTGTCTCAAGGAAATGGGTGGGAGGAGGAAAAGAACACTAATAATAAGGAGACAACTAGATATGAAGAACAACCTATTAAGTACATGCAATTAACATCCTATGGACCCTGGGTTTCAGATTCAACCCAACAACATCCCTAACATATTTTGAACCATAGTTTAGAGTCTCAGGGAGAGAATATCCTGGACTGCAGATACACATATTTTGGAAAGGGCAAAGATGTATTTACATTATGAATAAACTGGCACCCCTATTAACGAATCCACCTTTTGTGAGTTTGATATGGATAAATCCATCCTTTGGGACTCAATCACTGGTAGGTTAACTGATAAAAATCTAGTATCTGGACTCAAGAAACTGGGAGCATACATTGATTTCTTCAATATTCCAACAGTGATATCTTCTCTTCAGTAGCCTGCTGATCTTTCCTTTTGTCAAGTCTGTAAAGTATAATTCTAATTCTGAGACCAGGAATCAGGTGATCCTAAGTTATCGTCCAGGACATTACCTACTCTATAACACCAAAGGCTCACCACTTAGCTTGCATCTATTAAATAAAGACTAATTCACCTTTTGGTATTCTCATTTAATTCACGGGATTATTGTGAGAATCAATGATCCTTTACTTTGTATATGATACACACATGAAAAGTATGAAATCATACATATCCAAGATGGTGTTACTTAGGGAAAAATTTATCAGGAGCTAACTTTCCTAACAAGTTTTCTAGGTTAAAGAATATAATAGTGGCTAATCACTCTTTTTTTTAATCACTCCTGATGGATTTGAGTTGGTACAGGAGACCAAATTGCTTAGAAGGAGCTTGGGTCCTCCTTTAAAATGGGGCATACCAAAGTTTAAGTTACCACCTTTATTCTGCTCTGCTCTTTATTTCATGATACATAACATCTTCAAACATATGATTTAGTGAGTTATTATGTTTATTCTATTTTGTTCCTGCTGCTAAAATATAAGCTCCACAAGGATAGGCATCATTGTGTATTGTGCTCACTGGTATATCCCAAGCACCTGTGATGATGCCAGGTACATAGCAGGTATAAAATCACATATTATTGATTTGAACACACTTTTATTTACCCAAGAAGATATCAATAAATTATATAGAGTAAAACACAAAAGTTCCTCTTCACCCAAGCCCCCACAATACTACTTCCCTCCCAAGATGTTAACAACTACTAACAGTTTGGTAGACATTCTTCCAAGCAGATCATTCCTTTGGATCTATCTGAAACACATGGTACATGGGTCTTCAAATCTTGAGTTACTTAAACTTCACTGAGCACCTACTATGTACTGGGCACTCTTCTAGATGAGTGCCTGGACGATGGCATTCTCTATGTCTAAGCCTGAGTATGAACTCTTAGGCTGCCACTCTTTCAGGGCAGATTTAGATTATTAAACAAAACTTCTGGACCATGTGACCAGTTGGATAAACAACTGAACTGGTCAGGCCACCCAACACTGCCTAAGCCCAATTCCACTCTAGGTAACAAAATGAAGCAAAAAGCCCAAATGCAGGTCTTTCATAAATACCAGGAAGGAAACCAACTAGAGCCAGGCTTACCCAGATTGCAGATCCTGCTCTATTTTTGTAAACATCTTTCAAAGGAAAGCTAGTTGCTGCCCAATGAACAGCTGTTGAATGAATGAGAAAACTATATTCTCTGATACACTTCCCCAATAGTCCAGACCACAGAATCAGTGGCCTTTAATTGTAGCTCACTTACTTAATGTAGTGTTCAAAGAAATTTCTGTCATAAGGTGCTTTCAGATGCCCTGCACTCAAAGATATGCTTCTCTGTGTGTTAGCAAAAGGCATAAAACAGAATCTAACAAACTCTAAATCCCCCAGTGCTTTACATCTTATTTCTTTTAGGGGTCGGGGGAGAGCTCATTTATTTTCTTGATTTATTCCTACCCTTCCATGCCCTTAGTCTCTTCTGCTTTCTGTCTTCAAACATCTGTCACGTGTTCTGATAGATAAGTCCTTGGTCATAAAAAGTCCCCTGTTTTTAGGAATAGAGGCTTTCTTCCTCTATTGCTCTACAAAGGAGATTTTCTTAATTAAATGATCTTTTCCCTCATTATTTCCTAATTCTCATTTCACATCTGCTTTGGTAGCTGATCACCAAGGTCCCCTTCCAGTTCTAAAATTATGTGACATTTGTGCATGACAAATACTAAGGGTATGATGGAATGCATCATTCTTCTCCAATTTTTTTTAGCATTACAGCTTGCTTTTTCCTTTCTGTGATGTTTTACAGTCGTTTTGGCTTTAGCTTTTTCTCACGGAATCATTTCCAACTACCAGAGGTTTTTCAGCTTCCAAAAGAACAGAACATCTGGCAAGAAGAACAGAATAACAGTATCACTGTCAAGCTTACTCAATAACCACTTCAATGATAGAGATTGGAAGAGCTGGAGTCCCTGGGCGGTTCAAAGGGTTAACATGCTGAGTTGCTAACCCAAAGATTGGTGATTTGAATCCACACACAGGTGCCTCAGAAGCAAGGACTGGTGATCTACTTCCCATAAACCAGCAATTGAAAACCCTATGGAGCACAGTTCTAATCTGACACACATGGGGTCCCCATGAGTTGGAATCAATTCAATGACAACTGATGAGGGTGGTTGAAAGAGCTAAAACTTTTGATTTGTTGTACGTTAGAGGAGGAAAATAGATAAACAATCTTCTTTTCCCTGGCTGAACCCACAGCAGACACTGCCAATGGATCATAAAACACACTTCCTGCAGAGTGAGGAAATGGTCTCAAAGTCCTCATATAAAATAGGAGGCCTCAGGTCAGCATTCCTGATGGCCTTGAGTTCATATAGGACAAGGAACTTCTTAGAACTCACTGGTTACTTCTTTAAGTGTGAGCTACCACCTATTTTCAGCTCTCTTTTTTTTTCACCCCATAAGAAATTTCATGTTCTAATATATGATTTACCTAGTTATTATGTTTATTATTATTTTTTTTATCTCTCCTGCTAAAATATAAGCTCCACAAGGGCAGGTTTCTTTGTGTATTGTGTCAGCTGATGTATTCCAAGCACCTGGGGTAATGCCAGTCACACAATAATATGTTCAGTGAATTAATGATTTCTTCCTACATCAGCATCAGAATCTCAGATCCCAGACCAGGATGAGGTAAGTGAGGTGTCTAGGGTACAAAATTTGAGGAGGCAGTCACTCCCATAGATCATCTTATGCACAATTTTGTTTGAGAATTACTGTTTTAAATTAAATTTAAATGAAGGACCACTATTACAATGACAAACAAGCCCTAGCTAAGAGCTATGGCGTTATGTAAAAAGTCAGCAGTTCAGATGGGACCAAGATGGCAGAGTAGTCATTTTCTTCTGGTGAACTCTCTTACAACAAAGACAAGAAAAAACAAGTGAAACGATTATATTTATGACAAGCTAGGAGCCCAGAACATCAAAGGCAAAGCTAGAAAATGGACTGAGTGGCGGGGAGAGGGAGACACAGTTCAGAAGCAGAGCGGAGTTGCTGGACCTGAATCATCAGGAACCCTCAGGCACTATTCCCGGAGTGACGTCAGCGGACTCCTGATAACGTTCAGCTGCAGTTTCCTCAGGGAGAAACAGCCAGCTGCACAGACTACTCATACCTCTGGAACAAGAAAAGAATGGTGCTCTCAGCAAAAGCTAAGTACTTGTGTATATATTACTACACCCCCAGCCCCCAAGTTGGCTTCAGTGGCTGTTAATTTCCCTGGGCCTGACATACGTCACGCTGCATGCCCTAAGGCATTCTCCCTGCCTTGGAGAAGGAATGTATTCACTACTGGGGGAAAAGATAATCTGCCAGCCCCACTAACCTGGGAAGCTCAGGACAGAAGCAGCTCCTGTCCACGTATAAATGGTCTGTGGGCTTTGAACAACCTTCCCTCCTACATGAACCTGTGCGGGCCTATTTCAGGAGAATAGGCCATTGCTAGCAAAATGCAACTGTTTCAGCTGTGTGGTGGAGAGGTGGGTGTTTGATATTTGACACAGCTTTGCCTATTAAACAGGGTCGGCACCTACCCACATCAGTGGCCTAAGAACTGGTAGCTCCACTCAGGTCACCCAGGAACCCGCGACAGGGGTAGAAGGATAACTGGTACCTCCAGTCCTTACAACCAATAGCATTGGGTGCCCATGGTCTGTCTGCAGAATCTACCCACCTGTGCACTTTAGGGAACAGGGACACACTTTCCACACAGAAATTTGGTGGACAGTTCAGAGTGTGACCCCCTGCTGCAATCAGATACCAGTACCTACACCAATCACCCCTGCCCCTCTAAGATTGTAGGACAAAGCCTGTATCACGCACTTGATGACCAACTACCTGGACACCTGAGCTGAATCCATACAAGAAAAGCAAATGGACTCTGAGGCTGATATACCTGATGACAGGTCTAGCCATCTGGTGATAGGGCGTTAGAGCTTCAAAAGTGACAATAATCAGGCTAGCTCACTCAAGCAACCTATTTGGGCATATCAAAACAAAAAAAAGCAATAAGCTAGGGTACAGTAAGCAAACATAAAATAAACTAATACAATAACATAGATGGCTCAGAGACAACAGTCAATATCAAATCATATAAAAGAATCACATACACAGTCAACATTAAGTCACATAAAGAAGCAGACCATGACTGCTTCAACAAGCTCTTAAGACAAAGAATCATGGGATATTCTGGATGACAGTGTCTTTCTGGAATTACTGGATGCGGAATACAAAAGATTAATATACAGTCTTCAAGACATCAGGAAGAAGATCAGGCAATACGCAGAACAAGCCAAAGAACATACAGATAAAGCAGTTGAAGAAACTAAAATGGTTATTCAAGAACATAATGAAAAATGTAACAAGCTGCAAGAATCCATAGAGAGACAGCTATCAGAAATTCAGAAGATTAACAATAAAATTACAGAATAAGACAATTCAATAGAAACTCAGAGGAGCAGAATTGAGCAAGTGGAAGACCGAATTGGTGAGATTGAAGATAAAACACTCAGCATCAATATATATGAAGAAAAATCAGATAAAAGAATTAAAAAAAATTAAGAAACCCTAAGAACATGTGGGACTCAATCAAGAGAAATAACCTACAAGTGACTGCCGTACCAGAACAGGGAGTGATAACAGAAAAATACTGAGAGAATTCTTGAAGATTTGTTGGCAGAAAACTTCCCTGATCGTGAAGGATGAGAGGATATCTATCCAAGAGGCTCATCGAACTCCACATAAGGTAGATGTTAAAAGAAAGTCACCAAGACATATTATAATCAAACTTGCCAAAACCAAAAATAAAAGACAGAATTTTAAGAGCAGCTAGGGATAAACGAAAAGTCACCTACAAAGGAGACTCAATAGGAATAACCTCAGACTACTAAGCAGAAACCACACAGATAAGAAGGCAGAGGGATGACTTATACAAAGCATTCAAGGATAAGAATTGCCAGCCAAGAACCATATATCCAACAAAAATGTCTCTCAAATACAAAGGTGAAATTAGGACACTTCCAGATAAACAGAAGTTTAGAGAATTCGTAAAAATCAAACCAAAACTACAAGAAATACACAAGGGAGTTCTCTATTTAGAAAATCAATAATATCAGATATCAACCCAAGACTAGAACTCTGGACACAGCAATCAGATGTCAACCCAGACAGGGAAATCACAAAAATAAATCAAGATAAATAAAGCTCAAAACAGGGAAACAGCAAGGTCTTTAAGTAAAAGAAGACAACACTAAAACAATACAGAGGGACTAAGAAATTTAGTCATAGATCTTTCATATGGAGAGGAAGACAAGGCGATACAAAGAAATAAAAGTTAGGTTTAAACTTAGAAAAATAGGGGTAAATAATAAGGTAATCACAAAGGAGACAATCTATCTTACACATCAAAATAAATTACAAGAAAAAAACAGAGACTCAGCAGAAACAAAATCAACAACGAATACGAGGTAAAGACAATAAATAATCTACTCAGCACAAAAAATTAAGTGGGGAAAAAAAACTGTCAACAACACACAAAAAAGACACCAAAATCATAGCACTAAATTCATATCTATCCATAATTACCCCGAATGTAAATGGACTAAATGCACCAATAAAGAGATAGAGAACAGCAGAATTGATTAAAAAAACACGATCCCTCTATATGCTGCCTCCAAGAGACACACCTTAGACTTAGAGACACAAACAAACTAAAACTCAAAGGTTGGAAAAAAATATATCAAGCAAACAACAATCGAAAAAGAGCAGGAGTGGCAATATTAATTTCTGATAAAATAGACCTTAAAGTTAAATCTGTCATAAAGGATAAGGAAGGACACTATATAATGATTAAAGGGACAATATACCAGGAGGATATAACAATATTAAATATTTATGCACCCAATGACAGGACTGCAAGATACAGAAAACAAACTCTATTAGCACTGAAAAGTGAGAAAGACAGCTCCACAATAATAGCAGGAGACTTCAACACACCACTTTCGGTGTATGACAGGACACTCAGAAAGAAGCTCAATAAAGACAGAGAAAATCTAAGTGCCACTATCAAACAACTGGACCTCATAGACATATACAGAATACTCCACCCAACAGCAGCCAAGTATACTTTCTTTCTAGTGCACATGGAACATCCTCTAGAATAGACTACATATTAGGCCATAAAGCAAGCCTTAGCAGAATTCAAAACATTGAAATATGACAAGACATCTTCTCTGATCATAAGGCCATAAAAGTAAAAATCAATAACAGAGTAAGCAGGGAAAAGAAATCAAATACTTGGAAACTGAACATTACCCTGCTCAAAAAAGAAAACACTAAGGATGGAATAAAGAAATTCATAAAATCCAATAAGGATGAAAGCCCTTCCTATCAGAATCGTTATGACACAACAAAAGCAGTGCTCAGAGGTCAATTTATATCAATAAATTGACATATTTAAAGAGAAGAAAGGGCCAAAATCAATTATCCCTACAACTTGAACAAACAGAAAAAGAGCAACGAAAGAAACCCGGGGGCACCAGAAGAAAGCAAATAATAAAAATGAGAGCAGAAGTAAATGAAATAGAGAACAGAAAAACAATTGAAAGAGTTAACAAGATCAAAAGCTGGTTCTTTGGAAAAGTTAACAAAATTGATAAACCATTGGCCAAACTGAAAAAAGAAAAATGGAAGAGGAAGCAAATAACCCAAATAAAAAATGAGATGGCAATACTACAACAGACTTGTATGAAATTAAAAGAATCATACCAGATTAATATGAAAAATTCTACTCTAACAAATTTGAAAACCTAAAAGAAATGCACGAATTTCTAGAAACACACTAAGTACCTAAACTAACACAAACAGAGGTAGAATAACTAAATAAACTCATAACAAAAGAAGAGATTGAAAAGGTAATCAAAAAACTCCCAACAAAAAAAAAGCCCTGGTCCAGATGGCTTCACTGTAGAATTCTACTAAACTTTAAGAGTTAACACCACCACTACTAAAGGTATTTCAGAGCATAGAAAAAGACAGAATACTCCCAAACTCATTCTATGAAGTCAGCATATCCCTGATACCAAAACCAGGTAAAGGCACCACAAAAAAAAAAAAAAAAAAAAAAATTACAGACCTATATCCCTCTTGAACATAGATGTAAAAATCCTCAACAAAATTCTAGCCAATAGGATTCAACAACACATCAAAAAATAATTCACAATGGCCAAGTGGGATTCATACCAGGTATGTAGGGATGGTTAAACATTAGAAAAGCAATTAATGTAATCCATCATATAAATAAAACAAAAGACAAGAATCACATGATTTTATCAATTGATGCAGAAAAGGCATTTGATAAAGTTCACACCCATTCATGATAAAAACTCTCAGCAAAATAGGAATAGAAGGAAAGTTCCTCAACATAATAAAGGGCATTTACTCAAAGCCAATATCATCCTAAATGGAGAGAGTCTAAAAGCATTCCCCTTGTGATCAGAACCAGACGAGGATGCCCGTTATCACAACTCTTACTCACTGCTGTGCTGGAGGTCTTAGCCAGACCAATCAGGCTAGATAAAGAAATAAAGCACATCCAGGTTGGGAAGGAAGAAGTAGAAGTATCTCTATTTGCAGATGACATGACCTTATACACAGAAAACCCTCAAGAATCCTCAAGAAAACTACTGAAACTAATAGAAAAGTTCAGCAGATTATCAGGATACAAGATAAACATACAAAAATCACTTGGATCCTTTTACACCAAGAAAAAGAACATCGAAGAGGAAATCACCAAATCAATACCATTTACAGTAGCCCCCAAGAAGATAAAATACTTAGGAATAAATCTTACCAGAGACGTAAAAGACCTATACAAAGAAAACTACAAGACACTGCTATAAGAAACCAAGTAGAAAAAATACCCTCTAAAGGATAGGGAAGGCTTAACATTGTAAAAATGTCTATTCTACCAAAAGCCATCCACAGATACAATGCAATTCTGATCAAAATTTTTTAATGAGATGGAGAAACAAATCACCAACTTCATATGGAAGGGAAAGAGGCCCCGGATAAGAAAAGCATTGCTGAAAAAGAAGAACAAAGTGGGAGGCCTCGCGTTACATGATTTTAGAACCTATTATACAACCACAGTAGTCAAAACAGCCTGGTACTGGTACAACAACAGATACATAGACTGATGGAACAGAATTGAAAATCCAGGCATAAATCCATCCACATATGAGAGGCTGATATTTGACAAAGGCCCTAAGTCTGTTAAATGGGGAAAAGACAGTCTCTTTACAAACGGTGCTGGCATAACTGGATACTCTTCTGCAAAAAAACTGAACAAGACCCATACCTCACACCATGCACAAAAACTAACTCAAAATGGATCAAAGACCTAAATATAAAATCTAAAACAATAAAGATCATGGAAGAAAAAAATAGGGACAATAATAAATGGCATAAAGAGTATACAAAACATTATTAACAACGCAGAAAAGAAACTAGATAACTGGGAGCTCCTAAAAATGAAACACCTATGCTCATCCAAAGACTTCACCAAAAGAGTAAAAAGATTACCTACAGATTGGGGAAGTGTCTTTCGCTATGACACTTCCGATCAGCATCTGATCTCTAAAAGCTACATGATACTGCAAAAACTCAACTACAAAAAGACAAATAACCCAATTAAAAAATGGGCAAAGGATATGAACAGGCACTTCACTGTAGAAGACATTTAGGTGGCTAACAGATACATGAGGAAATGCTCACGATTGTTAGCCATTAAAAAAAAAAAAAAAAGCAAATCAAAACTACAACGAGATTCCATCTCACTCCAAGAAGGCTGGCATTAATCCAAAAAACACAAAATAATAAATGTTGGAGAAGTTGTGGAGAGACTGGAACACTTATACACTGCTGGTGGGAATGTAAAATGGTACAGCCACTTTGGACATCAATTTGGTGCTTCCTTAAAAAACTAGAAATAGAGGCGGGGCCAAGATGGCGGATTAGGTGGACGCTACCGCGGATCCCTCTTGCAACAAAGACTCGGAAAAACAAGTGAATCGATCACATACATAACAATCTACGAACTCTGAACAACAAAGACTTAGAGACAGAGAACGAACAAATACGGGCAGACAGCGATCGTTTTCAGAACCAGGAGCCAGTGTACCAGGCAGGTGACCTTCGGAGCCCGATCTGGGGCAGAGCCCAGGGGGGCAGACGGCACAGACAAGGGGCCCAGCCCTACCCCCCGAACTCATTCCGGGAGAGAGCCTAGACGGTTGGCGCGGGCAGCATAGCGGTGCAGCCGGTGGGAGAAGCACCCGGGAGGCAGTGACAGATCTTGGAGCGGGGAGAGCAGCATCCCAGCCGGGGAGCTGTCCCGCCGGGAGTTTGGCGGGAAGCGGGTATGGCGCGAGCATGGGGATCAGCTAAAATTCCCTAAAGCGACCCCGGGGACGGGCCCAGCTGTTCCTGCGGGTGATGCCCACCTAGTTCGCGCGAGCGGTGCGGCGCACCGGAGGGAGAAGTCCCCAGGAGGAAGTGATTGGTCTCGGAGCGGGGAGAGCAGCGTCCCAGGCGGGGAGCCGTCCCGCTGTGATTTTGGCGAGCGTGGGCGGGGCGTGCGCGTTCCCCTGAATAGACCCCGGGGGCGGGCCCAGCTGTTCGTGAGGGCGACGCCCACCCAGTTCACGCGAACGGAGCGGCATGCGGGAGGGAGAAGTCCCCGAGAGGAAGTGACAGGTCTTGGAGCGGGGAGAACAGCATCCCAGCCGGGGAGCCGTCCCGCCGGGATTTTGGCGGACGCAGGTGGAGCGTGAATGCGGGGATCAGCTCTATATTCGGAGGTGCTACACTCCTAGCTCTCTGATCCCTCCCCCACCCTCCCCAGGCGGCTCCATTAACGTCCGAATACTCTGAGCCAGAGGGAGAATTCAGATAGGGATCTAACTGCATTTTTTTTAGCTGATTACCTGGAAAAATTAGTTTCCCAGTCATGGCTCGGAGACAGCAGTCCATATCAAACCACATAAAGAAACAGACCATGACAGCTTCTCCAACCCCCCAAACAAAAGAATCAAAATCTTTCCCAAATGAAGATACAATCCTGGAATTATCAGATACAGAATATAAAAAACTAATTTACAGAATGCTTAAAGACATCACAAATGAAATTAGGCTAACTGCAGAAAAAGCCAAGGAACACACTGATAAAACTGTTGAAGAACTCAAAAAGATTATTCAAGAACATAGTGGAAAAATTAACAAGTTGCAAGAATCCATAGAGAGACAGCATGTAGAAATCCAAAAGATTAACAATAAAATTACAGAATTTGACAATGCAATACAAAGTCAGAGGAGCAGACTCGAGCAATTAGAATGCAGACTGGGACTTCTGGAGGACCAGGGATTCAACACCAACACACCTGAAAAAAAAATCAGATAAAAGAATTTAAAAAAATGAAGAAACCCTAAGAATCATGTGGGACTCTATCAAGAAGGATAACTTGCGAGTGATTGGAGTCCCAGAACAGGGAGAGGGGACAGAAAACACAGAGAAAATAGTTGAAGAACTCCTGACACAAAACTTCCTTGACATCATGAAAGATGAAAGGATATCCATCCAAGATGCTCATCGAACCCCATTTAAGATTGATCCAAAAAGAAAAACACCAAGACATATTATCATCAAACTTGCCAAAAACAAAGACAAACAGAAAATTTTAAAAGCAGCCAGGGAGAAAAGAAAGGTTTCCTTCAAGGGAGAATCAATAAGAATAAGTTCAGACTACTCAGCAGAAACCATGCAGGCAAGAAGGGAATGGGACGACGTATACAGAGCACTGAAGGAGAAAAACTGCCAACCAAGGATCATATATCCAGCAAAGCTCTCTCTGAAATATGAAGGAGAAATTAAGATATTTACAGATAAACACAAGTTTAGAGAATTTGCAAAAACTAAACCAAGACTGCAAGAAATGCTAAAGGAGATTGTTCGGCCTGATGACCAATAATATCAAGTACCAGCACAATACAAGGTCACAAAACAGAACGTCCTGATATCAACGCAACTCAAATAGGGAAAGCACAAAAACAAACAAATTAAGATTAATTCTAAAAAATAAATAAATAAACAAAACAATACACATAACAGGGAATCATGGAAACCAATAGATAAACGATCACAATAATCAAAAAGAGGGACTAAATATAGGAGGCATTGAACTGCCAGATGGAGAGTGATACAAGGCGATATAGAACGATACAAGTTAGGTTTTTACTTAGAAAAATAGGGGTAAATAATAAGGTAACCACAAAAAGGAATATCAATTCCATAACTCAAGAAAAAAGCCAAGAAAAACGTAACGACTCAACTAACATAAAATTAAACATTATGAAAATGAGGATCTCACAATCTACTAAGAAAAACGTCTCAGCACAAAAAAGTATGTGGAAAAATGAAATGGCCAACAACTCACATGAAAAGGTATCAAAATGACAGCACTAAAAACTTATTTATCTATAATTACCCTGAATGTAAATGGACTAAATGCACCAGTAAAGAGACAGAGAGTCACGGACTGGATAAAGAAACACGATCCATCTATATGCTGCCTACAAGAGACACACCTTAGACTTAGAGACACAAACAAACTAAAACTCAAAGGGTGGAAAAAAATAGATCAAGCAAATAATAAGCAAAAAAGAAGAGGAGTAGCAATATTAATTTCTGACAAAATAGACTTTAGACTTAAATCCGCCACAAAGGATAAAGAAGAACACTATATAATGATAAAAGGGACAATTGATCAGGAAGACATAACCATATTAAATATTTATGCACCCAATGACAGGGCTGCAAGATACATAAATCAAATTTTAACAGAATTGAAAAGTGAGATAGACACCTCCACATTTATAGTAGGAGACTTCAACACACCACTTTCGGAGAAGGACAGGACTTCCAGTAAGAAGCTCAATAGAGACACGGAAGACCTACTTACAACAATCAACCAACTTGACCTCATTGACTTATACAGAACTCTCCACCCAACTGCTGCAAAATATACTTTTTTTTCTAGTGCACATGGAACATTCTCTAGAATAGACCACATATTAGGTCATAAAACAAATCTTTCCAGAATCCAAAACATCGAAATATTACAAAGCATCCTCTCAGACCACAAGGCAATGAAGCTAGAAATCAATAACAGAAAAACTAGGGAAAAGAAATCAAATACTTGGAAAATGAACAATACCCTCCTGAAAAAAGACTGGGTTATAGAAGACATCAGGAGGGAATAAGGAAATTCTTAGAAAGCAACGAGAATGAAAATACTTCCTATCAAAACCTCTGGGACACAGCAAAAGCAGTGCTCAGAGGCCAATTTATATCGATAAATGCACACATACAAAAAGAAGAAAGAGCCAAAATCAGAGAACTGTCCCTACAACTTGAACAAATAGAAAGTGAGCAACAAAAGAACCCATCAGTCACCAGAAGAAAACAAATAATAAAAATTAGAGCGGAACTAACTGAATTAGAGAACAGAAAAACAATTGAAAGAATTAACAAGGCCAAAAGCTGGTTCTTTGAAAAAATTAACAAAATTGATAAACCATTGGCTAGACTGACTAAAGAAAAACAGGAAAGGAAACAAATAACCCGAATAAGAAATGAGAAGGACCACATCACAACAGAGCCAAATGAAATTAAAAGAATCATTTCAGATTACTACGAAAAATTGTACTCTAACAAATTTGAAAACCTAGAAGAAATGGATAAATTCCTGGAAAAATACTACCTACCTAAACTAACACATTCAGAAGTAGAACAATTAAATAGACCCATAACAAAAAAAGAGATTGAAACGGTAATCAAAAAACTTCCAACAAAAAAAGTCCTGGCCCAGACGGCTTCACTGCAGAGTTCTACCAAACCTTCAGAGAAGACTTAACACCACTACTACTGAAGGTATTTCAAAGCATAGAAAAAGACGGAATACTACCCAACTCATTCTATGAAGCTACCATCTCCCTGATACCAAAACCAGGTAAAGACATTACAAAAAAAGAAAATTATACACCTATATCGCTCATGAACATAGATGCAAAAATCCTCAACAAAATTCTAGCCAATAGAATCCAACAACACATCAAAAAAATAATTCACCCTGATCAAGTGGGACTTATACCAGGTATGCAAGGCTGGTTTAATATCAGAAAAACCATTAATGTAATCCATCACATAAATAAAACAAAAGATAAAAACCACATGATCTTATCAATAGATGCAGAAAAGGCATTTGACAAAGTTCAATACCTGTTTATGATAAAAACTCTTACCAAAATAGGAATTGAAGGAAAATTCCTCAACATAATTAAAGGGCATCTATGCAAAGCCAACAGCCAATATCACTCTAAATGGAGAGAACCTGAAAGCATTCCCCTTGAGAACGGGAACCAGACAAGGATGCCCTTTATCACCTCTCTTATTCACCATCGTACTTGAAGTCCTAGCCAAGGCAATTAGGCTAGACAAAGAAATAAAGGGTATCCAGACTGGCAAGGAGGAAGTAAAGCTATCACTATTTGCAGATGACATGATCGTGTACATGGAAAACCCTAAGGAATCCTCCAGAAAACTACTGAAACTAATAGAAGAGTTTGGAAGAGTCTCTGGTTATAAAATAAACATACAAAAATCACTTGGATTCCTCTACATCAACAAAAAGAACACCGAAGAGGAAATAACCAAATCAATACCATTCACAGTAGCCCCCAAGAAGATAAAATACTTAGGAATAAATCTTACCAAGGATGTAAAAGACCTATACAAAGAAAACTATAAAACTCTGCTACAAGAAATTCCAAAGGACATACTTAAGTGGAAGAACATACCCTGCTCATGGATAGGAAGACTTAACATAGTAAAAATGTCTATTCTACCAAAAGCCATCTATACATATAATGCACTTCCAATCCAAATACCAATGTCATATTTTAAGGAGATAGAGAAACAAATCACTGATTTCATATGGAAGGGAAAGAACCCCCGGATAAGTAAAGCATTACTGAAAACGAAGAAGAAAATGGGAGGCCTCACTCTACCTGATTTCAGAACCTATTATACAGCTACAGTAGTCAAAACAGCCTGGTACTGGTACAACAACAGGCACATAGACCAATGGAACAGAATTGAGAACCCAGATATAAATCCATCCATGTATGAGCAGCTGATATTTGACAAAGGACCAGTGTCAGTCAATTGGGGAAATGATAGTCGTTTTAACAAATGGTGCTGGCATAACTGGATATCCATTTGCAAAAGAATGAAACAGGACCCATACCTCACACCATGCACAAAAACTAACTCCAAGTGGATCAAAGACCTAAACATAAAGACTAAAACGATAAAGATCATGGAAGAAAAAATAGGGACAACCCTAGGAGCCCTAATACAGGGCATAAACAGAATACAAAACATTACCAAAAATGATGAAGAGAAACCCGATAACTGGGAGCTCCTAAAAATCAAACACCTATGCTCATCTAAAGACTTCACCAAAAGAGTAAAAATACCACCTACAGACTGGGAAAGAATATTCAGCTATGACATCTCAGACCAGCGCCTGATCTCTAAAATCTACATGATTCTGTCAAAACTCAACCACAAAAAGACAAACAACCCAATCAAGAAGTGGGCAAAGGATATGAACACACATTTCACTAAAGAAGATATTCAGGCAGCCAACAGACACATGAGAAAATGCTCCCGATCATTAGCCATTAGAGAAATGCAAATTAAAACTACGATGAGATTCCATCTCACACCAACAAGGCTGGCATTAATCCAAAAAACACAAAATAATAAATGTTGGAGAGGCTGCGGAGAGATTGGAACTCTCATACACTGCTGGTGGGATGGTAAAATGGTACAACCACTTTGGAAATCCATCTGGCGTTATCTTAAACGGTTAGAAATAGAACTACCATACAACCCAGAAATCCCACTCCTAGGAATATACCCTAGAGATACAAGAGCCTTCACACAAACAGATATATGCACACCCATGTTTATTGCAGCTCTGTTTACAATAGCAAAAAGCTGGAAGCAACCAAGGTGTCCGTCAACGGATGAATGGGTAAATAAATTGTGGTATATTCACACAATGGAATACTATGCATCGATAAAGAACAGTGACGAATCTCTGAAACATTTCATAACATGGAGGAATCTGGAAGGCATTATGCTGAGCGAAATAAGTCAGAGGCAAAAGGACAAATATTGTATAAGACCTCTATTATAAGATCTTGAGAAATAGAAAAAACGGAGAAGAACACATACTTTTGTGGTTACAAAGGGGGGAGGGAGGGAGGGAAGGAGAGGGTTTTTTATTGATCAATCAGTAGATAAGAACTGCTTTGGGTGAAGGGAAAGACAACACTCAATACAAGGAAGGTCAGTCTAATTGGACTGGACTAAAAGCAAAGAGGTTTCCGGGATAAAATGAAAGCTTCAAAGGTCAGCGGAGCAGTGGCTGGGGTCTGGGGAACATGGTTTGAGGGGACTTCTAAGTCAATGGGCAAAACAATTCTATTATGAAAACATTCTGCATCCCACTTCGAAATGTGGCGTCTGGGGTCCTAAATGCCAACAAGCGGCCATCTAAGATACATCAATTGGTCTCAACCCACCTGGAGCAAAGGCAAAGAAGAACACCAAGGTCACACGACAACTAAGAACCCAAGGGACAGAAAGGGCCACATGAACCAGAGACCTACATTATCCTGAGACCAGAGGAACTGGTTGGTGCCTGGCCACAATCGATGTCTGCCCTGTCAGGGAGCACAACAGACAACTCCTGAGGGAGCAGGAGACGAATGGGATACAGACCCCAAATTCTCATTAAAAGACCATACTTAATGGTATGACTGCGACTAGAGGAATCCCAGAGACAATGCTCCCCAGACCTTCTGAAGGCACAGGACAGGAACCATCCCCAAAGACAACTCATCAGGCATGAAAAGGACTGGTCAGCAGGGGGGAGAGAGATGCTGATGAAGAGTGAGCTAATTAACTCAGGTGGACACTGGAGAGTGTGTTGGCAACTCTTGACTGGAGGGGGGATGGGAAGATAGAGAAAGAGGGTAGACAGCAAATTTGACACGAAACGAGAGACTGAAAGGGCTGACTCAAGAGGGGGAGAGCAAGTGGGAGAAGGGAGTAAGATGTATGCAAACTTACATGTGACAGACTGATTGGAATGGTAAATGTTCACTTGAAGCTTAATAAAAATTAATTAAAAAAAAAAAAAAAGCTAGAAATAGAACTACCATATGATCTAGCAATCTCACTTCTTGGAATATATCCTAGAGAAAAAAGAGTCTTTACACGAACATATATATGCACACCCATGTTCACTGCAGCATTGTGTACAATAGCAAAAAGATGGAAGCAACCAAGGTGCCAATCAGCGGATGAATGGATAAATAAATTATGGTATATTCACACAATGGAATACGACACATTGATAAAGAACAATGATGAATCTGTGAAACATTTCATAACACGGAGGAATCTGGAAGGCATTATGCTGAGTGAAATTAAAAAAAATTAGTCAGTAGCAAAAGGACAAATATTGTATGAGGCCACTATTATAAGGACTTGAAGAATAGTTTAACAGAGAAGAAAATATTCTTTGATGGCTATGAAAGTAGGGCGGTGGAGGAGGGAGATGGGCTTTCAGTAATTAGATAGTAGATAAGAACAACTTTAGTTGAAGGGAAAGACAACCCACAATACAGGGAAGGTTAACACCAGTGGACTAAACTAAAAGCAAAGGAGTTTCTTGAATAAACTGAACACTCTGAAGTCCAGAGTAGCAGGGGCAGGTGTTTGGGGACCGTGGTTTCAGGGGACATCTAAGTCAATTGGCATAATAAAGTCTACTAAGAAAACATTCTGCATCCCACTTTGGATAGTGGCATCTGGGGTCTTAAATGCTAGCAAGCGGACATCTAAGATGCATCAATTAATCTCAATCCACCTGGAGCAAAGGAGAATGAAGAACACCAAAGACACAAGGTAACTATGAGTCCAAGGGACTGAAAGGGCCACATAAACCAGAGACTACATCAGCCTGAGACTGGAAGAACTAGATGGTGCCTGGCTACAACAGATGACTGCCCTGACAGGGAACACAACAGAGAACCCTTGACAGAACAGGAGAGCAGTGGAATGCAGCCCTCAAATTCTCATAAAAAAAAACAAACTTAATGGTCTGACTGAGACTAGAAGGACCCTGGAGGTCATGGTCCCCAGATTTGCTGTTAGCCCAAGGCAGGAACCATTCCCAAAGCCAACTGTCCAGACAGGGATTAGACTGGGCTATGAGACAGATAATGATATTGGTGAAGAGGGAGCTTCTTGGATCAAGTAGACACATGAGACTATGTGGGCAGCTCCTGTCTGGAGAGGAGATGAGAGGGCAGAGGGGGTCATAAGCTGGCCGAATGGACACGAAAATAGAGAGTGGAGGGAAGGAATGTGCTGTCTCATTAGAGGGGAAGCACCTAGGAGTGTATAGCAAGGTGTATTAGAAACTGACTTGATTTGTAAACTTTAATTTAAAGCACAATAAAAATTAAAAAAAAAAAAGTAGTTCAAATCCAGAAGCCACTCCTTGGAAACCCTATGGGGAAGTTCTACTCTGTCCTGTAGGGTCACTATGAGTTGACTTGGTGCCAACGGATTTTTTTTTTTTTTTTTTTTTTTGGTCATGATGAATGAAGGAGCCCTGGTGGACCAATGGGTAAAGTGCTTGGCTGCTAACGAAAAGGTCAGTGGTTTGAACCTACCAGCCAATCCACAGGAGAATGATGTGGATTCCATAAAGATTTATAGCCTTTGAAGCCCTATGGGGCAGTACTACTCTGCCCTATAGGGTCATTATGAGTTGGAATCAACTCTATGGCAGTAGGTTTGGCTGTGCTTTGTTCTTGATGAATGTTTCACTTACCATTTCTAGCCAGTTCATTCCTCATTTCATTCAAGGCTCTTCAGAACCTTTTCATAGCTTAGCCTTCCCCACTTCTCCCTACCAATAATAGTACCTAACAGTTACATAGTGTTTTCTATACCTTTGGCACTATTGTAAAGCACTTAACTGTATATAATGTACCCAATCCTCATATAACCCCACAAGACAGGTACTATTATTACTTCCATTTACATGTGAACTAATGAGACAAAGAGAAGTTAAGTAATTGACCTGAGGCCACACAACTAGTAAGGCAGAGCTAGGATTCAAACACAGACACCCTGGCTCCAGAGACTGTTCTTAACCACTATTATAGACTGCTCTCAACATTCTAGCTAAAAAGAAGCTTCCATGCAAGCCCTAGATTCTTTTAGATTCCTTCTCTTCGTTCAGAAGGCCTTTCCCAGTTACTCTTCTACCAAATCTTTTTGTACTGAAATCACACCCTGTGGTGGAATGAATTACTTAATTATGGCCCTTCTAGCCATTGTCTTGGTGACTCACATACAATGATTGAGTGTGACTAGCAAATAAGATACATGGAACATGTGATTGTTGGGGTTATCTGTCAACTTGGCTGAATTATAGATTTCAGTACCATGTGGTTGTCCTCCATTTTATGTGCTGTGGATCCTGATCTCTACATGTCGATGAGGCAGGATTGGTATAGGATGTCTTGGGTAGCAACTGTGCAAGATCCACCCTTACTAAAGTTAAGCCCTTCCCTGGGGTGTGGCCTGCATCTAAGATATATGTGTGTGTCCTGGTGAGGCTCTCTCTCTCTGCATCCGGATCCCGAGTCTGGCTCATGATCACTTAACCTCCCCAGAGGCCTGCTGTCTGACCTGTCGATTCTGGGATTCATTGCCCTCCACTGCCCCTTGGGCTAGCGATCTATCATGTTACCTGATTCACCAGCTTCTGCACCCTTGTGAGCCAGCAGCCTGTGGTCTGAACTACTGGGTTGGGTTCATCAGCTCCTGCAGCCTTGTGAGTCTGGAGAAGCCTATTCTTAACCCACAAAATTCCAGACTTCTAGACTTTAAGCAGGTGTTCAGCATAAATCACATTGTTTGTACAAGCAGTTTAGGTACAGTGAGCCACTCTTATCAGTTAGGGAATGGTGAGAACCCTCCCAAAATCAAAAGTTCCCAGATACCAGCCAAGGGCCAATCTTGTAAGCAGCACTTTCAAACCTACCATGTTAACTCTTTTCTACATAGAAGTAAATTCTTGGCTTTTGAGATTCACAAGCTATCATATTCTTCTACAGGGCAACAGAAATTATTCATGAGCAAAGGTCACTGATTTGGGAAAACCTTTGATATGTAAAGGTCAAAGTTATCTGGCTGGCTCCCCACTCCACACACCAACTTGGATAAAAATTCCCAACTGGGATGAAAAGTTAGAGGGGAGACAAGAAAGAACAGAGGTTTCAAGGTCTAGAAGAAAGGGGAGCCCCTGAAAGGATAGCAAGTGTGACAAACTCAAGTTTGAGGAGATGAGATAACAGAGAGTACCTGTATAGCAATTCCAGGGCCCCAAAAGGCAGCATAATTCCAGAGAAAAGTTCAATATATATATATATATATATTATATATATATATATATATATATATAATATATATATATAAAATATATATATATACGCACTTATAAATATATATAGGAAGAAAAGCATTAAACAGACAGCCAGAGCATGGCTCAGGAGCAACAAAATGGCCTATTTGTCTAGGAGTAGCATAAAACTACATGAAGTATTAGATGCTTTCTTAATCCAGCATAGCATCTGAACAGCAGAATGACGCTACATGCCCCCAAAGAGTTTGGGAATACATGAGAAAAAGCTGTACTTGAACTGTAAGAATAAAGGATGAATCAGCAGTGTCTTACAAGGACAATAAACCACATGGCAATAAGAACATTATGGCGAACATCGGCACAGGCTGTCATAGATTGAATTATGTCCCCCCCCAAAACATGTATATCAACTTGGTTAGGCCACGATGCCCAGTATTGTGTGGTTGTCCTCCATTTAGTGATTGTAATTTTATGTTGAGAGGATTAGGGTGGAATTGTAACACCACTCTCACTCAGATCACCTCCCTGATCCAAAGTATAGGGAGTTTCCCTGGGGTGTGGCCGGCACCACCACTTATCCTTCAAGAGATAAAAGGAGAGGGAAGCGAGCAGAGAGTTGGGGACCTCATACCACCAAGAAAGAAGCACCAGGAGCAGGGCACACCCTTTAGACCTGGGGTTCCTGTGTGAAGAAGTTCCTCATCTGGGGGAACATTGATGAGAAGGCCAACAGAGAGAGAAAGCCTTCCCCTGGAGCCAACGCCCTGAATTTGGACTTGTAACCTACCAGACTGTGAGAAAATGAATTTCTCTTTGTTAAAGCCATCCACTGTGGTATTTCTGCTATGGCAGCACTAGATAACCAAGACACAGGCACATAATGACTATTTCATTTTTTATCATCAAATCCCCACCAGCTATAATGTGGTTCCTTAGAACCAGGACTTTGAACCAGTTTATTCCAGTTCAAACCCCTACTGAGAATTTGCATTTCTAACAAGTTCTCAGGTGATGCTAATACTCCTGGTGAAGGATCAATTCTGAGAAGCACTAGTAAAGCAGTGGTTCTCAAAATTAATACACATTAAGAATCACCTGGGAATCTTGTTAAAATGTAGAATCTGATCCAATATATCTGGAGTTGAAATGAAAATTCCCAGAGAAGGTTTGAACTGGAATGAACTGGCTTGAAGCCCTGTTTTGAAGCCTAAAAGCCACCCCATATTTATATGTTACATTCACTGTCCACCATAATGTTCCTCTTGATTATGACCAACTCTCTAGTTTGAGCCCTGGCATAGGAGGCACTCAAAAAAGTATTTCTTAAATGAATGAAAAAAGTAGAGGTAATCCCACAAATTTGGAAATGGATATTTTACCAGGAAATCCTGCAATAGCACTAGTAGTTATCAAAGAGGCCAGTTAGATGAATTTAGAAGGTTACACATCTATCATAGTTCATTATTTCCTGTCTAATGACAGATGTTTGGCAAAGATCAAAAAAACCTCAAATCCTCAGTGAGTTCTGGAACAGAACAGTAAAGAAAGCACAGGGGAGATACGGCTATTTTATTTAGGTTTGTAAAAATCACCATTACTGGGTTCTTCAAAGGCTCACAGTGGCAGTGACATTTGTTGCAGCCCTGCCAGAAAGGGCCTTTGTGAAATTTGTTAAAAATGAATCACACTGTTTCCAGCAAGTTTTCCTTGGGGGAAGTTAGATGCTAGATTATCTTTAAATTCAAGTTAATTTGTACATGTCGGACAACTGCCAGGCTATCCTTTTTGATCAAAGGTCAAAACATGAAAATCAGAGGGGTAGAGCCAACATGATGCTATAGACAGAAGCACCATGCCATCCCTCTGCAGCAAAGACCCAAAAAACTAAGTAAACAGATACAAACATCAATCCTGGAACCCTAAGCATCAAATGAAGGGATAAAGAACACAATAAAGCACCAAATGGAATAAGAAACTGACAGAGAACAGAGAGTGAGGAGAGCTATGGAGTGGAGGTCCCCTACCAGCTGAGTTCCAAGACTCACTATCTTGGACCTCAGCCACCAAGAACAATGGACAGGGAGTACGGGAAGGCAACTTCACAGAGCTCCCAACAGGAAACAGAGTGCCTGGTAGCCAGAGACACATGCTTTCCCACCTTCACCCTTCTCTCTGTGCAGCCTCCACTACTTTCTGGTGAGCCGTGATTGCCTGGCCAGGGAGACACTGAGTCCTTGCTGCTCTGATTCTCCCCGCCCCCACTGGCTGGCTTCTTTAGTACCATTTTGTTGTTGTTATTTTGGCTTCTTTTTGTTTCTTCTCTCTCTCTCATCTCCTTTCCTTTCTCCTGCTGGCTGACACCATGTGCAGTCTCCACCCCTTCTTGATAGGCTGTGCCATGCTGCTCTGCTGGGAAGTCACTGGCACACAGTTTCCTGGTCTACATAGCCATGCTGGTGGGCTTCCTTGGTGCCATTTTTTTTCTCAGTTTCTTGTCTCTCCCTTCCTTCCCCTCCTTTCTCCCACCCACCTAGCTAAGTGTGCCATCTCCACCCCTTCTTGATGGGCTGTGCCATACCACCTGTCTCAAAAGCTACCAGAACACAGCTTCCCTGGGTCCGTGCCACCCCATTAGAAGGTTTATGCAGTGCAATTTTTATTTTTTATCATTTATTTTTTCTTCTTTGGTTTCTTATCTCTCTCCCCTCCTTCCTTTTCTTTCTCTCATCCATGAAGCCTCGTGTGCCATCCCTGCCTCTTCTTGATGGACTTTGCCACACTGCTCAGCTAGAAAACCACTGACACATGGCCTTCCTGGGTCCTCAGCATCCCACTGGCAAGCTCCTTGGTGCCATTTTTTCAATTTCTTTTTCTCTCTCTCCCTTTCCTCTCTGCCACCAATATAGCCATGTGTCCTGTCCCTATCCCTTCTTGACAGGCTGTGCCACACCACTCGGCTACAGAGCCATCAGCACATGGCATCTCCGGGTCTGTGGCACCCCCATTGGCAGGCTCTTCAGTGCACTTTTTTCAAATTTGTTTTTTTGTTTGTTTTCACTTGTTGTAGTTTCTTCTCTCCTTTGCTTGCTTTCCTTTCTCCAACCCACATAGCCCCATGCACCACTGCCCTTCTTGGTGGGCTGTGCTGTACCACTCAGCAAGAGAGCCTCAGTCACAGGGCTTTGCCAGGTCTGCACTGCCCCCACAGACCAGCTCCTGCAGCACCATATTTTTTTATTTTTCTTTATCTTTCTCCTTCTGCCTTTTGCCTCTCCATCTCATTTAGGCCCTGTACTGCCTCCTTCTGCCTTTTGCCTCTCCGTCTCATTTAGGCCCTGTACTGCCTCCACCCCTTCTTGACAGGTTGCTCGGTGAGAAAACATCAGCTTACTGCCATAGCAATCCTGTACGACCCCCCAGTGGCTGGCTCCTCCACCATATTTCTTTTTTTGTTCTTGTTTTTATTTTATTTGTTTTGTTTTACTTTTTTGTTTGGTTTCTTTTTATCTTTCTTCTCTCCTTTCTCTTCTTTTCTTTACTTTCTCCAGCCCACCTCGCCCCATGTGCTGCCCATGCTCCTTCTCAACAGGGCAAACTGCACTCACTGCTCAGCTAGAAAGCAACAAGTACATGGCCTCGCCGAGTCTACTTTGCCCCCACCTGCGGAATCCACCATGTCTTCCTTTTATTTACTTTTTCATTTTTCCTTTATTTTTTGTTTCTGTTACTCTCTCTTTTCTGTCTTCTTTCCCACGCCCATTTAGTGCCATACATCTCATCCTTCCCCTTCGCTCCTGCCTATAGGCACCGCATGCTGAGTACTGCACCCCGTTGCAGCACAGGTACAGAGCACCAGACCCTGCCCTGCACTGACCCCCAGACCCATCCTGTCGGACCCAGTATGTACCACAAACGAATCATTTGAACCTGTCACACTCCACTGGACCTGTCTTGCTGCTCCACAGCTGAGTGATTGGCCCTACCCAACTGGAAAGGTAGTGAGAGGTATTGTAACCACAGACGAGAAAACAACAAATCATGCCCAGCCCACCTCTCCAGGCATAACCAAATAAAACAAAAAAGCAGGATGAAACAAACAACTCTACAATCAATAAATTGAGAGAATAATTACTGAATGTCCTGGAGACAGAATATCAAAACATATAATAAATAAACAGGACAGGATGGCTCCAGAAACTGTCTAAAATAAAACTCCAGATTATTTTCTGGTAGAAGCAAAGGCACTGTAACTACAGGATAGGGAATTCAAAACTCTAATATTCAGGGCTCTCCAAGACACAAGGGAAAAACAGATAAAAATAAGGAAAGAATAAACAAAATCATGGAAAAGACAGATGAGACAATGGAAGATTACAGGAAAATAATACAGGAACAAAATGTCAAAATAAATAAACGACTAGAAATCACACAAAAACAGTAATTGGAAATCCAAAAGATAACAAGATTTCAGAAATTGACTATGCAATAGGAGCAAATTTGAAACAATGGAAGACAGGACCAGCAAAATTGAAGACAAACCATTGGATACCACATTGTTTGATGAAAATCAGAGAAAAGAACAAAGAAAAATGAAGAAACCCTGAGAACAATGTAGGATACAATCAAAAGAAAAATTTCTGAGTGATCACAGTTCCAGACCAGGGGGAGAAAATGGAAAACACAGAAGGGATCTTTGGAGAACTGCTGACAGAAAACATCCCTAATGTCATGAAAGATGAAAAACTGACCATACAAGAAGCTCAACAAACTCCATATAGGATAGACCCCCAATGAAAATCACCAAGGCATATCATAATCACATACGCTAAAACCAAAGACAAGGAATTCTGAGAGCATCTCAGGAAAAACAAAAATTCACATACAGAGGGGAAACAGTAAGACTAAACTCTGAATATTTGAAAGAAACCATGCAGGCAAGAAGGCAATGGGATGACATATATAAGATCTGAAGAAGAAGAAAAAAAATGGCAACCAAGAATAATATATCCTGCAAAACTCTTGCTCAAATACGATGGTAATATTAGGACACTTACAGATTTCATAGAAATTAAGGATACATGTAAAAATCAAACCAAACTTACAAGAATTAAAGGGAGTCCTTCGGTTACAGGATCAATAACAACACCTAAACCTAGGATTCAGAAGAGCGTCAGATACCAAGCTTGTTAATGAATTCACAAAGATAAAACAAAACTAGAAGATTTACAACAGGGAACCAGAAAGGTCTATCTGTACATAACAACAATGTCAGAATAATAAAAATAGGAATAAACATTATAGGCATAGAACTTTCAAATGGAGAGGATGTCAAGGCAATATCAAATAATAAAAGACTGGTTTAAACTTAGGAAGATGGGTAAATTTCAAGGTAACCACAATAAATTAACAAACCTACTCATCAAATTTTACTCATCAAAGAAAGAGTAAAAACATAAAGCCTCAGTAAAAAAAAAAAAATCTACAAAAACAAAAGAAACAAACAAAAAAACCCACAAACAAAAGGAATTCAGCACAGGAGAGTAAGAGGAACAAAGAAAACATTAGCACCACAAACATACAAAACCTGCAAAGTGAGCAAAAACCTCACAACTATCAATAATCACACTGAACATAAATGGCTTAAATGCACCCATAAAGACAAACAGTGACAGAATGGATTAAAAACAGGACCCATCAACATGCTGTCTACAAGAGGCACACCTTAGAAGACACAAATATATTAAATATCAAAGGATGGAAAAAATATGACAAGCAAACAGCAACCAAAAAAGCAGAATTGGCAATACTAACCTCAGATAGGCAACCCTGGTGGCATAGTGGTTAAGTGCTATGGCTGCTAAGCAAAGGGTCGGCAGTTCAAACCTGCCAGGAGCTCCTTGGAAACTCTATGGGGCAGTTCTACTCTGTCCTATAGGGTCACTATGAGTCGGAATCGACTCGATGGTACTGGGTTTCTGGGTAACCTCAGATAAAATAGAATTTAAAACAAAATCTACCATAAAAGACTTAGGACGTTAAATAATGCTTAAAGGGACAATCCATCATGAGACTATAACCCTAATAAATATCTATCTACTCAATGACAGAGCTCCAAAATACATAAAACAAATGATAATAGCACTGAAAAGAGAAATTGACAGTTCCACAATAATCGTAGGAGACTTCAACACACCACTCTCAGTAAAGGACAGATTATTTACAAAGAAACTCAACAAGGATACAGGAGATCTAGAGGCCACGATCAACCAATTTGACCTCACAGACATATATAGGACACTTCTACCAACAGTAACAACACAAAGCAACCCTCAAGAAAATCCAAAGTACTGAGATAATACAAAGTATCTTCTCTGATCACAATGCCATGAAAGTAGAAATTAATAACAGAAAGAGCAATGAAAAAAATCCAGTACACTGAAACTGAATAACACCCTGCTTAAAAACCACTGGGTAATAGAAGAAATCAAAGGTGGAATTAAAAAATCCTAGAATCAAACGAGAATGAAAACACATCATAATGAAACCTTTGGGACACAGCAAAGGCAGTGCTCAGAGGTCAATTTATAGCAATAGGTGCACACATCAAAAAAAAAAAATAAGAGGGGAAAATCAAAACATTAGCTAGACATCTCAAATAGAAAAAGGACAGCAAAAGAAGCCAGAGCCACCAGAAGAAAGGAAATAAAAAAGATCAGAGCAGAAATAAATGAAATAGAGAAGAGAAAAAAAGTAGAATCAACAAAACCAAAAGTTGGTTCATTGAAAGGATCAACAAAATCTACAAACCACTGGCCAAACTGACAAAAGAAAAATAGCAGAGAACACAAATAACCAAAATAAGAAATGAAATGGAGGACATTACAACAGACCCAAATGAAATAAAAAGGATTATAACAGAGTACTACAAAAAACTATACTCCAACAAATTTGAAAACCTAGAGGAAATGAACAAATTTCTAGAAATACAATACCTACCCAAACTAACACAAAATGAAGTTGAAAATATGAACAGACCCATAGCAAAAGAAGAAATCCAAAAGGTAATTAATAAATCTTCCAACAAAATAAGCCTTGGCACATGGCTTCACTGGAGAATTCTACCAAATATTCAGAGAAGAGCTTGCATCGGTACTACTCAAACTATTTGAGAATGTAGAAAAGGAAGGGATACTTTTGAATTCATTCTATGAAGCCAGCATAACCTTGATACCAAAACTGGGGAAAGACACTCCAAAAAAAGGAAATTACAGACAAATCTCTCTCATGAAAATAGATGTAAAAGCTCTCAAGAATTTACTAGCCAACAAAATTCAGCAACATATCAAAAAATAATATACCACAACCAAATGAGATTCATATCAGCTATGCAAAGATGGCTCAGCATTAGAAAATCAACTAGTATAATCTACCACATAAATAAAACAAAGAATCACATGATCATCTCAATCGATGCAGAAAAGGCATTTGACAAAGTCCAGCACTCATTCCTGATAAAAACTCTCAATAAAATAGGTATAGAAGGGAAATTCCTCTCAACATAATAAAAGACAGCTATACAAAACCAACAGCCATCATCATTCTCAATGGAGAGAGGCTGAAAACATTCCCCTTAAGAACAGGAACAAGTACACTTAATTGTGCTCATGAGGAACCTGTACATAGATCAAGAGGCAGTTGTTTGAACAGAACAAGTGGATACTCTGGTTTAAAGTCAGGAAAGGTGTGCATCAAGGCTGTATCCTTTCACCATACCTATTCAATCTGTATACAGAGCAAATAATCTGAGAAGCTGGACTATATGAAGGAGAATTGGGTATCAGGATTGGAGGAAGACTCATTAACAACCTGTGTTATGCAGATGACACTACCTTGCTTGCTGAAAGTGAAGAGGACTTGAAGCATTTACTGACAAAGATCAAAGAGCACAGCCTTCAGTATGGATTACACCTCAACAAAAGAAAACAAAAATCCTGACAACAGGACCAAAAAGCAACATCATAATAAATGGAGAAAAGACTGAGTTTGTCAGTGATTTCATTTTACTTGGATCCACAATCAACACCCATGGAAGCAGTAGTCAAGAAATCAAAAGATGCATCGCATTGGACAAATCAAGCTGCAAAAGACCTCTTTAAAGCGTTGAAAAGCAAAGATGTCACCTTGAAGACAAAAGTGCACCTGGCCTAAGCCATGGTGTTTTCAATCACCTCATATGCATATGAAAGCTAGACGATGAATAAGGAAGACTGTAGAATTGACACCTTTGAATTGTGCTGATGGCGAAGAATATTGAATATACCATGGATTGCCAAAAGAACAAACAAATCTGTCTTGGAAGAAGTACAACCAAAATGCTCCTTAGAAGCAAGGATGGTGAGACTACATCTTACTTACATACTTTGGACATGTTATCAAAAGGGATCAATTCCTGGAGAAGAACATCATGGTTGGTAAAGCATACGGCCAGGGAAAATGAGGAACACCCTCAACAAGATAGAATGACACAATGGCTGCAACAATGGGCTTGAGCATAGCAACAATTGTGAGGATGGTGCAGGACTGGGCAGTGTTTTGTTACATAGTACATAGGGTCACTATGAGTTAGAACTGACTCAGTCGCACCTATCAAACAAAACAACAAGAACAGGAACAAAACAAAGATGCCCTTTATCACTACTCCTATTTAACATTTTTCTGGAAGTTCTATCTAGAGCAATAAAGCAAGAAAAAGAAATAAAGGGCATCCAAATTGATAAGGAAGAAGTAAAACTGTGTCTATGTGTGGATAATATAAAACTATACATAGAGAAGCCAAGGACTCCAAGAGAAAACTACTAGAACTAATAGAAAGATTCAGCACAGTAACAGGATATAAGATAAGCATAAAAAATCAGTTGGATTCCCATAAACCAATAAAGAGAAGAATGAAAAGGAAATCAGGAAAACGATACCATTTATAATAGCCTCTAAAAAAAAAAAAATCTAATGAGGGATATAAAAGACCTATACAAAGAAAACTACAAAACACTACTGCAAGAATCCAAGAGAGACCTACGTAAATGGAAAAACATGCTCATGGATAGGTAGACTCAACATGGTGAAAACGTCAATTCTACCCAAAGCAATCTACATATGCAATGCAATCCTAATTCAAATACCAGCAGCATTCTTTAATAAGATAGAAAAACTAATCATTAACTTTATATAGAAAGGGGAGAGGCCCAGGATAAGTAAAGCACTACTGAAAAAGAAAAATAAAGTAGGAGGACTCGCACTGCCTGACCTTAGAACCTACTAAACAGCTACGGTAGTCAAAACAGTCTGGTATTGGTAGGTACAACAACAGATACATCTACCAGTGGAACAGAATTGAGGGCCCAGATGTAAATCCATCCACCTATGGTCACCTGATCTTTGACAATGGCCCAAAATTCATTAAATTGGAAAAGACAGTCTTTTTAACAAATTGTGCTGCCAAAACTGGATTTCCACCTGCAAAAAAATGAAATAGGACCCATAACTTACACCATATACAAAACTAATTCAAAATGGACCAAAGATGTAAATATAAAACAAAAAACTATAAAGATCATGGAAGAAAAAAATAGGGTCAATGCTAGAGGCTTTAACACAGGGCATAAACAGGATACGAACCATAATCAACAATACAAACACCAGAAGATAAGCTAGATAACTCAGATCTACTAAAAATTAAACACTTATGTTCATCAAAAAACTTCACCAAAAAAGTAAAAAGAGAACCTACAGACTGGGAAAAAAAATTTTGGCTATGAAAAACCCGACAAAGTTCTAATCTCTAAAATCTACAGGAAAATTCAATACCTCTACAACAAAAAGACAAATAATCTTATTGAAAAATGAGCACAGGATATGAATGGATGTTTCACCAAAGAAGACATTCAGGTGGCTAACAGACACATGAGGAAAAGCTTACCATCACTAACCATTAAAGAAATGCAAATCAAAACTTCATTGAGATACCATTTCACCCTGACTTTACTGGTACAAATCAAAAAGAAAATAACAAAAGTTGGAGAGGCTGCGGGGAGATTGGAGCCCTTATGCACTGCAGGTGGGAATGAAAATGGTACAACCATTTTGGAAAACAATATGGTGCTTCCTTAAAAAGCTAGAAATAGAAATACCATGGAGCCCTGGTGGCATAATTGTTAAAAGCTCAGCTGCTAATCAAAAGGTTAGCAGTATAAATCTACCAGAAGATACTTGGAAGACCTATGGGGCAGTTCTACTCTGTCCTATAGGGTCTCTATGAGTCAGATAATGGCACTTAACAACAACAGAAATACTATATGATTCAGCAATCCCACGCCTAGGAATATATCCTAGAGACATAAGAGCCATCACTTGAATAGACACATGCACCCCCATGTCCACTGCAGCATTATTCACAATAGCAAAAAGATGGACACAACCTAAGCACCCATCAACAGTTAAATGGACAAACAAACTGTGATACATGCACGGAAGAATACTTTGCAACAAACAAGAACAATGATGAATCTGGGAAACGTCTCACAATATGGATAAATCTGGAAGGCATTATGCTGAGAGAAATCAGTTGATCACTAAAGGACATATATTGTATGAGACCACTATTATAAAAACCCATAAAAAGGTTTACACACAAAAAGGAACAATTTTTGATGATTACAGTGGAAGGGAGTGGTTAAAAAAAAAAAAACCCTATGAAAAGGTTTACACACAAAAAGGAACAGTTTTTGGTGATTACAGTGGAAGGGAGTGGTAGGGAGGGAAAAATACTAAATGCAGAACAGATAAGTGGTAACTTTGGTGAAGGGTAAGACAGCATACAATACTGGGGAAGCCAGCAGAGCTGGACTAAGGCATGGTCATGGAAGCTTCACAGACACATCCCTGAGGGACCAAATTACTGGGCTAATGTCTGGGGACCATGGGATACCTAGCTTAATTTGCATTTATAAAGCAAGTTGGTAAGTTTATAAGTTTATAAAGATAATGTTCTACATCCTACTTTGGTGAGCAGTGTTTGGATCTTAAAAGCTACTCTACTGTTCCCATCCCGTCTGGAGCAAGGAAGAATGAAAAAAACCAAAGACACAAGGGAAAGATTAGTTCAAATGACTCATGAGCCACAACTACCACAGCCTCCACCACACTGAGTCCAGCACAGCTAGATGGTTTCAGCTACCACCCAGGACTGCTCTGACAAGGATCACAAAAGAGAGACCCAGACAGAATTAGAGAAAAATGTAGAACAAAATTCTAACTCACAAAAAAAGATCAGACTTACTGGCCTGACAGAGACTGGAGAAATCCTGAGAGTATGGCCCTTGGATACCCTTTTAACTCAGTACTTAAGTCCCTCCTGAGGTTCACTCTCAGCCAAAGGTTGGACAAGCTGATAAAACAAAAAGAAACTAAGTGGACACACTAGCCCAGAGGTAAGGACGAGAAAGCAGGAGGGAAAAGGAAAGTTGGTAATGGTGAACCCAGGGTTAAGAAGGGGAGAGTGTTGACATGTCATGGAGTTGGCATCCAATGACAGAAAACAATGTGTATTAATTGTTAATGAAAAACTAATTTGCTGTGTAAAACTTCATCTAATGTACAAAAAAATAAAGACAAAAGTGAGAAAGAGAAAAATGAAAATCAATTTATAGGTTTTAAAAAAATGGGAATGGAAAGCTGAAGAATGACAACAGAAAAAAAATATAAAGAGGAAACAAACATAGTATAATAAAGCAAGTCATTTTACTGTCTGACCACCACCATTACTACAGCACTTGGTACCAAAAACACTTTGATTTGAATTATTTCAGAATTCAGAGATATTAAATTAAAAGGAAATGAAAAGCTGAGGATCCATGGAGAACAGTTATCCCTCGATTGGAGTTCTGAACTCCTGGGATTTCACATAATTTCTAACTTGGAATATTCATCTCATATCCAGTTTACATTGTGAATGTATTATTTTTATAATTGTGCCTTCAAAACAAATAAAGTGCAAGACCCCACCCCAGCCTTGGGGCAGCAGTAGGCAGCACTGTGTCAATTATGTGTGTTTGACACCACTATCTGGCTTTGCATGGTGATCCTTACAATGCCACCTGTGGCGTCATCCCAGAGACCCTTGTCTTCTGCTTGCAGGAACAATGAATGAACTCTTGGCTGCAGCACACCAGCAGAGATGGAGGGGGTAAGGGGGTGGAAAGTTTTCTTCCAAATCGGCAGTATTTTTTTTATTTGCATTGGATCAATTGAAAACTTTCATTAATAACAAGATACTACAATTTTATGTGGTTTAAGAAATTGCACACATTTTGGGCAGGGAAGGAAAAGGGGGGGAAGAAGCATAAAGGGAAGGGAAAGTGGGACAGCTTTTTATTGATACAATTTAAAATCTTGTATCTAAGTACTCTCTGTATATCATTTAAAAAAAATAAAAGTCTAACAATAAGAAGGTTTAAGATGAAAAACAGCAGTTTTCCTTTCCCAATTCCTTTGTTATCCTTTCCCAGATTCCCACATCCCAAAGAGGGTATTTTCAACCCTTTCTAGAATTTGCCTTCATGTTTCTAATTAACATGATTACCCTACAGCCATTGGTTTTCTATTTTTAGCTGTTATCCACTGAGGATGAAGCAATTTGTTTGGGGGGCGGGGGGTTGTTATAAAGATATATATAACATACCATTTGCCAATTCAACGTTTTTCAAGTGTACAATTGCATTAATCATGTTGGGCAACCATCACCCATAAGCACTGCCAAATTTCCCATCACCATAAACAGAAACTGTCTGTTAGAAGACTAAGGTTTAACTTATTTATATCACCACCCACCCTATCAGCCCCAACCGAATTTACTGCCCCTTCCTCCTTCCAACATAGTTTCGTGACATTTTTATTATATCCGTATGTGGTTTTTAAAATCATTATTATGACTATGTAAATACTGTTCACTACTAAGACAAGTCGAAATACTATGATTTCTATTTTATTCCATTTCAACTTTTCATTTTTCCTGGAGTTAATTGCCTCTTTTCTTCTTCTTCTTTTTTTTTTTTTTTTAAATAATACTTAATTGAGTTTTTGGGGCAAGCTTATACAGCAAGTTAGGTTCTCATTTAACGATTTCCACACGAATAGTTTAGTGACATTAGTTCCGTTTATCATAATCTGTCAACATTTTTAAAGCTGTTTCTACATGTATAATCGGAAACCCTGGTGGCGTCGTAGTTAAGAGCTACCGCTGCTAACCAACGGGTCGGCAGTTCGAATCTGCCAGGCGCTCCGTGGAAACTCTATGGGGCAGTTCTACTCTGTCCTATAGGGTTGCTATGAGTCAGAATCGACATGACGGCACTGGGTTTTTTTTTTTTTTTTTTTTTGTGACAGTGACATTGATTACATTCTTCCAGTTGTGCAGCCATTCTCACCCACCTTTTCTGAGTTGTTCCTCCCCCATTAATACAAGCTCCCTATTTCCTAGGGTTCCTATCTAATCTTTTGCATTGCTGTTGTCAATTTGATGATCCCATATAGAAAGTTCTTAAAAGAGCATAATGCTCTAGACTGTGCTGTTTTTTTCTTTTTTACTAGTTATGCTAAACCATTATTTAAAGAAGGCTTCATGGGATATTCTTGGTTTAAGGTTTAAAGATTATACTAGGGCAATTGTTTCAGGGGTTGATCTACCATCTATGGCTCCAGGAAGTCTGGATTCCATGAGAATTTGAATTCTGTTCTGCATTTCCCCTCTTTTGATCAGGATTCTTTTATGGGATCTTTGATCAAAATATTCAGTAATGGTAGCTGGGCACCATCCAGTTCTGGTCTCACAGCAAAGGAGACAGTTATTCATGGAGGCAATTAGCCACATATTCCATATCCTCCTCCTATTCCTGTCTGCCATTCTGCCTCTGTTGCTCCAGGTGAATAGAGGTCATTTGTTATTCTTTTAATGTTTGACTTTCTTTAAAATACAGGTAAGTCTTTGCAGACAACCCAGTTTTCTTTCTCTAGGTTGGCTTCAGTTGCAACAACTGGGGTAACTAGGCTTTGCTCCATGTATCTTCCTCCAGCAGGCTAATCTGGGCATGTCCTCAAAGTGATGGCCAAGGGAACAAAGCAGAAGTGTGTTTTCTCCAGTTTCTACATGTGCTACACTTGCTAAGTCTCACTAACCAAGGCAAGTCACATGGCCAAACTCAGTACCAAGGAGCAGGGAAGTCGACTCGAACATTTTGGTGAAAAATTATAAAGTCACACTCCAAAGGGGAAATGACTTAGGAACAGCTGGAGAATTAAGACCATTAATTTAATCAATCTAGCACACTCATAAATCCTGTTTCAGGATTTTTCTAGTTTCTTCTATTGATCTATTTACTCTTGACTCTTGTATCAATACTCTACTGTCTTAATACTATAGTTTCATAACAGGCATTGATGCCTTATAATGTAAGTCTCCCAGATTTGTTTTGTTCTTTGAGATTGCTTCAACTATTCCACGCTCTTCACATTTCCACTTAAATTTTGGAATTGGAGTGACAATTTCCTCAAAAATACCTTCTGGGATTTTGATTGAGACTGTATTGAATCCGACAATGTTGAACTTTACCTGAGCCCCGTACTCCTGGAAAACAGAGAAGGTCAGGAAATCACTCCACCTTTTGTGTTCCAGGAAACAATTTAAAGGCTTACTGCAAAGAACCATCTTCCCCCACATGACTTAGATATAAGACTCACTAATGACCCCTTTGTCTGTCTCTGACAAGGCCAGCCACAGACGCTTCAAATTTTCATTATTTTCTTCATGAATGATTAGCTGAAGCATATGTAAAAAAACTACCTACTGATAAATATGGATAAAATATCCGCTAACTTGACTAAACTTTAGTTAGGTTTCTCTCCTTCGCCTAGGACCCTGAACTTTGACTTGCCCCTAAGGCTAAAGCAAGCACTGGGATAAGGAACAATGTCTCCTTAACTCCCCTCCCAAGAATCAAAGGACTGCAAAGAAAATCATTCCAAATCACCTGCTAACACCACCTGTCTTCGTCATTCCCCGCTCCTACTCTTTTTTAGTCTCGGTAACTCCTAGTCACAAAATAAAAGCCCTTTTCTGCTTGACCCTGGGGACACTTGTAGATCTCATGGTTGGAAGTTCTCCCTATTGCAACAGTTTTTTCCCTCCCTTTATTTCAATAATCTCTTTGACTAAAGTCTTCCCTAACCTAAATCTGAATTTGTTTTTAGTTGACAATTTGAAGAGAACAGATCTATATTTTTCAATACTGAGCTTTCCAGTCATGAGCATGGTATAACCCTCCACTTATTTAGGTCTTCTTTAACCTCTCTCAGTAATGTTCTGTAGTTTTCAGCACAGAGATCATGCACTGCTTTCCTTAGTTGTGTGCCCAACTGGTAGATATTTTCTAATGCTAACATAAACACTATTTAAAAAAAAAAAATCATTTCCTAAATGTTTATGGCTGGAGTATATATTATGTATCTATTGACCTTACTAAAACCACTTACTAATTGTGAGTTTGTCTACAGATTTGTTTTCATTTTCATATACACAATCATGTCATCTGTGAATAATGACAAGTTTATTTCTCCTTTCTTGTCCTAACTCTTTTTATTGCTTTATTGCACTGGCTAAGACTAAATGTTTAAAGTGCAATGTTTAAATGCACCCTGATAGCTGGCATCTTTATCTCACTCCCTTTCTCAGCATAAAAGCTTTCAATATTTCACCATTAAGTATTATGCTTGCTGTAATCCGTTTATTATATATCTATGTAGATGCACATATGTATATATATACAAATATATACCCTTTTAATCAGACTGACAAAGCTCTATTTCTACATACTAAGCATTTTTTTTTATCAATAGATACCAAATACTTGTCTGTTTGTTTTTCTTTTAGCTAGAAATACTTTGATAGAGATAAAAATTGAGGCACATTATCTCTGAGTAACTTTTTAAAGATCAGGTGGCAGGGAAGTGGCTTCAGTGGCTAGAAGTAGAACTATAGTCTTCTAAACTCAGGTTCAACTCAAATATTCTGGGTATTTCCTGTACCAGTTCTCTTGAGAAGAACATATAGTACAGTGTGTGTGTATGTTGTTTATTTTTACGTTTGCATGTTTAGGCCAACTGTATCATATAAAAACTTAAAAAATCATTAACATTAATATGAATTAATATTCATATTAATTCACTGACTGCGTGTATGTGGGGGGTATAGAAGAAGTTACATTATCTTTCCTGAGGGCAATTAAAAGCCTTATGACATGCATATGTTTTGATGCTAGGATATTTTCCCAGAAATGAAATGTCTAAGTACCAAACCCAGTAATTATGCAACTACGTATGTAAAATAAGGTTGAGTAAAGCATTGTTTTAAAAAAAAAAAGGTTTTTATTTATTTATTTATTTTTAATTTAGAAATAATCCAAACACCTACCAATACGGGAATAGAAAAAATACTCATGGCACAAGCATACAATGGAATTTTAAGTGGGCATTAAAAATCATATATAACTACATGTTTTACCATCAAAGATGGCATCAGCCCATTAGATTAAAAAAAAAAAAAAAGGCTACAAAGAGCACAAATGGTATGAATTTATTTTGGTTTAAAAAATACATCTATAAGTTATTTATAGTATAAAAGTACACATAAAGATGTTAACATTTAAAATAAAATACGCAAAACTTCTACGACATACTTATATATGTTAAAGGTAGCACTGTAAGGAAGCAATGATGTAGCAGGAAAGCATATTGCCTTTCACATATCAACAGTGTTTTTTTTTTTTTTTTTTCTATTTTGATTCTCAAAGATTGTCATTTATTAGCCTAAAACTGAGCTTTAGCCTTTATTAAGGTACTAATTTCTGAAAACAGTGACTGAGCATTAGGCTTTTGGGAAAGTATTAGTTATGTGAAATATTCAGGCACTGTATACTGGGTATATATATATATTCAAACATATGTTGACAATCAGTAATGAAATCAATAAAGTGTGGGCTCTGATCTCTGCTGTGCCACCAAAGTGTAATAATAACAGTGACCGTTTACTAAACAGGTATATGCCTGTCACTTGCCAAGTATTTTACACATATCAGCTGTACCTATTGTTCTGTTGGGGCCCTGGTGGTACAGTGGTTAAGAGCTCAGGTTGCTAGCCAAAAGGTCAACAGTTAGAATCCACCAGATGCTCCTTGGAAGCCCTATGGGGCACTTCTACTCTGTCTTATAGGGTCACTATGAGTTAGAGTCAATGTCATGGGGATGGGTTTGGTTTGGTTTTTATCATTCTGTAGAAGATAAAAACTAAAGCTCTGACTGGTAACATTTTTTAACCTATATAGATAAAATTATATTAAGCATTCGTCACATGTACAGAAAGTCGAAAGAAATTAGCCTGGGATCTATATGTAAAAAGAGATATAACTCTAGTTTGTAAAAGGGTTTGACCTGACTGCTTTCATATTCATCTATTGCTGTTTGGAAAGTACATTCAAAGAACTAAACTTTTGACATGCCAGTGATTGTTAATTGATATTATAACAGATCAAGCTATTTCATTATAAATCCTTATAAAACTACACTGATGCCCTTAAAACATTATTCAAAATAGCATTCTCTTTAGTTACTATTTAGACACCTAAAAAGCAGCTGCTGTTGACTCAATTCAATTCTTACTCGGAGTGATCCTATAGGACAGAGTAGACTGCCCCATAGGGCTTCCAAGGCTGTAAATCTTTAAGGACGCAGACTGCCACACTTTCTCCTGCAGCATGGCTGGTGGGTTCAAACCACTGATTTTTTAGTTAGCAGCCAAGTGCTTCACCACTGTGCAAACAGGGCTCCTTCTATTTAAGACAACCAGAAACCAAAAAACCCACTACCATCAAATCAAATCCTACTTATAGCAACCTATACAGTGGAGTAGAACTGCCCCATTGGGGTTTCCAAGGCTGTAAATCTTTATGGAAGTAGATTGCCACATATTTCTCCAGCGCAGCGGCTGGTAGGTTACAACCACTGACCTTTCAGTTTGCAGCTGAGTGCTTTAACCACTGTACCACTAGGATTCCTGCTATTTAGAAAAAGGGTATATAAATCACTCTTCTCCCCCCTCATCCTTAATGCCTCCAAGCTATAAATAATCATTGCTTTTCTCTGTATCTTGTCAAATTGGTCAATGTCATGCATTGAACACATATTGAATAATTAAGCATGGCCTAACAAACTAATTTATGATGACAAAAAGCAGATCACTGGTTGCTTGGGACTAAGAGAGCATGGGGAAGAGAGTGGACTGCAAAAAGTCTCAAGGATTCTATTGAGGTCAATGGAAATGTTCTGTCTTGATGTGGGTGTTGGTAATTTCATGCATGTATGTATCTGTCAAAAGTAACCACATACTTTAAATGGATACAGTGTATTGTACATAAATTATACCACCATAAAGTCAATTAAACCACCACCAACAAAAAACTCCCTAGATAATTGGTGTAGTATACTGCTAGCCTAAAAGTTGGCTGTTCAAATGCACCCAGTGGCATCATGAAAGAAAGGCCTGGTCATCTTCTATGAAGATGACAGCCAAGAAAACCCTACGGACCAGTTCTACTCTGTAACACATGGAGTCACCAAGAGTTGGAATTGACTTGACAAGCAACAGGGGTTTTTTGTTGTTGTTGTTGTTATACCCTCAGGAGAATTTTATGAGCAACTAGTAACTCTTTACTTGCTGTGCCCATGTTTTCTGAAGTTTGTATTTGCAGTTCTTATAGCTCAGTTGGAATCGACTCGATGGCAGTGGGTTTTCTAGCTCACTTACGAGCTAGCACTCTGAAAACCACTTTCTAGTTCGTCAACATATATTCCGTTTTAAACATCCCTACAATTTTAGAAAGATTATCTTGGCTTCATTGGCATTTGTTTGTTTGTTTTAGAGCAGGCATTCAAACAACTGCTTTAGTACATATATATCATTGTTTGGAGAAAAAGAAAAAAAAAAACAACTAGATGTGCTTCTAAAAAAGAGATGCCCTTTTATTGAAGCCTCTTTCTTGACAGTCTGTCACCTGGTGATTATCTAAAACTGAAGTCAAACAAGAAGGAGAAAGACATGGAAAGTGAATGAGAAAAAAATATTTTTCAGAGGCAGACATATTTAAACTGAAAAACTCATAATTTACCTACAGTTTTTCAGAAATATTTCAAAACATATTGCTAAAATCTTTTAAAGCCTAAATCCAATGGATAAAACAAGGCCCCAGACTTCTGCAGGTCTGTGAAATCGGTCTGAGGAATTAGCACTTTATATTGTAGGTGAGGTATTCCTAAATCTTGAAGGATAAGCATTTGCAATGCCATCCGACTCCCCAAAAAAGTAAACAAAGAAGCATACATCATTGCTTTACTTTAAAAAGAAAAAAATTCACAAATACCTAAGATACTGGAACTAGACTGAAATTAGGATTTCAAAAATGGGATACAGCTTGCTATGGGATAGAAAGAAATTTTTTTTTTTTTTAGTCTTTCTAAGATTCTTTATCTTCTGGTATACAAAAAATGGCATAAGGTTTTCCTTGGAGATGTTCCTAACCTAGTTTTTCTTCCCGTTCTTCATACCTATAGTATACCGCTATTTGAACAAAGTCTATAAGTAAATAAGTTTATGCACTTTGCTTTTAGAATTGACTCTAGTATATTAAAATACAAAAACTAGACAGTCTTAAAAGGCTGAAGTTGAAAAATGGGAGAATGCATAATGGCATTCCAAGTCTGCAAATTCAGCAGATTCAGTCATGTCATCTCCAAGCACTGGGCCCATCACAGCCACAAACGAACAAACAAAATTAAACTGAATTCCATACACCACCATAAAAAAAAAATTAGAAAACCAGTTGCTGTCAAGTCTATTCTGACTCATGGCGACCCCATATGTTTCAGCGTGGATTTTAACTTCACAGAGGTTTCAATGGCAGATATTTTGGAAGTAGATTCACAGGCCTTTCTTCTGGGGTGCCTTTGGGGAGACTCAAACCTCCAACCTTTTAGCAGTGCTGCACTAAGTGGCATCACCCGGGGACCCCATATTCTACCATACTAAGCTAAAACCAAGGGGAATTAAAAGAACTTCAACTAACTTTCTGAATACGGTTAATTTGGCATATTATGATGGTCAAAGGAATTATTCTATTCATTCCAAAATAGAAGATAAATGATCCAATGGAAAACAGCAATGTGAGTGCTTTTATAAAAAAGGCAGGAATGTGGCCATTTGAGATGAGCACAAATCTTCACTCTTCAGACTGAGGGCACAGTAATTTTATGTCCTTAAAATATAATCTAATTTATGTTCTTCATTATTGATTAAAAAAAAAAAAATTTTTTTTTTGATTAGTACCATCAAAATTATATTCACTGACCTTTGAAGGAAGTCTAAATAGCAGCACATATTTCCAGCTCAATGACTTCCAAGTGAATTCATTTGGAGTGTATTTCCATTTTTCCTTTATGCATAAGTAACTACTACTTATTTTTTCAAAGGATAAATATAAATCAGAAAGTCCTATTTTATTTTCCACTGAGTCATAGCTTCTTAGAATGATATATTTTTCTAGTTTTTTTTTAATATATATGTTTTTGGGTAATAATCTTTGCAAGAGGGCAAGTAAAGGATATGATTGATGAAAACTGGCTTTGTGTGTGTAACAAAACAAAGCTGAGACTATCTATACTGGTGGTAAAAGCCTAGTAGTCGCTGACTTGGTAGGCATTAGGATACAGAACAGGTCCTGGGTGGCACAAATGGTTTGTGCTTGGCTACTAACCTTCAGGTTGCTGGTTTGAACCCACCCAATGGTACTGTGGAAGAAAGGCCTGAAGATCCACTTCCATAAAAATTACAGCCAAGAAAACTCCATGGAGCACTTCTATTCCATAATACATAGGGTTGCCATGAGTCAGAATCAACTCAATGGCAAAGTTTAAAAAAGGATACAAAAATATTTTCTCTGAGTAGAAATTCCTCACAAAATAAGACCAGATAAATTTGTACATTTTTTTCTATATTTCTTTGTTTGATTTTTAACTACTTATTTCACCACTATTTTTCTCTACATTAAGAACTGACTGGCAGACACAATAAACCATAATGTCTACTTAGATACAAGGAAATTTCAGGATTATATGACTAAGTGTTTTTAATGCTGAATACAACTCACTTTAAATACAGTTCAGTTCTTGATTATCTTTATAGTCTCTTCCACCTACTCACCCACTAAGTCTATTCTAGACTGTCAACTATACTGTTGTTAGGTACCCTAGGGTCAGTTTCGACTCATAGCGGCCTTGTTCACAACAGAAGGAAACACTGTTCCGTATTACACCCCTCTTACAATGGTTGCTATGTTTGAGTCCATTGTTGCAGCCACTGTGTCAACGCATCTTGTTGAGGGGCTCCTGCTGTTTTTGCTGACCCTCTACTTTACCAAGCATGATATCTTTCTCCAGGTGATTGCACACCTTTTAAATTTAATTCAATAAGCTTGCCAGAGCCAAAGATGTAACAGCATGATCTAAACTGTATCCTATCATCAAGCATTTTTTAAAAAATATTTTATTGAGTTTTTAGAGAAAAGTTACATAGCAAATTTGGTTATCATTTAACAATTTCTATACATATTATTTGGACACCCTGATGGCGTAGTGATTAAGAGCTACAGCTGCTAACCAAAAAGGTCAGCAGTTCGAATCCGCCAGGCACTCCTTGAAAACTCTGTGGGGCAGTTCTGCTCTGTCCTATAGGGTTGCTATGAGTCAGAATCGACTAAACAGCAATGGGCTTGGTTTTAGATACATGTTATTCAGTGACATTGGTTACATTTTTTTCACAACGTCTCAGCATTCTCATTTCCATTCTGGTTGTTCTATTTCCATTAATCTGGCTTCTTTGTCCTTCTTTACCTTCTCATCTTTGGTCTAGGGTAAATGTTGACCCTTAGAATTGCCAAGTTTTTTTTTTTTTTTTCTTTTTAGTACTTTATTTTAGATTTTTTTAATGTTTGCTAAATTTACATTTCTGATTCTAAAATTATATTTGGTGTTCACTATTATTGTTTAGAATATATTCCAGGAATTTTTTGTAAATAATTTTTATTGTGCTTTAAGTGAAAGTTTACAAATCAAGTCAGTCTGTCACATATAAGCTTATATAGACCTTACTCCATACTCCCACTTACTCTCCCCCTAATAAGTCAGCCCACTCCCTCCTTCCGGTCTCTCCTTTCGTGACGGTTTTGCCAGTCTCTAGCCCTCTCTACCCTCCCATCTCCCCTCCAGACAGGAGGTGCCAACACAGTCTCAAGTGTCCACCTGATACAAGTAGCTCACTCCTCATCAGCATCTCTCTCCAACCTGTTGTCCAGTCCCTTCCATGTCTGATGAGTTGTCTTCGGGAATGGTTCCTGTCCTGGGCCAACAGAAGGTTTGGGGACCATGACCACCGGAATTCTTCTAGTCTCAGTCAGACCATTAAGTCTGGTCTTTTTATGAGAATTTGGGGTCTGCATCCCACTGATCTCCCGCTCCCTCAGGGGTTCTCTGTTGTGCCCCCTGTCAGGGCAGTCATCGGTTGTGGCCAGGCACCATCTAATTCTTCTGGTCTCAGGATGATGTAAGTCTCTGGTTCATGTGGCCCTTTCTGTCTCTTGGGCTCATACTTATCGTGTGACCTTGGTGTTCTTCATTCTCCTTTGATCCAGGTGGGTTGAGACCAATTCATGCATCTTAGATGGCTACTTGTTAGCATTTAAGATCCCAGACGCCACACTTCAAAGTGGGATGCAGAATGTTTTCATAATAGAATTATTTTGCCAATTGTCACCAAGTGTTTTTTAACAGCCTGTTTTGTGATAGCACTGGGCCAGGTACTATAGCTACAAAGATAAATAGGAAATGGTCCCTGACCTTGAAAGGTCCATGGTTTTATTTGGCAAAAGAAAAAAAAAAACCAAACCTATTGCCATCAAGTTGATTCCAACTCATGATGACCCCATCCATGTGTTACAGGGTAGAACTGCTCCAAAGGTTTCCTTGGCTGTCATTTTTACAGAAGCAGTTGCCAGGCTTTTCTTCCATGGTGCTGCCAGGTAGGTTCAAACCACCAATCTTTAGGTTAGTAGTTGAGTGTAAACTATTTGTGCCACCCAGCGACCATGGGAAAACAAAAATGTAACCAAATAACATAAGTATTCTGATTATTGCCCATTAGATCTCTGATGCTATGGAAACAGAATCTGAGTTTTGAGTGGTGAATGAATATTTACAAAGCATTCTAAGTAGAAGGAAGAACACGTGCAGAGGTATAGGAAGGGGGTAAGGACATATGTTATTTAAGGAAGCACACACAGATGCCATATGAAACATCTGAGGATCAGTGATGACGAGTATAAAGCTGGAAGAAGAAAAATAATGAAAGGTCTCACGCATCACGAGAAGACATTTGGACTTTCAATGGTGATGGGAGGTCACAGAAAGATTTTATGCAGCTGGAAGTGGGGTAGGAGGGGATGAAAGAGAAGGACGGTGACATTATGAGACTTGATTATAGAAACTAGCACTTCATAGGTCATTCGGACAGATTGCAAGGGACAACTTTAGAGTCTGAGGTATTGGTCCAGAAGGGAAATGATGATGACCTGAACTAAAATACTGGCAGTGGGAAGAAAGATAATGAGATACACAAAAGAGACATTTAGGAGGTAGAAATACTGGTCAAAATCACCAAATGTATTATGGATTGCCAGAAGAATGAACAAATCTGCCTTGGAACAACAATAACATGAGGAAGGAGTCTAAGAAGATGCCAAATGTTTGTCTTGAAATATTCTGCTTTCATCTACACATTCTGTGTCTGACAAACTTTAGAGCTATCATGAAAGAAAGCATTAACAGAATTTAACTCTTGCGCAAACCAAGAGAGCCAGCTGCCTCATGTAACGATCATCTCTGAACTTTGAGTAACTTGTATGGAATAACTTCCATCCTTAAAACAGGTGAGAAAGCTTATCCAGCTCTCCAAAACAACATGGCGTAGAGGACTCAGTATGATTTAGCCCCTGCGCGTTAATTCCTATACCATCTTTTACCATTTTTTCCATAGGTCACCATGCTCCAGCCGCATCGACATACTGTTGGTTTCTTGAAGACACTTAGCTTGTCTTTCCTCAGGAATGCCCTTTCCTTAGGTTCCCCTACTGCTGGCTCCTCGCTGTCACTCATATCTCAGCTAAAATATCATCTCCTCGGAAAGGATTTGAGACCATCTTAACTAAAGTAGCCCTCTCTCCTCTGCCAACCCATTACCTTCTTCCATTTATAGTTTTTATCACTATCTGAAAGTATCTTATTTGATTTCTCATTGGCTGTCTCCCTAATTCAATGCCAACTCATGAGCACACAGATTTTTTTTTCCTTCTACGCCACAAATGGCACATAGTAAGTGCTCAATAAATATTGAATGACTGAACTGTATTAACTGCCCAGAAGACAGCTGTGTCTACTTTACTATGTGATTTTAAGTCCATTAAGCCTGTGATGGAAGTACAGAAAGAATAATTAGGCTCATTGTACGCATAAGAAAACTGCAACTTAACAAGGTTTCTTGACTTTGTAAAAGTCATGTAACTGGTAATTGCACGTGCAATACAAAGAACATAATTTTCCATATGATTGATCATCATCAAAAAAACTCAGAGTGGTTTTTTTTTTTAACCTAATTTACCATCAGAGGGATAAGTATTAAAGGTCAAGTTAACTATAAAAGAAGTTATTACTTCATTATTCTAAAGAAAGGGAAATAACTTTCGATATTCAACATGTTTTGGGGAATTTTAGGTTTTTGCTAAGATTTTTCTGCATGAAAATTACTTAAAAGGGTATTGGAATGCAAGAAATAAAATATGATTCTATGCATGAAAGCAATAATGTGTAAAGTCATCAATTTAATCTATGTATTGAAATAGATGTAAATGCATGTGTACTTCCTGAATTTATTCCCTTTTTCTTCTGGATATAACAGCATTTAGCAAAATGACAATTATTTTCCTTTTCAATTTTATTCCTTTCAGTTGAATGACTGCTTATTTGTGTTTTTCTTTTATGCTGTCAAGAATGGAAATGTCATTAATTTGGGTGTTTGTGTATTTGTGCGTGCAACAATGCGTTGAAGCTCTATAGCTATCATCAAGATCTTACAAAAGAGGTTAGTAACAACCATTTACATTTTATACTGGATACCAGGAAACAATCTTTTTGGAAAATGCATACAGTTCTTTTTTTGTCCATTTAGTTTGACTTCATGTAACAAATTGAGTTATAATCAAGCAGTATTGAAATTAAAAAATCTACTTACACTGGCTGAATCTCTTCCAAGATTCAGAAATCTCAATTCTTACTACTAGTATATCCTATTTTGCTTAATATTGATTTGCTTACTCCAACGATGTTTAAAATAACTAATGGGTTATTAAAGTGGTATTTGAACCCAAATAAGATCAAACTCTGTTATTCCATGGACCGGAAAATCATTTTCTCATTATTTAATACATAAATTTTGGTAACGTGATGGTGACTTTACTCTTAGGAGCATATCTATAATATGTAATTACTTTCAAGATAGTTTATCACTGTCAATCTCTTAGTGATTCCTGTACCTGGTGATAACATGTTGTTGTAGCTGTTAGGGTGCCATCGAGTCGATTCCTACTCATAGCGATCACATGCACAACAGAACGACAGAATGAAATACTGCTGAGTCCTGCACCATCCTCACAATTCTTGCTGTGTTTGAGCCCATTGTTGAAACCACTGTGTCAGTCCATCTCATTGAGGGTGTTCCTCTTTTTCACTTTACCAAGCACGATGTCCTTCTCCAGGGACTGGTCCCCCTGGATAACATGTCCAGAATACGTGAGACAAGGTCTTGCCATTCTTGCTTCCAAGGAGCAGTCTGGCTGTACTTTTTCCAAGACAGATTTGTTTGTTCTTTTGGCAGTTCATGGTCTATTCAATATTCTTCACCAATACCATAATTCAAAAACATGAATTATTGTTTGGTCTTCCTAATTTATTGACCAGCTTTCACATGCATATGAAATGATTGAAAATACCATGGCTTGGGTCAGGCACACCTTAGTCCTCAAGGTAACATCTTTGTTTTGAACACTTTATAAAGTTTTTTTTTTTTTTTCCAGCAGATTTGCCCAATACAATACCCTTTTTGATTTTTCTCTTTTAATTTTTGTTGTGCTTTAAGTGAAAGTTTACAAATCAAGTCAGTCTCTCATAGAAAAATTTATGCACACCTTGCTATGTACTCCTAATTGCTCTCCCTCTAATGAGATAGCACACTCCTTCTCTCCATCCTCTATTTTCGTGTCCATTCGGCCAGATTCTGACCCCCTCTGCCCTCTCATCTGCCCTCTAGACAGGAAATGCCAACATAGTCTCATGTGTCTACTTGAACCAAGAAGCTTATTCTTCACCAGTATCATTTTCTCACAGTCCAGTCCAATCCCAGAAGCCACTCTCCAAAGTGGGATTCAAACTGTTTTCTTAATAGGTTTTATTATGCCAATTGACTTAGATGTCCCCTGAAACCATGGTCCCCAACCCCCCACCCCTATTACACTGGCCTTCAAAGCATTCAGTTTATTCAGGAAACTTCTTTACTTTTAGTTTAGTCCAGTTGTGCTGACCTCGCCTGTATTGCGTGTTGTCCTTCCCTTCATCCAAAATAATTCCTATGCACTAGTTTTTTTTTACTACCTAACCAGAGAAAACCCCTCTCCCTCCCTCCCTCCTTTCCCCTTCTCATAACCATCAAAGAATATTTTTCTCGTAACCATCAAAGAGTATTTTCTTCTCCGTTTAACCTATTTCTCCAGCTATTATAATAATGGTCTTATACAACATTTGTCCTTTTGCAACCAATTTCACTCAGCATAATGCCTTCCAGATTCCTCCATGTTATGAAATGTTTCACAGATTCATCATTGCTCTTTATTGATGCATAGTATTCCATTGTGTGAATATACCATAATTTATTTATCCATCCATCCGCTGATGGGCACTTTGGTTGCTTCCATCTTCTTGCTATACAATACCCATTTTGATTTCTTGACTGCTGTTCCCATGGGCATTGATTGTGAATCCAAATAAAACAAAATCCTTGACAACTTCAATATTTTCTCCATTTATCATGATGTTGCTTACTGATCCACTTGTGAGGATTTTTGTTTTGTTTATGTTGCTGTATAATCCATACTGAAGGCTGTAGTCTTTGATCTTCATCAGTAAGTGCTCCAAGTTCTCTTCACTTTCAGCAAGCAAGGTTGTTCATGAGTGTTTTAATCATCTAGTGATGATATAACAGAAATACCACAAGTAGATGACTTTAACAAATAGAAATTTACTCTCTCACAGTCTAGGACGCTAGAAGTCTAAATTCAAGGCACCAGCTCTTGGAGAAGGCTTTCTCTCTCTGTTGGCTGTGTGGGAAGGTGCTTGTCATTAATCTTCCCCTGGTCTTGGAGTTTCTTGGCACAGCGACTCCAGTTCCAAAGGACACACTTTGCTCCTGGAACTTCTTTCTTGCTAGTATAAGGTCCCTCTCCTTTCTGCTCACTTCTGTTTTTTATATCTCAAAAGAAACTGATTCAAGATACAACCTAATCCTATAGATTGTGTCCTGCCTCACTGACATCATAGAAGTTAGGATTTACAACACATAGGACAAATACATAATGGTGGAGGACCACACAATACTGGGAATCATGGCCTAGCCAAGTTGCCACATATATTGGGGGAATACTATTCAATGAGTCTTCCACCAATTCTAATTCCAGGTTCTCCTTCATATAGTCCATCCTCTTAGGTTATGTGCTCAGCATACAGATTGAATAAGTATGGTGAAAGGGTATAACCTGCTGCAAACCTTGACTGATTTTAAACTATGCAGTATATTCTTGTTCTGTTCGAATGACTGCCTCCTGTTCTATGTACAAGTTCTGCATGGGCACAATTAAGTGTTCTGGAATTCCCATTCTTTGTAGTGCTATCTGAAATTTGTTATGATACACATATAGTCCAATGCCTTTGCATAGTCAATAAAACACAGGTAAACATCTTTCTGGTATTTTATGCTCTCATCCAAGACCCATCTGACATCAGCAATGATATCCCTCATTCCACTTCCTCTTCTGAATCTGGCTTGAATTTTTTTTTTTTTAATTTTTATTGTGCTTTAAGCAAAAGTTTACAGATCAAGTCAGTTTCTCATACAAAAATTTATATGCACCTTGCTGTATACAACTAGTTGCTCTTCTGCCAATAAGAAAGCACACTCCTTCTCTCCACCCTCTATTTCCATGTCCATTCAGCCAGCTTCTGTCACCCTCTGCCTTCTCATCTCCCTTCCAGACAGGAGCTTCCCACATAGTCTCTTGTGTCTACTTGATCCAAGAAGCTCACTCCTCACCATTATCATTTTCTATCTTATAGTCCAGTCCAATCCCTGTCTGAAGAATTGGCTTTGGGAATGATTCCTGTCTTGTGCTGACAGAAGGTCTGGGGACCATGACCTCCAGGGTCCTTCTAGTCTCAGTCAGACCATTAAGCCTGGTCTTTTTATGCCAATTTGAGGTCTGCCTCCCACTGCTCTCCTGCTCCTTCGGGGGTTCTCTGTTGTGTCCCTGTCAGGGCAGTCATTGATTGTAGCTGGGCACCATCTAGTTCTGGTCTCGGGCTGATGTAGTCTCTGTTTATGTGGCCCTTTTTGTCTCTTTGGCTTATAATTACCTTGTGTCTTTGATGTTCTTCATTCTCTTTTGTTCCAGGTGGGCTGAGACCAATTGGTACATCTTAGATGGACACTTGCTAGTGTTTAAGACCCCAGATGCCACTCTCCAAACTGGGATGCAGAATGTTTTCTTAATAGATTTGATTATGCCAATTGACTTAGATGTCCCCTGAAACCATGGTCCCCAAACTCCTGGCCCTGCTACGCTGGCCTTCAAAGCATTCGGTTTATTCAGGAAACTTCTTTGCTTTTGGTTTAGTCCAGTTGTGCTGACCTCTACTGTATTATGTGTTGTCTTTCCCTTCACCTAAAATAGTTCTTGTCTACTATTTCATTGGTGAATATCCCTCTCCCTCCCTCCCTCCCCACTCTCATAACCATCAAACAATACTTTCTTCTCTGTTTAAACTATTTCTTGAGTTCTTATAATAGTGGTCTCATACAATATTTGTCCTTTTGCAACTAATTTCACTCAGCACAATGCCTTCCAGATTCTTCCATATTACAAAATGTTTCACGGATTTACCGTTGTTCTTTATCGATACATAGTATTCCATCGTGTGAATATGCCATAATTTATCCATTCATCCGTGGATGGGAACCTTGGTTGCTTCCATTTTTTTTTTTTTGCTATTGTAAACAGTGCTGCAATGAACATGGGTGTGCATATATCTGTTTGTGTAAAGGCTCTTATTTCTCTAGTATGTATTCCAAAGAGTGAGATTGCTGGATCATATGGTAGTTCTATTTCGAGCTTTTTAAGGAAGCACCAAATCGATTTCCAAAGTGATTGTACCATTTGACATTCCCAGCAACAGTGTATAAGTGTTCCAGTCTCTCCACAACCTCTCCAACATTTATTATTCTGTGTTTTTTGGATTAATGCCAGACTCTGGCTTGAACTTCTGGCAGTGCATGTACTGCTGCAACTCTTTTTGAATTATCTTCAGAATAATTTTACTTGCATGCGATAATATGTAGCAAGTTAAAAAATAATCAATTAGTATTCAAAATTTATAATCAATTATTGGTGATAATAGTTCCCTTACAAGTTTAAGCAGAAATAAGGAGTTGTCAGGATTACTCAGAAAAGGAAATGCTTGAGGATGAGAACTCAAAGGTCACATAAGTCCCCTTCAGATCAAAAGCTTATTTTCCTTAAGTCTTAAAAGGGTTCCACTTGGTTGAAAAATTTAATGGCAATATTTCAATTAAAATATGCTTTATACGTAGGTCATCAAGTCAAAGGATTTCAAACTGGAAGAAGCCTTAGGGTCATCAAAGCCAATCTCCTTATTTTATAAATGAAGAAACTAAGAACCAGAGAGGTTTAGGGATTTTCCAAGATCACAGTTAATAAAAGTCAGGGCCATGACAGAAATGAGTACTTCCCTGCTCCCTGGTTAAGAGCACAGCTGTGAAATCAAGTCGGAAATAAAGTTCTGACCTATCATCATTAAGTGTTGATTTTAAAGGAATTATTTCACGTCTCTAAGCCTTAGTCTTCTCACTCACATAATGTGAATTAAATTGTACCCATCGTATAGGGTGGTGGTGGTGGTGGTTGTTGTTGTTGTTAGGTACCCTAGAGTTGATTTTTGACTCATAACAACCCAGTGCGACAGAGTAGAACAACCCTATAGGCTTTGCTAGACTGTAATCTTTACAGGAATGGATCGGCACGTCTTTTTTCACCGGATTTGCTGGGCAAGTTTGAACGGTCAACCTTTTGGTTAGCAACCAAATGCTTAACCATTTCACCACCAGGTCTCCTTTCTTATAGTGTTACTGACTGCTATGGCTCATGCTTAATAACTTGTAGCAAACCCATCAACATTACTCTGCCATATTTTCTTCTCACTGAACTGCATGTACACTGGGGTTTTGCCTCTAGGGCTGACTGGATTTGAAAGGCACAAGAAAAAAAACCCAAACTATCTCCTTCTTTCTTACACCCATTTTTTACTCATCTTTTTGAGGTAATTTTAGATATGACAAAAGAGTTGCAAAGATATTATAGTGTGCTCCCATAAATCCATTACCCATCTTTGCCTAATGTTAACGTGTATTAACTGCAGGATTTAGATTTCTTCAGTTTGTCCATGAACATCCTTCTTCTGTTCCAGGATCCCATTCAGGATACCACATTGCATTTAATATAACCATTTGAACTTAGGCCTTATCTTAGACTAATTAAGAATGTAGCTATTTAGATTTATTGATCAATACCAAGGTATTCACAGGTAAACAGAATATTTTGGTGAAAAAAATTATATCCAATTAGTACTTATGTGGGCAGATTCACTTCATTGTTACATTAAGTGGCATAGGATTGCATTAACCAATCCACAGGAATTGAAATTGAAAAGTCATTAGCTCTTCCAAGACCCACTTAGCATAGTACAGATGACATGCTTTGCCTTTTGTTTTTAAGTTAACACAGTTAAGGCTTGAAGTATCAGATAAGAAAAGGCAGATATGGGCACCTTTGATTAACGTGCTTTGGTATCCTATCTCTTCCTTGGGGCAGTCCATGTTTCTAATACCCAACTCTCATGGATTGAATTGTGTCCCCCAAAATTATCTGTCAATTTAGCTAGGCCACAGTTCCCAGTATTGCACGATTATACATAGTTTTACGTGATTTTCCTTTATGTTGTAAATACTATCACTATTATTTAATAAAATGGGTTAGTGGCAGTTATACTGATGAGATCTACAAGATTAGATAGTGTCTTCAGCCAATCTCTTTTGAGATATAAAAGAGAAAAGTGAGCAGAGAGACATGGGGACCTCATACCACCAAGAACACAGTGCTGGGAGCAGAGCACGTCCTTTGGACCTGAAGTTCCTGCTCTGAGATGCTTCCAGACCAAGGAAAGACTGATGACAAAGACCTTCCTCCAGAGCTGACACAGAGAGAAAGCTTTCCCATGGAGCTGGCGAACTGAATTCGGACTTCTAGCCTACTGGACTCTGAGAGAATAAAATTCTCTTTGTTAAAGCCATGCACTTGTGGTATTTCCATTATAGCAGCACTAGATGACTAAGACACCAACTCACAAAGATTGAAACATTACATTAAGATGGGAAGGGGGGAGAATCTTGCCATCAGAAATCAGATCCTAAGATAGGCCACTCATTTGCAGAAGAAATACAAGGATATTTTACAATTTGAAAATGAGCTAAGAGTGGTAGGTGCTTAACGGATGATGTCTGGGAACATTTTACAGATGTCACACTCTTCCAAGTATTAATTCCAAGTGTTACAAAAAGAAAACATTGTGGAGAACTCTGGAAAAGCAGCAATCTCTTCTCCAGCAAAAGCTACGTGGGGATTTATAGAGAGATAGGGAATGTGATCACAGCCTGGAGCTCAGCCAGGACCAGCGGCTAAGAAGGTGATGGTATCCGCCTGCAGGAAGGAATGACCTTCAGGAGGTGATGGATGTTCCCTAGCCCCTCCTTCTAATTTGTTCTACCTAGCAACATAGTAAATGCTTGGGGGGTTTCCATTACAACTCAGTGGGAGGGGAAAAAAAAATTCCGCACTTTATTCTCCATAATTGACCTCACCATGTTTCCAGCCCCCATTCCCAAGAATGGTACAGAATCTTGATTTTGTGAGAGAAATTTATCTACCTAGGTAATGACAAAATATTTCAAGTTTTTTTTCCTTTCTCATGGATGGTGTTCAAGGGGACCATTACCTATGTCACGGCATAGAGGTCACGCCACCAGCCCCAGTGCTGGCCCTCAGGGATTTGTTGGATCCTCAGTGTCTATAACAGCATCACCTACAGACTGTCCATTTAACAGGCTTAAGGCCTGGTGGTTCCCACTTCATGACTCTTCCCCGTTTTAGCTCTTGTTTGTGCAGCTGATTCTCCAAGGTCTGGCTGTAAAGCTCCCAGTAATCTAAGAGCCAGTACCTTCAGCCATCTTTGGCTCCTGAACTAAGACACTTGGGAGTTCTAGATTTTCATCAGGCTACACTTAGTTTAATATCTCAGAAATACCACGCCTATATTAGATTAAAAAAAAAAAAAAAAATTTTTTTTTTTTTTTATCTAATAATATAAACTGCTCTCCCTCGTTCCGTTCCACCTCCTCACAATACAGCATTCCTCACCCAACAGTGTGATCATTTTATAGTATTAATCAGATCAGGTCACACCACCACCAAGAGCCCTTCATGGCTCTCCATTTTGTTACAAATAAAATCCACTCTTGCCGAGGCCCATAAGGCTCCCTGTGCTTTGACATCTGGTACTGTGAATACTTACTTGCTCACTCCCCTTTGTTCATTCAGCTCCAGCCACACAGACTAGCCTCTTGTTCTTCCAACAAACCCATTCTCAACCTCGAGGACTTTGCATGTAAATATTTTGCTATTTAGTCCACGTTGAACAGTTCCCTCCAAAACTCACATACATTCATGTCTCTGTTGAAATGTCATTGTCTTGGGGTAAGCTTCTATCCACCCTTATTTAGCACCCCACCCCCATTCTCTCCAGCCCCTGCTACACTTTTCTTCACAACCCTTTCATCACCTTGCATCTTATATAGTTATTCGTTGATAGTTTGTCTCCCCAATGAGGCTAAAGTTCCATGAGAGCAAATATTTAGATGCTCAGTTTTGATTCACTGTCAACAGCCTTTGAAGTTGCTGTTGTTGTTAGCTGTTGAGTCAGGTGAGGAAATTCAGTTTAGTGAGTTTAAGTGATCTGCAGAAGCTGGAACCGTGAAAATTGTTGTCTTTCTATCTCAAGAGAGAAAAGAAGTATACTAAACATGTGGTTCTATAAAGCAGGAGATACAACAAGAAGTCTGCTTATCAAATTACCGAGCACCACTAAGCACCGGGGCCTAATAGTGTGCAAGGCCTGACTGAGTACAGTAAGTAGGCCTGTGACTACTCAGCAGTAATTCTGCCATTTCCTGTAAACAAACCTCCTTCAGGGAGGCCTGTTCATTTTTCAAGTGGTCAAAGCGGCAGCTGTGTTGCAGATAATCAAGGAGCCTGGGGGCAATTAGTTTTCATGATTTGACAGTGAGAAAGTGGAAGAGCCTCATCATTTTAGGCATTGCTGTCATGCTTGGGGGGTTCTCCATTAGGACTCCAGATGAGATGTGTTTCAAGTCAGCCCTTTTGATACCGAATTCCATGGGCCGAAGCCCTCAGCTTCCCTTCCTCAATGAGCCTGCCCATCAGGTCAAGCCCAGGGCTGATGGAAGGGCCCCAGGCAAGCAGCCGAGTGACCGCTGATCACCCATGTGTTATTTCATCTTGCTGAACCCCAACTCCTTAAGAGCTCAGCATGAGTCTTACTCCGCTATCTCCCAGAGCACCTGGCATAGAATAGATGTTCAATAAATCTCTGTTAAATTGAATTGGCAGTTCACTTAATCAATCCAGGCCTGGATTTCTTATCTGTCACATGGGAAAAGGGAAGTCTTCCAGTAGGATTATGGTGATGAACAAATGAAACCAAATAGATTGTTTTCTTAATGCCACACACCAAATGTACTGGTCTTCTTTAACTTTGAAACTTAAAACAACTGTGTGGTGTTACTTCACCTGTCTTAGAACACAGTTCTAGAGATGTAAAAGCTGAGGTTTTTATTGGAGCTACTTACTTATTCCAAAAAGGTTGATAATATAGCAGAGGAAGGAAATTACATTCTACATTCACCCAAGGAGTTAATAAATATTCTAATTTTCTCAATCTGATCACAAAAGAAACCATATTACAAAGGAATTAATAATACTGCCCTGCATTCGTCTAGTACTCAGAGTATTCACTAGCCAGGTAAACAGTTAGAAATTGTGAATTTATTTTATTTTAGCTGTTGTTATTGTTGTTAGGTGCCATTGAGTTGGTGCTCATTCATAGTGACCCTGTGTACAACAGAACAAAATACTGCCCGGTCCTGTGCCATCCTCACAGTGGCTGCTATGTTTGAACGTGTTGTTGCAGCTACTGTGTCAATTCATCTCATTGAAGGTCTTCTTTTTCACTGACCCTTTCCTTTACCAACCATGATGCCCTTTTCACTGGCTCCTCCTGACAACATGTCCAAAGTAAGTGAGATGAAGTCTCGCCATTATTTTAGTTCTCATTTCATAATTTACTATGTATTTGGCACTGTATTAAGTGCTTTATATGGATTATCCCATATGTTCCTCAAAGTAATCCTTTCATGTATGCTTTTTCCATTTCTCTGAGGCATAGGGAGCTTAAACTACTTATACGAGGCTACACAGTTAAGAGATAGAGTTGTTAATCAAACCCATACATTGTGACAAACACACACTGTATGTCTCCTTGAAATCAACCAAGATGAAACATCCATCCATCTAACCATCCATGCAACAAATATTTACACAAAGCCCTATAGTACCTACTGCGGAATACACTGGGGAGAAAAAAAGACACAGAGAGCTTGAAATCCAATCTAGGATAATAACATCAAATATGTAATCACACAAATAAACAAATAATTATAAATTGCATTAAGTGCTGGGAAGAGAATTTGCCAGGCATTAGGAGAATATGGAGTTCCTGGGTGTCATAAATGGTGAAGTGCTTAACTACCAGCCAAAACGTTGGTGGCTGGAACCCACCCAGAGGCACCTCAGAAGACAGGCCTGGTGAACTGCTACTGAAAGGTCAGAACCTTGAAAACCCTATGGAGAAGAGTTCTACTCTGGCATGAGCCTCCATGAGTTGGAATCCTCCTGAGGGAACTAACAACAGGAGAATAGAGAGGGGAAGCGGTGGTTCAGTGGTAGAATTCTTGCCTTCCATGCAGGAGACGCAGGTTTGACTCTCGGCAATGCACCTTAGCACAGCCATCACCCTTCTGTCAGTGGAGGCTTGCGTGTTGCTATGATCCTGAGCAGGTTTCAGCAGAGTCATCCAGCCTAAGACAGAGTAGGAAGAAAGCCTGGGGGTCTACTTCTAAAAAATTAGCCAGCAAAAAATCCTATGGACCACAATGGTCTAATCCTGTTGTACATGGAGTCATCGTGAGTCCAGGGCTGACTCAATGGCAGCTAACAACAATAGAATATTGGGTATTGTAAGAGAGAACAAATATGGATTATCGGGGAAGGGAGGTCAGTGAAGACTTCTCTGAAATTAAACCGACATGTGATCTGAGAGCTGAGAGGTAAGTGGACAGCCAGGGGGGAATGGAGCGTTGAGGCAAAGAGTATGCTCCATTAGAGCCAAGAGTCTGTGAAGATGCTAAGTTGGAGAAAGAGCCAGGCCTTAAAATGAGGGGAGGAGAAACCAGGAATCAGAGAAGAGTAGAGAAAGAGCAAAAAATGTCAGGCTGGAGAATCAGAGCGAGTGCTTAAAGAAGAAAGTTTTGTAACCGCTGGGTCACTGTGGGGTATACTTTTATTCATTATGCAGGTGTGCAAACTGTTTATAAGTTAGGGAGATGGACAGAATGACAAGGAAGAACAGACACTTTGTGGGTGTGACAGTTCTTTTTTTCTGTAGAAAGTGTTTGAGTAATGTATGGATAGCACTGGGTATAGAAAAAGTGCAAACTTGTTTTAAAATTCTACCCCAAAACGTATAGGTTATATTTTTTAAATCGAATGATGTGTTGGGCATAAATCTTTGTTCAATCAAAAAGACTAATATGACAGCTCCGTACTAAGGTGGCTATGGATTAACTCTGCTTCATCAGCATACCCAGGGGTTTTTTCTAAGTGGCTGGCTTTACATCCCTTAAAGCAACAATTAGAAGCCAAAACCCCGCTACCATTGAGTCAATTCCAACTTACAGTGACCCTATAGGATAGAGTAGAGCTGCCCCATAGTTTCCAAGGAGCACCTGGTGGATTCCAACTGTTGACCTTTTGGTTAACAGCTGTAGCTCTTAACCACTACACGACCAGGGTTTCCAAAGCAACAGTTAGTCATTATTAAAAAGGATACAATGAAAGTGATATAATTCATTGACATATCAAAAGAAAAGAGTTACATATAATAATAAGAAGAAAATGCCAATTAAATTTCTAAGTCATCTGGTAATCCAAAAAAAGGAAGTAAAAATAGTAACTGATAAAGAAGACCATGAAATTTAAGAGATTAAGAAACTGCCAAGGGCAGATACAGGGGGAGCATTTTTCACACAGTTTCATTAAGGAGGAACAAAAATGCTGCCTTATCATATTTAAGCATCTTTCTTAAACGTGTTTTTGCTATTTTCTAAAAATGTCAAGAAAACCTTTGCAAGATATACTGGTCTAAAATTATTTGTACACAACTAAGATTCTTCCTTCCTTTGAAAAATATCTATTATTAAATTTTCATAAATGAGACACTTGAGACCAAACGCAATAGTAAACCAGAGAAAGTAATGGCATTTCCAAGTCATCTAGAACCCTGTACAGAAAAGCTGAAGACAACTGTCAATATAACACAGATCTAGGACCCTCCTACAAATTCATCCATCTGTAGATTCCAGATTCAACCAAAAAAACTACAGTTTTCCATGCAGGGTGTTATATAGATTGAAGCAACTGGGCTCCATCATCTTGCAGGTCTGGTAACACAAAAATAAAGTCCTGTGGTGGCACAGTGGTTAAGGGCTCAGCTGCTAACCAAAAGGTCTGCAGTTTCAATCCACCAGCCACTTCTTGGAAACCCTATGGTGCAGTTCTAGCCTGTTTTATAGAGTCGTTATGAATCGGAACCCAATATGTGTTTAAACAGAGCTCAGCTCTCTTTCTTAAAGGATCTTGGCTGTACAAATTCCTCACTAAGCTGGATATCTCTGAATAAGACTTAATCTCTTAGTCCTTTTTATTTTTTTTAAGAGTTTTTATTTCACACAATGTTGAGACACAAGATTAAAGAGGAGATGGAACTTAAAGGGATATCGTGCTACCAATTTGAATGCCCCGTGGCAAGTCCTTTTTTCTGCTCCTCCTTATTGCAAGCCATTCTAATGACCCAAATAAATTCTTATTAAGGAGACTTGGGGGCATAATGGTTAAGTACTTGGCTGCTAAATGATAGGTTAGAGGTTAGAACCCACCCAGAGCTCCACAGGACAAAGACCTGGCATGTTTCAGTAAAGTTTACAGTTGAGAAAAACCCTATAGGGAAGTTCTACACTGCCACATGAAGTAGGTATGAGTTGGAATCCATTGGCCAACACATAACAACAATAAAAGTCCTATTACCTCCATGAAATGTCTACAGAACTGCAGCCTTAAAGATCCATTCTCACCTGAACTCCTGCTGTCCTTGCTACTATAACCCTTTGACACTTAAGTAGGTACTATCTTGTGAGATCTTTTGAATATATATATACACACATTATGTACATATATATACATACACACACATGTATGTGTATATATACATATGTATGTATATGTTTACGTATATATACACATACGTATGTGTGTGTATGGAAACTCTGGTGGTGTAGTGGTTAAGTGCTACGGCTGGTAACCTAGAGGTTGGCAGTTCGAATCTGCCAGGTGCTCCTTGGAAACTCTATCAGGCAGTTCTACTCTGTCCTATAGGATCGCTATGAGTCAGAATCGACTCAACGGCAGTGGGTTTGTTTTTTTTGTTTGGTGTATGCATGTATATATATGCATGTACGTATGCATGTATATGTATAGAAACCCTGGTGTTGTAGTGGTTAAGAGCCACAAATGCTAACCAAAGGGCTGGCAGTTCAAATCCACCAGGAACTTCTTGGAGGGCAGTTTTACTCTGTCCTATAAGGTCACTGTGAGTCAGAATCAACTCAATGGCAACAGGTTTGGTTTAGTTTTTTTAAATGTATATGTATGTACATATATGTACGTTTATGTATATATATATATATATAATATCGAAAGGTCCCAAAACGGTGTAAAGAGTTTACGCTCAACTGCTAACCAAAAGGGTGGTTTCAAGCATTCCAGTGGTATCACAGAAGAGACACTGGCAATCTACGTCTCTTAGGATTATGGCCAAAAAACCCCCCTATGGAATAGTTCTACTCTGTAACACATGGGTTGCCATGAGTCAGAATCAACTCAAGGGCAGTGGGTTTGGTTTTGGTCTGGTTTATCATGTACTGAGTACTTACTACATTTTAGGCCCTTATCAAATGTCGTCACATGCTTTCACTCATGTAATCAGCACAACGAATCTAAGTCATAGAAAGCATTATCTCCATTTCCCAAAGAAGGAAACTAAAGACACTATTTTTTCCACAGTCATTAAAATCTTTTCCAGTTCTGCAGCTGTTCATGTCTTGCCTCCTGCAATAGTTTACAAGACCTTTGAGAACTGGAACCAGCATTGTCCAGCTCTGTATTATTTGGAAAGCTTATAGCACAGTGTCTTACATACAATATGTACTCATATGTGCCAATGTGTTTTGCTTTGATATTGAAAAGACCAGAAAGGTAATGCTTAGTTAGAAAAAAATGTACCCTCTACAAATGGCTGACATTTGAGTTTGATATTGACTTGGAAATAAAATTCAAGACCCATTCATATTAGGTACTAGAACCAAATACCAAATGAATATAAATGGAAGGCATTTCCACGTCTACCATTCTTTTGGTATTTCCCACATGGACATGAGAAGGAGAGAAATAGTGGGAATGGCAAGCTCCCTTATTGTAAAACAATGATGCTGACACCAGGGTTCAGTGCCATTTCATGAAGGAACTATAAAGGTGGGAGTGGGGAATGGACTGAAAAGGCAGCTAGAAAAGAAAGGAAAAAATAAAGCAGACATTCATATTCCGTGGATTAAAAATCCAGTGAAAGAAGAATGAGATACCAGTCCAACAATTGACAGAATTTTCAATGCAGTCAACCTAAGCTTCTATATTTATTCCAAAAGGAAAACTGAACCTCAAGTCCAAAAATGACTCTCAGCTGCCAGTCTCTGCTCAAATGCATACACATTTACATTTATGGGTGACTATGTGGCTATATTTAAATTCTCAGCTCTAAAAGCCACAAGACTGTAAATAGATTCATTTGAGGCATTTTATCAAATTGTATTAGCTTTCCTTCCCTGCCATTCTCTAAGAATGACAAAGTTCAGACTTGCAGGAAATGTAAATTATTTCTTTTGATAACAGCACTGGTAGATCTTAAACTCAAAAGCCAGTTCATGCTTATTTCTGAGAGCTTGTTGAATGATGCCTGGTCATGACTTTGTACTAAAGGAGTAAATTTCAACATGAGGAGCCAGTGGAATGTAGTACCCCAAGTCAGAAAAGAAGAAAAAAAGCTGTTGTCGTTGCACCATTTAGTGTCTCAGGCCAAATGGCCTTTTGTGGTGGGTGGAGAAAACAGAGAGAGCAAAGCTGAGGACTGAACACACATTTTTCTCTAGAGGGAATCATGTGTGGTTGATGGAGGTCTCAGTTACACATTTGGAAAGAAAGGAAATTAAGGGTTGCTGCTGAGCTAGCCAATTCCTCCATGAGGTTCTATGGGTTCCTACAGAAACATTGGCCCTGACCTGGTTCCTCAAGGCTGCTTTCCCAAGACGAGACAATTTCAATCCCGCCTGCCTCTCTCCTCAATGTCATATACAAGTGGTGAGATGATGTGCACATTTTAATTGTCTCCTCAACTCCCATAACCTTAGCATCCCCAGATGGCCCTCCATTCTGGAAAGGATAATCTAGCATTCTCCAAATGGGAGAAAGTTAATCACAGATCAATAGGAGGAAAAGGGGACATTAAAACTGTTGGCTTTTGTCATGGATTGAATTATGTCCCCCCCCCCCCCAGCCAAATGTGTGTATCAACGTGGTTAGGCCATGATTCCTAGTATTGTGTAGTTGTCCTCCATTTTATGGTTGTAATGTTATGTTGAGAGGATTAGGGTAGGATTGTAACACCACCCTTACTCAGGTCACCTCCCTGATCCAAGGTAAAGGGAGTTTCCCTGGGGTGTGGCCTGCACCACCTTTTCTCTCTCAAGAGATAAAAGGAAAAGGAAGCAAGCAGAAAGTTGGGGACCTCAGACCAGCAAGAAAATAGCACCAGGAGCAGAGCACGTCCTTTGAACACGGAGTCCCTGTGCCTGAGAAGCTCCTCGGCCAGGAGAAGATTGAGGACAACGACCTTCCTCCAGAGCCGACAGAGAGAAAGCTTTCCCCTGGAGCTGAAGCCCTGAATTTTTACTTGTAACCTACTAGACTGTGAGAAAGGAAATTTCTCTTTGTTAAAGCCATTCGCCTGTGGTATTTCTGTAATGGCAGCACCAGATGACTAAGGCAGCTTATAAATTTAAGTCTCTGCAATCTACCTTAAGACAGGAAAGATTTACAGAGAAGGTTGGCTACATTCCCACCCCTACAAACCTATCCTGGAAAAGGGAGCCTGTTAACTAGGGGGGAAGGGAGGAAGTGGGACAAAAGTCAAGACAACTAAATGTTGACATAATAATGAACTTCTGCCTTGGCCCCTCCCCCAGGCTCAGTGTGTGGGGTGACTGTAGAACCCCATTTAGGTTCAAGGATTTTAGAGTAGAAGGAAATTATGGTCCATATACTTCATGAAAATTTGGGAAGCAGATTTACCCAAAGCCACTGTTTTGATGTTCATGTGAATCATCTTTTGCAGACCCAGAGCAAGATTAAAACTTTCCCATTTCCTGAGCAGGGATGTGGCATCAGTTGAGGGAATAAGCTTGAGATTCAAAGAGTTGAGGTTAAAATAAAAGGTATGGGGGGGTGACGATGGTGACGTGCACCACATCTTCTGGACCACACTAATACTCGAGAGGATAATTGGACCTTTCAACAGAAACCAGAGAAAATGTAGTCAAAACTAAAAAGGAATTGCTCACTTCCCCCTAAATGTTAAGCTATTTTGAAAGCCTTGCTTCATCAACTACCTCAGATTTATTCAGCCCTACCTGCCTCCCTGAGCCCTGGTGATGCAGTGGTTAAGCGCTTGGCTGCTAACCAAAAGGTCAGCAGTTCGAACCCACCAGCCCCTCAATGAAGAAGAATGTGGCAGTCTGCTTCCATAAAGATTACAGCCTTGGAAACCCTATGGGGCAGTTTTACCATAAAGGTTAAAGCCTTGGAAACCATATGAGGCAGTTGTACCCTGTCCTACAAGGTCACTGAGCCTCTGAAATCTACTTGAAGGCAACTGCCTCCCTGGCCTTTGGCCACTTGTTCAATGGAGAGCTTTGGTCATAATCATCATGGCCTCATCTATCAATACCAGGCGCTATCTTAGTCTCACTCAGGAGCAGGCTGGGCTGCAGCATAGCCTCCATCCCACCTGCCTCAAAGGGGGCCACACACAGCATCTGTGAATTGCAGGTCTCATGCCTAAGACTCAGAGACTCTGCCTTCTCCTTTCCAGGTTCAGGTCAAACACTGGACATTGAACATGGGATGTGGCTTCCCCACTAGCTGCCTAGAAGGGCTGTTTGACAAAATCCACAAGTGTAGAGAAAGGCTTGACCAATGGGAGAGAGCCAAATCAAACCCAAATCCATTGCCATCAACTCAATTCCGACTTATGGCAACCCACAGGATGCTTCCAAGGCCATAAATCTTTGCGGAAGCAGACTGCCATATCTTTCTCCCACTGAGTGTCTGGTGGGTTAGCAGCCAAGTGCTTTAATCACTGCATCACCAGGACTCTGGGGAGAGAGCCAGCTGTGTTTATTAGTGAAACTATAGCCAGCTCTGTAATCCCCCAACTTTTATTTTCTTACTTCCCTCCCTGTCTCGCTTCACTTTTTTTCTCTCACTCCCACAGCCCTGAGCCTACACAATGCACTCAATGATTACGATGTCAGCTTTGCCTCATATTTCATTTTCTCGAGAATCTGAGCTAAGGTCTATATATCTTAGAGTTAACTACAGGAAGGAATAAAAAAGGAAAACAACTCTAAACTTGACCTGAAACTACCAAATGGCTGACTTAGACTGAGTGTAGCAGTCAGAACTAGACTGCGAAGCTGACAGAGGCATTAAGACCACAGAAAAAGAAAGTTACATTTTCATACATCTGACTCTGAGGCTTATGAATAATGGTTGCTATCCTGAAACATTAACAAGTTCAAATTTCATGAAAATTCTTTGTCTAAAGGCTTGAAACACATAACTATGACTCAAAATTAAGGACAATCAGGGAAATAGAAAAGAAAAGGGAAGAAAAAGTTTTGTCTAAACTGCAAACATATAGCAGCATACCCACTTCTTCTGTACCATTCATTCTTGTTTTCCAGTAGAACTTCTACAGTGGAAGTTAACACAGAGGTTAAGAGCATGAGTCCTGGTCAGATATATCCAGGCAAGTCTTGGTTTTCAATTCACCAGCTGTGAGCCTTTGGGCAATTTACTGAAACTCTCAGTCTTCTTATCCTAAATGGACACAAGAGTGCCTACCTCTGGGATCTGCTGTGCGCACAAAATATGCACTTCTTAGTAATGTGTCTGGAAATAGCAAGCACTTAATAAATATGACATACGATTATTTCTGAAGGAGCCCTGGTGTGAAATGGTTAAGCACTAGACAATTCAAACCCACCATTGGCTCCACACAAGAAAGATATGGCAGTCTGCTTCCATAAAGATTACAGCCTTGGAAACCCTATGAGGCAGTACTACTCTGTCCTACAGGGTCACTATGAGTTGATGGCAATGGGCGTTTTTGGTTTTTATGGTTAGTTAAGGAGCCCTGGTGGTGCAGTGGTTAAAGCGATCAACTGCTAACTAAAAGGTAGGTGATTTGAAACCACCAGTGGCTCTGTGGGAGAAAGACGTGGCAGTCTGCTAGAGATTTACAGCATTGGAAATCCTATGGGGTCGCTATGAGTTGGAACCGACTCTACAGCAGTGGGTTTGGTTTGCTTTTGGTTTTGGGTAGTACAAATGGTTGAGTGCCTGACTGCTAGCTAAAAGGTTAGAGGTTCAGTTCCACCCAGATGTGCGTAGGAAGAAAGGTCTTGCAATCTATATCTAAAAAGTCACAGCCATTGAAAACCCTAGGGAGCATAGTTCTACTGCTACACGTGTGGGATCACCATGAGTTAGAATTCACTTGGCAGCAATGGGCTTGCGTTTTATTGGTTTTATGATTGTTCTTATCAAGGTCATTGTTTGGCTGTAATTTGAGGAATTTATCAAGTAAAAGAGAACTCCCTTCAATGATATAAACATGGTTATAATCAGGCACTCAAAATACACAACGGTTGCAACAACGGACTCCAGCATGAAGATGGTACGGTTCTGATCAACATCTCACTCTATCGTAGGTGGGGTTGCCACGAGTTAGAGCCACCAAGGCAGAGCCGAGTCGGTGGCAACTAACAAAAATAACAAATTTCACTACAGAATGAGAAGAGGAATAAAGTTGTTATTCTATCATTCTCTACCCTTAAGAGCTTTTCCCTCCTCCCCATGGCACAATAGGAGCCCTGGTAGCATAGTAATTAAGTGCTCAACTGCTAACTGAAAAGTTGGTGGTTCAAACTCACTAGCTGCTTCACGGAAGAAAGATGTGGCAATCTGCTTACATAAAAACTACAGCCTTGGAAACCCTCTGGGGCAGTTCTACTCTGTCCTAGAGGACTTCTATGAGTCAGAATCGTCTCAACGGCAACGGATTTGGTTTTTGGATTTTATGGTACAATAAGGTATCTTTAAGATAAAATATAAACTATTAATTTCTGAAGAGTTTGAGTGTTGATTTCCTTAATTTCATAGTAAATGCCCAGAAAGCAATACATAGGTATTCAGAAGAAAAAAAAAATGATAAAGAAATGTTAACATCTAAGACAGGGGTCCGGTCCAAGGGCAAAATCCAACTTGCTGCCTGTTTTTATGAGTAAAGTTTACTAGAACACAGCGGGGCCCATTCATTTACTTACTGTCTATGGCTGCTTGTGCACTGTCGTGTCAGAGTTAGTAGTTGGTAATAGAGACCTTAAAAAAAAACAAGCCTGCAAATCCTAACATATTTACTATCTGCCTCTTTAAAGAAAAAGTTGGAAGACTCCTTAGGTAACAGAAGAAATTCATGAAGAAGAAGAGAAGAGAGAATCTGCAAGGAAAGACTTGGAAAATGTCAAGTGAGGTAGCTTCAAATGATAAGCTAATACTTATTACATGCAGATGAATGGAAACGAAGAAGAGACAGAGAAATAATAAAGTTAAATCAAGCGCAATGTTAGCAAAGGCATAGATGCTGCTTAAGGCCAAGTGTTGAAACCAAGAATGTACATCCGCTTCCCCTCCAAAGAAGGTTTCAAATAAAATGCTTAATTTTAGCAAATATAGTTAAAGAAGGCAATGTAGTTAGGAGATAGCCTCTTGCGTGAATTGAACAATAATTAGATTTAATTTTTTATAGTTGTTGGTTTATACCGTTGCAGAAACACCTTGAAACTATAAAGAATATTTTCACATAAATGTGATTCTGCGGCCTTTTCACTTTATTACTTTAATAAATGAACTGAAAAAATAAAATATGAGAAGCGGAGCTTCATCTTTTAAAAGAGGAACTAGAAAGATCAATTATTTAAAAGTTTCAAATTAGTATACGTAAGACTGATGTTAGAACAGGTCTTTGTGCATTGATCTACTATAAAAAATCTGTATTTTACTTCTAGTTTTATACTATAATTTTAAAATTTAGCTTATTTTAGATGATATATTTCCTTTCCCAGATAGTTTTACTTATTATATAATTACTGTGTCTTACTGTACAGCACTTCTAAAAAAAAAAACTGAATTAAAATTTTTTAAAGGTCTAAACTGATTTAATGCAGTGAACTATATTGGCTCAAATATTTACTGAAAATGAAATAGCTGAAGAATTCACTTCATTTTTAAGAAAATACAATTGCCAATTATCTCTCAGATACCATTCTAACATGAGCACTTAGTAAAGGAAAAAATGTCACCTTTTCTTGATAATCAGATCCCTTGCAATATGGGATTGATTTAAAAAAAAAAAATTAAGGTATTCTGATGTGGCCATTAAAATATTTAACAACAGGGAAATATATTCACAGTTTATTATATGAAAACATTACAACAGTGGGCTTTACTTGTAAAGGAAAAAATCTGTACATATACTTATAAAAATACACAATTTTTTTTTTCTAGAGCCAGGAGACTATGAGTGATTTTTATTTTCCTTTAGATACTTCTCTGTATTTTATAATTTTTATCTATTCCATGCACATTCCTTCTGTGGTTAACAGAAGTAATGAATTACATTAAACATTTCATAAATAGTATTTAAATACAAAACAATTGGTTTCATCATGATAATCTGCAGAAATATAACCCTTCTGAATCCAGAGCTGTAATATGTTTTATTTTTAATAGGTAGTTGGGAAAAATGCATATAATATACATGGTGGTTGGGATTCTAATTTTTTTTAAGGCTAGCTTTTTTTTTTTTTAATTTTATCTGGACCCTCATCTCAAAGAATTGATAATTAAATATTAATCATCATCTCTTTAGAATTTAAAGTTTAAATTATTCCAACTCTTCAATGGATATTCAGATTATACTCAAAAACAGGACACATTTTTATTCTTCAAGGAAGATTCATAGCTTTTACTTATGAATATATTCTCATGTTTAACACTTTTTTTTTTATAAATAGACTTTACATTTTATAAGACTCTTTGATTACTTTATTTGATCTTCAAAACAATCCTATGAAATAGGAAGGACACATATTACCATTCCAGGGATGTGGAAATTGAGGGTCAGAGGTCACATGAGCTAGTCTAAGTTGTAGAATTAAGATGGAAACTCCACATGGCATTCTCTTTCAAAGACTGCAGGCTGCTTCTCGAAGCCATGATGAGAACCTAAAGAACTATTAAAGAAAAAGTACATCACTCACATCCATGTGCATAATAATAATAATAAAAAGCATAATAAAGATCCTGTGAAAATGCAATGAGAACTGTTACAGCTTGGATTAAGACCTGCAGTCAAAACCAGGAGATCTCAACTCTAGTCTTGTCTATCATTCCCGACTTACCAGTCCACCAAAGGACTATCTTAAAATGACCCAGGGACTGAATGAAATGCACATTTCCCGGTTCTTACTCCCCTAGACATTCTAATCAGTAGGCTTGGGGTGTGCTGAAGTCCCTGGGTGCTACAAATGGTTTGCGCTTAACTACTAACCTAAAGGTCAGCAGTTTAAACTCACCCAGTGGCACCTTGGAAGAAAGGCCTTGGTGATCTGCTTCCTAAAGATTACAGCCATGAAAATCCTCTGGAGAGGTTCTACTCTGTAACACATGGGGTTGCCATGAGTCAGAATCAACTTGATAGCAACGGGTTTTGTTTTTTTGGAGGGAAGATTCTGGATATCTGTGCTTTAATGATCTTCACGGGATTCTGCTGCACAGCCAGTTTTGGAAATCCCTGGTCAATGGACTATGAGACAGGAATTGGATTCTCATCTGGCTAGCCGTACAGTGTCCTTTTGCAACTTCTCTATCCTTTCTCCGTCTTGATTCAAATATCTGCAATGTGAAAGGGCCGCAGTACAACCTCTTTAAGACCTCCTTTGGATTCTGCTATTTTGAGATCCTGTGATTCTTACTTGGTGAGGGTAGACTAGCTAAAATAAATGGAAACAGCTAAAAAGAGAAAGGAACATCCTTGGTAAATATGGAAAAGGTCAATGCACATTTGGCTAGTCGGGTAGAATTTTGGCAGGTCAATTGAATTTTTTGTAGCTCTTTCCAAGGCTCTTCTACCATATGAAGCAAAAACATTATCCACAACCTTCTGTTTCGTTTTATCTCAGAGGCGTATTGCTTCTGCACCAAAGCTGCCAATCTCCTGCATACTGAAGTGTTCATCAAGTTAAAGTTAATGAGAAACTGAGCCCTGGGAGGAAGCCCACTGCTGCTCTCCTGGTCACAGGCAAGAGAGCACAAGTCAGTTGCTAAAGAGGTAGGAGAGCCACTTGGCTCCATCACCCCCATTGACACTGACACAGGGCAGCCAAGAAGCCACCACACTGGAAGCTGCAGGAATGATCAACAAGCTAAACCTGTGGCTTTCGGATCTGGGCATAGCTCATCATGTTATAGGTAAAGATCCAATCTCTCCTTATTGTTATGTTTGCCCTGCTTTCTACTATTTGAGTTCTGTTATTGTTTCTTCCTCATTTAAAATAAACACTCTGACCTGGAAGCCCAACAGCCAGAACTAGGCTGAAGACAGAATTCATTTGGCCTCCGCAGTGTTTTTATATCATCTAAGTCAATATAGGAAACCCTGGTGGCGTAGTGGTTAAGCGCTATGGCTGCTAACCAAGAGGGCAGCAGTTCGAATCTGCCAGTTGCTCCTTGGAAACTCTATTGGGCAGTTCTACTCTGTCTTATAGGGTCGCTATGAGTCGGAATCGACTCAACAGCAGTGGGTTTGGGTTTGGTTTGGAAGTCAATATAGGAAAATTGGAATATTTCACATAAGAATCCAATTTTCCACATTCTCTTGAAAAACACTGAAGGTCTGGCAACACAGGACCAGTCATAATTTTTACTGCCAAATTATTGATTCGCCCATTTAGAGGGAAATGTATTCTTCAGGCTACGCCAGACCTCACCACTCCCTATTGTCTCCCTGACACTAAAAACTAATGTCTACGGTTATTTATTACCTTTATCTTGAGATATACATACATACCTACCTACACAGAAAGAGAGAAGGAAGGAGGGAAGGAGGATGGGCCGAGGTGGTAGCTATATCTCCAACAGAAGCCAGAAGAAAAAGGACTGGTTCCAGAGACACAGAAAAATGAAGATAGCTCATCTTTTTATGAACGTACAGACTTTTCTCACCTGCTGAAAATGCAAACCTGACCCATTTCACTCCTTAACATTACCTGCCTTGTTCTTGTGTTGGGTGTGTAAATCCTTCATTAAAAGGCAGGTGGGGTTATATCCAGAGCTCACTAAGGGACTGGACGTTGCAGGACAGTGATTTTTAGCCCTCTTGATATGATGATCCCTTTTAAATAGAAAAAGTGACCTACTGGAAAGAAATATACAATTCTTCTTCCATTGGTTATCTGTTGAGAGGTGGCAGAGTTGAGTGGTTAAGTACAAGGTTTTAAATTGAGACGGCCTTGGTTACATAAAAACAGTGCAGTTACTTAACCTCTCAGCCTCTTCATTTCTCACATGGAGTTAATAAATAACCTTTGCTTGATAGGGTACTTATGATACTCAAATAAAATATACACACAAAAACTAAGTGCAACAGCTGACTCAAAGTGAACACTCAGTAAGGGTTATTAATATTACCATTATTGATCGATAAAATGTATAATGACAAAAAGCTGGTATGCATACATTATTACTTTGAAATGAATTCATATTTAATTAACCACAGTGACACCTGCATGGATATGAAATATAAAAACCCGTTGCCGTCGAGTCGATTCCGACTCATAGAGACCCTACAGGTCAGAGTAGAACTGCCCCCTAGAGTTTCCAAGGAGCACCTGGTGGATATGAACTGCTGACCTCTTGGTTAGCAGTTGTAGCACTTAACCACTATGCCACCAGGGTTTCCATGAAATATATAGTAGCATCTATATCTGTCAGATGCTGTTTATCCAGTATACTGATAGTATTTGTGCTTAGGACGTTCTAAGCTGTCTTCCTTTCTGTCTCCAAAGGGTTTAAGGTCTAAGGTGAAGAGGGTGGTGTCTGAGAGCGAAGATCACTACTCAAATCCAGTACATGTGGGCTTCAATTAGGATTCTTCTCCTATAGGAGCTACACTCCTCTAAGGGAAAAGAGAAACTGGAGGTGGAGCTGAGGGAGGAGAATGCAGGGATAACAACAGAGAAGGTAATGGTGTGTCCTTGGGCAGTCACTGAATAGGTTTGAGCCTCAGATCTGTGAAGGGAGGATTTCAGACTAGATCTGTGGCTGACAATTACTGTTTGAAGGAACCTTGTGGTTTCACAAAAGTACCTCAGAGATGACTCAGGGGTAGGAACCAAAGGGCAGACCAAAACAGGTGGCCTTAATAGCCAGCCTTGCTTTTGAGGGCAGCACAACTTTTTTGAGGTTCTACCTAATATTCCATGAATAAAAATGTTTTGTGTTTATGGCAACTGGGCTAGGTAATCTTTAAAGCAGTGGTTCTCACACTTGGCTCGCTGTGTATTGGAACTACCCTGAGGAACTTTAAAAATACTGGGGGAGTCTTAGCCCAGAGACTGATTTAATTGGTACTGGGTGTGGCCTTGGACAGATGTGCAGACACCTATGAGTTGATTTTCAAATGTAGATGACATTGAATACCCTCGCCTCAGAGTCTCGTCAGGTCCCTACAGCCTCTGTTTCTAAATGAACGGCTGTGGTATTGGCAAAGAAAACTGAGTATAACATGGACTTTCAGAAGAATGAATAATCAGTCTTAGAAGAAATACAACTAGAATGCTCCTTAGAAGCGAGGATGCTGAGATTTCAACTTGATTACTTTGGACATGTCATCAGGAAAGACCATCATTAGAAAAAGGCACCATGTTTGGTAAACTAGAGGGTCAGCAAAAACACAGGAAACCCTCAATTAGATGGACTGATTACAATAGCCCCAACAATGGACTCAAACATACCAAGGATCATGGAGAAGGCACAGGACCAGGCAACACCTAGGTCTGTCATACATAAGGTCGCCATGAGTCTGAGCCAACTTGACTATACCTAACAACAGTTGCCCAAGGAGCAGATACTGAGAGAGACATAAATACTTCCTGCCCTTGGTTGTATTTCTAATCAAAACATCAGCCAAAACAAGACCCATGTCACCAACGAATCTTCTGTTCTCAGTCTATTCAAAGCAATGATTCCCTGAAGCATAAAGGAATAAAAATTTCAGTCCCTTAAGGAGTAGAATTTCAGGAGAGATCAGATCATTAAAGAACACCAGTGATATTTACTTATTTTCTTGAAGATTTGATTTCTAATTACTTTCCTTCACGAAGATAGTAAAAAAAAAAAAAAAATGTAAATTCAACTTTAAAGGAGTTATAGAAAACCAGGGTCTACATAAAAACAAACAAACAAACAAAACCACAGACTGGATTCCCTTACACAGTCAATCAAGCGAGCAGAAGTTCTGCTTTTGCTAGAAAGAAAAATTAATTTTTGATGCATTTCTCTGTGACAGTTCCTGTAAGAGGTTTTTTTTACATATGACTTTGTGATAGGTTCTAAAACATTTCAGTGCATAGAGAAAACAGAAAGGTGTATTTGAAGATGGATACCAGAACATACTTTAAAACATTTAAACAAGACAATGCAATGACTTAGCTATGATCACCTACGAGAAATTAACTGGTACAAATACATGTTGATATGTGCTTATACTAAGTAAAGTTTAACATGTTTGGAAAATGGAGCTTGTAACTTTTCTTTCTCCTAGGAGCCCTAGTGGCGCAAAAGGTTAAGTGCTAAGGTGCTAACCAAAAGGTTGGCAGTTTGATCTCACCCAGTGGCTCTGCGAAAGAAAAACCTGGAGATCTGCTTCCGTAAAGATTACAGCCAAGAAAACCATATGGGGCAGTTCTGCTCTATCACATGAGGTCACTCTGAGTCAAAATCAATTTGATGGCACCCAACAACAACAACTTTTGTTAATCAAAAACCACCAAGATGGTTTTCTAAGAAACTCAGAAAGAGACTGAGGTGTCTTCTAACATATTTTTGGTAAACACTAGAGGACAAGTAGAATTCCTAATTTTAAAATGGATCTGTGTTGACTGGTCAAAGGACATTTTGATTCGATTTCCTTCAACAAGTCATATACTGACATGCCATTATCTAAGTCACTGTTGTCCAACAGAAAATGTAATGTAAGCTACGTGTTATTTTATATTTTCTAGTGGCCATATTAAAAAGAAAGAAAAGGTAAAGTTCATTTTAATAATATATTTTAAACCGATATATCAAAAACATTATCCTTTCAACATGTAATCAATATTTAAACATTTTAGAAATGTGTGAATTATATGGTATGTGAATTATATCTCAATAAAGCTGTTAAAATTAGTAGAGATACTTTACCTTTTTTATACGCTAAGTCTTGAAAATTGGTTGTGTATTTTACGCTTGCAGCACACCTCAGTTTGGACTAGCTGCTACATTTCCAATATTCAGTAGTCACATGTGGCCAGGGTCTACTATATTGAATACATGATTTAAATGATATATGCGTACATATAGATATTAAACACTTATGAGAAGGGATTATCAAGTGTATTTAGACAAGTATCTTTAGCTCACCCCTCTACCCTTCAATGTTCTCAGTAAAATAAGCATTTGAAATTGTCAAGACCTTAGCCCTTCATCCTTCTACCCATAAAGGAGTCTTAAATAATGTTACTGTCAGAGGGATGTCTAAGCAAAGAAACAAGTTAGCAAGTAAAAAGTAATTCAAAATCAAACTCAAGTTTTTTACTCACAATTATTCAACATTATAGCCAAAAACTAAATCAGTTGCCATCGAGTTGGCTCTGACTCATGGTGACTCATGCATGTCAGAGTAGAACTCTGCCTTATAGGGTTTTTGATGGCTGGTTTTCCAGAAGTAGATCACCAGGCCTTTCTTCCAAGGCATTTCTTGGTGGACTAGGACCTTCAACCTATTGGTCAGCAGCTGAGTGTGTTAAACCTTTGTACCACCCAGGGACTCCACTCAACATTATAAAGGGGATAAATTGATAACATCAGTTCGTTTTGTAAAATTCCTAATTTTTATTTCTTTCCCAAACATTTGTACAATACTTCAATATAAGCAATAACTCCAAGAGAAACACATCCTTCAACCTTAGCTCATGAGCCTCATGTTTGCCTTCCCCTTTCCCTTCTGCTTATAAGTCACAAAAGGCCTAAAGAACCAATCTTGCAAGACTGGAGGGCCTTCCATGGAGAGCTATGAAAAAAGAACTTTAAGCAGAAGGAACCAGAATCCTCTTTAGCAGACAAAAAAAAAAAAAAAAAGAACGCAGAAAGGATGGAAACATGTAAACAAATAATTCTGGTTCTGCCACACTGAAAAAGATCCTTGGATAATAAGAGAGACTGGAAGCTCCTTCTTGTAAAAATTAGAGTGTACACTACATTGGCTACAGGTGTCATGAGAAGAGTACAATTCCCATCACAAGCAAGCCACCCCAGTTGTTTCCTAGAAGGAAACACTGCAAGTGTCTCAGTGCTGAACAGGGTTGACGTCCTTTCATTTCAGGGTGTAGTTGCTTAATAGAGAAGGGTCATAGCACTTTGGCATTTGTGAACGTTTCACATTTGGTTTGTAAATTCTGCACCCTGGAAACCGAGGATATTACATCATACTAGTTCACACATCTGCCCCAAGATACACAATCTGTAAAAGCTTGGGACAGAAATGGGCTCCATTAGAGTTTACACAAGCACTAAGAGATGGTATTGATCCATAGTTGTGTTAATACATTCAGAAGGGAAAGGCTTGGTTTTTGCCCTTAACCTTGGAGGTTCTTGCATGGGTACAGAAAAGTTTATATCTAGTTTCTTTCTATATCACTTCTGAAAGAAATGAAGACAGAAAAGAGGAGAAAGCAGAATCTCTTGTCTCTATCCCTTAGTCCTTCTATCTGGCTCCCATTTTTCTATTTAGCATCTATCCCCATTGGTTGTCTTTGATGTATCTGTATTTATATTGCTGTGTTACTGAATGGTTTGTGTTCTTCTCTGCCTACAGCTTAAATGCAGAGTAATGAAATGTTTTATTTATTTATTTTTTCTAAAAAAAAAAAAAATGTACCTACTGAAGGCATCATATTTTTCTATTCCAGTTGTGTTAAAAGCCCTTAAGGTACAGAAGTTTTCAACCTATAGGTTACATTAAATTGAGCTACAGACTTGACTTTTTGAGAGTCCTTTCAACTCTTCATTATGCCACGCAAGAAATATAAAGAACATGGAAAGTCTTTCAGGAAAAATAGTTAATAATTAATGACCCATCTTTTAAAAAACAAAATAAGTTCATACAAGAAAAAGCAAAATCACTTCATGGAACTGCCTCCCTTCTCAGAAAGTCTAGATTTTTAGAGATACAAATAGAGAAAACAGTAGTCTAAATATCACCATGGGGAAGTCACAGCTTCTGCCCTTATGAAATTCCACCTTACAGTACTTCATGTTTACCACCAAAAAAAAAAAAAAAAAAAACCCAAACCCACTGCCATTGAGTCAGTCCCAATAGAACAGAGTGGAACTGCCCCATAGGGTTTCCAAGGAGCAGCTGATGGATTCGAACTGCTGACCTTTTGGTTAGCAGCTGAGCTCTTAACCACTTCACCATCAGGGCTCCATGTTTACCACAGGTCATGTTAATTCAATGTTGAATCAATGAATATTTATTAAGCTCTACACTATACACAGCTTGGTAAGTAGAGGGTCAGAGAAAATGAGGGAGACACTCAATGAGATGAAGTGACACAATAGCCAAATGATGGACTCAAACATAACAATCACAGAGATGGTACAGGACCGGGTAGCCTTTTGTTTTGTTATAGATAAGGTTGGCATGAGTACAAGCCAGTTTGACAGCAACCACCACTGACAACACTACTATGTGACACTGTGCCAGGTGCTGGGGATAAACCACCAAACAGGATCAGAATGGTCCTGTCCATTAAGGAAAATATTTCCCAGTGGGAAAAGTAACTGCTAAGCAGGTAATTATAATTAAGGGTTTGATATATGACTTAGGATAATTAGGGTACATCAACCACATATAAAGGGGATGAAACCAGCCCAGTGGAGTGGATTAATGGAGGCCTCTTACAGCACAGGTTGAACATTGAAAGGTGTTTAAAACCTTGCTAAATGAAGACCAAGTTTGTGAGTGAAGGGGATAGAAAATCATTTCAAGCAGGTAGACTAGCATCTGCAAAGGCTGGAATGGCCAGTATGGTGGTTTAGAAGAACCAAAAGGAGTCACAGAGAGAAGGAGGTGAAGCACAATGGAAGGGAGTAGCCAGACAACAAAGGTCCTCAGAATCCATGATAAAGACCTTGACCTTTACCCTAATCTCTAACAGAAGGCTACTGAAGGGTTTCAAATAGAGAAGAGACATGATTAGGTCTGCATTTTAATAGAGATCATTTTAGCTACAATGTGGAGAACATATGATAGAGCAAGAATAGTTGCAGGTTACCAAGTAGGAGGCTAAGAGGGCCTTGTTTCAAGGCCCAGACTTGGGTTGCAAACTGGCTCTCTAGTGAAGGGAGCCTGCCAATAAAATTCCAGATGGCCCACAGAGCATTTTAAAAATTAGGCCATTTCACAGAAAAGTCAGCATTTCTAGCATCTCATGAAAGACAGCCCAAGAAACCCTTGGCTCACAGAGGTGCATAGCAGCCATCAGCTGGAGTTCAGCAGTGCTAGCCTGCTGTAGGCAGGGTACAGGCTCTCCTGCTTTTTAAAGATCCACCTTTTCATGCCCCCTTAGATTTGGTCTCTTCACTAACCGCTATAGGCATTAGGTCACATAAAGTCAACACGCGGAGGAGTTAGCGGGTCTGGGCTTCAAGGGCTAACAAAGTGAGCAACCTAACACTAGATATGCCTTAGAAGGGGAAAAGAGAGACCAGAGAGCAGATCACAGTTTTGGGCATGATGCAAGAAAGCCTCTGAGAAGTTCCATCTAAGATGGAGTTCATCTGATATAGTACATAGCCTATACTATCTGATATAGTATATCAGAGTATACTATAATTGCAATTTGAAAAACTATATTCTTGTTATATTAACAGGAGTCAATTTTAAGCAGCTTTAAATAAAGATCTTTGATTCTTAGCAGAGACTGGGGGAAAGTCTTACACAGGTTGGCAAGACAAATAAAAATATAGATGCCGAACAGCCAAGACCATTTGTCTTTCTCCTCCTGATTGGACAGAATTTTCCAAACTCATGAACCTGGACAGAAACTCCAACGCTCTTCTAAATAGACAAGCCGAAAGGCACCCCGTTTCCAGGGGCTATGCTTGTATATGGTCTGAAGGAGGGATGGGAAACTCTAAACCAAACCCACTGCTGTCAAGTCGATTTCAGCTCATAACAACCCTATAGGACACAGCAGAAATGCCCCATAGGGTTTCCAAGGCTGTAAATCTTTACGGAAGCAGACTGCCACATCTTTCTCCCATATAGCCGGTGGGTTTGAATCACTGACTTTTAGTTAGCAGCCAAGCACTTTAAGCACTGCGCCACCAGGGCTCCCTTGGGTCACTCTGGCAGTACAAAAACAATGGTTTATGATTATGGGCTTTTAAGACAGTACAAGTGGCACCATTTCCTAGCCGCTGGTATGAAATAAAGAGAGGGGTATTTTCTCCCTGAAACTTTCCCCTTCATTTCAATAAGAAGCAGGTTTGGCATTAAGATGAAAGGATTACAAAAGATCTAAGGAAGTGAACAGGCTTCAATAAGTCATTTAACCTGGCAGTAGCTCCATGTGAATTCTATTTCCTTTAACATCTGAACATAGCTGCATTAAATGACAGTAGAATTTCTCCCAGCTATTTATTGGACAACTTGCAAATTGCCACATCAACAGATTTTGTAAAAGATTTAAGTTTTTCCCTCCTAGCTATTCATTTACTGATCTTTCTCCTCCTGTGCCCTCATCTCTAGCTTCCTATGTCTGGATTACAAATGCGGCCAATAACATTTAAAAGTTAAATCATTAATTCAACAAACATCTTGAGTTACTGTGTGCCAGTCCTGTGCACAGAAAGTTTGCTTTCTAGTGGGGGAGTGAAAACAGCAAGGAATAACGACCATTTTTTTTTTTTTTTAATATAATGTGGCTATTGCTGTAATAGATAGAGATATACGATGGAAACGTAGACGAGGAGAAATAAAATCAGATGCTGATTTTATGCTGGTCAAGGAAAGCTTCATGAAATAATACTTGACCTCTTTTAGAGACAGAAGTTATCCAACCAAGATCGTAAAATGTAGACCGTAAAACACGTCCTTTCAATGTTAGATTGGGACACTGTTTAACGAGCTTGCTCAGGATTATTTATCTCTCTAGAAAAATTCACCAATGTTCGACTTTGCTATTTACCAGTTCATTAGAGCTCAGTCTTTGAGAAGCTACTTGCTAACATGCAGATTTATGTCCTCTAGAAAAGATAACTACCAAAGTGAAAGTTATAGGACATTAACCCATTTTGTCTCTAATTCAAACTTATTTCAAAATACCTTTGGTAATAGACTATAGATATGCTGCTTCCTTAAATGTTCTTTGAAACAGATTTACCCTCTTTCTACTATCCTCAATAACTGAGTTGAATAAAACCTTTGATACATGTTCATTATAAATTTTATGAGTGTCCAGTTTGCATTTCGAATATATTTTGGTAAAGTGAGGCTCTAAAGATAAGTAGGAGTCTACCAAAAATTCAGGGTGTATGCCTCCTGGAACACATTATATAGAAAAAAATAAAATAATATGTCGAAGTGCAATAGCCCCCTTCTCTACCCTCCCAAACTGGACTTAGTTCATAGAAGCAACCAACCACACTTAAACAGTTTTGTACTTAATTCCCTAGTAGTTAGCTCACTAAGTCTCCTTTTTAGGCTTCTATTGGTCTTTCTTAATCTATGTTTTAGGATGTTAGCTATTAATGCGCTTTATGAAATACAAGAATTTAACATATAATCCTTTTCCCTCTCCCAACTTTATTTTATTCTTCTATTGGTTATATTTGTAACTTTAAATATATCTAAACCTTTGTCTTGTTTTATTAACTTCAATTCTCTTTTACCTATACTACCTTGGACTCTATCTACCATCATCTGTCAACCATGCCATTGCTTTCATTGTCAAGGTTTACAGCATTTTGCTAACCACAGTATCGCTTGCATGTTTGCTTTATAGATTGATTCTAAAATAGGAAAACAGAGTTTATTACGACTATAGAAATTGTTCACTGCACAGTTAGGTGGTTTACCAAGATAGTGTTTATTTCTCTCTGGATACACTGTCATAATCCCTAAACCACAAAAGTAAAAGTTATGTTCCCTCTTTCTCTTTCTTTTAACATTCCATCTATTATTACTCAGACTCATGGCTCATTTTTTTATCCTTCTTATTTGAACCAGGCTCTCCTTTTATAGTTGTTCATTCTGTAATTTCTAATTACCCTTGCTTTTTACTTCATTAGAGAAGACATGTATTTTCTTCAAACCATTCAGCCCACTGGTCAATCTCTGTAGTGGTAGAGATTGGTCCCATTTTTCTTCTTGAAGATATACTTCTTGGAGTTCTTAAATTTCTTCTCTAATTTGAACCAAATGTTTCCTAGGCCTGCTGCACAACTGTCATCATGGACTTTTTCTTTGGGCTCCTCATTAGTTTCATTTCTTGGTAACTTTAAGAATCCTTTGTTGAATTTTGATCCCAATTTGCAAAATATATTTAGAAAGGATGTATGGGAAGTCTAGATATTTCCACACTTAAAAATGCCTTTATCTTGTCCTTACTTATTGGTTGGCTTAGAACTGAATTCTAGGCTCAGAACAGTTTTTACTCAGAACCTGGAAGAAACTGCTTCTCTGCCTTCTTGCCTCTAATGTTACTGATGAAAAGTTAGTTTCTGTTTAAAAATGATTTCTGGATACTTGAATTTTTCTTCTCTTAGTTTTTTTTTTTTCCTCCATCAAGAAGATTTTAACCAGAGATGTAAAAGACTTATGGAAAACCCCAGCATACTTCTGCAAGAAATCAAAAAAGACTTACTTAAGTGGAAAACATACCTTGCTCATGGATAGGAAGACTTAACATTATAAAAGTGTCATTTCTACCAAAGGCGATCTATACATTTAACGCAATTCCGATCCAAATCCCAACAACATTCTTTAATGAGATGGAAAAACAAATCACCAACTTCCTGTGGAAGGGAAAGAGGCCCTGGATAAATAAGGCATTACTGAAAAAGAAGAATAAAGTGGGAGGCCTTACTGTACCTGATTTTAGAACCTATTATACCACCACAGTAGTCAAAACAGCCTGGTACTGGTACAACAACAGATACGTGGACCAATGGAACAGAATTGAGAATCTAGACATAAATCCATCCACATATAAGCAGCTGATATTTGACAAAGGCCCCAAAACAGTTAAATGGGGAAAAGACAGTCTTTTAAACAAATGGTACTGGCATAACTGGATAGCCATCTGCAAAAAAAGAAACAAGACCCATACCTCACTCCATGCACAAAACGAGCTCAAAATGGATCAAAGACCTAAATATAAAATCGAAAACGATAAAGGTCATGGAAGAAAAAATAGGGACAATGTTAGGAGCCTTAATACATGGCATAAACAGTATACAAAACATTATTAAGAATGCAGGAGAAAAACTAGATAACTAGGAGCTCCTAAAAACCAAACACCTATGCTCATCCAAAGACTTTGCCAAAAGAGTAAAAAGACTACCTACAGACTGGGAAAATGTTTTTAGCTATGACATTTCTGATCAGCGCCTGATCTCAAAAATCTACATGATACTGCAAAAACTCAACTGCAAAAAGATAAATAACCCAATTAAAAAATGGGCGAAAGATATGAACAGGCGCTTCACTAAAGAAGACATTCAGATAGCTATCAGATACATGGGGAAATATTCACCATCATTTGCCATTAGAGAAATGCAGATCAAAACTACAATGAGATTTTATCTCACTCCAACAAGGCTGGCATTAATCCAAAAAACACAAAGTAATAAATGTTGGAGAGGCTGTGGAGAGATTGGAACACTTATACACTGCTGGTGGGAATGTAAAATGGTACCACCACTTTGGAGATCGATTTGGCCCTTCCTTAAAAAGCTAGAAATAGAACTACCACATGATCCAGCAATCCCACTCCTCCGAATATATCCTAGACAAATAAGAGCCTTTACACGAACAGATATATGCACACCCATGCTTATTGCAGCACTGTTTACAATAGCAAAAAGATGGAAGCAACCAAGGTGCCCATCAATGGATGAATGGATAAATAAATTATGGTATATTCACACAATGGACTACTGCGCGTGGATAAAGAACAGTGAGAAATCTGTGAAACATTTCATAACATGGAGGAAGCTGGAAGGCATTATGCTGAGTGAAATTAGTTGCAAAAGGACAAATATTGTATAAGACCCCTACTATAAGAACTTGAGAAATAGTTTAAACTGAGAAGAAAACATTCTTTTGTGGTTACAAGATGGGGGAAGGAGGGAGGGTTGCAGAGGGGTATTCGCTAATTAGATAGTAGATAAGAACTACCTTAGGTGAAGGGAAAGACAACACACAATACAGGGGAGGTCAGCAGAACTGGACTAAACCAAAAGCAAAGAAGTTTCCTGAATAAACTGAATGCTTTGAAGGCCAGTGTAGCAGGGGCAGGGGTTTGGGGACCATGGTTTCAGGAGACATCTAAGTTAATCGGCATAATAAAATCTATCAAGAAAACATTCTGCATCCCACTTTGAAGAGTGGCGTCTGGGATCTTAAACACTAGCAAGCAGCCATCTAAGATGCATCAATTGGTCTCAACCCACCTGGATCAAAGGAAAATGAAGAACACCAAGGACACAAGGCGATTACAAGCCTAAGAGACAGAAAGGGCCACATGAACCAGCGACTATATCATCCTGAGACCAGAAGAACTAGATGGTGCCCAGCTACAACCGATGACTGCCCTGACAGGGAACACAAGAGAGAACCCCTGAGGGAGCAGGAGAGCAGTGGGATGCAGACCCCAAATTCTCATAAAAAGACCAGACTTAATGGTCTGACTGAGACTAGAAGGACCCTGATGGTCATGGCCCGCAGACCTTCTGTTGGCCAAGGACAGGAACCATTCCCGAAGCCAACTCTTCAGACATGGATTGGATTGGACAATGGGTTGGAGAGGGATGTTGGTGAGGAGTGAGCTTCTTGGATCAGGTGCACACTTGAGACTATGTTAGCATCTCCTGCCTGCGGGGGAGATAAGAGGGTAGAGGGGGTTAGAAGCTGGTGAAATGGACATGAAAAGAGAGAGTAGAGGGAGAGAGTGGGCTGTCTCATTAGGGGGAGAGAAATTGGGAGTATGTAGCAAGGTGTATATAAGTTTTTATGTGAGAGACTGACTTGATTTGTAAACTTTCACTTAAAGCACAATAAAATTAAAAAAAGAGAAGATTTTAAGCTTTTTTTATTCTTAAAACTCTGCAAGTTGAAGAAGAAACATCAGGAATATATATTGTTTTCTTTTGCTATTCGTTTTATAAATTCAATCTATAGCCTTCATCTCCCTTCAGCTTAATCTAAAATTTCTTTGATAGTCCCCTCTCCATTTTACCTGGTTCTCTGGAGTTCCTTATAATGGAATGAAAACCCAAAAAACCAAACCCACTTCCATCAAGTCGATTCCGACTCATAGCGACCCTACAGGACAGGGTAGAACTGCCCCATAGGGTTTCCAAGAACTGCCTGGTAGATTTGAACTGTGACCTTTTCATTAGCAGCCATAGCTCTTAACCACTATGCCACCAGGGTTTCCAAGGACCCCTTTATTGATGTGCTATGTTTAACACTTTTTATTTCTACTAAATATTCTCTTTTCTATGTTGTATATTTCTACCTTTTCAACCCTTCCATTAGAAAAAAATATATATTTAATATACAAGAAATATTTTCTATTTTTATAGCTTATGTGCTTGTTTAATGGATGTATTATCCTCTTTACTGTCACTAATAATGCCAGTAAAAGGTTTTTAAATATACTCTCTGTTCCTAAAATTATCATTTTTTCATAGATCACATATAATATTTGCCGTATCTGTCCTTCATGATTATGCCTTTCTCTTCTATGCTGTGGGTTTTCTTCATAAGTGTGATTGGCATTTCTTACTTAAGAATGGGAAGTAAACATTAGGACATAGAAGAATATGAACAACCTTCACTCCTGCTAAAACTATAAAAACTAATCACATAACCCAAATACGTACTTTTCTTTAAAGACACTGAAGAACCGTAGATTTGAAGAAATTTAAAATATCCAAACTCTAGAGGTACAAGTCCTTTCTAGGTAAGCAAAGGACAGAGGATTCTCTCATACCTTAGGCCTGTTTTTGAGGTTGGAGGCAAGTCTTCCAGAGGTGAAAGCCTGCCAGAGAAGGCAACTAGCCAAGTGTTTGATTAACCTGTAGGCTAACATATTGGATTTGAAACTAGAAAGGCCCAAAATGCAAAACTAAACTCAGGATAGATCACAATCCTAAATGTAAAAGCTATAGCTAGAAAACTTCTGGAGAAAAACTTTAGGAGAATATCTTTGTGATTTTGAGTTAGGCAGAGGTCTCAGGTAGGACACAAAAAGGACAAATCACAAAAGAAAAATGTTAATAAATTAAACTTCATCAAAATACAAACTTCTACTCTTCAAGACACCATAAGAAAATGAGGATGCAAATTACAGACTAGAAGAAAAAAATGTATATGAATATGACTCACAACTTACATCTAGAATATTAAAAGTGCTCTTAAAATTCAATAATAAAGATGACAAAGTCCATTAAAAACTCAGGCAAAAGACTTGAACAGATCTTTTTTCCCTAAATTTTATTATGCTTTAAGTGAAAGTTTACAAACCAAGTCAGTCTCTCATACCAAAACTTATGCCCCACCCACTGCCGTCGAGTTGATTCCGACAAAACTTACGTACACCTTGCTATATACTACTAGTTACTCTCCCTCTAATGAGACAGTACACTCCTTCCCTCCACTCTCTATTTTCATGTCCATTCCACCAGCTTCTGCACCCCCTGCCCTCTCATCTCTTATCCAGACAGGAGCTGCCCACAAAGTCTCATGTGTCTACTTGATCCGAGGAGCTCACTCTTCACCAGTATCATTTTCTATCCCATTTCTATCCCTCTCCTGTATTGTGTGTTGTCTTTCCCTTCACTTAAAATAGTTTTTATCTATTATCTAATTAGTGATAATCCCCCTCCCTCCCTCCCTCCCCACTCTCGTAACCATCAAAGAATATTTCTTCTCTGTTTAAACTATTTTTGAGTTCTTATAATAATGGTCTCATACAATATTTGTCCTTTTGCAACTGCAAAATGCCTTCCAGATTCCTCCATGTTATGAAATGTTTCATGGATTCATCATTGTTTTTTATTGATGTGTAATATTCCATTGTGTGAATATACCATAATTTATTTATCCACTCATCCGTTGATGGGCACCTTGGTTGCTTCCATCTTTTTGCTGTTGTAAGCAATGCTGCAATGAACTTGGGTGTGCATGTATCTGTTCGTGTGAAGGCTCTTATTTCTCTAGGATGTATTCCAAGGAGTGCGATTGCTGGATTGTATGGTAGTTCTATTTCTAGCTTTTTAAGGAAGCACCAAATCAATTTCCAAAGTGGTTGTACCATTTTACATTCCCACCAGCAGTGTGTAAGTGTTCCAGCCTCTCCACAGCCTCTCCAACATTTATTACTTTATGTTTTTTGGATTAATGCCAGCCTTGTTGGGGCTGAACAGACTCTTCACAAAAGGTATACAAATGGCCAATATCACAAGCAAAGATGCTTAACGTTATTTGCCATCAGGGAAATGCAAATTAAAATAATGAGATACGACTTCACATTCTTCACATTCACTAGAAAGGTAAAAATTAAAAAGACCAATAATATCAAATGTTGGCAAGAAAGTGGCACAATTGGATCTCTTGAACATTGCTCACAAGCATATGAAGTAGCATTAAAACACTTTGAAGAACTGTTTGGCAGTTTCTTCTATAAAACTAAATATACACCTACCCCCAAAACCCATTTTTTCTGGGCAAGAAAGTGGCACAACTGGATCTCTTAAACATTGCTCACAAGCATATGAAGTAGAATTAAAACACTTTGAAGAACTGCTTGGCAGTTTCTTCTATAAAACTAAATATACAACTACCCCATGACTCAGCAATTCCATTCATCAATATTTACCCAAGAGAAATTAAAACATTTACCCAAAAGAAACTAAAGTGTATCATCACACAAAAACTTGTTCATGAATGTTCATACTATCATGATTCCTAAGAGTCCTAAACTGAAAACAAGCGAGATGTCTGTTAACACAAGAATGGATAAAATAATTGTAAGTTATTCATTCAATGATACTGGTCAAAAATAGGAGTGAATGATCTACTGATACACACAAGAAAACTGATGAATCTCAAAAGCATGTTGAATGAAAGAAGACAGATACAACTTTTTGTAGTGATGGAAATGTTCTGCATTGATTGGCATGGTGGATATTTTTTCAAAATTCACACTGTACTTAAAATCTATGGAGCCCTGTTGGTGCAGTGGTTAAAGCACTCAGTTGCTAACTGAAAGTTCAGCAGTTTGAATCCACCAGCCACTTTGAGGGAAAACGATGTGACAGTTAACTTCCATAAAAATTACAGCCTTGGAAGCCCTGTGGGACAGTTCGACTCTGTTCTACAGGGTCATTATATGTCGGAATTGACTCAATGGCAGTGGGTTTTTGTTTTGGACATAATGTTTATTTTATTACATATAGATATTTCAGTATTGCTGATTATGAAACCAAGTGGGAACAGTGAGTTAACTATTCTGCTGTAGAGGGTAAAATTCCCTCTGCTGTTGTATAGTGAAATCATCTAACATGAAGGTTAATTATATAAACTCTTGTATTTGAGGCAAAATTCATGTATATTCAAAATGACTCTTGAAAGACTCCTAGAAAACTGTCACAGTATTTTACAGTAAATCACGAAAAAGTCTTCCTCTAGAACAGAAATCAAATTAAGAATCACATAAAATAGCTACTTGTAAAAATGGCTTGGGAGCTGTCTCAGGCCTTCTCCAAACCCTCAAGGGGGAAGAAGAACCAAGATAACAGCACAAGGCTGACTCCCATGAGCCAGAGGCCAGACAAACCGCCTCTCTCCACCATGTCTACCAGTTCTGACACCAACTGTGCCTCCCACAGCACTCTCTACTGGATTTGATAATTCATTGCAATGGCCACACACACAAACTCACAAACCACACTCAAAATTAAGGGGTTTATTAGAGAAGTAGCAGTTACAATTCAGGCTCAAGAACACTCAGGATACAATTCTTCCATCAGGATAGCCTGTCCCCAGCTGTGCACACAGGCTCCCCTCTCCCTGGCCCTCAGTCTCTGCCCAAAGGGCACTCAGCCTTCTTGCTCTGTGGGCCAGTAAGCCCACCACACCATCGCTGGCCACCAGGTCCCTCCTGCTGCTCTCTCCTTCCTTAGTTGTGGTGGGCTCCTCCTCCCTGCTTTGGAATTGGGTCTCTTTTAAAGCAAAACTGACCAATCCCCTTGGTAGGCCACAATTATCCTATCACACAACCACCTGGGTGGGAGTTACAAGTATGGCTAGAAAGGCCACACACAAAAGTAATTAATCACACCACAATGCTTTCCATATTTTTTAATCTAACATAGCACTAAACACATCTTTAAATATTCAAATTACATTCAGTGTAGCGAGATAGTCACACGATGAAAGCATGAAGGAACTGAGACCTACTAAATTACCAAATTCATATCTCCCATCTCACTGTCTGTCTGGAATACATTCCAATTGAGTAGAATGGCAGGTACTTAAATAATTTTTCTCAATTTTCTAGTCAATCACATATAGTTGAATTGAGATAAGTTAAATGTGCAAAATACATAACACTCTTGTATATACAGGTCTATTTCCCACTGGGTTCCACCATGAATATGATGGCTGCCTGTGGGTGTGATGGGGCTGGAACCCTGGCTGGCTTTCCTCAAGGATAAAAAAGCAGGGAACTAATTTTTAATCCCAGCTTGGGATGTCCCTAGTGGGCATATGAAGAATGGCCTTACTTAGGCACTCTACCCTCCAACTAAGCAGCTCTAATTGTTCCCTAAGGAATTTATTCAATGACAATTTATTCAGTGAAAAGAGTCTTCCAGTCTTTTGTCTGGAGTAAAATGTTCTCACCAGCTCTCTTAGGGAATACCAATGGAAAAGAGAAAGAACCATCCTTCACACCACAGACAGATTTTCAATTAATCCCTTCCTTTTTCTCCTCTCCTTTATGCCCATACTTTGACATATTTCCCAACCTTAGGGCCTCTGCTGAGTGGTTTTCTCTGACTTCTGAACTGAGCTATGTTTTAGCTATCAAAATTTTCTATTTCCTCTATATATCTTCTGAAGATATTTTGAAATGTTATCAACTGTTTATTCCCCTCCCATTTTTTCACTACTTGAGGATTAACCATTAACTCTATAGAAGAGGGAGCCCTGGTGGCACAGTAGTTAAACACTTGGCTGCTAACCGGAAGGTTGACGGTTCAAACCCACCAGCCACTCCACAGGAGAAAGATATGGTAGTCTGCTTCCATAATGATTTACAGCCTTGGAAACTCTATGGAGCACTTTTACTCTGTCCTACAGGGGCACTATGAGTCAGAATCCACTCGATGACAATGCCTTTGCTTATATAGAAGAGAAATGCTTGAGTTCAATTTTTTAGCTTTAAGGAAAATCCCAGGTATCATTGTTTTGAAATCAATAATTAATTGCCAATGATGTGTTTGCCTGTTCCCCATAGTTATAATCTCTGATAGGTCATATGCTTGCATATATGTAGCCTTGGACTATCTCCCTTACATGTGTATATTATTTGCTAGGGGTCCTGGTGATGCAGTGGTTAAGAGCTTCAGCCGCTAACTAAAATGTCAGCAGTTCGAATTCACAAGCCACTCTCTGAAAACTCTATGGGGCAGTTCTACTCTGTCCTACAGGGTCGCTTTGAATGGGACTCAACTTGAGGTCAACTGTTTTTTTTTTTTTTTTAATTATGTCCTAGAGGAGAATGGGATTAGAGTCACAAACTACTTATGGTTAGGGTCATAATGCCCTCTATATCACTACAACAAGGAGTTCTAAATTTTAATCCATGAATCAACTTTAGTGGGTACAAACACATCCTGAAATTATAGATCGCTCATGTTTATTACATGGGGTCATCTTTTCTGGAAAGAAAATCCATAGTTTCATTACAGAAACAAAATATAATATGATGGGAGTAAGATGCCAGAAAATTACTGATCACAACGTATAGACAGCATTTCTGCTTCTGGAGAAGGAAGTGTTTATCAGCTTTATTATGGTTCTAAATCAATTTTTCATCAATAATAATAATAGACAATAATGACATCAAAATGTTATTTGTAAGTATGAGAACACATGTCAGAAAACACAATCAGGAAGTCTAGGTCACTACATCCTGCCTTCAGGACCTGACTCACGTTCCTGGCATCTAAAATATTTTAAAGATGGTCTTAAGGACATAAATAGGGCATTAACATTGATTTATACAAAAGGTCAAACCATGCAAACAGTTCTACAAACATCCCATACATGGTAAAAATGAAGAAGAGCTTCTTGGCTTCTGAAGGCTAAAGGAATGGAGACTGGTAGACTGCTAAACTTTTGCAAAATTCTAATTTAAGACCTATAGTTTCTTAAGGAAAGAGATATGCTTTAGCGATAACTCAAGAAATACCGAAAATGTATTCACTCTGAAAGTAATCTGGTCCTGACCTTGCCAACAGTAACTGGAAGCAGTGGAAGACAGTAAACATAATGATCTCCCAGTCAAGAAATGGCAAATAGGCTTTACTACACATGCTGTTGTTCTTAGGTGCCATTGATCAGTTCCAACTCACAGGGAATCTATGCACAACAGTACAAAACACACTTGGTCCTACACAATTCCCACAACTCTTTTGCTTGAGCCCACTGTTGCAGCCACTGTGTCAATCCATCTCATTGAGGGTCTTCCTCTTTTTCACTGACACTCTACTTTACTAAGCATGATGTCTTTCTTCAGAGACTGGTCCCTACTGATAACACGTCCAAAGCATGTGAGACGAAGTCTTACCAACCTTGCTTCTAAGGAGCATTCTGACTATACTTATTTTAAGACAGATTTGTTCATTCTCCTGACAGTCCATGGTATTTTCAATATTCTTTGCCTACACCATAATTCTAAAGCATCAATTCTTCCATCTTCCTTATTCATTGCCCAACTTTCACGTGCACATGAGGTGACTGAAAATACCATGGCTTGGGTCAGGTGCACCTTAGTCCTCAAAGTGACATCTTTTTGCTTTTAAACACTCTAACGAGATCTTGTGTAGCAGATTTGTCCAATGCAATGTGTCATTTGATTTCCTGACTGCTGCTTCCATAGGCATTGATTGTGGATCCAAGTAAAACAAAATCCTTGACAACTTCAGTATTTCTCCGTTTATCATGATGGTGCTTATCGGTCCAGTTGTGAGGATATTTGTTTTCTTTATGCTGAGAAAACATATGTTTTATATTTTCTTCATACTGAAGGTTGTAGTCTTTGATCTTCATCAGTAAGTGCTTCAAGTCCTCTTTACTTTCAGCAAGGAAGGTCGTGTCATCTGCATGTTGCTGGTCATTAATGAGTCTTCCTCCAATCTTGATGCTGTATTCTTCTTCATATAGTCCAGCTTCTCAGAGTATATGCTCATCATACAAAATGAATAGGTATGGTGAGAGGTACAACCCTGACACATACCTGTCTTGACTTTAAACCACACTGTATCCCTTGTTCTGCTCAAACTACTGCCTCTTGGTCTAAGTACAGGTTCCACATGAGTGCAATTAAGTGTTCTGGAATTCCCATTCCTCCCAATGTTATCCATAATTTGTTATGATCCATAAAGTCCAATGCCTTTGCACAGTCGATAACACACAGGCAAGCATCTTTCCAGTTATTCTCTGATTTCAACCACGATCTATCTGATATAAGCAACAATATCCCTTGTTTCATATCCTCTTCTGAATCCTGCTTGAATTTCTGGCAGTTCCCTGTCAATGTACTGCTGCAACTGCTTTTGAATGATCTTCAGCAAAATTTTACTTGTGTATGATATTATACTGTCTGATAATTTCCACATTCTGTTGGATAACCTTTCTTGGAATGGGTACAAATATGGATCTCTTCCAGCCGGTTGACCAAGTAGCTGTCTTCCAAATTTCTTGGCATAGATGAGTGAGTACTTCCAGCACTGCATCGTTTGCTGAAACATCTCAGTTGGTATTCCATCAGTTCCTGGAACCTTGTTTTTCCTCAGTGCCTGCAGTGGAGCTTGGAGCTCTTCCTTCAGTACCATTGGTTCTTCATCATATGCTACCTCCTGAAATGACTGAACATCAACCAATTCTTTTTGGTACAGTGACTCTGTGTATTCTTCCCATCTTCTTTTGATGCTTCCTGAGTCATTTAATATTTTCCCTGTAAAATCCTTCAATATTGCAACTTGAGGCTTGAATTTTTTCTTCAGTTCTCTCAGTTTGAGAAATGCCAAGTGTGTTCTTCTCTTTTGGTTTTCTATCTCCAGGTCTTTGCACATTTTGTTGTAATACTTTGTCTTCTCGAGCTGCCCTCTGAAATCTGTTCAGCTCTTCTACTTCATTTCTTTCTTTTACTTTAGCTGCTATACATTCAAGCACAACTTTCAGAGTCTCTTATGACATCCATTTTGGTCTTTTGTTTCTTTCCTGTCTTTTTAGTGACCTCTTGCTTTCTTCATGTGTGATGTCCTTGATGTCATTCCACAACTTGTCTGGTCTTCAGTCACTAGTGTTCAATGTGTCAAATCTACTCTTCAGATGGTCTGAAAATTCAGGTGGTATATACTTAAGGTCATACTTTGGCTCCCACGGAATTGTTCTCATCTTCTTCAGCTTCAACTTGAACTTGCATATGAGCAACTCAAGGTCTGTTCCACAGTTGGCACCTGGCCTCGTTCTGACTGATGATACTGAGCGTTTCCATAATCTTTTTCCACAGATGTAGTTGATTTGATTCCTGTATATTCCATCAGGCGAGGTCCACATGTATAGTTGTCATTTATATTGTTGAAAAAAGATATTTGCAATGAAGTCGTTGGTCTTGCAAAACTATCATGCTATCTCCAGTGTCATTTCTATCACCAAAGCCATATTTTCCAACTACCAATCCTTCTTCTTTGTTTCCAACTATTGCATTCCAATTGCCAGTAATTATCAATGCATTTTGACTGCATCTTCAATCAATTTCAAACAATAGAAGTTGGTAAAGATCTTCAAATTATTCATTTTTGGCCTCAGTGGTTGGTGTATAAATTTGAAAAATAGTCATATTAACTGGTCTTCCTTGGGGGCATATGGAATTATCCTATCACTGACAGCACTGCACTTTAGCATAGATCTTGAAATGTTTTTGACAATGAACGTGACACCATCCCTCTTCGATTTGTCATTCCCAGCATAGTAGACCATATGATTTTCTGATTCAAAATGGCCAATACCAGTCCATTTCAGCCCAGTATTGCCTAGGATATTGATGTTTATGGGTTCCATTTCATTTTTGACTTCTAATTTTCCTAGATTCATACATTCCACATTTGGATTACTAATGAATGTTTGCAGCTGTTTCTTCTCATTTTGAGTCCTACCACATCAGCATATGAAGGTCCTGAAAGACTGACTCCATCCACGTCATTAAGGTTGATACTACATCAAACAGTGTTCCGCTACTATTCATAAGTTTTTCAATGGCCGATATTTTCAGAAGTAGACTGCCAGGTCCTTCTTCTTAGTCTATCTTAGTCTGGAAACCCCACTGAAACCTGTCCACAAAGGGTGACCCTGCTGGTATTCGAAATATGTTGCAAAGCTTCCAGTATCACAGCAACATGCAAGACACCACAGTAAGACAAACTGACAGACAAATGGTCGTCTATCCACGCTAGTATCAATTCTTTTTATTGGATTATGTTTAATGGATTCTAGGACTCCTGGGCTGAGATTGATTAGTGATGTCTCCCAAGGACACAGAGTAGGAGGAGGGTAGCACATGTGCTTGATGTGTGTTAACTCTGACCTACTGATAGTGGTGAGGACTTCGATAAAGGCGAAAATGCACAGTGGTATATAGAGAAGAATGGTAACAAGAGTAGATATTGGAAGTGGGAGGAAAACAAGGTTAGAAGACCTCTAGAGAATATTACATAGGTGGAAAAATGAGGATAGTAGAAATCAAAACAACCAACAAAAATCAAAGAATAAGAAAATACAAAAAGAACCACCAAACCAGAAAAAAATTACCTATTTCCAAACTAAATCCATTCTGCAATATATTTAACTACCCATCCAATGTAGGTTAAGTATCTAGTATTTGCCAGGCACAGTTGAGAATTAGAAGATACATTTATAAAAATAAAAACTTCTGCCTTGAAAAGTTTGCATTCTGTTGAAGAAGACTACTTATAAACACAATTATAATGCCATCTCTCCATATTAAGAGTTATAATACAGGCTTGAAAAAAAAATGCAATGACGTAAAAACAAAAAAAGTGACTTATGGCTTGAGGGAGCCCAGAAGCCTCCCACGAAAAGATAAGGAATTTCTGAATTTTGTGGGAAGGATTTGGGGCACTAGAGGCAAAAGGACCAGTAGGTGCAAATGTGTGGTGATGTAAAGGACGTGGCATATTTCAAGAAAATGGAGAAATTCACTGCCACTGGGGGTGGGGAAGGGAGCCCTGGTGGCACAATGATTAAGGACAAGGCTGCTGACTCAAAGGTCAGTGGTTTGAACTCACCAGGGACTTCATGGGAGAAAAGATCTGGTGATCTGTTCCCATAAAGATTACAGCCTAGGAAACCCTATGGGGCAGTTCTACTCTGTCCTATGGGGTCACTATGAGTTGGAATCGACTTGACTGCAGCAGGTTTGTTTTTTGGGGTTTTGGGGGGTGGGGAGAGGGTAAGGAAACATCAGAGAGAGATGACACAAAGAGGGGGAATGAAATGGGAGGATGGCGTATCTCACATTAAGGTGGTTAGGTCTTCAGGCAGTAGGGATGGGGAGGGTAGTGGTTATCAAAGAGTTCTCATTTATCTCCATTTGATCCCCACCCACAACAACAAGTACATGAAGTGGTCATAGCTCCACAATCTAAGCTAAATATGAAGAAAAATGTTGGTATGAATATTTGAAAACAGTCTCATTAAAAATAGATAAATAAAAAGCAAGGTGGGACTAGGCTTAGTAGCAAAATGAAGAGGAATAAGCAAGATAAAGAGACAGATCTTCCTGAGGAGATCATTTGTGGGGCGTGCATTTGCAATGTAGAGATTTTTAACCTATGTTATATTTGCCCAGTTATGAAAACAACATATGTCAAACTACAAAAAAAGTAGTTAAAATGGCCATTTTGTTGTTTCTCTCTGTGTGTCTGTGTATATGTGTGTGTGTGTGTGTGCATGCGCACACTCACGCTTTATCCTAGCAAATAGACCTAAATCTCTACAAAAGTTTGAAAACAGAGGCAACTCAGATTTTAAGTTTCAAATGCCTTGGGTAAAATTCAGCTCAAGTAAACACACAGACTGCAAAACATAATGCCAAGGGGAAAAACACAAATCTTTTCTTCAGTAACTGTCGAAAGGAAACAATTCCTAAAATGGTAGCTATTTGAATTAGAAGCAAAAAAATAAAGGCAAAAAGATTGCTACCATATTCAGAAGCAGAATCAAAGAACACTAGAGCAGACATCCTTTAGTAGGGTAGAACAAAACATTCTGAGCATAGAGTTGGACTCATTAGATACATTTTAGGGGCCCAAATCTAAGATCAGATCAGAGAGTTTCTTATTCTACCAGGGTAACTTTAAGAAAGTTACTTAACCTCTGTGTGCCTCAGTTTGCTCACCTTTAAATTGGACATAACCTCGTAAGAATAGTTACTGGAGGTACAAAGAAAAGGAAAGAAGACCTCTAAAATACAGATAGAAAAAAATGAGACTATGTTCTAAAAAAGACTTTCTAAGTGGTATTTCAAGTTTTTTATGGCACAGAATAAGAGCTAAAATTGAACAAGAAGTCTTATAGAGAGTTTATATAATTTCTTTAGCTTAATCTGTTTGGACCTTCATATTTTATGTTGGAATTGTCCTCACAGATATTTGTCACACATGCTCAGAGACTGTTGGCTGTGTCACCATTAAATATTAATACATTTACAAATTTGTATGAAATTAGAATATTTGTTGAGCATCAGGACATCCTGAGACTTACGTGATCTCAACTCCCCTTCTATATATGAGGAAATTAAGACCTAAAACAATAGGTAGGTGTCAAACATATATCAGGTGGCACAGCTCAGCAAAACACCTGGCTCAGGTACTTGGGATGGGATGTATGGGTTGAATAAAGAAACAAAGTCAGCTGTAGAAAGCAATGGTCTGAATTTCCCAGCAAGGCTCTTCTCACAAGAAAGTGTTACTCGGTTCTGCTGATACGCTCAGTGTTTGACACTAAGATATTTATTATCTGAAACGAATTTTTGATACTTGATGAATTTCGGGGGAGATTCAGTGAGGGCTGCCGAAAACCATACGAGAAGGGCCGTCAGAAGACTTGATAAGTTAGCCGCAGCTCTGCTGATGTGCTATGAGACACAGAAAATATAAAAACCATCATTTCCACAGCCAAAGGAAACAGATGAGTGCAAAAGCGATCTGCAGGCATGCTATCACTTCTACACACCCAGCGTCAGACTTTATTGATAAGAAAAATCTGAAAAGAGAAAATACAAGTGCGTGTTGGCCCTCCACACACACAAGTACCTGACAGTATTCAAAAGGGTCTTCTCCTGAGCCAGCCACATCGCCACCTTTAGTGGTGATTGTCAGAAACAATGATGAAAACTATGTTCAAATGTGGCTTTCAATTACCCTTTGATAACATTTGCTAGAGGTGCAGAAATTTTCTACTTGCATAGCAGGTTGGCAATAGACTGAGTAATCTGTTGATACAGGAAAAGTATTGTTATCTTGAACATACTCGGAATTTCTCTGGCTTTTAAACTGTACTATGGAAATCGAGCTTTAGAAAGCATGGCCAAATTAAAGATTTATACCAATGGCACATGAAAACTAATATGACAGGAACACAAATCAGGAAGGAACACAAAGGAATTTGGCTCCTCAGTGCTCTCAAGACAATTAACCTTGCTAATATCTGGTAAATATGCTAAATAGACTCAGGCTCCCTTTCAATCACTCTAGGCAGATAAAGTGTAGCATCAACATTTAATGAGAGTTTTTTCTCAACACAATTTCCTACACATTTTTTGGGGGGGAGGGGTGGTAACAGGGTCAATTTTAGTTAGAGTTTCTAAATTCCCATAGTAAAACTGACACTGTTTTTAGAAAACGACAGCATTTTACTTTCAGCTAAAATTAAGTCAGTGCATAGATACACAGAGATTCCACACAGAATGGGGTATTATTCTCTTGCTTAAGAGTTTCATCATCCACATAATCTCGAAAACCAAAAACAGTAGCTTAATGTTTACAGAGGGCTTAAAGGAACCAGCCTGTGCTAGTACTTTACAAGCATACTTTCATTTAATCCTCACTTTATATCAGGTAGGTATGAGAATCAACCCTACCCTACAAATGAAGAAACTGAGGCTTGGATCATGTCAGTGACTTGCCAATGGTTATAGACCCAGAACGTGGGGGAGCCTGGATTTGAACCATCAGTCTCACTCCAAAGAAAACAAGAAAAATCAAACCCATTGCCATCAAGCTGATTCTGATTCATGGCGACCCCATGTGTTACAGAGTAGAACTGAGCTTCATTGGGTTTTCTTGGCTGTAATCTTTACAGAAACAGCTCACTAAGCCTTTCTTCCACCGTGCCACTGGTTGGGTTCGAACTTCCAATCTTTAGGTTACCAGCCAGTCACAAACCACTTGTGCCACCCAGGGACCTGTAGTACTCTTCATTACGTGATGCTGCCTATGCTAGTCATATTATGGTGTTTCCTAAAGATGATGTTTAACAGCTTCTGGAACTACTATTTACGTCATATTCCATTGTCAAGAAGGATCACACTGAGAAAAAAGATTATTATTACCTTGCTTTAAAGCAATGCTCCTTGAGGGCAGGAGTAATATTTGCTATTAACTTTGTATGTCCCCAAAGTTACTAGGGAAATACCTGTTTCATCCATTTAATACCACTGTACCCGAATGGCCATTATGGAAGCATCTTACTGTCGACTGTTGGCTCACATCTGATCTGGAGATAAGATGGGGCCATAGACAGTTCTGCCAACATAACACCATGATGATTAAGAGATGTTTTTGGCATTCTGCATCCCATTTTGGAGAGTGGCGTCTGGGGTCTTAAATGCTAGCAAGCAGCCATCTAAGATGCATCAATTGGTCTCAACCCATCTGGAGCAAGGAAGAATGAAGAATACCAAAGACAGAAAGTAATTATGAGCCTAAGAGACAAAAAGGACCACATAAACCAGAAAGTACATCAGCCTGAGACTGGAACAGCTAGATGGTGCCCGGCTACAACTGATGACTGCCCTGACAGGGAACTTCTCAGAGAAACCCTGAGGGAGCAGGAGACCAGTGGGATTCAGACCCCAAATTCTCATAAAAAGACCAGACTTAATGATCAGACTGGGACTGGAAGGACCCGGGAGGCCATGGTCCCCAGACCTGTTAGCCTGAGACAGGAACTATTCCCAAAGCTAACTCTTCAGACAGGGATTGGAATGGAATAGGGGATGGAAAATGATACTGGTGAAGAACGAGCTTCTGGGATCAAGTGGACACATGAGACTATGTTGGCATCTCCTGTCTGGAGGGGGGATGAGAGGGCAGAGGGGGCCAGAAGCTACCCGAATGAACACGAGGAGAGACAGTGGAGGGAAGAGCTGTGCTGTCTCATTAGAGGGAGAGCAATTACGAGTGTATGGCAAGGTGTATGTTAATTTTTGTATGAGAGACTGACCTGATTTGTAAACTTTCACTGAAAGCACAGTAAAAATTAATTAAAAAAAAAGAGATGTTTTTGGAGCCAGATAGACCTAGGCCATATATAATCATGCAGTATGATTTTGGGCTAGTTACTTTGCTTCTCTTTGTATCAGTTTCCACATCTTCAATTTACAGAGAGTAGTTTCAAGCATTAAACGAGTTTACATATATAAAGAAAATTACTTTGGACAAAATACTCAACAAATGGCAGCTTAAAAAACATTCAGTGCAGTTTTTAACAATTGAGGTATAATTTACATACGGTGATATGCTCATCGAATGTGTTGTATGGTCGGTTTCAGTGAACGCATATCAAAACAGGGAACATTTCCATCAACCCAGAAAATTCCCTTCTGCCCCTTCCCAGGCAATCCCCCACAAGAAGCAAGCAATGGTCTGATTTCTATTATCATAGATTAGTTGTGCTGATTCATTCTATAATTTCATGTAAGTAATACAAAATGAATTTTTTGCTGTTTGGTTTCTTTGACTCAGCATACTATTTTTGAAATGCATCCATGTTATATATTTTTATGTCTATCATTAGAATGTTTCTTTTTATTCTTGACTAGTATTCTACTAAATTAATATATCAATTTCTACCTATATATTTTCTTCTTGAACATGTTCAGTTTGGGGTTATTATGAATAGAGGTGCAATCAACATGTGTGGACAAATGTTTTCAATCTTCTTGGATAAATACCTAGGAGTGGAATTGCTGGGTTTCAGGGAAGATGACTGCATGACTTTATAAGAAACTGCCAGATAGTTTTTCATAGTGGAGGAGCATTTTATACTCCTACAAGTAATGAAGGAAACCCTGGCGGCTTAGTGGCTAAGAGCTATGGCTGCTAACCAAAGGTCAGCAGTTTGAATCCACCAGGAGCTCCTTGGAAGCCATATGGGGCAGTTCTACTCTGTCCTACAGGGGTGCTACGAATCAAAATCAACTTGACAGCAATGGCTTACCAGTAACGAATGAGTGTTCTGGCTACTTGTTTTGTAAGTCTTTTTAATTTTGTCATTCTGACAGGCGTACAGCAGTATTTCAATGATTTTAATTTGTATTTCCCTGACAACAAAGGATGTTAAGCACCACTGCCTGGCCTTATTGGCTGTGTTATATTTTGCTCTGTGAGTGCCTCTTCATACTTTTTGCTACTTTGTAATCTTTCTTTTTTTTTTAATTTTTATTAAGTTGTAGGAGTTCTTCATATATTTTAGATACTTGTGCTTTGCCAGGATGACTATTCAAAAAATGTACTTATGTCCATATGTCTAGAAAAATATATACATATATGTTTATAGACATATTAGATATCCCAGTGCCGTTGAGTTGATTCCGACTCATAGCGACCCTGTAGGACAGAGTAAAACTGCCCCATAGAGTTTCCAAGGAGCGCCTGGAGGATTAGAACTGCCGACTATTTGGTTAGCAGCTGTAGCACTTAACCACTACGATATAGGTATTGCAAATATTTTCTCCTAGTCTATAATTCATCTTCTTATTTTCTTTTTTTGATAAGTAGGTGTTTTCAATTTCATGAAGCTCATTTTTTTTTCCTTTTATTGTTTGCTATTACTGTGTCTTTTCTAAGAAAACTTTACCTAGTGAGGTCACAAAGATATTCTAGTTTTGTTTTTTTTTTTTCCTAGCAGCTTTGTTGTTTTAGCTTTTATGATTCATCTTCGATTTGACTCAAATTAATTTTTTTATATGGTGTGAGGTGGTCAAAGTTCTTTCTTTTTTTTTTTTTTTTTGCAAATAGTTTCCCAGTTATTACAGCACTGTTTGTGGAAGCAGTTTTCCTAGTTCCATTGTGCTGATTTGGCGCTCTGTGAAAAGTCATTTGTCCATATATAAGTAAGTCTATTCGAGACTCTTATTTTCCTCCATTGATCTATTTATTTATTTACCCCTTTTTAAATTTTTTTTCACTTTTCTTGATTTCTAATAAAGTGATTAATACCTCAGTGATCTTGTCTATGAATTTTTGAAAAATACTTTTTTCCCTTTCCATGTCTTACGTATTCATTAAAACTAAGGTATATAAAAAAAAAAAGTATATAAATCATTAATATTCTTAGATCTTCCTAGTCTTTTGTACATGAGAGTTTTTTTAATCAATTCTCTTCTTCTTCAGAGTTCTTAAAACAGGCTTAGCAGTGGCTTTCAAACTTTCGCAAACCATATGAATTACCTGGAGAACTTGTTAAAACACAGATTCGCACTCTAAGTGATTGTGATTTGCAAAGTCCTGTGTAGATCCTGAGAATTTTCATTCCAGACTAAGCTCAGAGGTGATGGTTCATGGACCACACTTTGAACAGCATTGGCTTCGAAGAATTAAATGGCTTTTCTAATGTTGACACACAACCCTGATTGGAACTTTGATTTGCCTCTTCTAAAGCCTGGGCTTATGACCACCATTTATACTGTGTTCTTTTTTTCACTTGAAAAGGCACCTGAAAAACCTGCTCAATGAACCAGAACATGGGAGTCTGGAAGCATTATAATAGATTGATGCCACCAACATTGTCTCATTTCCTTCTTCCTTGTCCTGGAAATTGGGTTTTGGTTTGTGAGCAGGGGCACCTACATACTGTAGACACTGCAGCTGAGCCAAGCCCTATGGGACACATGCATTGCAAAGTAGACATTCTTCTCCTTGCATCCTTTGCCAACAATCAGAGAGGGCTTTATTTTTCCCTTAACCCTTTCATAGGTTAATTATTATTATTATTTTTTAATTTTTTGATGATGCCACACTTTTTCACTAATGGGATGGATACTAAATCATTGTTCGTTGGTAGTTTTTTATTATTTGAAAAAATGGGGTGCCAATTTCCCATGAGACATATCAGTCCCATGTTCCACGAAGCACATCACACTTGCTAGACATATCGATCCCATGGAGCATCACACTTCCTAGTTACACGTGAGTCATAAAGTATCCTACTAGACTTTCCAAAAATACGCTTGGAATACTAAATAAACATTGCACTTGCTGCACAAAATTGTCATCGGTTTGATTTAGAGTGGGCCTTATCAGTACAATACTTCATGAAGCACAACACACATGCTGGACATATCAGTCCCATGGCCCAGGAAGTTAATCATAAACAATTTTTGCCCCCAAAATGACTCATTTACTTGAATATTTCTGAATGCCAGTAGCTGTACTTTCCCAATAACACAAAGGAAATAGTAAACGTACTTGCAAGCATTATGTAGCTGTACAGAATAGAAAAGACACAAAAGTTTCACATTATCACTCCTCCAGGAAGCATCCCTTCATATGAATGGCTCTCAACACTCAAACGTGGTGCAGACTAGCTTCCTTGTTTTTTAGGCAGTTGCACCAGTATTTGTCACGACGCTAGAACTTACTAAAGTGGCTCCAATGCCTGCCAATAAAACCTCCAGGGGTGGAAAATGTAACACTGGCGTATCTATCCCATGGTCCAGGAAAGGGTTAAGGGTTGAGTGGTCTCTCAACCAGAAACATTTTTATGGCAAAGTCCTTTAAAACTTTCTCCCCTTAATTCATGTTTTGGTAGCTGGCATCTAGGTGAATATTCTTGACAGAACACAGATGTTCTGAATTAAAGATCAACACTCCCAAAGCAAAGAACTCAGTCATCAAAATCCCAAACCAAATCCCTATGCTCTTCCAGGTTTTTAGGACAAGCAGAGGAGAGCTTTTTAGCTTTCCTTTCCAATAGATCAAGGCTGTGTGGGCAGAGTGCTGCATCACATCCATGCATCTATTATGTAGAATGTTTACACTTATCCTGTGGTTATGTGCTCTAAATTCCAACTCATAGCAACACTATAGGATGGAGTAGAACTCTCCCACAGACTTTCCTAGGCTGTAATCTTTATGGAAGCAGACTGCCACATCTTTCTCTTGCAGAGTGGCTAGTGGGTTTGAACCGCCAGCCTCTTGGTTAGCAGCCAAATGTTTTAACCACTGTGCAACCAGGGCTCCTTATACTTATTCTAGGACTCAAAAAAGTTACACTGGATTTTTTTTTTTTCTTTCTGATTGTGTCTAACTTACCCATTTAACGTTTGGAACAATGTTAGTGGAAAATAAATTCTTAATATTTATACTTAAACTATTTTGAAGTTTCCTTGTGATCCAAAGAGGAAAATATAATTTATCTCCTTCCCATTAAAAAAAGAAAAAAATTCACCTGAATAAAGGCAAGTTTGTTTAAAATGCTTCCCTCCTCCTCACAGGTCTTTCTCTTTCAGAGTTACTAAGGGCAATGTGCACATCAGAGCTCAATCATTTCTGTGTTGGCATTTGGGGGACTTTATATATACTTAAGAGAAAATGTATGTGCTTCATCATCAAAGGAAAGTACCTTCATGACCAGCTGAAAGCAGACCCTACACTTACTCCAGCAGTGAGAATCTCAGAGATAAAGTGAGAGTAAGCCTGTGGGTATCACTAATTTGATTTTCACCAGCTCCGGGTCTCTGCTTTGCACAAATGCAAGACATACGAAAGTCTGTGGTACCAAGAGAAGAGTGCCATCTCAACACCTTATCAATGTTGCTCTCCCACTTCCCAGATTCCTTTTTGTTATGAGGGCTTTTGTTTCTGTTTTTTAAGGGCAGCAAATGAGTTATTAATGGATTTGCTGGTGGCATCTTATAATTTCTATTGGACACGCCATGGGCAGTTAAATTTTTTTTTTCCCCAAATGCTTTTAACCAGTAGCGTATTTTTACCCCCCTATATATTTTTTTTTTATACTACAGAGCAGTAGGAAGAGCAGAGATTTAAATTCCAAGAAGTCTGGGAATGAGTCTGGTCCCTGTCCCATGGTTGCCATACCACCTTACAAGCCTTTGTTACTTCTCACCCCACTCTTTTCACAGAGCAGAAATGCCTATTCCAGATGGTTGTTATGAGTTGTATATGTGATATTTTTTCAAAGCTTTTCGCACAATGCATGACTCACAGTAACTGTTCCATAAATGGTAGTTCTGTAGGATTCCCTGCCCTCCCCCTTCTACCTCCTCCCTCCTTTTGAGTATGTATGTCATATGTGTGTTTGTGTATGTATGTACACATACAAGTGTGTGGACATGTGTGTGTGTGTGCAAATAATTCATTGAGCAGTGTCCAGTTACAATTATCATGGTAATTATTAGTGTAACCACAAAAAAAAAAAAATTGGGACTTCTTGACTGCAACTCAGTGTCTGCCCAAGCACAGGTATGCATCCAAAAGAAATACAAAGACAGCTCCCTCAAAGACCTTAATAAATAATACAAAGCTTTTGCCAGAAGTCTCCTGAGGATGTTGAGAAGACATAAACAATGGATCACATAGCACCATTTATTTTACCATCTGTCTCCCCAAGGTATTTTATCTCATAAACACCCCGATTTCTGTCTTCTAATGGAGGCAGGGACAGATTAACCAATAAACAAGGTATACATGGGCTTACTTGTGCTTCCTTACTAATCCTTCGCATGCAATTTCACCTGTTTTTCATCACATCAAGGATGTGGTGGAACCCTTGTGAAGTTGTGCACTACAGATTAGTACCCAAACCCAAACCCACTGCCATGGAGTTGATTTGGACTCCCAGCAACTCCGTAGTGTTTCTAAGGCTGTGAATCTCTGTGAACTGCCACATCTTTCTCCCACAGAGCCAAGTCAAGTAAACACAAGCCCGTGTGTACCTTGCTTCCTGGTTAATCTGCCTGTCTTCAGAGAGGACTGCACAAATCTCTCTCCATGTTCCCATACTACTAGATCTTCTTTCCTGATTGTCTTACGGCCTCTCTGGCCACATCTTTATTGTTATAGCTTGCAGCCTTCCTTCAGTTCTTCCCATTGTACCTCCATTTATCCCATCACATCCCACCAGCTGGTAATATAAGAAGTCTTTCCTCAAAAGGAGGAAAGAGGGAAGGAAATAGAAAAAATAAAAGGGGGAGGGGAGGAGAAAAGGCTGTAAAAATGATTACATATCTTTAACTGTATCACATTTGCCTTAAAAATAAGATATTAAAGTTACCAGTCCATACCTTAGGACTTCTAATCGTCTCTAACCTTGGACACAAATTTCAGGGCAACATTGGGGTTGAGAATCTCCTCAGGCCACCACCAAAGGGCTATTTTTCTTAAGTTCCACGCAGGCTCCAGTACAGCCTTCTCCAGGTCCCTGAGGATGGTGGTTTCCTCCTGGTCTTCAAAGCCACAGGAGAAAGGAAGATATTCATAAAGAAAAACAGAAAACAAAAAAGTGATTTTAAATTCAAGGTCATTTGTTTTTGAGAGACTAAAAAGAAGATACATTATATTTGGATTGGCATAAGAATTCTTAAAACTCCAATGGATTCAGTCTTGAACAGAACCAAAGAATCATACAAAAAAAAAAAAAGTTACAGTATATCAGGAAATGACTAGCCAACTTCACTTGTTTAACTTATAGGGAAACTGAGGAACAGAGAGGGAAAGTGATTGCTCCATGATGATTTGTTACCTACAGCATATTTTAATCAGTCAAGAAAGCAAATTTAATTAAACACAAACAACATGATTAACACTATAATCTAGGCTTAAGTTAGAGAAAGTGAATACCAAAAAAAATATATATATATATGTATATATATATTTTTAATGTAACCACTAGTCATCCAGCAGTATCTGGTACAATGACTCATTCCATCTTGAAATACTTTCCTCATTTCGCTTCAATGACACCAAACTTGCCTGTTTTCACTGGCCACTCCATCCTGGCTACCTCTGTCAGATCGTTTCAACCTCTCAAATTCCAACCTAAGAGTGTTCTGGTACTCAGTCCTGAGCCTCTTCTCTACATATACTCACTCGCCAAGGGACGTCTTCCAGTTTCATGGCTTCAAATACCATTTATACACAAACAACTCTGAGATTTGTCTCCAGGCCCAGATAATTCCCTGGATTCCAGTGGCCCATATCAACTGACTACTGAACAACTCTACTTGGATATCCAATAAACATCTCAGGTATAACATGTTCCAGCTGAAGTCATGATTCTACCACCACTAACAACCACCTCCCAGAAAAAAGTAAAGCCTGTACTCTTACTAGTTTTTCCTTTCTCAGTCATAGCAACTTCATTCATCCAATTCGTCAGGAAGTCAACGTTGACTTCTCTAATTCATACACACCCCATAGCCACTACATCCACAGATTCTGGTAGCTCTATCTTCAGAATAAATCCAGTGGCTGACCACTTCTTACCACTTCCTTCCGTACAACCCTGGTCCAAGGCATCATTATCCACAGCTACACTTCAGGCCTGCTCAGTCATAGTTGTTGCTCTCAACTAGACCCCAAGTAAGAGAATGACACTTTTCAGCTCACGGTCTTCCTAACTCACTCAGAGTCACAGTGAAAGTCCTTACAATGGCCACAAAGTCTCGGTGGATGCAGCCTTGTTACTGTTGCCCTCGTCTTCCACTCTTCCCCCCTCATTTATTCCTCTCCAGCTGGGCTGCCATCCTTGCTCTTCCTCCAACATGTCAAGAACACTCCACTTAAGGCCTTTGCATTTACTGTTTCCTTTACCTGGACCAATTCTTTTCCTTTATTATTTTGTATCTTTGTTCAAATGTTACACTTTAAGTATTCTTTTAATCACCCTATTCAAAACCGTAAAACCTCACACCATCTCCTCATTCCCCTTCTTTGCTTAAAACTTGAAAAGGACTTTCTGATGTACTACATAGTCTACGTGTTTATTATCTGCCTTCCTCCAATAAAAATAAGCTCCATGGGGCAAAGAATTTTATCTCTGGTATCCAACTATCCCTAACACTTCAATTACAACCTAGCACAAAAGTGGAACTAGGTAAATATTTTTGAACAAATAAACAGGAAGATTAGTAACTTTCTAGGTGTGAACTAAAAGCATTCTTTCTCCAGCATTCCTGATCATGATGTTATACTGACTCCAGGAATGACTTGTAGTGTCGGGGTTATGAAAAGGTTCAGTACAGTCTGGCATATAGCACAGAAGATATATCTCATGGATATTTGTGGATCTAACAAATGAAAAGTCTCAAACTACTATAGAAGTGTCTAAAGAGTATGTGTTGCATATATTGGGATGACTCTGCTTACATCTGAGTATTGTAATCTCACTTTCTTTCTCACCTTGTCTTTCTGTTTCCCATGTCTCTTCCTCCATGCCTTTATTTATGTTCTTCTCTCAGATCTCATTCTCTGCCTGGCTAGAGGGCATATGAGGAAAAGGGACCCAAGGTTAGACAGGGAAAGGGAAGAGATGTGTTTATGGAAAATGTGTGGGGCAGTAATCAAAGGACATTGGATCTGAGTTTGATCAGCAATTTGCTGGATGCTACTGGGATGATCCTTTCCCCTCCTTGGGAAATTGTTTTCTCATCAGGCCAAAATACATGGCCTTCAAATATTTTTGAATCATTTCCAATGATTATTTTCCTCTTTAATTAATAAAGGGTCCCTATAGTCTCAGTAGCCTAAGATATACTTAGGAAATATGATATAATATTTAGAACTGGGCTTTGGGATGATCATAGCGTTCAAGTCCTGCTTTTACCATTGTGAAACCTTGGCCAAGACATTCAACCTCTCTAAGTATCATATCACATTTTGGTAAAAGTGAGATGATAACAACACCTATCCCTTTAGGATGCTTATGAGCATGAAATGGGATAGCAGTGGTAAAGAATTCATTACTGCACATGACATACACATTCAATAAATGTTTGCTGCTCTTAATTTTTAATTTTGTCTGTTGCAGGCTTACATCCTCCATGACATTTCATGGTTTTATCTGCCTGTATCTCACTCGCTGCCAGTGTCTGACTCTTTCCCAGTTTTTGTCATATGGCATTGCTTTTGTGTCCCTTGATGGCTTTGGCCAACTTTCTCCAGACCATGGCCAGCTCCGTTATATTCAGTTATCCCAACTGTTCCCACATTCCAGGGTAGATGGTAAAGCTTTGTAATGTGAGACACTCAAGTTTTCTGGTTCATTTATTGTCCTCTTGCTAATACCCAGCAATTTGGGGGCGACACTGGCCCTACCATTACAGAAGGCTGATAATCACCAAGTCACAGTCCACAGTTATTCCTGCATTATAAAGCCAAGAGACACAACTTTGGAAAGCAAACAATGCTGTAATTCAGCACAATGATATATGGTGTTATTAAAGAAATTGTGCTGACTGCTTTGAGAATTCAAGTCTCAAGTCTATCCAAATATATCTTTCTTTCTTTATTCCTAACTGATATTAAGAAACTGTCTACATTTCAGTAATAATAGCATAAAAATGTGTCACCTACCTTTCAAGTTTTGTTACAACACAATGTAATAAAAAGTGAAGATGCTTTAGGGAAAAGCAACTTACACTTCATTCTAAGTCACTCAAGGGCATGCTCAGAAATATATTTACTCAATGAATGTTTACTAAGTCAATATATTTGCTGTGCATTTTAAGGACTGGGGATATGGCAGGAAGTAGGACACCTTATTCTTACTCTCATGAAGTTTTCATTCCAGAAGTTTTTGTGTGTAGCCTGCAATTTCCTAACATATAACTGAATAGGGGAAAGCATGTCAAACTCCTACAAAGTTGTTGATTCACTCAAGTAATGCTATAGGATGTGCTGACCTAAGTATCCTAATTTCCACTTGATATAGAGAGACAGTACTATAACTCTTGGTTTCTATCAGGAGAATAACTGCCTCATTTCCCTAGTTTGATCCCCACCCAACCCCAAAACAAACCTCTTCTGAGTTGATTCTGGTTTAGTTCTCTTTCGGCAAGGAAAGAAAAAGTTTTCACCAAATCCATAAATCCATTATCATTAATACAATGCCAGTTAGGAAATACGGAATAATGCTTATTACTGGGCTTTGGGATGATCACAGGGTTCACATCCTACTTCCACCATTATGAAGCCTTGGCCAAGACGTTCAACCTTTCTAAGTATCATGACATGTTTCAGTAAAAGTGAAATGATAGCAATACGGTATACAGAGCACTGGGCACCAAAGTCACAGCTTCAGAAACTGGCTTCTTGAAATCTTTGGAAACTGGAAAGAGATTAGTGATTGCTGTTATATGTCAAAATAAACTGAGATAGTATATACCAAGAATATTGTCAAAGGGAATATGTCAAGATAGCAGCATACATCTGAGATCGTCAGTGGCTGTATGGGTGGAGTGCTACTCATAGAGGTGGGTGGCATCTTGGCCTGTCAGGATGCAAGGAAAACCTTAATCACTCCAAGGAATATCATTTTATCAATTAGTGGCTTCTCTGATGGCAGAGTATGAACCACACCTCTCTAATGGTTGGGATGCATTAGAAATGATTCCTGTGAGGATAAAGCACACACAGGGACCAATCCACAGAAACATTAGTACCCAGACACACACCCAAGGGAGGCAGGTATCTAGAAAGGACAGGACCAGAGAGAGGGGGAGAGGGACACAAAGAAATTACCAAACCCAAACACTTTGCCATTGAGTTGATTCTGACTCATAGCAACACTACAGGATAAAGCAGAAGTGCCCCATAGGGTTTGCAAGGCTGTCATCTTTACAGAAGCAGAGTGTCACATCTTTATCTTGCCGAGTGGCTAGTGGGTTCAAACTGCTGACCCTTTGGTTAGCAGCCGAGCTCTTAACCACTGCAAACAACCAGGGCTCCTCGTACAAAAGGATCAGTAACTCTAAAATGGGTCCCTATTAAGATTTTTGAGTAAAATTGTGCCAGGAGAAAGAATGAACCGTGACCTTGAATCTAACTAACTACACCAGCAGGGTTGGTTCATATGGCGAAGCATTGTTGTAGGGGCTTACTTCTCCAGGAGAACTGCGATCTTAGGTATACCACATAGTCATAGAAGGCTGTACCTTACATACCTATGCATAACGTTCATGTTGTCAGCAACACTTCACCATATGTATAATAACCTGCATTTACATGTAAGGAAATTGAGGTTTATTTGTTTGAGATCACATAGCTAGGAAGTGAGAGAGTCAAGATTCAAACTCACAACTGATCCCAGAGCATAATGGTGTTGTTTAACTTCTCTATGGCCCCTGGGTGGCGCAAACAGTCTGTATTCATCTTCTAATCAAAATGTTGGTGGTTCAAATCTGCCTGCTGGTACCACAAAAGAAAAGCCTGGTGATCTGTTTCCATAAAGATTACAGCCAAGAAAACCCTTTGGAGCAGTACTACTCTGTAGTGTATGGGGTCTCCATGAGTCAGAACCTACTCGAGAGCAACAGGTTTGGTTTTGTGTTTTAATTATGCTAAGAACTATAGCTGATTCTTTCTGACATTTCTGATTAAACCTAGTTCCAACACTCTCACTTGCCCCAATTTGAATTCCAAAAGAGGACTTCAGTCTCCTATTAATATAAATGTGAACATTGACCTAGCTCAGTCTCTGCCAAGAAGAGTGAAAGCAACAAGATCAGGGAGGGCACAGGCCTCCCAAAGCCACAGAAGAGATCACCATGCATTCAAACTGCTGCTGTCTAAGCAACAGTGATGTGTACCCAGCTCCTAGGCACCAGTGGCGCTGGGTCTCAGCTTGTGAAATATTACTTACACTTTCAACCAGCTGACATTGCAGAAACAATGCTGGGCTTAAGAAGCTTAACATACATTGGGAGTCTAGGCGCTCAACTGTAACTGGAATCACCACTTTCTGGCTATGTATTAAAGGCCTTGCCTTCTGTTTATTCCTAGTCCGGACATCAATTAAACTGCTAAGGAAGAGTAAAAGAAAATCTGTGCCACTGGATCTTAAGGATTATAGCAAATGTTTAGAGATTTGTAGACACCTGATCTCTTACCAATGCACTGACACCTATTTGCCTACCTACTTAGCCTCTAAAATTGAGAGGTGAAATCAAAGGGACTCTAGAAGAAAAGCCACTGAACATTATAATGGAATGTTAGGAAGTTGCCCGGCACCTGGGCTAACTGCTGATCTGTAGCCTTCTTTGGTAGTTAATGAAATATATTTATCTCATAAAGTTCATAAACTGGGTCAGGCACCAGTGGTTTGTGGGTAGAAACAGCAGTGGTCTACAGAATATGCTTTTTAAATTGACTGTGCATAGAAGGATCCCATTGCCAGTGAGTAGATTCCGACACATAGCAACAATATAGGACAGAGTAGAACTGCCCCATAGGGTTTCCAAGACTGTGATCTTTAAGGAAGCAGACTGCCACATCTTTCTCCAGTGGAGGGCCTGGTAGGTTCAAAACGCTGAGCTTTCAGTTAGCAGCCAAGCACTTAACCTCCACACCACCAGGGCTCCTTGCATAGAAGGAGAGATGCCCCATCTCACCCCCTTCACCCCCTTCATATGCACCTACCCCACAGCCCTTCTAGTCTGACGTTTGCTATCTTGGATATCTAGAAATATATATCTTCCCTTTGCCTTAGAAAATTGGCCTTTGTCACCAGAGGAGCAGCCCTCATTCCCAACCTAATACCAAGTGTATACATGTGTTCCCTAAATATGTTGCTCTCTGCATGATATGCATATTCTGTCAAACTCCCCCCCCCCTTCAAACTTCTATACATGCCTGACCATCAACATACCATGTGCTGTTAGGTGCTGTTGAGTCGGTTCTGACTTATATCGACCCTATGTACAACAGAATAATTGACACTGCCTGGTCCTGTACCATCCTCACCATAGTTGTTATGCCTGAGCCCATTGTTGCAGTCACTGTGTCAATCCATCTTATTGAGGGTCTTCCTCTTTTTCACTGACCCTCTAACTATATCAAGCATGATGTCCTTCTCCAGGGCCTGGTATCTCCTGATAACATGTCCAAACGATATGAAATGAAGTCTCGCCATGCTCGCTTCTAAGCATTCTGGCTGTACTTCTTCCAAGACACATTTGTTTGTCCTTCTGGCAGTCCACAGTATATTCAGTGTTCTTTACCAACACCACGATTCAAAGGCATCGATTCTTCTTCACTCTCCCTTATTCATTGTCCAGTTTTCACATGCCTATGAGATAGCTGAAAACACTATGGCTTGGGTCAGGCTCACCTTAGTCCTCAGAGTGACATCTTTGCTTTGTAACACTTTAAAGTAGTCTTTTACAAGCAGATTTGCCCAATGTAATGTGTCATTTAATTTCTTGACTCCTCTTTCTGTGGGCATTGATTGTGGATCTAAGTAAAAGGAAAACTTTTACAACTTCTATGTTTTTGCCCTTTATCATAATGTTGCTCACTGGTCCAGTTATGAGGATTTTTGTTTCTACGTCATATAGATACTAAGAAAATTTGCAGCGGCAGCATGCTACCCCATATGGCTTCAAATCCAGACACTTCACATTCTGTGCTTCTACAACCACAGATAATAGCTCACTTTATCATACTTTCCTTTCTTGCTAGCATGAAGAAAGAGCTGGGCCACATGCCTAGGCTGGCCATTGATTAAGTTACCAGGGGCCATTTCAAGTAGAAGCTTTTTATATATACGGTTATGGGTTGATTTATGCCCCCCCAAAAGATATTTTAAATCCTAACCCTCAGTACCTGTGAATGTGACCTTATTTGGAAATAGGGTCTTCACAGATATAATTATGTAAGTTATCATGAGGTCACACAGGAGTGCAGCGGGCTCTAAACCAATATGGCTGGCATCCGTATGAGAAGAAGAGGCATAGAGATACAGACACATAGGGAGAACATCTGTAAAGATGGAGGCAGAGATTAGAATAACGCGTCTACAAGCCAAGGAATGACAAGTATTGCCAGCAACACCTGAGTAAGGCATGGAGTAGATGCTCCCTTCAGAGTCTCAGTAGGAACCACCTATGTTGATACCCTGGGTTTTGGACTTCAAGCCTCCAGAACTATGACAGAATAAATATCTGTTGTTTAAAACCACCCAGTTTGTGGAACTTTGTTATGTAAGCCTTAAGAGAACTGATACAATACCCAGCACAACAAAGAAAATGATCAGCTTTGTTGATATCAGGGATATCATAGAATACTCTAGAATACCAGCCTCTGATCTCCTATTCTTGGTAACACATGGTTGTTAGATCCACAATACTATGCTCCAGTGAACACAAAGGAAGGATGTTCAGCAAAAAGTTGTCATTCTAGGAGCTGTCAGTGAGGACGCTATTATGGCTTGACACCATGAAATACAATGGTAATACTGGTTCAAAGCATTACATCCCCACCTGAATTTGATTCCTGGCTCAGCCACCCATTACGTGTGTCCTTAAGCCGTAAGCACATTATATACCCTCTCGGTACCTCATCTGCAAACCAGAAGGAGTGATGATTCCTACCTCAAGGGGTTCTTTGTGAGGAATAATTGGTTTAATTTTAAAGCGCTTAGAATAGTGTCTAGCAAGGCTTGAGTATGCAAGTATGTCCTGCTAATATTAAAGGATGGTCGGGATTGTTACTTGTGCTTTAATAAAGCTCTTAAAAAGGGAAGTCAGCTTACCTGCTACAGAAAGGAAGAAACGTGACAAACTCTAATACAGGACATATCATTCAAAATGGGACACATAACCCCTTAAGAGGTGGGAAGAAGAAGCTCAGAAGGATGGGCCTTAGATGTGGACGGTGCCTCCTCTTGTTGTTGCTGTGTGCCATTGAGCTGATTCCCACCCATAGCGACCCTGTAGGCCAGAGAAGAGCTACCCCATAGGCTTTCCAAGGCTGTAATCTTTATGGAAGCAGTTCGCCAGGTCTCTCCTCCAGTAGAGCTGCTGATGGGTTCTAACAGTCAACCTTTTAGTCAGCAGCCAAGCACTTAACCACTGTGCTACCAGGGCTCCTTAGTAACTCCTCTAGGGGCCTCGAATTAAAGCATTGGCTCTAAATTTGGGTCTTAATTTTACTACTTGTAAAATGGACATAGTAACAGCTCAACTATCCCTTATGGGTACTTTATGAGGATGAGAAATGGTAATATGTATCTTTCATAGCATGGACCATAGCTGTTCATGTTTCATGTGTTCCACATCTCTTTGAGGAAAAGAATAAAAATGCTATATATAGACACTTCATGAATCTGACAATATCTGTACTTGGACATAAATGTATCTTTATGTATAACATCCTTCACTAATGCCTAAACAAGTCTGTACCACTTTCCTGCTAATTCTGTGTTAACAAACAGCAATGGCTGACCTGTAGGGAATGACCATATCTCCTGCCGTGATGATGTGTTGGGTAAACCCAAAGAATCTTTTAGGTAAACCCAAAGAGTGGTGTTAATTATTGTACCTCCCAGCTGCCAATGAAAATAATTGATATCATCACCACTACCTGTGATCCACAAGAGTCTCAGAAGCTATCGTTTATTGAGCTTGAACGTGACAGTACTGTGCTGAGCTTATATTTTCTCATAAAATGCTTCCAATAAGCTAATGAGGTTGTAGGATTAAGATTTCCATTTTGCAGATGGGAAAGCTGGAGGCTCGGAGAATCGAAGTAGAGACTGAATTGGAATGTGGGAAAGTCAGAGTCCAGAGTCTGGGCTTCCATACACTGTGCTTTATAGTCTTTCCTGCTGAGTCCTGAACTCATCTTTGGCTGTGATAAAAGTTATAAATATATTTTCCCAGTTTGTAACTTGTCTTCTGACATTGCTTATGGCATTTTGTAAGGAGGCAATCTTTATTCCATATGAACAAAAACTTAATTTCCCTAATATTAAAAGATTTTCTAAAGTCAGGGGAACAAAAAACACCAACAAACTTCTAGGAAAATAGGCAAGAGATATAAACAGAAAGTTCAAAGAAAAATGCAAATAGCCTATGATCTCAGCCTCACTCATAATAAAAGAAATGCAAATTAAGGAAGGGAAAATTACAGCATCAATGAGAATAATAACTGCAAAGGATTAAAACACTTCAGATGCATTTAAGTCTATGAGTTAATAATGATACTGAGAAATACAAAAACCCTTATTGGACACCTTTGAAGACTGCTAGAGAATCAACTCATCATTGTAAAAATGGTAAATAAAGGAAAATCAAGCTTTTGTATTGCCTTTCCGTGTGACCTGTAAACAAATACTGATAAAGGGAAGTATTCCTTTGTAGTAGCTTTCCACCAAAAATGAAGACAGAGCAACAGAATTAGGATATCAATAATGAAATAGTGGACATAGGCAATAATTATCAATAGGTAGTGCAAACGGTTAAGCTTCTGACCACTAGCCAGAAGATACCCTGGAAGACAGGGCTGGTGATCTACTTCTGAAAGGCCACAGCCTTGAAAATCCCATGGAACACTTCTAATCTGCACACACAGGGTCACTATGAGAAGGAGATGACTCCGTGGTAACTAATCACAACTACCATGAAATAGTAGATAGGTTAAAAAAATAATAATTAAAAAATGATGTGATAACACAAAAGAAAGACAATACATGCCTCTTGATGGAAGTATATGGCATCTATCACCAATGTAGTTGTCTAGCCAAAAACACTGAACCTGAATCAGATCAAGCTACTAACTCTAATTCCCTGTTTACAAGACGTACAGGTTACTGAGGAATATGTTAAGCACGATATCACAGGATACAATCAGCAACATTTAGCCTGTGGGACTGTCTGCAGGACAAACAACCTCACTGTCTTCAACAAATTGTTAGGTGCTGGTTCTGACTCATAGCGACTCCATGCGCAACAGAACAGAACACTGCCTGGTCCTACGCCATTCTCACAATTGTTGCTATTTGAGCCCATTGTTGCAGCCACTGTGTCAATCCATCTCATTGAGGGTCTCCCTCTTTTTTTGCTGGCCTTGTAATTTACCAAGCATGATATCCTTCTCTAGGGACTAGTCCCTCCTGATAACATGTCCAAAGTATGTGAGATGAAGTCTCGCCATTCTTCCTTCTAAGGAACATTCTGGCTGTACTTCTTCCAAGACATTTTTCGGTCTTCTGGCAGTCCACTGTATATTCAATATTCTTTGCCAACACCATAATTCAAATGCACCGATTCTTCTTCGGTCTTCCTTATTCATTGTCCAGCTTTCACATGCATATGAGATGATTAAAAATATCATGGCTTGGGTCAGGCCCACCTTAGTCCTCAAGGTGACATTTTTGCTTCTGAACACTCTAAAGAGGTCTTTTGCAGCAGATTTGCTCAATGCAATGCATCGTTTGATTTCTTGGCTGCTGCTTTCGTGGGTGTTGATTGTGGAGCCAAGTAAAATGAAATCCTTGACAATTTCAGTATTTTCTCCATTTATCATGATGTTACTCATTGGTACAGTTGTGAGGATTTTTGTTTTCTTTATGTTGAGTCTGTAGTGTTTGATCTTCATCAGTAAGTGCTTCAAGTTCTCTTTGCTTTCTGCATTTGCGTATCTTAGGTTGTCAATGAGTCTTCCTCCAATTCAGATGCTGCATTCTTCTCCCTGTAGTCCAGCTTCTCAAATTATTTGCTCAGTATGTAAATTAAGTATGGTGAAAGGATACAACCCTGACACACACTTTTCCTGATTTTAAACCATACAGTATCCCCTTGTTCTGTTCAAAACTTTAGTCTGTGGAACTGCCTGTAGGGAAAACCACCTCATTGTCTTCAACGGATAAATTACAGGAAAAATAGTGGAGAATAACAGGAAACCTATTGATTAAAAATCAATTTCAATGGATGGAACTTATTTAGATCTTGATTTATTAAAACTTGTAAGAAAAAATATAATCGGTAATTTGCAAAGTATACATTTGATGTATCCAAAGACTTACTAATATCTTCGGTATAAAAATAGTATTACAATATTTATAAAAAGGACCTTACCTTTTACAGAGCAATATTGAAATACATAAGAAGTTGTGTGATGTGTGAGAATTTGTGCCCAGGAGGGGTAAGCGTATACTAAAGCAAAACTGGGCCATGAATCAGTAACTCTTGAAGCTGACTTATGGGCACATAGGATTTTATTATACTGTTCTCTGTACATTAATATATGTTTCACATTTTCCATAATAAAATTATAGAGAACTCTTTGTCAGATTCAACCGTATATAGCATCTACAAGACAAAGGAAAATTGTGAAAATGTTAACAACAGTCCTCTCTGGGTATTAGGATTATATACGATTTTAACCTTTTTTACTTTCCAATGTTTTTTTCCTCAATGAGTACGTGACACATTTACAAACAGAAATGATAAAAACACTTTTTTCCATAAGAGGCTTCAAATATCTACAATGTTTTATTGTTTATAACAATTGAGAAGCAGATACTGTAAAATCATGGGATTTGCTTATGCTGGGTAGTAGGCACACAGGTGCTCATTATATCATTTTCTTAATTTTTCAAATGTAACAATTCATAACAAAATATTATAAAACTGGGAAACGAAAACGACTGCCATGTTATCCTTCTCCGTCAAGGCATATGCAATACTTTCTTCAAGATAACCTCAAAAAGTATATCAAACAACAAAAAAAAATTACTTTATCCATGATTTAAGAAAAGCAAAAAATGCCTGCAACTGTTTCCAAAGATTGTGTAAAACATTCTAGGAATTTGTGCTATGGCGAAGCTCAAAAGGATAGTTGCTGCTAGAAGCTGCCATCAAATCGGCCCTCAACCCATGGCAACACCATGCACAAGAGGTAAACCATAGGGTTTTTGTTGGCTGCTTTTTTGAAGTAGATTGCCAGGTCTTTTTTACTAGTCCATCTTAGTCTGGAGGAACCCTGGTGGCACAATGGTTAAGAGCTCGGCTGCTAACCAAAGGGTTGGCAGTTCAAATCCACCAGCCATTCCTTGGAAACCCTGTGGGGAAGTTCTACTCTGTCTTATAGGGTCACTATGATTCAGAGTCAACTTGATAGCAATGGATTTGCTTTTGCTTAGTCTGGAAGCTCTGCTGAAAACTGTTCAGCATCATAGCAACACACAAGCTTCCAGAGACAGAGAAGTGATGGCCGTACCTGAGGTGCACTAGTTGGGAATCAAACCCACATCCACTGTATAAAAAAAAAAAAAAATTTTTTTTTTTAGAAGGTGAAAAGTCTACCACTGAACCACTAATGCCCCCAAAAGGACAGTAGTGAACCTATGCATCTTCAAATATACATTGTTTATTTTTATAATTTTTATTGTGCTTTAAATGAAAGTTTACAAATCAAGTCAGTCTCTCACACAAAACCTTATATACACCTTGCTACACACTCTCAATTTCTCTCCCCCTAATGAGACAGCTTGCTTTCTCCCTCCACTCTCTCTTTTTGTGTCTATTCCGTCAGCTTCTAAACCCCTCTACCCTCTCTCTCATCTACCCTCCAGGCAGGAGATGCCAACATAGTCTCAAGTGTCCGCCTGATCCAAGAAGCTCACTCCTCACCAGCATCCCTCTCCAACCCATTGTCCAATCCAATCCGTGTCTGAAGAGTTGGCTTTGGGAATGGTTCCTGTCCTGGGCCACCAGAGGGTCTGGGGGCCATGACCACCAGGGTCCTTCTAGTCTCAGTCAGACCATTAAGTCTGGTCTTTTTATGAGAATTTGGGGTCTGCATCCCATTGTTCTCTTGCCCTCTCAGGGGTTCTCTGTTGTGTTCCCTGTTAGAACAGTCATTGGCTGTAGCCAGGCACCATCTAGTTCTTCTGGTCTCAGGATGATGTAGTCTCTGGTTCATGTGGCCTTTTCTGTTTCTTGGGCTCATAATTGCCTTGTGTCCTTGGTGTTCTTTGTTCTCCTTTGATCCAGGTAGGTTGAGACCAATTGATGCATCTTAGATGGCTGCTTGCTAGCGTTTAAGACCCCAGACGCCACTCTTCAAAGTGGGATGCAGAATATTTTCTTAATAGATTTTATTGTGTCAAATAACTTAGATGCCCCCTGAAACCATGGTCCCCAAACCCCTGCCCCTGCTACACTGGCCTTCAAAGCATTCAGTTTATTCAGGAAACTTCTTTACTTTTGGTTTAGTCCAGTTGTGCTGACCTCCCCTGTGTTGTGTGCTGTCTTTCCCTTCACCTAAAGTAGTACTTATCTACTCTCTGATTAGTGAATACCCCCTCCCACCCTTCCTCCTCTCGTAACCACAAAAGAATGTTTTCTTCTCAGATTAAAATATTTCTCAAGCTCTTATAATAGTGGTCTTATACAATATTTGTCCTTTTGCAACTGACTAATTTCACTCAGCATAATACCTTCCAGGTTCCTCCATGGTATGAAATGTTTCACAGATTCCTCACTGTTCTTTATCAGTGTGTAGTATTCCATTGTATGAATATACCATAATTTATTTATCCATTCATCCGTTGATGGGCACCTTGGTTCCTTCCAGATTTTTGCTATTGTAAACAGTGCTGCAATAAACATGGGTGTGCATATATTTGTTCATGTAAAAGCTCTTATTTCTCTAGGATATATTGGGTTTTGGGTTTTTATATTCGGAGGAGTGGGATTGCTGGATCTTATGGTAGCTCTATTTCTAGCTTTTTAAGGAACCACCAAATCGATTTCCAAAGTGGTTGTAACATTTTACATTCCCACCAGTAGTGTATAAGTGTTCCAATCTCTCCACAGCCTCTCCCACATTTATTATTTTGTGTTTTTAGGTTAATGCCAGCCTTGTTGGAGTGAGATGAAATCTCATTGTAGTTTTGATCTGCATTTCTCTAATTGCTGATGATTGTGAGCATTTCCTCATGTATCTGTTAGCTACCTGAATGTCTTCTTTAGTGAAGTATCTATTCATATCTTTTGCCCATTTTTTAATTGGGTTATTTTATCTTTTTGTAGTTGAGTTTTTGCAGTATCATGTAGATTTTAGAGATCAGGCGCTGATCAGAAATATCATAGCTAAAAACCTTTCTCCCAGTCTGTAGATAGTCTTTTTACTCTTTTGGTGAAGTGTTTGGATGAGCATAGGTGTTTGATTTTTAGGAGCTCCCAGTTATCTAGTTTTCCTTCTGCATTCTTAATAATATTTTGTATACTGTTGATAACATGTATTAGGACTCCTAACGTTGTCCCCATTTTTGTTCCATAATGTTTACCATTTTCGATTTTATATTTAGGTCTTTGATCCATTTTGAGCTCGTTTTTGTGCATGGAGTGAGGTATGGCTCTTGTTTCATTTTCTGGCAGATGGATATCCAGTTATGCCAGCACCATTTGTTAAAAAGACTATCTTTTCTCCATTTAACTCTTTTGGGGCTTTTGTCAAATATGAACTGCTCATATGTGGATGGATTTATGTCTGGATTCTCAATTCTGTTCCATTGGTCTATGTATCTGTTGTACCAGTACCAGGCGATTCTGACTACTGCGGTGGTATAGTTCTAAAATCAGGTAAAGTAAGGCCTCCCACTTTGTTCTTCTTTTTCAGTATTCCCTTATTTATCCGGGGCCTCTTTCCCTTCCATAGGAACTTGGTGATTTGTTTCTCCATCTCATTAAAGAACGTCGTTGGGATTTGGATCGGAATTGCATTAAATATATAGATCGCTTTTGGTAGAATAGACATTTTTATAATGTTAAGTCTTCCTATCCATGAGCAAGGTATGTTTTTCCACTTATTTAAGTCCCTTTTGGTTTCTTGCAGAAATGTAGTTTACTTTGTATAAGTGTTTTACATCTCTGGTAAGATTTATTCCTAAGTATGTTATCTTCTTGGGGGCTACTGTAAATGCCATTGGTTTGGTGATTTCCTCTTCCATGTTCTTTTAGTTGGTGTACAGGAATCCAACTGATTTTTGTATGTTTATCTTGTATCCCAATACCCTGCTGAACTCTTCTATTAGTATTAGTAGTTTTCTGGAGGATTCCTTAGGGTTTTCTGTGTATAAGATCATGTCATCTGCAAATAGAGATACTTTTACTTCTTCCTTGCCAATCTGGATGCCCTTTATTTCTTTATCTAGCCTAATTGCTTTGGCTAGGACCTCCAACACAATGTTGAATAAGAGTGGTGATAAAGGGTATCCTTGTCTGGTTCCCGATCTTAATGGGAATGCTTTCAGGCTCTCTCCATTTCGGGTGATGTTGGCTATTAGCTGTTGGCTTTGTATAAATGCCATCTATTATCTTGAGAAATTTTCTTTCTATTCCTATTTTGCTGAGAGTTTTTGACATGAATGGGTGTCGAACTTTGTCAAATGCCTTTTCTGTGTCAATTGATAAAATCATGTGATTCTTGTCTTTTATTTATGTGGTGGATTACATTAATTGTTTTTCTAATGTTGAACCAGCCCTGCACACCTGGATGAATCCCACTTGGTCATGGTGAATTATTTTTTTGATATGTTGCTCAATTCTATTGGCTAAAATTTTGTTGAGAATTTTTGCATCTATGTTCATGAGGGATATACGTCTATAATTTTCCTTTCTTGTGGTGTCTTTACCTGGTTTTGGAATCAGAGATATGGTAGCTTCATAGAATGAGTTTGGGAGTATTCCGTCCTTTTCTATGCTCTGAAGTACCTTTAGTAGTAGTGGTGGTAACTCTTCTCTCAAAGTTTGGTAAACTCTGCAGTGAAGCCGTCTGGACCAGGGCTTTTTTTTTGTTGGAGTTTTTTGATTACCTTTTCAATCTCTTCTTTTGTTATGGGTTTATTTAGTTGTTCTACCTCTAAGTTAGGTTAGGTAGGTAGTGTGTTTCTAGGAATTCATCCATTTCTTCTAGGTTTTCAAATTTGCTACAGTGCAACTTTTCGTAGTAATCTGATATGATTCTTTTAATTTCAGTTGGGTCTGTTGTAATATCGCCCCTCTCAATTCTTATTCAGGTTATTTGCTTCCTGTCCTGTTTTTCTTTTGTCAGTTTGGCCAGTGGTTTATCAATTTTGTTGATTTTTTCAAAAAATCAGCTTTTGGTCTTGTTAATTCTTTGAATTTTCTATTTTCTATTTCATTTAGTTCTACTCTCATTTTTATTATTTGTTTTCTTCTAGTGCATGTGGGTTTCTTTTGTTGCTCTCTTTCTATTTGTTCAAGTTGTAGGGATAATTCTTTGATTTTGGCCCTTTCTTCTTTTTGGATGTGTGCATTTATTGATATAAATTGGCCTTTGAGCACTGCTTTTGCTGTGTCCCAAAGGTTCTGATAGGAAGTGTTTTCATTCTCATTGGATTCTATGAATTTTTTTATTCCATCCTTAATGTCTTCTATAATCCAGTCTTTTCTGAGCAGAGTATTGTTCAGTTTCCAAGTGTTTGATATCTTTTCCCGTTATTGATTTCTACTTTTATAGCCTTATGGTCAGAGAAGATGCTTTGTAATATTTCAATGTTTTGGATTCTGCTAAGGCTTGCTTTATGACCTAATATGTGGTCTGTTCTAGACAATGTTCCATGTACACTAGAAAAGAAAGTATACGTGGTTGCTGTTGGGTGGAGTGTTCTGTATATATCTATGAGGTCAAGTTGGTTGATTGTGGCATTTAGATCTTCCGTGTCTTTATTGAGCTTCTTTCTGGATGTCCTGTCCTTCACCGAAAGTGGTGTGTTGAAGTCTCCTACTATTATTGTGGAGCTGTCTATCTCACTTTTCAGTTCTAACAGAGTTTGTTTTATGTATCTCGCAGCCATGTCATTGGGTGCATATATACTTATTACGGTTATATCTTCTTGGTGTATTGTCCCTTTCATCATTATATAGTGTCCTTCCTTATCATTTATTTAACTTTAAAGTCTATTTTGTCAGAAATTATATTGGTACTGCTGCTCTTTTTTTAATTGTTATTTGCTTGCTATATTTTTTTCCATCCTTTGAGATTAGTTTGTGTATCTAAGTCTAAGGTGTGGCTCTTGTAGGCAGCATATAGACGGATCTTGTTTTTTAATCCATTCTGCCACTCTCTGTCTCTTTATTGGTGCCTTTAGTCCATTTACATTCAGGTAATTATGGACAGGTATGAATTTTATACAATACATGAATTTAGTGCTATCGTTTTGATGTCTTTTTTTTATGTGTTGTTGACAGTTTCTTTTTCCCACTTAATTTTATGTGCCGAGTAGATTTTCTTTATATATTGTCATTTCCTCATATTTGTTGTTATTGATTTTGTTTCTGCTGAGTGTCTATTTTTTCCTTGTATTTTATTTTGATGAGTAGGATAGTTTGTCTCCTTTGTGGTTACCTTATTATTTACCCCTATTTTTCTAAATTTAAAACTAACTTATTTCTTTGTATTGCTGTATCTTCCTCTCCATATGGAAGGTGTATGATTTCATTTCTTAGTCCCTCTTTATAACATCACTGTTACCCTGTTTTGAACTTTTTTTTATAATCTGTCTTTGTTTTTTTGGATTTCCCTGTCTGGGTTCACTTCTGGTTGTTCTGCCCAGTGTTCTAGTCTTGGGTTGATACCTGATATTATTGATTTTCTAAACAAAGATCTCCCTTTAGTATTTCCTATAGTTTTGGTTTGGTTTTTACAAATTCCCTAAACTTGTGTTTATCTGGAAATGTCTTAATTTCACCTACATATTTAAGGGACAGATTTGCTGGATATATGATTCTTGGCAGGCAATTTTTTAAATATGTCATCCCATTGCCTTCTTGCCTGCATGGTTTCTGCTGAGTAGTCCAAGCTTATTCTTATTGGCTCTCCTTTGTAGGTGACTTTTCGTTTATCCCTCGCTGCTCTTATAATTCTCTCTTTGGTTTTGGCAAGTTTGATTATAATATGTCTTGGTGACTTTCTTTTAAGAGCTACCTTATGTGGAGTTAGATGAGCATCTTGGATAGATACCTTCTCATCTTTCACAATATCAGGGAAGTTTTCTGCCAACAAATCTTCAACAATTCTCTCTGTATTTTCTGTTATCCCTCCTTGTTCAGGTACTCCAATCACTCCTAGGTTATTTCTCTTGATAGAGTCCCACATGATTCTTAAGGTTTCTTCATTTTTTCAATTCCTTTATCTGATTTGTCTTCAAATATATTAGTGTCAAGTGATTTATCTTCAAGTTCAGAAATTCTAGATTCTACTTGCTCAATTTTGTTCCTCTGACTTTCTATTGAGTTGTCTACTTCTGTAATTTTATTTTTACTCTTCTGAATTTCTGATTGCTGTCTATGGATTTTTCAAGCTTATTAAACTTTTCGTTATATTCCTGAATAATGTTTCTAATTTCTTCAATTGCTTTATCTATGTGTTTCTTGGCTTGTTCTGTGTATTGCCTCATTTCCTTCCTGATGTCTTGAAGGGTTCTGTGTATTAAACTTTTGTATTCTGCATCTGGTAATTCCAGGAATGCACTTTCGTCTAGAAGATCCCTGGATTCTTTGTTTTGAGAGCCTGTTGAGGTGATCATGGTCTGTTTCTTTATGTGACTTGATATTGACTGTTGTCTCCGAGCCATCTATAAGTTATTGTATTAGTTTATGCTTGCTTACTGTGTCGTAGCTTCTTGCTTAGTTTTGTTTTGGCATATCCCTACGGGTTGTTTGAGTGAGCTAGCTTGATTATTTTCACCTTTGGAGCTCCAAAGTCCTTTACCCAGATGGCTAGAGCTGTTATCAGGTATATCAGTCTAGGAGTCCATTCACTTTTCTTGTATGAATTCAGCTTAGGTTTCCAGGTAGCTGATCATCAAGTGTGTGGTACAGACTCTGTCCTACAGTCTTAGAGGGGCAGGGGTGATTGGCGTATATACCAGTATCTGATTGCAGCAGGGGGTCATGCTCTGAAAGAGGCAGGTGGCTGAGAACTGACCCCCAAGTGTCTCTGAGGAAAACATGTCCCTGTTTCCTAGAGTGTGCAGGTGGGTGGGTTCTGCAGACTGGCCATGGGTACCCAAAGTTTTTGGTTGTAAGGACTGGGAGGTACCAGTTATCTTTGGACCACTGCCGCGGGTGGCTGGGTGACCTGAGTGGAGCTATCAGTCCTTAGGCCCCTGATGTGGGTAGGTGAGGACCTTGTTTAATAGCCAAAGCAATGTCAAACATCAAACACCCACCTCTCCACCACACAGCTGAAATGGTTGGAGTTTGCCAGCAGGGGCCTGTTTTCCCAAAATAGGCCTACACAGGTCCATGCTTCTGTCCTGAGCTCCCCTTGTTAGTGGATCTGGCAAATTATCTTTTCCCCCAATGCAAATTCTTTCCTTCTCCAAGGCTGGGAGGATGGCTCTCAGTGCTCAACAGTGCCTATCTCAGGCCCAGGGAATTCAGCCGCTGAAGCTGGCTTGGGGGTGGGGTGGGGGACAGTAAAATGTATGCAAGTAGTTAGCTTTTGCCGAGAGTGCTGTTCTTCTCAGGTTCCGGAGGTTTGAGTAGCCTGTGTGGCTGGCTGCTTCTCCCTGAAGAAACTGTGGCTGAATGCTAGTACCAGCCTGCCACCTCCGCTGCTCCGGGAATGGTCCCTGAGGGCTCTCTGCGATTCAGGGCCGGTAACTCCTCTCTGCTTCTGAACGGTCTCTTCCTCCCCTGCCCTTCAGTTCATTTTCTAAGCTTGCCTTTGAAGCTCAGGGCTCCCAGCTTGTCACAAATATACTCATTTCACTTGTTTTTTCGGGTCTTTGTTGTAAAGAGGGCTCACTGGAAGCCATCTGTCTATTCCTCCATCTTGGCTCCGCCTCCTCATCTTTAAATATTTTTATTTTAAAGGAATAAAAAAATGCCTCGTCACTCATGACTTTGGAGGGATTTTACTCTAACATGTTAAATGACTAGGAAAAAATCTTAATCATCCAGTTAAAAATATTTCAAAGAAAAGAAATAGACAAGACCATCAGGATCAGCCAGTTGAATTCCATGATTTTGTAAATGGGAAGAGAAGTGGCTTGCCTAAAGTCACAGAGATGGTTGAGGTCAGATGGATTACAAGAACTGGGGTCTCTAATGCCCAATCCCATCTTTCATGGGAATGCCACATAGGGTATCTTACCAAATGCTCCTATGATTCTGGAAAAACCACAAATATGCACTTCCATTTATTACCAGAAAACTGGCTAGGAATACATAGGACGCAGGAGTTGTGTCCTGTGTGAGTGTACAATGTGGGAGGTAGGACTTAACTCTAAAAACCAGCACCTAAAGTGAAAATTGCTTACAACCAACCTTCACCTTGAAAATTTCCTTAGGAAGGCAGCATGTTGAAGCTGACATTCTAAATCTCAAAGCCACTAAGGTGTAAGCTCTGTGAGGGAAGGGATTATTTTTAGTAGTTCCCTGTATTCCCAGTGGTACTCCTAGTATCTAGAGCCATGCTGGTACATAGTAAGTTCTCATTCAATGTTTGTTAAATGAATTAAAAAAAAAAAAAAAAAGCTTTTTCTCCCCACTTGTAGCAAACAGTTACTTGGTTGAACAACAAGTAAAGTGGTTGAAAGCTCATCTTTAGGGGTCATATTGTATAAAATCAGTATCTCTGAACACTAGGCTGTCACTCAGGCAAAGTCCTCGCTCTGTAAGAGGTGTGAAAAGGTTGAGGCTCTTGGGAGAGAACAGCAGAATTCAGTCTCTCCTCTGAGTCTGGGTCATATGCTCACTGAGTGGAACAGGGCCAGCATCCTCTACACTATTTAAATAGTTCTCTCTTTATTTGCCATGCACGTACAGTTGAATTTACATAAATTAAATGCACATAAGCTGAGACTCAGCTATAATTGCAAAACATTGCATGGGAAATAAGCTTTCATTGAAATCACATTAGAAACCAGAAAGACTAAATTAGATTTAGAAACATATTTAGCCCCATCAAGAGGTAGATTACAGAAAGTTTATAAAACAACACAGTTACTCTTTGCAGACCAACAAAGCTCCTGGCTAGGACGTGAAGTAGTATCTTCACCTCAACAAGGAGGGGAAGGTTGTCCTTTAACTTTGAAGCATGGGCTATAAAGACATTCAAACCACTGAACAAAATACCTGCTCTGCACACTTACGTTGCTATGAAAGTGTAAGCAATTCACCTAATCATCAGCCTCAGTTTCCCAAACTGTAAAACAGTCATAATTACCTATGGTACGTAGTTGCTAAAAGGACTATATGTGACAGACCTAGTATCTTGTTTCTCAATTCTCAAAACAAAATAGCCATAATAATAATTCTCGATCTCTTGAAATTCATTCCAGTCTTACTACCACCACAGGTTTTCTGATGCTGAGCCTTCCTCAAACCTTATTCTTCCCATCCATAGCATTAGCTAAGTTTCTATTTAATATTTATTAAGAATCCACAGAGCCCTATGAATTACATAAAATATGTGCCTTTGATGGCTGGCTATTATTTTTCCCTCACCCTTCTCACCAGGCAAATGTGAAACTAAATTAGTCACTTATCATAAAGTTCTTTCAAAACATTAAAATCTAAAGACATGCTTGATAATTATTCTTAGCCATCTGGCACCAAGTGATGCTCATGAACTTACATGAACCATTTGGTAAGAATCCAAAAATGTCTATCTTAATTTTACATCTCACTTACTAAAAGTTCCAAGTTGAGAAATTTCTAAGGGGAGAAAATGGTTTATAAAAAAAGAAAACAAATCGGCAAGTCCTTGAACTCATCCACATTCACATAGGAAAAAAAAAAAATGCCACCTGTATCTCCCGGTATTAATAAGCTTTACCTCTCCCATACAAGCACACACACACAGGCACACACTCAGAGACGTAATACACAATGTGAAGGGTAAATTGCAGCTGCTTTCCTCTCTAGAGTCCTCTGGCACAGTGATTAAAGCACTAGGCTGCTAACCAAAAGGTTGGTGGTTCGAACCCACCGGCCACCAGCCACTCCTGAGGATAAAGATGTGGCAGTCTATTTCCAAAAAGATTTATAGCCTTGGAAACCCTATGGGGTAGTTCTACTCTGTCCCATAGGGTCACTATGAGTTAGAATCGACTTGACGGCAGTGGGTTTTGGGTTCTTCTTTAAGTCCTTTCACATGAAGAGCAACACATCATACTTCCAAGAAGCAAGCAGAACTGTCCACCAGCAGCTTGTTTCCAATGCCTCTCATATGAAGAAATGCTCCACATCTTTTCTGAGTGTTTCCCCTCCTCTAGACTAAGCCACTGAAAGCATAGCTCTACATACCTGGATTATCACAGTAGCCTTCCAACTGGTATCTAAGGAGCCCTGGTGGTGCAGTGGTGAAGCACTCAGCTGCTAATGAAAGGTTGGTGGTTTGAACCCACCAGTCACCCCACAGAAGAAAGATGTGGCAATCTGTTTCTCTAAAGAGTACAGCCTTAGAAACCTTATGAGGGTAGTTCTACTCTATTCTACGGGTTGCCATGAGTCACAGTCGACTCATCAGCAACAAAAACTGGTCTCTTATCAACTCATATTCATCTCATCCGAAACCATTCTCTACCCTATAGCTGCATGAGCCTCTAAAAAGAAACCATTTCTACTGCCCAGCTCAAAAATTTCAAAGGAGTCCTACTATCCTTAGGATAAAATCACAAATCCCTAACATGACTTAGATAATTCTCTGAGATCTGGCCTCTGACTACTTCACCTGTCTCATCTTGTACTACCTTTTGCTTGCTTACTGTGTGCCAGCCATACTGGATGCCTTTCTATCGCCATCAGGTGCCACACTCCCTCTGGTTTCTGGGTCTTGAGAATGGTGGAAATTCTTGTTGTTAGGTGCTGTTGAGTTGGTTCTGGCTCATAGTGACCTTATGCACAACAGGACCAAAAACTGCTTGGTCCTGCGCCATCCTGACAATTGTTGCTATGCTTGAGCCCATTGTTGCAGGCACTGTGTCAATCCATCTCGTTGAGGAAATAGAAGGTATGATAAAGACACCTCACATGCTGTCTAAAAGAGATATGGAAACAGAAAAGTGTTGGAGTGATTTATGAATGACTCAACAACCTCTTTGTCATTCATGAGCAGGTTGGGTCCGTTGACTTAAGATATTACAGAACTTATTTTGAGTTTTTTTTTTTCCCCTTCTTTGTATAAATATATTCTGTTTGCTAGAACCATATTTTTAAAGAAATTCTTCTCACTTACATGTTTTCTCTCCTTCTATCTTACTTTTCCTTCACCATCCTGAAATCTCAGACACCTCACAACATATTTATCTTCACAATGTGTATAAAATGAAAATCTAGAAGCTAAACTCACTTCTCAGACAGTGTTGGAATCAACTGAGTCCTTCTCCTGGAGAAGTTAGAAGAACATTACTTATTTTTCAATGATTTTATGACAAGCTCCAGCTTCGGAAAATTACTGGATATTACTCTAAAAATAAAACATTACAGATAATTACCCCTTAGAAAGGAACAAATCATTATATTAATTTGAAAAGTTATCTTGGATATAGCGGACAGTGAATTCATTAAAAAAAAAATGCCAATGTACACGAAAAAGCTTATTTCTATAGGAAATAGGAGAACTAAAAACTGCTTCACGATTTCTGAAGTTCATTATGTTGATGCTAATAACCAATCCATTGCAGTACAGTCTCCCAGAAAGCTAGGAAGGAATTACAGAAAGGATGTTGTGAGGAGAGCAAGGAAAGAACATTTTAGGTAAGTGAAAAGTGTCTTCTTAATTTTGAAGGAAAGTGGCATGGAATTCAGTGTAAACAAATTCAGAGTAGAAAATGGCCATTATAATTACAAAGGGGAAATATAAAGCCTTGCAGAGGTCAGCGAAACAGACGAAAAGAAGTATTAGCTACAGTAAAAAAATCTGAGACCTATTCATGTATGTCGATTCATTTCCTCTTCCTAACAACTCTGTAAGGAATGTATTATTAAGATCCCATTTCATACATGGGGAAACTAAACCACTTGCCCAAAGTAGCAGTTCTGGGATTTGAATCAAGGTGGCTTACCTCCAAAGTCACACTCATAAACATGGTACTATGTGGCCTTCTCATGTCCAAAAGAAGGTCAGCACAAGGGATAAGCTAAATACTCCACTGTGCTACTGATACCCCCAAGGCACAGGTGAGTTACTGGCCCCTGGTAATACAGGTATAGAAGCTTACAATATTGTATAAGTGAGAGAAATTAAGCTCTGGAGATCTTCTGACTTGCCCCAAATGATACAAGATCTCTTTACTCCTAACCTATAGTTGCCCTAGTAAGACATGGTACTTAAGTGGGCAAATATATATGGAGAACCTTTGAAATTCATGTCACTGTATTGACAAATAGGTCAGATAATGGGTGATAAATGTTGCAGCAAAGGAAATACAAGGCCCTGTGAGATCACAAATGAATGGACTCATGGGTAGGAAGGCTCAATACAGTGAAAATGTCAATACCACCTAAAGGGACCTATAGATTCAAGGCAATTCTGAAATAAATCCCAACAATATCCTTTACTGAAGTAGAAAAACTAATGACCAACTTCATATGGAGAGAAAAGAAACCCTGAATATCAAAAGCAATATTGAAGAAAAAGAACAAAAAAAACAGTCTTCACGCTCCTTGATATAGAAACATACTATACAGTCACTGTAATAAAAACAACCCGGTATTGGTTCGATGATAGACACATAGACCAGTGGAACAGAATTCAGAACTAAACTCAAACATCTATGGACAGCTGATCTTCAACAAAGGGTCAAGTCCATCCAGTAAGGCAGAGACTAAACCTGTTGCCATCGAGTTGATTCTGGCTCAAAGTGACTTTACAGGACAGAAGGGAACTGCTCCAGAGGGTTTCTAAGGAGCAGCTGGTGGGTTCAAACTGCCAACCTTATCTTAACATCTGAGCTCTTAACTACTGTGCCCCAGTCTCTTTAATAAATCGTGCTGGTAAAACTGGATATCTACCTGCAGGAAATTGAAACAGGATACATACTTCACACCAAACACAAAAGCTACTTCGAAATGGATCAAAGACCTAAACATCAAATTTAAAGTCATAAAATTCCTGGGAGAAAACTATGGGACCCAATCTTCTGTAAAAATAGGATAACAAGAATTACAACAAATGCACAAATAGGAGAAGACAAAGTAAATAAATGGGATCTCAAAAAAATTATAAACTTCGTTCATCAAAAGACATTGACAAAAGAGTAAAAAGAGAAACTACAGCCTGGGAAAACTTTTCAGAAAAGACGTATCAGATAAGGGTCTAAAGTCCAAAATTTACAGAAAATGCCAACAAATGAACAACAAAAAGACTAACAACCCAATTATGAAATGGGCAAAGGACATGAACAGAACCTTTGTCAAAGAAGACATTTGAGCAGCTAACAAACACACGAAAAGATGCTCATGATCATCAGCCATTACAGAGATGCTATCAAAACTACAATGAGATAACATCTCAATCCTACTAAAATGGCATTAATTAAAAAAAAAAAAAAACACAAAACGAGAAATGTTAGTGAGGAAGTGGGGACATTGGAACCCTTATTCATTGCTGATGGGACTGTAAAATGGTACAATTACTATGGAAAATGGTCTGGTGCTTCCTTTAAAAGCTGGAAATAGAGCTACCTCACAATCCAGCAATCTCACTCCTAGAGACCTAAAACTACTGGCACGACTAGATACATGTTCATTGCAGCTTTACTCACAATAGCAAAACAATGGAAACAACCAAATTGCCCATCAATGAATAAGTGGATAGGCAAGTTGTGGTACATACACACAATGGAATACTACATAATCATAAAGAACAATGTTGAGCTCGCAAAACATATTGTAACACGGATGGACCTGGAGTACATAATACTAAGTGAAATAAGCATATAAGGACAAATATCGTATGATCCCTCTTTCATAAGATAAAAAAATTTTTTTTTTTTCATAAGATAGGAACAGATAAATACAGAGAGACCAATATTCAATGGTGGTAACTAGGGAGAAGAAAGAGAAAGGGGTAAGTATAATTTAAACTTAGATACTTGTTACCTTTCATGATGGGAAACGTGGCTCCAAGTGTGGAAGTAGTGAGCACAGCAGAACCATAGTAAAGACAAGTATTTGAGCACAAATACAAGTGTATAGACACAATTAAAGAGAACGCTGACAAACTGTGATAAATGTAATTATTGCTCATGAGCAATTTATCCAGAAATTTGCGAAAAAAAATTCATTGGGGGATATACAATTTTGCAACAACAGTAATAACAACTACAAAAATATGTGTTTGGTTACAAAGATATGTAAATATGCATAAATATGCACAGGAAGGCATGTATGAATAACTGTAGACATATGTGTATACATGTTTATGTGCACTGCATATATTTTCAAGTATAAAATAAAGCATGTAGAAGGGACAGTTATGGATACTTCCTAGACACCCTAGATACAACCAAACACCTCTCGGGGTTGTTCTACTGAGTTTGAGGGTTTAGGACCATAATCTCATGGGGCAACCCAGTCAACTGGCACAATATAGTTTACAAAGGCAATGTTCTACATCCTAGTTTGGTAGGTAGTGTCTGGGTTCTTAAAAGCTTACAAGTAGCCATCTAAGATACAATTATTGGTCTCTCTTTTTTTTTTTTTTTACTCCTCTGGAGCTAAAGAGAAAGGAGGAAACCAAAGACTCAAAGAAAAAACTAAGCTACAGAAGAAACAGTCTACAAAAACAATGACATCACCTGCCTTGAGACCAGAAGAACTGGATGGTGCCTGACTACCACTAACAACCATTCCAGCCGACCAGGCACTCAATAGATAGTCCTGGATAGAATGGGAAAAAAATGTAGAAAAAGCCTCAAATTACAAAAAAAGGCCAGACTGACTGGATCAGTAGTGATTAGATGAACCCCCAAGACTATTGCCCTGAAATACTCTTTAAACTTAGAACTCAAACCATTCCCAGAGTTCATCTTTCAGCCAAATGACTGATTAGCCCATAAGATAAATACTATCACCCATGAGTACTGTGCTCCTCGAATAATCATCTAGATGAAGCCAAAGGATTAACGTTTACCCTAGACCAAAGATGAGATGGCTAGGGGTAACAGGGAAGGTAGACTAATGGAAACAGAGCAACTAAAATGGAAATAACAAGAATGCCAATATATTGGGAAGAATGTAACCAATGTCACTGAACAGTATGTATATAAATTGTTGAATGAGAACCTAATTTCCTACGTAAACCTTCATCAAAAACACAATAAAACATTAAAAAAAAGAAAAGAAAAGAAAATCCTATACAGCACTGTTCTCTGATATACACGGGCTTGCGATGTGTAGGAATCAACATGATGACAAATGATTGGGTTATGTGTGCCAGGCACCTAATCTCATAACAAACTATATTAGGTGACGACTACTATCTCCATTTTACAGTTGAAAAAATTCAGACTTGAAGGTTAAGTAGCTTGCCAAAATTTGCACAGATATTAAGAAGCAAGAGCTCCCAGCCACTGACTCTATACCAAAAGCTATTATATCTTACAACTAACTGCCTTGCAGAGATATTTAAACGTCATCAGACAATGCTATAGAACGTACACTAGCAAAAAGCCATTTAATTTACAATTTTGAAAATTTGTATTATTAAAATTAAACATTAATAGTAATATTAACTAAAAGGTATACATTTGGTTTGCTTTCTGCATAATTATTTGTAGCCCCTCTATACTGTCAAAAACAGTCCTGTCTGGATGACGAATTACATGGTCTCTCTATCTATGCCAATAAATTTGACAGCTCCTGGCCAACCAGCTGATATAGATCCATCTACATACCCATTTCAAAGAAAGTTATCCAGTGGAATGAGAAAATTATCGGAGAATATCAGTAATATCACACACAAGTAAAATTTCAGAGAAGGTAATTCAAAAGTGGCTACAGATGTACATCAACAGGGAACTGCAGAAATTCAAGCCACACTCAGAAGAAGATGTGGAATGAGGGATATCAGCGCTGATGTCAGATGGATCTTGGCTGAAGGCAGAGAATAACAGAAAGATGTTTACCTGTGTTTTATTGACTACGCAAAGGCATTCCATTGTGGATCATTACAAATTATGGATAACATTGTGAAGAATGGGAATTCCAGAACATTTAACTCTGGTCATGCGGAACCTGTACATAGACGATGACAGAGTTTTTTGAACAGAACAAAGGGATACTGTATGACTTAAAATCACAAAAGGTATGCATCAGGGCTGTATCCTTTCACCATACTTATTAAGTCAGTGCTGAGTAAATAATTCCAGAAGCTGGACTACATGAAGAAGAACCCGGAATCAGGATTGGAGGAAGACTCATTAACAAACAACCTGCCATATGCAGGTGACACAACATTGATCTGAAAGTGAAGAAGACTTGAAGCATTTACTGATGAAGATCAAAGACTACAGCCTCCAGTATGTATGACACCTCAACATAAAGAAAACAAAAATCCTCACAACTGGACCAATAAGCAACATCATGACAAACAGAGAAAAGAATGAAGTTGTTGAGTATTTCATTTTACTTGGATCCACAATCAACACCCATGAAAGCAGCAGCCAAGATATCAATCTGCATGTTGCACTGGTCAAATCTACTGCAAAAGACCTCTTTAGAGTGTTAAAAAATCAAAAATATCACTTTGAGGACTAAGGTATGCCTGACCCAAGCCTTTATATTTTCAGTAGCCTCATATGCATGCAAAAGCTGAACAATGAATAAGGAATACTGAAGAAGAATTGATGTGTTTGAATTATGGTATCAGCAAAGAATATTGAATATACAAGGGACTGCCAGAAAAGAATGAACAAATCTGTCTTGGAAGAAGTGCAGCCAGAATGTTCCTTAGAACCGAGGATAGCTAGACTTCATCTCACATATTTTGGACACATTTCAGGAGGGACCAGCCCCTGGAGAAGGACATTATGCTTGGTAAAGTAGAGGGTCATCGAAAAAGAGGAAGACCCTCAATGAGATGGACTGACACAGTGACTGCAACAATAGGATCAAACATAGCATTACTGTGAGGATGGCACAGAACCATGCAGTGTTTTGTTCCATTGTACATGGGACTGCTATGCATCAGAATTGACTCAACATTACCTAACAACAACAACTACCACTACAACGTATTAGGTTATTAACTTCTTATCCAGGATCAGAAAAATTTAATTTTCTTACTGCCTTAGAAACTCTCTAAAAAGTGACCCACAATATGCCAACTCACTGAATTAAACAATGCTCTCCATCATTAATTCAGAAACACTGACCACTGCCCATGTTGTGATAAACAATTCAAGCTACTACACTATTATATCTCACACATGTCTATCCCCATCAGTTGAGTTGTATGTAAACCAAGAGACAACTCTATTTGTTCCGAAACCTGTTTCAGTTTTTCCTGTTTGTAATTATGTAAAAGCACATGTTTCTACAATGTTTATATTAAACGTTATGTAAATCAACAAAATGTGTGGATAAAAAAAAAACAGAATTTCTATTTCAATGAAGAGTAAGTTGAAAAAGAGTGGTGGAAATAAAACCAGAAAATGGCAGAAAACATTAACTTCCAAGAAAGATATATCTATAATGTGAAATAGGAGTTGTTATTGGGATGACAGAGAGACAAGGATAACTTACTTTCAGTTGACTTACGGGGTACTTGCGAAGACAAAGTCAGAGTTTCATGTGGGAGGTAATTTTTGGTTTAATCTTGAAGAATGAGTAGCATTTGGAAAGTGGTAGTAATACAAATTTAAGTTAATATGACTGAATATAGACCATTGGTTGAGTCTAATTCAGAAGTGAACACTAAATACATTTTTAGAAGGAGCTACTGAATTGGAACAGAATAGTGAATAAAGGGGCTACATCAGCCCTAGGAACTTTAAGGTTTTAACCTGAAGCCATGGATGAACCCATTACAATTCATGCAAAAGGTGTTATTTGTATTTCCTAGAGACAGGGGCCCCAGCTTCTGATCCAAAATAATTTAGAGCCACTGACCAACAGACTTATTTCAAGGTAAACTGATGGGCCAATGAGGTAGCTACGCCTGTTTCCTATGACGAGAAGAATCTGATGAAGAAGTTACTCATGGTTGTCAGCTTTATTTACTCTTAAATTTTTTTTTTTTTTTTCATAACAGTCATCAGAAGTAACAGGCAGTGACTCTGGAAAGAAAGAAAATAATGCTTGGCAGAAAAATTAAAGAGGGTGACCATATGTCACATGAAGAAAAACTCTTAATTGGACCTAAGCCAACAAGGACCTTTTAACATGGAGATCAAAGACCAAGGAGAAGAAATGAATTCTGTAATCAGAAAGAGTATAGGAAATACGGTACACATTTCCTGGTACACATTTCCTAAAAAAGTACTAATAATTCTCTCTCGGGGAAAGAATGTGAGTCTTTCATGCTGAAAATACTGGATATGCTACAATACTGTATCACCAGATTAGCCATACATTTCTGGGGGTTGTGATTGCATATACTCAGCATCACTGAGGGGGAAATAGCTTTATGGACACATCAGTGGACAAGAAAGAGAACCAGTGGTATCTGTTTCCCAAAGAGATTTTTGTGAAACATGTGCCCATTCTAATATGCTCTGAAATCCTACTTCTATTAGTGTGCTTCAAAGTGGTGAGCAGTTAAATATAGATCATTAGTCAGTGCATGTTTAATTACATACTAGAATTTCCTGAAGATTAAAAATGTCTTCAGTTCAATTATCCCCTCATAGCAGGATCCATTTTCTACTCATTCAACTTGGAACAAAATAAATATTGTTTTAGATTAAAATCTGTTTGATAGTACCCTACGGAGCTGATTTCAAAAGAAAAAAAAATAATAATACATTGCTTCACAGCTTAGGGAGAATTCAAAGCTACTGCTTCATACCTTTTTTCTACATTCATGTGGACTCTAGCACATCAGACACCCCCTTAGCCTCTTTGCATGACTACTTTCATACAACAACCTCAGTTTGCACGTAGCTCACCTTTAAAACTCAAGTCATGAAAAACTGCTGAACTTCCCACTTAAATGGCCTTGACTCTGGCTTTGTGATCCTGTTAATAGAAATTATGCAGATTATTTTACAGGGTTTGGATCCCCTCAAGGAGTTGCCAGCACAATCTCGTTCTGAGGAGAACCCAAGTGATTCTTGGCAAGGAGAGGTCATACCTCAGAAGGCGGAAAAAAGGACAGAGTTTAAGCTCTGAATTTTAGATAGAAGCACCACCAAAGCAATTTAAAGATAAATAAGGAGTGCTTGGAATAATTTACTTAATTACACGTACTGCAAGTGTTTTCCTTCATGTTTTTGTAATGAACCTGACCATGAAAAAACAAATTTATGTCTGTAGTCTGTGTCATTATGAGCTGAGCTCATTTGGTGTGGGGAAAACCTACAGTTTAATTGCTCAATTTAAATTTGGCTAGTAGAAAGCATACTGAAAGATTACTCTTTTAATTATGTTCATTTATAACCAAAAAGCTAAATTTACAAAGGCAATAACATTAATTATTTACTTGCCCATTAAAGTTGGATATATATTACCAAGCTAATTGGCTTCACATGTCTGCCAAAAAATTAAAAACAAGTTTGTGCACTGATTTATATGGGGAGGGTACTCATTTTCTCAGCAGGTTACCTGTTTTTTACTGGATTACATGATAATATGTGTAAAAGACTTTCTTCACCTATTTGATACTCCACATATCTTCTTCCTTTCTTCCTTGGTTAAAACATTTTAAAGAAGAGGAAAGGAAGGAGTAGGAGTGCCTAACAATTATCGAATGCTTATTCTGTATCATCTTTTCATGATGTTATTTACTACCACAATGACTGAATAAAATAATAACTAGCATTCTGTTCATTTTACAGATGAGGAAAACAAGGTTTAGAAAGATTGAATCATTTGCCACGGCAAAAAGCCAAATCATTGATCAAATCCAGATCTTGCTCTAGAAAGAACCAAGATCTTATCCTCTATTTGATACTGTTTTAATGCTTACAATTCATAGCAGATCAGATAGGTGCTGACTCAGGACTTTCTAAGAAGAAGACTTTTAACCTGGAAATCAAATTCTTTAATACAAATTTTGTACATACCCCCATTCAGATTCTTCCCTTGGCATCAGAAAGAAAGGAGGAAAAGCAAACTATAGAACAATCAACAGCATGGAAATCAAAGATGATTCTGTACTGTAATGACCTAAATCACGAATAACGAAAGAAAAATCCAGCAAATACACTTGAGCCTTATCTTTAAAGACTTATCCAATCAATATTAAGCAAGACCTCAACTCAACACGGGGTGGGGGAGGATAGTTTAGAAACTAGCAATTATAATGTCTGTATTACTATTCTCTTGGGTATACTGTGTTGATCAAATGTGAAATGGGATAAGAAAAAGGTATGAAAATGATCAAGCATTACGCAAATGGATCAGAATAATTAGCATAAGACTATTTTGCACCTAAAGAATTCTCATGGGGCTGTGGAGAAACTGGAACACTTACACACTGCTGCTGCAAATGTAAAATGGTACAACCATTTTGGAAATTGATTTGGCTTTTCCTTAAAAAGCTAGAAATGGAATTACCATATGACCCAGCAATTCCACTCATCGGAATATATCCTAGAGAAATAAGAGCCTTTACACAGATACAATTTGTTTTTACACAAACAGATATATGCATACCCATGTTTATTGCAGCACTGTCTATAATAGCAAAAAGATGGAAGCAACCAAGGTGCCCATCAACAGATGAATGGATAAATAAATTATGGTATATTCACACAATGGAATACTACGCATCGATAAAGAACAGTGAGGAATCTGTGAAACATTTCATAATATGGAGGAAGCTGGAAGGCATTAGGCTGAGTGAAATTAGTCAGTTGCAAAAGGACAAATGTTGTATAAGACCACTATTATAAGACCTTGAGGAATAGTTTAAACTGAGAAGAACACATTCTTTTGTGGTTACGAGAAGGGGGAGGGAGGGAGAGTGGGAGAGAGGTATTTACTAATTAGACAGTAGATAAGAACTACTTTAAGTGAAGGGAAGGACAACACTTAATACAGGAGAGGTCAGCACAACTGGACTAAACCAAAAGCATAGAAGTTTCCTGAATAAACTGAATGCTTTGAAGGTCAGCGTAAGAGGGGCAGGGGTGTGGGGACCATGGTTTCAGGGGACATCTAAGTCAACTGGCAAAATAAAATCTATTAAGAAAACATTCTGTATCCCACTTTGAAGAGTGGTGTCTGGGTCTTAAATGCTAGCAAGTGGCCATCTAAGATGCATCAATTGGTCTCAACCCACCTGGATCAAAGGAGAATGAAAAACACCAAAGACACAAGGTAATTACAAGTCCAAGAGACAGAAAAGTCTATATGAACTAGAGACTACATCATCCTGAGACCAGAAGTGCTAGATGGTGCCCAGCCACGACCGATGACTGCCCTGACAAAGAACACAACAGAGAACCCCTGAGGGAGCAGGAGAACAGTGGGATGCAGACCCCAAATTCTCATAAAAAGACCAGACTTAATGGTCTGACTGATAGTAGAAGGACCCCAGAGGTCACGGTCCCCAAACCTTCTGTAGGCCCAGGACAGGAACCATTCCTGAAGCCAACTCATCAGACATGGATTGGACTGGACAATGGGTTGGAGAGAGATGTTGATGAGGCATGAACTACTTGCATCAGGTGGACACTTGAGACTATGTTTGCATCCCCTGTCTGGAGAGAAGATGGGAGGGTAAAAGGGGTTAGAAGCTGACAAAATGGTCACAAAAAGAGAGACTAGAAGGAGGGAGCAGGCTGTCTCATTAGGGGGAGAGTAATTGGGAGTATGTAGTAAGATGTATATAAGTTTATATGTGAGAGCCTGACTGGATTTCACTTAAAGCACAAAAAAATTATTAAAAAAAAAAAAAGAAATCCAACATAAATCCATCCACATATGAGCAGTTGATATTTGACAAAGGCCCCAAAACAGTTAAATGGGGAAAAGGCAGTCTTTTTAACAAACGGTGCTGGCATAACTGGATATCCACCTGCCAGAAAATGAAAGAAGACCCATACCTCACTCCATGCACAAAAACTGACTCAAAATGGATCAAAGACCTCAATACAAAATCTAAAATGATAACGACCATGGAAGAAAAAATAGAGACAATGTTAGGAGCCCTAATACATGGCATAAGCAGTACACAAAACATTATAAAGAATGCAGAAGAAAAACTAGATAACTGAGAGCTCCTAAAAATCAAACACCTATGCTCACACAAAGACTTCACCAGAAGAGGAAAAAGACTACCTACAGACTGGGAAGAAGTTTTTAGCTGTAACATTTCCTATCAGTGCCTGATCTCTAAAATCTATATGATACTGCAAAAACTCAACTACAAAAAGACAAATAACCTGATTAAAAAATGGGCAATAGATATGAATAGACACTTCACTAAAGAAGATACTCAGGTAGCTAACAGATATATGAGGAAATGCTCACAATCATCAGCAATTAGAGAAATGCAGATCAAAACTACAATGAAATTTCATCTCACTCCAACAAGGCTGGCATTAATGCAAAAAACAGAAAATAATAAATGTTGGAGAGGCTGTGGTGAGATTGAAACACTTATACAGTGCTGGTGGGAATGTAAAATGTTACAACCACTTTGGAAATCGATTTGGCGGTTCCTTAGAAAACTAGAAATAGAACTACCATATGATCTCCAATCCCACTCCTTGAAATATACCCTAGAGAAATAAGAGCCTTTACATGAACAGATATATGCACTCCCATGTTTATTGCAGCACTGTTTACAATAGCAAAAAGATGGAAGCAACCAAGGTGTCCATCAACAGATGAATGGATAAATAAATTATGGTATATTCACACAATGGAATACTACGCATCGATAAAGAACAGTGAGGAATCTGTGAAACATTTCATAACGTGGAAGAACCTGGAAGGCATTACACTGTGTGAAATTAGTCAGTTGCAAAAGGACAAATATTGTATAAGACCACTATTATAAGAATTTGAGAAATAGTTTAAACTGAGGAGAAAATATTCTTTTGTGATTACGAGACGGGGGAGGGATGGTGGGAGAGGAGCATTCACCAATTAGATAGTGGATAAGAACTACTTTAGGTGAAGGGAAAGACAGCACACAATACAGGGGAGGTCAGCACAACTGGACTAAACCAAAGCAAAGAAGTTTCCTGAATAAACTGAATGGTTCAAAGTCCAGAGTAGCAGGGGCAGGGGTGTGGGGACCATGGTTTCAGGGGACATCTAAGTGAATGGGCATAATAAAATCTATTAAGAAAACATTCTGCATCCCACTTTGAAGAGTGGCATCTGGGGTCTTAAATGTTAGCAAGCAGCCATCTAAGATGCATCAATTGGTCTCAACCCACCTGGATCAAAGGAAAATGAAGAACACCAAGGACACAAGGCAATTGCGAGCCCAAGAGACAGAAACGGCCACAAGAACCAGAGACTACATCCTCCTGAGACCAGAAGAACTAGACGGTGCCTGGCTATAACCTATGACTGCCCTGACAGGGAACACAAGAGAGAACCCCTGAGGGAGCAGGAGAGCAGTGGGATGCAGACCCAAAATTCTCATAAAAAGACCAGACTTAATGGTCTGACTGAGGCTAGAAGGACCCCGTGGTCATGGCCCCCAGGCCTTCTGTTGGCCCAGAACAGGAACCATTCCCAAAGCTAACTCTTCAGACATGGATTGGACGGGACAATGGATTGGAGAGGGATGCTGGTGAGGAGTGAGCTTCTTGGATCAGGTGGACACTTGAGACGACGTTGGCATCTCCTGCCTGGTGGGAGATGAGAGGGTGGAGGGGGTTAGAAGCTGGCGAAATGGACACGAAAAGAGAGAGTGGAGGTAGAGAGCGGGCTGTCTCATTCGGAGGAGAGTAATTGGGAGTGTGTAGCAAGGTGTATATGGTTTTCGTGTGAAAGACTGACTTGATTTGTAAACTTTTACTTAAAGCACAATAAAAATTATCCAAAAAAAAAAAAAAAAAATTCTCATGGAATTTACCCTGAGTTTATGTGGAGAATATAGTTTAGCTATAACCTCACGTAACCTAGAACACTTATAACACTTCTCTAATCTATGATAAATTTGGCCAGTACCTGAGCCAGAGAAAAATTTCATTAATATGTGACCTTAACAAGGGACATTAACAAGTAGTCTTTAATGAACACTCAATAAAGTATTGTGAAATAAGAACGCCTTCAAAAGGGCTTGGGTCTCTATATTCATTAATATTTTAAGCAAGATTTTTAAACACAGGAAAAAACAAAATACCATGTATTTATGCATGTATACTTTAAATAATACAACTATATTGCTAATGGTTATAAAGCAATATGGGCCATATGAATATGTACTGAAAAGTGAATTTGTGCATTTTCTAAGAGATATTTAAATAACACTTTGCATGCGTGCTCGTCTACTAGGAAGTAAAACTATATCGCATCTTAGATGACTCCCTGAATCATTTCCAAATGTGCCTTGATAATTTCAGAGATTTTTTTAAAATAGTATTTCCAAATCTAATATATCATAATAAATTATATTGTTGGATTGCTCTGGAACACTTCACATACCATTCATTATTCAGGATGGTGGGCCTGAAACCAACGGATTAGTTCTAAATTACAGTTGGTTCATTTTTATTCAATATTTAAGGAATATGATGTTATTTGTGGTAAGATAAAAAAAAAAAGATAAAGGAGTCTTCTAAATAGAGAAAATGATAATGTACACTTTTATATCCTTTATATCATTAAAATTTAAACATTTAATTTTTTTATGTATTAAATTGAGAGGAAATAAAGACACAGATCAATGCGTCCAGCATTTACCTGGGGCCTACAAACTATTGAAAGTGTTTTCATATCCTGAGAGCTCCTATGAAAGAGTTCTTTGTAATGTCACAATAGCTCATTACTACCACCCACAGCAGAAGATCATTCAGCATCAGAGCCGAGCATGACATCCTGTGGGCTAATCTTTCATTTTCATTTATGACATTTGGAGTGGAATTGAGGGCTTAGACAATACTCCATTCAATTCGTCTGACTGTTCTAATGTCATGGTAATCTGGATTTGAAATAGCAGTAAAAGAGATTCAACTAGAAGTGGCTAAAGCTTCCCAAGTCTAGAAAATCTGATCCAATAAATAAATTTTATATACTTATTACCATTAAAAATTACACAAAAACCTTGCAATCAATTATAGTTAATGCAACAGATATGGCCTTTAGATGAACTATTAAATCACATTTTACTTGTTAAAAGATGTTGGGTGTTTGTGGTAAAATATTTCATCTAACAAGATTTTGCCTCTTTTGAACTATGACTGTGCATAAGATGAAAAATTAAACATATTCAATAGTGGGCTCTAACTGAGTTCCTAAAAGAAATGTTCAAAAGGCTCTATGTTACTCTGTAAAAGTAGAACCAATAAATGTTTTATGAGTAAGAAATGGAACACATGGTCAGCTTTACTCAGCAAGACACCACCATTGTGGAGGATACAGAATCAGATGTAGGTGCTGCTAAGCAAATAAACATTAACATTGATTTACATGTGTGCTTTCTAAAAAATCTCTCAGAAAACTGGTAAAATTTCGATGAATTCATCAGCTGGTGAGACAAGAAACTCTCAAAATGCCCCCAAGAAGATAAAATACTTAGGAATAAATCTTACCAGAGATGTAAAAGACTTATACAAAGAAAACTACAAAACACTTCTGCAAGAAACCAAAAGAGACCTACGTAAGTTGAAAAACATACCTTACTCATGGATAGGAAGACTTAACATTGTAAAAATGTCTATTGTACCAAAAGCCATCTATAGATACAATGCAATTCCAATCCAAATTCCAATGACATTTTTTAATGAGATGGAGAAACAAATCACCAACTTCATATGGAAAGGAAAGAGGCCCCGGATAAGTAAAGCATTACTGAAAAAGAAGAACAAAGTGGGAGGCCTCACTCTGCCTGATTTTAGAACCTATTATACCGCCACAGTAGTCAAAACAGCCTGGTACTGGTACAACAACAGATACTTAGACCAATGGAACAGAATTGAGAATCCAGACATAAATCCATCCACATACAAGGAGTTGATATTCGACAAAGGCTGAAAGTCAGTTAAATGGGGGAAAAGACAGTCTTTTTAACAAATGGTGCTGGCATAAATGATATCCATCAGCAAAAAAAATGAAACAAGACCCATACCTCACACCATGCACAAAAACGAACTCAGAATGGATCAAAGACCTAAATATAAAATCTAAAATGATAAAGATAATGGAAGAAAAATAGGGGCAATGTTAGGAGCCCTAATACATGATATAAACAGTATATAAAACATTACCAAAAATGCAGAAGAGAAACTAGGTAACTGGGAGCTCCTAAAAATCAAACACCTGTGCTCATCCAAAGACTTCACCAAAAGAGTAAAAAGGTTACCTACAGACTGAGAAAAAGTTTTCAGCTATGACATTTCCTATCAGCACCTGATCTCTAAAATCTACGTGATACTGCAAAAACTCAATGACAAACAGGCAAATAACCCAATTAAAAAATGGGCAAAAGATATGAGCAGACACTTCACTAAAGAAGACATTCAGGTAGCTAACAGGTACATGAGGAAATGCTCACTATTATCAGCCATTAGAGAAATACAAATCAAAACTACGAGATCCCATCTGACTCCAACAAGGCTGGCATTAATCCAAAAAACACAGAATAAAAATGTTGGAGAGGTTGTGGAGAGATTGGAACACTTTATACACTGCTGGTGGGAATTTATGTAAAATGGTACAACCACTTTGGAAATCGATTTGGCACTTCCTTAAAAAGCTAGAAATAGAATTACCATACTATCCAGCAAACCCACTCCCTGGAATATATCCTAGAGAAATAACAGCCTTTACACAAACAAATATATGCACACCCATGTACATTGCACCACTGTTTACAATAGCAAAAAGATGGAAGAAACCAAGGTGCCCATCAACAGATGAATGGATAAATAAATTATGGTATATTTACACAATGGAATACTACGCATCAATAAAGAACAGTGAGGAATCTGTGAAACATTTCATAACATGGAGGAATCTGGAAGGCATTATGCTGAATGAAATTAGTCAGTTGCAAAAGGACAGATATTGTATAAGACCACTATTAAAAGAACTTGAGAAATAGTTTAAACAGAGAAGAAAATATTCTTTGATGGTTATTAGGTGGGGTGGGGGGGAGGGAGAGGAGTATTCACTAACTAGATAGTAGATAAGAACTATTTTAGGTGAAGAGAAAGACAACACACAGTACAGGAGGGGTCAGCACAACTGGACTAAACCAAAAGCAAAGAATAAACTGAATTTTTTGAAGGCCAGTGCAGCAGGGGCAGGGGTTTGGGGACCACGGTTTCAGGGGATATCTAAGTCAATTGGCACAATAGAATCTATTAAGAAAACATTCTGCATCCCACCTTGGAGAGTGGCATCTGGGGTCTTAAACACTAGCAAGCAGCCACCTAAGATGCATCAATTGGTCTCCACCCACCTGGAACAAAGGAGAACGAATAGCAAAGACACAAGGTAATTATGAGCCCAAGAGACAGAAAGGGCCACATAAACCAGAGACTACACCAGCCTGAGACCAGTAGAACTAGATGGTGCCTGGCTACAACCCATAACTGCCCTGACAGGGAACACAAGAGAGAACCCCTGAAGGAGCAGGAGAGTAATGGGATGCAGACCCCAAGTTCTCATAAAAAGACCAGACTTAATGGTTTGGCTAAGACTAGAAGCACCCTGGTGGTCAGGGTCCCAGACCTTCTGTTAGCCCAAGACAGGAACCATTCCCAAAGCCAACTCTTCAGATAGGGATTGGACTGGACAATGCGATAAAAAATGATACTGGTGAAGAATGAGCTTCTTGGATCAAGTAGACACATGAGACTCTGCTGGTATCTCCTGTCTGGAGGGGAGATGCGAGGGCAGAGGGAGTCAGAAGCTGGTTGAATGGACACAAAAAGACAGAGTGGAGGAATGGAGTGTGCTACCTTATTAGGGCAAGAGCAATTAGGAGTATATGCAAGGTGTACACAAATTTTTGTATGAGAGACTGACTTGATTTGTAAATTTTCCCTCAAAGCACAATTAAAAAAAAAATAAAAAGAATCTCTCAGAATGCCCTGGACTATTTCACTGAAGAAACACATTTAGACAACAACAACCTCCTCAAATAAGGAGGAATGAAAAAGTATGAAAAAAATTCTTCAGAAATATTAATGAATTCTAGGCTATCAACTAAATGTGTCCTTTCCAATAGGTTACAGATTCTCCCACCTGAAAGAACAATGAGGCAATCTTTATTTTCATTGGAAGGGCAAATTCATCATTGGATAGAGTTATAACAGGTTAGTCAGTGGAAGCTCCAAACCAAAAACCAAACCCACTGCTGTCGAGTAGATTCCAACTCATAGCGACCTTATAGGACGGAGTAGGACTACCCCATAGAGTTTCCAAGGAGCACCTGGTGGATTGGAACTGCTGACCTTTTGGCCGGCAGCTGTAGCTCTTAACCACTACATCACCAGGCTTTCCCAATGGAAGCTGGGTAAGTTAAATGTTTTGATACTTTAGTATTCCTCTAATTTTCTTCTGTTTTAGGATACTGTCTTAGTTACCTAGCGCTATCGTAACAAAAATATGACAAACGGCTGGCTTAAAAAAAAGAAACTTATTGTCTGTTTTGGAGGTTGCTAGAGGTCCAAATCAGGGTATCAACCCTAGTGGAGGGTCCCTCCTTATTGTTAGCCCAAGTATTCCTTGGCTCATAGGCCACTGCTTCACATGATCTCTTTGCCCTGTGTGTCTCCCTCCTTGTCTGCTTTCCATTTTTATAGGACACCACCTAGAAGAGATTAGTTTTAAGACCCACCCTACTCCTCTATGGCCTCATTGAAGTAACAAAAGAAAACCCCTTCTTTCCAAAGATGATCACATTCACAAGTACAAGGATTAGGATTTCAACAAATATTTTGGGAGAAGACAATTCAATCCATAACAGCTACCAAGTCAAGAGGTCTGAAAAGACACCCAACAATTTTTTTTTTAATTCTGACTCCAGAAATTAAAAAAAAAAAAAAAGATCAATCAGAAACTTTGCTATTTCTGTGGCATTTATTCCACAAATATTTATTGAGCATGGTGTTCAAACCATGCAAAGCCCTAATGATAGCAGACCTATGAGTATGATGAAGGGAAGTAAATTGCAATGACAGGGTAAGTTCACATTGCTTGTAGTACAAGTAACACCAAAACATATACACAGCCTCTCAGGAAGAAAGAGAGACACTCCTGTACCGATTCTCCTGCACATTTCCAAAACTGTGATTTAATCAAAGAATTCATGGTTCTACTCTAAGATTATCCTTGGATCTTTTTTATCCATTCCATTTTTTATCTGGCTCTCAAAAAGTCTCAAAAACATAGAACTCTCCTACAATTTGAGGTACAGCCAGAAGCTATGATGGCTTATAGTATATAAGCCAAAGATTTTTAAAAAAACCTGATGAAATACGCTGCTGTATAATTTAAGAAATAAAAATACAATGTCAGAAATGGCAAAATGGTAATCTTTCAAAGCTTCAATATTTCAAATATAAAAGATGTAGCCATCTATAAGTAACTCAATGGAGTAATAAGGATTCATTCCAAAAGAACTTCCCTAGTTAAGGCAAAGTATATTTTTAAACAGTGCATGTTGCTTCTGTGTTAAACAAATGTTCCCCCCACCAAATACACAGCTTTCTGTGACTTCTCACAACCATTCAACTGATGGCATAGGCATACACAAAATTTGAGATTTCACTGCATGGATCCATATAGGTTTCATCCTGCATTAAATTGATTAGTTGGAAATGACATGTGCTGCCTTGGAGGAAAATGTCAAGCTGAATCCCTAGAAGGTCATTCCATCACATGAACTTCATTTGTCTGAATGGTAGTTAGATTTTTCCATGCTTTGTCTTTAAAATCAAGGTAGATTGTGGTATTCTTTGCATTATCTAATAACATACACATTTCTTTGAACAAAGCTACTCATGGATTTTTTTTTAAATCTGTTTGCCAATAACCACAACTCAACTAAGCTCATATTTATGCCTCCCAACACACAACAGGTTATTTAATAAATATCTGTTAAAAAAACTGTTCACCAATTCCTAATTTATCTTTTTGAATAATTAGCATTTTCAATGTTTATTGTAGCAGTACTCACAAAAGAAACCCTGGTGGCATAGTGGTCAAAAGCTATGGCTGCTAAAAACAAAAGGTCAGCAGTTCAAACCTACCAGGCACTTTTTGGAAACCTCACGGAGCAGTTCTACTCTGTCCTATTGGATCACTATGAGTTGGAATTGACTTGACGGCAACAGGCTTGGTTTTGGTTTTTTTTATTCACAATAGCCAAAAGGTGGAAACAATCTAAATGTCCATCAACAGATAAGCAGATAAACAACATATAATAGATATATACAATGAAATATTGCTCTGCCATAAAGAGAAATGATGTCTTGATACATGAGACAACATGGATGAATCTTTAAAACATTATGCTGAATGAAATAAATCAGACACGAAAGGACAAATATTGTAGGATTCCACTTATATTAAATACTTGTAATAGGTAAATACAGAGAGACCAAAGCTTACGAGTGGTTACCAGAGGTGGATGAGAGGAGAAAAAGGGACGTTATTGCTTAATGGGCACTGCATCCTGTTAAGGGTGATGGAAAAAATTGGGAATGGATAGTGGTGATGGTTATAGAACATGGTGAACATAGTTAATGTCACTGAGCTATACACGTGAAAATGGTTGAAGAGACAAACGTTTTGTTATATAAACATGTATTTACAAAAAAAAAAATTAGAATTTTTCTCATAAAAAGACCAGACTTAATGGTCTGACTGAGACTAGAGGGATCCCAGAGGTCATGGTCCCCAGACCCTCTGTTAGCCCAAGACTGGAACCATTCCTGAAGCCAACTCTTCAGACAGGGGTTGGACTGGACTCTAAGACAGAAAATGATAGTGGTGAGGAGTGAGCTTCTTGGCTCAAGTAAACGCATGAGACTGTGTGGGCAGCTCCTGTCTGGAGGGGAGATGAAGAGGCAGAGGGGAACAGAAGCTGGCTGGATGGGCACGGGGAATACAGGGTGGAGAGGAAGAGTGTGCTGTCTCATTAGGGGCAGAGCAGCTAGGAGTACACAGCAAGGTGTGTATAAGTTCTTGTATGAGAGACTGACTTGATTTGTAAACTTTGACTTAAAACACAATAAACAAAGGGAAAAATAGAATTTTGATCTATCAGGTATGATTAAAAAATGATTAAAGTCAGGCACAATTCCAATAGGGAAAAGTGAAGATACTGAATAATTAGATAGCAGAATGATCATCTTTCTGGATTTATAATAACAAAAGAAACAGCCTTTTCAAGAGCCAAAGACTAAATGTCCAGTGTCTACTACCCTATGCTGAAGAAATAAAACACAAAATACACACATTAGAAACATCTGCTGATATGTTGAACATATCATTTCTCATCTCCAAAATAATGAATAAAGTTTTGACATTCCCAGGAATTAAAATCTAATAAAACATAAAAGCTGCACCCCTTGTCATGTTTTTTTTCCTGCTGTAAACCAATCTGCATGCTAACCAAGTTAGACCATTACTTAACATAACAACACTTTTGTAGGAACAAATTTGCAGGAACAGTTATTTTCTTTTCTCTTTTCTTTGCTTTTTGAGTGCTTCAATAAACATTCCTTGCTATGTGTACTTCCTGGTATGGAAGTCTGTTTTATCAAAGCCAGCAAGAGACGCTGTCAGTAGACAGTCTGCTAGCAAGACAAAAGTTACAATCTCTTGTATTCTAATTGCAGAAGTGACCTCCCAAAACCTTAGCTGTATACCCTTGGTTGCAAGCAAGTCACTCAACTATTCACACTAGAGGTGAAAGGATTACACAGGGCATGAATGAACACTAGGAGGTGGGAATCATTAGGGGCCATCTTAGCATTTCCATGTCACAACAGACATGCAAACCAATAAAGGATTTCATTTTTCTATACGTCCTTTGGCAACTCTTTTTTTTTTTTCACTCACTATGTAACAAACACTGTATAAAAAAGGAAACCCTGGTGCTGTAGTGGTTAAGTGCTACAGCTGCTAACCAAAAGGTTGGCAGTTCGAATCTACCAGGCACTCCTTGGAAACTCTATGGGGCAGTTCTACTCTGTCCTATAGGGTTTGGGTTTATATAACAAACAAGGAGCCCTGGTGGTACAATGGTTAAGTGCTCAGCTGCTAACTGAAAGTTTGACAGTTCAAACCCACACAGCAGCTCCACAGGAGAAAGACCTGGCAATCTGTTATCATAAAGATTACAATCTAGAAAACCCTATGGGACAGTTTTACTCTGTCGCATTGGGTGGCTATGAGTTGAAATCTAATTGGTGGCACCCAACAACAACAAATATAATAAACATCCTTCCACACTGGTAAAGTTAGATCTACTTCATTCTTTTAAATACTTACATAATACTTACTTTTGATATTTAACTAGTCTCCAGTGGCATGTCTTTTCAAATGTCTCCATTACTCCTTGCCTTTTCATCTCTAGGCCCAGAAAGTGGAAATAATCTTATATCTTTAGGCTATAGAAGATTACTTTTGGCAGAAACTTAATTGGGTTGATGTTACTTTTTGAACTTATGAAGGATCTATGAGACACACACAGGATACTGCAAACATCACAGTGAGGTATAAATGTCAAGTTTATTTTCTTCAGCAAGTTCTACAGGAATAACACAACAGTTCCGGAAATATAGAGATCAGGTGATACCACAAGTCTTACAATTTTATGTAATTCTAGCATAAATTTGTGAAAATTTTAGGAAAATGAGGAAGAAGCAACTCACTTCCCTTTGGGAACTTACTATCAATCTTGTTCCTTCTAAGTGTTTTCGATTTTATATAATAATTAACGTAGATAGTATTCTATACAGGTGATGTAGGCAGATGTTCACCTGGCAAAATTATAGGTGGGTTCAAAGGCCACATTTGCACATCACCAGACACCTAAGTGTCCAATTTCAAACCTGGTATTGAGAGCATAAATGTTCCTTTAATTTTTATAATTTCTAGTACAGAAGATTTTACTAGGAACCTACTATGAGTCATAATCTACTATAAGTCAGAACTTTATTAGGTGCTAGCACAAAATTGTATAGCAGGATAAGTTATAAGAATAAATACATTTGTTCATAAAATATGCATCTAAGTGAAGGAGTTTGACATGCAAAGAAATAATCAATCAAAACTATAGTACACACTGCCAGCACAAGATAGCATAGACCAATTTTTCCCTGCTGTTTCTCACTAACCATAACTATAAACCCTAGAAGGGATACAAGAGACACCAAAGGAGAACTCTGATAGGAGGAAAGAAGTCAGCAAGCTGGCTTGGGACTCAGGGCATCTTATGTCTCCCTTATTCAATAGAGGAAGGCCTCCCAGACATGGCATTTCCTCACAACCCCTGTCCTGGGAAAGAAAGTAGCTTATTCCTCCCGGCAGGGAACAGGACTCCTTATGAAAACATCAGGCAAACCCCAAAAACCAGTAAACCCAGTGTTGTTCAGGCAAACCCAATACTCCCAAAAAGGGAGATCAATTGTGAGCTAAGCCAGAAATATCCAGCCGAGAGAAGCACTCTCCCCTTACTTGCCAATACCAAGGTGGGTGGGCAGACCTGGCAGGAGAGACCCAACTGGCAAACTGGACCAGGAAGCCTCTTTTTTCTACAGGGTCTGTGACTCTCCATCCTCACCCAGAGTGAATGGGGACAGGCAATCAGAAATGGCTTCAGGGCAACACTGAGAAACTATGTTGTCCTTGTGGGCCCCAAACCCTCCTTCTTACCCAGAGACACTGGTGTGAGGAGCATCAGTAAGGGAACCCCATCACGCCCCTCCCCACTGAGAGACAAGCAGCCCAGCCTAGGGAAACCCCTTCTGCCCCAGCAGGCAGCATGAGCAGAGACCAGTGGGAATCTCAATGGCACCAGATAAATCAAGCAGGCCAAAATAATGCCACAAAGGCTCTGAAAATCAAACTACTATTAGAACTAAAACCCACATACGTAGGCCAAGGCCTGTGTTCTAAACAGGCTGACTGCCTGCTAAAATAAAAGATGTAACTATAACTTATAGTTGCCTAACATAATAGACCAAGTGTCCAGGATGCATTGAAAATCATCCTTCATACCAACGACAAAGAAATCACAACTTGACTGAGAAAAGGCAACCAACTGATAACAACTCTGAGATGAATCAGCTTTTGAAATTATCTGACAAGAATTTTAAAGCAGCTGTCATAAAAATTCTTCAACAATCAATTAAAAATTCTACTGAAAAAAAGGAAAAAATAGAAAATCTCAAAAGAAGTAGAAGTGATAATAGTTATATTATTTACCTACTGTGGACATTTTACATAAATGGTATTATATAATATGTGGTCTTTTATGACTGGCTTCTTTCACACTTAGCATAAATGGTTTCAAAGTTCATCTTTACTGTAGCATATATCAGTATTTCATTTGTTTTTATGACTAAATAATATTTCATCACATGGATATATCACATTTTGCTTATCCATTCATCAGTTGATAGACATTTGGGTTGTTTCCATACTAAAAATGAGCATGTAGACACCAAAATTACAAATTATTTTATTTGCTCCAAAGAAAACAAAATACTTAGGCATATATTTCACAACACATAAACAGCATCTGTACACTGAAAATTATAAAATTCTGATGAAAAAAAATCAAGAAAGACCTAAATAAATGGAAAAACATACTGTGTTCATCGACTGGAAATCCTCAACATAGTAAAGGTATTCAATTTTCTCAAATACATTTATAGGTTTAAGGCAATTTCTATTAAACCCAGCAATATATATATTTTTTTAGACCTAGACAAGTTCAATCTAAAATTTAATTGTAAAGGCAGGGGTTCTAGAACAGCTAAAATAATCTTTACAAAGAAAAAATACAGTAGTAGTAGAGGTGTACTCCATAGGGTTTTCAAAGGCTGTAATGTTACAGAAATAGATTGTCAGGCCTTCTTCTCTGCTACCACTGGGTGGATTTGAACCACCAATCTTTTGGTTAGAAGCCACATGCAAATCATTTACACTACCCAGTGATCTAGGCTTACTATATCACTATAATAATCAAGACAGTGTGTTATTGGTGGAGGATAGACACACAGATCAATGAAGTAGAACATAGGACTCAGAATAGATTGACACAAATGTGTTCAATTGATTTTTGACACAAGTACAAAACCAATTCCATGGAGGAAGGATAGCTATTTCAACAATTAATACTGGAATAATTGGATATCCATAAGCAAAAACAATTAAAAAGAGCCTTGAATGAACTACCACACCTTATACAAAAATAAACTCAAAATGGATCATAGAATTAAAGGTAAAGCATAAAATCATAAAACTTAGAAAAAAACATAAATCTTTGATGTTTAGGGCTAGATCAAGAGTTCTTATATATTTGACACTAAAAGCATGAATCCTAAAAGGAAAAATTGAGAAGCTGAATGTTATCAGAATTCAAATATTTAGCTCTGTGAAATTCTGTAAGAAGATGAAAAGGCAAACTACATACTGAGAGCAAATAGTTGTAAGCTACATATCTGACAAAGGACTAGTATCTAGTTTATATACAGAAGCCTCTAAACTCAATGTTTAAAAAACAAAAACAAATAATCCAACTAGAAAATGGGCAAAATACAGGAATAAACAGTTCACCAAAGAGGATATACAGTTGCGAATAAGGATGTGAAAAGATGTTCAACATCATTAGCTGTTAGGGAAATGCAAATTAAAACCACAATGAGATATCACTAGACATCTAACAGGATGCCTACAATTATTAAAAAAGAAAAAAAGTGACAAAACAAAAAAAAAAATACTGCCAAAATTGCAGAAAAATTGAATCACTCATACATTGCTGCTGAGAATGCAAAATGTTACAATGTCTTTGCAAGACGGTTTTTCAGTCTCTTAAAAAAATTAAATGTGCAAACCATACAAGTTAGCAATTGCACTCCTGGGCATTTATCCTAGAGATATAAAAACATGCTGACATAAAAACCTGTAACATGAATGTTCACAGTAGGTTTATCCGCAGCAGCTAAAAAGTAGAATTGGCCCAGATATCCTCCAAGGGATGACTCGACAAACCGTGGCACACACATACCATAGAATACTAGTCATTAATAAAGAGGAACAAACTACTGATATACAAAACAACTTGGATGAATCTCTCGGAATTATGCTGAGACAAAAAAAAAAAAAAAAAAAGCCAATCCCGAAAGATTCCATACTGTATGACCCAATTTAAAGAACATTTTGGAATAAAACTTTTAGAAATGGAGGCTCAGTGAGTGTTGCCAGTAGCTAGATATGGGGACAGGGGTGAAAGAGAGAGTTGAGTGGCTGTAGAGGCAACATAAGAGACCTTTGTGATGCTGGTGCTCAGATACGTATAATCTGGAAGCCAATGTAAGACGAGAGTTGACAAACGAAGTCTTCCCATTAGTGCCCCAGGTAAAGAATCCCAAGATACATTTCCTAAAGCTCCTTGGAATACCTCATGAGATCAACAACAGCATTCCTTGGTGGTGTCAATGCAATCAAACATCCACGTACTGATTCTTTCACTCCCTGTCCCTCTGCTCCTGTTCCAAAACATCATTTTTCAGGAAAACTACCAACAGTAAGCCTTTGTCTTCGGTGCTACTTTCAGGTGAGCCAGAGCCAAGAAACTAGCTGTGTGACCTTGAACAACTCACCTCTGTTGTTGTTAGGTGCCGACGAATCGGTTCCGACTCATAGCGATGGCATGCACAACAGAATGAAACACTGCCCGGTCCTGAGCCATCCTTACAATCGTTGTTATGCTTGAATTCATTGTTTCTGCCACTGTGTCAATCCACCTTGTTGAGGGTCTTCCTCTTTTCCGCTGACCCTGTACTCTGCCAAGCATGATGTCCTTCTCCGGGGACTGATCCCTCCTGACAACATGTCCAAAGTATGTAAGACGCAGTCTCCCCATCCTTGCCTCTAAGGAACATTCTGGCTGTACTTTTTCCACGAAAGATTTGTTCATTCTTTTGGCAGTCCCTGGTATATTCAATATTCTTCGCCAACACCACAATTCAAAGGCGTCAATTCTTCTTCGATCTTCCTTATTCGTTGTCCCGCTTTCACATGCATATGATGTGATTGGAAATACCATGGCTTGGGTCAGGCGCACCTTAGTCTTCAGGGTGACATCTTTGCTCTTCAACACTTTTCAAAGAGGTCCTTTGCAGCAGGTTTACCCAATGCAATGCATCTTTTGATTTCTTGACTGCTGCTTCCATGGCTGTTGATGGTGGATCCAAGTAAAATGAAATCCTTGACAACTTCAGTCTTTTCTCCGTTTATCATGCTGCTGCTCATTGGTCCAGTTGTGAAGATTTTTCTTTTCTTTCTGTTCAGGTGTAATCCATACTGAAGGCTGTGGTCTTTGATCTTCATTAGTAAGTGCTTCAAGTCCTCTTCACTTGCAGCAAGCAAGGTTGGAATCTTCCTCCAATCCTGATGCCCCATTCTTCTTCATATAGTCCAGCTTCTCATATTATTTGCTCAGCATACAGATTGAATAGATATGGTGAATGAATCCAACCCTGACACACACCTTTCCTGACTTTAAACATATTAGTATCCCCTTGTTCTGTCCGAACAACTGCCTCTTGATCTATGTAAAGGTTCCTCATGAGCACAATTAAGTGTTCTGGAATTCCCATTCTCTGCAACGTTATCCATAATTTGTTATGCTCCACACAGTTGAATGCCTTTGCATAGTCATAAAACACAGGTAAACATCCTTCTGGTATTCTCTGCTTTCAGCCAGGATCCATCTGACATCAGCAATGATACCCCTGGCTCCACATCCTCTTCTGAAACCAGTCTGAATTTCTGGCAGTTCCCTGTGGCTATATTGCTGCAGCCATTTTTGAATGATCTTCAGCAGAATTTTGCTTGCGTGTGATATTAATGATATTGTTCTGTAATTTCCACATTCACTTGGTTCACCTTTCTTGGGAATAGGCATAAATATGGATCTTTTAAAGTCAGTTGGCAAGGAAGCTGTCTTCCATATTTCTTGGCATAGATGAGTGAGTACCTCCAGTGCTGCATCTGTTTGTTGAAACATCTCAATTGATATTCCAGCAATTCCTGGAGCCTTGTTTTTCACCAATGCCTTCAGAGCAGCTTGGACTTCTTCCTTCAGTACCATCAGTTCCTGATCATATGATCATATGCCACCTTTTGCCACTAATTCTTTTTGGTATAATGACTCTGGGTATTCCTTCCATCTTCTTTTGATGCTTCTCGCATCGTTTAATATTTTCCCCCATAGAATTCTTCACTATTGCAACTTGGGGCTTGAATTTTTTCTTCAGTTCTTTCAGCTTGAGAAACACCAAGTGTGTTCTTTCCTTTTGGTTTTCCATCTCCAGCTCTTTGCACATGTCATTTTAATACTTTACTTTGTCTTCTCGAGAGGTCCTTTGAAATCTTCTGTTCAGTTCTTTTACTTCATCAATTCTTCCTTTTGCTTTAGCTGCTTGATGTTCCAGAGCAAGTTTCAGAGTCTCCTCTGACATCCATCTTGGTCTTTTTTTTCTTTCCTGTCTTTTCAGTGACCTCTTGCTTTCTTCATGGATGATGTCCTTGATGTCATTCCACAACTCGTCGGGTCTTAGGTCACTAGTGTTCAGTGCGTCAAATCTATTCTTCAGATGGTCTCTAAATTCAGGTGGGATGTACTCAAGGTCATATTTTTGCTCTCATGGACTTGCTCTGATTTTCTTCAGTTTCGGCTTGAAGTTGCATAAGAGCAATTCATGGTCTGTTCCACAGTCGGCCCCTGGCCTTGTTCTGACTGATGATATTGAGCTTTTCTATCGTCCCTTTCCACAGATGTAGTTAATTTGATTTCTGTGTGTTCCATCTGGCCAGGTCCATGTGTATAGTCGCCATTTATGTTGGTGAAAGAAGGTATTTGCAATGAAGAAGTCGTTGGTCTTGCAAAATTCTATCATTCGATCTCTGGCATTATTTCTATCACCAAGGCCATATTTTCCAACTACTGACCCTTCTTCTTTGTTTTCACCTTTTCCATTCCAATCACCAATAGTTATCAATGCATCTTGATTGCATGTTCGATCAATTTCAGACTGCAGCAGCTGATAAAAATCTATTTCTTCATCTTTGGCCCTAGTGGTTGGTGTGTAAATTTGAATAATAGTGTATTAACTCGTCTTCCTTGTAGGTGTATGGATGTTATCCTATCACTGACAGTGTTATAATTCAGAGTAGATCTTGAAACGTTCTTTTTGACGATGAATGCAACACCGTTCTTCTTTGAGTTGTCATTCCCAGCATAGTAGACTATATGATTGTCCAATTCAAAATGGCCAATACCAGACCATTTCAGCTCACTAATGCCTAGGATTTCGATGTTTATGCGTTCCATTTCATTTTCGATGATTTCCAATTTTCCTAGATTCATACTTTGTGCATTCTGGGTTCCAACTATTAATGGATGTTTGTAGCTGTTTCTTCTCATTTGAGTCATGCCACATCATCAAATGAAGATGCTGAAAGCTTTATTACTCCATCCACATCATTAAGGTTGACTCCACTTTGAGGAGGCAGCTCTTCCCCAATCATCTTTTGAGTGCCTTCCAACCTGGGGGGCTCATTTTCCAGCACTATATCAGACAATGTTCCGTTGCTATTCATAAGGTTTTCATTGACTAATGCTTTTCAGAAGTAGACTGCCGGGTCCTTCTTCCTAGTCTGTCTTAGTCTGGAAGCTCAGCTGAAACCCGTCCTCCGTGGGTGACCCTGCTGGTATCTGAATACTGGTGGCATAGCTTCCAGCTTCACAGCAACATGCAAGCCCTCACAGTATGACAAACTGACAGACATGTGGGGGGTGGTTTGTATTAGTGACAAAGTAATAGATACTGCTAATACTGACAGACATGTGTGTGTGTGTATGTGTGTGTGTGTAACTCACTTCTACCTACACTTAATTTTCCTAAAATATAAAATGGAATTAACAATTATATTTACTCTACCTAGTCTAAAAAGTATTCAGAGAGATGCTGCATGTAATGCATTTGACCTAGTGTCGAGCTCATGGTAAACATTGAATATAAGGTGGTTATTTTATTCACTGGTTCCTCTGTAAAGTCACTGCCACCCTGTATGAAAGCTCCAGACTCACATCACAAAGTGGCTCTAACAAATGCCCATTTGGGGGCTATGACACAACTATTTTCCTTACTTTTTTGTAGCTTATTACCTAGATTCATGAGGTCCAAATCCAGGGTGACCCAGTATTTTAAAACCTAGAAAAATGTGAATAAAAATAAAATACAAGGAGGGAAGGGAAGGCATTGGGGTAACAATGGGATTATCTGCTACTGATCTAATACCTAAATTACATCATCAAGAAATGCTAAGTACCAAAATTCATCTCATAGCTAGCTTGCAATTTTAAGAAAGTCAGGACTGGTTTCCAAGTTTGACATTGCCTGATGAGAATGCCTATCTATTTTCCTCACCTTCGCCCTCTGCAAATTTCTTAGAAAATCTTGTGAATCCTCCTTTTGTAGTGAGGGGTTTAATTTTTAACTCAGCCAGGTGGTAAAGGTTTTATACATTTGTTATGGATTGAATTACGTCCCCCAAAAAATGTGTATTTCAATTTGGTTAGGCCATGATTCCCAGTGTTCTGTGGTGGCCCCACATTTTGTGATTGTAATTTTATGTTAAAAGGATTGGGATGGGATTGTAACATCCTCACCAGGTCACATTCCTGATTCAATGTAAAGGGAGTTTCCCTGAGGTGTGGCCTGTACCACCTTTTATCTCTGGAGAGATAAAAGAAAAGGGAAGCAAGCAGAGAGTTGGAGACCTCTTACCACCAAGAAAGTAGTGCTGGAGCAGAGCACGTCCTTTGGACCTGAGGTTCCTACACTGAGATGCTCCCAGATCAAGAGAAGACTGAGGACTAAGACAACATTATATGAAATTATCATAAAAAAGCAGCCCTTTGCAAGAGTGAAAAAGAGCATCTTTCCCAGAAGCTCTTAGGAAGAGAAAGAAAAGCAAGAACAAATAACTGCAAGGAAAGGGAGAAACCCCTCCTACTGTAACAAGGTGAAGACACATGGAAGAAGGAAGAGTGCACGCAAAGGAAACCTGTGAATTTTTAAGAAACCCAAACAAAACAGAAATTACAGAGGATGACTTGCTATGGTTTCTCAAGGGATCAAATCTCTCTCCCTATTTCAGCAGGCTTACCACAAAAAAATAGTCCCACCAGTTCTCAGAACTTATTCTGAAACAGGCACTCAAATCCAAAATAAGTTCCACCAGCCCACAATATTTTGCACATCAAAATGACAAATCTGAAAAAGGTTCCAGGTTTTAAAACAGAACAACAGATTGGTATGGAATTCCATCTGGGTGGAAGTCCCAAAGCTTGAAACAGCTTTTGAATTGCCATCCAGATTTTCAATATAGTCTGCAGTTTAGGTCTACAGATGACTTACAAGTTGAAAATAATGAAAATGAAAAAGATCCAATGGACTCTTCAACTAATTCTGGCCAGCCACCTAGATCTACTTAATACTGCTTTTGTGAGATTTTCTCTATCAGATATGTTTGCTCTGCTCATAACTACTATAGCCATTACAAAACAAACAAAAAAACCCAAATTCATTCCCATCGAGTCGATTTCAACTCATCATGACCTTATAAGACACAGTAGAACTGCCCCATAATGCTTCCTGTAAATATTTATGGAAGCAGACTACCACGTCTTTCTCCCGTGGAGCAGCTGGTGGGTTCCAACTGCCAACCTTTCAGTTAGCTTAACCACTGCACAATCAGGGCTCCTCATAGCCTTAATTCCCTGTCTTAATCACCTTGAAAGTCCTTGAAATGATACAAAGTGCTCTTCATTAGCCTTTCTTGATTGCCATTTTTCTTTCTACCTACCAAAGTGACCAGGGAGCCCTCTGCCATATTACCAGTATCAGTTGTCATCTAGTCAGTACCGACTCGTGGCTACTCTGTGTGCGTCAGAGTAGAACTGTGCTCAATAGGGTTTTAAGTGGCTGGTTTTTGGAAAGTAGTTCACCAGGACTCTCTTCTGAAGTGCCTCTGGGTGCACTCAAGCCACCAAACTTTTGTTTACACCATCCAGGACTCTTTGTCATATTGATCATTATAAAATATCAGTAGTACTTGCCCACCTCTCTATTCAAAAACTTTTGAACAGGATGAATTCTATGCCTTCAGTACTAGTAATCTTGGTCCCTCATTCAGACCCCAGCGTAACAATCCAAATCTAACCTCCATCACCTCCCTACATTTAGTCTTTCATTCATACCACAAAATCTTCCGGGTATACTGTGCTGGGCGCTTAGGCTACAGGTTATAAGATATACCAGTTCACTGCCACTGATGTAGCTTACGTTGTCGTTGCAGGAGACAGAGAATAAATGAGTAAACAGTTACGTCAACCAGATAATTTCAGAAAGCCAAGTCCATCAAGAAAACAAGTCAGTTTGTTCACAAATCATCTTTTCACTGCTCCTCCCTATTCCCACCTCAGGTTCTGTTGACACAACTTCTTTTCCCCCCTCCATTTACCTGAATCCTACTTACCCATTAAGACTTAGCTAAGTCCTCTTTTTTCCATAAAGTGTCTCCTAAAAGCTCTTCTCACCCAGTCTTCAGTAACTTCTGTCTCCTCTAAAGTTTTAGACTTTTAAGCTATGCTCCACAGAGCTCCTGGGCAATTGTGCCAACTAAATCTATTGGGCTTCCAAGTAAGGAACTACATGAAAAAAAAGTTCTGACTAAAGGTACCAGTAAAAGCAACTGTCTCACCTTATTATATTTCTACAGCATACCTTGTCTGCTCATCTAGATGCTAAGCTCCTCAAGGGTAGAAAACAAGTCTCATATTCTCTTACATTTCTCACAGCACTGAGCACCAAGAACTGAATCTCTAATCATTCCACCCAGTTACTCTGTCCAAGAGATGAAAATAGAGACCTTGAGAGATAGTGTGATATGACTGAGGTAACATTAGAGGAGATACAGGAGCTGGACCATCTCGTCCAGACTGCTATCTACTCGCTTCTGTAGTTTTCTACAGGCCTGTCTCTTGAATTTCATTTATAAAATTGGAAAGAAGAGGAAGTGGGAGCATTTTGGCCATATCTTGTGGAATTCAAAAGTTCTCAGGAGGTGTTTCAGACCACTGCACATAGTTAAGAACGTTAAGATGGTTATTAGATTTATAAAGAATGTTTTCAATTAAATAAAGAGAAAAAAATAGTAAACCCTAGGAACACATTATCACCAAATATCTTTCAACTCTAAATTTCTATGATTGAATTACTCTAAGTCACATTTTATCCCAGCTTGGAAGATCACACTAAAACATGTCTCCAAAGTGTCGGCTGGTCTATGGGATGATCCAGATAAACTGTTAAATATCCCTTGCCTTGGCTTTTTACTGTCCCTTTACACTAAAAATAAATTTCTACTGTTGCTAGTTCTCTATTTCTTCCCAATTTTTTAACGGCAGTTATGTACTGTCCTTCCACCACCACCTGGTGTAGCTCTGCTATGTACTTTGATTCCTACATTTTAACACTGCCCTTGACAATAGCTTTATTTCTACTGAGGGGTCCAATTCATTAGTGTTCCTAGAACAGGTCCATTTTTTTTAGACCTTTTCCACTCATCCTTTATGGCAGAAACTAAATAAAGCCATTTGTTCTGGTTCTCAGGATACCAGCTCAGTTCTATGAATTTCAAAATATCTTTAAGCCTACCATGTTGGGTTTCTACAGTCCACAACAGCAGTTAAGTAGCATAGGGGCACAATGATAAGATAAAGTTGTAAGGTACTGGTTAATGACTAAACAAAACACAAAACTAGGATTGCTACCACCAGCCTCAATGAATAGACAACAGAACTTTCCTTGTAAGTATGACTGCTTTCCCTTTTATTTCTTCCACACACAATGGCTGAAAATACCAAGATTACATACTAGCACTTGAATTCAGAGGTGAGAAAATAATCTCTCTAGCTTTCTTATTCTGAAGAACCATTTAGTTCAACTCTGTAGGGTCAGGTCCAAAAAGAAAACAAGCCCTACAAGAAATCTGGAAGCAAGCCTAAAGAAAGCAGCACAGGACCTAAGACAAATTGTTTTAACTCGCTCTCTCTTTTTTCTAGTTTCTGTTTGTTTTTAACTCTAGAGTCATCAGCTAAAGGCACAGGTTTAGGCTTTCCTAGCTTTGAAGAAGAGTAGGGATTAGGCACAGTTTGTATTGTTTGGGATAATATGGATGAGCTCTTGGGAAATTTTAGCAGAAAAAGATGCAATATTTTGAAGGATTACAGTTCTTTCAAAAATGTGTCTATTTAAGACTAGTACTTTGTTTCAAATGAAGATGAAGTCTCAAAATAAACAGACTAGAAATCAATTCCTCTAGGAGTTCAGATATAGAGCAAAGACAAATAGGGCCAGCTGATCATAGTGGTGAGAACTGCAGATGTTAGACCCAGAGGCATAGAGTGAACACATATCTGGATGGTTCTTTTTTATGGCATTGCATTGTTTTGCTTCCAGAATAACACAGTGACATCAACTTTCTGCTACTTCAATTAAATGCTTTTAACCATTAACATTCTTAAATGTCAATATTTTATTTTTTAACTTTTTTTTTCTTCTTACTCTTAATCTAGTGCTCTATTCACTAGCTAAGGAATAGGACGCTTGTTTCAGGGAGGTAAATGTTCCCAGGGATAATCAAAGATTTTTAATATTTAAAAGAACATCTATTCTTTCCCAGTCTCTGTATTTACAATACCCAAATTTTACATACTAAGACTCAAAAGGTTGTATTTAAGTTAAACTTGAATCCACCTGAAGTTTTCATGCCTTTTCATTTCCAAACAACTTCCTCATTCTTCCTATTTCCATTCAACATGCATTCCAGGCATTAACAAAGTCATATATATATATATATATATATATATATATATATACATTTCTTTTTTTTGCATCAGCACCAATTTCCTTTATATCCAGTCCCATCAGTTCAGCTCCCAAAATACTCCTTGCTTAAAACTTAATTTAAAAAATTATGCTAAATATTTGAAGGATCTTAGTCACCTGGCCTAGAAGAAAGATCTACTTTCTTAGCTGTTCCATACCTTCGGTACATCCTAGTTATCCAAACAACCAATTCAATTCTTATTAAATTATATGCCTGCTCAAAAATTTTTGACAAGTACCTCACTGCATACTGAATAAATGCCACACTTCTTAGCTTGGCATTAATGCTTTCCAGGATCTAGCTCCAGATTTCCTACCCATCCTCATTCTCCACTGCTGTCATTCCTGCCCACCTCATACACCAGGAAATGAATTCAACAGGCAATTGGACTATTTGATGCTCCAAATACACAAGTTTTTAAATCACTTAAACAGAAAGCCCAGGCTAATATTTCAGGTTAATTGTTCTGTAACAAGAGTTTTCTGTTTTATACAGGACTTTATTCACTAACTTAAGAGCATCTTGGGGGAACATTTGACAGGAACGGTTTTGTGACAACAATATAACTTTAAATAGTTATGCATAAGGATAACTGATTGTCTGAGAACACCTCAGCACTCCTTTGGGGAGAAGTGTCAAGTCTGAGGTCCATTAGCAGCTAAAAAGAAAGAGGAAAATAAAAATCAGTGAACTGGGGAATAGTCCAAAGATTGGTCTAAATGAGAATTGTGAATATTTTATTTTCTACTGACCATATCCACAAAACCAGCTGGCATGTACTGCATATATACTGTTTACAGGCACTGTGTACTTATGTCCTCAGCCTGGGAAGTGACACTATTGTTTCTCCATTTTATAAGCGGGAAACAGACTCAAGGGAAGCAAACCATGGTGTTAACGACACACAGCAGATAAGTGGCAGAGCTGGGATATGAACCCAAACTGTGTTGCCTCTAAAGCCTGTGAGCTTAAAAACACAGTAATACTCTTACCTTTCACATGTCACAGAGCCAATCTAGCAGAGTCTCGTGTTGGTTGAGGTCTTGGGTTTCTGATGGATCCTTTCTGACAAAAGCCTAAAATAGCTTGACTCAGATTCCTCAAACCGTTCTCTCCCAACCCTCAAGTCCTCAACTCTTGATGCTACATCCTTGATAAAAGGCCAGCAAGGCCTCCACTCACAAAACAAGTTTCCTCAGAAGAGACTAAGTAGCCTCTTCTCCTGGATCCTGGTCTCTTTCTTCTCTCTACTGGGAAACTGCCTTAATTACACTAACTTGTGCTTCTCTATTCTGAACTTGGTTTTGCCTGTAAGCTGAGTTATTGATCAGCTGAGATGATTCTTTAATCAGTGGGATCTCAAAAAAACTTTTCTTGATTTCAAAAGTAATACACTTTAGGACTTTGAAACTATAGAGAAGTATAAATAAAAAAGAATCACTGTTAAATTTTGCAGGATACACTTCCAATCTTTTTTTTTTTTCTGAATAAATAATATATATATTTTTAAATAGCTTGCATTATAGAAAATGTCAAATATACACAAAGGTAAACCAGTGTAAAGAATTCCAATGTAACCATCACTCAGTGCAATTATTAACTTGTGGCCAAACTTTTTTCATCTGTATGGGTACCTATGTTAATTTGAAGCCATCCTAGACATATCATTTCTACTGTAAACATTTTGAATTATGTATCATAAAATAAATGCACTTTCCATTAACCATAATCTAATACGTTATTTTGTCTACAAACATAACAATAGCTCATTAGTATCATTACATACCTAGTAGATACGCATATTTTCAATTATTTCATGAATATTTTTTAGGTTGTTTGAATCAGGATAAAATTTAGGTTCACACATTGCAGCTGGTTGGTGTCTCTCTTAAATCTTAGCTACTTTTTTTTTTACTCAAAGTGTAGTCAATGGGCCAGCAGCATTGGCTTCACCTCCCACCCAAATGAGTTAGAAACTAAGTTAACATGGTCCTCAGGTGATTCGCAGCACATTAAAGCTGAAGGAACATCAGTCTTAAGTCTCTTGTAACCTACAGTTTCTCACTCTGTGTAACTTCAGTTTTTTTTCTTTGTGAATATTTTTAGAACAAGCCAGGTTGTTTGACCCCTAGAATTCCCCACAATGTAGACAAAATACTTCCCCCATTAACATGTTAACGTGCTCATTGTTTCCTGTATTTAGTGTAAATTGGTAATTAGATCTAAAGGTTTGATCAGGATGGATTTGGGGGCAAGAATGCTTTGTAAATGGCAGCATGTTTTTCTATCAAGGGGCACATAGAGTCTGGTTGCCTCTTTTTTGTGATGTTTGTTTTTTGTTGTTGTTTGTGATAGAATCCATTAGTGATCACTCTGTAGAGCTATTATCATTAAGGGTTGTGAAATGGCGATATTTTATCTTGCTTCCTCATTTATTAATGTGAATTATTTCTAAAAACAGAATATTTTCCATATCAACTATCTGATTCACTGGAAGTATAGTGTGTATAAAAAAGATAGGAATGGATGCTTCATTTTCCTCCTGCCCCCTTATTTATTTGTTTTTTACCAGTTTTCAAAATAATGGGCTACCAGTCATACTCTAAAGGTGACCAGTAATTTTTTTTTTTTTTTAGTATCATTTGAAATGCACAGATCTGAAGTAGACATATGAGACTATGCTGGCGTCTCCTGTCTGGAGGGGAGATGACAGGGCAGAGGGGGTCAGAAGCTGGCTGAATGGACACAAAAATAGAGTGGAAGGAAGGAGTGTGCTGTCTCATTAGAGGGAGAGCAATTAAGAGTATATAGCAAGGTGTATATAAATTTTTGTATGGGAGACTGATTCGATTTGTTAACTTTTATTTAAAGCACAATAAAAATTACATAAAAAAAAGAAATGCACGGATCTAAACATGTTTTTTCCATCGGTATAGCTATTATACGTATTATTCTAAAATCTTTCCATCTTTGGTCAGCAAGACCTTCTTTCGACAAGTTCTCAGTAGCCTTTGATAATGGCCCTGTTTTCTCCTAGGGTAAGATGTTCTAGGCTCAGCTCAGACATTTTCTGTCTCAGGCCTGGATGAGTCATTTTTCCAAGGAGCCCTGCTTACTGAAAGGTGGTCTTTTTTCCTAGCCTCTTTCAGAGGGCAGACTGACTGACTAAATATATTTCTTTTGTTTCCAGATAAACTTATCCTAAGTTGAAACTGATACACATCAAATGAAGAACCGTAGTGATTTTCTCTAGACCCATTTCTCTTACTGCTGTTTTTCATTTCTCGTACACCAAATATCCTGGATCTCAGGGACATCAGCAGAATTCTTCCTTTGTCCCTAATGGTGGACTTTTAGGTGCTTTCAGTCTTCTAATATCACAAATATTTCTGCAATAAATAGGCTTTTGCTTTTATCTTTTTATAGTTTTCCAAGTTTATCTTTGGGATACATTTGAAGAAGTGATTGTTATATCAAATGATAGGCAATACATATATTAATGAGATGATACTATAATGTAGTATTATATTTTTAGGCAACTAAACACACCTTCTAAGTGCCTTTGCCAGCTGCACTCTCCCTCTCCTACCCCTCACGAGGCACCTTTACAAGCATCTCCACGCCAATCCTCTTCCACATGTTGCTGGAAAAAAAATTAGCAAAGCGCGCTTATGAAAATACTTCATGGGGGAAGGGCGCAGCTGGCAAACAAATGCAGAAGGTGCCCGTTATTTGCATAAATACAGTATGTATTGTTACATAATATCCCTCTGTCATTTTTGGTGGCTATGAGATATCTTATTTAATTTTTCCCTTTTTACTGGGCACCCAAATTGTTCTCTATGCATTACATTTTTAAACATGCCAATGACTACCCAGATAGGTAAAATACTAATTGCAAACCTACTTGGTTATGGGCTATTTTCCATCCAAGCTTGAAAACACTGCTTTGAACAACCCCTCATTCTAAGTAGGTATCAGTCATCATATTCCACGGTTACTGCAACAAGAGGACTCTCAAAACTCCTTTCAAAGAAAGCACAATTGATATTTGGAACGAATACTAGGGGAACTGCAACATCCTGACCTTAACTTTGCCACTAATCCTGCCTGATGAGTCGGTCAAGAGTTCAGCTAAGCAATCTTTAAAAGAATATAATTCTAAAAATATTTCTTTCCTCCAGCTTTAAAAGAATTTAATTCCTAAAAGCTTTTTGTGAGCTTTAGTATTCTCTAAGTTCTTAGAAGTCAGGGCTGTTACTCTACCTATTTATTCTTTTTTTTTTTTAATTCCACTAAGCATGTAATATTATGCTTTACTCATGGTGAGTTTCATTACCTGCATGCTGGATTAACTTTTCAGACTCCCTTCTGGCTGTTGAACTAGAGTGTATGGCTCTGAGTATAGGAAATATTCATGCCCAATTTAAGTCCTACAAATATTTACCGACTGCCTCTTATTTACAAGGAACTGTGCTAGCTGGAATCTAATTTTTAGATAAATTAGGTTTGTTAGAGGAGAAAGGTGTCATTAAAATACATAGTCTAAAAATTGTCCCCTGAACCATTCTTTTTTTTTTTTTACCATGTAACACTTGAGATGTATTTCTTTAAAACTAGGTCACTGTGACTATTTGAACACAAGATAACAATCTTCAAGTCCATATTCATCTATATGGACAGATTTTACCTTTAACATAATTTCCAATGATGTCCCTGTTCTCAGTGGGTTGCCTGCAATGTTAATAGAAGTAGAGACAGACTAATAATCCTGGGCTTTCTTTTTTTTTCAATAAACAAGTGTATAGTTTTCTCTGACATCATTCGGAAGGGACACAATTTAGAAGTGATCTGTGTAGACGCCAGAGTAGACACAAACCCTATCGTACTGAGGAGCCTTTTTTTTAAAAATAATACATCTCTACATAGTCCGTCCGGCATTACCTTATTTTTTCCTTCAAGGAAAAAAAAAGAAAGAAAAGAAATAGACTAGGGTCTGAATCCTTCTGTAGGGGAAAAATAGATAAATGGAAGCTGGCACTGTTGTAGGGAAAGTACTGGGAAAAGGTTTTTCTCACATTATCAACTGAAGGCAAACATCTTGTAGCTTCTTTGAGCACAGAACTCTTTTTTATTATTATTATTTTTATTGTGCTTTAAGTGAAAGTTCACAAATCAAGTCAGTCTCTCATACAAAAATGTACATACACCTTGTTATGTACTCCTAGTTGCTCTCCCCCTAATGAGACAGCACACTCCTTCTCTGCACCCTGCATTCCCCGTGTCCAATCAGCCAGCTTCTGTCCCCCTCTGCCTTCTCAACTCCCCTCTAGACAGGAGCTGCCCACATAGTCTCATGTGTCTACTTGAGCCAAGAAGCTCACTCTCCACCAGTATCATTTTCTATCTTATACTGCAGTCCAATCTCTGTCTGAAGAGTTGGCTTTGGGAATGGTTCCAGTCTCGGGCTTACAGAATGTCTGGGGACCATGACCTCTGGAGTCCTTCTAGACTCAGTCAGACCATTAAGCCTGTTTTTTTATGAGAATTTGAGGTCTGCACCCCACTTCTCTCCTACTCCATCAGGGATTCTCTGTTGTGTTGCCTGTCAGGGCAATCATCAGTTATAGCCGGGCACCATCTAGCTCTGGTCTGAGACTGATGTAGTCTCTGATTCATGTGGCCCTAGAAATTACCTGTGTCTTTGTTGTTCTTCGTTCTCCTTTGCTCCAGCTGGGTTGAAACAAACTGATGCATCTTAGATGGCAGCTTGCTAGAGTTTAAGACTCTAGACGCCACTCACCAAAGTGGGACTGAGCACAGAACTCTTGCTTTAAATTATTCTTGACTCCCTCTCACGCACAACAGAGTGAGGGGGAGAGTGGCTGAAATAGCTTCCTTTTGAACCATACTTATAAACTGGATGGGTGAGGGAAAAAAAAAAAAAAATGGGGACGTTGGCCAGAGTTTGCTAATTTAAACTATATTTGAGGCTAGAGGATCTGGCTAAGCTTCATATCTTGAGTCTAATTTTAAGAAAAATAAAAAGCCCAATGTCACCATCTGTACATTCATAACATAATGTCGAGTTATATATACTGTACTGTAACCCAGAATAATTCAAGAGTTTATATTAGCTTCACAAACAAAAATACTATTTGGAAATCAGAAAACTGAGAAGAAATGGACTGATGAACATAGGCGAGTATATGAAAAAGAAAGACTTCAGAAAATGCATTACTGTTACAGTTAAATCAATAAAAAAAGTTTGCCAAAAAAAAAAAGTTTTGAGATATTCAAGAACAGAAAATTCTTGTTTAGCTAGAATCCAAACATCCACATGTTTGGTGGTGTACTTTTGTGGGAAAGAAAAAATAGGACTATCAGATTATGACTCAGGATTTCAAAGCCTCCAGAACTTCTCTAAACTCTAGTCTTACATATTCAGTTGCCTACCTGACATTTTCTTCCAGGTACATCAAAGGCATCTAGAATTTAGCATGGTCAAACTGAAGACCTGATTTTCCCTAGCAGAATGGATTGTTTTCGGACTTCCTCCATCTCAGTGAATGGCGCCAGCATTTACCCAGATGCTTACTTCAGAAACCTGGGAGTTAGGACCAACTAGATGGTCACGTGTAACCAGTGGTCACACAGGATCCCATATTCAGAAGGGCCCTGCACTTGTACTCGGATGCTCTGCAATTGCAATCTTGAAATGTTTAATTTTATCTCTACTTTGTGTTTTAGAAGTAAAGTCTGATGGTACAATGGAGCATGCATTGGGGTCTTGGAGCTTTGGCCTACAGGTGGTCCTGCCTCCCATCCCCACCTTGCAATACCCAGAGTAATCTTTTATTTATTTTACTTTTTTTTTTTTATTAATTTTTATTAAGCTTCAAGTGAACATTTACCATTCCAATCAGTCTGTCACATGTAGGTTTCCATACATCTTACTCCCTTCTCCCACTTGCTCTCCCCTTATTGAGTCAACCCCCACAGTCTCTCGTTTCGTGCCAATTTTGCCATCTTCCCTCTCTCTCTATCTTCCCATCCCCCCTCCAGTCAAGAGTTGCCAACACACTCTCCCGTGTCCACCTGATTTAATTAGCTCACTCTTCATCAGCATCTCTCTCCCCCCCACTGACCAGTCCTTTTCATGCCTGATGATTTGTCTCCGGGGATGGTTCCTGTCCTGTGCCATCAGAAGTTCTGGGGAGCACTGTCTCTGGGATTCCTCTAGTCGCAATCATACCATTAGGTGTGGTCTTTTAATGAGAATTTGGGGTCTGTATCCCATTGGTCTCCTGCTCCCTCAGGAGTTGTCTGTTGTGCTCCCTGACAGGGCAGACATCGATTGTGGCTGGGCACCAACCAGCTCTTCTGGTCTCAGGATAATGTAGGTCTCTGGTTCATGTGGCCCTTTCTGTCTCTTGGGTTCTTAGTTGTCGTGTGACCTTGGTGTTCTTCCTTTGCCTTTGCTCCAGGTGGGTTGAGACCAATTGATGTATCTTAGATGGCCGCTTGTTGGCATTTAGGACCCCAGGCGCCACAATTCAAAGTGGGATGCAGAATGTTTTCATAATAGAATTATTTTGCCCATTGACTTAGAAGTCTCCTCAAACCAAGTTCCCCAGACCCCAGCCCCTGCTCCGCTGACCTTTGAAGCTTTCATTTTATCCCGGAAACCTCTTTGCTTTTAATCCAGTCCAATTAGGCTGACCTTCCTTGTTTTGAGTGTTGTCTTTCCCTTCACCCAAAGCAGTTCTTATCTACAGATTGATCAATAAAAGCCCTCTCCCTCGCTCCCTCCCTCCCTCCCCCCTTTGTAACCACATAAGTATGTGTTCTTCTCCATTTTTTCTATTTCTCAAGATCTTATAATAGTGGTCTTATACAATATTTGTCCTTTTGCAACTGACTCATTTCGCTCAGCATAATGCCTTCCAGATTCCTCCATGTTATGAAATGTTTCAGAAATTCGTCACTGTTCTTTATCGATGCGTAGTATTCCATTGTGTGAATACACCACAATTTATTTACCCATTCGTCCGTTGACGGACATCTTGGTTGCTTCCAGCTTTTTGCTATTGTAAACAGAGCTGCAATAAACATGGGTGTGCATATATCTGTTTGTGTGAAGGCTCTTGTATCTTTAGGGTATATTCCGAGGAGTGGGATTTCTGGGTTGTATGGTAGTTCTATTTCTAACTGTTTAAGATAACGCCAGATGGATTTCCAAAGTGATTGTACCATTTTACAATCCCACCAGCAGTGTATGAGAGTTCCAATCTCTCCGTAGCCTCTCCAACATTTATTATTTTGTGTTTTTTGGATTAATGCCAGTCTAGTTGGTGTGAGATGGAATCTCATCGTAGTTTTAACTTACATTTCGCTAATGGCTAATGATCGAGAACATTTTCTCATGTATCTGTTGGCTGCCTGAATATCTTCCTTAGTGAAATGTGTGTTCATATCCTTTGCCCACTTCTTGATTGGGTTGTTTGTCTTTTTGTGGTTGAGTTTTGACAGAATCATGTAGATTTTAGAGATCAGGCGCTGGTCGGAGAGTGTCATAGCTGAATATTCTTTCCCAGTCTGTAGGTGGTCTTTTTACTCTTTTGGTGAAGTCTTTAGATGAGCATAGGTGTTTGATTTTTAGGAGCTCCCAGTTATCGGGTTCCTCTTCGTCATTTTTGGTAATGTTTTGTATTCTGTTTATGCCCTGTATTAGGGCTCCTAGGGTAGATCCTATTTTTTCTTCCATGATCTTTATCGTTTTAGTCTTTATGTTTAGGTCTTTGATCCACTTGGAGTTAGTTTTTGTGCATGGTGTGAGGTATGGGTCCTGTTTCATTCTTTTGCAAATGGATATCCAGGTATGCCAGCACCATTTGTTAAAAAGACTATTATTTCCCCAATTGACTGACACTGGTCCTTTGTCAAATATCAGCTGCTCATACGTGGATGGATTTATATCTGGGTTCTCAATTCTGTTCCATTGGTCTATGTGCCTGTTGTTGTACCAGTACCAGGCTGTTTTGACTACTGTCGCTATATAATAGGTTCTGAAAACAGGTAGGGTGAGGCCTCCCACTTTCTTCTTCTTTTTCAGTAATGTTTTGCTTATCCGGGGGTTCTTTCCTTTCCATATGAAATTAGTGATTTGTTTCTCTATCCCCTTAAAGTATGACGTTGGTATTTGGATTGGAAGTGCGTTATATGTATAAATGGCTTTTGGTAGAATAGACATTTTTAGTATGTTAAGTCTTCCTATCCATGAGCAGGGTATGTTTTTGCACTTAAGTATGTCCTTTTGAATTTCTTGTAGCAGAGTTTTATAGTTTTCTTTGTATAGGTCTTTTACATCCTTGGTAAGATTTATTCCTAAGTATTTTATCTTCTTGGGGGCTACTGTGAATGGTATTGATTTGGTTATTTACTCTTCGGTGTTCTTTTTGTTGATGTAGAGGAATCCAAGTGATTTTTGTATGTTTATTTTATAACCTGAGACTCTGCCAAACTCTTCTATTAGTTTCAGTAGTTTTCTGGAGGATTCCTTAGGGTTTTCTGTCTATAAGATCATGTCATCTGCAAATAGAGATAATTTGACTTCTTCTTTGCCAATCCGGATGCCCTTTATTTCTTTGTCTAGCCTAATTGTTCTGGCTAGGACTTCTAGCACGATGTTGAATAAGAGCGGTGATAAAGGGCATCCTTGTCTGGTTCCCGTTCTCAAGGGAAATGCTTTCAGGTTCTCTCCATTTAGAGTGATATTGGCTGTTGGCTTTGCATAGATGCCCTTTATTATGTTGAGGAATTTTCCTTCAATTCCTATTTTGCTGAGAGTTTTTATCATAAATGGGTGTTGAACTTTGTCAAATGCCTTTTCTGCATCTATTGATAAGATCATGTGGTTTTTGTCTTTTGTTTTATTTATGTGATGGATTACATTAATGGTTTTTCTGATATTAAACCAGCCTTGCATACCTGGTATAAATCCCACTTGATCAGGGTGTATTATTTTTTTGATGTTTTGTTGGATTCTATTGGCTAGAATTTTGTTGAGGATTTTTGCATCTATGTTCATGAGGGATATAAGTCTAAAATTTTCTTTTTTTGTAATGTCTTTACCTGGTTTTGGTATCAGGGAGATGGTAGCTTCATAGAATGAGTTGGGTAGTATTCCATCTTTTTCTATACTTTGAAATACCTTCAATAGTAATGGTGTTAAGTCTTCTCTGAAGGTTTGGTAGAACTCTGCAGTGAAGCCATCTGGGCCAGGACTTTTTTTTGTTGGAAGTTTTTTGATTACCGTTTCAATCTCTTTTTTTGTTATGGGTCTATTTAGTTGTTCTACTTCTGAATGTGTTAGTTTACGTAGGTAGTATTGTTCCAAGAATCTATCCATTTCTTCTAGGTTTTCAAATTTGTTAGAGTACAATTTTATGTAGTAATCTGATATGATTCTTTTGATTTCATTTGGTTCTGTTGTGATGCGGTCTTTCTTGTTTCTTATTCGGGTTATTTGTTTCCTTTCCTGTTTTTCTTTAGTCAGTCTAGCCAATGGTTTATCAATTTTGTTACTTTTTTTCAAAGAACCAGCTTTTGGCTTTGTTAATTCTTTCAATTGTTTTTCTATTCTCTAATTCATTTAGTTCAGCTCTAATTTTTATTATTTGTTTTCTTCTGGTGCCTGATGGATTCTTTTGTTGCTCACTTTCTATTTGTTCAAGTTGTCGGGACAGTTCTCTGATTTTGGCTCTTTCTTCTTTTTGTATGTGTGCATTTATCGATATAAATTGGCCTCTGAGCACTGCTTTTGCTGTGTCCCAGAGGTTTTGATAGGAAGTATTTTCATTCTCGTTGCTTTCTAAGAATTTCCTTATTCTCTCCTTGATGTCTTCTATAACCCAGTCTTTTTTCAGGAGGGTATTGTTCATTTTCCAAGTATTTGATTTCTTTTACCTAGTTTTTCTGTTATTGATTTCTAGCTTCATTGCCTTGTGGTCTGAGAAGATGCTTTGTAATATTTCGATGTTTTGGATTCTGGAAAGATTTGTTTTATGACCTAATATGTGGTCTATTCTAGAGAATGTTCCATGTGCACTAGAAAAAAAAGTATATTTTGTAGCAGTTGGGTGGAGAGTTCTGCATAAGTCAATGAGGTCAAGTTGGTTGATTGTTGTAAGTAGGTCTTCCGTGTCTCTATTGAGCTTCTTACTGGATGTCCTGTCCTTCTCCGAAAGTGGTGTGTTGAAGTCTCCTACTATAAATGTGGAGGTGTCTATCTCACTTTTCAATTCTGTTAAAATTTGATTTATGTATCTTGCAGCCCTGTCATTAGGTGCATAAATATTTAATATGGTTATGTCTTCCTGATCAATTGTCCCTTTTATCATTATATAGTGTCCTTCTTTATCCTTTGTGGCGGATTTAAGTCTAAAGTCTATTTTGTCAGAAATTAATATTGCTACTCCTCTTCTTTTTTGCTTAGCGTTTGCTTGATCTATTTTTTTCCATCCTTTGAGTTTTAGTTTGTTTGTGTCTCTAAGTCTAAGGTGTGTCTCTTGTAGGCAGCATATAGATGGATCGTGTTTCTTTATCCAGTCCGTGACTCTCTGTCTCTTTATTGGTGCATTTAGTCCATTTACATTCAGCGTAATTATAGATAAATAAGTTTTTAGTGCTGTCATTTTGATGTCTTTTCATGTGTGTTGTTGTCCATTTCATTTTTCCACATGCTTTTTTGTGCTGGGACGTTTTTCTTAGTAGTTTGTGAGATCCTCATTTTCATAATGTTTAACTTTGTGTTTATTGAGTCGTTACGTTTTTCTTGGCTTTTTTCTTGAGTTATGGAATTGATATTCCTTTTTGTGGTTACCTTTTTATTTACCCCTATTTTTCTAAGTAAAAACCTAACTTGTATCCTTCTATATCGCCTTGTATCACTCTCCATCTGGCAGTTCAATGCCTCCTATATTTAGTCCCTCTTTTTGATTATTGTGATCGTTTATCTATTGATTTCCATGATTTCCTGTTATGTGTATTATTTTGTTTATTTATTTATTTTTTATAATTAGTCTTAATTTGTTTGTTTTTGTGCTTTCCCTATTTGAGTTGCGTTGATATCAGGACATTCTGTTTTGTGACCTTGTATTGTGCTGGTACCTGATATTATTGGTCATCCGGCCAATCTCCTTTAGCATTTCTTGCAGTCTTGGTTTAGTTTTTGCAAATTCTCTAAACTTGTGTTTATCTGTAAATATCTTAATTTCTCCTTCATATTTCAGAGAGAGTTTTGCTGGATATATGATCCTTGGTTGGCAGTTTTTCTCGTTCAGTGCTCTGTATATGTCGACCCATTCCCTTCTTGCCTGCATGGTTTCTGCTGAGTAGTCTGAACTTATTCTTATTGATTTTCCCTTGAAGGAAACCTTTCTTTTCTCCCTGGCTGCTTTTAAAATTTTCTCTTTGTCTTTGGTTTTGGCAAGTTTGATGATAATATGTCTTGGTGTTTTTCTTTTTGGATCAATCTTAAATGCGGTTCGATGAGCATCTTGGATAGATATCCTTTCGTCTTTCATGATGTCAGGGAAGTTTTGTGTCAGGAGTTCTTCAACTATTTTCTCTGTGTTTTCTGTCCCCCCTCCCTGTTCTGGGACACCAATCACTCGCAAGTTATCCTTCTTGATAGAGTCCCACATGATTCTTAGGGTTTCTTCATTTTTTTTAATTCTTTTATCTGATTTTTTTTCAGCTATGTTGGTGTTATTTCCCTGGTCCTCCAGAAGTCCCAGTCTACATTCTAATTGATCGAGTCTGCTCCTCTGACTTTCTATTGCGTTGTCAAATTCTGTAATTTTATTGTTAATCTTTTGGATTTCTACATGCTGTCTCTCTATGGATTCTTGCAACTTGTTAATTTTTCCACTATGTTCTTGAATAATCTTTTTGAGTTCTTCAACAGTTTTATCAGTGTGTTCCTTGGCTTTTTCTGCATTTATCCTAATTTCATTTGTGATATCTTTAAGCATTCTGTAAATTAGTTTTTTATATTCTGTATCTGATAATTCCAGGATTCTATCTTCATTTGGGAAAGATTTTGATTCTTTTGTTTGGGGGGTTGGAGAAGCTGTCATGGTCTGTTTCTTTATGTGGTTTGATATGGACTGCTGTCTCCGAGCCATCACTGGGAAACTAGATTTTCCAGGTAGTCAGCTGGTACGCTGGCTCCTGGTTCTGAAAACGGTCGCTGTCTGCCCGTATTTGTTCATTTTCCGTCTCTAAGTCTGTGCTTGTTGTTCAGAGTTCGTAGATTGTTATATATGTGATCGATTCCCTTGTTTTTCCAAGTCTTTGTTGCAAGAGGGATCCGCGGTAGCGTCCACCTAGTCCGCCATCTTGGCCCCGCTCTCCCAGAGTAATCTTTTAAACACTTCAAGTCATTTGAAAGCCTCAAAGGATTCCCATTTAGTAGGAAATTCAAAGTCCTTCTCATGACCCATGGAACCCTGATAGCTCAGTGGTTAAGAGCTGGGCTGCTAGCCAAAATGTCGGCAGTTCGAATTCACTAGGCACTCCTTGGAAACTCTATGGGGCAGTTCTAGCCTGTCCTATAGGGTCACTAGGTGTCAGAATACACTTGAAAGCAAATGATTTGGTTTTGGGGTTTGGTATGGCATAGTTCTACTCTGTTCTATGGATTTGTAATTAGTCGGAATCAACACAATAGCAATGTTCTTTGTTTTTTTCTCATGATTTATAATGCTGTATGTGACTCAGTCTTGACCAACCTCTTCCCTCTCATCCAGAATATTCCAGTCACACCGGCTTCTTTTCCACTAATACATCAAACTTTTTATCCCCATCCCCTCCCACCCCAGGCTCCCCTCATCCCCCTCCAGCATTTCAATCCTATTCCCTCTGCTCAGAACAACCTTTCCCATCCTCACCCCTCAACACACTGCATTCTTCCAGTCTATCCTCAGATAGAAACTTCCAGGTCTCCCTCCTACGTCTTCCTACTACTACACTATGCCATTTTCTTCACGCCACTTCTGATTTATACATTTGTTTGTTTTTCAGGTGTTTTCTGTCTGCCTCCGTCCTCTAGGTTATAAGTTTCACAAAGACAAATATGTCTATTTTCTCAGCCAGCTCCACATAGCACTTTTCATATAACCAAAAACCAAACTCATCGCCATTGAGTCAATTCTGACTCATAGCAACCCTATAGGATAGGGCAGAACTGCCCCCATAGAGTTTCCAAAGAACAGCTGGTGGATTCAAACTACTGACCTTTTGGTTAGCAGCCATAGCTCTCAACCATTCCACCACCAGGGCTCACACATACCAAACCAAACCTGTTGCCGTCAAGTCGATTCCAACTCACAGCGACCCTACAGTACAGAGTAGAGCTGCCCCATAGAGTTTCCAAGGAGTGCCTGGTGGACTTGAACTGGTTAGCAGCCATAGCTCTTAACCAATATGGTTAAGAGTTTTGGTTAGCAGCCATAGCTCTTAACCACTATGCAACCAGGGTTTCTAGTGGGCTCACAGATAGTGCTCAATAATTATTTGTTAAATAAATATTCATTATAGTTGTAGTATTTCATGTACCGTAGCTCATATCAATTTGGAGCCTTTGAAAGTTGGATCCTGGGTATATTTTGTAGTTATTCAATTTGCTACAAAACAGACAGCTCCTGCCTCAACCTCTGTAGTCAAACACAAATTCACATCTCAATTTTTCAACTTTCAACCCAACCATTGGACTGTTAACCAGGGTAATTATGAGTCTTATATACCTGGAAGAAATAAAATGCTGTGTTATTCTGAAAAAACTAAGCCACATTTTGAGATAAATGGGAAATTTTCTACAGCAATATACTCATAAAATCAAACTTCTTATTTAGGTAAATTTTTCTCCATTCTTCCTTCTTTCTTCCTCCTTTACTCCCTCCCTTCCTTCTTTTCTTTCTTCTTTACAATAACATTTCATAATAACATTTCAAATCTCATAATAAAGTTTAAGAAAGAAAAAAAAAGTCTCTTTTTAAAGGAAATGTTTAATATTTATTTCAGCTTTTTTTTTTTTTTTTAGTTTCTGGCAAATCTTTCTGTAATAGGCTGAATAATGGCCCCTCATAGATGTCCATGCCCTAATCTCTAGAAATCGAATATACAGTGAAACCTGTAAGACCAGGAACTCAACGGGACTGCCTTGTTTTTCCAGGTCTCACAAATTTTCCACGTTTGACAGGGTGCAGTCTTACCACTTTTTTATCACTCGTTTTAGCGGAAAATATTAGTTTTCCTATTCCGACAGGTTTCCCCCTTACACAGGTGTCGGCTTTTGCAGGTTTTACTGTATTAACTTATACATCAAAAGGGACTTTTCAGATATAACAAATTAAGAATCTTGTAATGGGGAGATTATCCTGGATTATCCAGGTAGGTCCAATAAAATCACAAGAGTCCTTATAAGATAAAAGCAACAGGGTCAGAATCAGAAAGAGAGACTGGAAGACACTATACCTCAAATTTTGAAGAGGGAGGATGGGGGCATAAGCCAAGAAATAAATAATGCAGGCAGCTCATAAAAGCTAGAAAAGTCATGAAAATGAAATCTCCCTTAGGGTCTCCAAAAGGAATGCAGCCCTGCAAACACCTTGATTTTAGGACTTCTGATCTCCAGAACTACAAGATGATACATTTGTGTTCTTTTAAGCCACCAAGTATGTGGTACTTTGTTATATCAACAATAGGAAACGTAAACAGTTTATGATTAAGGAGAGCTACATTATACAGTTTATGCTTTTATATACAGTGTAGAGCAGAAGCACATTGTTGCTGGGTGTCAGTGAGCCAATTTTTGACTCATAGCAACCCCATGTGACGGAGTTGAACTGCCCCACAGGATTTTCTAGGCTGTCATCTGTATGGAAACAGATCACCAGGTTTTTCTCCTGCGGAGACACGGGGGGGTGTTCGAACCACCAACCTTTCAGCTAGCAGCCGAGTGCTTAACCATTATTCCACTGGAGCTCTTGAACAGAAAGATGGATGAAAAAATTCAATACATAGGATAGACCAGAGTATGTCCTAAACTCAGCGAGTGATCAGAATCATTTGGAGAATTTATTCAAAATATGGCTATCCCATGTCCCTTCCTTAGACACTCTGATTCAAGAATCCTGGTGTGAAACAGGAAACAAAGCCCAAGAATGTCAGATTAAAACGGGGGCGAAGGCTCTGAGATCGGAGGGTGCCTGTTTGAGAAACAGCGAAGACACTGGTGTGGTTAGAGGAGAAGCAAGTAAAACACTATATATATATCAGGGAGGTAATAGGGGGTTGAGTGTGGAACCTAGAGACTTAGTAAGACAAAGAACAGAGGGGCCCCCAAATCTGCAAAGGAAATAACAAGAAATGGGCCAGGGAGCAGAAACAAAGCCATTCCTCAGAACAATGGGGCAGGGTATCTAAAAATACCCCACAAACTTCTTTAAAGTTGCCTTTCAGAAGCAGCTGGAGAAAACCAGGCCCAGGGGCATGTGCAGAACATCCACCTGTGACCACTGTATGACCTTCCACCAGGGGCAGTGAGGGGCTACAGCCCCAGCCCGGGAATTGAAGACAGAGAGTGAGAGACTGTGCAGGCATGACACCCCATAGTAAGTCCATTTACAAATCCCAGAGGCCTCCGAGACAGGAGCAATCTTGGAAAGCTGCTGAGTAGGTAGCTTAGTTAACATATCCCCACCTGTGCCTATGAATAAACATGAATCTCTTCCCACCCAAGAACTTTTAAAAACTCAGGCCCCTCTTTTGTTCTGTGAGATGGGGTTATGCCTTGCTCTAGGCCCTCCTCATCTCCCCTTGCAAGCCTCTTCAATAAAGCTTTGCTCTGTGGAAATCTCTATGTGCCTTACCTGCTCATTCTTGACCAGTGAGAGGCAAGAACCTTATTCTGGTTACAAGATGATGTATTTAAGGCCAAGAGTACAACTCCGGGCCTCACCCATAGTCCTGAGGTGGCATTATTCCATTCAACAGTCTTTACTGAGCATCTGATGTGTTCTAAGGTCTAGGCTGGAACTCCCCACACTCTCCTACCTCACATGTTCAACTCCTCCTTCTTCTTCACCAATTCTCTGAGTAGTACTTCTTAAGTGAGACTTGGTGGCTCAGTGGTTAAGCACTTGGCTGCTAACCAAAAGGCTAGTGGTTTGAACCCACTAGCAACTGCATGGGAGAAAGATGTGGCGGTCTGATTCTGTAAAGATTAAAGACTTGGGCACCCTATAGGGCAGTACTACTTTGTCCTACAGGGTTGCTATGAGTCAAAATCAACTCAACAGCAATGGGTTTGGTTTTCTTTGGTTTACCTCCTCTTAAAGATCCCGGTCTAATTCCAGTACCACCTTCAATTCCTCTACACTGAGCTATATCATAGAACTTCTTTCATACTAACTGTTGAAAGGGTCGTATAAACAATTACAGGGCTTAGAGCATAATGTATGGTTTTTAAAGATTAAGAAGTTTCAACGAATGACTGTCATAAAAAATATGAGGGGAGGGTCATGCCGGTTTAAAAGAGTCTTAAGGACCATAACAACTAGATATATGTGTGGTCATGGACTGAACACTAATGTAGGCAAACCAGCTTTAAAGGACATTTTTTAGTCAATTAGGGAAATCTGAATATAGTATTGGCATTAAATGAGATAAAAATTTACAGAAATGGAAAAATGAAATTACAGGCTGAAAATGAACAGATTACAAACCAGTATGTATATTATCTCATGTTGTGAAATTATGCACATATGTGTGTATGTATGTGTGTATATACGAATATACATATATATAGGTATACGCATTATATATATATATGTATGTGTGTGTGTATATATATATACACGTGCGCACACACACACACACACACAGAGAGAGAGATTGAGAGACCAAGACCTGACTCTTTCAGCATCAGGAATGTGATTTATTGTTAATTTTACTTGTGTGTATTCACCACGTGATTTCTTACACTATACATATACTGTTACTATAAAAATGAAGCATTATTTTAAAAAATTCATGTGAAAGTCATCTTAAGGCAAAAAAATAAAAACCCGTCAATTTGTAAAATACTTCTGGTCTTCAGTGCCTTATGTTCAACCATTCCTATTGTTCCAACTCTCTCCCAGTGACCCAACCACAATCATGACCAAATAGCTTTCAGTAAGGAAATCTGCTAATGGACATTCTGCTTCATGAAATAGAAAAGGCAACATGCATCATTTGTCTATTAGAACCCCAGCTTCCCTTCATTTACAGTCAAACCACCCAAGCTTCAATCCAACTAATTCAAATGAAACATGCTGGGTCAATTAATCTATTCTCCTTATGAAAATATTTCCTTAAATATTAAAAAAGAATAATACCATCTTCCGGTATGACTTGAAAGCATTCAGGAAATCATCAGACATGGTGGTGGAGAGCATAAGAGAAATATGAAGTTTTGGATTTTATTCCATTCACTCTCTCCTACCTTAAACATTCTATTCTTCTTCCTTCTTCACTGATTATCTGAGTTTTACCTCTTCCTAAGGACCCTGGCCTAATTCCAATTCCTCTGAGAACCTTTATCTGACTTCTGTCTAAAGTACAAATATCCGTCCTCTTCTGAAAACTCATGGTATTTACTGTGTCTTTGAGTCAGCATATACAGACATTGGGTTCTCAGTTACTTAAGAGACAGTTACTTAAATATGTTTAATTTCTCTCCCTAGATAATTTTTTTTTTTTTAGATAATTTGTAGGGTCCCGTGGGGTAGAGCACTTTTAAAAAATTCTTGGTGCCCTCCGCAGTGTTTTTATACTTGGTAGATACTGAATAAATGTTAATTTACTGACAGATCTGGGACTTGCCTTTCTCTTTGTCCAAAATCATAGTACAAAGTTGTTTGAATACAGTTAATATTTACTGAAATGGATGCCAATTCTTGGTCTCTAAACATGGTAATGATCCCTTTAAAAAGTGTTGGATTTTACCCTGTTTTCTAACTGGCTGTAAAAAGCATAGGGCTGGTTTGTTAATAGAAGCCTGGGTGGCACAGTGGTTAAATGCTTGGCTGCTAACTGAAATGTTGGCAGTTTGAACCTACCAGCTGGCCTGTGGGAGAAAGATGTGACAGTCTGCTTCAGTAAAGATTTACAGCCTTGGAAACCCTAGGGGCACTTCTACTCTGTCCTACAGGATCACTATGAGCTGGAACCCACTCCACAGCAGTGGAGTTTTTTTGTTTGGGTTTATTAATTTACAATACAAAGAAGAAATCTCTTCCTTCCAGTTGGTGCTAGCTGAGTTGAAATACTGAATGAGAACTGGAGGTTTCCAGTGTCATGCACCACGTAACTACAAAAAAGCTTTTTCCAAGCAGTAAAATCACTCTTTCTGTGCTGAGAGAATGTCTTAAGAAGCAAGAAACAGCCAGGCTGAACGTTGTTTCTTTGCCCCCACTTTTCCAGTGCTGAGCCAGGAAAATGAGATTCTAGAGAGGTGAAATTTTGCCAAACCCCTGAGAAATGAGGCATTGGCTGCTGAGGATGCAAGTCGGTTGGTGACATTTAATTGAGGAATTGCCCAATTTTCCATCTGGTTGAGGAAAAAAAAAACAACAAGGTGAAGCAGTTGGGCCCGATTTGCGTGACTGAGCTAGAAGCAGGTGCCATCCAATTTTCATTTTCTTAGGGCAATGCATCTTGGCAACAAGAATGCTCTGTTCCATGGTCTGAGAATGTAATTAGAAACACAGGAGGTGCATGTCTTGACTCTTGTTCTTCCAGAAAGACACTCAGAGTGTGTTAACTTTGGCCTACTCTAAAGTGCAGCAACAATTTAAGATAGGGTATGTGCCATCATAGAGATCTGGGTTAAATTCCTGGTTCTACTATTTATTAGCTGTATGGCCTTGGGCAAGTGTTTCAGTTCTTCTCTTCCTCAGTTTTGTCATCTGTGAAATGGGCAATACAATAGTGGCCATCACAAAAAAAAATTATTGTGATAATTGGATAATGTAAATAACACTTTGAGGGCGTCCGACACATGTTGCTTAAAAATAGAGGTTCTATTAATATTTTCTTATATAACCAATAAAAACTCCATTAATTGTTTATAAATTCAAAGTGCTGGATATATCTAACTTCCAGCTTGAGAGAAAATGGTCTGTCTGGGACAGTTCTAGAGAAGACTAGAAAACATTAGATTCAAGTCCATACGTCCAATTGTTGCATCAGGGCCGGGTTAACCAGTAAGCATGGTATGCACTGGCTTGTATTTAGTTGCTAACCTGTGGTGAGCAATTTCACATGGGTTTCACCACATCTTTGACGTGGTGGGGGTCAGGTGAAATTGTGTACTGCAGATTGGTGGGAAGGCACAATTGGGCCTGTGTATGCCTCACTTATTGAATAGTCTGGCTCCACGTTGCATTCAAGGCTCTTGGATGCAACTTCAATATTCTAACTACACCAGACGGGTCATCATTCCTCATTTTAGACAAGCTCTTTATACCTTTGCCTTGTCACCTGTTTACTCACATTCCTAGAATACTCTTAGCTGCCATTCTCAGTCCAGCAAAATCCTATCACTCTTCAAGACAGTCCAAAGGCCTTTGGGCAAAGTCATGTATTGAATTGTGTCCCCGAAAATTATCTGTCAACTTGGCTATGCCATGATTCCCAGTATTGTGTGATTGTCCACCATTTTGTAATCTGATGTGATTTTTCTATGCCTTGTAAATCCTATCACTATGATTAATGATGTTAATGACATGGAGAGGCAGCAGTTATGTTGATGAGATCTACTAGATTGTGTCTTAAGCCAATCTCTTCTGAGATAGAAAAGAGAGAAGTTAGCAGAGAGACAGGGGACCTTATACCACCAAGAAAGCAGTGCTGGGAACAGAGGGTGTCATTTGGACCTGAGGTTCCTGCACAGAGAAGCTCCTAGACCAAGGGAAGATTGATGACAAGGACCTTCCTCTAGAACCAACAGAGAGGGAAAGTCTTCCCTTACAGCTGGCACTCCAAATTTGGACTTCTACTCTCCTAGACTGTGAGAGAACGAGCTTCTGTTTGTTAAAGCCATCCACTGTGGTATTTCTGTTATAGCAGCACTAGATAACTGAGACAAGAAGTAAAGGTATGCAATTCACAGTCCAAATCTCTTGAATCCCCTCACAGTACTTAAATATTGCCTCTCTTTCACGTTTATATCCTTCTATTTTATATTATGATCATCTTTTTATGCACAGCCATCTTGCATCCCCAGCAGCAAATGCGATTTCTCAAGGGTTTGTCTTTTGTATAGAGAACACACACTCTTCAAGTATGTATCTTTCACACCTAGAAAATATAAAAGATACAGAGGTCTAGGTCTTTGCACAAAATGTGTACTCAATAAATTATTGAGAAATGAATAAACAAATGAGTAATTTTAACCCTATTCTTGAATCAATTAAAAACTTAATCTACACTTTAGGAAGATCATCCTCCCCACCCACTCTCCCCCATCATTTGTCTTCTAGTATTTCTACCTTTTCCCATAAAACAGCAATGTCTGCAATTTTTTGGAAGTATTGGCATGTTAATTTCCATGTCTTCCCACCCCTCCCCACTCATTCATCCCCATATGAGGAGGATGGACCAATATCATCAGTAAGGTATGAAAATGACCCAAGTATGGTTAAGTGCTCTTAAGTCCCCAACTACTACCAGAAAGGTTGGCAATTCAAACCCACCCAGAGGCACCTGGGAAGACAGGCCTGGTGATCTGCTTCTGAAACATCACAGCCTTGAAAACCCTATGGGGAGTTCTACTTTGCATACATGGAGTCACTATGAGTCCAAATCCAGTCAACGATAACTAACAGCAACAAGGAGACCAGCCATTCCAGGGACTCAGCACCCCATCCTGTTGGGTAAGTCAGCCTGATTCAGAGGTGTTATTGATCTAGGCTACCTTTTTCTACTGCAACTTATCCATGACTTCTATGTCTACTTTATCATTGACTCATAATTTATAAGAAGGGTAATGGATATGAGCTACCCCTGTATACACATCTGATAATATTTTTTCAAGTCCTACATTAAGCTAATTTTGCAAAGAACCAATACTTCAAAATATGATACTTCAAAAAGGAATACAGAACACTCTGACTTTGTACATCAGCACAAAGAGAAAAAAAAAAAAATCCCAAGAAGCTACAGCCCTTCCTTGAATTAAGATTCTAATCTGATGATATTTTATTAATAAGCTACTATAAAATCAGGATGGGACTCAAGCCACTGCACTCCTAACTTTGGGGCTTACATATCACTGGAACGAGCTCTCTCAGGATGGCACTAGACTCAGTAAAGGATGTTAAAAGCCTAAAATAATTTGATGTAGGACTTAATAGGAGATGCCCTACTATAAGAAATTACAAATGCTATCTAAATGGAAATGAGGGCACACATCTACCCACACTGATGGGAGGGTCACAAGCAGTGGGATGAGAGATTCTAACATGACACCACACTGTCTAGGTATTTGAATTCATTTTTCCCAACATCAAAAACAGAAGAGTATAAAGTGGTGGCTTTCCACAGTGGCTGGTTTTAATTCAACAAGGATCTAATAAGTTTCTACTCAGTATACAGCCTGCTGGTAGTGTGGGCTTCCTTGAGGCACAAAAAACACGTCACCTACCTTGTTGCATCCTCAACACTAGTGTTTTTGTTTGAAATCCTCTACTGGATAAGTATAATCAGGGGAAGATCCAGGTTTTGTGGGGCATGAAGCTTATACAATTTGGGCGGTACTCTTTAAGAAAAAGAATATAAAATGTGAGCATCCTTGTAAGGGTCCCTTGCAAGTCAGAAACACTGGGGATTAAGCTTCTTTAGCTCCTCAGTAAATCCTCATCTGGTTACAGCACAGCAGTGCTTGCCCCAGTAAAATCCTCTGGTTAATGGCCTGTTCAGTGTTTGCAGAAGGGGAAACAAAAATACTGATGATAATGATGGTATATCAGGGGCATACTTCCATGCGACTTCACGCTCTTGCCCTCGGCCAGTCGAAACTCCTATCAGAAGCCTGGAGAATAGCCCTCTCCTAGATTCTGTTCCACGTAGCTCTGCTTTCTGCCACTCTCTCCCACATGTAACCCCTTGTCTGGAACCTGCTGCTCCTACAAATGGCCTCACATTCACTCTAACTTATCTTCATAGTGTACCATTCGGGAGAATTTGGGGGTTTGGGTGGGACTACACAGCAAACCCTTTCATTTCCAGAACAGTTTAGAAGTTTTTTTTTTTTTTTTTTTTTTTAACCAGAGTCATGACAAGAGCCAACTGAAGCTTTTCTGCAAATATATATCCTGCGATGGTACTTCTCTCTCTCTTTCATGGCCCTAACACAGAAAGAGGAAACTACTCTATCCTTAGTAAAAAAAAGTTTCAGTGGATATCCTCTGAAGTAAAAAGACTGAAATGAGAAAACCCCAAACCAAATCCACTGCTGTGGAGTCAATTTCGACTCACAGCAACTCCCTAGGGTTTCCAAGGCTGTAAGTGTCTTCAGAAGCAGACTGCCACATCTTTCTCCCACAGAGCCCATGGTGCCTTCGAATCACCAACCTTTCAGTTAGCAGTCAACCACTTTAAACATTGTATGACCAGGACTCCTTGAAATGAGAAAATATATAGTTATTTCAACCTAGTTAAGTTAGCTTTCCCAATGTTGCTTTTCCTTAACTGTCCTGTTGGTGTTCAGACAAGTGTTCAGTTGTCTATTTTTTACCATGAATTTATTTATTCAGTGTTGTTGTGGTTGGATCCCATATAGTTGATTTCAACTCACAGTGACCCCATGTGACAGAATAGAACTGCCCCACAGTGCTTTCTAGATTGTGATCTTTACGGGCACTTATCTTTGGGTCTTTTTCCCACAGAGCGGCTGAGTGGGTTTGAATCACCAAACATTCGATTAGCAGCCAAGTGCTTAACTACTGTACCACCAGGGCTCCTTATTTATTCAGTATGAAAACCAAAACCAAACCAGAACTGCCTCGTAGGGTTTCCAAAGAGGGGCTGATGGATTCAAACTGCCATGTGCCTGGCCCTCTGTTAAACACTGAGAATTTAGCCATGAATTAGCAAGATATGCCTAAAAATCATCATGCACAAAGAAAGTTCTCCCAAGAAACACACTACTCATCTTGCTAAGGTAAGTAGGTATATTCTGTCCACTTTTGGTTTCAGGATACAGAGTAATGGGGGTGAGGGCAGATAGCGGTTAAAAATAGCAAATAGCATTTAAGATACTGTTTTAAAATGTGAGATGTTTTCATTTATAAATACATATATTAGTAGTGTGGTGGAGGAGGAAGGAAATGAACAAGTAGGACTAAGTATGCTGGTTGCTTCACTGGAGAGGTACAGGGTACTACGGAAACATCAACAAAAATGATGGACTAATAGGGTCAAGGGGTAGGTGATAGGGAGGAGCATAAAGAAAGGCTTCTTAGAGAAAGAGGACACCTAATGATGGATAAGCCAAGTGTCTATGCATGTGTGTGCGTGCGTGTGTGTGTGTGTGTGCGTGTGTGTGTGTGTGTGCGTGTGTGGAGGGCAATGCTTCTCTTCAGGCAGATGAAAAGGTCCTGAGGCAGGAGAATGCAAGACAGTTTGGGGGGGTGGGGGATGAAAGAAGCTCAGGATGGCTGGATTATACAGAGCCATGGTGAGCCTGCGGCCAAACAGCGCAAGGTTTAATAGGCCACTCTAAGGATTTGGTCCCCCGGTGGCACACATGGTTAACGTGCCTGGCTGCTAACCTAAAGGTTGGTGGTTCGAGTCTACTCAGAGTAGCCTCAGGAATGAGGCTTGGCAATCTACTTTCAGAAAATCAGCCATTGAAAACCACATAGAGCCTGTTCCACTTTGACATACATGGAGTTACCGTAAGTCGGAGTGGACTCAAGAGCAACTGTTTGGTTTGTTGTAAGGATTTGGCCTTTTGCCAAACACAAACACATTTGCACGTAATCTGTGAAAACCACTTTAGGTAGAAAAAAATGAAAACTGCTTCAATGGGTGGTACAGTGGACAGAGCCCTACGTAGGATCTGCCAGCCTTTTGTGGGAATCCAGAGACAAGATTCTCCAGGGTGGGAAAATGTTTCCCATTTCCAATGTCCCCTCACCTAACAACGTAAGTAACAACGTGAGGCTTTAGGTGGGCATGCTGTCTCTCAGAATTCTGGTTTCCTTGTCTATAATAAAGTGAAAGCTTTGGGCCATATGCCTTTTTGTACGCAGCCTCGTTTCTTGATTTACATTAAAAAAAAAATAATTTTAGGTTTAAAGTTACTAGTATAGAGCTCTCATATATACCTCACCCAGCTTCTCCTAATATCAACATCCTATATGACCATGGTACATTTATCAAAACTTAGATAAAGTTAACAATGCTATAACATTACTCATTAAAGTACAGACTTTATTCAGATTTCATCAGTTTTTCCCTTTTCTGTTCCACTATCCAATTCAGGACACGCTCATGCATTGCATTGCCATACCTCCTTAGCCTCTCCAATTCTGTGACAATTTCTCCACCTTTCCTTGACTTTTATGACCTTGACACCTTTGAAAACTACCAGTCAGGCATTTTGTAGAATGTCTCTCACCTCGGGGTTCATCTGATATTGTCCCATGTTTAGACTGAGGGTATAGATTTTGGGGAATAATACTACGGGTTATCTAGTCTCCTCATTGGCCGTGCAATATGTGGGGTTTTGCTTTTTATTGTTTTTAGATTTTATCCACCTTTATTACAAATTTAGTTTTAGGTTTTTTTTTTTTTTTAAGATGTAACTCTAAAGAAAGATGGATTAGGACACAGTCCTCTGATTCACTAATTTGTATAATCTAATGAAAAGCATTCTTATTAGATTTGTTTTTTTCTAAAGTATAAAGTCAGATACAACATTGGTTAAACTTTTAATCTTTTTTTGGTAACTGGAGTGATTTTTCTTTTTTGTCATTTTAACCATTTTTAAGTGTACAATTCGGTGGCAGTATTTACATTCACGAGTTGTACAATCATCACCACTATTAATTTGCAAAATTTTCCATCACCCCAAACAGAAACTCTGTGTCCATTAAGCAATGACGCCTCACTCCTGCATTTACCTCCACTGCTGAGCTCCTGGTAACCTCTATTCTGAATTTGTCTATTCTAGATTTTTCATAGAAGTAGAATCATATATTTGTCCATTTGCATCTGACTTTATTTTACTAGCTTAATGTTTTAAGGATTCATTCATGTCATACCATATATCAGACCTTCATTTCTCTTTACTACTGACTAATATTCCATTCTATTAGATACACCACATTTTGTTTATCTGTTCCTCTGTTTATGGGCGCTTGGGGTGTTTCCACCTTTTGGCTACTGTGAATAATGCTGCAGTGAACACTGGTATACAAGTATCTGTTTGAGTTTCTGATTTTAATTATTTTGGGTATATACCTAGAAGGGGAATTGCTGGGTCATATGGTAATTCTATGTTTAATTTTTGAAGAATTGCCAAACTGCTTTCCACGTTGTTTCACCATTGTACATTCCCACAAGCAATGGACAACGGTTCCAATTTGTCCGTATTCTTGCCAACATCTATTACTGTTTATGTTTTTGATAACAGCCATCCAAGTGAGTATGAACTGGTATCTTGTTGTGGTTCTCATTTGCATTTCCCTTTTTTTTTTTTTTTTTAATGACTAATGATGTTGGGCATTTTTCATGTGCTTATTTGGTCACATGATTTTGACTTCCTCGCCAGTTCTAAACTTTACAAGAAAGTCTGTTTCTCTGGTCTCTACCTTCCTCTTCATTCTACCAGGTCCAGAATAATCTGCATAAAACCGAAAAGAAGCTCAACATATGACAGTCACTCAAGGTCCTATCCCCTTATTCAGTTTGTTTTTTAGGAGCTTCGTTATTCTTTGACTCTACTCAAACATATTTGTTCTATTTATTTCCTGCATTTTTTCCTTCCACTGCACCCTGAAGCCACTACAGATGCAATACATCTACAATGACAAGATAAGTATTATGTTTCTTGGAAGAGTTTTCTTTTTAACATAATTATTTTTGGTTTTTACTACCCCCCAGGGAACCTCTTTGTAAGTAGCCTAGTCTGTCTACATTGGCAGGGAATTAACATGTAAAAGACCTGTGTCTGCAAGTTTTCTAGATCTCACTGTTTGCCCTTTAAAAAGACAATGACTCATTCCCAGTTACCTTTTCTCTTAAAGACACATCTATCTTCCTGCATTTAAATCATACCCGTCAACATGCTCCCCAAGTTAGGGATGGGGTCTGCAAAGATGTAACACAAAAGAAGTAAGATTTCTTTGTGCACTAAGCTATGTCTCTAAGTTTGTATAGGAAACTTTCATTTTAGGTAAATTTGATGGGCAGAATTGCCTGCTTATACAATTAGGAATTAGGATCTAAGATACAGTCAGTAGAACTCAAAGACTTGGAGAAATTCCTGGGTCTGGGAAATACTAAGGATGAAATGACTGCAACTATACTGTTCTACAAGCTTCATCTCACTTGCTTGCACTACCTTGAACACAGTGTTCTATTCTGCCTCAGGGCCTTTGCACATGCTGTTCTTTCTGCATAGATGGCTCTCCCTCCACCTTATTTTTCCCTTCCTCAAGAAAACCTTCACCCATCGCCCAGATTAAATCAGTTCTCCTTCATATGTTTCCACAATTCCATGTGCTTTTCCTTCATAGTATTTAAAGTTTATAATTACATATCTGTCATAATTTAATAATAATAGTGGAGTCAACAATTACTGAGAACTCTCTCTCTACATGCCTAGCACTGCGCCTCTCATTCTATCTTCAAAACAAAACCCCAGGGATCCTGAAGCACAAAGAGGTTAAATAATAGCTTGTTTAATGTTTGGCACACCATTAAACTCTAAACGACATGAGGGCAGGTTTTGGGTCTATTTTGCTCCACCCGAATCACTACTTTCTAGCAAAGTGCTTGGCATGGATAAGATGCCTTGTACATTTTTTTTTTTTTTTAAGCAAATGACTGCAACCCTACATAGCAGAGAAAAAAAAAATACACTTCAGAATCAAACATATCTGGGTTCAAATCTCAATTCTGTGATTCGCTAGCTCTGTAAATGTGGACAAATAATTTAGCTTCTCTAAGCCTTGGTGATGGAGCCCTGGTGGCACAGTGGCTAAGAGATATGGCTGCTAACCAAAAAAAAAAAAAAAAAAAACGTCGGCAGTTCGAATCCACCAGCCACTACTTGGAAACCCTATGGGGCAGTTCTACTCTGTTCCAGATGGTCACTATGAGTTGGAATTGACACAACGGCAACGGTTTTTATTTTTTGGTTTAAGCCTTGGTGATAATGACATTGTACCACAAAGAAGCTTTAAGAGAACTAAATGAGATAGCAGGTGAAAGCATGTTAACAGAGCATGGCAAGTATTATGTGCCAAATAACTATTACCTTTCTAATTCTTTTCAAAATTTAACATAATATAATTGTTTGTACAAACAATTTCCTTATTATAGTATCTCTATTGCTAGATACCATTTAGGAGACCTGATAGTGCCATTGTTATGTGTTTGGCTGCTAACCAAAAGGTTGGCAGTTTGAAACCCACCACGTGCTCCATGGGAGAAAAGACCTGACAATTTGCTCCCATAGAGATTTCAGGCTAGGAAACACTATGGGACATTTCTATTCTGTCCTATAGGGTCACTATGAGTCAGAATTGACTCAATGTCACACAACAATTCCTAAATACCATTTGATGTTTTCCTCACCAAACATCCTATCCTCCAAGATACACATTTCGGGTTCCATTTATGATGTTATTCCAAGAATGAAGATGGGTTTATTAATGTTCACAGTACATGTCCAATGAAAGTCAACAGAAAAATAGTCATTTTATAATCCACTTTATTGGACAACTAGAGTGAGGAGTCGTCCCTGGGTGGTTTATAGCATTTAGATAATAATGGAAAGGTTGGCAGTACAAGTCCACCCAGAAGCACCTCCAAAGAAAGCCTTGGCAATCTACTTCAGGAAAAGCGGTCATTAAAAACCCCGTGGCGCACAGTTCTACCCTGAAATACTTGGGGTTACCCTGAGTCAGAACCGGCGGGATGGCAACTGGTTAGAGTAACACTACATTTCAGTTCTGCCCTTGCAGAACCACCAATCAGCCACCCCATCCCCTTGTCAGGGTTATAAATTTACTTGTATTAACCACTCTGTTAAAGCTTTGGCAAAAGGTTTAAGTTGTTCTGATAGATGGTAGAATTCAATCCCAAATTAAAAGATACCCAAGAGAAAAGGGAATGGTTATATTAACATTTCAAAGTGGAAAAGCAAACAGAAAGATGTACAAAGGAAAAGTTCAAGAAACACCTTAGTATAAAATTCCTTTGAAGTGCTTCAATTCCTGAAATAACAGAGTGCTTATCTAACAATATCCATTATGTCCTGCTAATTACCTTATGAAACTTATATTGAAACCATGTTGAAGGCAGTCATGTAAAATAAATATTGCCAATAAAACATGTGAGATTAGAGAGGGCTCACACAAAGAACAAACATGCTTACATTTGTTAAGCATTTACAATATGCTGTGCTCTGAACTAGACATTTTAATTAGTTTACTTTTCTTTGGATGCCATGACATATTTATTCAACTAATATCTACTGCACGCTTAAAATGGGCCAGGCACATGGAACAAAACAGACCTGGTCCCTGCCCTCATGAAGCATGCAGTATAGAAGAGGAGACACATATTAAATAGTTTCTTACTTTTTCCTGCGTAAGTTAGGGGCAGCAACTCATCCCAGTTTGCCTATGACTTTCCTAGGTTTAGCTCTGATAGTTGAATATTGGGAATTCCCCTCTCAGTCTCGGGCAAAAGGGGACAATTGGCCAGTTAGCAAAATTACACAATACATATTTAATAATAGTAAGCACTCGCAAGAAGAAATACAGAAATGTCGAAAACCCAAACCTTATCAGCTCTTACCAGGAGTGGGAGGCAAGAGGAAAGGGGGAGTCATTTCTTAGGGGCACTGTGTTTCTGTTAATGGTGATAGAGTAACGTGGAAAAGGATAGTAGTGATGACTGCACACCGTGATGGACGGAATCAATGCCACTGAATTCTACATGCAAAAATTGTTGAATTGGCAACGAGTTTTATTACATATATATTTTACCACAGTAAAAAAAAAAAATTGAAGAAAAAAATAAGAATGCAGAGTTACATGAACTATGTATGACTAGTTCTCTCTTATAGATGAAGACGCTGAGATTTAGGAAAATTAAATACTATGTCCAAGTCAGTGTCTGATGAAGTAGGAATTTACTGTGGTTGCTCTGACTCCCAATTACATGACCTGATTCCACATATGAGTTGATAAGATAGCTCCTCACACTTTATATTTAAGGGTCCAAATCTAGACTTGTACCTATTGATAAAGTGCTTCCAAAGATTTGATAGAGGAATGTTCATCAGAAAGACTGCAGAGCCAAATCCTTTGGGTCTGGGTTCTGAATGTGGCACCACCCCTGCTCAAAACACCTAAAAAAGAAACCCCTGTACATCCCACCATCTCCAGCCTTCAGCTGGAGGTAGCTCACAAACGAAACAAAAGGAAGCATTTTTCAGCTTGACTGGAATCTTTTGTGGGAGACAAATGATGTTTCCTCAAGTGTAAGGAGGGAATAGAGAGAAGGACTGTTAAAAATTGGTAAGCATACTCAAATAACCTCTGGACAGTGGATGAAAATGGCCCTGAGGTATTTCAGCAGACAACAGCTGCTCATCTGGGTCAGCAAGACCCAGTGTTCTCCCGGTAGAACTTTGATGAGGGGAGAGTCATGTCTTGCATTGAGTAGGTTTCCTTGGTTGACATCACTGATTTAAGAAACAAACTTGTCTTGAAAATTGGCAATGTGGAAAAGAAAAAAGAGACTGAGTAAGGAATTCCCCATTATATGCTAACTCCAATGACCTCAGGGTCTTTTGTCTGTTGTACCCAGGCAACAATGTTCTACACACAGAAAAATGCCTTGTACATAGTAAAAAAAAAAAAAACGTAGTAGGCACTCAATAATATTTATGGAATGGATGAATGAATAAATGGGTGGAGGAGGAGAGGATTTGTGAATGTGGGAAAGCTACTTTACCTTCCTGGGCCTTGGCATTCACATCTGTTAAATGGGATAACTTAACTGGATGATTTCTCTTCCTTCCAATTGTTAGAGCTTTCTAGCAAAGTTCTAAGCTTTAAGATGTGCCCTCCAGGTTAAGAATACAGCCATAGACAGGATGCTTCTCAGAGTCAGGAATTAATTTTAGATGACCAAATAGAGGAGAATGGTTAAATAAATATGGCATAGTCATACAGTAGAAAAAATAAATTGCCATTAACAGTAACGCTGTAGAATTGCATTGTAAATAAGGAAACTGTTCACGTTAATGTTAATTTTAAAAACAAATTATAAAATAACGCACAGTACAGTGTGATCTATATATGTGTAAATATGAAGTATTAAAAAAACTGAAAAGATATACACTAGCATATTTAGCAGTGATATCACTGAGTAGTGGATTTATGTATGGGTGAGGTTTTTTGTTTTTTTGTTTTTTTTCTTTCATGGTTACCTGTATCTTATAATTTTCCTCTATAACTATGTACTGTCACATAAGTAGATATAGTGACCTAGCACCAATGAGGCACCTAGCTCTTTGCTGGTGAGGTGATATAATGTAAGGGTTAGGGCATGGGGCCTAGAATCAGACGGCTTGTTTCAATCCTGGTTAAGCCACATAGTCCCTGTGTGACCTCAGTTAAGTTACCCCACCTCTTTTAGCTTCGGTTTCCCTCTGTATAAAACAAACAATAACTCTCAACTCACAGATTGCTGCCGACCTTTAAATCTAAAGCAAAGTACCTGGCACACATTGTGGTTGTGTTATTTTTAGGTGCCACCAAGTTGGTTCCGACTCATAGTGACCCCATGCACAACAGAACAAAAGGCTGCCCAGTCCTGTGCCATCATCACAATCGTTGTTATGCTTGAGCCCACTGTTGCAGCTACTGTGTTAATCGATCTCATTGAAGGTCCTTCTCTTTTTCGCTGACCCTCTACTTTACCAAGCATGATGTCCTTCTTCAGGGACTGATCCCTCCTGATAACATGTCCGAAATATGTAAGGTGTATTCTGGCCATCCTTGCTTCTACAGAACATTCTGGTTGTACTTCTTCCAAGGCAGATTTGGTTGTTCTTTTAGAAGTCCATGGTATATTCACTACTCTTCACCAACACGACAATTCAAAGGCGTCAATTCTTATTCATCATCCAGCTTTTGCATGCATACAAGGTGATTGAAAACATCAAGGTTTGGGTCAGGCACACCCTAGTCTTTGCTTTTCAACACTTTAATGAGGTCTTTTACCATAGATTTCTCAATACAATATGTCCTTTGATTTCTTGACTGCTGCTTCCATGGGTGTTGATTATGGATGCAAGTAAAATGAAATCCTTGACAATTTCAATCTTTTCTGTGTTTATCATGATGTTGCTTATTGGTTCAGTTGTGAGGATTTTTGTTTTCTTTATGTTGAGGTGTAATCCATACTGAAGGCTGTGGCCTTTGATCTTCATTAGTATAAGTGCTTCAAGTCCTTTTCACTTTCAGCAAGCAAGGTTGTGTCATCTGCATAACACAGGTTTATAATGAGTATTCCTCCAGTCTTGATGCCCCATTCTTCTTCATAGAGTCCAGCTTCTCGGATTCTTTGCTCAGCATACAGATTGAATAAGTATGGTGCAAGTATACAACCCTGACACATACCTTTCCTGGCTTTAAACCACACAGTATCTCCTTGTTCTGTTTGAATGACTGCCTCTTGATCTATGTATAAGTTACTCATAAGCATAATTAAGTGTTCTGGAATTCCCATTCTTCCAAATGTTATCCATAATTTGCTATGATCCACACAGTCAAATGTCTTTGCATAGCCAATAAAACACAGGTAAACACCCTTCTGGTATTCTCTGTGTTCAGCCAGAATCCATCTGACATCGGCCATGATAACCCTGGTTCCAAGTTCTCTTCTGAATCTGGCTTGATTTTTTGGCAGTTCCCTGTCAATACACTGCTGCAGCGGCTTTTGAAGGAATTTCAGCAAAATTTAATTGTGTGTGATATTAGAGATCCAAAAACCCAAACCAAGCCCATTGCCATTGAATTGATTCCAACTCATAGCGACCCTATAGGACAGAGTAGAACTGCCCCATAGGGTTTCCAAGGAGTACCTGGTGAATTCAAACTGCCGACCTTTTGGTTAGCAGTTGTAGCTCTTAACCACTAAGCCACCAGGGTCTCTGATATTAATGATATTGTTCAATAATTTCTGCATTTGGTTGGATCATCTTTCTTGGGAATAGTCATATATATAGATCTCTTTCAGTCAGTTGGCCAGGGAGGTATCTTCTAAATTTCTTGGCATAGACAAGTGAACACTTCCACCACTACATTTGTTGAAACATCTCAATTGCTATTCCGTCAACTCCTGGAGCCTTGTTTTTCACAAATGCCTTCAGTGCAGCTTGGACTTCTTTCTTCAGTACCATCAGTTCCTGATCATGTGCTACCCCCTGAAATGGTTGAATAATGACCAATTATTTTTGGTATAGTGACTCTGTGTATTCCTTCCATCTTCTTTTTATGCTTCCTGTATCATTTAATATTTTCCCTGTAGAATTCTTCACCATTGCAACTTGAGGCTTGAATTTTTTCTTCAGTTCTTTCAGCTGGAGAAATACGTTTTGGTTTTCTAACTCCACCTCTTTGTACATGTCATTATAATATTTTACTCTGTCTTCTTGAGCTGCCCTTTGAAATCTTCTATTCAACTCTTTTACTTCATCATTTCTTTCTTTTGCTTTAGCTTCTGGACATTCAAGAGCAAGTTTCAGAGTCTCTTCTGACATCCATTTTGGTCTTTCCTTTCTTTCCTGTCTTGTTAATGACCTCTTGCTTTCTTCATATATGATGTCCTTGATGTCATTCCACAACTTGTCTGATCTTCTATCATTAGCGTTCAATGCATCAAATCTATTCTTGCGATGGTCTATAAATTCAGGTGAGATATACTCAAAGTCTTACTTTGGCTCTTGTGGACTTGTTCTAATTTTCTTCAGTTTCAACTTGAACTTGCATATGAGCAACTGATGGTCTGTTCTACAGTCAGCCCCTGGCCTTGTTCTGACTGATGATATTGAGCTTTTCCATAGTCTCTTTGCACAGATGTAGTTGATTTCATTCCTGTGTACTCCATCTGGCAAGGTCCACGAGTATAGTCACAGTTTATGTTGGTGAAAAAAGGAATTTGCAGTGAATAAGTCGTTGGTCTTCAAAAATTCTATCATGTGACTCTGGCATTGTTTCTATCACCAAGGCCATATTTTCTAACTACCAATCCTTCTTTATTTCTAACTTCCGCATTCTAATCACCAGTAGTTATCAGTGCATCTTGACTGCATATTCAATCAACTTCAGACTGCAGAAGTTGGTTAACATCTTGAATTTCTTTCTTTGGCCTTAATGGTTGGTTTATAAATTTGAATAATAGTTATTCAAATATTAGCCATTATTATGCCAACTAAAAAAAGGACTTAAAAAAAAAAACTGCCAGGTGATATAGTCATTATCTTCAGGGAGTTTTTCATTTCATTAGAATAATAAGACTAAAATACAAGAAACAAAAGAAAACATTACAGTAGCTTCCTAGATTCAAGAATTTGGAATAACTTTTGCCTCCTCCTTCTCCTTAAACCTTCACATTTAAATAGATGCTAAGACTTACTTGCTATAAATTTCCTCCCTCATCTTCACATGCACTGCCACTCCCAGCTCATGTCTCTCTTTTGTCTTCTCATTGCATTAAGCTCCAGAGGTTTCTTGGCCTCCAGTCTCTTCCAGGGCTCACCCCTCTACACCAGTGGTTTTCAAAGGGTGGTTCCTGGACCAGTAGCATCAGTATCACCTGAGAACTTGTTAAAAATGCAAATTCTTGGGTTTCACCCCAGAGCCACAGAATCAGAAACTCTAGAGATGGAGCACAGCAATGTGTGCTATAACAAGCCCTTTAGGTGATTCCGACACATACTCAAGCTTGTGAATCCCTGCTCTCCATAATACTGTCAGATCAGTCTTCCCACAGCACATATACTTTTGTCACTCCCTACTCACCAATGCTGTCTGGCTACTGAGTAAATAATGATAAATTGTCTTAGTTTCCTAGTGCTGCTATAAGAAAATATACTACATGTGGGTGGCTTTAAAGAGCAGGAACTTATTTTCTCAGAGTTTTGGAGTCTAGAAGCCCAGATCAGGGCATCAGCTCTAGAGAAAGGTCTCGCCTTGTCAGTAGCACTAGGAGTTCCTTGAAATTCCCTGGTGCCTGTCTGCCTCTGTGGGTAAGTCTCCTTTTATTCTGTTCTTTTTATAACTCAGAAGTGATTAGGTTCAGGGCCCACCCTATTCTCATATGACTTCATAAATATCACAAAAGAAAAAACCGATTTCCAAACAGGATTGCAAACATAGGCACAGGGACCAGGAGTTCAATACATATTTTGAGGGCAGAACACAATTCAATACATAATAATTTCCTTATGCTGCTACTGAAGGTCTTCCCTCCATGCTCTAGTCAGTATCTACATTTTTAGCCTCATGTTCCATGTTTTTAACTCATATAACGATCTAGCAATACTGAAGCAACTAATGTTCCCTGGAGATATTCATACTATGATGTTTCTACACCTTTGCTCATACATCTCTACAGCTGTCATGCAATTTCTTCTTTCCTTTCTTAGACGTTCAGACCTTGCTCACTCTCAAGTCCCAGGGCCCACCTATGAAATTTCCCTAGATAACTGCACCAATGTTGAGGGGCGGATTATCCTATAGGCAAGGTGAGCAGGGTACATACCTTGCTTACCAGATAGTTCGTAGTGAACAATTTCACATTTTTTCACCACACCAAAGATTCTGCTTCTAGGTATGTCTCCTATCCAAGCCCACATCACCTTTTTACAGAATCAAAGCTTCTTTTCAAATCTATAATCCCTGATAGGGGCAGTTGACCCAGCAAGCAAAGGAAGCACAGGCTTACTTGTGCTTACTTTTACAAATCTCTGATGCGGTGAAACCCATGTGAAATTGTTCATTACAGATGATCTGTTAAGGAAGGTAACCACCTGTACTTACCTTAAGTGCTAGATAATCTGCCCCTACTAATGTCCAATAGAGATGACTGCTCTGTTCTCACAACATTCAAAGCTTAAACTGGCCCATTCTTTCTTCATCTCCTGCCTTGGTATCACTTATGGTAATTTGCATATATGACTCAACACCCCTACTCAATAGTGAGCTCCTTGAAGGCAGGTACTCTACCACATTTCTATTTTCCCACCCTTGTATATACTCCCCTCAAACCTACCCATAAGACCTACTTCTGAAAAAGAACACCTTTTAAACACGAAACCAAAAACCGAACCCATTGCCGTCACGTCCATTCTAACTCATAGTGACACTACAGGATCCTATAGGGTTTTCAACCTTTAAAAAAAAAAAAAAAAAAGTGTTTAATGAAAGGAAGGCTAAAGACATTAGGTACAATGTAGCTAAGAATAAATTGAGTCGTGTGGTCCTTACAGTTGTGGTGAACCGGGCTGTCAGGGAGATCTATGAAGATAGGAATGCTTAGAGAAGGATTCATGAATGAAGGGGGGTTCCCTAATTAATGGACAGGATTTGGGCACAAAAAGAAATGAGGTAGAACTTTCCAAATTCAGAAATAATATGAACAAAAGATTGTGGAAAATCAAAAAACATTCTGTGTTGGTAGAACCAGAGCCCCAGTGAGCATTCTGTGGTGTGGAAGGTGCATATTGGGAGAAAATGGGAAACAATCCACTGCTTCCGCTTCTTATTAGTTCAATGATCATTGCTTGGTCTCTTTTCTACTTTTCTTGCTAGTTTATTACTTCCTGGCTAGCCTCTAAATTCTGTTTCTGAGAGAAGAAAATTGAGTTGGCAGCCAAATGTGCCCGTAGAACCCTGGACTTCTATTCTCCTGACACTAACCAGGGTCTTGTGCTAGAAGGTAAGCTAAAGAGTAAGGATAAAGACCAAGTCTGTCTTGATACTGCAGGATCTCCAGCGTTTGTCATATAGAACAGGCTCAATAAATATATCCTGAATAAATGAATGAATGGCAGTAAGAAAACTACAAGAACGTATGTATGTGTGCGTGTGCGTGTGTGTGTGTGTGTGTGTATTCCATCTCTATAACTATAGCTTCCTGATCCCTGGAAAATAACCATTCAACTATATTACCATGGGTTTCTAAACAGTATAAATTGCTTACATGACTTCATTTTTTATTTCTTAGTCCCCAACCTTGTTTATATTTTTAGTCCATCAGACAGGCTTTGTGCTTATTTCTGTTTTATATTCAGTTGAACAAAGCACTTTGCAGTTGATCCACATGAAATATAACAGACAGTAATAATGCAGAATCTGCTTATATTCAAATTCAAAGCAGACAATGAGGTCGAAAACGGTGACCTTAATAAATTAATTCTTAAATTGTGGTGTAAAACAGACCAGAAAAGCTTAAAAGCCAAATGGAAGATGTGTGAGATCTTTTTCATGTTTTTCCCCCGTGTGCTCCTGCATACACATACACAGTTTAAGCGCATTAAACAAGCAGTATAAACAGTCCGTGATTTTGTGCTGAGCACTCTGTCCTTCTAGTTGGTAGCTTTAACACTGACCATCTTTCTTTGACAAATAAGTGTAGGTTTGGGACAACATTGTGCTTTATTCTCTTCCTTATGAAGGAGGATTATTAAAGTTTTATCTTGTGATTCAGATGAAATATTAAATCTCTTTCAAGGAAAAAAATTCTCCATCACTTTCTCAGATCTTCTCCACGTGGTATGTGCGTTTTAATGACTCATCTGGTGCCATTGCCTTCATTAGGTACAGAAGCTTAAGAAAGTAAAAAATCATATTTTGATTGCTAGAGCTTACCATTATTATCACCATAGCAAATACTTACTGAGTGCTTCCTACATAGGAGGCAGAGTTTTCAGCACTCGTTAAGGCAGGGCATTCAGGTTTCCAATATAATAATCATAATAATGCTATGAGCTAAAAGTCATGATCACTGTCATCCTACACAGGAGAAAACTTGAGATACTCAGGATAAATAACTTGCTCAGGGCCACAAAGCTAGTAAAACACAGAGTCAGCTTTTAGTTCAGTTCTGGCTGACCCTAGAACTTATGTGCCATTTGCTAAATCATTCTGGACTCATTTTTGAACTGAAAATGGTAAACCAAAAGCAAGTCAACTGATTCTAGAAAAAAATAATCACAGAGCAATTTCCAAGGGCTATTTCTGGGCTGAGTATCCATTCTACACATCTTAAATACTGCCACCACGACCATCAACAACACACAGTCACTGAACCCAGAAACTACATAAGATTTGGAAGACATTAAAGTAAAAACACATTGTCTTTGTGGCCAGCCAAATTTATTCATTGTCAAATAAATATTTACTTACAGATATTACAAATTTATTCATTGTCAAATAAATATTTATTTACAGATACCAGTAAAACTATTGCTTTTTACCTGAATTTTGAATATTGACCGATACAAACTGCATTATCCAAAAAGGAATCTCAGTCTCAGTCCTCATGTGATCATTCACTCATCGTTCATTTTTACGTATATATTCAGTACTTACTGAGTACCTACCATATGTAAGGGGAAACCCTGGTGGTGTAGCGCTTAAGTGCTATGGCTGCTAACCAAAAGGTCAGCAGTTTGAGTCCACCAGGCACTCCTTGGAAACTCTATGGGGGCAGTTCTACTCCGTCCTATAGGGTTGCTTTGAGTTGGAATCGACTCGATAGCAATGTTTTTTTTTTTACCATATGTAAATTTTTATGGAGAATGTATAACATTTAAAAATGTTTTCCCCCATCTAAAGGACAGAGACTAGAATAACTGCCATTGTAATATTTGCACTCAACTGTCATCATATTCTAATAAAATTGAGGTCAGTGTCAGACCCGTAAAAGTTGTGGAGCAGAAGACATACTCCTATTGACACCATTTCCTTTCACTCACCCACAGGTGTGCAGGTCCTCAGCCTTTCTTTTCATTCAAAACTCATTCTTAAAGCCCTTCTTTATACCACAATGTTAAAGCTGATCTATCTTAAAGTACCTCCCTTCCCAGGAAGCTTAGTGTTCAACTTGGATTTGAATACTTAAAATAAACAATGCTCTAGAAAAAGAGTTTGAAGCATCAACTAAAGATAAATAAAGACTATTTTCGATGGAAAGAAGCCAAAAAGTATTTCCAGTATTTCTACAATTGCACTGCATATGTTGTCCCTGTTTGAAATACCAAAAAGATGTCACCAAAATGCTTTTCTTCATTTGAGAAAAAAAATTTTGCGGGGATTGCAGACTAAGCCAGAGGTCTGCAAACTATGGTCCATGTGCCAAATCCCACTTATAACTTGGTTTTGTTAGTAAAGTTTTATTGGAACATAGCCATGCCAATTTGTTTATGTATTGTCTATGACTGCTTTTAGCACTCCAATGGCAGAGCTGAGTCATCAGTGGCAGAGGTCATATGGCCAACAAAGTCTAAAATTGTGTCAACCCCTAGTCTAAACTATCAGTCAGTTTCCCCCCACCCCCCCACCCCATCCTACAAAGGAGCATATTGCATCATCCATGGACTCATTTGCAAATGCTTCCTTGGAGAAGTTACCTTGAGAATTCTAACAGAACCCAGGTAATAAAAAAAAAAAAAAATTTTTTTTTTTTTTTTTTTATATAAGATACCATTAATCTTAGAATCAGTTGTGGCTTAACCTTGATACCACTAGGAAGTTGATCACTGGATGTAACAATCTTATTTAGGTCTCTAAAGACACCCTAGTGGCACAGAAGCTAAGTGCTCAGCTGCTAACCAAAAAGTTGGCAATTGGAACCCACCAGCCACTCCACAGGAGAAAGATGTGGCAGCCTGTTGCTGTAAAGATCACTGCCTTGGAAAAAGTATGGGGCAGTTCTACTCTTTCCTAAGGGGCTACTGTGAGTCGGAATTGACTCAGTGGTGACGGGTTTGGTTTAAAGAACAGAATCCTTGAATAGTCTGAGCTGAAAAAAATTATTTCATGAAAAAGTAGATTTGTATAATTGAAAGCACATAGAGTCACACAAAAAGATGTATAAATTCTGGCTCTACCTCCTGCTCGCTCAGAGATTGCTGGCTACCCCTCAATCTGAGAGCTCAGAATAAGCATCACAGCCCTAGTCTTGGTCAGGCTCCTTATAGGAGTTCACACAGCTCTTTCCCTCAGAACACTACCTCAGGTTGTGTTTGTATATTCGCCTATGTCCTTATTTATTTAATGTTTGTCTCCAGTAAACCGTGACCTCTATGAGAATTGTTACCACACCCATTTTTGCTCCCTAATATAATCCCAGATCTGAGTACAGTCTGGGGCACTGAGTAGATCCTCAATAAATACCTATCAAATGAAAAAAAAAATTTTTTAAAAAGCAGTCAATCTGGCAACAAGTTTTTATTGCTGCTTACTATGCACAATGCTAAGCTGCATATTTCTTTGTACTTTCCTCAGAGCTCAGCAATGGGTTTTACATTTATCTGAAATTCAGTGACAGTTCTTTGGCAAATTGAAAGTCCAACTAAGTTTGATCTAACAGCTAACTACGGCCACCATCTCCATTAGATGGTGATGTCACCCAGTAGCTCAAAGAAACATGGTGACAGCTGTTATTTCACATGGGTGATAATATTTTCATCTCCCATCCTTCTAAAATGAAGGGCCAGTGGGCTGTTAAAACAGCATGGACAAAACTACCACCAGATGGCAATTCTTTCCTAGCCACCCAGTAATCACTTCTGCTATATCCCAACGGTTGTTTGCTTTGCTTTTCTGAATGTGCTCTTTGCAGACATTGAGATTAGTCTAAGAATTGTAGTGGCAAACAACATACTCACAGCAATTTCCATGATAATAAAGGTTTACAAAATAAGACCACCACAAGGGAGATGAGAAGAACTGATGCTTAAAACAGTAGTGAGAAAGGAACAGCAGAAATTACCTATCTCAGTGTTTACCAATGTACGTTCCAGGAATAACAGTGCTCTAAGATGCTCCATGGAAACCCTGGTGGCGTAGTGGTTAATTGCTACGGCTTCTAATCAAAAGGTTGGCAGTTCAAATCCACCAGGCACTCCTTGGAAACCCTATGGGGCAGTTCTACTCTGTCCCGTAGGGCTGCTATGAGTCAGAATTGACTCTACGGCAATAGGTTTTTGGTTGGTTAAAGTGCTCCATGAAAGAAGAGTTCTATGAGCATATGAATTTGAGAAAAGCTGCACAAAGAATGGCCCCCTCTTGAAGACTGATACAGTATATTACCATGTCTAAGTTTCTAAAAAAGTCCTGCAGTTAAAAAAAAAAAAAAAAAGATACCATTTGATTCAGGGTGGCAGAGATTGCTAGAACTTACTCATATCTAGGTTGCCCTGCTTTTTCCTGTGAAAATGAAAAGTTCTCAGCACCCTACCTTTAGGCAGGGTCTTATGACTAGTTCTAATGAAGGAAATGGGAATAGAATGACATGTGTCACTGCCACACTGAGGCAGGGAAAAGCTCCTGAATAAACTTCCAGTTCTCTTGCCCTATTACGGTATCATAGAAGCCATGCTGTTAAGATGCCAGAGAACCATGATGGAAGCAGCATGGATCACTAAATCACTGCGTGGAAGCCAGCTGCCCTGGAAAGTCCTCTAAATGCCATATGTCATTGCATAAGCAAGAAACTTGTTCCAAGTAGAATTGAGAATCTGTCACCCTTGCATAGCCTATCCTAACACACTGTTTCCTAAACTCATTTGACCAAATAATCTTGTTTGTCATAAAATAATTACTATCTCATGAAAAAAAATATTACAGAGAAATACTTTGGGAACCACTATGCCATCTGAAATAGAACCAGACCAGGACCTGTGGCTGTTATATTTTGAATTCTCAGCTACAGTGATTTCCTAAACAAGCAGATATGGTTCAACTTTCAAGGAGGTGGAGGGAGAATTCAGAGAGCCAATTCCAATGTAGAAGAGAGAAGGAATTGTAATTCAGACAAATGGGTGGAAAATTGGATGGAAATCCAAAAACAAGAGCTGTCTCTGGCTCTGTTTTCCCCACCTTCCCAATGTTGTAGACCATATCTTGTTTCTTCCTTCAACAATCCATTTAGCAAGCATTTATTGAGTGTATCCTGAGGGGACTGCATGGCATGAGACACAATTTGTGATTTACACTCTAAATTCTTCTTCCTGATTACCCAGCCAATAGACTATCTTCTCCACCAAAGCATTCACTGCCTGTCCCATTCTCCTGACATTTAGCTCAAACTGCCCTGTATTGTCATTATCTATTCACTTCTGCAGAGGAAAGGCTTAAAATTACATAGCTTCCTACACCTTCCAATACTTGGGTTGCCATGCTTGAAACGTGACACCCCCCAACATTGACCAAAGCTGATGGAATCATGATCACTGTGACCTCATGTATGTCAGAGTAGAACGGTGCTCCACAAGATTTTTTGATGGCTGATTTTTCAAAGTAGATTGCCAGGACTTTCTTCCAAGGTACCTTTGGGTCAAATGGAACCTCCAACTTTTCGTTAGCAGCTGAGCTTATTAAACATTTGTACCACCCAGGGACTCCTGAGACAAGGGTAGCAGCAGCAAACTACAGTGTCACTGGAGCCATATGGTGATCTGTCCAAAGAGCCCTTCCAACAGGTATGCCCTATGTGGAATTCCAACTAGAAACCCAACCAGACCTCTTGTGAAAAGCCTGAAAGTCAGAAAGCTAGCCAGCCAAGTGGAAGCAAAAGAAGCAACTACAGTCAGAATGGAAGCTGAAATAAAGATCAGAGGCATAAGTATGAAAAGTCTCTTGAAAGGGAAGTGACAGTGGACCACTAAGAAATGACTAGGTCAACTTATTACAGACCTGAAGATGTACTGAGGTAATAAAGCTACTGTGCATCATGAATGATGTTCCAGGTGTCCATGGCTCCAGGCTGTGGCATCATCAAAATGGTTACCTGAATGCTCTCATACTTCATGGGAGATATCCTGAGCTCAACTCTATTCCTTGGAACCTGAAGGAATCTAGTCTATGCTCAACAGACTTATATTCCAAGTTGCTTGAGAGCAGTGACTGATTTTATTAAGTCCCTCATAGTATTAGCCGCAGAGCCTTGTACATAGTAGATGCACAACTAATTTCAGAAATATTTATTAAGATATCTACTCAGTCTCAGAAGGAAAGTTCTTGGCCTCTCAAAGCTCATAGCCTAATTGTTCCACATGGAATCAAAATCTTTCTTTAATAACTACCATTTGGGAGAGCTCCTACTACGTGCTGGGCACCCCACTGTGTGCTTCCACTTGTGATCTAATTGAATCCTTCCAAGAGTCCCAAGACAGAGATATCATCACTCCCATTTCATGAGGGAGGAAATGGAGGCTCAAAGAGTTTAAATAGCGTCCCTAAAGGCTCACTCCCTGTGGGTTACAAAACCGTTATTCAAACCTGGTGCTTTCTAATTCTGTTTGTGCTCTTTCCACTGTGCTACACTTAGAAAAAAAAAAGATGCGCCTTTCAGTAAGGGAACAAAGAGGAGAAAGCTGGGGTGGAGAAGCATACTGTTGAACCACATTTTCACTTTGTGCAATTCATAGTAACTTGACAGCAGAAGATTATTTTCAGGAGTGAGTTTTTCATACAGTATGAAAAGAAAAGGGGTCACTATCAGACTGTACCCCTACCTTTTTATTTTGGCATGACATTAAAGAAAGGAAAAATGAAAGAAAAAAGAAAGGGCGAGATTACACAGAGTATTATGTTTTAAAACAATTAAAAATATTTACTGGAAGATAATTTAGTTCCATATTTTCCCTTCTATAGATACATATGTTTGCCACAAAAATTCAACTGTTTTGCCATGAAAATTCCCCTACACGCTGTGACTGAAACATATTTCTATCCACTACAGGGAGAGTATAACAAATCTGTGTAAACCCCTTTATTCTATAGCTGAAGTCATAAAATGTATCATCTTTACATGCTGTGATAACGTTGTGAAAAAAGATGAAGCATTGCAAAATGCCGGAGTTATATCTTTAAAGGAGAAAATATGCATTACCTTATTTTAGAGGTCACAGTTGGGTATTTAAATGCCTGAAGAATAACAATTAATAACCAGGATATAATTTCAAATTTCTACTGTCTGAAAGGTGAGCCTGGTTTAGGAATTAAACGAAGTCTGTGAAGTAGTTTCAGAAGCTGTTGAGATCACTGTACAACAACCAAGATAAAACATTACCACCACTCTTAGTCAATAAAAAGGAATGAAGTAGTGACATATTGCTGTAGCATGAATGAACCTTGGAAACATGGTGCTAAGTGAAAGAAACCAGATATAAAAGCCTTATTTAGTATAATTCCATTTGTGTGAAATGTCAAGAATAGGCAAACCCATAGAAATAGAAAGTAGATTAGTGGTTGCCAGGGGGCAGAAGAAGAAGGTGGGGGTGATGGGTTGTGAGACCTAACTAGTACTAGTTTCTTTTGGGGGTGATGAAAATGTTCTAAAATTGTGGTGGTGGTTGCACAACTCTGAGACTATATACAAAAAAACAAACAAACAAACAAACAAAAAAACGCTGAATTGTACATTTTACATGGGTCAATGGAATGGTATGCTGAATTCTATCTCAATAAAACTTTTACAGTCAGCCCTCCATATCTGGGGGTTCCACATTCGTGCATTCAACTAATTGCAGATCAAAAATATTTTTTTTTAAAGTTCCAAAAAGCAAAACTTGAATTTATCATGCGCTAAGCACTATTCCGAATCCACGCGAATGCCGTGATGTGCAGGCATCCCCTGCTGTAGCCTCCCGCCGTTTCACAGATCCTCAGTCTCTCTACACGCTGCTTGTTTGAGCCCTGTTCGCCTCGCGTCGTTTGTTCGTTAGTTCCTTGTGTTGTGTCCACTCTTTGTGTCTTTGTTTTTAGGAAACAAAAAAGTTTCCTAAAAAGCAGTGAAGTAATCAAAGCAATCCCTCAAAGGCTGTGTGAGGGGGGTTGAGGAGAGCAAGAGGAAGGAGTTCAAGGCTAGTAAGCGATGGCTGGCCAGCTCTGTGAAGTGCTACAGCTGCAAGAACGTCAAGATCATGGCAGAATCACCATCAGCCAGTGCTCAGGTAGCATCAATGTTCCCAGGAGAAAGAGCTCAAGAAACTCATGGAAGAGAAAGGCTACCTTCTAGAGCTTGTCTTCAATTGTGACAAAATTACTATTTATATAACATACACACTGTGTTAGGTACTATAGGTAACCTAGAGATGATGTATACAGGAGGATGTGCGTAGGTTATGCAAATACTAGGCCTTTTTATATGAGAGACTTGAGCATCCTCGGATTTTGGTACCCATGGTGATCCTGGAACCACCCCCAACTCCACACCACCTTCGTGGATACCAAGAGATGACAGTATATTAAAAATCATTGCCATCATTGCCAAAGGGCAGTCTCCCCTTGTACCATTATTTTTCTTGTCCTTGGTGCTCAGAGCCCATGTCCTTCCTCTGGCCCCTGGGATGCACCAGGATTCACCCTATACCAAGCCTTTGCACACGCCGTTCCTACTATTTCTGATGCTCAGCCTCCACCCTCCCACTGCAGCTGGACAAAAGGGAAACAGAAGATAAATGTCCCACCTCATACTGCCAGATTCAGGTTAGCTCTTGCTCTTTAGTATCAGACCTCTGTTGTCATGTGGTTAGAAGAAGCCTTCCCTGGCTCTCCAGCATAATCCCTACAGAACACTCATTATCACTGCATGCCTACTTTTGCTTGTATTATTCCTCCCATTAATGGCACAGAATTTAGCATATATCTATATAATAGACGGTCAATAAATATTTTGGAAATGAACGATTTAGTCAAATTTTAAAAAAAAATTTTGTTAGGTGCCATGGAATCGGTTGCGACTCAGCCACCCAATGTACAACAGAAAGAAACACTGCCAGGTCTTGCGCCACCCGCACAATCGTTGTTATGCTTCAGCCCATTGTTTCAGACACTTATCAGTCCATCTTGTTGCGGGTCTTCCTCTTTTTCACTGACCCTTTACTTTACCAAGCATGATGTTCTTCTCCAGGGACTGATCCCTCCTGACAACATGTCCAAAGTATGTGAGACGTAGTCTCGCCATCCTTGCTTCTAAGGAGCATTCTGGTTGTACTTCTTCCAAGACAAATTTGTTCATTCCTTTGGCAGTCCATGGTATATTCAATATTCTTCACCAACACCACAATTCAAAGGTGTCAATTCTTCTTCAGTCTTCCTGGTTCATTGTCCAGCTTTCACATGCATATAAGGCAATTAAAAACACTATGGCTTGGGTCTGGTTCACCTTAGTCTTCAAGGTGACATCTTTGCTTTTCAACACTTTAAAGAGGTCTTTCACGGCAGATTTGCCCCCAAAAATGCATCTTTTGATTTCCTAACTGCTGTTTCCATGAGTGTTGATTGTGGACCCAAGTAAAATGAAATCCTTGACAACTTCAGTCTTTTCTCCTTTTATCATGATGTTGCTTATAGGTCCAGTTATGAGGATTTTTGTTTTCTTTATGTTGAGGTATAATTCCCGTGTCTTTCAATCAAAGAAATATACTTAATTTTTTTTTAAACCTGCAAATAAACTGTTTATTCAGGGCATGCTAACAAAACCATGAGTCCTAACCAAACACAAAACAGATTTTTGTCCAATTATTTCTTCCAGAAGTTAAACGTCCTCTAAGAAAATAACCAAAAGAATTGCTAAGACAATTTGAGGCTAAAGGAAGAAATGCGTTTTTATTTTATGAACAATGTTTGTTTTGCTTTCCCTGCAAGTTTCCCTTTTGTTTTGTTCCAGACATAATCACTCAGCAAATATTCCCTAAGGGCAGCTGTGTGCAGCAGCAGAGCACAGTAGTTAGGAGCCAGGACTTTCTTGCCAATAAACTGAGTTCACATGTTGCCTCCTTCACTTGCAAGTTACTTCATTTTTTTAAGCTTCAGTCTCCTTATCTGTGAAACAACAGTAGTAACACTCAACTGCTTAGGGTTGTACTGAGAAATAAATGAGGTAACCCTGGTAAAGCCAGTCATCATATATTAAGCCAAAAAAAAAAAAAAAACTAAACCCATTGCAGTCACTCTCATTTCAACTCACAGCAACCCTATAGGACAGAGTAGACCTGCCCTATAGGGTTTCCAAAGAGTGGCTAGTGGATTCGAACTGCTGACCTTTTGGTTAGCAGCCGAGCTCTTAACCATTGTGCCACCAGGACTTCAATCACATATTAGTGATGATGATATAACTCATTCTACCTTGAAGGAACTTGCAGGACACTGGGGTAGAGGGTGATGGTGAAGCATCGCTATAAATAATTATAATTCAAGGTTGAAAACAATTTTATTAACAGAAATCAGTCTTATTGATAATTCTTGTAAAGTTCTCCATTATAAACATTAAAGAGTGTTTTCTATTAGAAACACACAGCATTATTTGTAATAGATTAAAACAACAACAATAAAAAGTATGAAAAGCTAAAATATCCATCAAGACAAGATTGGTTAAATTATGCTGCATGCATATGAATGTGGCTGTAAAAATATGAAGTGGGCTGTTTCAAAAATGAGGAAGAGTGTGGGCTTGCTTTCAGCTCCCTCGATTTTCAGTAAGGCTTCTTATTTTGTCTTTAATTAAAGAGAAAGAAGCAAGTAGCACTTCTTTCTTGTTCTATAAAATCACCCAAGAAAGACATTCATATAAAAAAATGAAGAGGTAGTATATGTGCTCATTGGATATTTGAAGATCTTGCAGATATAGTGTTAAATGAAAAGAGTAAAGAACACAATAACGTGTTATATTAGCACTCGTGTATATGAAATTATATGAAAACATATAAAAATAAGTACACATAATTGTTGTTAGTTGCCATCAAGTCAGCTCCAACTCAAAAAAAAAAAAAACTCAAGGTGACCCCAAATACAACAGAATGAAACATTATCCGGTCACGCACCGTCTTCATGATCGCTGGTATGCTCAAGTCCACTGTTATGCCCACTGTGGATTTTCAGTGCCTTCTAACCCACGGGGCTCATCTTCCAGCACTGTATCAAACAATATTCCATCACGATCTCCAGGGTTTTCTTTAGCTAATTTCGGAAGTAGATCAGGAGGGGTTTCTTCCTAGCCTCTTTTAGTCTGACAGCTCTGCTAAAACCTGCCTGCCACGGGTGACCCTATGGTATTTGAAATACGGGTAATACAACTTCCAGCATCACAGCAACACACAAGCCACCACAGTACAACAAACTCACAGACGGTGGTAGAGTACACATAGCAGGTCACATCTAGTTGGAAGAATCAGGCAATGGTTTACAGCAGATTTGGACAATTTACTGGAGATGGAAAAACTGGGAAGGGACTTCTAGGCAGAAGAAAAGGAATGTACCTGGCTTGCAGGTAGAACGGGCCGTGGGCATGCACAGGGAGGCCTAAGAGTTTACCTCTGTCAGAAGTAGAAAGTCTAGGGAGGGGCACAAGTAGCAGGAGATGAGATCTGAGACACGAATTAAGCAGACTGTGTAGGACATTGAATGCCAGGTCCACATGGCTGGTCTTTATCTAATAGGTCTGGGGAAGTTATGGAAGATCTGTGAAGAAAGGAATAAGGTGATCAGAGTCGTATATTAGGGAGGGTCATGTGAAGGGGGTATATAGCCAGTGAGGAGTGAAGGGGGCAAAGAATGAAGCAGGGCTATTAGGAAACTACCACCGGGTCTCCAGTTCTTCCCTCTGAATTGGACAATTGCCATGTTGCTACAGCTTCATATATTTCTGGTATATGTGTTTAGTGCTTTCATATGAAATAAGTTACGTGAATGGAGTCGGCAAGTCCTTTCCAAAATTCCTGACAGATATTCTATACATCCAAAAATTACTGATCTCCATTCAATAATCAAATTCTTTGCAAATATCATTTTTCAAAGAAATGCTATTTTGCCTCTTAAGGGAAAGAAAGTTAGATCTTTAAAACAGTTCCCTGAGTAATGCATTTTAAATGAAAGGCTTTTTTAAGCCTTTGAGAAAAAAAAATATATCAAAAATAAGCTGAAAAATCCAGGGAAAGCTCAAATTAATATGTTAATTCTGTCAACACTCAAGGTTCTGAGTCCAAGCCTAGAAGTAAGATAGCAAATGATAATTTACTGATCTGTAGCTAAAAAAAACTGCTCACCTTTTGATTAGCAGCCTGAGCTCTTAACCACTGCACCACGAGTGCTCTATGTATATAACATATAATACAAAAATATGATATATAGTTTGCTTAAATAGGCATAAATTATCTATGTTAAATCCATATATTTGTATATAACATTTATCTCTCTTTAAACACACATATTAAAATACCTTCATACATAGTTATTCCTATGTTTAGTTTAAAAGCACTGAGTTGAAGATCTTTTAAAAATATATGTAAGTACTATTTGTAAGGCATATGACACAGTATAGAAATGAAATTTGTTTTTAATTTTAACAGATATTAGTTGAGATTGACAGACTCATTGATGAAGTACTATAAGGATTCCCCTTACAGTCAGGAAAAAGATGAGAATTTCCATTGTCACAACTAGGAGCTTGCATTAATTTAAATACCAACATGAATGTCCAGAGAAGATACTATGTTTCATTTTTGTTGTTTCTTTTCTTCAATATAAAAAAATTCTATAGGTATAAAAATAAAAATGAATACTATGAATGCATACCAAGAGAAACATTTCAGTTCTTGAAATGTTACTGAACTAAAGAGAATGTAGTAAGGTAGATGGTTCCCAAAAACTATACAAAAATCAACAGACTTCCTATGTATCAGAAATAACTAATAAGAAAATTTAATGGGAAGGAGATTCCAATTGGAATCATAATACTAAGTATAACATATTTAGCAATATCCTCAAAAGAAATATGTGAACACTTTGTGGGAAAATTAGAAAAGTTAATAAATGTAACAATAAAATGAAGTTATGAAAGTTCTAGAGGAAAACAAGGATGAACTCTATAACCTAAGTGTAGAGAAAGAACTCCTTTCACTCAAAATTTGGTTACAATATGAGAAAAGATTGATTCATTTGAGTATATGAAAAGAAGAAAAAATTCTATTGTATGGCAAAAATAATAAAACACTACAAGCAAAGTTAAAACACAAATGGAAAATTAGAAGGTATTTGCAATAGTATCCCTAATGTATAAGTACATTTGAAACACTAAGTGGGAAAATTGAAAAAAAAAAAAAACCTATAAAAAACAGGCAAAAGACCTGAAACAGTACACCATAGAAAGATTTTAAAATGGTTGTTAAACATACGAAAAGATGTTTAATTTCACTCATGAAAAGAAAAATGCAAATTAATACTATCATTTCTTAACCCTCGAAATGGTAAAAATTCAAAACTTGACAATATACTGTATTGCCAAGGCTATGGGAAAACAGGTGCTCTCATATTTTGCTGGTAGAAATTCAAAGGCACAGTCCTAGTAAAGGTAAATATACCCACGTGTAACAAAGGTCCATATGCTTCATCCTTTAATGCAGCAATCACATATCTAAGAGTTCACTCAAACATACATTCCCAGCAATACAAAAATACATATGCATAAGTCATTCATTGCAGCGTTGTGTACAACAGCAACATATTGGAAATGATCTAAATGCCCAAACATGGGAGATCAGTTGAATAAACTATTGTACATACACACAATGGGGGACCCTGCAGGAATGAAGATCTCTGTGAACTGCAAGGAAAGTGATTTCCAGAATATATTTAAGTAAATTAAGCAAAGGGCAAAAGAGTATACATAATATACTACCTTTGTGTAAGAAAGAATGGGAAATAATAAAACAAGTTTAGGTGCTTATTTTTGCAAGAAAAAATATAGAAAGAATACATTGAAAACAAATAAAACTGATTATCTATAAGGGTGTCATTGTGAGGGGCTGCAGGCTGGAGGGGATAAAGGATGGAGTGACTCTTCTTTGCTTATTTTTTGGTATAGTTTTGACTTTTGGAACCATGTTAATATTCTACCTGTTTGAAGGTAAAATCCGATCAACGAGAATGGATGGGGCCTAAAGTTAAATGCAAACAGAAACAAATGAATCTAACTATATTTTAAATATACAACATAACCACACTGAAGGAAGCAAAGAATATAAGTGACTTTGAAAAACAGAGCTTTGACTATATATCTTTAGTGAGAAAAAAACACAACTGTAATTACACCTTGAATTCCTTTTAGTGCGTTTCTTTTTTGTAAAGGTGTAAATACAGCAATTCTGAAACTATTTTCTGTGTATCGCAGAAATGAACAAATGAGTTAATACTGGGATCAAATTCTTACTATGAAAGAAGGGAGATAAAAACTATGAAATGAAGGGGAAAAAAAAGAATCTGTTGGGACTGTTGGTATAAGTTGCTGAGTTGATTTCAACTCATGGCGACCCCATGTGAGCAAAGTACAAGTGCTCCTTAGGAATTCCAAGGCTGTGACCTTTTGGAAGCAGATCACCAGGCCTGTCTTCCACGGTACCTCAGAGTGGGTTCAAACTACCAATCTTTCAGCTAGTAGCGGAGCACTGAACCATTTGCAACACTCAGGAACTCCTTGCACCCCACACCTCCTCCCTCTCTCTCTTTTTCTCTCTCTCCTCTCTCTCTCTCTCTATGTGTGTGTATATGTATCTCTTCCCTTTTTTCTGTCTGCTCAATAAACCTAGAAGTAATGACACCTCAGTAGCAATGAACCACCTAGAACTCAGATCTTGGTTTTTAATACTATTCCCCACTAAACAGAACCACGGCTCCTTGGAAAAAATGTCTTTACCAGAGCTAGAACATCTTGTACCAGAGTATAAGAAATAAATGCTCAAGGAATGACAGAGACATACCAAAAAGACACAAGAATCACCTTAAGGGGGTTCTTACTGCCCAAGTCTGGGACAAATTTAGCATCAAAATAATTAATGTCATTAAAAGTTTTAAATCTATTGAATAAGTAAGAACTCATGGGTCCATACTAAAAATAGATGGGTAAATAAATACATAAAAAAATAAGGGAAGAGTGAGGGCTAGTGTATCAACTGATAAATGTGCAGAAAGTGGTGGAGTTAGAAAATCACCATTTTGCAACCAAGTAAAGGTTGGTTCACACGAGAATCATCAAAGATGCCAACCTGGTGGGATAGGGGAGACTGATGCAGAGCAAGGTGCTTACGTGGTCTCAAAGTGTCTCCTCAAAGATCACTTCAGCTGTAAGAGAAAAAGTACTAAACATCCAATGCCACAAATGTTATTACCCACGAAGGGCAGACAGGAATCACAAGCCAGTGGATGAGAAGCACGGGGAAGAACATAACATCACTTATGTAGGATTCTGACTGGAAACGTAGAACCGAATTTTTATTTTGATGAAACACCTTCAAATCACAAGTGAGGAACATGATATAAATGAGTAAATGTGTTGATATCGGCCTGTATTCATCGAAAAATGTCAACATCAAGAAAGCCAAAGCAAGGCTCAGGAACTGTTCCAGATACAAGACTAAAGAGACAGAAAAAGATATACGTAATCTTCGGCTAGGCTTTGTACTACAGGAAAAAAATGCTGTAATGGATATTCCTGGGATAACTGACAAAGCTGAAATATGAACTGTAGATTAGATAAAAAATACTGTATTACCATTAAATTTTCTGAAGTTGATCAATGTATTATGATATATAAGAGAATACCAGTTCTTAGAAAATAAACACTGAAGTATTAAAAGGTGCAATGTATGTAATCTATTCTCAAATGAAAAATAGAATAATAAAAATAAATTATAACTTCATTTTCTCAGGTAAAAATAAATAATACAACATTGATATGGACGATAAAGCAAATGTGATAAATGTTTTTCAAAAAAGTGAATATAGGCAAAGGATATATAAGAGTTCTTTGTACAATTCTTGGAACTTTTAAGTAAGTTTGAAATTATTTCAAAATAAAAGTTAAAAAAAGGATTCTATATTTCCTTGGGAAAAAAAATGAACAGTAATTGAAGTCAAAGAAAATGTGCAAGAAAAGAATCACAGGAGACATGCTCTACTGAATCGTGAAACTCATTATAAAGTTTTTCGAAAAAATCACTATTGTACTACTCCCAGAACTGACGAACAGGCCAAAGGAAGAGAATTAAAGGCCTCAAAAGAGACATTACAATTACATTCGTTAAAGCTGGAATTTCTATTGTTGGGAAAGTAATTCATGTTTTCAATAAATAATGCTGGGAAAATTTCTTAACTCGTTGAGAAAAAAGTCAAGCTAGACCCCTATCTCAAAAAATAACAACAACAACAAAAAATCAGGCCCAAATAAGTAAACACAAGCAAACAAAAACACACATGCAATGGAAGAAAACTATGGAAGAATAGGTATCTAACTTAATGAACAATGTCTTTTAAAATATTAAAACAAACGATAAAATAGGAAAAATATCAATTTATTATGACAGAAATGAAAGCTTTCTGTATGCAAGAAATACCATCAACAAAAGTAAAGGCAAGGGCGGGGCCAAGATGGCGGACTAGGTGGACGCTACCGCGGATCCCTCTTGCAACAAAGACTTGGAAAAACAAGGGAATCGATCACATACATAACAATCTACGAACTCTGAACAACAAGCACAGACTTAGAGACGGACAACGAACAAATACGGGCAGACAGCGACCATTTTCAGAACCAGGAGCCAGCGTACCAGCCAACTACTTGGAAAACCTAGTTTCCCAGTGATGGCTCGGAGACAGCAGTCCATATCAAACCACATAAAGAAACAGACCATGACAGCTTCTCCAACCCCCCAAACAAAAGAATCAAAATCTTTCCCAAATGAAGATACAATCCTGGAATTATCAGATACAGAATATAAAAAACTAATTTACAGAATGCTTAAAGATATCACAAATGAAATTAGGATAAATGCAGAAAAAGCCAAGGAACACACTGATAAAACTGTTGAAGAACTCAAAAAGATTATTCAAGAACATAGTGGAAAAATTAATAAGTTGCAAGAATCCATAGAGAGACAGCATGTAGAAATCCAAAAGATTAACAATAAAATTACAGAATTTGACAATGCAATAGAAAGTCAGAGGAGCAGACTCGAGCAATTAGAATGTAGACTGGGACTTCTAGAGCACCAGGGAAACAACACCAACATAGCTGAAAAAAAAATCAGATAAAAGAATTAAAAAAAGTGAAGAAACCCTAAGAATCATGTGGGACTCTATCAAGAAGGATAACTTGCGAGTGATTGGAGTCCCAGAACAGGGAGGGGGGACAGAAAACACAGAGAAAATAGTTGAAGAAATCCTGACACAAAACTTCCCTGACATCATGAAAGACGAAAGGATATCTATCCAAGATGCTCATCGAACCCCATTTAAGATTGATCCAAAAAGAAAATCACCAAGACATATTATCATCAAACTTGCCAAAACCAAAGACAAACAGAAAATTTTAAAAGCAGCCAGGGAGAAAAGAAAGGTTTCCTTCAAGGGAGAATCAATAAGAATAAGTTCAGACTACTCAGCAGAAACCATGCAGGCAAGAAGGGAATGGGACGACGTATACAGAGCGCTGAACGAGAAAAACTGCCAACCAAGGATCATATATCCAGCAAAACTCTCTCTGAAATATGAAGGAGAAATTAAGATATTTACAGATAAACACAAGTTTAGAGAATTTGCAAAAACTAAACCAAGACTGCAAGAAATGCTAAAGGAGATTGTTTGGTCAGAAAACCAATAATATCAGGTACCAGCACAATACAAGGTCACAAAACAGAACGTCCTGATATCAACGCAACTCAAATAGGGAAAGCACAAAAACAAACAAATTAAGACTAATTCTAAAAAATAAATAAATAAACAAAATAATACACACAACAGGAAATCATGGAAATCAACAGATAAACGATCACAATAATCAAAAAGAGGGACTAAATATAGGAGGCATTGAACTGCCAGATGGAGAGTGATACAAGGCGATATAGAAGGATACAAGTTAGGTTTTTACTTAGAAAAATAGGGGTAAATAAAAAGGTAACCACAAAAAGGAATATCAATTCCATAACTCAAGAAAAACGTAATGACTCAATAAACACAAAGTTAAACATTATGAAAATGAGGATCTCACAATCTACTAAGAAAAACGTCTCAGCACAAAAAAGCATGTGGAAAAATGAAATGGCCAACAACACACATGAAAAGGCATCAAAATGACAGCACTAAAAACTTACTTATCTATAATTACCTTGAATGTAAATGGACTAAATGCACCAATAAAGAGACAGAGTCACAGACTGGATAAAAAAACACGATCCATCTATATGCTGCCTACAAGAGACACACCTTAGACTTAGAGACACAAACAAACTAAAACTCAAAGGATGGAAAAAAACAGATCAAGCAAACACTAAGCAAAAAAGAAGAGGAGTAGCAATATTAATTTCTGACAAAATAGACTTTAGACTTAAATCCGCCACAAAGGATAAAGAAGGACACTATATAATGATAAAAGGGACAATTGATCAGGAAGACATAACCATATTAAATATTTACGCACCTAATGACAGGGCTGCAAGATACATAAATCAAATTTTAACAGAATTGAAAAGTGAGATAGACACCTCCACATATATAGTAGGACACTTCAACACACCACTTTCGGAGAAGGACAGGGCATCCAGTAAGAAGCTCAACAGAGACACAGAAGACCTACTTACAACAATCAACCAACTTGGCCTCATTGACTTATACAGAACTCTCCACCCAACTGCTGCAAAATATACTTTTTTTTCTAGTGCACATGGAACATTCTCTAGAATAGACCACATATTAGGTCATAAAACAAATCTTTCCAGAATCCAAAACATCGAAATATTACAAAGCATCTTCTCAGACCACAAGGCAATGAAGCTAGAAATCAATAACAGAAAAACTAGGGAAAAGAAATCAAATACTTGGAAAATGAACAATACCCTCCTGAAAAAAGACTGGGTTATAGAAGACATCAGGAGGGAATAAGGAAATTCTTAGAAAGCAACGAGAATGAAAATACTTCCTATCAAAACCTCTGGGACACAGCAAAAGCCAATTTATATCGATAAATGCACACATACAAAAAGAAGAAAGAGCCAAAAGCAGAGAACTGTCCCGACAACTTGAACAAATAGAAAGTGAGCAACAAAAGAACCCATCAGCCACCAGATTCAGAAAACAAATAATAAAAATTAGAGCTGAACTAAATGAATTAGAGAACAGAAAAACAATTGAAAGAATTAACAAAGCCAAAAGCTGGTTCTTTGAAAAAATTAACAAAATTGATAAACCACTGGCTAGACTGACTAAAGAAAAACAGGAAAGGAAACAAATAACCCGAATAAGAAACGAGAAGGACCACATCACAACAGAACCAAATGAAATCAAAAGAATCATATCAGATTACTACATAAAATTGTACTCTAACAAATTTGAAAACCTAGAAGAAATGGATAAATTCTTGGAACAATACTACCTACCTAAACTAACACATTCAGAAGCAGAACAACTAAATAGACCCATAACAAAAAAAGAGATTGAAACGGTAATCAAAAAACTTCCAACAAAAAAAAGTCCTGGCCCAGACGGCTTCACTGCAGAGTTCTACCAAACCTTCAGAGAAGACTTAACACCATTACTATTGAAGGTATTTCAAAGTATAGAAAAAGACGGAATACTACCCAACTCATTCTATGAAGCCACCATCTCCCTGATACCAAAACCAGGTAAAGACATTACAAAAAAAGAAAATTTTAGACCTATATCCCTCATGAACATAGATGCAAAAATCCTCAACAAAATTCTAGCCAATAGAATCCAACAACACATCAAAAAAATAATACACCCTGATCAAGTGGGATTTATACCAGGTATGCAAGGCTGGTTTAATATCAGAAAAACCATTAATGTAATCCATCACATAAATAAAACAAAAGATGAAAACCACATGATCTTATCAATAGATGCAGAAAAGGCATTTGACAAAGTTCAACACCCATTTATGATAAAAACTCTAACCAAAATAGGAATTGAAGGAAAATTCCTCAACATAATAAAGGGCATATATGCAAAGCCAACGGCCAATATCACTCTAAATGGAGAGAACCTGAAAGCATTTCCCTTGAGAACGGGAACCAGACAAGGATGCCCTTTATGACTGCTCTTATTCAACATGGTACTTGAAGTCCTAGCCAGGGCAATTAGGCTAGACAAAGCAATAAAGGGTATCCAGATTGGTAAGGAGGAAGTAAAGCTATCACTATTTGCAGATGACATGATCGTATACATGGAAAACCCTAAGGAATCCTCCAGAAAACTACTGAAACTAATAGAAGAGTTTGGAAGAGTCTCAGGATATAAAATAAACACACAAAAATCACTTGGATTCCTCTACATCAACAAAAAGAACACCGAAGAGGAAATAACCAAATCAATACCATTCACAGTAGCCCCCAAGAAGATAAAATACTTAGGAATAAATCTTACCAAGGATGTAAAAGACCTATACAAAGAAAACTATAAAACTCTGCTACAAGAAATTCAAAAGGACATACTTAAGTGCAAAAACATACCCTGCTCATGGATAGGAAGACTTAACATACTAAAAATGTCTATTCTACCAAAAGCCATTTATACATATAACGCACTTCCAATCCAAATACCAATGTCATACTTTAAGGGGATAGAGAAACAAATCACTAATTTCATACGGAAAGGAAAGAAGCCCCGGATAAGCAAAACATTACTGAAAAAGAAGAAGAAAGTGGGAGGCCTTACCCTACCTGATTTCAGAACCTATTATATAGCTACAGTAGTCAAAACAACCTGGTACTGGTACAACAACAGGCACATAGACCAACGGAACAGAATTGAGAATCCAGATATAAATCCATCCACGTATGAGCAGCTGATATTTGACAAAGGACCAGTGTCAGTCAATTGGGGAAAAGAAAGCCTTTTTAACAAATGGTGCTGGCATACCTGGATATCCATTTGCAAAAGAATGAAATAGGACCCATACCTCACACCATGCACAAAAACTAACTCCAAGTGGATCAAAGACCTAAACATAAAGACTAAAACGATAAAAATCATGGAAGAAAAAATAGGATCTACCCTAGGAGCCCTAATACAGGGCATAAACAGAATACAAAACATTACCAAAAATGATGAAGAGAAACCAGATAACTGGGAGCTCCTAAAAATCAAACACCTATGCTCATCTAAAGACTTCACCAAAAGAGTAAAAAGACCACCTACAGACTGGGAAAGAATATTCAGCTATGATATCTCAGACCAGCGCCTGATCTCTAAAATCTACATGATTCTGTCAAAACTCAACCACAAAAAGACAAACAACCCAATTAAGAAGTGGGCAAAGGATATGAACACACATTTCACTAAGGAAGATATTCAGGCAACCAACAGATACATGAGAAAATGCTCTCGATCATTAGCCATTAGAGAAATGCAAATTAAAACTATGATGAGATTCCATCTCACACCAACTAGACTGGCATTAATTCAAAAAACACAAAATAATAAATGTTGGAGAGGCTGCGGAGAGATTGGAACTCTCATACACTGCTGGTGGGATTGTAAAATGGTACAACCACTTTGGAAATCCATCTGGCGTTATCTTAAACAGTTAGAAATAGAACTACCATACAACCCAGAAATCCCACTCCTCGGAATATACCCTAAAGATACAAGAGCCTTCACACAAACAGATATATGCACACCCATGTTTATTGCAGCTCTGTTTACAATAGCAAAAAGCTGGAAGCAACCAAGATGTCCATCAACTGACGAATGAGTAAATAAATTGTGGTATATTCACACAATGGAATACTACGCATCGATAAAGAACAGTGACGAATTTCTGAAACATTTCATAACATGGAGGAATCTGGAAGGCATTATGCTGAGCGAAATGAGTCAGTTGCAAAAGGACAAATATTGTATAAGACCACTATTATAAGATCTTGAGAAATAGAAAAAATGGAGAAGAACACATACTTATGTGGTTACAAAGGGGGGAGGGAGGGAGGGAGGGAGAGGGCTTTTTATTGATCAATCTGTAGATAAGAACTGCTTTGGGTGAAGGGAAAGACAACACTCAAAACAAGGAAGGTCAGCCTAATTGGACTGGATTAAAAGTAAAGAGGTTTCCGGGATAAAATGAAAGCTTCAAAGGTCAGCGAAGCAGGGGCTGGGGTCTGGGGAACTTGGTTTGAGGGGACTTCTAAGTCAATGTGCAAAACAATTCTATTATGAAAACACTCTGCATCCCACTTTGAATTGTGGCGCCTGGGGTCCTAAATGCCAACAAGCGGCCATCTAAGATACATCAATTGGTCTCAACCCACCTGGAGCAAAGGCAAAGGAAGAACACCAAGGTCACACGACAACTAAGAACCCAAGAGACAGAAAGGGCCACATGAACCAGAGACCTACATTATCCTGAGACCAGAAGAACTAGTTGGTGCCCGGCCACAATCGATGTCTGTCCTGTCAGGGAGCACAACAGACAACTCCTGAGGGAGCAGGAGACCAATGGGATACAGACCCCAAATTCTCACTAAAAGACCACACCTAATGGTATGATTGCGACGAGAGGAATCCCAGAGACAATGCTCCCCAGAACTTCTGATGGCACAGGACAGGAACCATCCCCGAAGACAAATCATCAGGCATCAAAAGGACTGGTCAGTGGGGGGGAGAGAGATGCTGATGAAGAGTGAGCTAATTAAATCAGGTGGACACGGGAGAGTGTGTAGGCAACTCTTGACTGGAGGGGGGATGGGAAGATAGAGAGAGAGGGAAGATGGCAAAATTGGCACGAAACGAGAGACTGTAAGGGCTGACTCAATAGGGGGAGAGCAAATGGGAGAAGGGAGTAAGATGTATGTAAACCTACATGTGACAGACTGATTGGAATGGTAAATGTTCACTTGAAGCTTAATAAAAATTAAAAAAAAAAAAAAAGTAAAGGCAAGTAACAAATTGGAAAAAAAAAATTCCTATCAGTTACGGCAGATAAAGGCCTTAACATTTACAAAATCAAATAGTCTTAACATAAAAGTAGGCAGAAGACACAGAGAATCAATTCCTAAAGAAGAAATAATAATGGCTCCCAAATCTCTGAAAATATGTTCAAACGCAATGGTAATCAAAGAAAAAAGAGTTAGATAATGATGTGATTTCCCATTATTAAATTGGCAAAAATTTAAAAGAGCTTTTGATGCCCACGTTCACAAAGGCACATAAATATTCAAAAACACTAATGAAAGGATAAATTGGCACACCTCTCTGGAATGAAATCTGACAATATGTATCAAAAGCCTCAAGAGTTTCTAATTCCTCTTTGATTTGAAATTCTGTTTCCATTATATCTGAAGGAAAATGTCAGAGATATGACCAATGATTTAAAGTAAGAAAAGTCTTCACATTATATATGATAGTACTGTTTTGAAAAATACCTAAATGTCCAGCTATGGGGGAATAAAAAACACTGTAAGGCCATACATAGAATGGAATCCTACACACCCGTTAAAAATCAAGTCTTTACTCATGACACATCCTTGACTAAAACGAGTATAAAACTATATACTATCGAGTCTCACTATTTGTGGCAGTTATGTTCTATAAATAAAGTTGTCACAAACAATGAATTAGTAATATCCAGCCATTGCTCCTAGCGGAAATGCAGGGTTCGTTTTCTGCAAGCTCTAGGTCACGATGTTTTCCTCAATAAATCAATACATAACCTCGTTTTACGCGTATTTCTGTATAAAGTCATTTAATATACATTGTTGACTCATTAACATTGAACTCATGGCCAACAGCACTATAACCCATGCCTCAGCGAAGCTTATCTAACAAGTGTATTTTCTCCATAAAGCACATCACAGCCTGCTTAAACTTAGGAACACTAAACAGCGCTTCAGCACTATACTTGGAGGCCACTCGAAACAGTGGAATCATCAATAAAAGCTGCAAAAACACGAAAAGGTGGCAGGCACTAAATAGACCACAAAAAGGACAATGGTTGAGAGTGTGAGATTTGAAATCAGAAGGCAGAGCACTAGCTTCTTGGACCTCAGCTGAGAACACACATACGTGACTCGAATTTTTCACCAGCCCATGCATACCCGTGAATGACCTTGGAAGAGCTGTGAGTATTGACTGTGAGGTTACAAATAAACTTTAGCAAGTAGGCAAATTCACAAATATGGAATCTGTGAATAAAGAAGATCGACCTTGTGTGTGTGTGTGCATATGTATATGTGTGTGTATGGTTTGAACCTCTCCAGAGGCTGGGAGGGAAAAAGTCCTGGTGATCTGCTTCTGAAAGGTCACAGCCTTGAAAGCCCTATTGAACAGTTCTACTTTGCACACGTGGAGTCGCCATGAGTCAGAATCAACGGCAGCTAACCACAAAAGCTTATGCGTATAAATTAACAGTTAAGAGATATAACTTTTAAGACAGATATAGGTATAAGTATATACCTGTATATCATTAAAAATGAGTAAGGATATCACTGAAATGTCACTATTGACTTTCACTGGGTGATGGTATTATGAGTTATTTAAATTTCCACCTTCATACAATTTTGTATGTTTCAAATTATCGACAATGAACATATATTTAACTACCAGAAAGACCAGTGTTATTAAACCAATTACTAAAGTAAAAAGGCAATGTTTTGTCATTTCCTTTTTTAAAACACTATATTTAAGAGCACATATTGAGAAAGAGACAAAATATCATTAAGTAAAATGTAATAGCCATTAAAATGGCAATTACCATAAAACACGGAAAAATGCTACAATAAATTTTCAAGTGTAGCCTTTAAAAATGGCATATTTATTAGAGATTGTCACTCAGCAATAAACATAAGCAGGTGAACCAGGATATGAAGGCAAATATGCAAAAACTGAGGTAGCATGTTTGATAGGGCAGTGATAGAAATGTTTTTTCCTAATTGTCTTTCATTTTGCTACTATGGTTTTTTGTTTAAAAAAATGATGATTATCTGCCAAAAGAATATATGACATCTAGATATCCATGGTAACAGGAGCAAACAGAAATTAGAGACATATTTATGAGCAAAATATATTAAACATATGTAGTTTCTACATGAAAAAGAACATGGAATCAGAATTGGTGGAAAGCTGATTAACAACCTGTGATATGCAGATGACACAACCTTGGTTGCTCAAAGTGAAGAGGACTTGAAGTACTTGAAGTACTACTGCCTTCAGTATGGATTACACCTCAACATAAAGAAAAAAATCTTCACAACTGGACCAATAAGCAAAATCATGATAAATGGACAAAACACTAAAGTTGTCAAGGATTTCATTTTACTTGGATCCACAATCAATGCCCATGGAAGCAGCAGTCAAGAAATCAAAAGTACATATTGCATTGGGCAAAAAAAAAAAAAAAAAAAAAGAAAGAAAGAAAAGGGCAAACCTGGTGCAAAAGACCTCTTTAAAATGTTGAAAAGTAAAGACGTCACTTTGAGGACTGAGGTGTGTCTGACCCAAGCCATGACATTTTAATCGTCTCATGCTCGTGAAAGCAGGACTATGAATAAGAAGACTGAAGAAGAACTGATGCTTTTGAAATACGGTATTAGAGAAGAATATTGAATATATCCTGGACTGCCAGAAGAATGAACAAGTCTGTTTTGGAGGAAGTACAGCCAGAATGCTCCTTGGAAGCGAGGATGGTGAGATTTGGTCTCACGTACTTTGGATATGTTACCAGGAGGGACCAGTCCCTGGAGAGGGACATCATGCTTCGTAAGGTAGAGGGTCAGCAGAAAAGGGGAAGACCCTCAATGAGATGGATTGACACAGTGGCTGTGACAATGGGCTCAAACATAGCAACAATTGTGAGGATGGCACAGGGCCAGGCAGTGTTTCATTCTTTTGTACTTGCTGGCATCTAACAACAATTTTTATAACTCAGTGGCAGTTACAGTGGCTTATCTCTCTTCCTACAAATTCCTAATGTGGTACTCAATAAACAATAACTGAGCTACATCATCTTGTAAGTTTAAATACCTCAATTATATGAAATACTTAGAATATGCAAATGTATAGAGATCAAAATTTAATAGTGGTTACCAGGGGCAGGAGGCAAAGGGAAAAATGTTTTTTGGGAAGCATCTGCTTATAATGATAGAAGACTTGGCAATGGATACGGGTGATGGTTGCACAAAACAATTAATGTAATTAGTGTCGCAAAATTGTAAACATGAAAAATCTTGAATTGGCAAATAATGTGCTATACATATCTTTACAACAACAAAAAACAATTAATTTTTGAAGGTTTATGTTTTTACATTCACAATTAGAATTGAACCTAGTTGGGGGTAGAGTTAGAGTCTATTATAAACAAGGGCAGTATTTTAAGAGCTATTTTCAGGGCCCTGGGTGACACAAGTGCTTTATGATCAATTCATATCCTAAAGGTGGGCAGTTCAAATCCATTCAGCAGCACCACAGAAAAAAGGCTTGGCCATCTGCTTCTGTAAGGATTACAGTCAAGAAAACCCTGGAGCAGCTCTGCTCTATAACACATGGGGGCACTATGAGTCATAGTCTACCCGAAGCACCCATCTGCTTGGTGAGATCTGGATTTACAAATAAAACACAGAGAGCAACCTGGGTATTATTCAGATTTCTACGTTTAAAATAGAATTATACAGATGATTTCTCATTTAGTATACGAAGTACCAAGTCTAGAAAACCCAATCTATATACATCTCCCATAACATAGCTCAGAGGTTGGCTATTTTTTTTTTTTTTTTTTTCCTGTTAAGGTTCATGTAGTAAATATTTTAGGCTTTACAGGAAGTATGGTCCCTGTTGCAAGCACTCAACTCTTCATTTTGACGTGGGGGTGTTTTAGATAAATTGAGGGCTCGGCAGGTGACAGAAGGCTTCTGCACTCCTACTGCTATGGGGCAATTGAAAGACTTTCCTTGCAAGTGCTCTGTAAAATTCTGTAATCCCAATATATTCATATGGAAGGTTTAGTTTACTGACTTAGACCACCCGAGTTGAGAGCCATTGACAGGGCAAAATGCCTGCTCCATACAGGCGAAGATGAGTTGAGAGGGCAGCACAGACACTTGGGGATCTTTAGCAAACAGGAGACAGCATGGGGCCCCTCCAACTATAAAGCTTCAGGGAACATTTACCAAACTAAGGGAAACCAGGATAAAAGTTACACTACTCGCAGATGTTAGCATCAAAGCCCAGGTGGGTGAGTAGACTTTATCGCAGCCATCAGGTAAGTGAGGAATTCTGTCTTAAAGACCAAGTGGACAGAAGACCCTTTCTTCTTTCAAACTGCATTAAGTCACCTAAGTCACTGCTATGCTGACTGTGGTCCACGGACCTGCATCATCACCTGGAAGCTTGTGAGAAATGTAAAATCTCAGTCCTCAACCTACACCTCCCGTCCTATGTAATTCGTTTTAACAAGATCCCTAGGTGATCCTTGTTGTTGTTGTTGTTAGGTGCCATGGAGTCAATTTCAAATCATAGTGACCTCATATGACAGGGTAAAACTGCCCTATAGGATTTTCTTGGTGGTAATACCTAAAGGAACAGATCGCCAGGTATTTCTCCCATGGAGCCAATGTATGGGTTCAAACTACCAACCTTTTGGTTAGCAGTTGAGTGCTTTGCCATTGTGCCACCAGGATTCCTTAGGTGATCCTTAAGCATCTTAAAATTTGAGAAGCATTGACAGAGGCCACTCCCTTCAACTCACACATTCAGGGGCCATCTCAGGAAGGGATATTGGGTAACCAAAACCAAACCCACTGCCATCGGGTCGATTCCTACTCATAGCGAAATTACAAGACAGAGTAGAGCTGCCCAATAGAGTTTCCAAGGAGCGCTTGGCGGATTTGAACTGCCAGCCTCTTGGTCAGCAGCCGTAGCCGCTAGGGTTTCCAGGATATTGGGTAGAGGGTGCTTAAGAAAGACCAGACATTAACTACATAAAAAAATATATATATATATTTTGGGGTCTTTAAATTACAGACTTGACCTAAGCTTTAAATGAGAGTGGACACTTAGTTACTAATTTTTCCCAAGTAACCAGTAAGGCTCTAGGAAAATACTGCATTAGTGATAGACAAAATAACATATCTCATCTGTACATCTGAATTGTGTTATTGGTAGAATTTGTGACTATATCATTCCTCTCATCCCACAGGGGCCTTGTGCACATCAGTGGCTTGACAGACATTTATTTCATTATTGATTTGTGCCCACACATCTGGGTTCTTGCAGCTGCATGTTGACAAGAAAGTCACAGAGAACCATATACCACAAGAAGGTGAGGATTGGAAGCGAGATGGACAAGACCTGGCATAATACTGATCTTGTGTTCACATCACTGCATCCCCTGGGAAGACTCATACAAACTCTGGATTTACCAAGCATCTCAGGTCCAAACGGACATAGCATTGAAGGGAACTCACAATTCTTCCTTCTGCATCCTGAAGGACATGAACACTAAGACTCAAATGTTAACCAAGCGGAAGTCCTTTCAAGTCAGGACTTCCTCACCTGAACAAGATCTAGTTTGAAATCCTTGTTCCACTATTTATGAGCCATAGGACTTAAGGGCGAGTCACTTAAGCTCTCTAAACTACAGTGTCCCAATCTATGGCATGGGGAAAATACAAATCCACAATCTGCAGTCCATGATCCTACATCAGAAAGTTCTCGAAATTGGGTTTTCAGAATTTATTTGGTAGCAAATCTGGCCTGATGTGAACTTATCTGGCTGTAAAGCCTGACCTGGACCAATGATAAGACTATTTATAGTTTTTATTTATTCCACTTAGAATAATTCTTATAAATTTCACTACAGCACTATTAACATGCTTTGATGACAGGGTGCTGTAGGTATTGCATTACCTTTCTAAAATTGAAATAAATTCTGAAATACATCTGATCTGAAGGATTTTGGATAAGGGACTGAAGATTGTCAACCTGTACTATCTAACACTGAAGGGTCATTATAAGGATTTATATGTAAAGTGTGTAGTTTAAGGTATGGAATAATATTAATTTTCTTCTCTCCTTTCTTCATACTTACAACAAAGACTTGTTATTTTTTATAAGAGTCACCAAGGTAAAGATGCATAAAAAGTCATGCTTTTAATCATCCAGGATTTTAATATCTTTCAGTAAGATATTCAGGTAATGATGACTCTGCTTGGTAACAAACTAAAACAGCATAAACAAGCCTTCTGAATCAGTTGTAAACACAAAATAAGCCAAACAATGTATATTAGTAACAGGATTTTCTAGAAAGAGAAACAAAGAGCAGCGGTTAAGAACATGGGCTTTGGTATCTGTGGTGTAATTTATTACTTTTGTGTGGCTTTTCTAGCCATGGTCTTGTAACTCACACCCAGGTGACTAGGTGGGACTGTGTGATAGGGTACTCGTGGCCCACCAAGGAGACTGGTCATCTTTGAATTAAAAGAGAGTCAATTCCAGAGTAGAGAGGAAGATCCTACCACCACCAAGGAAGAATAGCCAGGAGCAGAGAACATGTCCATTGGACCCAGGATTCCTGAACTGAAAAGCTCCTAGAAACAAGAGACTGAGAGAGAGAGCAAGCTACAACCCTGAAGATGGTGAGAAGCAGTGGCAGGAGATAACCAGCAGCTGAGACCTGGCAGCAGGAGACAGAGCAGTGGACTTTTCTGCCCATGAAGAGAGAAAGATGAGTGCCTTTGGGGAGAGGCCTAGGGCCAGGGAGAGGTGTGTCTGCAAGCACAGTTGGGAAGAGGCTGCCCTGATGGAAGAACTGTATCCTGAGTGTTCCTGAGCCTGAATTGTAACTGTTACTTCCCTAATAAACCCCATAATCGTAAGTATGGTGTGTGAACTCTGTGTGGCCACTGCAATAAATTATCGAACTCAGCAGAGAGTGCTGTGCGAGGGACATTTGGTGGCAGAATTAGTAAAGACAGCAGAGAGGGAAGGATTGTCTGGCCTCCACCTCATGGGAGTCAACCTTTCACTGTTGATCCTGGTTCTCCTTCCCCCTTGTGGGGTTGGAGGAGGTCAGACACGGCCCTCAGGCCATTTTTTTTTTTTAACAATATCAAATCTGCATTCAAGTCCTGGCTTTGCTTCTGACCATCTGCATATCAGTTAGTAAATTACTTAAATAAGTAAATTTCTCCACACTTCAGTTTTCTAATCTGTGAAATATGGATTAAAATTGTAAGTCAACCTCAATGTGATGAAGATTAAATGAGATGAAATATGTAGAACACTTAACACAATGCTTGTCACGTGTTGTTTTTACCTGCCATTGAGTTGCCTCCAACTTATGGCGATGTCATGAACAAAGGGCTTGTAGCATTGTGATTTATAGAATTTTCACTGGCTGATTTTTGGAAGTAAATAGCCAGGCTTTTCTTCCCCAGTGTGTCTTAGTCTGGAAGGGCTGCTAAAACCTGTTTATCATTATAACAACACACAAGCCTCCAATGACAGATAGCTGGTGGCTGCACTTGAGGTGCACTGGCAGGAATTGAACCTGGTTCTCTTGCATAGAAAGCCCTTAATAAATGAAGCTGTTATTATTGCAAATTAAAGTTACAGTCCACTAGACACTATAACCACGTAGATGCCACATTTCATAAACATCATCAGAAAAATTATTGTGGTCCCCATATTATATTATGCATTGAGTACTAATATATTTATAAAGTTAATTTACACATTAATTGGGTTTTAACGCTAACAGGTTATAAGAGCTGCCTAAAATGTTTTGACATGCTAACAGCTATCAGGCATATTCTAACACTAAATTATAATTTTGTAAATATTTAGTCTGTCAGTAGCCACAAAATAATTACTGTATTAGACTTCCATATGTATAATGTAAACTCAAAGATTAAGATATTGTTTAATAAACAGAGAACCTAATTGTTGCTTTGTATGGAATTTCTACAACACCCCCAAAGCTATGGTGAGTGCAATGTATTCACTCCATCTAAACTTGGGAAAAATTAAGAGACTAATGATGCACATTTAATTTTACACATTAGCACATTGTAATTAAAACTCTCAGAGTTTATAATAATATACGTGTGTCTAATTAACTAACTCATCAAGCTTATAACTGGACCAAAGAGTAAACTATTTAAATTTTAGCAAAGCAAGATCATTAAAGTGGGAAATTAGCCAAAACTTGTTTGAACCTATAAGAAATCCTGGCCTTTTTGTCCAATGCTGGTTCTTGGCTTTCTGTACATAAACATTCTTATTTAGAGAAGCTAAGGATGGGTATTTCAAACGTGTAGTGAGCTACACAGTGGTGGAAGACTGAAATATACAGAAGACAAAACCTTGCTTGCTGAAAGCAAAGAGGACTTGAAGCACTTACTGATGAAAATCAAAGACCACAGCCTTCAGTATGGATTACACCTCAACATAAAACAAAAATCCTTACTACTGGACCAATAAGCAACATCACAATTAACAGAGAAAAGATTGAAGCTGTCAAGGATTTCATCTTACTTGGATCCCCAATCAATGCTCATGGAAGAAGCAGTCAAGAAATCAAAGGACATACTGCACTGGGCAAATCTGTTGCAAAAGACCTCTTTGAAGTGTTAAAAAACCAAAATGTCACTTTGAATACTAAGGTACACCTGACGCAAGCCATGGTATTTTCAATCGCCTCATATGCATGAGAAAGCTGGACAATGAATATGGAAGGCTGAAGAATTGATACCTTTGATTTATGGTGTTGGCAAAGAATATTGAATATACCATAAATGTCCAGAGGAATAAACAAGTCTGTCTTGGAAGAAATACAGCCAGGATGCTCCTTGGAAGTGAGGATGGCAAGGCTTCGTCTAATGTACTTTGGACATGTTATCAGGAGGGACCAGTCCCTGGAGAAGGACATCATGCTTGGTAAAGTGGAGGGGCAGGGAAAAAGAGAAAGACCCTTGACAAGATGGACTGACACAGTGGCTGCAACGACGGGCTCAAACATAAGAACAATTGTGAGGATGGTGGAGGACCAGGCAGTGTTTCATTCTGTTGTACACACGGTCACTATAAGTCAGGACTGACTCAAGGGCACCTAACAACAACAAGCAGATTACAATATAGACAGTAATTAGCCTGTAAATAAACTGAGATTCAAAAGTTCCATGGTATGAGAGCCATAAATCAGAGGATAGATGTGGCCAGTTCAAGGGAGCAATAAAAGCCTACCGAGGAGAAGCTATGAATCACTGGGGGTTCAGTGGAAGAATTCTCACATTTTATACAGGATATCTAATTCAATTCTCCACCAATGCACTTCATGAACATCCATCACTCATGTGCCAGTGGAGGCTTGCATGGTGCTATGATGCTGAACAGATTTCAGCAGAGCTTCCAGACTAATACGAAGTAGGAAGAAAGGCCTGGTGGTCTGTTTCAAAAAATCAGCCATTGAAAACCCTCTGGATCTCAACAGCTGAACCCACAAGTGCTGTTCTGTTGTGCATGGGATCACCACAAGTCAGGAGTTGACCTGACAGCAGGTAACAACAACAACGAGGAGCCAGAAATTCTTAAAAATCAAAATAAAAGATAACAGTAGGAAGAAGTGGATTGTTGGTGATGCCTGGGACAGCCATAACCTGCCTGTTTACTTAAATATTTAATGTGTGTCTACAGTGTGTTGAACACTGTATTAGCTATTAATATCCAGGAGGTCCAGCAGCAAGGAATTCAGGGACAAAGCCACAGGAAGTATAATCCAAAGAACATAGAATTAACACCCCAAAAGATATGAGACCGGAGGCCAAGGACTAAATTCGTAGTCATTAATGCTGTTCAGGGGTAAGGAAATAAACCTGAGTCATGTGGTCAAGGTTCTGAAGAGCTGTAGGTATAGGACAGAGATCAGGTTAACTTAACATCACCAGCTACGGGTATTGGCGAGTTGAAAGGTGGGAAAGGCGTTATAATCTGTAAACAACAATGTTGTTGTTGTTAGGTGCTGTTGAATCAATTTTCAACTCACAGAAACCCTGTGTGACAAGAGTAGAACCGCCCCACAGGGTTTTCTAGGCTGTGAGCTTTATGGACGCAGATGACAGGCTTTTATCACACGGAGTTACTGGGTTAGTTTGAACTGCCAATATTTCAGTTAACAGCCTAGCGCTTAACCATTGTGCCCCTAGGGCTCCTTACACATGCTAACTAGGTTGCCAAGTCAACCCTCAAACAGACATATCCCATAATAAATCTGATGTAAAAATTTGAAATGACAGTATTAAAGAAGTTTCCCTATGCCTAAGAGTTGGTCTGGTCTAAGAGTCTTTTAGAGATGGGAAGTTGCATTCCATACCAGGGAACACCTCTTATACCATCTGCTGGGCTGAGCAGGAAGTAGAATTGAGAACAACCTTCCTTTCTCTCTAGTCATTGGACAAAGATCCAATATCCTTGAGAGTTTCAGGCTCATCTGACATCTGTCCCCCATTCCAACTTCCTTGCTAACCTCAGATAGCTGTAAAAAGGGTCAGGGTATAACATACAAAAAGTTAAATACATGACTCTCATACAAATATAGAATGAACATGTGTCAAAGACCGTATTTAACTCATTAATGAAAGAGCATGTAAGATGGTAAAGCTGATTCGAAGAGAATTGAGGAACTGCATACTTATCAGTACTTTGGGGACAAAAAGAATTTTGGAATAACATTGTTACAGATACAAAACCATTTTCTGTCCTTCTGGTTGCCATCAAGTTGATTAAGTGTCTGGAGGCACCCCACTCCACCAGGAAACCTTCAGCCCAAAGGCACTCAGCTCTCTTGCTCCATGTAACAGCTCCTGTGCCATCTCACGCCAGTCTCCTTGTTCTGCTGCCATTGTTTCTCTACTGCTGCTACTTGCCATCTGTGCTCTCTGGTGTAACAGCTCTCCTCAGTTCCTTCTGAGCCCTCACCAGAATTATCTTTGAAGTCCATAATTCCACCAACAGTTGCTTCAAGGCAATCTAGGCTTTCACTATTAGGCACCTTAAGTTCCTCCAGCCGCTACTCATTCACAGTTTCAAAACCACTTCCACATTTTAGGTATCTGTTAGAGCAGCACCCCACTCCTGGTACCAAATTCTGTGTTAGTTATCTAGCGCTGCTGTAACAGAAATAGCACAAGTGGATGGCTTTAACAAACAGAAATTTATTCTCTCACAGTGTAGAAGGCTAAAAGTCCAAATTCAAAGTGCCAGCTCCAAGGGAAAGTTTTCCCTGTCAGCTCTGGGGGAAGGTCCTTGTTATCAATCTTCCCCTGGTCTAGGAGTTTCTCAGCACAGGGACCCCAGGCCCAAAGGATGTGCTTTGCTCCTGGCTCCTCTTTCTTGGTGGTAGGAGGTTTCTCTCCTTTCTGCTCACTTCTCTCTTTTGTATCTCAAAGAGATTGACTTAAGATACAATCTAATCCTGTAGATTCTGTCCTGTCTCAACAATATCACAGAGGTTAGAATTTACAACACGGGATAATTATATCTGATCATAAAATGGAGGACAACCACCCAATATTGGGAATCATGGCCTAACCAAGTTGACATGTATTTTGGGGAGACACAATTTAATCCATGACAAGTAGGGATATAGTCAACAAATACATCATTCAGTATGGCAAAGGCACCTACCCATCAGAATGGATGCTGGTGCTGCAGAACAGAAGAGGAAGTTCACCTGGAGATCTCTTGCTCTTTCAGGAGTTCACCCTTTAGTCGAAAGATCAGGGGGAAATTCAGGGAAACCTGGGAAATAGACCAGGCAGTGGAAAGGGGGGACACTTAGAATAGAAGCTACTAATGAACCACTATGAACTATTTCATTAGATTCTTCAAGTGTACAGTTGGACCAGCATGCAAGGCATCCAGCCTTGGAAAAGGCAAAGTTTGAGCAGAACCAGAAAAGGACATGAATCATGAAAACTAAGAAAGGAAAGGCAAGGACTTTCTTGGGTTCCCCAGGATAACCAAGAAACCAAGAGAAGAGGGATGTGGCCCTACGCTACTGGAGAAGGGTTGGGTCAGAATTCCCCTCACACTTGTACTTCTGGTGGTTGAACTGCACAAGTAGGAGAACCACTAAGCTAGGAGAGTGTTAACTGACACCAAAGTACAGTAGACTCACATTTTAAAGCTTTCAATAAACTGTTGGTGTGTGCCGTCAAGTCAATTCTGACTTATAGTGACCCCCTCTGACACAGTCAAACTGCTCCATAGGGTTTCCCAGGCTGTAATCTTCACTGGAGCAGGTCACCAGGTCTTTCCTCCCACAGAGGCACTGGTGGGTTCAAGCCATCAGCCTTTTGTTTAGCAGCTGAATGTTTAACCATTGCACCACCAGGGGTCCTTTAAAATAAACTAGAAGCCATGTATATACCGTTTTTCCCCCTACTAGGCAATGCAACACAAGCTGAAGGGCGAAAAGCTGGCAATATTTTTTTATATTTTATCCCGAGACAGTAGAAGTTAGGGAGAATGATTTCTCCTTTCCAATGTCAAGTGAAAAGAACCAAATCTTTCTGGCTCTCAGCTATGGTAAAAGATTAGCTACATGGTGGGGCTCTGTAAAGTGGTGCAGTTTCATTTTCTGGGTGGAAGAAAGGTTTAAATCCACAAGACAACTCATTCATAACAAGCTTACCAGTGCTTGAGAGACTGCAACCCGCTAGAACAAGTCAGTGAATAAAAGAAAGGCTTTTGATCTCAAATGGAAAACAAAATTAAGGGTATCTGTCATTTTCACTTTGGTTCTGAACTCAAAACCAATACCAAGATAGAAAATGCTGGAATGTATATAAATGCTGTCAATGACCTTCTTCAGAAAATGGGGAAAAACATTACCAGTAGCTGAATGGATCTGGGTCTTCCATATCATCAAGTGGATCCTTCATGTCATCAGCAGCAAAAAACATAATGATAATAAAAATCATAGCAGCAGTTACCATTGATTGAATGCTTACTCTGTGCCAATATTTATTCTAAAGGATAAATCTGCATTCTCTCACTGGATTTTCACAACAGACACCTGATGTAGATACCATTTTATCCCAGTTTTACAGGCAAGGAAAATGCAGGTATGAGAGGTTCTATAACTTGCCAATAACAAATGGAGAAGCTGGAATTCAAACCCAAGCACATCTGACACAAGAGCCCATACTCTTAACCACTAATGTGCCCTCATCTCACTGAAATAAAAAAATTCCATTGCCGTCAAGTCGATTCTGACTCATAGTGACCCTACAGTACAGAGTAGAACTGCCCCAACAGGGTTTCCAAGGAGCAGCTGGTGGATTCGAACTGCCCACCTGTTGGTTAGCAGCTGTAGCGGGGCCCCCTAAAATGAAGGGATGCAACCTAAACGATGCAGTTAATACGGCCTATGAGTCCCAGAAGGCTTCCCACAGAGTTTAAAACAGCTTCACATTAAAAAAAAAAAAAAAAAGATCCCAAGGACTACTCTTGAAAGCTACCTAATTTTCATTTTAGTGTGATTTGATTTCATTCCTTTAGATCTTTCTTAATTCTGTTAGACTCCAACAGTGAAATACAGACTTGGCCAAAACTGTCCTAATGCAAGCTAGAAAGCAAGATCAATCAGAAGCCCATTAGGAGAAGGATGAATGGGGAAGTGGCTAAAGGCAGTCAATGCCAAAAGAATATTGGGATCCTTCTCAAGTGTTTCAGATGGTTTCAGTGTCGGTCGCTTCCTGAAACGTTGTAACTCCAGAGGCAATTTCCCATTTTCCACCTGTGAATTTCCTACTCTGCAGATTTGTCTTGAAACCTTTGAAGTTTTACACCCAAAGCGGCTCCAGTCTCCACCTAGCCTAAGTCTGGGTGGCTGCTCCCTGCTGCTGCTGGAAAGTGCTTACCAAGTCAGGGATCGCCAGCTAACCCACTGGGCTTCCCCTGCTCCCTAGTCATTCCTCTACTGAAAAGCCGGGTTTTCTGTCATCTTTATTTAGGTCTGTGCTACACCTGCCTCCCTAGACCCATGTGCTCACAGGACCTGAGGCAGGGGTATGCACATTTTGGGGAGTAGGGATGAATTCAGTTTGGCTGGTGTCAACAATTCATGTATTTATTATGAGAGTAGGCTCATTCGCCCAGCTTGTAGAATGTATGCCCGACATAAGAATGGCTTTAAATAAATCCTTTGAAAACACAGCATGACAGAAAAGTATGAAGGGAGATCAAGAATCAAAATTTGCTTTATCTAAGTGTTATTTCTCTTTCCTATCTGAGGAAAGGAGCCCTAGGATGCAATGGTTAAGTGCTTGGCTGCTAATAGAAAGGTTGAGGGCTAAAACCTACCCAGCCGCTCCATGGGACAAAGACCTGGTGATCTTCTCCCATAAAGATTACATTCTAGAAAACCCTACAGGTCAGTTTTACTATGTCACATGGGGTCACTATGAGTCGAAATTTGACTCAACAGCACTGAACAATAACAACAACACACATGAGGAAAGAATTGAAAGATACAGATCTTTAAAATGGAGCTGATTGCGTTTGAGTTCAGGATCCACCACTGCTGGCTGAGTGACTTTGAGCAAGTTACTACTTCTGTCTAAGTGTTGGTTTAATGTTTTGCAACAGGGAAAATCATCGTAATTGCCATACTGGTCATTATGATGATTTAATGAAATAATACATGAAAAGCACCTCATATAGTGCAAGGAGCACTGTAGTTGCTCAGTGTTTTAGTCATCTAGTGCTACTATAACACAAATACCACAAGTGGATAGCTTCAGCAAACGGAAGTTTATTCACTCACAGTCTAATAGGCTAGAAGTCCAAATTCAGGGTGCCAACTCCAGGGGAAGGCTTTCTCTGTCATCTCTGGAGGAAGGTCCTTGTCATCAATCTTCCCCTGGACTAGGAGCTTCTTGGTGCAGGCACCCCAGGTCTAAAGGACACTCTCTGCTCCTGGCACTGCTTTCTTGGTGGTATGAGTTCCCCATGTTTTTCTCTGCTCGCTTCTCTCTTTCATATCTCAAAAGAGGTTGGCTTAAGACACTATCTAATCTTGTAGATCTCATCAATATAAAAAATAGCTGCCACTAATCCATCTGGTTACATCATAATGATAGGATTTACAACACACAGGGAAATCACATCAGATGACAAAATAGTAGACGATCACACAATACTGGGAATCATGACCTAGTCAAGTTGACAGATATTTTGGGGGGACGCAAGTCAATCTATGACATGCAGTAAATGAGATGGGTCATCATGGTCATTAGCACCGACAGTAGGAGAAGCAGTAGCAGTAACAGTAGTAACGTTACAGAGAGGAACGAGTTACATTTGTGGGTTACAGTTTGAGTAATAGTAACCCCCAAAACACAAATATTATGTTTAAGAACTACACATATGTGGACATTTTTAAAATATGCTTTGCCTCTAAGCTATGAATATCAGATAGCATCGTAATCTAAAATATGGACTTTCTTTTTAAACTAATTAAGATGCTTTCCACTAATTTATTCTGTGAAGTCACTTTTTCAAGAGAATTAATTTTCTTCTTTCTTAATCTATTTAAGCATGCAAAACATAAATGCACTTCTTTGAGACCCTGATAACATAAGATAGAAGATAAGGCCACTTGATTTCAAATTAAAACAAAATCTCTGTCTCATATCTTGTTCCTGATATAGTGACTAATGGAGCCCTAACACTTTGATCTCCCACTTGAAAGATATCAAAACATCTTTAATATGCAAATTAAGGCGAGAGCTTGTGGGGTCATCCATAGCAGAATTTCTTTTCCCCTTATAACTGTAATTGGAAAATCTATGGGGGCCCTGAGGATCATTACTTTAAAAATAACTCTACCACTAACAAAAATCCACTAGCTTATCGTTAGTCACATTTCAAAATAAAATTTAGATACTAAATAGTATTGATTTCAGTTCAAAAGCTCCTTTGAGCACCTCCATTTCAATTCTCCTGACTTGAAATAAGAATCGGTGGAAATCATTAAGTCATTTATTTTGTCAAAAACCTTGGCATTCTGCCCAGATGCATCAAATGCTGGAGCAGGCTACTTTTAGTTCCCATTTCCACTTGGTAACTGACTTCCCATAAAACCCTTCAGACAGTCTCAGTCCAGGTCAGACAGTGCTGAGGAGGAGTGAAAAAGAATTTGAAAATGAACGTCATTGGAACTCATGCTAAGAACCTTTTAAAATGGGGGTGGGCTAGGAACCCTATTCCCTTGCAAGCAAGGTGATGAACTCTAAATAAAGCCCGTGTCCTCACTCTTGGGTATATTAACACATATCCCTTCCCTCATTCATTCAAACCAAAACCAAACCAAACCCAGTTCCGTGGAGTCAATTCTGACTCATAGCGACCCTATAGGACAGAGTAGAACTGCCCCACAGAGTTTCCAAGGAGTGCCTGGCGGATTCCAACTGCCGACCGACCCTTTGGTTAGCAGCTGTAGCACTTAACCACTACGCCACCACGGTTTCCGAGCTCATTCATTCAACAAATATTTATCCAGCTTACACCTGTGCTGGGCATGCTGCTGTGTACTAAGAACACACTGATGAAGCAACACATAAGAAAGCCCTTATAGAGCTTAGGGTCTGGTGAGGAAGGCAAAAAGCACATAACCAATTATGTACATAAATACATAACTTTAAGATATGATACCTACTATGAAGGAAAATAATAACAGTGATATGAGGGAGAAGAATAGTAAAACTGATTAGATAGGGGGTGGGCCTTACAGAGGAAACGACAATTAAACTAAGTTATAGGGCAAGTGGAATTTGGCCATAGAGAAAAAGCATTCCAGACAGTGAGAACCTGTATGGCAGGAAATTGGGAAAGTCTGGAGAGACAGCGGCATGAGTGATCCCCAAGGGATGGTACCATCTCATGATGAAGGCAGGTTGGTATAGACTCTACTGCAGAGCTTCCTCCACCATGGCAAACATTTTAGAGTTCATTCTAAGTGAAATTGGAATAATTTTAAGTAGGAAGGTGACATAAGTAAAATAAACAATGAGAGGCAAAACAGTCACATCTTTTGACCTAACTTGGGGATCCTCAGAAGTACATATTTGGGGGTGTGTCCTGGTGGTGCAGTGGTTAAGCACTCAGCTGTGACCTAAAGGTTAGTGGTTCGAACCCACCAGCCCGTCCACAGGAGAAAGATGTGGCAGTCTGCTTCCATAAAGAGTTACAGCCTTGGAAAGCCCATGGGGCAGTTGCACTCTGTCATATAGGATGGCCATTGAGTCGGAATTGATTCGATGGCAACCGGTTTTTTCACTGGCCTCCCGGAAGAGCTTCTTTGTCAGCATGCTTCTCCTCAGTGGCCGTTTGGGGCCAACCTTGAGGATGGGGGCTTTGCTTGAGTCTTGGAACACTGTATTTAGTTAGTTATGTGTTTGTTTTTTAATTCAAAGAAATCAAGAAGTTTTCCATTTCTTATAATCATCTATTCTTCATCTTCCTGTATTTCACTTAGAATTGTAATTGCTGGCCTAAATACCACATTTATCTAATGGGAAAATAATATTCAGCTCAAGAAAATTAGATGTTCAGTAATACCTCTTATACAACTTAAGTATTCAGAAATTGGATTGTTAATTAAGAAGAATATTGTTTAAACAGAAAACATTGACAGTTAAAAATTGAGAATATGCTACTTAGACCCTAAAATGTTCTCAACAACATGAGAGTAAAATAGGATGACATCATTTTTCAATGAATCAATGGAATATAAAACACTTCTAGCTAAAAATAAAATTCTAATGAAGCATTGACAAGATTTTGAAACTCAGCCAGTTCCCCATAAAACAAATTAGGCTCTATTTTTTGACTGAAAAAGAAGTGACAAAACCTTTCCAACCCTTTAGTTTTGTTTTCAATACACTTTTTGTTTTTAATCTTAAGAAATAATTGGTTTAAACAAGAGCTTCAGTCAAAATTCAAGATGTGGAAGAATGTGGTAGCCTTCCCCAAGTGCCGCATATGTCTATTTGTACTTCAGCTCCCAGTGCCTGTCACTATCATCCAGAAACAAGATCACGGGGAGTTAATGACATCAAGCACCAGCCAAGTAGTAGGCTCCGGAGTTTGCCTGACAGACTCCTTCCCTATTTTGCTTTCTGGATGGCATCTAAATGACAGGCATCATTTGAATGGTTCCACTGAAAGACAACAAGCTCCAGAATTTACATGGGAAAGAGAAATAAAGCCCTGATCCATACTACAACATGCAAGAACCGTGAAAACATTATGCTGAGTAAAATAAGTCAGTCCCAAAAGTACAAATATCGTATGACCTCGCTTGCATGAACTATCTAGAATAGGGAAGTATATAGAGGCCAAAATGTATTTGTGGTTACCAGGGGCAGGCAGGACAGACGAGGAAAGGAGGACTCAATGCTTAGGGGACAATGAGCTTCTGTTAAGGGTGATGGCAAAATTTGGGAACCGGTAAGGATAATAGTTGAACAAGATGTAAATACAATGTCACTGAACTGTACACGTGAAGATGGTCAAAGTGTTAAATGTTTTGTTACATATATACCACAATTTAAAAAAAGACAAAAAAGAAGGGAATATCACCTGATGGATTTTGGTATGTTTATGGTACGTTTCTCAGACAGTTTTGAAAGGCAAAACTCTTAGATGACTTCAGTTAGAACATACTGGAAGATAATTCATTAAATGGGCTTGTTATTCATAGAAGCTTCCTGTAAAGTTAGTCACTCCTTAGTTTTTCTTGAGCTGTGCATAAACTTAGTTCACTCAAAACAACAACAATAAAAGTTTACATGAGAATTAGCACTTGCTGAATTCTTAGACATCAGCCTCTCATTCAGTGGTCCTCAAAGGATGGTCTCTGGACCAGCAGTATCAGCATCACCTAGGAATGTATTAAAAAAAAAAAATTCTGTTAACAAGCCCTCCAGGAGATTCTGATGGCCCACTCAAGTTTCAGAACAATTGGTCAAATTGGTATAGTCTAAATTCAGAGGCCTAGAGTTTCTCAAAGGTTCATCTGGCATTGATTGGGGTGGGGTGAGGGGAGAGAAGAGGAGATATAGGAAGGGAGGAGGGAAGGTAGAATGTGGATCAGGAAGGAGCCCAATTAACATACACTGTAGGCTTCTTGTGTTGACATCACTGAGCAACTTTCTTTTATCCGTTTTACATATTAAGGCTTCATATATGACTCTGTTTCAAAAAAATTATTTTCTGTTTATTTTTTTTTTTAATGACTGTTGCAAACAATACTTCCCATAGAATTGCAAGAGTGGGGCCTCTGCTTTATAGGGTCATCACTCTGGTCACGTACTGGCCACAGGGTCAAGGGAATGTACCCATCTGGGGCCTGGATCCTTCCAGGCTATGTTCTAGGTATGAGACCATAGTATACTTGTCAAAATATCCTTAAACTTGTTTCCCAGGTCTGTGCTGCCTCTTGCTCAGGGCTATCTTCTTGAGGGTGGACTGTGCCACCTATGTGCACCCCTGGTCCAAAAGGTCACCAAATGGCGAAGAACCTAGAAATGTGACTGGGATGTCCACACATGGCACACAAAGCCCTTCATAGTTTGGGATGCAGCCAACTTAGAACGGGAAGGGGCGCAGCCTGTGGCCTGAGGCTAAAGCAACATGTACCTCAGTGTTCAAGCTGCAAAACTCAAGGCAGAGAAGAATTCTAAATTTAGACTGGGACCTTCAAGTCATTATGACGGCATATTTGTAAAGGTAAGAAAGTAGAACCTACATGGATTAGAAATTTGTTCCCTTGATTTAGATTTCTTAAATCTTCATACATACAATAGGTGGGCCTCCATTTGTACTCTTACCTCAATATCAAAGATGTTAAAGGAGAGTCTGGTTACAGGATATGAGAAGTCACTGGGTTTTTTGCTGTTTGCTTGTGCTTCTATTTTATCTCCTTTTATGAAGTGGAAGCCGGTTCTGCCATTTATCTTTCTGGAAGGGTACCCAGAGGGAATGAAAACAGTTGGCATTCTGCCTCTTTTGACATGTTTCTAAGGAAGAGTAAAAACACTTTTGCACGGCTAAGAATTTGAAATTAAGTTATAATGAGGCAATTGTTTTTTCTGAGCAGTGCTGGAATTCTATTACTGGGCAGAGACCTTGTCTGTGTTAAACAGAGCTTCAAACTCGTTCATTCCGGTTCAAAGGAACAGGTTCAAAGCCCTGGTCTTAACACTATATCCTTAGTGCCCATCAAAAAGCCTGACATACATAGGATAAGTTCTTGATAAATATTTTTTGAATAACAAAAGAAAAAGTGAAAGATTGAATGAGCCAGTTTAAAAAGATCAAATTCCCCAAATTATATTAATTATATTAATTTTTTAACTGTAATTTAGATGAAGGTTTACAGAACACTAGCTTCTCATTAAACAGTACACGTACTGTTATATGACATTGGTTAACAACCCCACGACATGTCAACACTCTCCCTTCTTGACCTTGGCTTCCCTGTTACCAGCTTTCTTGTTCTCTCCTGCCTTCTCATCCTTGCCCCTGGGCTGGTGTGCCCCTTTACTCTCGTTTTGATTTATGGGCCTGTCTAATCTTTGGCTGAAGGATGAACCTCAAGAGTGACTTCATTACTTAGCTGAAAGCGTGTCCGGGGGGCATACTCTCAGGGTTTTTCCAGTTTCTGTCAGGCCAGTAAGTCTGGTCTTTTTTTTTGTGAGTTAGAATTTTGTTCTACATTTTTCTCCAGTTCTGTCTGGGACCCTCTATTGTGATCCCTGTCAGAGCATTCAGTGGTGGTAGCCGGGCACCACCTAGTTGTACTGGACTCAGTATGGTGAAGGCCATGGTAGTTGTGGTCCATTAGTCTTTTGGACAAATCTTTCCCTTGTATCTTTAGTTTTCTTCATTCTCCCTTGCTCCCGAAGGGGTGAGACCAGTGGAGTATCTTAGATGGCTGCTCACAGGCTTTGAAGACCCTGGGTGCTACTCACCAAAGTAGAACGTAGAACATTTTCTTTATAAACTATGTTGTGCCAGTTAATCTAGATGTTCCCTGAGACCATGGTCAACACAGCCCTCAGCCCAGCAATTCAGTCCCTCAGGGAATTTGAATGTGTCTATGGAGCTTCCGTGACCTTGCTTTATACAGGTTGTGCTGGCTTCCCCAGTATCTTGTACTGTCCTACCTTTCAACAAAGTTACCACTTATCTATGGCCTGTTTAGTGTTTTCCCATCCCCACTGCTCCTGTCATAACCATCAAAAGTTGTTTCTTTTTGTGTGTAAACCTTTTATGAGTTTTTACAATAGTGGTTTCATACAATATTTGTCCTTTTGTGATTGACTTATTTCACTCAGCATAACGCCCTCCAGAGTCATCCATGTTATGAGATGCTTCACAGATCCATCACTGCTCTTTATCGTTGTGTAATACTAGATTGTGTGTATGTACCATAGTTTGTTTATCCATTCATCTGTTGATGGGCATCTAGGTTGTTTCCATCTTTTTGTTATTGTGAACAATGCTGCAATAAACATGGATGCACATATGTCTATTCGTGTGATGACTCTTATTTCTCTAGGATGTATTTCCAGGAGTGGGATTGCTAGATCATGTGGTATTTCCACGTCTAGCTTTCTAAGGAAGTATCATATCTTTTTCCAAACTGGTTGTATCATTTTGCATTCCCGCCAGAAGTGCGTAAGAATTTCAATCTCCCCACAGCCTCTCTAACATTTGTTATTGCCTTTTTTTTTTTTGATTTGTGCCAGTAACGCCTGAGTGAGATGGTATATCATTGTGGTTTTGATTTTTTTTTTTTTTAATGGCTAGTCATCGAGAGCATTTCTTCATGTGTATGTTGGCCACTTGAATGTCTTCTTTGGTGAAGTGTCTGTTCATTTCCTTTGCCCATTTTTTAACTGGATTATTTGTCTCTTTGTTGTAGAGGTGTCAGATTTTCCCGTAGATTTTGGGAATTAGACCACTGTCTGATTTGTAAGAGCCAATCTTTTTTTTTTTTTTTCCCCAGTCTGTTTTTTTTTTTTGTAGGTTGTGTTTGTACACTTCTGGTGAAGTCTTTTGATGAGCATAAATGTTTAATTTTTAGAAGATCCCAGTTATATAGCTTATCTTCTGGAGTTTGTGTGCTGTTAGTTATGGTTTGTACCATGTTACTACCATGTATAAGGGCCTCTAGGGTTGATCCTATTTTTTCTTCCATGAACTTTATGGCTTTATATTTGGTTTTTGATCCATGTTGAATTAGTTTTTGTGTATGGTGTGAGGTATGGGTCCTGTTTCACTTTTTTTTTTAGATGGACATTCAGTTTTGCTAGTACCATTTGTTAAAAAGACTCTATTTTCCCCATTTGATGGATTTTGGCCCTTTCAAAGACCCGGTTGACCACAGGTAGATGTATTTACATCTGAGTTCTCAATTCTGTTCCATTGGTTAATGTATCTGTCATTGTACCAGTACCAAGTTATTTTGACTACTGTAGCTGTGTAGTAGGTTCTGAGGTCAAGTAGTGTGAGTCCTCCTACTTTATTCTTCTTCTTCAATAGTGCTTTACTTATCTGGAGCTTCTTCTCTTTCCATATAAACCTAATGATTAGTTTTTCCATCTCTCTAAAGAATGTTGTTGGTATTTGGATCGGGATTGCATTGAATTTGTAAATTGCTTTGGGTAGAATTGTCATTTTCACAATGTTCAGTCTACCAATCCATGAGCATGGTATGTTTTTCCACTTATGTAGTTCTTTTTTGTTTTTTTTTGCAGTACTGTTTTCTAGTTTTCTTTGTATAGGTCTTTTACATCCCTGGTTAAATTAATTTCTAAGTATTTTATTTTTTAGGGGCTATTATAATTTTTTTTTTTTTTAATAAATGGTATTGTTTTCCTGATTTCCTAATCATTGTTCTCTTTACTGGTGTATAGGAATCCAATAAACTTTTGTATGTTTATCTTGTATCCAGCACCTCTACTTAGTTTTTCAACTAGTTCCAGTAGTTTTCTCATGGAGTCTTTTGGATTTTCCATCTATAGGACCATATCATCCACAAATAGGGACAGTTTAACTTATTCATTACCAATTTTCTTGCCTTATTGCTTTAGCTAGGACTTCCAGGACAATGTTAAATAGAAGTGGTGATAAAGGGCACGCTCATCTTGTTCCTGTACTCAAGGGGAGTGTTTTCAGCCTCTCTCCATTGAAAATGTTGGCTGTTGGTTTTGCATATATGGCCTTTATTATATTGAGAAATTTCCCTTCTATACTTATTTTATTGAGAGTTTTTTTATCAGGAATGGGTATTGGACTTTGTCAATTGCCTTTTCTGTGTTGGCTGAGATGACCATGTGATTCTTTTCTTTCCTTTTAATTATGTGGTGGGTTACATTAATTGATTCTCTAATGTTGAAACATCCTTGCATACCTGGTATGAATACTGCTTGGTGGTGGTGTGTTATTTTTTTGATATGATGCTGAATTCTATTGGCTAGAATTTTATTGAGAACGTATACACCTACATTCATGAAAGATATTGGTGTGTATTATCTTTTTTGTGGTGTCTTTGCCTGGTTTTGGTATCAGGTTTATGCTAGCTTCATAGAATGAACTCAAAAGTATCCTTTCCTTTTCTATGTTCTGAAATAGGTTGAGTAGTACTAATGTAAGCTCTTCTCTGAATGTTTGGTACAATTCTCCAGTGAAGCCATTTGGGCCCAGGCTTTTTTTTGTTGGGAGTTTTTTTCATTATCTCTTCAATCTCATCTCTTGTTATGGGCCTGTTCAGATTTTCAACATCTTTTTGTGTTAGTTTGGGCAGGTAGTGTGTATCTAGATATTTGTCCATTTCCTCTACTTTTCAAATTTGTTGGAGTATAGTTTTTCCTAATACTCAGTTATGATCCTTTTTTTTGTCAGTTGTAGTGTCCCCCATTTCATTTCTTATTTGGGTTATTTGCATCCTTTCCTGTTTTTCTTTTGTCAATTTGGCCAGTGGTTTGTCAATTTTGTTGATTCTTTGAAAGAATCAACTTTTGATTTTGTTGATTCTTTCTGTTTTTCTATTCTTTATTTCATTTATTTCTGCTCTGATTTTTATTATTTCCTTTCTTCAGGTGGCTGTAGGTTTTTTTTTTTTTTTTTTGCTGTTCTATTTCTTTGAGTTGTGTGGCTAATGTTTTGATTTTTTTCCCTTTCTTCTTTTTTGATGTGTGCATCTATTGCTGTAAATTGACCCCTAAGGACTGCCTCTGCTGCGTTCCAAAGGTTTTGGTAGGATGTGTTTTCATTTTTGTTTGATTCTAGGATTTTTTTATTTCATCTCTGATTTCTTCTATTACCTGTGGTTTTTACACAGGGTGTTATTCGGTTTCCATGTAATGATTTTTTTTTTTTTTTTTTCCCTTGCTCTTCCTGTTGTTCAGTTCTACTTTGATGGCGTGGTGGTCAGAGAAGATACTTTGTATTATATAAGTGCTTTGGATTTTGTTGAGGGTTGCTCTATGGCCTAAGATGTGGTCTATTCTGGAGAACATTGCATGTGCATTGGAAAAGAATGTGTAATTTGCAGCTGTTGGGTGGAGTGTTCTATATATGTCTATGCGGTCAAGTTGGCTGATTGTGTCCTTTAACTCTTTTGTATCTTTGCTGAGTTTCTTTCTAGATGTTTTGTCCTTTACCGAGAGTGGTGTGTTGGTCTCCTACTATTATTGTGGATTTGTCAATTTCTCTTTTCAGTGCTGTTTTATGTAGTTTGGAGCCCTGTCATTGCATGCATAGATGTTTACTATGGTTATGTCTTTATGATGGATCATCCCTTTAATCATTATATAGTGCCCTTCTTTGTCTTTTATGATGGATTTTGTTTTAAAATCTATTTTATCTGAGATTAGTATTGCCAATCCTGTTCTTTTTTGGTAGCTGTTTGCTTGATATACATTTTTTTCAGCCTTTGATTTTTAATAAATTTATGTCTTTGTTTCTAAGGTGTGTCTCTTGTAGACAGCATATTGATGGATCCTGTTTTTATATCCATTCTGTCACTCTCTGTCTCTTTATGGGTGCATTTAGGCCATCTACATTTAGTGTAATTAGTGATAGGTATGAGTTTATTCCTGTCATTTTGTAGTACTTTTTTTGTGGTGCTGATGTTTTCTTTGTTCCTCTTAGTCTCCTGTGCTGAATTCCTTTTATTTGTGGATTTTTTTTTTCATTTCTTTTGTTGTTGTAGATTTTGTTTTTACTGAGACTTTATGTTTTTCTTCTTTATTTTGAGGAGTAGGTTTGTTGACTTTCTCTGTTGTTACCTTGAAATTTACCCTTATCTTCCTAGGTTTGAATCAGTTTATTATTACTGGTATCACCTTGCCTTCCTCTCCATTAGAAAGTTCTATACCTACATGATTTATCCCCTCTTCTATTGTTCTGACATTGTTGTCATTTACAGATTAACCACTCTGGTTTCCTGTTGTAATTCTTTTGGTTTTGGATAGTCCTTGAGAGTCCATTTCCTAGGCTGGTATCTGGCTGGTATAATCTTGTGTCCTAGATTCAGGCTGTGGTCTGATGTTGTTTGTTCTCAGATTGAAGGACTCTCTTTAATAATTCTAGTAAGTTTGGTTTGGTTTTTACATATTCCCTTAATTTCTGTTTATCTGAAAATGTCCTAACTCACCATCATACTTGAATGAGGGTTTTGCAGGATATATTATTCTTGGTTGGCCATTTTTTTCTTTCAAGGTTTTATATATGTCGTCTCACTGCTTTCTTGCTTGTGTGGTTTCTGCCAAATAATCAGAGCTTAGTCTTATTGTTTCCCCTCTGTATGTGACTTTTGTTTTTCTCAAGCTACACTCAGGATTATCCCCTTTCTTTTTGGTTTTAGTGTGTGTGATTATGATATGCCTTGGTGATTTTCTTTGCAAGTCTATTCTATATGGGGTTCATTGAGCTTCTTCAATGGTCAGCTTTTCATCTTCATGATATAAAGGAAGTTTTCAGTCAGAAATTCTTCAATGACCCTCTATGTTTTCTGTTTTCTGCCCCCTTTCTGGAAGTCCAATCACTCAAAAATTTTTGCTTTTGATTGTATCCCACATAATCCTCAGGGTTTCTTCATTTTTCTTTATTCTTTTTTCTGCTTTGTCCTCAAAGTGGTATCCAAGTGTTTGTCTTCAATTTTGCTGATCCTGTCTTCCATTGTTTCAAACCTGTTCCTCAGCTCTTCTATGACACTGTCCATTTCTGAAGTCTTGCTGTTTATCTTTTGGATTATTTCTTGTTGTTTTCGTATGATTTCTCGTTGTGAATTTATTTAGGTATTTTGTTCCTTTATTATTTTCCTGAATTGTTCCATTTTTTTGTCTGTGTTTTCCATGAATTTATCTGCTTTTCTAAGAATTTGACTAGCTCTTCCTCATTTTTGTCTGCTTTTTGTTTCAACTCTTGGATACCTGTGAATATTAGAGATTTGAATTCCCTGTCAGGTAGTTCTACTGCCTTTTCTTCTACTGGCAAGTCATCTGGTGTTTTATTTTGGATGCCTACTGGAACCATCCTGTCCTGTTTTTTTGTATGTTTTGATATCGTCTTCTGTCTTTGGAACATTCAGCAGTTATTTTCTTTGTTTACTGATTGTAGATTTATTTGTTTAATCCCACTTTTTTGTTTTATCTGGTTATGTCTGAGTGGGCGGGTTGTATGTTTTCTATTGTTTGCTCATCTGTGGGCAGGATACTTTTCTCCTCCTTGTTCAATGGGCAGGGGGAGTCTCCAGCTAAGGTGCATCAGGGCAGGTCCAGCTGAAGGGGAGTGGCCAGGAGGGGTTGTTTGTGGTATGTACTAGGGCTGACAGGGCAGGCTAGGAGTCAGCACAGGGCAGGTTCTGGTAGGCTGTGCCTGTGCTGCTCAGAGGTGTGATGTTCAGTGCATTGTGCAGGTAGGCAGGAAGGAGAGGACAGGTTCTGATGTGTGGATCTAAGATGGGTATGGGAAGAAGAGAGAAAGGAGAGAAAATAGGAGGCAAAAACAAACAAAGTATGCTAAGGAAGCTTGCCATTAGAGTGGAGAGATGAAAAACCGAGAAATGGAGAAAAAGAAAAAATAAATAAAAATTAGAAAAAGAAAAGCCCCCAGGGATCACACCAGTGCAGCTGTGAAAACCAGGGAAGTGGTTCCCAGGCCATGCAGTATAGCCTGGGTAGAAGAGGCAGAGATGTCACACGGCCCCAGGTAATCAGGAGCCAGGAAAAGAAGGCAAGTATACAGACACAAGAAACTGAGAATTAAGAAAGGTAAAAAGGAAAAAAGAGGAAAAAAAAGAAAGAAAAGCACCCAGGGATTCCACCAACATGGCTGTGCCAACTGGGGAAATGGCTCCCAAGCTTCACAGTACAGCCTGGCTAGAAGGGGCTCCCAAGCTGTGAAAAGAAAAGGAGGAAAAAAAAAAAAAAAAAAAAGCCCTGCAGATCCTACAAGCATTGCAGTGTGGACAGGGGAAGCAGTTCCCTGGCAGAGTGGTGCTTCACAGTCTTTCAAGAAGAAGCAAAGATGGCACATGGAGCCAGGTATTTGAGAGTAAGGAGGGGGAGGAGGTGAGAGGTCAGGAAGAAACTAAAACAAGTGGAAAAAAGCAACATCAGCAACAAACAAATGACACTGAGAAACCAGCCAGTGTGGATTGGGCAAATCCAGGCAGCATGGAATGGGTGCGAGTGCCTCCTGACCAAGAGACTACGGCTAGTGGGAAGCAGCAGAAGCCAAGTGGGAGGAAGAAGAGTGGGTATATAGCTGGTTACCAGGTGGTCTGCCTTCTGCTGCGAGCTCCATGAAGTTGCTTTTCCATACTCCCTGTCTGCCAATCTCTGATGTGGGCAGGGCAAATCTAAGCAGCACCTACCCTGTACTTCCCAGCTGGTCGAGCAACTGCAGCCAGCTAGGAAGCTAGGAAATGGTTGAGGCCAAGTGCAGGGAGAAAAATGGGGGGATGGGAAAGTGTATATCACTGGTTCCTGGGTGTTCTATCTCCTCTAGGGAGCTCCATGAAGCTGCTTTTCTGTGCTCCCTGTTCACCGATCTCTGACAGGAATCCAAGATGGCAAATCCATGCTGCATTAGTTAATAGAGGACCTCCACACATATCTCTCCTTGCTCTCTGTCAGTTTCTTATTCCATTCGGTGCTTGGCTGAGTTCTTTATCTCTTTATTTGACACTTGGGTTTCAGGATTGACATTTGTCTCTGTTTTACTTAGTTTGTCAGGTCTTTGCTATGGAGGGATGGTGTGGTGCTTCTGTCCATAGTGCCACGTTGGCTCCACTCAAAAATAAAGATTTTTATTTTTTTTTTAAATCAAATGTGTAGGTCATACTGTCTGATTTGTCACACTAGGCTGCATAACTGATTAGATGATTTTGAAATTCCACATTTGACTGATTTTTATTATTTTTAAAGTGGGGGAAACCATTCTCATGATTTCTGATTACAATGTTAAACGGCAATAACTTTATCACTCTGTAAAATTATTATGCTGCACAGATCTTTATATTTATTAAAACCATCCAGCATCCTCAATGCCCAAGGCAATGAATGTCATTGTAACACACAAGGCAGTCTAGTCCTACCTAGAGGCAGCCCCTAGTGTACACATAATGCTTTTGAGTTTCATTTCAAATCTCATATCCCAATGTTTTACAGTTTAAAATAATCCATACTGAAAATGGACAATGGGGAAGTTCAAATCCAATGTATAATGCTGTGGAGTGAATGCCCAACAAAAAGGTTCTCTCAAATGAAACTTTAAAGACCCAACTACAAGTGGGTAGCTTTTAAATGCACTTCTCCATAATATCTCTGGATGCCACTAGGGGAGGCAGATACATTCTTAATGCCCGTAACTGCAAATTATAATACTTCTCATGTGGGAAAAAGTCTTCTGAAGTTTAAATGACTTAGATCTTCTGGAACACAGTACATTTGTAAGTTGAAAACAAGCTCTAGTAATGTTCAGTGTAGGCAGTTTTCTATGGGGCAAGAAAAGTAAATTCTCCAGCAAAAGCCAAGGGCTTACTTAAAATGAAGAAAGGAATAAATTTCTACACATTCTACTGTATGTTGTTGTTGTCTAAGTGTATGTAGTCCATATTGAACATGATGAAAAATTCACTTCCAGGATCATTCTTCTAACTCATGTCATTCCCAAACTGGCTTATGATAAAAAAGCTGAGGGATATTGGAAGTTACTTAAGCAAGTCTCCCAGGCTCAACCTACAGATGCAGAATTTACAACTACCTCTCAAGGGTTTGATGAACCAATAGCCTTGATCTTTCACTACACTGAGAGTCAGCATAGCACATAGTGGAAAAGAACAGAGACTCTGGGTCCTATCCCTTATTAGCTGTGTGACCTTCAGCTTGCTTTTATGTGAAATGGGATTAATAATAATACTCACCTCCTTGGGTTGTTTTGAGAATTTGATCTGTTATTACATGCAATGCGCTTAGCATCGTACTCAGCACATAGTCAGCACTCAATAACAATAATTGCTATTATATTTAGCAAAACTATATGTTGCCACACAACTGATCTCACAAAAAGACAGTGAAGATACAAATTTTAATTTTTTCCAAAATCACAGAATCACTTCACTTGCTATCAAAAATATGGAAACACAACATTGAGAAATACGTATAACACATTGACATTTACTATTTGTCAGCCTTTGATTTTCAAACTCCCAGTAAGTAAAACTAAAACCACCAACCAAATGAACAAATAATGAAGAGAGACACACTACTAGCTTTGAACATTTTCGAACTGCTTTCATCACTGAATGCTGATTCAGAGGGACAGACCATGTCTTGTTGTTGTTGTTAGCTGCCATCAAGTTAGCCCCCTGACTCATGGTGACCCCATGCACAAAACAATGAAATGTTGCCTGGTTTTGTGCCACCCCCATTTGCTGTCACACGAATAAAGCAAGTTAAAAAGCATCAATCCCCAAGAGGCAGGGCCAAGATGGTGGAGTAGTCAGATGCTTCCTGTGGACCCTCTCACAAAACGAGTAAAAATACAAGTGAATCTATCGTATATGATCATCTAGGAGTCCTGAACATCAAAGACAAAATTGAGGAGTTGGACTGAGCAGGAGGGGGAGGGAAAGACAGTTCAGAAGCAGCGAGAATTTGCCAGACCTGATCCGGCCGGCACCAGCACACTGCAGGCTGGATTAGCCAGCGTGAGCAGGCTGAGGCAAGCAGTAGTGCTCGGGATACATTTTCCACATCAGGAGAAACCAAACTGTGGAGAGTCTGCTCCAGCCTCTAGAACCAGGGAAAAGCAGTGTTCAATCAGTGAAAGGTAAGTACAAGCATCTAACCTATCATACAGATCAAAAAAAACCTTCCCCCTTTTGGGAACTACCTTTCTTCCATTTATCTGCCCTCTCCCTGCTCTGCTCTGGGTCCTGGTCCACCTTCAGCAATTGCTGTGCCACCTGGGCCAGAAGTAGGACCCTTCATGTGCACAAAGCCATTCTCCCAGCTTTGGAGAGGGAACAAATTAACAAACAGGAAAAAATAATTTGCCAGCCAACCTAAGCCGGGAACTCAGGGCAGGTACAGCCCCTTTACCAAGGCACAGGCATAAGGGCTCCATGGACTCCGAATGCCTTTCACCCGTGCATACACCAGTGTGGGCCCATTTCAGAAGTGTAGGCCCTCATTAGCACAGTACAATAGGTATATACCTGAAACCTATTTTCAGCTGCATCGGCTATAAGGGGGAAGAGCAGATTCATGACATTTGACACCGCCTTGCCCATTAAAAAGTGTCTTCACCTACAAACATCAGGGGCCTGAGGACTGGTGGCTCCACACACCCCACCTAGCCACCCATGACAGAGGTCCAAGAATAAGTGGTGCTGCCTAGTCCTTACAGTCAACAGCATTGGGTGCCCATAGTCTGGCTGCAAAACCCACTCACCTATGTGCTTTAGGGAACAGGGACACACCTTCCACCCAGACACTCAGGGGCAACCATCAGCCTCCTGCCTTCCTCAGCACATGACCCCCTACTGCAGCCAGATACCTGTGCCTACTCCAATCATCCCTGCTTGTCTAAGACTGTAAGTCAGAGCCTGCACCACATACGTGGTGATCAACAGCCTGGACACCTGAGCTGAATACACATAAGAAAAGTAAATGAACTCCCAGGCTCACATACATAGTAACAGCTCTAACCACCTAGTGACAGGACATAAGAGCTTCAAATACGCCAATAATCAAACTAGCTCACACAACCACCCTATTTGGGCATGTCAAAACAAAACAAAAAAAGAAGCTAGAACACACTAAGCAAACATAAAATAAATATCTTATTGATGGCTCAGAGACAACAGTCAATATCAAATCACATTAAGAGGCAGACCGTAATGGCTTCAGCAAGCAACCAAAAAAAAAAAAAAAAAAGATCCAAGAAAACTTCCAGAGAAAGAGAACTTCTTGGAATTATCAGAGGTAGAATTCAAAAGATTAATACACAGAGCTCCTCAAGAGATCAGGCAAAACAGACCAAACCATGGATCACACAGACAAAGCAACAGAGGAACTTAAGAAAGCTACAAAAGAGCATAATGACAAATTTAACGGACTGCAAGAATCCATAAATTGTACATAGGTTGTAGAGAGGCTGGAACACTTATACACTGCTGGTGGGAATGTAAAATGGTAAAACCACTTTGGAAATTGATTTGGCACTTCCTTAAGTTAGAAATAGAAGTCCCATACAATCCAGCAATCCCACTTCTTGGACTATATCCTAGAGAAATAAGAGCTGTCACACGAATATATATATGTACACCCATGTTCATTGCAGCACTGTTTTCAATACCAAAAGGATGGAAACAACCAGGTGCCCATCAATGGATGAATGGATAAACAAATTATGGTATATTCACACAATGCAATACTACGCATTGATAAAGAACAATGATGAATCCACAAAATATAACATGGATGAATCTGGAAGGCATTATGCTTAATGAAATTAGTCAGTTGCAAAAAGACAAATATTGTATGAGGCCACTATTAGAAAAGGCTTAAAGACAGAACATTCTTTGATTGTTGAGAGGGTGGGGAGGGAAGGAGAGGAGAATTCACTGACTGGATAGTAGACAAGATGCATCTTAGGCAAAGGTAAGGACAACACGCAAGACAGGGGAAGTCAGTACAACTGGACTAAACCAAAAGCTAAGAATTTTCCTGAACATAACCAAACAGTGTGAGGGACAGAGTAGCAGGGGCAGGGGTCTGGCGGGTGTGGGGGGGGGTGGTGCTAGGGATCATGATTTCAGTGGACATCTAGGTCAATTGGCATAACGAAATTCATTAAGAAAATGTTCTGCATCCCACTTTGGTGAGTGGCATCTGGGGTCTTAAAAGCTAGTAAGTGACCATCTAAGATGCATCAATTGGTCCCAACCCACCTGGAGCAAAGGAGAATGAAGAATACCAAAGACACAAGGTAAATATTAGCCCAAGAGACAAAAGGCCACATAAACCAGAGACTCCATCAGCCTGAGACCAGAAGAATTAGATGGTGCCCAGCTACCACCAATGACTGCCCTGACAGGGAACACAACAGAGAGTCCCTAATGGAGCATGAGAAAAGTGGGGTGCAGAACTCAAATTTTAGTAACAAGACCAGATTTAATGGTCTGACTGAGACTGGAGGAATCCCAAAAGACATGGCCCCCAGACTGTCTATTAACCCAGAACTAAAACCATTCCCGAAGCCAATACTCCAGGCCAAGATTAGGCTGGACTATAGGACATAAGGAAACGCTGGTGGCATAGTGGTTAAGTGCTATGGCTGCTAACCAAAAGGTCTGCAGTTCAAATCCACCAAGCACTCCTTGGAAACTCTATGGGGCAGTTCTACTCTGCCCTACAGGGTCGCCATGCATCAGAATCAACTCGAGGGCAGTGGGTTATAGGACATAAAATGATACTTGTGAACAGTGTGCTTGTTGAGATGAGAAAACAGAAAGCGAGAGAAGCTGGCTGAATGGACATGGAAAATCTGTGGTGGAAAGGGGGAGTGTGCTGTCATATTATAGGGATAGCAACTAGGGTCACCTAACAATGTGTGTATAAATTTTTGCATGAGAAAAACTAATTTGAGCTGTAAACTTTCTTTAGTGTCAGTCCCCACCTCCTTGATGGGGGAATTCTCAAGTTTTTTCTTTATGAGGGAAGCATTCTCTTTGTTTTGAGTGTTGTCAGGTTGCTTTTAGGTAACAGGGAGGGACTACAACAACAGAGCCCAACTCTGCCAAATGCATCCATCTATAAAAGCCCAGCCAAGTACTGAGGCCAGTGTGTCTTTTCAGGAGCAGAGGTTGGGTTATAGAGTCGGAGGCTTAAGTTCAAATGCAGGCTGTATCTGTCAACTGCTGGTAGGTTACAGAACCTCTCTAAGCCTCAGTTCCCATCTAAGAAATGGCTGTGGGTGAGGGTGGCCCTTCAGAGATAATATAATATGAGGACTCAAACTGAAACCACCGAATTCCCTGCCCACCTCCTGGCATGAACTCAGTGTCAATCTGAATTATTAGGTCTCACCTACATTGCTTCAACTTGTTTAACCCTTTTGTACCAAGAGTCCCTTGATGCTCTGTATTAATATAATTGTAAAACAACTGCAGAGCTGCTTGCAAATTGTTTCCTTAGTCACAGTGCATTTGAGGATAGGAGGAAGAGAGAAGCAATTATTGATTGCATCTTACAGATAAGGAAACTCTGGTGGTTTGCCTTTCTGAGATCCCAAAGCTAGTAAATACTAAGGCCAGAACTCCATCCCAAGCATTGTGACCAGAACTTTTCACACTCAGAGCAACTATCACTTAATAAAATCTATAACTTATTGCGTGGTCTCCAAACTTGACCTTGCTTCCTGCCATTAGTGGTGAGAGTGAGGTCTAATTCTCTTTCAAAATTCAACTCCTAGAAGGGATAAAATATAGATGCAACATGATCAGTGTAACACTATTAGTGTACACTTGCATTTGCTAAGTGTTATGCCAAAGGCTTTAAATGTGAGATCTCATTTAATTCTCCCAAAATTCCAGTAAGATAAATGCTGTTGATAGTCCATTTTCTAGGTGATAAAACTAGGGCTCAGAAAGGTTAATGAGTTTCCCCAATGTCACAGAGCCAGAATAACCAGAATTTAAACTCAAGTCTTTCTGGACTCCAGAGCTCTTAACCAAAATGCACTAGGTCTAGCATGTCTCTAGCATGATCTTTCTGTTTTCCTTCCTCTATGATAGTCACCCGGAAACTCTGGTGGTGTTGTGGTTAAGTGCTATAGCTGCTAACCAAGAGGTCGGCAGTCCAAATCTGCCAGGCACTCCTTGGAAACTCTATGGGGCAATTCTACTCTGTCCTATAGGGTCACTATGAGTCAGAATCAATTTGATGGCAGTGGGTTTGGTTTTCGGTTTTTATGATAGTCTCTATGACCTCTCAGTGGAGATGAATGGAATGAAAACATCAGAGCAGACTGTATTTTCCAAAGATGGTGGCCATGTGCTCTTCTTGACACTTTTCTCATCTAATGGTAGAGACTATGTTTACACTCCTTGAGTCAGGCGGACCTTTGTGACTGTATCAGCCAATACGGTATGACAGAAATGAAGCTAGATGACTTCCATGTCTAGATTATAAAAATTCCATGTACTTTTGCTTACCTCTCTGAGGATTTCACTCTTGTAACCCAGTCACCATCCTGTGAGGAAGCTCAAGTAGCCCATGCATAGAAACTACATAGAGGGTCCATGAGTAAGATACTCTGGCTTACAGTCAACAGCAACTACTAGACATATAAGTGAATATTCAACTCTCAGCTATCATATTAAACCTAGTTTTCCAAACTTCCCAGCTGAGGTCCCAGATATTGTAGAGAAAATCCATCTTTGCTATGCCCTGTCTGAATTCTTGACTAACAAAACCATGAGCATTAAGCTTTGCAGTAGTTTGTTATACAGCATAGATAACTGATACAAAGCTTTTGGTTTGAGTAATGATAATTTCAATCTACTCTAGTTCATTTTATCTCGTGCAAGGGGGAATTCCTAATTTTGCTGTTTCTCTTCGCATTACATTTTCACCAACTGGTGCTCATGAAGGATATGAAAATGTGTTTAGGTTATTTTTCCCTCTGCCTTCAGGCAGGTTGCTCACAGATCAGTGATGCTACTTTTTTAATGTTATCATAAAATTTTCTCTTATTAAAAAGAGAAGAGACAAGCTGCAGTTTCTAAATCTGTACCACCTGAGGCAGCCCTAGTGAAAAACTTGTATCCTGACCTTCCTCAGCAGAGAGAATAGAATTGCAGTCATTTGTATAACTTGCACCAAACCAGGAGGATAAACTCTCCAGGGTAAACAAAGAACAGTAAGAAAGGAGGAAGCAAGGTTTCAAGAGGTCTAATTCTATCTGAATCCATTTGCTTTCCAGGATGACAAAAATCTCATCTTAGTTTGAAAGCACCATCCAATGCAGAAGAAGAAAAAATGATGTAATTTTTCCAAAGATAATGGAAATTAAAACTCAAAGGACTATGCCAATTTGAAAAGAGAATCCGAGAGCTCTGAAAATTAAAACACAAGATAGGTGGAAAAATGACATAACCATCTCCATGCTAATAAAATAAGGAAAGACAATAAATAAATAAATAAGTTTTGGAGAAAGTTGAATTCTTATCCACCAGTGTTATCATAAAACCTTGTCTCTGGAAGTCCAGGATAAAATCTCCTTTTGCCAGAGTAATAGTAATGGGAGGAAAAATAAAACCTCTTTGTGAACTTTACTTTGAATAATAATAGTTATAGGTTATCAAGACTTTAGTCAAAAAGTCATAACAAAAACATAACAAAGTGCAACTTCTATTTTACTTCAACAATATGCTAGTTTATATTTAACCTAATACTTCTGGTCATGGAATCAGGTAAGTAGTTTCAGGTTCAGAACAAACAGAAGATTGCAAGTATTAATGCTTCCATTCATACTTAAAATAGTCACTGAAAACATCTCATTGTTGACCTAGTAGGTTACAAGGAGGCCTCGGGTGGTACAAATGGTTAATGTACTCACCAACTAACAGAAAGGTTGGTAGTTCAAGTCCACCCAGAGGTGCCTTGGAAGAAAGGTCTGGTGAGCTACTTCTGAAAAATAAGCCATTGAAAACCCTACGGAGCAGATTTCTACTCTGACACACATGGAGTTGCCATGAGCCAAAATCGACTTGATGGCAACTTTTTTTTTTTTTGGTATGGTACGAGGCACTGTGATATGATATTCATTTCAGTCAACCTAGTGGACTCGAACTGCCAACCTTTTGGTTAGCAGCTGAGCTCTTAACCACTGCATCACCAGGACTCCCAACAAAGGTGATCCTTCCAGGATATATTCTATTCTGTTAAATATACTCTATTCTGTTAACCTAAGGTGGAGCTTGTTCCACCCAAAAGCAATCCACTAATTTGTTCATTCACAAACTTGAACCAAGACTTTGTTATGTACCGTAACTATTTAGATTCTATGGACCAGCAATTCTCAAATCCTGGTTGATTACTGGGATCATCGGGAGAGCTTCCAGAAAGGTACCTAGGCAAAGTACTGGTTCCCTTAGTACAGATGACACAAACTGGAATTTTCAAAATGATTTACCTCAGTTCTAACAGGGAAACCACAATAATAATAATAACAATACCAACAACAACAGCATTTCAAAGTCCGGATTAAAAAGCAGAACGTTCTGATTATTTTATACTTAAAAGTCCATTCAGGCTTGCTGATTCAAGTCTATTCCTCATCCTCCCTATAATGCTTACCTTGTTTTATTAGGCCCTGATGTCTGATTTGACCCTGCCTGCCTTTCAGCTGCATCCCATACCTTCCCTCTATTCTTGCAACATGAGAGTTATAGATTGAATCGCGCTCCCCCAAAATATATGTTGGAATCCTAACCCCTATACTTGTGAATCTCTTTTGGGAATAAGGGTTTTCTTTGTGATGTTAGTGAGGCCATATCAGTGTAGGGTGTGTCCTCAATCTAATCATCTCTGAGTTAAAAAAAAAAAAAAAATACCATAAAGACATGGAGACAAGTAAGCATAAAAGGAGGAAAGACAGGTGCCACACTGAGATTGCCAAAGAACCGAGGAATGCCAGAGCTGAATAACCTGAAATAGGGGTTTTCCCCCAGAGCCAGCAAAGAAAGCCTTTCCCTAGAGTGGGTGCCCTAAATTCAGACTTCTTGGCTCCTACACTGTGAGAAAATAAATTTCTGTTCATGATAGTCACCCACTTGTGGTATTTCTGTTAAAGTAGCACTAAGAAACTAAGGCAATAGACTTTCTTTTACTTCCTTGAAGCATCAAATTTTTTTCAAGCATAAAGGCTTTGCACATGCTGAAACCTCTTGCCTCACCCATGATGCAATCAACTGCATCCCCTCCTTTCAATCTCAGCTCAAAGAGAGACTTTTCTCAGCTTGAGGAGAGCCAATTAGCTCATTCTCTCACTCTTCTGTGCTGTCATGTGGTTCTATAGTTCACCTTCATCCACCTCCTATCACGATAGGAATAATTACTTGTGGGAGCCTTTGTTTTATGTCTGTCTCCTCCAACAAACTCTGAACTCCAAAATAGCTGACACAATATCATACTCACTACTCATCCTGGAATGGAAAACAGCACTTAGCTTCCCATTATATAATCAATAAATATTTGTGGAATGGACACATAACAAATGCCAGATTTTTTTTCTTCATGTGTCAGATCAACTTTCATTTCTTTTACAAGACTCAGTTCAAATCCTACCTTCCCTGGAACACTTGTCTTAACAGTCTTCTCTTTGTGACCTCAAATCCTCCAAGTTGAGGTATTTGAGAGCAGGAAAAGAATGTAATACACCTGGGTAAGGGCAATGCCTTCCACAGCTCCTGGCACTTTGACAAGAGCTCAATAAACTTTTGGTGTACCTAGCTCAGCAGTTTGAATTTTTTCCCTAAAGGTAATGAGAAACCATGGCTTTAAAAAATACATATATATTTTTTAGCATAACCGTTCACTGTGTCAAAAGTCAAAATGTTTGTCTTGGCTGACACTGTTAACGTTGTCAATACATGCAGCAAGAATAAAGATAAAGAATAACAATGAAGCATATAATCATCTTTATTTAACATCTCAGAGGCATTTTCAGCATTTTTTTTTTAACTGGATATGAAAAAAAAAGTTTCTGAAAGAAGGTAGATGATAGCTATAAATGAACAGAGAGTTCAAAAGAATGCTTATCATCACACACTGAGCATCACCTGTGAAAAATAATCTTTATTCAAAAGATTTTCTTCCTAGGCACTGCTCTCTTTCCCTTTAGCATGCCAGGTAATCTTTGATCACACTTTCTGCTCCCTCCTGAGCTTAGGGTTACACCCAGGAAACAGCAATCTCCTTTGGCAGCCACCTGCTGCTGGCTGTGAACTCTGTTCGCTGTGAGCTCTTTGAGGCTGAATTCACACTCAGTGCCATGCAGCTCAACATGCAGGTTAAGGAAAACAGCTTGGTCCTTAAGAGATTAGCCTGCCAATCACAGGAAGATGTCTCTTTCTCCCCAGGCACAAGCAAGCTGTATAAAACAGTGAACGCCTTTAATGAAAACTTCAAGTAGCATACCATTTATTCCTTCTGTGTGTGTGTGTGTGCTTGTTGTTTCTGTGCACCAATCAAATGGCACTTTCTTGGCTCTAATGAGCACAGCACTTTATATTTAAGTAGCATTTTCTATCTTCAGTGTATTTACATAGATACTAAACAATTAGACAAAGAGGATAATGTCACTGACTTGAGAGATGACATAGAACAGTGGTTCTCAAAGTGTGGCCCTGAACCAGAAGCATCAGCATCATCTGGACAATTGTTAGAAATGCAGATTCTTGGGTCCGATCCCAGATCTACTGAATGACAAACGTGGAGATAGGTTTTATAAGCCCTCCAAGTGGTTCTGATGATGCACGCTCAAGTTTGAAAACTGTTAGCTTTGAGAAAGATCCATAGCAGATCTGGCAAGGTGATGGATAAGAGCAGAGAAGGTGGTCCTTAGGACCTAGGATTGAAACCTGGATCCTCCAATTATTTTAGCAAATCATTCATTGCCACCATCTCAGTTCCCCATCTCAAAACGAGAATAATAATAGCACTTAACACAAAGGGCTTCTTCTTGTTTATGGACACATCATCGGGAAAGACCAACTGGTAGAAAAGGATATCAAAGTACAGGATCAGTGAAAAAGAGAGAAACCCTCAATGAGAGGACTGACACAATAGCTGCGACAATGAACTCAAACATACCAATGATTGTGAAGATGGCACAGGATCGGGCAACACTTTTTTCCGGTCATACACAAGGTCACAATGAATTGGAGCCAGCTCAATGGCTACGAACAACAACAACAATCACAAAGGGTTTCTGCAAGTATTAAATTATATAATGCACGGAGTGCTTCGTGTAGTAAGCATTTAGTAAATGTTAACAATTATTGAATGGGTCAAATCCATTACAATACAGAGACTAGAAACCGAAACGCCTTGGGACTAAGAGGGTAGAAAAATTCTAAAATTATACGTGCCGACTCATAGCGACCCTATAGGGTAGGGTAGAACTGCCCCATAGAGTTTCCAAGGAGGCCTGGTGGATTTGAACTGCTGACTTTTTGGTTAGCAGCCATAGCACTTAACCACCACACCACCCCAGGGTTTCCTTACAGAGGGTAGAAGTCAACAAATAAATAGAAATGACAATGCATGTATTAATTGTAAAGTTAAGTCTTATTTTCATATTTGACTCAGGTGGAAATTCCACTCTGCCCTTGAACATTACAATTGTCTACAACAGTATCATAGAAGATTACCCCTAAGCTTTCCATGCAGAATATAGTTAGAGGAAGAATGAATAAAAGATTTATATATCTTTACAAAAAACAAACAAAAAAACCCATTGCCATTGAGTCAGTTCCAACTCATAGCGCCCCGGTAGGAGAGAGTAGAACTGCCCCACAGGGTTTCCATGGAGCACTTGGTGGATTCGAACTGCTGAACTTTAGGTTAGCAGCCAAACTCTTAACCACTACGCCAGCAGGGTTTCCACCTTTATAAAAAGCACTGATATTTTTCAAATTTTTTTACATTATATCCAGAAATTCTATGGCTACCTTGTTTCAGTAACATTATTGATATTAAACATACTGCTATATCGGCAGAAAAAAAAAAAAAAAACTAACAAGTATGTCTTTGTACTAAACAGCTTAGGGAAGAGCAACACTGTCTCAGAGCTGCTCAGAACCCTTAGTTTAAAATACAGTCAATCCTCTCAATTGTACAGCTTGCAAACATGCTTTTTTTCACTAGATGGAAACAAGTCAACGGTATCAAATGCTGGCTCTGACAGCTGTTGTCTCGCATTTTCAACCTGACATAATGAGTTTCAAAACTTCAAGGCTGCTGTCCAGAAGTGGTGGTGGGGTCTGAGTAATTGGTTTGGAAGACTGAAGAAATTGAACAAAAGGAAGAAACAAACAAGGTCTCATTTTTATTCTGGAGCAATCAGTCTGGCATTTGTTTACTCCTGGTGGAATTCTGCAAGTCAAACCACTGCTCTTTCTGCTGCAAAATATGCAAGGATATTTCAGCCTTGCTTTACATACACCCAGTCTAACGACTTATAGTGATGTGGGGGACCTGCAGGGGCAGCCTACAGATGAAACCTGCTCACCATCTGTTGACGGTATGATATTCTTTCTTGCTTTCTTATAAAATAAGAACATTTTAATTCTATTGAATTATCTTCATTTAAAGCTACACTATATGTTTTAGAATGAGAAATGAATTTCTTTGCTTTTGAACTCTCTACTTTTATCCGAACAATAAGAATTAGTAATTTGCATTTTAAAACTCCATCTGGCAATTTTGAAATTCACAGGATTTGATTAGGAAAGTAGATTCTGGGAATGAGGGGGTGAATGGAAACTTTAACCTAGAGTGATAGAAAGGATGACAGTAACATTAAGTTGAAGTAACCTGTTGCCATCAAGTTGATTCCAACTCATAGTGGCCTTAAACAATAGAGTAGAAATGCTCCATACGGTTTCTGAGGAGCAGTTGGTGGATTTAAACTGCCGACTTTTTGGTTAGCAGCTGAGCTCTTAGCCACTATGCCACCAGGGCTCCCTAGAGGTGGGCAAACTATAGCTCATGGGCCAATTTGAACCTGTCACCTATTTTTATAGACCCATGAGCTAAGAACAGTTTGCACGTTTTTAAATAGTTGGAAAAAAATTAAGAGTAATAAGCATTCCTAACTCATCACAATTACACAAGATTCTAATTTCAGTGTCCATCAATAAAGTTTTATTAGAACACTACCACAGCTGCTTTGGAGCTATGACGAGATTTGAGTAGTTGCAACATGACCATATAGCTTGGAAAACCAAAAATATTTATTATTTGGCCCTTTATAGAAAAAAATTTGCCAATCCTAGAGTTAAATGAATAGCAACCAACTTCAATGGGCTTTATACTTCTATAAGGAATCCTGGTGGTACAATTGTTAAGCACTCCTTTGGTAACCAAAAGGTAGGCGGATAGAACCCACCAGTGGCTCTGTGGCAGAAAAGGCCTGTAATCTGCTCCTATAAAGATTATAGCCTAGGAAACTCTATGGGGCAGTTCTACTTTGTCCTATAGGACCACTATGAGTTGGAATCGAGTTGATGGCATGCAACAACAATCTGTACTGCAAATTCAGAGATAGATTTTTGCTTAGGATTAGTGAATCAACAAATTGACAGAAGTTCAAGAGCCCCGTGAAGAAAGCAGAGGATCATCTTGGCAGATAGTCAATGGGTAAACACTCAATATTTTATATCTTTCATAACAGGATGGAGGAGATAGGTTCACTGGTCCATCTTCCACTATCAAACTTCCACTGTCAATTAGAGGGGACCCTGGTAGCACAGTGGTTAAGCATTTGGGTGCCAACCAAAAGGTCAGCAGTTCAAATCCACCAGCCACTCCTTGGAAACCCTATGGGGCAGTTCTACTCTGTCCTATAGGGTCACTATGAATTGGAATTGACTCGACGGCAGTGGGTTTACTGTGGATCAGGCACTGTTTCAGGTCCTTGGGGTAAAGAAGGCCCCAGAACTATAGAGACAAAGTAGCAATTACATCAGAAAGTCTACTTATCCAGTTTTTATACCCTGTAGAGGGTCATAGAAAGTGACAGTAAATAGTCCATTCTCTGGAGTCATAAAAGTCAGGTTTGAACGCACACTCTGCCACTTAGCA